>NC_057934.1:25825291-27275022 GCF_018555375.3 Anguilla rostrata
AAACTCGAACAATTATGAGCATTGTGTTGAAGTATTACAGGCATGTACAATGCTAACAAAGCACCACCTAAGAACAAACTCGGACGACAGTATAGTTTACAGTTGTTTAACATTCCTACGTCGTCGTCGTACGTAGACAAATACAGTGAAATACGATAATTATAAGTAAAGGAACAAGCATGCACGTTTTAAAACGCCGAATACTACTCATAATTTATATTCGCAGGTAGGCTTTTATTTAAAACATTATCCTTAGCAACAAATACAGAAATACCAGAACAACATGTGTAAAATTAAAGTATATTGAATCCTCTAATACATTTATTTAATACAATATGACTGACCACATCATTGACCCAAAAGCCAGCAAGAAATCAAGACGAAACACATTATAGCTACAAATAGAGGAGAAACTATTATTATTATTATTATTATTATTATTATTTAAGAGGGACCATTATTATTATTATTATTATTATTATTATTATTATTATTATTATTATTATTATAAGAATCTCAGCAGATAGAAGTTAGCCGAGCCAATATATACTATGCATTTAGGAAAGGGTAGGTTTATATATAGAGAGAAAAAGATTGATTTACCAAGCGGACATCCCCATTTTTATTGTGGATCATAAATCTATCAAACATGCATTGCACAGCGCACCTATCTAAGAGTTATGATACTGGCAATCCACTGGGCTCAAGATTTGACCGAAGAAAGTGTCACGCTATTGCCTTCTTTCCGTGCCTTTGCCCACCTTCAGTACAATTTAACTTATACATTTTCCTAACTTTAATATAGCTCAACAGAATTATTATAAATCCCATTAAGGTCGTGTGAGAATGTAGGGTTATAACATTCATCGGGTGATTTATTTTGAATACGAAAGAGCAGGTGCATCTTTTAGTTGCGCATAGCTTATTATTATTATTATTATTATTATTATTATTATTATTATTATTGTTGTTGTTGTTGTTGTTGATGATGATGATGATGATGATGATGACGACGACGATGATGTTGCTGTTGTTTTTCCATGTACAGATGTTAAATCGATAGGAAAACTGTCAGAATAGAAAAATATAATATGGCCTATACCCAGCACTTTAAACCAAATGGACAGTATAATTTTAAGTTTTTCCCTTTGGGCATCTTTGTAATCTAGAATTAGTTTCGGTTTAGCTTGTAATTATCATTTCGCTGTTTTAGGTCCGAAGCAAAAATGGCCTTCTTCTTTACCTGAAATAATTGTGCTACAATAAGTGTGCTACACCTAGACCCGTGAGAGCGAAAATAAACATTTTCAGACTTTAAAAATTAGTTCACAAAATTGTTTATTGTCATAACAGACATAAATGTCGTTGTTGTTTTTTTGTTAGTTTTTTTTTTGTTTTTTTTTTTGTTTTTGTTTTTTTTCCCCAAACAAATCAATGGTTTCTGAATAGTATAAATCCGCTCACAGCTCCTGGCCACCATACAGATATGTTATTTTCCCATCCAAACGAATTGAAAGGACAGGATACTACGACTAGGAGATGAAGGAAACATGAATAGTTTATTCCAAATGGAAAATCTTATTTAAAACATGCGTTTAAAACATACAAACATTCACAAACGACAACCGCAGGCTATATATCTACATGGGTGCACTGACCTCCACGCTGCAGCGTTTGAGAAGAACAATTCAGCGAAAGGCGAGCGGTATTGTTTCGTAATTAACTGTGTGATCAAATACCGGCTTAAAACCACAACTGTATGGGCAAAGCAGCCAAGCCATCTGACAAATCTTGGGGAGCGGTGGGGAGGGGGCATAAGCACAATGCTGGGCGTTGGCAAGCCATGCAGTCACTACAACCCTCTACAGTGCGAACCCTATCGTGCAAACATGGAAATGCAAAATCATATATGTGCAAAGAATACCGAGCCCATTTCGGTTGCGTTTTTCCATTTCATAAGTTCGTCGGAACTTAACAACAGTGGAACACTTGGCAATGTTGGCTAAACATATCGATGTATGTGAGAATTCCATGAATATCATTGAATCGAAATGAATTTGTTTTGAGAACGGAAGCGTGGTGGCCTAAGATTGTAAATGTGGGTTTTCACAGTGCAAGCTAGCTTTCAGAGTTCTGAATTCTCAGAAGCAATGCTGATTTTGTCAGAAGTGGGCCCTCCACAGCTACATGAATATCCAAGAGGAGTGATAGGCCAGTACCCCGAGGTTACAGTGACCCAGCTGTTAGGAATAACTGGGAACTGGTTTACGCTGGAAATGTAACACATTGCACTGTTCAGTCTAAGATAGGTCAAGGGTTCTAGGGGTCAGTCTGTGACTTCGCAACGGACCTAATCGTTTCGAAAACGTGCCCCCTGGTTGAACTCAACTAAACTATCCTGTTGTCTGCTCCATACATCGATTTCTTAGCCCTATCACTCTGTACCATTCCCTATATTTTTCCAATCTATTATTTTGCTTATTCATTAAGCACCAAACCACATCATACATAAGAGGATGAGTTAAACCGCCAACCATTGACCACAAAGAGACTGAGAGCTTCGGTGAATATCTTGATAGAACATGCATTCCCTTTTATTCCACAAGACAAGCGCAATTTCATAGCGAGGCAGACTTGCATTAGGCTAAACGATATTTTTTCGACACTCACACTCTGTGAACCATTGTCTAATTGACAATAACACAATTTTCCCTACACCTGCACATATTTTGCCACCATTATCAATAGAATTACATACACAAACTAATTTTACTTCGAACAAATCATATAGTGAATACTATAACATAACATTGGAATTCCAACCCTAAATTGACACCCCCTTGCATAGTTCTCAATTAACAAACTTCAACATTCTGCGTTCAATGTATTTTAAAGGCATCACGATAAAGAAATTGAACCAATTACTGAAGAACCAATTGATCCAAAGAGAGATACACCCTCCTTCAAATGTTAGAGACACACAACAACCAGGCAACAAAAGTCTTCTATCAAAGCGGCCATAAAACCTTCAATCCGCTATTTCAACAAATGCGCTTCTGGTACCCGACTGTGAAAGAAGGGCGATAAAGCAATAAAACTCAACAGTAAATCCCAACAGTAAATTAAGCTGTTACCTTTTTCACCTCCATCTTCTCGCAACTGAAGAGTCCCAATGCTGTTTGCTTTTAGGATGATTTTCTTTTTTAAAAAACGAAGAAAGTTTTCTTTTGGTATGACTTGGGAGGTGGGTGGGGGTGGGGGGGGGGGGATCTTCAAGTGTCCTCCAAGATCTCTCTTCCCCCTCCCGGCAGAAGGTCCGTCCAGATTTGCCGCTGCATAACAATAGAAGAGAATGAGTATTTAAAGAAAAGAAGTGATTAATGATTTTCTGTATAATTCTCGCATTTTTCTTGTCTCTGTCTACAAATAATGGCTGTGAACTCAGGGCTCTATAGAAATCTGTACCCTCGTATTCACCCGGCAGGGGGAAGAGCTTTGATTCGAATGTTAAGAAAAGAATTCCTAGGTACATATTGTATATGATACCACACACAAATTCATTTATTTCACAAGCGGGGATTGCGGTCTGCTTGTGTGGTTTCGTGAGCGCAAATCCTCGTAGCTGAAATCATTTATACAAACATGCTGTTCCGGACACTTTGAATTATATAATAATAAAAGTCAAGTTTTTCACCTGGCTACTCATAAGTAGTATCCAAAGGCAACATACGTATGTTCGTTCTTTTTTTACATGTCCAATACTACATTTTGTCAAAATAAAAACTCCAATGGGTTTTATCAATCTTTTTTAAGTAAACCAACATTTATGAGCCTGATTCACCTTTGCTAGAATATAGTGTTTATGTGTATACCACATTGGAGCTTATGAGGCTTGTGGTAGGCCTCTATTGTTTCTCAGTGCACCTCATAAAAAGCAGAGAGGAGCCAACAAATGAACAGAGCATCGGTTTTCAGTGATTTCAGCAACCATGGAGTAATAGAAAATCTCTACGCCGTGGAATTCTTGCCGACCAATTTGGACTGTATTTCTGTTTAAAGTTTCACTCTGCAACTGGAATGATATTTTCTCTTGTTATATATTTTCGATACTTGTTCTAAGAAAGAAATGAAAATTAATACAAGAACTGCACCTTACAAAAGAAGCCATTTGTCTTCTTGATTATCTATTTGGTTGTCAGGGTTTGAGCTATGGCACCGGTCTTTCGTAGAATAAAAATACACACTAAACCTGCAAACACGAAGAAACAGCTGTGCAAAAATTATAGTCATTAATGTGCTAAAAGCCCTTCACAACTATTAAACTTCAAGAATTCCCCCCCCCCCCCCCTGCACTCTTTTCTCATCATCACTACACTGTAGGAGCAAGCACCGTTAAATAGGGGGAGCGTGGAATAAAACGAGATTACAAGACCTAATGTACCAGGATTATTATTGTCCATAAAATATAAATCATTAAACAGAGGCAGCGGTATTTAAGGTATACAGTCAGAGTAAACGAATTTTGTTATGAAAGGGGGAACAAAATTCTTGTTTGCATAATAAATTGTTTACCATTAGTGCAACAACTCCGGAATAGCCTCATTACTACTGCACGTGCGGACGGACAGAAGAAAGGACACGCGGAGGGAATAAGAATTATTTTCTTCTTTCTTTCTTTTTATTCATTTCTATAACTATTTACAAATATTAATGTGCAGATACACAGAGAACAAGATGAAAACAACGACCTACAAATAGAGAAGACAAAAATTACATTTATTATGTAGCGGCTGGACTGGAATGTAACGAGGGATTAAAAAAAGAAACAGTCAAAAGTGAGAAATAAGGGAGAGAACGTGTGCCTATGTGTTGAAATAATGGAAGGACAGGGAGAAAATAAAGCACACATGCTTCAGTTATGCAGATACGCACATTGCTCTTTTAAATCCCGGACAAACATGTATTGATTAAATAAAAATGCATAAGAACTGAAAGTTGCAAGACAAATCATAAAACAAAGTCATCCAATCGACCATAAATGAAGACAAATATCACAACTGAGGTAATTAAATATATTACTTAGTGCTGCTTATAAAATGCATTGTTCTTCACGGAATTTGGCTATTGAACACTTATTTTCTAAATAATGCTATTGTTTCAGACTTTGGTGTCAATAATCTGCACCCGCACCCGACCCCAGTCTTAATACATACATTCCAGCGTTTAAATAAAGCAACGTCCAAAAGTCAAAATGCGAAGTACAAATGGCAATCACAGTCTTTTGCTTCGTTTTGTTTTGAATGCTAAACGTCAAAAAATCCAAAACCTGTTCAAAACATAATTTGTGGAGGCAATCGTTTATTTTGGACTGTTTAAATAGTGGAGAATTAGAAGTGAAAAAGACCCCTCCTTGACGAAATGGGGGCTCATTTATTAAAGACAACGTTGGACGTCGAGGTAATGGCAGGCCTACGGTTCATCCTTTGTACCACAGAGTAAACATGACAAATGGGGCCGAGTTTGGCATGATTAAAGATGAAATACGGATCCATCTTCACCAAATCTGAAAACTACTGTCTGCTGCCTTCTGTTTAATGGAGGAGGAGCAGGGAGGAAAGAGGGACAAAGAAGTAGGGGGACACAGAAAGCATATCCGTGCTTGTTTGGACTTGTGTCTTCTCCCCCTTTTATTTATAAATAAAAAATCTAATTTTCTCTTATCTCCCACAATTTAAAATTCCCTTCACTAAACGAAGTGAAAAATGCGATATGTATGCGCCCTTCCAAAAATTGAAGTCTAACGAGTGCATTTGGATGGGCGGTGAGGCTATAGGCTTGGTGATGGCCCACTGGTTCGGGTCTGAGAGTTCCCAAGCACCTGGCTGCTGCTCGAATTTGTACCCGAGGAGGCGGTGGACCTGATTTTGGTGTTTGGCAGCTTGTGGTCTTTTTTCCACTTCATCCGTCGGTTCTGAAACCATATTTTGATTTGGCGCTCAGAAAGACAGAGAGTGTGTGCGATCTCCACTCTACGCCTACGGGTCAGATAGCGGTTGTAGTGGAACTCCTTCTCAAGCTCCAGGACCTGCTGTCTCGTGTAGGCTGTCCGAGACCGCTTGGGTTCCCCCCCTGAGTAATTTGGGTTCACTGTATGGAAAAATACAACAATGAAACGTTTTAATTATTTGACAGGGACCATGCAATGCAGACAAAGATAATAAATATTCCATCAGAAATATATATGAATACGTAAATACCAAAATCTCGGTGAGAATCATTACCCCCCCCCCCCCCCCCCACCCACACACACACACATATATATATATATATATACATACAATATTATATAATATATATATATATATATATATATATATATATATATATATATAGAGAGAGAGAGAGAGAGAGAGAGAGAGGGAGAGAGAGAGAGATTTCGTATGATATTAGCATTTCATTTTTATGCAAACAAGGGAAAAAGCAAATATTCAGCAACATGTCCTTAAACGCTGACACTTACGGCAATGGGATTACGTACGGTACAGCCTAGTATTAGCTGGTGGCTGCATTAAGGACAATTTGAAGTTGTTTCTGTGTCATTTATTATTAAGCACCAAGCTCGAAAATACTCTTGAACTGGCCCTACTAATTTTATAAACGTATTAGTTGTGTTGCCACCTTTATTGGAATTTTTATTTTATATTTAGCTGAAATCCACTAACTTCCCCCGAACAACAAAAAAGTGACGGAAGACGACGCACATTTATACATCCAACCACTTAAATTCGAATTATAAAAACATAATAGTTATCTTATGGGTTACCAGAGTCGTAAAAAGCCTTCCACAAAAAGAGGGATTCCTGGAAGAAATTTCAAAGCTAAGGTTGCATAGACTTCAAAGGTACTTGGCCAACGAGTGCAATAAAAATTTATTGCGGATGTAATTATACTGCCCTACAAACAGCCGATCGTAAATCTCTACCAAGGGCTACTTCACAACGGGCGTAAAGATTTAACACCGGACACTCAGCTCACCATCACTGTTAGAATAAACGCGATGAAGACCCAGAGTAAAAGTTAGAGACACTTACCAATGTTTACGTGCACTTTCTTCATCCAAGGGTAAACTACAGGCTGTTTGCATGAACTGGACGAAGACGTGGTTTGGTTGATGGAGTTTTGGACACAAACTGGCGGAGGGCTCGGGGGTACGGAACCACAATGATGGTTTGGCTCGGGAAGAGGGGTTGGGAGTCCGGCAGAGGAGAGGACGTGACCCCTTGGAGACATCACCGCGGGCTCCCCGGGACCCTGACACGAGGAATAAGGCGAGTCGCTGCAACCCGACCGCTGGTGGTACATCGGCTCATGCTGAAAAGCATTCTCTCGCCTACGAGTGCTGTAGTAGTCCGGAGAGTGGCTGGGTAGGTAATCATTCTGTGAATATTCCTCGCATGGTGGAAACTTCGGATCCACATAGTTGGAGTTGATCAAAAAGGAACTCATGGCCATTAATTTCTTTGAATTGCACACAAAAATATACTAAAATTTATTTCTATCCCTTTACTCGTTTTCCTGTTTCGTAAAACCCTCCTACTTTCTGTCAAGTGAACAAAGTTAAAATTCCATGTGACACCGGGAGCCAATGGCGTGGATCCCAACGATTCCCGGATAAGGAAATGGGATTCGGCATATTACTCTCGAAACATCATTTTTGCATAGTTTGTATTGTTAGTGTATTAGCTACACAGTTGCCATCTACTGGCATTCGCTCTATTAATCGGCTAAATCATAACAATACCAATATAAAAGAAACTCACACGGCAACGATACAAGGTCTGCTCATATGAGGTCGTCTCCCCTTTCCCCTTAAATCTTTAAACGTCGCAAGAGCAGGGGGTGTTGCTTATCAGCTTTCCAGTAAAAACATTTTAATTTGGATAGATTTTGGCTCGTGTTCATGAAAATAGATGCATGGCAATGTAATGTAATGCAGTGTTGTATCGGCTACGCTCTGAATAAATAGAAGTGAAAGAAGAATCTGGAGTGTGCAGCGCACGCCAAACCCTGTCAGAGATAAATCTGGGCTTGTTTAGGATCGATAAAAAATTCATCAACTAATTCTGGCTACCAGACCTCCTAAATCACAGTTAGACCTTTGCATCAAGGCAATCCTGCAATCAAGCAACTCGAAAAGGCTGCGCAAATCTCATTGGCGGCCAATTTGCACATCTTGCATGGAAACATAGCTAATGCACATAACGTATGTAACTGTATAACTGGGGATGGCTCAGGTAGCATACACGTGCGAATTCAAGCATATTTAGTATTATGTTAGTGGCAATTGCGTTAACTGAAAACATATGCCATCGTCTAATTCTGAATCACAAAATTTCCACCGAAATCTCAACAGAAATTCAAACCCATCCTCATTTCCATCCTCCCAAACTTAAGAAATACACAAATGTAGGCGATTAAAAAAACTTCCCGCCCTAAACAACTCAAATGACAACTCAAATGAAAGTATGAGCTAATAAGTAGCACACTTCTCTGACCAAAAATAAGCTGAACCAGAGTTTTCGTTCCATAATTTTATTCCGTCCATTGTTGTTGAGTGGATAGTGATTAGTCATTAGAAATTTGAAATGAATTGTGCTCATCTTCTGCTTCCATAGTGGCGTAGCGTTTATATCAACTACATACTCCCCTAGACACGAATTTGTGACCGAGTGTCTTTTCACACAAATTCGGATCTACAGGGTATATATAGATGACAGGTAATCTCTGGCATCTGACGAAGTTGCGCACCTTTGCTCAGTTCAAGACAGTGACAGTTCAACAGAAGCAAATTCCAGTAAGCTCTCTGCATATGTATTAGTAGTATATCTTGAGCATTTTAGTTGAACATTTGACTCTCATATATATGTTGTGTGTGTGAGTGAGTGTGTCAAATTTTCATTTAAAGTGCTAGATATACTACTAGTGGATATACATAACCTACACATACGCAAATCAATCTAATTCATTTTCGTTCATTTAGACGATTTAGACGGCGGTTTGTCGCCCCAAATGTGATTCACACCGAAAGCAGGAAACGAATCATCTCCAAATAAAATGTCCTTTTGGCCATCGTGTTTAAATAGCGCGTCTACAAAGCTTTTTTACAGCAAATAGGTGTATAAATAGTTGGTCCTCTCTGGATAATGTGGGCGATGTTTTTCCTGAAACATGAAATATTCAAAGAAAATTTACAATATAATAAAAGAGAGAAGGGCAGATTCGATGGTGATGGATAAATGGCAAGAACACATTTGCGGTTTGTGGCGGGTCGTATTAGTTCACAGCACCCCTCAGCTCCAATTAAACGCGCCTATATCCTGGATGTTGTGGTACAATAAAACAATAAAATATAAAAGCAAGAAGAACTGAGAAACGTTTCGCATCATCAAAGCAAAAAAAGAAAATGTGCGACCTTTTCTGCTACTTCTCACTAACAGCAAGCATTTTGCCTATATTTTCATTCATATTTAATTGAAATGTCATTATTTCACTTCTTTCGATTCTCTCTCCTGAGCCAGTAATACACACCTTATGTAATCCGTTTAGGTTGCCTCGAAAAAAACTTCTACCGCTCACTGACAAATCATACATTTAAAACAACCATATTATTCTTCTTATGGGCAATCAAGAGTGTCCTGCGGTAAATTATTTTCAATGTACCAATGTCATTCACACTATAGGATATATTATACACACTGAGCATTCAAGCATCTATTGTAAAAGTCGTATTATAAAACATTATAAAATGTAAGCAATGTCTGTAGATATTTCTGAACAAAAGAACAGTACCCAGTCAAGTCATATATTTTGATTTTTAAAAATGCATTAACGTGTGTCTATATGAATACACGGTTGCAAAATAACCCGCAAACCCTAACCTTTCAATAAACAAGGCCATTTTTAATCCTTGAGCGAGTCCACAACAAAATCATTTATTATGCGTTGAAGTTGAACAATGTTGCTATAACAGAATCAAACATTTAAATACGTTAATTTACCATATATGTCTTCCCAGTAAAATAGACTTATACTTATACTTCACCTAAATGTAAACAGTCATTGGTCGTGATCTAGAATTATTTTTAATAATGTATTGAAACCTAAACTTCTTTGCGTTTACTATCGAATATAGATCAAATCGTTCCTTTTGTAAATTGTACCTCGCTAATAATATAAGTACAAAATTAGGAATATTTCACATTAATATATTTTGAGGTTGCAAAACAACAGCATCGGAAAGCAACAATGCTACACAAGAACAACGTACTATATTAGATCACATTTATTTGTTTAGTCTGTCAGAACATAATCTTGATTAGAAAACGCAAAACAATATTTTGTAGGAACGAAAAACGTTAAGTCGAATTAATCATATGACCACGAACGGCACAATCATTTGTCAGTTTCAATATATTTATTACTGTTATTTTCAGAATATGCTTTGATAAACCGAAAGTCACAAAATCACGAGGACCCCCAGCGTTTGCATGAGAAGTACGGCCTGTTCGAATATTCGAGCCCTGTCCTGTTAGGCGGACAGTTGTTTTCAAGTCGTAGTTTAAATTTTACCAGTTTGGCCAGCTCTCTACGTCGCTGTTTATGTCCTGGCAAGCAACTTAGCCTACATCTATCCATAAGTCTACTATTTTATCAGACACCTCGTAGACCGAATAGTCACAATCAGGCGAGTATGGACGTATGCCTCAAACTCTTGTCTTTAGTGAAAGGTAACGGGTCTCTTTTTAAACCTGAGGGGAAAGTTCACCAGCACAATCACACCCAGCTTTCACCCTTTCACCCCCTGGAGTTCCCGACCTTGCAATCACCCCCTAACCATAATTTCCAAATAGTATTACCGATATGGGATCATATCACTTCTAAAGTGAAGGCATCATCGAAAAGCCCAAAAATAAAATGAAAACGAAAGTTATATATAATAACAAAAGAGAGACATATATACAAATGAGCATACATTAAGTAATCGGATTATGGATACACCCAAGGCAAAATATATTACACTCATGACTTCGGGATACTGACGGACCTGCCGCAGTTCCGAACACGTGGTCCAGGCGAGCACCTGCTGTAGAGACTTTGATGATAAGCTTTAGAAGAATGCAATATGTAAATGTTGCGCTAATATTCACTTACTTTGCTCCTCTGCACAGCCTTGCACATTTCACCTCGCCTCTTCCGCCTTCTCAGCCTGTACACATTTAGGCGGTCCGTCTTCGATTAATAATGCTTCAAATCCTTTCTTAATCCTCATAAGGAGCGGTTTAACCATTTCTTTCTCTCGCGCCACAGGTTGAGCCCATGACCTCACCGTGATACCTTTAGCGCACAAAAATCCATCTCAGACTACCTTGCGACTTAACTCATAACAGACTCGTAGATAATTTAAATACGCCCATAAAACCGAACGATGCATCAGACTACCTTCGGTGGATATATAACCATAAGAGTAGGAAATTGTAAGATAAAACACAGCACGATACCAACTTCATCAGTCCAACGAGTGCAGCCCCGCCATTGTCGCTTTAACCTTGCAGCAGCGACAATGTGCGTTCTCTTCAGTGCTACGCCCGTTGTCTCCACAATACATCTTAAAAACACACAATAGTCCACCACAACTCTGAATGTGACAAACCATCGGTCCTCCTAAGCATTTTGTTGTGAACTCGCAAGTTTTCGTATTAATCTAATACTTTGGCAGTCTTTGTTAAACAACTAGGCGTGTCACGAGCCCCAGTACATTTTAATATTTGTTAGACGCGCTGACCTGCGTTTCACCCCTTCGCCGGGTCTTTCCCCCTTGCAACTTCTATAGTAATGCATGCATAACTTGCTCGGTCATATTGAATTGTGCTCAGGTCATTACTTTGAAGAAAAACGACTAGGAAGGGGAATTCATTCAAGATAGACACCGAGCCGGAGAGTCAGATCAAGCACAGCTTATTTCTTCGTTTCTTTGTTGCACAAATATTTATTAATCAAGCTGTCGGAGCTAAAGTGCTCAGTTAAAATTTCACACCTTCTCTTTGTTATTAGGCCAAATTAAAATAGATATTTAAACTGGTGTGAAACGGATAGCTCGTGTATATGGTGATTTGGTGCGTGCTACGTTATGTGTGCGTAATGAGCATTTTAGAAATTGACATAGCAAATCCACGACGAAATGCTCTCTCTCTCCCTCTCTCTCCCTCCCTCTCTCTCTCTCTCTCTCTCTCTCTCTCTCTCTCTCTATTTCCTGCCTGTATGTGTGTTTAAAACATATTACTGTTTTTCTTTCAGTTTACGCATATAAACCAACGTATTTCTAAAAAATAATCTTTATCTTGAAAGACATTAGAGAGCGAGCACTCAATTGTTAATATTCTATGGTAAGTTGTGTGATTTAATTACAAAAGCAAGCGAGAAGATAAATCGAGTTGTTATAATCGTTTTGAACCATATGCGTCCATATATTACAATGCACGGCAATGGTCTGCCCGGCAACGGTACAGGTTACAATGGAATCGACATTAATTCAGTGACCTCTGGATGAACTCCAACTGGAAAGTGTTTTTTTTTTTTTTTTTTTAATAATTATCCTCTGATTGTTTCTCACCTTCTTTCATGGGTCTACATGATCACTAAACTTGAATTCGTTAAATTTTTGACGTCGTTATGCAACATTAGAATATACCATGTATATATATATATATATATATATATATATAATATATATATATATATATATATATATATATAATAATACACACATATTGCAAACTTCAAGGGAATGGGTGCTATTGTAATCTATGCACAAAGGAATAGTTGTGTCTGTTCATCTTCCTCCTTTTCATATATATTTTAATTAAAAACAACAAATACAACAATTGTAGTAATAAGTACAAGAAGATAAGTAATATACATACCATGTATTTCTGTATTTGCCTGACTGACGGTCTTTGAGGCGTCAGTAACTAGGCCTACATGTGCAAAAATAAATAGCAATTAATTGGCTAGACACGATCCTATCAATTTCATAGCAACACCTATGTAAGAAGACACGGTGCAATACAGTTTTAACACGCTGTCCATAAGGCTACAGGTATGCCGATTTTGAGCGCGACTGGCAGAGCTCGTTACATTCAATGCTATTTTACAATATGTAAGAATAACTGACATAAAAATTAACACCATGTGAAACGCCCCTTTGTAAATTTCCTGAAAACGTGTTTTTTATGTTTTGTTTTAATGGAGCTGGGTGCTAATTCTACCTTTAATTATCTGCCATGTTTGTATCTGCCACTTGCTTGCAAATAAACCACTAGCGTTTTCCACACATAGACTAAAAGCAAGAAATAGAATAGAATGCAGCGCTGTAAAAACCGTAATGTAGGGACTGGAATTAAACTGATGTAATCAAAATCATCTTCATTTTCCAGGCGAACAGCTATGTGACGTGCGTGTATGGAGCAAGGCAATCAAAATTATATATATATATATATATATATATATATATATATATATATATATATATACTAAATTAGCATAGCAGGCCACCCCCTTTTGTCTTCAGGCCCTAGAAAACACATACGATTTTGGAAGGAAAATCAGATAACAGGGGGGAAAATTCTGTAGATGGCAAATAGGATAAATCTGATGGCTGTTGCAGATAACGGGGACGGGGGAGGTGATGCGATAAGGAAGAATGATGGAGAATTATATACTTCAGGACCTCAGGGTCCTTTGTTCTTCTCCTTCCTTGTTATTTGGACTGGACTTTTAATACTTCCCTGATAACAATAGCATCTTAAAGAACGACACCTGCTCGTATTCGAAAAAAAACACATTCGAAATGAAACTCATTACTAAATAGATTTCACCTGATGTCGGAATAGTACTAATGCTGGTGTCTCTATAGGAGGTGTTTCGCGTTTATTTGATTAGATTTTGGTATCGTGTACCCCCTCTTCCATTTTCTGTAACATGAATTAAGATCAAAAAACAGTTCCACAAGATGCTTTATCTTTCTCCTTCAGACCAAGTTAACTATATTTTAATTCTGATGAGTGTGTACATGTACTTGTATTTGTGTGTGTGTGTGTGTTCCTGCCTGTGAATTCTGAAAATATTTTTTTACAGGCACTAGTCGCTCTGTGAACCCTGTCAGACTCAGAGTACTGACATTTAAAAAAAAAAAAAAAAAAAACATTTTGTTGTATTAATATTTAATTGCAATGTTCATATACTTTGAATATTTACTTTTATATTTTCTAAAATATGATAAATCATCAGAGGAAACAGCATTGATGAGAGAACCCTAATGCACAGGCGAACATTTCTTGTGCGCTCTTTCGGTCCATTTTTTAAAATTTATTTCCCGTAGCAGAGTCGCTAGTTACACTATGACGGTCGGTCCAGTGATTCCCTTGCTTCCCTGTAATCTCTCGTTTTAAGAAAGATAGAGACCTTCTCCCGACCCGTCCTTTCTATTTATTTTCCTCCCTCTCGCTCTGCCATTGACATCCAGCAATTGCTCTAGAAGTCCACAGAGTCACGACGTAAACTTTTGACCCTCAACTCTTTGACCCCTCAGCCTGCATGGCCGTCCTAACAAGACTAGATACACCTTCAATGTTTCTATATTGTCACTGAGAGAGAACTAACACATACTAACACCTCACCTGCTCAGAATCAGAACAAAACTACAAACATAATTAGAATAAATCAAATTGCAACACAGCTGATACAGAATTATATAACTTACTGAGAAACCAAAACAAAATCGCAAAGTAAAATGAAATGTTATTTGGCCCTAAAAAGACTACAGTACACTGAAGCGAACTATCTGACCACAGTTACTGAAAAAAAACTGAGAATCACCTTGACGAGGTACAGACTCAGCGAGCACCATCTAGCCACAGAGACTGGCAGGCATAGAAAATCATGGTTGCCGGAAAAAAGAAGATTGTGCCAACAATGCAAAGGCATCAAAACTGAAACAGAAAAACACTTTCTGGTGGAATGTACCAAATTCGCCAAAACATTCTACCCAAAAATGACACAAAAATGTTCCCAATTCAATTATACACCTGATGATGATAGAATATGCTTCTTAATCATTTTTTAATTTTAATTTTTTATTAACTAATTCATAATCTAGTATTCATTGTATATAGTTGTATCTTGTACCGCTGCTTTGGCAACACAAATGCCGAGAGAGAGAGAGAGAGGGAGAGAGAGAGAGAGAGATTGTTTTAATTAAACTGGGAAAACATTCATATTTACTGATTCTAAGGCTTTGCTTTCTCCTGGTTGTGTGTATGTGGATGTTGACTGTTGAAATGTCGAATGGAATGACACAACGTAAATAACATGGGCGGAAGGTCTGCGACAATAATTGAGTAAACCAGTTGCTTTCGCAGCTCACAGCGTGACTATGAACTTGGTCTAAAGCGGGCTCTGCTGGTGACAAGGTAGCGTTGCAGTCTGCCAGATTCTTTTTTTTTTCCAAATCTTTTTGCTATTTGAATCTTTTGGCGATATATAGTATGTATTGTGGGCCTATTCGACTTTTTAAAGAGTCAGCTGAAAAGCTTGTGAAAACACGTTTGGCCATTTAAAAAAATATATATATATTATTTTTAAAATTAAATGTGTTGTCAGCCGAACTCAAAGTCAAAGAACTGTGGTCATGGACATCTTTCACTTATGTTTCCAGTAGTTGTGTTGGAAATTCATAGTCTTTACCAACATTTCTGACGCTGGAATAGCTCGCATAACCTCCGGAGGAAAAACACCCTATTGTGAAAATGAATAAAGCTCAGATTTAAAATATATTATCGCTTCATGTATTATGGTTAATAACTTAATATTAGACTGAACATCATGCGATATCAATTAGTTATTAGAAATAAATCGATTACTTTTTCAATGCATAGGTCTACTTCTAGCATTAGTGTTAGTATTATAATTACAATTAGTATTCGTACCCGTTGTAGGATAAACATATATTATCGAGTTAATATGTCTGCTGTTGCAGAATATACATTCAACTTGCACAAAATAAAAAAATACAATACAAAATGCATTAAATAGCTTATTTTGAATTTAGCAGATTGTTTTATAAATAATACGAAGGAGTAATATTCACAGAACGTATTTAGGGATAAGCATTTCCATAAAGTGAGTTTTAAGCAATCTAATTCAACATTAAACATGAAAAAGTGGGCCTATATACCACCTGCCGGTTCATGCCTTAGAGAACATTAAAAATGTTAATTAACTTCAGATGACATGCTGTTTGAGTATTAATTTAAGTTGTTTATTAATTAGATAAGATCATAAATAATTGACAGGGCAAGTATTCGATCATTTATACAGTTTAAATGGCATTTTCTGACACATATTTTAATACAGACCCCCACTTAATGAAGTACGTAGGACTGCTAATATTTGAAAAACACACACGAAACAAATACTATGCACATGTAAAATCAAGACTTGACACTCCGGCTCCCAGTCTAAAGGCATTCAAGAGATGAAAAAATTATCATCCCGAGTTCGAAAGGCAAACAACAATTATTAAGTTTCGAAGTTATTCAGATTTTTCTTTAGCAGATGCAGCAAAATGTTGGCATACTTTGCACGCGTTTGAATAAACTAAATTAAATTAAATATATCTTTCCATGCCTCCTTTGGAGAGCCTTTCGGCGAAAGGGAAGAGCAGGGCAACCAGATTCATGGATTAGAAAATAAAGGCTCTAATCTTTAGACGTAGAAACATCACAAGATTTTTGTAAATGAGTGTGAAAACTCGCTGTATTACAGGCAGTCAACCTGCTCCTGGGCGCAGAAGACTCCGCAGTGCTCGTCTGCTGACCTCGCGACGATCCCATCCCTATGAATTATTGATGAGATCCGCGCACAGATTACCCCTATCAATATGCAAAACGCATTACACCGCTAAAATGGCTATTTAATCGTTCGGAAGCGTTACGCTAAAATGTTTCGGGCCAGTTCCAAGAAAACTAGAAGTGTTTCCAAATTTGTTTTGTAAGCTGAAAAACATGCAATACAAACTGTATCACCCACGTACAGGCTTTGCAAAACAAAAGTGCCGTTAATAAGCACCATCAAGCTTATACATACCCTGAAATTTGACCTTGCTGTATCCATCGTGTCTCGACTTCACACTGGCAAATGCATGTGCAAAGTTGGGTGTAATGACAGGCACAGTCGTTATTATATCCCATCTCATTTGTTAGGTTTCATTTTAAATATGTACAATTCACTTCAGAACACAGGAAAATCTAGCATTCATTACACTCAAACCACACACACTCACATTTAAAAGTAGAAAAGAGTCGCTTAGTTGTGTGTGTCGCGCACGCGTGTGTATGCGTGTGTGTGCGTGCGAGAGAGAGAGAGAGAGAGAGAGAGAGAAAGAGTGTGTGTGTGCGTGTGTGTGTGTCCACATATATGTGCATGTGTGTTCAATGTTTCACGTGCATGGGAAACAAACATTTTATAGTAAAATAAAACTTTTTTAGATTACCTTGAGGGCTAAGTAGCTACACCTTTAAAAGGAAAGGCGTCTCGTACAGAAGGTCAGAATAGGGGTAAAAAGTCGCTGACTGTATAATTAAAGAAAGGAAGCCGAAGAAAAATGAAATGGAAGCCCTCGCCTGTCTTCGCAGTCTGAACTTTGCTTTCCTGTTTACCCCTGAAACTTCCTCATTCTGTGTGGCAGAAAAAAGAAAAAATAATCGGGGAAAAGGTTCAAAAAAGAGAAAAAAACAACTAAACACTGCAAAAACTACACCTTAAAGGACAATAGTAACTTTATAAAATCAACTATTTCAAGTGACATGACATCTTTAACTGTTATATCACAAGTGTTAACATGTACGAATACACATGAACAATATACGTAACATTCGTAATATTCATATCATACAAAATCAACCTGTGTTTAAATGCACTGTCACAAATGTTTAGATATTGAAATCGTCGTTGTAAATGCAAGTCCATGTATGTTTTGTTTACTCAGTTAGCGCTTACATTTTATTGAAAGCCTGCGGTGTATTTTATGAAAGTCAGCCATCAGATGCAAGTCATAGCGAGTATAGGTTAAATTGAAATATCACTATTTCTCATTTCTCATCTCTTCAGCCACGTGTAAAACGCATCAGGTTCGATAGTTTACGGAGTACAATTGTTTATTGCTATACAGAAAGAACAGAATGTCTATTTGGTGATTTTTAGGGTGCTTAATAAAAAGAACCATGCTGTGTGTGTGTGTGTGTGTTTGTGCGTGCGTGCGTGCGTAAAAACAGTATTATTTCAGTTCTTAAACATAGAATAGTATTGTCCACACGACTTGTTTTCTTATGTTTGTTTACATGGCTTGAACAGTGCTATAAAATATTACTCCTATGTAACCCGTTGCTTGACATGAGTCAGAATTAGCTGGAAGAGCGTACTGAGCAGTGCAGCTTTAATAGGTTTCCTGATTTAAGCAAGATCGTGTTAGATTTGAATGCATATATAGTATTTAAAGGAGGACTTTTAATTCAGGTAATAAACAATAATGAAAGGTTACATGTACCTTTTTAGGTGTATATGAATGCAGTGTATTTCCTTTTCAGGCTTCGATCAATGTGATTAACTTAAAAAATGACCCATTCTTTTCTGAGAATTTTTAATATGCAACAACGAGAACCAGATTTCTCGGTTTTGGCCTTTCTCCATCAGTAAAGATGTATAGATTTTATGGCGGTTTTTATCCAAAGATCCATGGGAAGAAATTGTCAGCACAACATTAATATTTTTGTTGTTTTGTTCAGTTGTATTTTTGGGAGCGGGTCCAAACTTTGTACAGTTAAGTTCAAGTTGGCCTCATTATGTGTGGCTTGCAACAGCCTACAATAAAAGTATTATTACAGTATAAAGTTGTCATTATGGGGAACACTTCTCCAGGCTTCAGCCACAATTTTGACGACACTGATTGCATTCTGGTTCCACTTTTTTACAACTGTAGGCTTAAATTTCGACATTTGCATTAAACTGAACTAATGAAATGACTTTTCTGTTATACGCATATTTCACTGCCTTATCATATCATAAGTTTGCATGTCACTTGAAGCAATTGATTTCATTTAATTACAAACCTGCAAACACACAATTACTGAATACCAATAAAAGATAAATGGCTAACCCCACCCTAGGTTTTTACTTGATATACATATTTACAGAAACTTGTTTTAAAAGACACACAGACACACACATACACACATATTAACATTTATCTTATCTTACACTGGATGATGATTATGCATACACAAAGTACATACTTTGCCCATTTGCCGGCATTTATACATACATACATACATACAACATACAGGCCTTTATACCAGGGTCTTTACACTATATGACACTATTGCTCATTGTAAAATGTTCAGAAGTCGAAGGACTGACCATCATTGCAATGAACTCGGAACTATCAGAGTCAAACTGGTTATCGATAATGACACCACAACTGAAGACCCTCCCTTTTGCATAAATACAGTCACAAGTCAGTTTAAACAGTAGAGTGGCTGAACTTACTTTGAGTTGAAAAGGTTCCTGGACCTATACGGGTTTCCACGTTCGAATAATTCGGACCGGTAAAAAAGAGGAGCAGACAGTGAAAGTACCCATAGAAAGACAAAAGGCCTGGGACTGGCTCTGCAATGTGTTCAGTCGTCACTGACCCTTTAAAATCCCTTCGAAGCAGTTAAACCGTCACTTACATTCTAGAATGTGAAATATATAGTACATTGTCAACTCCCCAAAACCATAAAACTAACTTTATGGACCCCACGTGACTTTTGAGAGCCAGTGAGGGGTATCTCACAATGGCCTGGGCGATTTTTACGATCGAACTTCGAGATAAAAACCTCATCCATTTGACATGTAAATGTCATAGCTACTTTTGGTATAGTTTGGCAAAGCAAATTTTAAACCAAAGCAACGCAAGGCAGTGCCACAGTTAGCCTACTTGGCAGAACCGCTCCTCAGCTTTTCAAAAGTAACCTGTGAAGTATCATTACAAGGGGGATTAATTGGTAAGTTTACAAGTTCAAAGTTTGTTTATTAAAAATAATGGATATACTAAATAATATGAGAGGCATTTCAAGAAATAACACATTCGCCACAGATGGTTGCTTATATAGGCTACCAAGAATTGAAAAATAGTAAACCGTGTGCATGACCTGCTTGTTTATCAGCGTGCGGTTCTATTAACGATTTATAGACGCTTTTCCGTGAAGTTGCACATTTCAGGGTATAACCTTTCTATCATAAGAGACCGAACTTATTAGAATACATTTGAGGGTTAACAGTGTGCACGAAATCGTGGTAAATATCGCATTTGTAATTCATTTTATGAAGTAATGTTTCATTTTGTGTAAGTGTGTGCTTTGTCGGTATTTGAACTCGCCGCTATATGCTACAGTTTAACACGTTGAAAAAGGCCTGTTACTTGACATCAAAATGCAGCCTATATTTAATATTATTTATCATATAGCCTAGGTCAAATACTTGCATTCACCGTGCTATTATTGCGGTTCTGTGGGAAGCCTACATGGGGTTATGACAGTAAAAGACCAGAGGGCAGATAAATACAACTTCTGTTTTGCAACACAGTCTAAGACAAACTTTATTATTATTATTATTATTATTATTATTATTATTATTATTATTATTATTCGTCCAAGATAAGCTACAAAAAATACAAAGAGATTATTGGCAAAATGCTTACAGGCAGTCCGACGTGACAAGTTGCCATTTTCCTCCACAGAACGTTCATCATTAACTCTGCCCACTACACATAGCCTTTCGGTCACATTAAAAAATGTCAAATATATACATCCTATCTGGAACATAAAAATGATCCAATAATATACACTTGCCATTTGAATAGAATTATACACACGCATGGACGGACACAAGGAAGCTAGTGTTGATTTTCTTTGCATTTCTTTTCTTTTTTCAAAAAAATAAATGAACGATCTGAACACATGACAGTGTCAAATGAAAAGGCTTCAGAGGAATATAGCATAAAATAACCAGAATGTGTGACACACTGAGGCTCCTGCAAGAGCAGTGCATCAGCCACAAGTGAAGCTTGATTTATTTCGTTACATGGCAAAGGAGCCTCTAAACCGTAAACTTAAAACTGTACAGTTGTTATAGATTGTAAATAAGTTATAACATTTACGAGCTCACTTGAAACATGCTAACTTTCAAGAAAGCTTCAGTACAGCACTTTACACAAACGATATAACAATAACAACGGGCATCTGAGAGCGTTTATGAGTTTTTTTTTTTTCATTTCTTTTTTTCAAATGATATCTATCATAGTAGCTAATAAAAACAACGACAACAAATAAACACAAGTTGTGTGTTAGCAGTACCACAGAAGAATTTTAAATTGTCTAAAACACCAACAACATGCAGAAAGGTGCCGCGCTGTACAGTACTCAGGAATAGTGTTTTGTTTTTACTCATGTTTATTTCTCCCCACATCCTTACTTGGGTGAAATCAGGGCTGGAAAGCGCTACCTGCAGTAGCAAGACTCATACTTTTCAGCTTATTGTCCTTCTTCCATTTCATCCTCCGATTCTGGAACCAGATCTTAATTTGCCGTTCCGAGAGACACAGCGCATGGGCTATCTCTATTCTCCTCCTTCGGGTTAGATATCTATTGAAATGGAATTCTTTTTCCAGCTCTAGTGTCTGGTAGCGGGTGTACGCAGTTCGGGCCCTTTTCCCGTCTGGTCCAGTCATATCTGAATAGCATGGACAAAACGTAGGAATAACCATTAACGTGAGGAGACGAGGAATAGTCATTGTACTATAAAACAGAACATGAACAACGTCGTATTATTCATGCATGTACGGAATAACAGCAAGGCAAAACTACCAAAGTGTTGAGGGAAAATACAACTTAAACGTTACTTCACAGATTTTACTCGCTTGTTTTTGTTTTCAGGTGCATCTACACCAACTCTGTTTATTTCATATTTAATTTCTCACTCCTGACTTTAACATTTGCCACATTTTAGTTGAATTAGTCTATAGCTCAAAGCTAGTCCTCACTTCACAGCCCACACCTTTTCAGCTGTTTTGCCATTGATTCTTTTTTATTGCTAGTTTTATTTTCTTGGAGTAAACAAGTACATGTAATAAAGCGAAGTTTTCAGGAGAATAAAAACTTCACTGTCTCCCTGCCTTTTGCCCTCTTGTCTCGTTCTCTTCCCTATTATAGTTCACAAGGCAACACTTGAAAGATTTATGGCGCTTTCCAGAGACAGTCTAAAATAAAAGGCTTCTTCTGGCTGTAACAGATAAACATGGAACAACGCACAGTCTAATCGATAGAACAAAACAACAATACGGTATATATACCATGGTTAATATGTAGCTTCCGCATCCAAGGGAATATTTGTGGCGCTTGCCCATCGGTCGATGCTGTTGTGGAGCTTGCGGTAGATTCTTGTTGCTGTGTCCGCGGATGGGTGTTGTTGCTTCTGTGGGTGCCTTCCTCCGTCTCAGAAGAAGCGCTGGTCTCGTCTAATTCTGTGAAATGTGTGCTGTTGTTGTTGGTGTGGTTATTGCTGGCAGTGGTAGTGCTCTGGTCAGAAGGGGGAGAAGAGCTTTTGGGTCCCAGTTTCTCGCTGTTTGCGCAGGGCAGGGACTCGGGAGATGAGAGCGAACAACTAGAAGGCTGTCTGAACCGAGTCTCCGGGGCCGGAGACTGGAAACCCCGGGAGCCATCCCCAACAGCCCCAAAGTGGCTGCTGGTTGTTGAACGATTGACGCTGAGGTCCATACCATTGTAGTTGTAGCCGTAAGAGCCCGAGTGCATGGTGGCGGAGTCCCTGTACGAGCCGTTCATAGCGCTGCCGTTACTTCCATAATTTAGTAACTGATAGTCGGGGCCATTTGGGTAGCGCCCTGAGAACGAGTTTACAAAGTAAGAGCTCATTTAGGTTGTTTTAGAGGGCTTGATTTGTAGATCTTAGTCGTTATAACGCCGAGCTTCACGATTTATGATGTATTAATGAATTATAGCAATGCACTGTACTTCGTTTTTGCTATGTATGCGGCCAAATATGGGGGTGGGGGTGCGTTTTAGAATCACGTGCTTTTGTTGACCAGTCGTAAATTCTCACTGATGACTTCAAGAGGTAATTCATGCTCTATGGTTACAAATGATGACGAGATGGGAATCGTTAGGCTGAAGTCAATGTGTTCCTCCCTATTGCACGGTTGTGCTCCTCGTTGGCAGAGAGCGTCACCTACTGGGAATTAAACTTATTGCAGAAAAGAAAGATACAATTTCGTTTTGGTTGCTGCCTTTTCATATCATGAAAAGACATATTTAATCCTCGTTATTGTGTTTATCATTGATGGTATCGAAACATTGTCATATTTATGTGAATAAATAATAGCAAATAACACGTGATATATAGTTAAATAATGGAAAATTAATATGAGGACAATGAATGTGAATTATATTAGTTCAACGTTCATACACACTTTGATGGTTCAGGTGATCTTAGATAAGCCAAATGTAAAGAAGCAATAATAATAATAATAATAATAATAATAATAATAATAATAAATCGATGGATATGAAAAAAAATGAACAATAGCACACACATGAATAGGATACAGATTTTAAATGATGCCACATATTTCGAAGTCAGGGCAACAGGTAGTAGCCCGAAGAGGTACTATGGTATGCATAACGAGAACCTATATGTAGGTTAATAAATATATTATATTATAGTCCTATAAATATGGACTGTATAATGTTAACTGATCAACGTTCTTTTTGACAAAATATTTATTTGCATGTTTCGAAGTTAATACAAGGAGAGAAAGGTGGAAAATGTTGGTATCATCCTGACTCGACAAACTAAACCATATATGATGGACAGAACAACAAAACTATTTTGGATTCTAAGCAAATGCAGATTCATGTTGTTTGTGGCTCGTTTATTTTGGGGAAACAAATATGTGTATATATTGCATATGTATATAAACATTTTTTAATAAAGTATGCATATATATATATATATATATATATATGTGTGTGTGTGTGTGTGTGTGTGTGTGTTTGCGAAAAACTGAAAACGTTCAACCCCCGTTAATTAAAAAAAAAAAAAAAGCAAGCATGGGCAGGAGATGGTGGCGGGGGTTCTTATTGATATTTAAATATCGTCATGAAATGTAACAGTTGGCCTGTGAGAGCGCAATGGTCCAAATGTGTCTGTTATTTTTTTATTACACATGCATTTGAACTATTATTAATTATGCAATAAAGTATAAGAATTAGGCTAACGCATGCATTAACTGTTTTTCTTATTGTCTGTGCGAAGTATGTGCTTTCCTGCTAAACAGTCGAATATACAATGTTTAAAAAATGTCTTAGAAAAAATGAGGATACATGATTGATCTGTGGGGGGGGGGGGGGGTTACACCTGAAACCATCCACAAAAACGTAAAATGGCAGCGCTACTTCATACATTTGGAAACAAAGATAAAGGCCCGACGTAGAAAGGTCACTTTCTCTTTTGGCCATAAGTTTGGCTGGTCGAAATGCAGGCTAAAAATTACTCCGTGGGGCTTTTGGATTCATGGATTCCCAAAAAGTAGAATGCATCAAATTACATTAAAACGGTCAGGAGCTCACCAGCCCTGAGTGATAGTCAGTAAGTTTGTACATACCTGTATGATCATACTCCCAAGCCCCGCCGCACCAACTCCCCCCCCCCCCCCCCCCCCCCCACACACACACACACACACACACACTTTCCACACACACTCACACTCACATATGGCTGTAACGAATAATGCAGGAAAACAGTATACATCTTTTTATAAAATGTATTAATCTCTTTTGTCTTTTGCTTAGCTAACTTTTTTGTATATCCACACGTGCACATTCCAATTATGACAGCATAATTAACAGAGACATGTAATAATCTCAGTAAGACAATTTATTTGGACATAACTGGAAATGAAATGTGATTTTTCACAGTGGCACCGCCCTCAGGTGTTGTCTGAATAAATGTCCATGATACAACAGACGTAGACCAGCTTCGCTTTAAAATATGACAGATTAACAAGTTGAGACATGTTTACTGAGGGATTCTTCCTTTATATAGCTCTCGTGACAAAGCTACAAACACAACCACGTATAAAGTTAATAAAATATATGCTTCTGAGCTAGTCTAGGTAGCTCTGTTTCAGTAGATTGGTTGTCCTTAAACTATAAATAAAGTCACATCTAGACCCCAGGTATTTAACTTACGAAAGAAATATGCAATTTAATCATGCAAAGAATTGGCTTTTTTAATTTTTACAATTTAAACAAGAACACGAACATGACATATATTTGAAATAGTCTTCTTGAGCACGACAATATACGTCATGGGAGAAAAATTCTAAATGAGAATACAAGACACAATCAGGAAATCGGTTTCACGGAATATATATATATATATATATATATATATATATATATAGTAGGGAGGACAACTGGAATGCTACAGCAAACTTACGAAACACAACTTCACCGGTGCAAATAACGGGAAAAAATCTTGATTTTATTTCGAGTTTATCTGCATCCATTATTATTATTATTATTATTATTATTATTATTATTATTATTGCATCTTTGTCGTCATTCTGTCCTCTTGTCTTCCTCCTCTTCTGCGTTGGATTGTGAAGAGTTGATCAGTTTATTTTCTTTTTTCCACTTCATCCGTCGGTTCTGGAACCATATCTTTATCTGCCGTTCAGTCAGGCATAGGGCGTGCGCAATCTCGATTCGACGCCGTCTGGTCAAATACCTGTTAAAATGGAACTCTTTCTCCAACTCCAGTGTCTGATATCGGGTGTATGTCTGACGACCCCTGCGGCCAGTGTTGCCGAAGGTTCCTGTCAAACAATGAAAGGGGAAAGAAAGTTAAGCAATGACAAGCCATTTATTCCCGTGGCATGACAACTTTGCAGACAGGAAAAACCAAGGTCATGTCCAACAGGAACTGTAGACCAACGATTGAAATAACCAATTTATTAAAATTAACATGATTACGATTTTGATTATTCTTCAAATAATCATAGGGGCCGTTGGTTGTTGTTGTACTGATGATGCAACTCTATTGCTACTACTCCTGCTATTACTACTACTACAAATAATAATAATAATAATAATAATAATAATTCGTTGTATAATGTTGAATGAGGGAATTAACTGGATCCCACCTTATCATCCAAAGTCACGTTTTCTAAATAAAAAAACTATTTTGACTATACTTCTAACAACCTCCGATGAGACACCTCGACATTTAAAAAATAACGAGTTTCCTATTGATTTGTAATATGTGCATTAGCGGATGTACCTACCTTTTATGTATAGCACTAATGGATATCAATTTAACTCAACAAATAATAAATCTAAACATTTGGTGTGTTTTTTTCTTCCTTTTATAGTAAAGATACAGCACTTAAAATAGTACATTAATGGGAGAGAAGCAGTAAAAGCAGCAGAGAGCCAATAATATTTTTAGAAGTCATAGCAAAATAGCCTTTCGAATTTATTACCAATGTTTTTTCTCATTTTCGTTATATTTTGTTATTTTTCATATTCCAACAACTCTGAGGTATTGTAAGCATGTAATGTATTATTATATTAATATTGAGTTATCATATTTTCAGTATGTTCGATACGTGCCTAAACGCGGATGTACAAATTTCGTAAAAACCAATAAGTCAATCCATGAACATATCCTCCCATATTTGTCTTTGATGTGCATTTCCTTTTAAGATTTCTATGAAACACTAAGCATTAAAATAAAACCAGAGGGAAAACAGTAAATATGGACGATACAAACCTTGCTTTGGGCAGGCTCCCTCTAGCCTGTGAGCTGACTGCCAGGGCGACACTCTTTTTCCACTAAAGTTCCCTGGCACTTTACAGTGAGATAAGAGTCACTCGCTGCTGAATAGTCATGATATCACGCGCAGCAACCAAACAAAAAGACATCATACAAACCACAGACAATGACAGGAGAGGCGGACTCACCATTGCACGAATTCATCCTTTGCATCCAGGGGTAGACCGGGGCAGAAGACTTCATTTCGTCGCCATCAGTGAATATGCTTTTATTCTGTCCCGGGCAGTCTGATTTACGCTGATCCTGGTTTAAAACGAGCGAGTGCTCTTCTAAACTTGAAAGCGCACAGGCGGCGTCTTTTTCTCTGTAAAAACTGGCCGTCGAATAGTCGCATGCACCGGTAGTACTGGTCCGACCGTAGGCACCGCTCGCTTGCTGATAATAAGAGGACGGGTAAGCCTTGTCTTGCACATTGGTAGCTCCATAGGCGGCGGTGGGATAGTGTCTTAAAGGATCCGTGTATCCGGAGGAGTATAACGGTATCTGTCCCAAGAAAGACTCCTGTCCGCCGGGCAGAGTCACAGGGAAAGTTGAGTTTACAAAATAGGAACTCATTGGGAGTGCACCGTTCTTTTCCAGGGATTATGATTTGTTGTGTTTTATAGTCCAAGTGGTTTAGCTATTAGTAGTTTATCGGAGATTGGGTTTTTGCTGAAGGGGGGTGGCGAGGTGCCAGTGTGGGGCAGAGGGGAACTATACCATCTGATCAGAGGTGGACCAATCGCATGCGTCTATGATAGCAAAATAGCCCCCATGAGGGGGTTTTGATTGCACGCGCCGTATACCTCAACTCAATCCAGAGAGCTGAACCGTTTTTCGCCGTTTTTCCTCCCTTTCCAATAAGATCAGGAAATTTGAATCACGCTGGGACTAAAAGCGTTTTACGCATTTCTTTCGTGTGCGGTATGCATACCAATAGTTAAGGAATTATGTCCCGAAAATGCAATAGCTTTGAAGCCCACAGTGATCAATAGCCTATGTTTGAAGCACTAAATAATTTTATATCTTTTTTTTTTTAATTAAATATATAGGCAATTGACTTTGCACGCATGTTTTCTGTCGAGTGCATTTCAATTGGTAACGTTTGTCGTTTTTATATTTCTGAAATCTTAATAGACTTTCGAAACTTTTCTGTGTTTGGATCCATGTGTATTTCTTACTTATGCCATGTAATTTGCTTACGTGGCATTTCGTAAATATATCCTTTAGTTTTAGATTTCGGTCAATCTTTAAATTGAGTGAAATCGCCAAATTATACATAGGCTATTCTACGAATAAAATACGTGACAAGAAAAGATATGTGCTTTCGCAACAAGTCCTGCGAGAGTATAGCGCTTTGATTTCAGCTTAGCAAGTGTTTGCAATTATGCATTGATCATGGCATTCCCATGTGTGTTATTCAGTCCTGTGAATGCGAGTCTTCGGTAACAATAATATGACAGTGTATTCATCTTGGTGTATTCCTGACGTACCCGTCGCCTTATTTTGAGTCTGAATATCTTCTTCTTTGTTTAAGTACCAACGAGATACCATTTGGCTGAACTGGCTTCAATTTCAAAATAATAGGAACACGACGTCACTGGTCATAGGAAACATTTCAATAGGACGGCCTTAATTTGTAATTCGAGGGTGGTTCATTTCTGTAGTATTCTGAAAGAACATTTGAGAGACAGGTCTAGACTTCTGTAGCACCAAATAAATTATAGTTATGAATTCTGTATTTGCTGTCTGTCCAAAAATGCCTTGTTGGAACAAAGATTGTATTAATGTCAATGTATTATTTATTCCAAGGAACTCTTTATTTAAATGTTATTCTCTTCTTAGTTAATTAGATTGTATATTGTATATCCGTGTATGTGCCTACATAAAGCAGCGAGAATAAAAACACAAGTCACGGGTCCCTTTTAGTCATTAGTGAACTTAAACGGCTTGCTATCACTTCCATCGTCCTAAATTAGTGAATAGGCAATAATTTAAGAAAATAACATTTAAAGGAAATGCCCTTTCTTTGCAGACATTTTGTTCAAACTTTTTTTTCTCTCGTTGCAGCTTGCCTATGTGTACGTGTTCAAGTCGCAACAGATGCAAGAAACAACATTTGTTGTCTCGAATCTGTATTACTCACATATATGAAGAAAACATTGTGAAAATAGTCTTCTGGATAAATGAGGAAAAAGAATGGACAGAGAATGGAAAACATGGCATAAACTGCAGCAAGGACGGACACCTATGAGGGGGACACTTTTGAATAGGCTAAGCTTTACCCAAATAGAAGCGGGTCTGTCAAACATGTCTTCAATAACTTCCGTGAAGACTCCATCCATGTTCCAGTTAACTTTATCTATGTAAGTAGTCCAAATGTTCATTTTCATGTTTCACTCTGTAAATCTTCATAGTTCTCGATTGTAAGGATTGTATATGTGTTCTTCAAATTGTATTATTTTAATTTTTATTATCTATACTTAAATGAATTCTTATTTGATGCTTAACATATCATGAAGACCTGTGTCTGTGGGCTATACAGCAATATCCTGTCAAATTATAAATATGTGCATGCAACTTGTGTTATATTTACAATGTACAACATTCTTAATAGTTTCATCTGTTTAATGGACAAGAACTTTACTTGTACTTAAACATTTAAATGTTTGAAGCCATTGCGTAATGCATTTATTAAAAAAACGTCCAATGGTAAGATGTGTTGGTGGAGTTTTGTTTTGATTGTTGTACTGGATGAGAATGTCTCGCAAAAGTGGGAAAAGTATTTAGCAACAGAAAATAAAAATTGCCATTGTGGATCGCGTGGACGGAATTACTTACAATCTGTTGGGGCACCTTTCCCACCATATATTTTCACCTATAGTATGAGCATAGACGTTTGTCATTTAAAACGCTGTGTGTTTACACGTTTCTCGTTATATATGTTTGCCATGGAAAAAACAAACAGCTAAATACAACAAGCAAATATGACTGATAGATTTAATAGCCTTGACCAATAGCCATGACCGGTAAAAAAATTTTTTTAAATAGCCTAATGATTCTTACTGCAGCGAAAAGATCATTGTTTTGACAACTATAAAATTACAGTAAAAACTGAGCCACGGTTGGTCTACAATTCACGATATTGCAGCTGAAGATAAGATGCCCTACCCTGTTTGAGTTAGAAAAGGATGAATGATATAAAATTATTTTAAAAGTGTACATTTTATTGTTATCATGCTATTATTTTGTTTCACTGAAAGTCTGACATTTTAAATGTAGAAAAAGGCCTACAACTGAAGCAGTGGTTTTGTAAATATGGCAATTATAATAAACAAATCTAACGTGTTAACAAAAATTTTTTTGTCTAATTTGAATTTTGGCAATGCATGTAGGTTACATTTTGCATCAGGCAATTGAGCAGTGTTGAGTAACAGTGCTGACAATAAATGCCTGTTCAATAATTTGAGGCGAAATATACAAAGGAAAGCGCTGATGCGGCAGGTAGTTGTTCTGCTCGGTGAATACCTCAGGCACTTTAATTCTCGAAATAACTGCACTTTATTTTCTATTTATAATTGTTCTTGTTGCATTTTTTGCCTTTCATAGACTTTGCACTCCAATGATCCCATCAGATATCCCGTTACCTGATATAGGCCTACTTCCCTTTTCCAAAACTTGCAGGCAGGTTAACCGTTAAATAATAAATTGTCCTGGAACTAGTTTAATGTAGTTCGCTTCAGTCACCGACCACAAATCACTTTAGACTTTTTCAAAGACCTGTTGGTCAAGAAATGTTCGAGTCAGCTCGTTGGATTTCGGATTATAAAACAACAGAACACGTCTTTCGCCCCAAAATCCCTGTGTTCATTTTCGACTCCGAGAGTTCAAAATCCTTAGTAAAAGCTTGATTTCACGAAATATTTCATTTCCATAGAGGAATCTATAATGTGCTGTTTTAAAGACAAGAAGGGATTTTGTTCTGATATCTCTCTGGATGGCAGTATGTAGGCTAATGTAATTAAATCTGCAATGTAATTAAAAATCTAACGTGTAAACAACTTGGCCCAATGTGATTTGGTAAAAATACTTTGAACGGCTCAATCTATTAACACAATCGAGCAATTAAAATATTGATGTTCATGAAATAGATACTCTCTTTGTCGATGTTCCTATGAACACATAAAATGCATAATAAATCACAGAAAACCATTGCGGCGAGACAGGTACCAAGGACGAATCATAGTTATCTAACATACTGTCAATGTTTACAGTGCTATAATCCCCCCCCCCCCCTCTTTTTCTTTCATTTCAGCGCTCCCTCCCTGTTATTTTCTCTTTCCTACGCAAACATGACCCCTCTCAATAGCTACACACACACACCTCTTGAAAATCCACAAAAAACGTTTTTTCTTTAATACGATCAATTTCCTAGAGGGAGAAGTGGTTTGAAGGACAGTCAAAACTAAAGTGAAAGTTTGACACCGATAGCAAGAACTTCGGCTGAACACTGAATGCGGGCACGTTGTAAAAACACAAATGCCTTGGAGTACCCTTGGAGCGGTCAATTGTTCATGTGATGCAAGGTTGAGGGAGAACGAGGAAACTCCCATATGGGGCTGTGACTCTTGAGAGTGTACAACGTGGTGCGCCTAATGCAGGCACAAGGTACAGCAGCAAAAGTCCAGAAACCAAAACAATGTTCAGCTGCATTGTTTCCCACTCTTCTATAACTGGTTTCTGGACACCCCCCCCCCCCTTTCATTTTTCTATCGCTGCAAATTCAAACAAGTAGCACAATCTCTCTCTCTCTCGCTCTCTCTCTCTCTCTATCTGACTCTCTCTCACACACGCACGCACCTTTTTCTTCCTCGGCAGAGAGATTGTGACCTCAGCAAGCTTCGTATTACTTGGCAATATTCTCAAGTAAACAGTAGATGGCACCAAAGAGCAAGGAATGAGCAAAATACGCTGCAGAAATACATGCGCCATTTGAAATGTTTGAAATTGTCAGCTCTAAATGGCTGAACAGTGGCATTTGTGGCATGATTTCATTTAGCGATCCATATATAGGTCGCTATACACTTCTTTACAAATACATTTAAAACTAGGCAAACACTGCATTTTATTTTAGTAAATTGAATGAACGGATGCTGTTGCAAATATTCGACTTAACACGCATTGACAAGAAAAAAACGTGTTTTGCAGTTCGAGCATTCAAAGAAATGTTACTATATCACAATCACACACCCAACATTAGTAGCACTGTATATATTTGTTTCATAACATTATGGTTATATTCGCTATTAGGAATTTAATTCAAATTACTTTAATTGTTTTATTTATCAAATAAAATGTTGAGATACATTAAGATATACCAGGTATCTCCGCATGCAGATTCGTTTTATAAAGCTATATTTCATTCAAATTATTTGTATTAACAGTGACTGTTGTACAGTTGGGCCTAGCATGCTAACTGGCGTCGTAGCAGAGCAATAGTAGTAGTATTACAGACTAGCAGTCGTAGGCTTGTAATACTAGTAATCGTCGCCATTAGTGTAACAATTTTAATATTTGAAAATGTTTTTCTTGCTGTAATCGGCGTGTGAACATTTCAGCAAACCAATGTAAGGAGGCCAGAAATAAATTCACGCCAAACTATGCGATCAGGCAAAACTACTGAGCAAAGGTGAAATGCGGCGATACAACGTAATCACTCTCCCCCAAAGAAAATGGATTGGCTAATTAGAAATTATGCGAAAATCAAATACTTTAGATCACTCCTGTAATTATTGTTCAAACCACCGAAACATTTAAGGTTGCTGAATGAAATGGATTTCATTTTTACAAAGCGTGTTTCATTTCTACCAACTGCGTAACGCCGGGCCAAAGGCTGTAGGAATGTCGCATAGCTGCGTGCCTCTAGATAAAACATTCCACGTAATAGGTGACCTAAGATATTTCAGGAAAATCCAAGTGATAAGCAACATCGAAACACATCGGTTAATTTAAGCAGGTAAACCGCTGTTCATGGAAATAGTTACCCACACCCAGACACAAGGAAATTAAAATAAATCGATGCGGTAATCATGCCGCTAATAGGTGTCCAAACGACATCAAATTCGTTTTCAATTAGCTACAGTACATTCCATATTACAGTCGTCAAATATGGCCAATTCGACTGTCCGTCGGTTGGTCTCTGAACTTAGAAAATGAAGAATGCTACCCATCAATACAACTGCACGATTTCACATAGGCTAGAAATTCACATTCATATTTGGAGTGTCACGCAGCAGTTGTGACAGAAAATGAGTGGCAACACGTCCTACCTTTGCTGATAATCCTTCATTCTCCCGCTGGACAGCCAGGCGAAAATCGTTATGTTCATTTTTTGATCTGACATCATTGTTGTTCCGAACTGTCCTACCGTTAGCATGAGGCTACGACTCTGATAGCGTTGTTGCGCCTTTAATCTCTATCATTTACATTAGCAAAGAGAGCAGGATCCTTCAGTGAAAAATGAGCTGAGCTCTCCATCGTGTCCAGATTTCACGATCACCGTCCATTACAAAGGAAATCCCAATCAGAGCCAGCCATATTAGCATAGCAGTGTGGACGGGATGCAGGCTTTCTCTTTCTAGAGCAGGAACTAAGGATCTCTTCAAAGATCTGTATTTTAATTTATACGTATGAAAAGAAGCCAAGAAGCTTTAAGGAGGACAGTGTTGCTACAGAAGGTGCAGTGGCCAAAAGAATGCTGCAATATAACCACTTGGGAAATCATAAAAAGTTCATGTTCACGGTTAACTATCCACATGACCGTCCTCGGCCAATCCTAGAACCCAGCCACTCATAAAGTTCTATCACAAAGTTGTAAATTTTCATAAAACAACAAGGAATTTATTGCATTTCTTCATGAGCGCTTTACCAGCAGTCATCCCTCCGTCGCCATCTTTTTTTCTGCAAAACTAACAGAAACGAGCATACTGTTTTCATGTTCAAGATACAATTAATATGACGGTTGTGATCAATGAAAAACAAAGAGCACAAATATAGTGGCTGCGTTGATGCATATTGTGAGGTCGGGGTTTCTTTGAACAATGTTGATATAGATATTTATCATTTTTCTGCCAAACCGCACATTAATAGGTTTTTAAGCTCTGGTGCATATCAACAGAAAAAAAACGTTTTTATTTGAAGAGCATTTATGAAAATCGTTTCTGAGTTTTAAAATATCCAAATTTCAAATATCGGTCTACCCAAACGCTCGAGCGCAAACACGTATACATACATACATACATACATACATACATACATACATACATACATACATGATGTAACAGCCTATAGGCTTTGTTTCATATGCAGCCACGGTGTGTTAATGGAATGAAAACAATCTCTATATTTATTATTTATTAAAAGCTTAAAACTGGATTAATTCGATTAGGTAATTTTTTTCTTGTTTAAATATCTTGTCACATCTGAAATAAACTATTCCTTGCGATGAACGAGTAAAACACGATCGTTACTATTTAAGCTTTTACTCTACATTAGAGAACGCAGCATACGTGGACAACTGATATACACGATAAGAAAGAGGAAGCATTTATTAGGACCATATATTACATATTGAAACGTGCCCTTGCCTATAGAACCATACTGAATGTGATCTATAAACTGATTTTGAATTGTGTGTGCTATAGTCATATACGATAAGCAAAACATACTTTCTAAATTGCGTTATTGCGTTTTATTTTAAGCATTGTATTGAAATGCATTTTAAAAAGAATTCATTGCAAATGTAAATTGTATGGGTGCACTACAATATTACCCGCACTGAAGTCAAAATTACGGTGGACAATTTAAAGCAGCAAACAAAAACTTACCTTTGAAATATTGAATTGTCTGTTTTTGTTGAGTATGGGCACTTGCTTATCTTTTAGCAGGTAGGCTACAGTATCAATTTCGGTGTTTACAACTTCGCTTTGGTAAGAACTATGAAGCAATATTGTGATAAAACTATACATAATGGTGCTATATATATATATATATATATATATATATATATATATATATATATATATATATATATATATGTTTTAGTAAATTGTCCGTTTAGGTTTTTTACGACTTTTCCTACGTTAATTGAAGCAATAACCATTACAATCCAAATTCAAGAGTCTAAGATCATAGAGGCAGAATTCCTTACACGTTACATTGTAGCAAATTTCTGTTTCTTGAAGAGATGTACAGTAAAATGTTCTGTGGTAATACTTACAGAGTACATAATGGTCCCTATTGGACTGACATGTACCGAGAGTTGAATTAATAGTGGACATTTTCCCGAATGGTGAAGCAAAAAGACAAAAAAATGTAAAACTTATAATATATTTGACATTATTATTATTATTATTATTATTATTATTATTATTATTATTATTATTATTATTATTATTACTCGAGTTGAAATATCTGCATGATAGCACCCTCCGTTTACATTTTTAGTTTGGCATGTCTGACTTTTCACTACCGTGTAGGACAATTACAAAAACATTTAATCTGGCCAGAGACCGGCAACAATATACAAGCATACATCAATTATATTTTCTTGACCATATAAAATTATAATTTACAGACATTTTAATTACTATACAATTTAGTGATTGGTGTTTCGATCTCTAAATAAGCAATCAGATAAAGACGTCTGTTAATGTTTACTTAACAGCGAAAACATAATTGTACAATTGTGAAATGAGTATGCTTGTTTTACAGTTATTTATTTCTTCACAACACAAACATTTTCAACACCATATGGTCCACTGTACACAAAATACGTAAAAAGAGAAATACCAGAAAATTTACTATTATAAGAAAAAACAAAAGAAATACGCCAACAAATAAACTAACGGGATGGATACTAAGCACAGAACACATTTTTATACATTAGGACATGTAGTTGTACATACAATTCCTTTTTCGGATAAGCACTTCTATTTCAGCAAAACTGAAAGGTCCGGACACAAGATAATTTCAAATTAGGAAGTAGCACAGAAGAAGCAATTGCAATCAAAAATGAAATTTTTTTTTTAGATTTATTTAAATTGAATTTAAAAGATATTTTTTAGGTAGATTCATTATCAATTCCTAACTTTACAAAACAATTACCATGGTAGGTATGATTGTTATACTCAGTGCCATACAAAATGCGGTGAGCGAGTATCAGTCTACTATTCAATTTTCTGTTTTCCTACGATAGGGAGACACCTTCGCTACTCTTCGTCCTCTTCCTCCTCATCACCACCAGGTTTATCTTCATTGGGAGAGCTCTGGTCTGTGGTCTTATTCTCCTTCTTCCATTTCATGCGCCTGTTCTGGAACCAAATTTTTATCTGGCGCTCGGAGAGGCAGAGTGCATGGGCAATTTCAATGCGTCTCCGTCTGGTCAGGTAGCGATTGAAGTGAAATTCCTTCTCAAGCTCCAGAGTTTGGTAGCGCGTATAGGTCTGTCGGCCCCGCTTTCTGTCAACACCTGCAAATAAGTGAAGTATAAATTAAAGGTGGTAGACCAATACTCCTAGTAGTTTACTGCAAATGTAACAACGCGTAACATATACAATGTTCTATTTAGCACATCTGCTATGAAATCCAAGGTTAAATCATTCGAAATCGTTGTTATATATGTTGACATTGCTGGCGTGTTTTCATAAAAATTAACCACATATAGTTCAAGATAATGTATACTTGCTGTCCCTGAGTTATAGCCGTCAAGAAAACGCCTAGTTATTCTCAAATGAACACTACCAACAGTAGATAAGAAAAAGGAAACTAATATAAGAACTACCGAGAACGTATGCGTGTGGCCTTTTTACTCCAAATTATAGGCTGAACATATCTTTTGGAAGGCAGGACCTATCATACATCTCTTTCAATCAAGCTTTTAAGAGATATTGTCATAAATGGAAAAAAAATCACGTATAGAAATACATTATTTTAGCACATTAACTTAACTGTACCATGTATTTTTATAAACACACGGACGTGTGTGTTTATGTGGGGGGTTGGTCTGTGCGTGTGTGTACTATGTATGTATGTATGTATATCAATGTGTATATACTTACTGATGATAACAATAATAATAATAATAATTATTATTATTATTATTGTGCATTTCCTTGACATTCCTCGGTAGCGCACATTTTCTCGGTTTAAGGCAACATAGCTAAGAGGGCATAAAACAGAACATATTCATGATATATCATGGATCTCAAAAGTCAGTTTAGCTACATGCTATGATGATGATGTCAAACAAGAAATGGAATAGTATTTCCAAGCGGTCTAAATTTCATTCGGAATAGAATAGGTTCTGTGATGGTATAAAAGTGTGGATGTACAGTAAAGTGTGACTATGAAAAAAGTAGAGTCTGATTATGAAAAAAGTCCTGATCCATAATTTTTGAGAATGACCAGCAGCATACCTACTTGATAAAGGTACAATAAAGGCACTTCATGAGGTATGTCTTCCTAAATACATAACCGTAATAAGAATAAGAATAAGAATAATACCAACCAATAAAACCTTTTATTTATAAAGCATCCTTAATACAAATTCATACATTACAAAGCATTTGAATATTACCTTTTTGCGTGCAGGTGCATCTAACAGCGACAGTGGTGCTTTTAAACAAAAGTTTTTTGGTGTTTATGAAAAAATAGTTATGAATTCAAGCACTGAACAGTTCTAGTGAACGTATACCATGTCTCTCGAATTCTCCTCCAGTAAATGTCACAATGCCTTTCTGAATTTTAATTTAAAGGGACTTTTGTCGATCGTAAATGTTGTGGCCTGCTCTGTACAGATAGACTGTGCTGCTTCGATAAGAATGTGCATTACTACAAACCATGCTTCGTCACTTACGCCTACCAGATTTGACACTAGTAAACTATTATTACTATTAGTGTATTAGTGTAATGTAATGTAATTCTGAGAGAGACCACTACGCTTGTATAGGTGTAGTCTGTGTGGGTGTGTGTTTGTGGGTGTGTGTGTGTGTGTGGTTTGGGGGAGGGGGCAGTGCTTGTTTGCCTGCGAGAAGGAGTCAGGGGGAGACGGGGGGGGGGGGGGGGGACTGTTGGTATGAGCCCTGCTGCAATGTATTGTTGTTCATGTTTTGGACTTCTTTAAGGGGTGGGTGTCCATCAACAACAATTTTACCAGTGTTTCACAGAAAAAGTATGTTGCTTTGAATTGAGATTTTACCAGGCAAGCTCAATTCTGAAGACCAGATTATTCTACCACCCAAATCCAATCAATGATAAGAGACCTCAGTAGCTCACAGATGTATACCACTCCTTTTGTAACAGGCATTCATGTTCACAAGGCCTTGTATTCTCAATAATCACCAACCCCGGTTAACTATTGTACATAGAGATGGGTTCACATTTTTTCATGTTTTATGGCTAAGTATAGCCTATTCAGCCTGATTCAATGTGATCGGAACAGGCACGAGTTTAACGATACAAATGAGACTCACTCATTCAATTGAGCTTGAACTTTAAATCCAATTTAAAAAGAGAAAATGTTGTCTCATTCTATCAAAACAGCCATCAAGACCTGCTCAGGGTGTAAAGCATGCCTGCTTCATCCAAAACTATATAAATATGAATATTTCATGCAATAGTTCTTCAACTGAAATACAATTTATTCGAAAACTTGCAGAAAACATGACATGTTTGTGTATCATAAACAGGAGCTTAATGACGGAAAATCCGATTAAATTGATTTAAGTCGTATTATTGCACCAGCGGCTCACAATGGAGGGAACAGCTGCAATAGAGAACTGAATACTACTCTTCTAAATTTGGGCAAACAATAACCAGGATTCTCTAAAACCCGGTGGTTACATAATTACATGAAATCACGGACTGAAAGTGATCATTTAATAAACGCACACGAGAAAATGTATGCTTAAGTGGCTGTTGCCTCTGGGTCAAAACCCACGACGTCATACTTAAAAACACTTTAATTAAGCATCTCCACACAAATACTCACTGTAAATACAAATATACTATCCTTGTGTATAATAAGAACTATGAACACAGAATTTGTTCAGTTTTCACTCAGGACGCATCTTACATGAGTAATAAAACACATTATAGAGGTATTTTTTTAACCGGCTGCTCAGCAGTGGCCACACAGTGCTACCTTCACACTATCAAAGCGCTGAGGGGCGCTAAGATGTAAAGGTACTACTGTTAGCTGTAATTTTTTAAATGTTTTTTGAAAATATTACCGAAATACTTTCTCGTAAAAATATATAGTCGATGATATATTAAAAATACAACATGACTGAGTCAAATAGTAAAAAATCCTGGCCATTTTCAAGGAACTCCAAAAAAATTATAATAATAAATAAAGTACGGCATGCCCTCAGTAAAACATAGCGTCGCTTCTCATGTTTCTCCTGAATACCGTGTCGGATGCTGAGGCCAAATGACACTGATACTAAACACCCACTGTAAGGTTTTTTCAATACAGTTGTAGCAAATGAATATTCAAGAGACAGAAATTACGGTTTTATGGACGGTCATACAGCAATAAACGATTGCGTAGTCAAAATACAAGTGAGCATAATTTACACAGTTTAACTCAATACTTTAAAATCAAGACGTTTCAAACCCTTGCATCCTATGTTTTAGGAAACGTGTGTCCCTGCCTTCCTGCTCTTATTTTGTATTTATTTGTTTTGCTAACATACCTGTACTTCTCATCCACGGGTAGATCCGGAAGTTGCCCTCATCTTGCTGAACGCAGTCCCGTTGCTCTGCTTTGCCACAACTGGACTGCTTGGTTGGGTCTCCGGTGCACACCATGGACAGGTTCTGATCAAAGGGGGAGCAGTGCATGTTGAAAGACCCGGCATTGAGGCCATATCCGGCCGGGTACATGCTCTGGTTCTGGGGGTGCATGCTCCCTCCGCTGCTATACAGTCCCGGCATTGAGGAGAAGGCACTGCCACCGGACCCCGAGCCATAGCCGCTGGCTCGCTGAGAACTGGACGCAAAAGCGCACGAAGTTTGCTCGGGAAATACCCCGGTTGGGAAAACCGAATTTGCAGCTTGATATTTGGAAAACAAAGCATTCGCATAATACAATGAACTCATAATTTGGCCGCGTGATTTGTAGGCCGGGTCGTTTTAGTGTCGGTTTTACGATGTACCGTGATATATTACAGAATTACAGTCCAGATTTACACCAAAAGCTCCTCTTTTTCCTCAGGGGCCACGTGATAGCGGACACGTGATTTACAATGGCCCAATGGTAAAGAGACATCATACAGTTTCATTAATGTGGAAAATGCTGTACAGTTTAGATTTATAAAATATATTGAATTATTTCCTGTAAGTAAGCTAAAGCTACGTACAGGGAAAATAAGTGAACATTACCATGCAATCGATAAACGGTGTCCGAGCGCGCAAGACGACCTGCCTCATAAAATGTATGTTTTTAACTATGCATAGAACGGAAACTTATAACTAGACCACGGCACGCTGGGATCCACATTAATAAAAAGAAAGCTATTTTGGTATCGATTTGATATCGACAAAATATATCCATGCGAATACTCAAGAGTTTCCTGTTCTTGTCGCAGTCGCCGTAGTTCTGTGTTCTGCTTTGACCGCGCTCTGTCTGTGGTCGTGTCCAAAGTAACACACGATCTCTCTAGTTTATTCATATAGGCATCTCTTTGCCTGGAGTCACACGAAGACGCATTGTTATCAACTCGGTCAACGAGGCTAATGATGTGGTTACTAAAAAGGGAAACGAAGCTAACCGAACCATAACATCAACTCAGCTAACACGCAAGTATAATGTTTTCCTTTTAGAACAAAATATTCATACAGACATACTCTGATTCAATTACGTTTTAGATGAATAAAGTCTAATTCACAAAGCTAGTTCATAGGTGTACATTTTCATGTCCCATATGTGTCTTATCAGTGTGTAGGGCATTCACGCAACATGTTGAGGGTATTCACGCAACATTCAACTCATCAAAACATGTATTCAGCCTATGGTTTGATTTCTAATTCGCCGTTCAGGAGTCACGTATTCGTGATACGTCGCACATAAGTTTTACAAATACAGTAAAAGCAATCAAACTCCAGCTACCGAGGTCCATAGCTATTCTGTGTTTTAGGTGTAAATCTTAGGACCGACGTTCCGTTCCGGCCTACAGGCTAGCTTGTGGTTGGGATTGTCCCTGCAATGACAGTCGACAGTCTCTGTGGTCTGTACCTTGGAGGAAATGGAGAAGAGAATAGTAATGATGTCATGGATTCTCGCCTGTAAACTTTATTGTAGCCCCTTCTCTTCTACCGTTTCCAGGGTTAGACAATAGAACAAAGTGACGATGAACAATAAAGTATATCAGCACCTCCCCATAAACTAATTCACGTGTACAGTACACATTCTGTTTCACAGTAAACGAAGCCTTTTTATTTATTTTATTTTTGCACTGTGCGCATGCTTACCCAGGAAAGGAAAACACAATACCAGAAACAGACTAATAAGGACAAACGTAAAAAAAGAGAGAGAGAGCACCTACAGCATAAATAGGCAGTTTCATGTTGTTGGAATTCTTCATTTGCTACGTTATTTGTTACGTTATTTCATCAAAACAATGGACAGGAACAGCAAAAAGTGCACCAATTAACTTAAGAAACCTATACAGCTGCCAAAGTAATTGTTATTGATAATATCCTAACAATAAAAACGTCACATAAATTGTTCCACAAATAAATGAGGCTATTTCATAACACTACAACAACTTCAGGTAAAAAGTAGAAACGCTTCACTTCCTCTTGTAAGTTTTAATTTATTGATATCCTACATCTGATACCATATTATTACGATTGATATTTATGATGCTCCTCTTATTTGTCCTCGCCATTTCCAGTCAGGAACAGCCAGTAGAGGATTGCAATGTTTCTCAGACGAAAGCCCGCATTGGTTATTCTTAGTCTCTTTCTCTGTGTTTATTTCAATATTTGTAGTCCTACATTTGTTTTGCTTTGTCACTGTCTTCTTCTCCTGCCGTCTGCGCCTCCTCGTTTTGGTCATTTTCTTTCCTCTGTTGCTCTATCGCCTCCTGCTCCGATTTGCTGCTGGGGAATTTGTCTTTGTTGTTCTCCTTTTTCCATTTCATTCGACGGTTCTGAAACCAGATTTTGACCTGCCTCTCGGTAAGTCCCAGGGCGTGCGAGACCTCAATCCGCCGCTTGCGGGTCAGGTAGGGGTTGAAAAGAAACTCTTTCTCCAGCTCCAGTGTCTGGTAGCGGCTGTAGGTCTGTCGGCCTCGCCTCCGTCCGGCAGCTACTGGCAAAATAAGTGGACACAGGTTCAAACTCGATCGCCATTCTACTGGCTAGCGCCTCCATTATTGGTTTTATTCTTCATCAGTATTAAATCACGCACAAAAATAATCAATATTACATTTCTTGGTATGAGGAAATACATTTTCTGGATGCAGAAATGCACATGTACACATACAAATAAAACGCATGGTTACACCAATTGTAGCACGTACACGGGCGCGCACACAAACAAACGAAAAACACATCACCTGGCTTAGACATTCACCTTACAGGGAACTGAAGAGCTCAGCTCCAAGTAGCAGAAAGCCATAAAATGTGTAGTAAAACTGTGACCGCACCAGGGTAGAATACCAAAGGATTTTAGGGCACATAGACCACTTTCTCACGCGGTCATAAAACTATAAAGTGATTCACAAGTTTGGACACCATAAAGCAGTAAACGAGCTATTGTGTCATTCCCCGCGCGCAGGAAATGTGTCTCTTACACGATTGTGGGTCCTTTTGTTGTACTATTATACCCCTTCCTTTCACATCACAGTTTATATTTTATTTGGTGTCGTCTCACCTTGTGGTCTCATCCACGGGAAGAGTTGAGTAGGAGAGGGACTCTGCTCTGCGCTCTCTGCTTCCTCTCCGATGCCGTTCGCGGTCAGCTTGCAGTCGCTGTACTGGACTAAATCTGAGTCTTGGGTTCCGAATAGAGTTTGCCTTTGCAGCGCATCGTACCCGTAGAAGTTGCCGGGTTCTCCGTGACAGGTTACGGCGCAAGGATTCTGTTGGTAAGGGGCAGTGGAGAGCGTGGATGCACCATGGTGGTAAAACTCCTGTATCTGAGTCGGATGTTGGAAAGTTCCTCCGGTACCCGGTCCATAAACTACAGTGGGTCTACCTCCCAGATCTTGTGCGAACCCTGTACATTCGTAATAATTGGGACGCAAAGAATCCCCACTTTTGTATTTTGAGAAGAGAGAATTGACAAAATAGGAACTCATCTTTTTGTTGTTGTTGTTGTTGTTGTTGTTGTTTGTGTTTTAAGACTCGGTCGTTCTGGAGTAATAAAAGCACAGTGTTTCTCGGTTGAAGCCACGCTCAGTGATTCCCAAAATATAGATATATGTTGTATTTTAAGCACCCTTTAAATGTTCAAGCCACAATCATGCCGATTCCATAAAATCTCTTCCACTGAAGTGTTCCTGCATTACAATTCCAGTATGGGGTGCCAGTTCATAAACAGTTTTCTGTGATTTACTCCGCCGCAAATGAGTTGTTTCATATTTTGCAGTGTCTTTTCACGATAATTTGCATCTATTATCGCATCCTCATCCCATTGGCTTCGGCATTTCCACACGGACACTGCACTGCGCGCTTGTGATATGGAGAGAGTGAGAGAATGAAAAAGGGAGAAAAGAAAAAGGGGGAGAGAGGGTGTTGGAGAGAAAAGGGGGGTGAGTGAGAGAGGAGGGGAGAATATGCGCATTAATATATTCAACCGAGTAGTTAATGAGATATCTGCCGCTTTGCATTAGATCAAATGTATACGTACCCCCTCTTAAATGGATGGATTTTTAGGGAGTAGCTAATAGGCAACCAAAATGATGCACACTTAGTCGTTAATTTCAAAATTCAAATGAGGTATATTCGCTTTTTTAAATGTCAGGCTGCACTGGCAAATTGTAAAAGTACACGACTTAATTGCTATCAGTTTTAACAGGTCCAATAAATGTAATTGCTGTTCTTGAACAACTTGTCAAAGCATCTAACTCCATGGGTAGTCGCGCATTCACGACATACAAGACAGTCATATTTAACATTTTAATGATCATGCTTTTATAAATATGTTATTGATAAAGATTTAAAAGCCCTGGAAAAGAGATTCGCCACTGTTATAACAGTGAAAGCTGTTGTGAACGGTTTAGCAAACTATAAAATGTCATAAACGCCAACGTTGTTTGTTGTTTATAACGCACACAAAAACGCTGTTAAGATTTTATGAGGTTGCAAAACTGACTAGTGTAGTTAAGGATTCGACTTAGAACAACCCACTGATGTTGAAATCTAAATAATGTAAATTTAGCGGGTATCCAATGTGGAGCATAATTTCAATATGTTTTACAATAGAAACGTTCGTATTTTAACCCTCTATGCTTGGAAGAATAAAATACGATATGGCTACAAAGCATTGTTATCCTTGTAGCCGCCATGTATTGCAGTACAAACTAATTTTGAAAAAATAAAGAAAATAGAAATGAAATAAAAAAGATTCGCTTTGTTACACATATATAGTATATATAGGCTAGCATAAACACACACACATACAGAGAGAGAGAGAGAGAGAGAGAGAGAGAGAGAGCTGTGCGTGTGTGTGCACAACTATAAATAAGCAATAACATACAATGGAAATTTAGGGAAAAAACTAATTAACTAATTCTAAAAAAATTAAATGAACTACCTCTAAATATATGTAATGTGGGCTTTTTTGGCGTTCAATTAAAGTGGGGATTGTTCTTGTTTCAGGTATTTTATATTCTATAATATAGAATATAAAATACTAGCATGAGTTTTCGGATTATTTTCCATTACACGATCTCGTAATACGCACTATGTTTATCAAATATAATATTTATATATATTGTACACAAAAATAAAATATGTCTGCGCACTTTTAATGAAAATGACATGCGCAATTATGGTGATTTTTCTCTGACACTGCGATTGTCCATTTCTGAATGTTACAATGGAGGCTATTAAGTATAGTCGTTTCAACTTGTTTGTTATTCGATATGGTTAAATATTTGTGGGTTAAATATTTTCTATTTTAAGTACATAAGAAGAAAATGTAAATCTGGTCTCAGAATATGGTCTCAGACATGTAATCCATATATCAAGCCTTTTACTCGTTAAAGTAGCAGAATGCTTACACGTTCACGTAACTTACATGCCTTTTGACTTTAATTGTGCATGAGCTTAGAATGTAACTGTAAATATTTCCGGAATAATACATTTGTTAAGACTGAAATGTTTACCGCAACAAAATAATGAAACCTATTTGTTTTCAGTTTAATTGTAGGTACGTTTTCAGTCATGCCATGTGCACATTGAATACAACCACAAATGAATGATCATCATAAAAGACTACAAAAACTACATAAAAGACATCCGTCAGATATTTCATACATTTCTGTAATACAATGGAGGAAGCGTCATTTAAAAACTGTAGATGGAATATTTTCTTCTTTTTTTCCCCGAGGATGCAGATCCGTTTTACATCTTCGCGAGATTTTCTTCTACATTTTATTGCGTGTTTGATCGAACACGATTTTGCACATATTGGATGTTCTCGTTGTAGATAGTTCGAAAATTTCTTGGAAAGAAACTTAAGTTGGATGTAAAACTGGTGGTCTGGGCCTCAGCAGACTTAAATCACAGAATAAAGTGTAAGCTTATTTTGATGGAGCAATATCGCCACCCTGCGGTCAACAGTTGTTATGCCATGTATAAAGTCTGAATTGTGAAAACTTGCGTTCCATATAGCATTTGTCTCTTTAACGTAGCTCTTTAAGTGTAACATGCTTGCTATCGGTTTATTTGAAAATATAAATTTAAGGACATGTATGATGAATATTACAAAAGCCCAATTAGCTGGAACATGCCTATGATCAGTCAAAGCAAAATGTATTCCATTTGAAGCGTTTTACATGATATTGGAATGGATATCTTACCGGAAAAAACACGATTCTCAGGTTGGTAAACGAAAAATACAATCGTTTTGATTGGCTCTGAAATTTCACACAACAATTAGGATATAATAATAAATAAAACACATTATTTTATTTTTTGTTTATTTATTTTTACACAAATTGTCATTAGCCTACATTCAAAAACATTAGCAGAAGTTAATTGCAAAATATTTTTTCATAATTTGACTATACTGGTATGTATAGCTTACTTCTGCATTATCATGAAATGACCCTGTTAATATTTTAAATGTGTTTTACATTTGAAAATAAATCATTTTGAATTTAAACTGAACGTTAAATTACTTGAGAAAACATATTCTGCATTCTGTAAATATATAACAACTAATTAAAATATTATTTCACGCAACTGAATAATAATAATAATAATAATAATAATAATAATAATAATAATAGGCAGCATCATCATCATCATCATAATAATCAATTTACAGTTGGCTAACACATAATCGCTACAATGTCGCCTATAACAGTATTATTCCGAATCTTCTGATGAGCATGATAATAATGAGGCTTGTTGCTTTTAGTGTTAAATTTAGATTACATTTTATACATTCTAAAATACAAGATACAGAGTTACACTAATCGGCACTAATTATTTTTAACGGCGCTGTTAAATTTCTACTTTTCTTTTAACCGTCCTAAGTGACCGACTCAGCAGAAAAAAGGACGGGCATAGAAGATTCACATTTGAAAAGGGGGGAAAGCTTCTATTGTTTCTGATTCCGAGACCAAACAATCGACCATTCTGCTACAAAATGGAGACCCGAGCCTGGGCGCAGGGCTGTAAACACATTAGGGTTCGTTTTTCCAGACGTCTCGCCAGAACCTTTTTGTAGCGTTTTATGGCCCGCTATCTGGCAGGCTTGGAGTGCCCGGAAATTGAACAAAAGAAGGAGTCCCAAGCATAAGGCACAGCTAAACATCTTAACGTACAGGCCAGGTCATACAAATATCCATCACGCGAAAAGTGAAAACAATAAACACAGGGCAAATGCAAAGAAAATGCACACACATTCCAGGTTCGATGATAATATTTCCAGTACTCAGCCATTTAGGTGAATACTTGGAACTTTTCTTTTCCTTAGGTTTGCTTTACAGCCGTTTAGTTCTTAACCTTCAGAAATTTATACCCTATAAAGTTTTATTGCGGTCATATTCTTTTATTGCGGCTCACCACACTGAATTTTCTTTCGCTTTTATGACAGTAGACTTACCATCCCCTCCTCCAAAGCAAGCACGGGCATCCTTTTTGAGATGTTTGTATCCCCTTAGAAAACCAAAATAAAACACCGGAAGAGGGCTGGTGATCGAAAGAAAATCTTGAACGTGTGCAATTTGCGACCCAAAATATTATTAGTTGAAGAAAAATAACTATGCAAGGAGTAATTCAGAAAATAATTATATTTCATCTCACTTCCAGCTATTGTGACAGAATGGCCTTTTTAAAAGCAAGTTTCTCGCCGGATAAGCCTAGGCCTATCTCACGACGCATTGTAAAATTCAAAATAGCGGCTTGTATTTCTGCAAATGCCGACACAGACAATTAAAGGAGAGAGTAAGACATGGTATAGGTCTACTTTTATTTTCTACTTCAAATTGAAGTTAACATTTGCGTACATACATAACACGAACGACTATTTTCTAGCTAAAGTTTCCGGTGAAAATGGCATTATAATATATTTATAAAGCTCTTGATTCAAAATAAGCCTGAGCACTAATATAATTTTTTTCAAGAACAAAAAGTTCAGGATCAGATTATTTTCTTTTAATCATTAGTGCTGACGCCTTTCAGTAGGCTGCTGCACCGTATCATGATGGACTAGACAATGCTATTTTATAAACTAAAGTAATGCAACAACTCTCATGTTGTTTCAAAACTAACTTTGAGTTACAATTAAATACAAATCTCTCAAAGCACATGATCATACTTTTAACTCATGCCTTTCATTGAAATGCATTCGTAAAATGGAACTACAAAAGTGGGACATCATTTTTAATAAATTAGGACTTGTGTATTCCTATACGATACAAGTAAGGTTAAACTACTACATTCATTTAAAAATTAATAAAAACGAGAAACATGAGTTAGACTTAAATTGTTTAATATCGACCCAGAATTAACAGTGCCATCGAAACATCACAGATCAACAAACAAAATATAACACAAGACGGAGATCGGATTGGGAGAAGTACAATGAAACAAGCCACTAGATTAGCATTATCACAAGATATTTATTAATTAAACGTATTTCTGGAATCACTTGGTTCTTAGATCATATCAGGGTTTAAAAACTCAAACTGCAAGGAAGCCACGGAGACTTCGCGTGGAACAGAATGTGATAACGGCATACGTCAGATAATTATGTCTATGTCTTGTTTCATAGCCTACATACAGTCAGACAGACCCCTGACGCCGGAGACACTTGGTAGGCTACATGGCATTTTAAGAAAGAACAACGCAAAATGCTACCACAGTAAACAACGATCTCAGTTCAGAACGAAACAAAGCATTACAAACAATAATAAAAACCGATAAACGGCGCTTGTTTTCATTCAAGTATGACTCTTTCCCAATCCAACAACCAAAACCCTCGAAAGATACAAAATATAGGATTAGCATAAGAAGAGACGTTATTGATGTATTTACAATAAATTATACACGTCACCCCCTCATGTATGTTCGCTAAAAAGTGGTGCACTTTATTTTGTAAAGGCTATTAGGAAAGAAACACAAACATGTCTATGGAATCCAATACGCTGAATTACAGTGAAGGATGCGCAGCAATGATAACAATGTAAACGTTTTATCCATAGCTCTGGAGTTTTGACTAATACAAAACGAGATCCATTTGTCTCATATCAGCTCTCCTTTCATTTCTGTGTCACATACAAATACGAGTTCTTAGTGATTTCTTTGAATTTACTATATCTTTCCTTCAAATACATCTATTAGCCTACTTAGTCTGAGTCAATCAAGACTTAATATAAGTTAAACTGGCTACTAGTGTTTTTAAACATAATAACAGTGGTTGCCCTGACAATCTAGTACACCGCATATTCACTGTCGTTTGACCCTTTCTCCGGAAAGGATACGTTTCCCTAAAACAGATTTTATTCTGAAAAATAAAATACCCATTACAAAATACCCGCATAAATACAGTCCTACCACAATATGAATTAAATGTTAAAATCAGTTGTATTCCATAAGCGCTCAGAATAACATTCCTTATTTCCAGCGAAACAAAACCTACAAATGTGTCGTAGACGTATATTCGGTTCATTTCAGATGAAATATTTTAAGTCACAAGGCAATTCAGGAGTAAATTAAATGTCCGGTAACACATTTATTCAGGAATTAACTCTGTGTGCATTGCATGAGTCAAATGTTTGAAAATAAACACTGTAAAATGTCCGTGAATTTTACAGAAAAAGTCTGCAAAATAGCTAATGTAAAACAGCTGAAATGTAAATAAGTGTATTATTTAAGGTTAAACAGCATAATATATTTAACATTTGTTAAATATACAATATACCTGATACCGTATGCTTAACATAGTGTTATCGTTTTTCCAGAACTTCATACGGCAAATTTCGGGCAACCCAATAACCAGTATTTTACCGTAGAATGTACGCTAAACAGTGTAGACTAAAGGAAAAATAATCGAAATACATTTTGCAATTTACAAGCTGAAATGTGAAGAACATCAATATACCACATCTTTCAACCTATACACGATCGATTCTCTCATAGATAAACTTGCAAAAACATTACGTTTCCAACCCAAATTAAGGTTAATAACATTAGATTATTGTAGTAGTAGTAGTAGTAGTAGTAGTAGTAGTAGTAGTAGTAATGTTATTATTATTAATAATAATAATAATAATAATAATAATAATAACAATAATACAATTGTGTATGCTGATGAAAATAATCAAATTATATTTATTTATTAACTGTATCTGTATAGCATCGTACAAGGGCGTGAGAAATAAATACTTATTAAAACTAATAAAGTAATAGAACAAATAAAAAGTAATTAAGGAATGAAAGCATAGGCTACTACAGTTTCACTAGTGCTACGACAACTAGACTACTACTATACTATATGTAAAGTATACGGTCAGCTGGGTAACTATATATCTTGTGGGGTTCTCTTTAAAAGCTGGAATGTTTGATTACCAATAAAAACAGTATTAAAAGATCTGAAACAACTATGCATTTATATCCATTTCCTGTAGTGTCCATAACGTGCAGATGAAAGAGACCAAATGAAAGAACAGCAGTAATCCCTGTTAGTGTGTTTTCTTTGATCCATCCTAGTGCTAATCCTTGGGCTGGTCCTTATTCATTTTCTTCATTTTCATCCGTCGATTCTGGAACCATATTTTGACTTGTCTCTCTGTCAAGTTCAGCTGGCGAGCTACCTCGTGCCTCCTATCCCGGGTGAGGTACATATTGAAGAGGAACTCCTTCTCAAGCTCCAGAGTTTGGTACTTGGTGTATGGGCACCGCTTCTTCCGAGAAGAACGCGCATGTAACCAGTTGGCAGATGGGTTATCTGTGAACAAAAGTTTAATCAATAGTTTGGAAATGTGATCGATATTGAAACCTAAATAAATGCAACGCTGTCCAAATTAACCAACAACAAGCTGTCTGAATTCACAGTGACATTTCTGCACACATCATTACACTCACTCACGGAAAGCACACAGCACTGGATGTAGGACAGTAAACAGCAACAGCTCTGTGATTAAATGCTGATGAATATCTGAAACATGATTCAACTATGTAAATTCTGCAAGTTCAATAATATTTTTGCCATCAATTTAAGACAGAGGACGTTTTCCCTTTTCGTTCATGAGCAGTGATACTGGTTCACGTCGAACATTTTATATCTACCTCCGGCATTCCCTAAAATACTTTCTTAACCAACCATAAATTATCTGCCCATTGACACCACTATTTCGAAAACTCAAGATCCCTGAACATATCATGTCCTCACGATATTATGACAGCAAAGCATTCGTTTTCCAGAGTGTGTGGAGGTAGGGGTTTATTACATCATATTGATTGCACTCCCCCCTTAAAGCGATAATTATTGGTTTTATTATTAACAACTCTTGCAACTGAGAGACTTCAGACAACATAAATTGTGTCAAATAAGACATGTAATATGAATGGCGTCCACTTCAACCACAAGGAAGGTGGCCTAAAATTACTTTCTCTTAGAGTTGATCGTCTCCGTATTTATGGAGAAATATGCAGCAAATTATGAAAAGTAGTCGGTCTCTGAAGAGGCAATGTTACCTCCATGTTGCTCAGTCGAATGAAGAAGTAAATCCAGATACATAATTTTCCAGCAGACGCTGAGGATTAAGAAACTGCGTTTCAGACTGCTATGTTACTATTCACTGGAATACACTATTATTTAAAGAGAAGTTTTGTACCCCATGTAGCCCCCTTACGTGATATCACTGCATATAACTGTACAAATGGAGTGCTTGAACTGAGACTAACTGCCTTTAAATGGGATATTAGTACCAGTTCCGAGGACATGTAGAATTGGAATTTATCCCTTGTCAGGTAATACCTTTTTCCAGACGTATCAACTAGGAAATAGAGTGGTATAGGCCCCTGAAACGATAAGCCCTGTCGTGCCATTTTGAAGAGGTAGGCCCACTCCAAAAAAATGATGTTTTAGGCGAGAGTTCAGGACCAAAGACTCCATGGTGCCAGTTATTTCTCTCTGAACGACTCCTCCCATTCCATACTTCCAGAAAGAGTGTATTGTCCTATTATGCCAACTGTCTGAACAAGTATAAATCCTTGATACCATTTTAACTGTATCATAGAAAATCCCCCCAAGGACCTAATTCCATATGTAAAACAGCACAGTCAACCAAACATAACAGAAGAATGTATTTTGATATTGCAGCTTCCAGGCATACATACATACGACGTTTTGTTGCATTTTCTGTTATAATCTCTCCGACTGTTGGGATGATAACATATTTGTATCAAGAAAGGCGTTGTGTTTCTCATTAAAATTGCCTCGCATTTAATGTCTGTTATGTCTGTCGGATCCCAAGAAACAGGTAACATCCTCATATATAACTTCGTAAACTTCATGGGCAATAAGCGTTTTCACATACGGGCCACTGACAACATAAAGAGCAAGGTGTAATTCCACTCCACTATTTTGTCCTGTAATTTATTTTGGAGCCTCGACTAGCAAAACACAATATAAAATAAAATACAGGATTCCACGTGAGTTCCATATAACCAAATAAATGCAACTACGAACTTTAACAGTAGGCTACAGTAACCTACTTTAATTCCAGTCACCTAGTTTTAAAAACATTTTCTCCCATGCATCAGTACAGTATGTACAGCACGTAGTCATTTAAACAAAGTTAGCTGGCTGGACAATGATGCAATTGAGGTACTTGTCCAGCACAAACAAGGATAATTATTAAAAATAATGCATAGGCTAACCAAGAAGCCTTGTTAGTAGCCTATATGGAAATCTAGATTCAGTTTTTATAATTTTACCAAAAATCTCGCACAATTCACCGATGATACTCAAGCTATTAGTCACTAGTTTAATCAAGCCGCCACTAAGAACGATTGGTCTGATTCGCAAATGCGTAGCTTTCTTTGTATAAAAAAAAAAAAAAAAAAATTTGCTTTTCGTACAAATGCAAAAGCGATTCACTCGCTGGTCAAGCTATCCAGAACTTCCTTTCCGGATTTTGGACTGCAGTCCAGTGCTCACATGAAAAACTCCGGAAAACAATCAACCAACATGTATGTTACAGAATATATTTTCATATTCATAGTCTTACACACGGACCGTTAGCTCCGTTAAATAAGTGAATATGAAATATTTAATTAAATAGCTTGACAGAAGCAATAGTAAGACTAATACGAGCCGGCGTCTAAAGCAAAAAAAGTCACCTTTAACGAGTGTAACGGGACAATCTACTTATACACCAGCAGCAGTTACCACTGGCAGTTACCGAGGAACGAGTCTGAGGAATCCACGACGGAATACAGCCACGAAATGGTAGTGAACCGAACACGTGCAAACCTCCAGAAATCCACAACAGGACTATAGTCGGTCTGTAGCTCATTGAAGCTGACACGAGAGGCAAGTGCGTAGTACATCCGATACACCGATTGGCATGCAGTTCTGATCAAATGTACACGTGTGAATCATCAAAATATCACATTAAAGAAATGCAACAGAATGAACTAGCTGTTCTGTCACATAGGCTATTGCTTAGTGGTTCTGTGAGTTGCCCCTCTTTGTTCTCGTTTTATGGCAGCCTTTAAACGCTTTACAGACTGTTTACTTCCTCTTTTTATAACTTACTTTGATCGGGCCCCTCTTTGTCTTCGCTACCGTCACAAATATCCTTATTGTCCTCGAAACTGGAGCCTTGATTGGAATTAATATCCCTAATAGAAGGCGACTCCAAATTATACTCGTGCTCTCCAATTTTTGGGTTCTCGTCCAGATTTCCAAGTAGCGGTTCTAGCTTGACTTGGCCCTGTCCAGCCAGGGAGTCGGACCTCGGGGCCGGATCAAGCCAAGTACGAAGGTACCTAGGATCCGATGAAGGTTGAGCTGGGATATATGGATGGTAGACCGCGGGTAAAACATTGGAAGCGTGGGGATTAAAAGGATTCCAGGACGCGCTGAAAACAGGAGGTTTAGGCTGAAAGCTGCAGGAGGGGAACTCTGGATGCTCACAGTGTCCTCCCGACTGCCTGGAACCTGAATACTGTACATTAGAAAACCTAGATGAGGTCGGATCTTCGCTTTCATGACTTATGAGAGAATCGACATAGTAATTGCTAAGAGTTCCAGAAATTGACATTCTTAGACATTATACAACGAACGTTTCATTTAATGGAAATATGTATACGACACAAAAAGGTTTGCACGCTATTCTATTCGACTTCCTGGCCAACAAAGTAGAGCGGGGCTGCTGTGTGTGTTGTGTGCTCCAGGAGAAATGATTGGTCAGACTTTTTTCGTGAGCCTGATAAAGCGTCAATGAGGTGTAAATCAATCCGCCAAGGGGCAGCGCTGAGCTCTCCCTTCTCTCACTAAGCATATTTTTTCTGTTTAAAATTTCTCTTAAAAAAGCAAAAGCAATATAAGCCTATAAGCACATACCTCGTCAATATAGTTAAATTATGGATGGCCATGGCATTATTATGAAGAAATCCACATTATAGAATAAACAAATGTATGACAGTATACGGCTTAAGTAGGCTATCAAATGATAAATAGTTCAGATTTTGAACATTTCGATAACAGTCCAAATATTTTAGATATTTACGTTTAACTCGATAATGAATGAATAAAGGGTAATGATGAAGCAAGTATTTCCTTTCTCTTCTGTATTCTGACCATTGTGTTCACAGTTAAGACTAATTATTCAGTGTAGTACGAACTCTATTTTGTATTTCGAAATCCAGTGCCTTCATTGTGGCAAAAAAATACAAAAATACTGAAAATGTATTTTATTGTTAAATGTACTGTCATTCTGTCATTTATTTGCAAACAGTACTACATGGCACATCCTCTGTATTTATTGAAGAAACTACTTAAAACTTTTTGGTAATTAAATACTGCAATAAGAACGACTTCAGGCAGCTTTCGGTTTTATAGACTTGATATACTTCCTGTGGCGCAGACCGTGAATGGCACTGTTGTAGCATTTTTCCTTTTGACAAAAACACTGTGGAAATTCACACCCATGCACAAAAGTTAACAAGGTAGGAATCAAACAACACCATCTTTCGAAGCACGAGAGGAAATCGCATCTAATGTTTTAGTGAATTTTGGATATATCACGCCAAGTCACAATTTGGAGACATCTTGGAGCATTTCTGAAAGTTTCACCAGTTAATATGAATGAGTCGCACAAGTAAGCGACTTCTAGTGCTTCTGTTTCGGCTTTAAACCAAATCTCTGTTCTCTCTGAATAAGAAACGAGGGTATTTTATTTTAGGGCCCGGGTTCACAGCATCTATTATCATGTGTTTCGAATGTGAAAGGAGAACCCACAACCAAAAGAGATTTTAAACACACTCATAAAGGTGATTTTAATGTGCTTAATGTGCTCGCAAAATAGCAGCGTAGAAAGGAAACAAAAATGAGCATTTTTTGATGCAGGTTACTCATTGGCATTGGTCAATAGGGTTCAGAGTGGAAAAACTGGCACTAAATGTGACTGTCACTTAGACTAAAAGCAAAGTATTTCTCCAAAATTCCAGTAATCTCATTGACGAGAAACACCCAATATCAGTAAATTGTGCAAATGATCAATCCACGGTTGGCCTAATATGAAACTAGCCGTAGATAGGTTACATTTCAATGCGTTTCATTGTTTATTTTATCTAAAATGGTACAGTAGGCTGCCTCAGGATCCACACTCCCAACATGATGTAAATTTGTTGTTATTACCAGTTTAAACTATGGATTAATGGTAACTACAGTGTGTAATGGCTGTCGAGAAGTAGGCTCGTGTTAATCTACACTTCGGGTAAACGAATTTTGCACGTGTAAATCAGCTGAGCATGCTTCTTTTTTTTTTTTTTTTACCAGTTACATTTTTACTACTGCTTAGTCAAGATAATGGTATAGATCACAAATACCCCAATTTAGGATTGAAAAACCGCAAATTCGTAAAATTATCAATTTCATTCCGTACGATTAGTTACCTTCTTAAATTTTATAACCGTTTAAATACGCTGTCATAAAGATGTATTAATTATTCTCTGCAAATGAAATGCTCTAAATAACCCTTTGAGTCTGTGTAAGATCCATGCACACACAATCAAACCATGAACACACAATAATTATTTATTTATTTATTGTTTTTGCTACTTCAGGTTTCATTGCCCTTTCCGCATAAAACAGCACCATCATATCTGATGTGGATAACACGTGGTACGACTCCTGACCCAGTAGGGACAATGAAAATGGTCAGAGGATTATTTTTATTGGTAGAACAAGAGCAGGTTATTGTTTTAATAGTATGTACATTTAGGCTATCCTACGTTTTTGTTATTTATGATGATATAATTGAAAAAAATGAAACCAAAGTGGAGAAAAAGTAGGTTTATCCATTTAGAGAGATTACAGTAGGCTATATTTTATTTACTAATTTCATTGTTATTTTTTATTACTAGTACAAATATAAGGAAATGGCATTTTAACAGTAAAAGGTCAGGGTCCACCATTGTCACAAGCGGCAGTGGACTACCCTGTTTATCAGTTTAGACAACGGGCCTTTCTCTATAATGTAAAAGCATTGTATGCTTATATGCATACACTGAAAAATGTTTTAATGTAAAAACATAAAATTATTATTTCAACTCAATTAACCTAAAAAATTTAAATTGAGAAAACGTAAAAAATATAGGTGTAGCAAATTGAAGTAACTTTAGGTTTTTACAATGAATAATTTTTTCAGTGTTTATGCCTACATATGTTATATATGATGACACTAAGTTTATTTTTAACCATCATAAACCATCACAAATATAAAGCATTCCTTCAATCAATATACAATCACCCCGAGTAATTACATTAACTCATGTAAAGTATGCAATGTATCTGCAATGGTTGTGTTCATAATAGGCCTTAAAATTTGCATTCAGTTTACGAGTTAACATTTGATTATGATTTGTATTATTGTTACATTAATATTCATAATATTCATAGTATTTCATATGTCGTAGAGTTTGACGAATGAAAGGCAAATAGCCTAGGTCAATATTATGATGAGACAACCGGGTATAAAATAATGTATTATTATTATTAATATTATTAGATATCAACGATAATAATAAACAGATGATCATGATTAATTAAACATGTACGCTTTCAATGTGTGTGTGTGCGCGCGTGTGTCTACATTGCATTACATTAAGCACTGCTTTTCAATTACTAGAAATAATTTCTAGTCCTCCTCATTATTTACAGTACATACACGCAGTATGTTCTGTTTGTGAACTTTATTGGAAACAAATAAACATCCCAATTAAATTCAGCAGTCAACTGTTTCGGTTCATTTGACATATTATGACCCGGTTCATATTCTGTTAAAATAACTTACATTGTGATGGACAGCAGAGTATTCCCAAACGCTGAGCAAAGAAACATCTGCGGAAAAATGCATTGCATTTTTGCAAACTGTTTTAGAGTTGAGATATATTTCCAAAAAGTGGTCAATACGTCACATGCCAGAGACTGCTGATCGTAAACGAACCATGCGGGGAAAAAAAACTAGGCTAAAGGGAAAAAAAGCGAAATTAAAAAAAGTTTTAAAAATAACATAAAATCTTCTCCTTTCAAGTAAAAACTCATCAGTACCATTATGTAGTTAGAAATTTTCGGAGAAGTAGAAAGATCTGTGCATTAATTAAGGGCGTGCGTGGGGTAGCCTACATTCTCTTCATGATCTTATTGAGTCTATTATGCAGAAAACCTGGAGCGAAAAACGTACGTATTTCAGGAAGTTTTGAGTTCACGTGATATTAAACAGAAACAGCAGAATATGAAACTACCAAAATCACAGCACAGCTTCGTTGTTTTTTGAGTTCAAAGGCGACAATTTGCATACACTCGGCTGCTTCGGGAATGGGATAGCTATTGGAGAAACCTCGGTTTCTACGTCACCTGCATCCTCTGGCGTCAGCAGAGGGATACAGTTGCTAAGAAACACCGAAGCTCGAAGCAAATTCCATTAGAAAAATAGGTCTACATATTATTACGGAGGTAAATGGGAATAACAGCTTCAGCTTAAAAGTTTAAAAGAGAGGGATCATTGACAACGCAACTCAAATTAAAATAAAGAAACGCCTTTTCGATAAAATTACTATGATAACATTGATTATTTAACCGATGATTTAGGCTGTAGAATATGGCTGTGGAATAGGCCTACTCCAAATGAGAAAATGTAGCCCAAACAACGTTCTGAGTTTCAAACACAATATTTTGTATTCACGCAGTGAGCTTACAACGCCATAAAAGAGCAATCTTATCTTTAAAGGAAAGCAGCTAAATAAGAGATTAAATCGTATTTTTCAGATTAATCCTTTCAATTATTTCGGCATAAGCCTATTAAAACAGGGCTTTTACGTGAAGAGAAATTATGATACAAAACCATAGCCAAGGCAACATATAATGGGACCTGCAATCTGCAAAACTTCAGTGTAGAATACCCCAACAATATCTCTGCGGGCATGTCATGATTCAGTTTGGGGAAACGTATCTACTTACTGAACTAATAAACAAAAACGAAAATATATTATTTGTATATTACTTGAACTCCTGCTACTATTGAGCCCACCTCCCCACCCCGCCCCATACAAATAAAATTAGTAGGCTAGTCTTTTTTTTATCGTGAGCTCTAAAATATAAAAGGTCGCCGACCGTCTAGAAGATAAAATGTGATCCTTGACTAAATTCAATAAACTTCAACCTTGCTTTTGAAAAAACAGATTCCTGACCACTTCGTAAAGGCGGGCCATATAATCCATCACGTAAGTCTCTGATTGTACTGGAGCTGAGCATTTGTGATAACTTTATGTTTAGGACTGCATACAATAAAACGGTACACATGCCTTTGTTTTGGCAGTTTTAAATCGACACGTTCTCCGTAAATTTTTGCATTTCTTAGAACTGATTCTGAAATTCTATACCAAACTATACCAAATGTTTTCCAATAGTTCGAAAGGCTAACAAGCAAAGGCTAACAATCTTCTTATAAAACAAAAAGATACAGTTCCACAACGGTAACAGAAACTTTGCAAATTGTTTTCCTGTAAAAAAATAAATTCATTAAAAAGTACAATCACGAACACTGAAATGTATACAATATTTAGGCTAAATAATAACCTGAGTGTTATTGCGAAATCACTGACATGCTTGGAAAAATGCATCATAAATGGACATCATTCTGAACACATCTATACTGATATTTACAAAATAACAACCTGCTATGACAAACAACTCCCCGATTTACAATCATTTTATCAATTTTCATTTTCAGGAAACCACAACTCGGCGAGGGGCACCAAGTTCTGATGACTCAGCTTCTGAACTGCATAAATAAATAAAAAAATAAAAAAATAAAAAAATAAATAAATTTATCTTAATTTGTAATAAACACAATAAGGAAATGCACATTTTAAATAGTAAAAGTAAAGCGTATAGGTGCCCCCATTTCCCAAGTGTATTTTCATATGCTAAATTAACTGCCATTCGTTTGTGACCTGACGCATGTATTTATTACGATATCGATATGGTGGAGGATTAGCGTCCAAAAGACACCAAGAGCCGGGAGCCACGAAAAGAAATAAGAAACTACAACTTACAAGATTAGCTCGTGTTTCGCTTGCAGGTAGCCTAAATGAAAATTCTAAAAATTGAAACATATGGCTTTAGTGCACAAAAATGTCAAGTCAAGCAGGTCGTGTCAGTTTCGCTGTTGATGCGTCGTTTAGAAAAGCAACGAAAAATGAATGAACAAGAGACAGACGATTTCTGTCAAATGATTATTGAAATGTATTTACGTAGACGTGTGGTGAATATCCGCATCGACTCTCCAATGAGGGAATGTCACCCTACATTTCTCCTTACTCAGGAAGACAGCTACTCTTCTACAAACGTTAGGCTACTCTGTAGGCTACTAACACTGGTATCCTACTCTATGTTTTAGAGATATGTTAATAGAAAATTGCTTGTGTACACATGCCTACACGTTCTTTCATATTGTTTATTTCAGGTTGAAGTTACTTTTATTAGGAAAGCATATGTTGTTAGTTATATCTATACATAACTAACAAGTCAATAGTATTTCACAAAACTTTCGTTTTTTAGCCTATAGTCTGCCCCAAAAAATTAATTCCTAAACCGCTAGGCTACGGGAAAGCGAACGACTGCAACCATAAAAAACAAATCGCGCGTCAATAATTTAAATAGATAGGACTTAACTATTAAATCACCGAAGAGTAATTGTATTCAGTGGTAGTAGCTGAATTTTAAGCGCAGACCCCAATATGTAGAAGATGAAAGATGGTCTTACATGTGCGCTAAAGAGTAATCCGAAGTGTACAGCATTTTTTGTTGTTGTACTATTCTGGCATACAAGTTCAAAATTGGATGGACTCGTCTTTTGATAATGTATATTTGCAATCGATCTGCTCAGTCTTTTACCATCTTGAGCGATTCCTTGCTATGTGAAGGTGCTGTAGCTGATCTCGAAGGCGCTCTCAGTGATGGCTGTTAAGAGATTCTCCTCGAATTGTGTGCATATCATTTCTCGGCGTGCCCTGGGCGTTACTTAGTTGTCGTAAAAAAAGAAAAGTAGTCTACTTCTCATTAGTCTGATCTCGCGCTTCAAGTTTACAAACCAGGAGCTTATCTGCAGATACATGATACTTTGAAGTGATTACCTATTTTTTTTTTTTTTTTAGAAAAAAATGTTAGAGTAATGATAGGGGTGTGAGTTGAATGTAGCTTGAAAGTTCAGGTTAGTCTAACTTGAGCTACCAGGTCCTGTCTACTTGCAAGAGTCTTTCAACCGGGGGCTAGAAAGACAGAGGCGTGACCAGGGTGCTGGGGCGAGCGGGCAGGGACAGGCGAATGTGGCAGCAGAACGGAGAGGTCTACTGGGGTGTAGGTCTATGATTGGACGTAGATAGGGAGGGGCTACCCCTGGCTGCTTTGAAGGCAAGCACTAATTGTTTTAAATTTGATGAGAGCCATCACGGTGGAGCAGTGGAGGGTGGTGACAGGGGGTAACGATTCAGTGATGTCTGGGGAGGTTGAAGACCAGACGCGCTGCTCGTTTGGATGAGTTGCAGGTCTGATAGATGATGCTGGAGGCCAGCAAGCGGGAGTTACAGTAGTCCAGGCGGGACAGGACCACTGCCTGGACGAGGTGTCAGTTAGTTGTGAGGAAGGCGGATCCTCGGATGTTATACAGAAAACTGCATGAACGTGTCACTGCTGAAATGTGCTCTGAGGACAGTCTGTTGTCCATCACAGCCAAGTTTCTAGTGAGGGTGATGTGTGAGGATGGTATTACCTAGAGATAGAGATCAGAGAGGAGTTAGAGCCGGATATAAGAGCTCTGTCTACTGGTTAGCTTGAGATGGTCGGACCATCAGCTTGATCCTGAGCATAGCGGGCTGAGACTGTGTGTCAGAGGGGAAGAGAGAACAGTTTGCTTTACGTGTACAGATATATTCAGGAGTTAATTCTGACTGCCGCAAGCATGTTCTGCTGATTAATTTTCTGTTGACTCATGAAAATATCAGGGAACAATGCTTGTAGTGCCTATCTACTGCAATCTGGCAGCAGACGGTTGAGTCATTTTTCTTGACCTTGATGCTTAAAGCATTAGCCCAAATGTGTTCCATACTGTATCAGCATATTTACAGCTGAATCTAGTCCACCCTCAATCAGAGATCCATTCAAAAGCAAAGAGTTTTTGTATTGCTTGTAGGACAACCTGAAAAGAAGATATCCAGACTCTGATGATGTTGATAGGTCACAGACATCAGGAAGTCATGGCATGCAAATGATATGCAACCAAATACAAAACATGACTCTTTTTTTGACATTATGTTAATTTGTCTACTGTATAAGTGAATTTCCCTGATTTTAGCTTTTCCCAAAACAGTTCACTGCAGCAAAAGTAAACAAACAAATGGTGGCACAGGAGGTCTCAGGAGTGCATTTGTTTAATTCTTGCCAATTTTCTGACCAATGATTTGTTGTTAAGACCATTAAAAGCTTAATATTTTGCCATTTTGGGCTTGGCCCATTTTTTTGCCCAGGAGTGTACATATCAATACAAATTGAACATATTGAGGCCTATTCAAAAAATCTTGACTCTTAAAAACCCATCCACACATATGTTTGGCTTGTTAATGTATGCTTATACACACAGGGCCAAGTGACTTGAAACAATTTAGGAAACATTGGGTAGCATTGCTTTGGAATACAGCTTCTTTAATTTTGGTGAGGCAAGATAGCCTATATTGTTTGTAATACAGTAACGTGGCGTCATTTTGAAATCTATACTTTTAATGGCAGGCCTAGATTTTGCCAGTCTGAATGAATGAGTTATAAACAGTGCTTTGTATGTGTGAGTAACTTGGCATTTTTGTACATTGAAAACATGTTTTTTATTATATCATTACTTTTGGCAAAGTGTTTGTCATGAGAAAGTGAGAGCAGTAATGCATATAAATGTAGCCTAGACTATGAGTACACATACATACATGCAAACACGTATACAGTGTAGGAGGAAGAAGAAGAAGAAGAAGAAGAAGGAGAAGAAAAAGAAAACGCAAAATCCCTTTAGTTTGAAGCTTTATTGTGTGGAAGTTTTTTATGAATTCTGTCTGTTGAAATGGGGTCAGAATGTACAGAAATTAATATTTTTAAGGGCTGCTGCGGTTATTTCTGTGGGGAACCCTGAAAAGTGCCAAACTCTCGGTGCTGTATAGGTATGGGGCATGCCCCGGCAAGGCGTAACTTGGCTGGATGGCATACCTGCCATCCCAATAAGGTTTATAAGACATACCCTTTGTTGTAGGAAGGACTCCTCTTTGCTGTCTTCCTCAGTTTATATGACCTTACAGTTTATATATTTCCCAGCAATCTGTTCATATCAGAAAATAAAAGTAGTACCAAAGAAATGGCCACAAATGATTCAATGGAATAGTTTAAACAATATGTTTTCAACAGAATGGGTATGTATATAAAGTTTGACATGAACACAGACTATTGTACAAAGTAAGCACACTAACCATGATTGGGATGAGGTTACTAACTGAACTATATATAAACCAAACGGCACCCAAGCTCTTTATGTACTTTCTGATGATAATCGAGGGTTTGAAATACAATTTACGAAGGTACTTTGAAATACAATGTACGAAGGTAATTTACGAAGGTACTTTGAAATACAATTTACGAAGGTACTTTTTTACATTGACTGCTAGTAGATATGAAAGTGTTTGGCATGTTTTAAAATCCAAGTGTTTTTAATGAGGTGTTATAGAACCGACAGACATACTAATTGATTGTACGTCAGTTGAGAATATGGCTTGCTAACATGGCATTTGCAAGTAACATTATCTAGTAGCCTATTTTATAAAGTTGGTAAACAGTAGAAATGCCACAGCAGTGAGCTGTTGTCACTTCTTAATAAAATCAATAAATCTGCCATCATGAAATGCATATGGCTCCCCGTTCATGACTTTTTCTAATTGTATGCATTGAATTGTGATATTTAGGATGTCAATATTACATAGGGGAATAAAGTTATAAACATCTACTTAGTGAAAAGTCCCTGAATGGCTTTGCAATAAAATGTTGTTTAATGCTGTCATTTGCTTGTACTTTTAAAGAAAGTGGCCCAGTAAGCACAAGGCCAAATATAAATGGAATGTAGACTGTATGTAAAATGTCTAAAGGGGTAGAAATGTAGGTCGACATGTTTTGACATAGAGGGCTAGTGTAATTAGCTCAGTTCAACCGTCATTCAAGTCAGCTTTTAGGTACAGACAGCCTGGCTCCTAGCCGGCAAGAAAACTTTGACATTGAACCAAATGTAGCCGGTTAATCGAACGTGTAGGTATGACATAATACAATGTATGTTCCGTGAAAAAGCATCTAGATTAGGTTGAAATGTGATATTTTTCTAACCAGCTAGGACATGGGCTGGCTATATCAGGGTAAAACATGAACAAATTAGAGGTAAATAGAGCTAACCTAGTGTGTTTATGTGAAAACACCAGTCAACATATTTACACCCCTTCAGACTTTTTGATACCCTACCCTCTGTGTTTGGTCTTATGCTCACTGGGAGACAAACAATACTCATCCATAGTCACAGTAGTACTATTTGGAGTTGGCATGTGAAATGATAGAGAGTTCCCAGAAGGATTGTACAGTTGCAAGTTGCAAGTTTTAAAGTACCAGGCAATTCTACAATATTAGTATAGAAATAAGCTTGCATAAGAAATGACGAATTTGCCTGAGGCGGGATTCAAGCCAGAACAGTCCCAAAGGCAAGTGTGTGACCAACAAGCCACTGACAGAGTAGTTACACTGGGAGCAAATTTCTTGGTCTTGCATTTTTAGTTGCATGGAATTATATTGTAGGTAGAGATAGATAGTGAACAACAGTATGTATCAATATTCATATGATGGTTTGCAGATACAAAAATGTATATATGCAAAATACAAATGTGAATTATACACCAATATGTTGCAGCGCTGCAATACCCCTGTTGTGCACAACATTTAAATAAACAAAATAATAAACGAAAGGAGATCTCTCATTGGGGCCCTTAACTCGAATTTTACTTGAATAAATCCATGAAATGATTGGCTACTGGAACAGTCTTACTTGAATGAATCAATGAAGTGTTTCCTGGCTCACAGTTCATCGAGTTCGCCAACAGGAGGCGTTACGCAGTCAATGATGGACAATTGACGAAGGGTGAATCTGCTTGCCCACATCCAATCCCAAAGTAGAGTGACACAACCTTAATGAATAGGTTGTGGCCCACGTCCAAAACACCAGTTTGAATATAAGAAATAAATGTAATGCAGTAGAGTGCGAGTTTAACTGCTATTGCAAAATACATACTACGATTAAAATTAACAAAGAAAATTACCACCTACAATATTTTCTACTCACAACCATAATCCGAACATTTGTAAACATTTCCAAAATACCTCAACCTATAGAAGATATTAAAACCACAGTATAGCGAAGAATTACATTCACATTTTGTGGTTAATGCTAGCTGCACAGTGTGGTGAAAGCTAATAACCGTAGGCTAGTCACATCAACGTTGCAAATATATTTACGAACAATTGAACACAAAATACGTGACACGTGGTACTGATAGGCTTACAGATGCTTACTTAATATAAGAAATAAAATGTTCAGGCATTTGCTTGCAATCAGGGTAGCGACTGGTGATCTGCTAGCTCGCATAGAATGTAATGCAGAAGAGTGCCTCCCAGCAAGCCTGAGCTGTAGAATCACGGTCTCTTAAAGCGACAGAACCGAACTAGGCGTAAGATACCTATACATTTAAATGAACTATTGTAATATGATAGGGGGGTTACATTCTCCCCTGCTTAAAACAGGCTGTCCTCGACCTATGATTACAAGGACATAACCCCACCAATAAGCTGAAAGCTCACATTATACATTGCATGAGGAGTTTGTTCTGCTCCCGGAACATAAAACTCAGTTCCTGTATTGTTTTAAAAAGCTGCTCTAAACCTGAACTTGACACAGAGGCTGTGACACACTGTCAGTGTATGTTTGATTTCCCTCCTAGATCATAAGCCTCCAGGCTGTTTGGAAGACGGCGCTCCCGATTTGACCTGCGGGGCAGGATTGTCTCTTGCTCTTGCATCTCAGCTGCATCAGCCACCATATGCATTTCTATTCGTTGCCTCTGAAAACATGTCATCCTCAATGACTTGGGCTATGTTTCCCAGAGTCTCCTTAGCGCTACGTGCATCGTAAGGTATACCTTAAGGTCTTCCTTTAGGTCTCGAGCTGTTTCCCAGCGCCTCCTCAGCTAAGGTATACCTTCTGAAAGGTATACCTTTAAAAGGGTGGTCTGAGGCACTCGTAAGCGGTCCCTTAGCGATGCGATCCGCTCATCTTGTCACAGTTTTAGCCTTATTATGCCAACATTTTGCTTTTCAAATCGACAGTTGTACTGCAGTGCGCATTTAGTAGCACATCTGCATGCAACGTTTCTGTGCATAGCACGTCATGAGAATGTTGTCGTTTCACCTGTCTATTCCCATCATGATGGTAATTAAGTATAGGGTCTATCCATAATACTAATCCAATTTGTGAAAAAAAAAGTTTTTAAAATTTATACATAGTGGAGCTAACTTAGGATATGGCTTTTCTGACTGCATACCCTGTAGACATTAGTTCGTTTGTGTGTGAGTCAATGATCACACTAACTTGGAACAAACCGCTGGGCTGCGTTTCCGAGTTTCGATGTACCTTAACGTTTTACGAAGGTTCTTAAGGTATACCTTTCAAAGGGAAACCGCTTTTTTGCGAGTGTTTCCCGGACTATACCTTAAGGCAACTGTTAAGGGACACCTCAAAGGTACATCAAGTTGGAGCTGGCCTTCACTGTGGTGCTGAAAAGTTTATCAATCGACGCCAATCGAATCGATTGTAAAGGCTTGTGAATGACGTTTTAATATAACAAGTGTTGTCATAATCATTTTACATCCATCTAATATTGCAGAAGAGGGAGCTATGCCTACTAGAGATCATCTGTTAATCTCTTTAAGAGTCCGTTAAGACGAGACCTTGTGATAGTTTCAATAAATACGTACATATAGGCTACAAAGGATAAAATAAAAAGCATCAATCGGGACATATAAGCCATAGTCTGGGACTTCGTGGAAGCCCAGGGAAAAGGATATAGGCTACATATGGGTGAATTATTTTGTTCTTATTGAAACAAAGGTCTAATGTTAATTTGTTTTTGTCACACAATATATAGGCAACTGTAGCAGCATATCACTGCACTGCACTGATTCCCGCGAACTTTTCTCTGCAATGCAAAAATGATCGTAGATGAAAGGCAAAAGCGCGTCTGTGGAAATTGATCATGATTAATTCTATACCGGGTGCCTTATGAATAGGTCTACCTATTAAAGTGATTTGTTCACCCACCTTAATTTGCTGTTGGATAATCTTAAGTTTAACCAAGAATATCATTATTGAGTTGTTTACCGAAAATCGTAAAACAACATGGTAAGAAAAATGTTCCGTAATGTTGATATTTACCCAGTGCTATTTTGTTTCATATAGGAGGTGTGAGCTAAAGAAAGGGGATGTAGATCATTTGGCTATGTTTGTCCATTATGAGCCACTGTACCTGTATGTGTGTTTATGGCTAAGCCAATCAACGTGCTCTAGTTCCCTCTAGTTCGGACCAAGCGGCCAAAACCAGACTTCGTTTTTGAAGCTCATTTCCTGGTGTTGTAGTTCCTGGTTGCTCACTAGCGCCACTACGGATGGCTCCAGTATAGGTGTTTTCATATCCGGTTTCCATGTAAGTCTACGGTACAAATGCGATCAAAATACAAAGTCAATAATTTTTTCTCACAAGAACAAATAGTCATAATATGTGTATTTTATTGGTCTTATGACTGTCCATGGGTCGATTTCATGATTTATTGCGTCATTTGGGCACAGTGCCAATATTTGTTCTGGACCAATGAGGTACAGCTTGCGTCACTTCCGGATTACTGCGGAGGACTCAGCTACAGTAGGGGCTACAGTCTATGGTCACTGGGGTGGGCGGTGGCGCTTCTTGGCCTTGCCATTGCGGCTCCGGCTACGGTCCGCCTGTGCTAAGTCTGAAAATGCAGGCATCCCATTTCCTGGTGATTTCATTATGGCGTGTGCTATTTACAGCTGCACTAGACGACCATAAAATAATCCTCCTCTTAAGTTTTTCGGTAGCCGAGTCATTTTTACTATTTCCTTTAGCCTACTTAACCAAATAATTACTTGGCAGAAAGCGTAATCAGCTTGCTATATTTGGTAGTCCAGTAGTAGCCTGTGCTAAAACAGTTCGCAACTTCGGCTACCAAGCCGTTTGACTAGCTAGCTAACCTTAACCGGCAAACATTCAATCTGTCAAACGTGTTTGGCGGCTTGTCAGTCGTGTACATTCCGTAAATGTCTACCTGGGCCATGCTTCACGCATGTGACAAAGCTATTATAATCCCGATTTTGGGATAAACACTTTTTCAGTTTCACGAAGCGAATTAAGAGTTTCAAGGTTCATTTGCTGAATATACAACACACGATGAAATCACACACACAGAATTTAACTAAATTAACCATCTTGGCATTTAGAAAGGAACATGTTTTTAGCATTTAAGAGACCGACAAGCTAGGCATTTAAGACAGTGGTTCTCAGAATCGGTTCTGGGGGCTCCTTGCGTATATTGGCTTTTCTCCATTGGTTTTGATGATTTACAAGAAAAAAATAATAGCCTAATAATAATTAAAAATTCAACGTAGGCTACATTATTTTTGTCTTCATGCACCAGGTGGAAAACTTGCCGTACAAAGTGCGTTGTCATATTTACACGCCTGCAGATCAGTTATTAAAATACTTGGTAGATTTGTTAATCACCGCTGAGTGTTAATTTTTATTCGATAGAAAGTGATTTGCGAACGATCGGTCAGCTAGCGTCACCCAGCAAGTGAACACCACAAACGGCGATGGAGTAGCTAGTAGTAGTAGCAGGCTCATTAACTGACTGGCGAAAACCTACGACGATAACTTGCTCGGTTAACAGCAGATCTACCAGACAGTTATACGAAAATTTGCCTAGTCAAATCACCAGTAGCCTACACATCTCCGACTGATTGACCATCAGTGTAGTCAATGTTCTTCCCCTGTGGTTCATATTGCTAACGCGTGAGCTAACCACGGATAGCCTACCTAGCTCACTGGCAAGCTGATATGCTAGCTAAGCATATTCGTTTTGCTGAGAAACATAAATTGAAGATAACTGAACATAGCCTAATTGTATTTTTAATGTCATACATATAATGTGATTACATGACACAGTACAGTCACGGATGGAAATTAAACTCCGTAAACATCTGATAATATATTTTAAACCATAACGGCAGACAGTCAGCTAGCCTCGTTCAGGTTGAGGGGCTTTTCCGCACCGGACTGTCAATCAAATTGTAAAAATCACAAGACCGCTTAACTCTATGGTTTTGGCTCCAAATCGAGAAAATGGCCGCGCCCGCCATTGAGCTTCAAAACGTGTTTTAGAGACCCGCGGAGAGTCAATGGGTGACGTCACAGTAGCTTTGTCCATATTTTTTACAGTCTCTGGTTCGGACATGCAAGTACACTCACTCAACGTCGGCTTTGCTCACACTGGTTTTATATTCTTGATAGTTTTATGGCGAATTATCATCCAGGACCGTTCCTGTCTCCCTCATTACACTGGAATCCTCCATGTCCATTTCCATATTTGGTCTACTGTTCCGGGTTCTATGTTGTAGCACAGCATTGTCTTCCTCTTCAATCTCTGGATACACTGGAAGGAATCCACAATGAAGTAGGAGGTCTCTGTGTAAGGTCCGCTCACGTCCTTCACCCATTTCCGGTCTCATAACATACACTGGTATGTCTTCACTCAACCGTTTTACTATTAAATAAACAGTTGGCTCCCATTTGTCTGCAATTTTGTGCTTTTTACGAATGTTGACATTGCGCACTAAAACCCTATCACTAACCTCAATAGGAGAGGCAATTACCTTACGATCCCACGTTTTCTTATTCATCAGCTTCTCGGCCATTTGTGATACCAGCCCATAGGCGAACTTCAACTTTCTCTTCAAGTCTTCTCACTGTGTCCTGCCGGGCTGATTCCAAAACATATGTCAATTGGTAGATGGGGCTCCCTGCCAAACATGAGAAACATGCCAGTCACATAATTTCTTGAACAATTATAGGCATGCACTAACGGACGGACATATTTGTGCCAGTTCTCTTTCTTTTTATCACTGAGAGTCCCTAACATGTCTAATAAAGTTATTAAAACGTTCTATAGGGTTTGCTCTTGGGTGATAAGGAGTTGTCCTTGACTTGACCCCAGTAATCTTGCACAGCTCTTTTAAGATCTCGGACTCAAAGTTTGCTCGTTGATTACTATGGATTCTCTTTGGGAATCCATAGTGGCTTATAAAGTTCTCCCACAATACACTGGCGACAGTTTTAGAAGTCTGGTCTCTTGTGGGATATGCTTGTGCATATTTCGCAAAGTGGTCCGTCAGAACTAAAATGTTCTTAGTGTCACAAGTGTCTGGTTCAATAGTAAGATAATCAGTTCTAATGGCTCAAAGGCTTTAGGAATGATCAACGGATTGCACTGCTCTCCCTGCTGGTTGCACACTGTGTAATACTCCTATTAAAGTGAGTTTGGGCTATTCCCTCAAGAGCACACATACTTCCAGCGGTTCCTCCTTCTGTGCCACTAACTCTGGTTTCCTGTCTTCTCTAAGTAAGGTAACAACCCGTCTTAAGTCCTCATCCTCTTCCTGTAACTGCGTCCAATCGTCCATAGACATCCTGGGGAGAGTGTCTTGCCCTTGACAGGGTTCCGGGTCTTCAAAGTTACTTGGTATGGCATCCTCACTGCATATAAGTGTCTCTACAGCAGCCACTTAATTGCTGTGCCCCTCCTGACATTTACCTGGGCATTTTCATGATTGGCCAAGATCCTCAACACCATCACCTGATGTTTTTGACACACAGCCACCAAGGCTTCACGTCTGAAGACCGCTTGATCATTCTCCTGAATGGGTTGAACATGGTTCTTGAGGAGGGCAATCTTATTGTCCATCTCTAATGTGTCCTCGTCATCACTTAAGGCATCCTGGGGCCTGCGGGACAACCCATCAGCGTCTGCATTTTTCTTCCTGGACTTGTAGAAGATATCAAAGTCGAGCATTGCTAAGGCTGCAAGCCAGCAGTGGCCAGTTGTGTCTAGTTTTGCTGACGTCAAAACATATGTTAACGATTGTTATCAGTGAGAACTTAAGGCACAAGCCAAATTTTGCCAATCCTTGCCCATTTAGGGGGTACCCTATTTAAAGTTTTATAACTCCAGATGTGAACACCAAAGAGACTTGATCAATGGCTTAAATGAAGCAAGACCATTTGTACCATTTACAATACTAGCTTAGATTATTTCTTACAAAATTATGAATATAAAGTAAAGTGCCACAAATGCAATTGTCTAGGCAAAAAATCGAAAATGAATTTGCTCTTTTTTAGTTCGCAATGAAATACTGAGAGATTGTATATATACAGCAGGTTAAAGTATACATGTCCTGGATCAAAAACTTCTTGACCACAAGTTCATAAAATCTAAGGGTGGATATGTAGAATTACTAAAGATCTATGAAGCAAAAACTAAGCAGTGTACCCAGCATCTCCAAATCTACCCAAAATGTCAAAATTATGCATTGCTGTAAATCACAACAAATGCATGTATTTCACTACAAATCAACTGTTTTTACTCAAGAAACTCACTGTTGCATCAATTTCAAGTGGAAATCACAAGCTTTCCGTCAGTACAGTGGTCTAAAATAGCTATCCAAAATCATATACAAAGAAACATATCCAAAATCTCTCAAAAAATGAATAAAATGCTTTTTGTCCATTATAAAGCATATAAATTAGCCCCTTATGAAGTTTTAAGATGCAACATTGCTATCGGGTTAAAAAATAATGCAAAAATATTGTCACACAATGGGGTACAGTACCTAATTGTGTAATAATTAACTCCTGTATGTATTTCTATACTCTGTACTCTCGTATGTTTTCTTGTATGGGGATGAGACGACATGAAAACAATTTTCAACCGTCCACCACGTTTTGGCAATGCTCCAACTCTCATGTCATCACTGTTGCATGCTTCACAAAAGTATTCACGAAGTATTTTGAGCAGTAATACTTACATAGCAATGATGAAATCTTATCTGTTTTCAGTAGATAGAGACAGAGACAGGAAATCAATGATATAGTTCTATCCACTCCTGTCTTACACCAGAAAACGATGTCAGCTAGGTCTATCAGCAAACATATGGCTTAGCTATGCTCAGAAGTCCTCAATAATAATAGTATTTTGCAAGAAATTCCAAAAAATTTGACAACGTTTCGTTAGCAGCGTCTTTGTTTTACTGCTACCACAGTGTGAATGCGTAATTGAATGCGATGATAAGAAAATTTCCGGTTACGCTGACCTATAAAACGCTATTCCAAAAGCATAATTAGACATGTTATAAGCTTATACTCTCACCTACTGATTAAATGAATTGTCAATCAAGCCAGACTGTACTAAAAAGGGCGACAATGCCGTAAACAACACGTGTGGTATTACACACAGATATTTTGGAAGGTACCCAGGCATCACAAATGTGCGTATATTTCACAAAGGGATTGTCCACGACAATGTATGACCACTCAGTCTCCAAAGGGACATCTCTATGCGTAAAACCAACGGTAAGGTTGTATATTTATTCAATATTTAGTCCCAGATATTGACTGTAGAATGACATAGTATCATTTTTAAAAACTTTTTCTCATTTATTTTGTTATTCAGTGAGCTGCGATTTCACTGCTGTATTGACATATCTTAGGGGTATTGTCAGGTTTATCTTGTTGCTATGACGGAATATGATTTTTGAGTGGTGTAAGAATATTTTTATGAATGCCAAGATAGACAATATTGTCCATTATGTCATGGGTGGGGGGTGTAGTTGCAGATGAGACTGCAGGTAGGGGGTGCGTGTTAACTGAATGACCAGTGCGACAATGGTGGCGCTGCGAAACTGTATTCAGCATAGTTGTCCTGTATCGTCTACTAATGAAACTAAAACAACGCGTTTCTCTTTTTAACTCGTACTTTGGTTGCAGTAGCACTGAATGTCTGAGTTTGTCTTGGCACGCCGGTGTGCCGACCACTAGGGGCTTTGTGCTAAGAGGTTAAGGTAAGGGGCACAATTGATCCCACCTATGGGCACAACCGACCCCGAGGACAGGGTCGGTTGTTTCTTTGAACTCATTCTGTTTGAAGAAATTTCAAGTTAGAAACTGAATTAAATGAACATCACCAAAATATAATAGACAGTATCAAGTTGTTAATTTGAAAACGTTGTCAATCTTCAGCAAGCAGTCTTTTAGCAAATGCGTAAAAGACGAAAATGGACACAACTGACCCGGTCTCCCCTAGTTACTCCCTGTCACGACCCGGTAGTCTAGGGGTGTTTTAGGGAAAGATTACTGGGAGATGGAAAGTGTGGGATGAGCGGATGGGGGAAGAAATAAGAACACCACACCGTAATATAGGTGACAAGTGTTTAGTTGTGAAAAAGGGACAATAGTGAAAACAAGTGTTATTTACAAAAGAAACCAATACACACACACACACACACATATATATATATACACTGTACACACCACCGAGGACTGGAACCACGAGTGTTGCCAAAGGAAAGAAAATAACCAAACAAAGCTAGCTTTAACAAAAAAAAAGCAGGAGAAGACTGTCTACTTAGAAATACCCAAACCTAAATACAAGTGTTGGCAACCACTCCTATTCTACTGTGTCTAGACATTTATATATATCCACCCTATGTGTTAGTGTATAGAGGCCTCTCTCTTACCTATCCCAGTTTCGGCGTGGCCGACAACAGGACACCAGGGTGAGACAAAGGGAAAACACATACACAGCTAACCAACAAACGGGTAGGAAGAAATACATATGAAAGTTACGAAACCACGGCGACAAGCACAAATCACCAACATAGAAGGAATGAATGGCTGGATTGCTTTCTTTTTTTTTCCAGATGTGACCGGTGGGTTTTTGAACTGCGGGAACCTTCCTCTGATTGGGTAAAGCGGGATCAGGACGAAGTAGGGTAATGATGATTGATGGGTTGAATGGCGAATGGCAGCAGGAGGGAGGACCGAGAGAGAGAGAGAGAGAGAGAGAGAGAAACATACCAGAACGTAACACTCCCACCCATAAGAACAAACTTATTAAGTTAGTTCAATACGTGAACGTACATTTCCAACACAGCAATACAAATTCTCATTAAAACACGTGAGACAAGGCTAACACATTCTCAGTCCATTTTTTATACTTTATTTCAACATTATATCCTTGTACAATTAAGGACCAGCGCATCAGCCGCTGGTTATGATTGTACATGCGGAATAAAAATGTGAGGGGGTTATGGTCAGTGTAGGCGATTATGGGAACAGAACTGGACCCAACATACACCTCAAAATATTGCAAAGCCAACAGCAATACTAGCGCCTCTTTCTCGATGGTGGAGTATTTCAATTGGTGCTTGTTAAACTTCCAAGAAAAGAAACACACGGGGTGATCAATCCTGTCTGCACCTTCCTGTAGCAAAACTGCACCAGCTCCCAAAGCACTTGCGTCTATTTCCAACTTGAACGGTAGCGCAAAGTTTGGAGCGGCGAGTACAGGGACGCTGCACAGTAGAGCTTTTACACTTTCGAAGGCGTGTTGGCAATCTGAGGACCAAATAAACGGCTTATCGGGACTGAGCAAACTAGTGAGACGGGCTACAACTGTGGAAAAATTCCTGCAAAAGCTACGATAGTAGCCAGCCATACCGGAATCGATGCAACTCACGTTTGGTAACGGGTGCAGGAAATTCTATAATGGCCTGGACTTTAGCCTCAACAGGGCACACCTGCCCTTGGCCAACCTGCTTACCCAAGTAGGTGACCGTGACTTTTCCAAATTCGCACTTGGAAAGATTGACTGTCAGAGAGGCCTTTGCAAATCTCTCAAACACAGCTCGCAATATCTGCACATGTTCTGTCCAAGTATTGCTATACACAACCACATCATCGATGCAAGCATTACAATTCGGGACATTAGCTAGAACCAAGTTAACTAGCTGCTGAAATGTTGCGGGAGCATTTCGCATTCCGAAGGCTAGAACGTTATATTGGAGGAAGTCGTCGGGGGTTACAAAGGCAGAAATCTCTGAAGCACGCGGGGTTAATGGAACTTCCCAGTATCCTCTTAACAAGTCAAGTTTGCTTACGTACTTAGCAGAACCAATGTTATCGATACAGTCCTCAATTCGAGGAAGTGGGCAAGAATCGGGCACAGTTACTGCGTTCACTTTGCGGTAGTCTGTACAGAATCTAGGAGTTCCATCTGACTTCCATCTGACTCCTGACAAGGAGAACTCCAGGGACTGGAACTGGGCTTGGCAAGACCATTATCTAGAAGATATTGCACCTCCTTCTTCATTACAGCCCTTTTCATGGCATTGATGCGATATGGATGCTGCCTAATTGGCGAAGCATTGTTCACATCTATATCATGCGATAAAACCGTCGTTTGTGTGGGTATGTCACTAAAAACATTCGGATAGTCTGCAGTTACCTGGACAATGTCTCTACGATGATCTTCTGACAAGCGGGAAAAGAGGGAAGGCAGGTTTGACAGAGTCTCTGAATTTGACAATCTAGCACACTGGTGTGGTACGTTCCTTAGCACCAGACCATCTTCATCGACCGTATTGGAAACAACCGTGACTGAAGCTTCAGCAGAGACAGGTAAAACATCTTTTTCATCTGCCATCTGAGCGGTTGCTCTGGTGTGGTACAATTTTAGCATGTTAATGTGACAAACACGCAACTGACGCCTACGATCAGGAGTTCGGATTACATAGTTACTGTCACTGATTTTCTCTTCCACAGTATACAGACCAGAAAAACGAGCGGACAGAGCAGAACCAGGAATGGGCAGCAACACTAAAACTTGATTTCCTGCTTTAAAAGAACGGGCAACAGCCTTCTCATCATAGCGCCTTTTCATAGCCTTCTGAGACGAGGAAAGCGATTCCTTAGCGAGAGAGCAGGCATGGTGTGAACGCTCTCAGAATTTACGAACATAGTCCAGGAGGAGAGTCATCAGACATGAACTGTTCTTTCAGAGGGCCTCGCACGTTATGTCCGAAAACCAGCTCTGTGGGACTAAAACGTAGTGATTCCTGTACCGTCTCTCTTAAGGCAAATAAGGCAAACGGAACGCCCTCATCCCAACATCTCCCCTCTGTCCAAACAATACTTATGCAGTACCGACTTGAACGTCTGGTGCCAGCGCTTGAGTACCCCTTGCGATTCGGGATGGTAAGCACTGGAGACCTTATGCATAATAGACAGAGACTGAAGTACTTGTTTAAAAATCTTAGACAAGAAATTAGTACCCTGGTCTGTCTGCACAATCTTTGGAAAACCAAAAGTGGAGAAAAACTTTGTTAGAGCTTTAATAACAGATTTTGCAGTTATCGTACGGAGAGGGATTGCCTCAGGAAATCGCTTGGCAACACACATCACAGTGAGTAAAAACTGGTTGCCAGATTTTGTCCTTGGTAGTGGTCCCACACAATCCACAACCACACGCTGAAATGGTTCACCCAAAACGGGTATTGGGCAGAGAGGAGCAGGAGGAATTACCTGGTTAGGTTTCCCAGCAACCTGGCAAGTGTTACATGTCCTACAGTATTGCACCACATCAGACTTTAACCCAGGCCAAAAGAAGTGCTTCAACACTTTGTTGTAGGTTTTCGTAACATCCAAGTGACCAGACCATTGATTTTCATGAGCCAAGAACATCACCTGCTGGCAGTAAACTACACCCCAGTCCATTCCAGCCGTAACGGGAAAAGACCATTTCCGCATTAACAAGTCATTATCAAGAAAATACGCCATCGACTTTTCTTTTGCAGCTTCGGGGGTGACAACCATATTAAAACATAGAGTTAAAGATGGATCACTTTGTTGGGCAACAACGAGCTGTCCACGAGTAGTCGGTAACTTATGTGAGGTTAGATCCACAGACCGGTTCTCTTTCACCTCCTCTTTCGGGCACTGGATACCTTCAGATTTATCAAAGGATTCATCACTGGTGAACAAGGGTGCTAAAACAGAATCGGACTGTTCCATATTTTCCTCCCATTTATGGGATTGGGCTCGGGTAAGCACGCAAGCAGGGAACATATCGGGGAACGACTGAGACACCTCAGACATGGGGCACGGTTCTGGATTAGTTAAAATCTCAAGTCCAAGTTGCACTTTACCACCTGCAATATCATTGCCCATGACAAAATCTACACCCGACACTGGCAAGGTGGGACGCACGGCAACTTTAAAACAGCCAGAGACTAAATCAGTCCGAACATGCACCTTATGTAATGGAACAGAGACGAAACCCATCTCAATTCCCTGAACAATTACATTAGAGCTACAGGATGACGCATTTGTCAAGGGCAAAACATCAGACAACAGGAAGGACTGTGAAGCACCAGTATCTCTCAGGATCCAAACTGGTTTCTGATCTTCCGGCTCTTTGGTTAGAGATACAAACCAGTCAAAAGTAAAGGCATCATAGTCATCATCAGCTTTGGGATCGTGGCTACCAAAAGACTGGGCAACCTGGGAAAAGGTTGTAACAAACCCCACGGGTTTTGACTGATTGGGATCCTGTGAAATATTGCGTTTAAGGGCAAAGCAATCAGCAATGCGGTGACCAACTTTGTGACAACACTCTTGACTTTCTCGGGAGCGTGTTGGTGATGACTTTGAGTGCTTGGTTTGAGTCACAACTGGCGGGTCAGTCTGAACTGCAGGCTTCTCACTACGGGTGGACTCAAACACGTTTTTATGTGTAAGTGAGAATTCATCCGCAAACACAGCAGCCTCGCTCAATGAGGTAAATTTCTGCTCATTTAAATATACCACAACGTGCTCAGGTGCACACTTTTTAAATTCCTCCAACAACATTAGTTCACGGAGCGAATCATAGTTCGTAGCCATACTAACGGTGCACCATTTTTCAAAAAGAATTCCTTTCTCCCGAGCAAATTCAAAAAAAGACTGAGATTAATTTTTTTAATGGTTCCTGAACTTTTGCCTGTATGCCTCCGGCACCAGTTCATATGCCCTAAGCACCGTAGCTTTAACAACATCATAATCTAAACTGTCCTCAAAAGACAGAGTAGCAATCACCTCCTGCACTTTGCCAGTAAATTTGCACTGCAACAGTGTGGTCCATATTTCTCTTGGCCCCTGGAGCGCAACAGCGAGTGCTAAAAAAGTGCTAAAATACGCATCCACCTCAGTTTCTCTAAAAGGAGGAAAGGCTACATGTCTTCTGACATCATAGGTGTTCCCGAAAGTTTGTGATAGGGATGTACCTGCTGAAAGTACGGAAGCTGACTGCCCAGTAGCATTCTGCATTTCCAACTGCCGCAGTTTAACCTGCGTCTCCGCCTCAATTTCTAACTTGCATACTGACAACTTGAATTTGTGTTCAAGTTTCAGAGCCTGCATCTGCGCATTCTCCTGTGCTTCCAGTTGAAGACGGGCTAACCGAACCTTCAACCTCCCATCAAGCATTGACCCAGATGAGCTCGGCAAGAACGCATCAAATCTTGGCAGGGTAGCCGGGGGCTTCTCCTCCACCTCCGTGTCGGCTGAGGCACTCGCAACCTACGGTGATTTAGGTCTCCCAGACACCGGGGACTTCCGTTCCCCTAAGGCACGAATATCAGGCCATAAATTTACACCGGTTACACAACTGAGGGTTGTTCAATAAATTCCTTTAAATCAAATGACTCCATCGTCCTTTTTTTTTCTTTTTCAAATCACTACGCACAACACTATAGCAACTACTCAAATAGGCGCAATACAATATTGTTCTTCACCACAAACGCATCCCGGACGAGCCCCCAATTAATATGTTACGACCCAGTAGTCTAAGGGTGTTTTAGGGAAAGATTACTGGGAGATGGAAAGTGTGGGATGAGCGGATGGGGGAAGAAATAACACAACGCCGTAATATAGGTGACAAGTGTTTAGTTGTGAAAAGGTGACAATAGTGAAAACATTTGTTTTTACAAAACATTTCCATTTACAAAAGAAACCTATGTGTGTATATATATATACACTGTACACACCACCGAGGACTAGAACCAAGAGTGTTGCCAAAGGAAAGAAAATAACAAAACCAAACAAAACTAGCTTTAACAAAAAAAAGCAGAAGACTGTCTACCTAGAAATACTAAACCCAAAAGCCTAACTACCTACTCTAGCTACCCAAACCTAAATACAAGGGTTGGCAGCCACTCCTATTCTAGTGTGTCTAGACATTTATATATGTCCACCCTACGTGTTAGTGTACAGAGGCCTCTCTCTTACCTATCCCAGTCTCGGCGTGGCCGACAACGGGACAACACCAGGGTAAGACAAAGGGAAAACATACACAGCTAACCAACAAACGGGTAGGAAGGAATACATATGAAAATTACGAAACCACAGCGACAAGCACGAATCATGAACATAGAAGGAATGAATGGCTGGATTGCGTTCTTTTTTTCCAGATGTGATCGGTAGGTTTTTGAACTGCGGGAACCTTCCTCTGATTGGGTAAGGCGGGTTCGGGATGAAGTAGGGTAATGATTGATGGACTGAATGGTGAATGGCAGCAGGAGGGAGGACCTAGAGAGAGAGATAGAGAGAGAGAGAGAGAGGGAGAGACAATGAAACATACCAGAACGTAACACTCCCTATATCACTTTTCGTCATCGTAAATGTGTTTGTTTTCCTACTTTATAGTAAAATGCGTTAATCCATACAGTTATTTCAACATTTCTGAAATAAAATCATTTTATCAGAAAAAACAAAAACTGGTAGAAAACTTGGTGCTGCCCTCTAATGATTGAAAAATGCTTTCTGCACTCTGGCCCTGCCCCGATCGTTACTACACCATGTAGATGTTAATCAAGATATCCAGCAGGAAAATTGTTTCCGCCCACAAATTTGTTTTTTTACTTGATGGAACATTGACGGCACCTGATTGGCTAGATTGGTTTCAGCCTGTTCATAAACTTTCTCATATTACACCTAAACAGTCCTCTGAAATATATTTCTGAAAACATTTGTGGTTAGAAATTGGCCATGTAATTGCTGAATCTTAGTTCATATTTGATCTGTAACACTTAGTTTGACTGTTTGATCTGAGTTTCATGATCCAGGCACCACTATGCTGTACAAATGATTTGCATATAGCACACCTGTCCACCTACCTGTAATGAAAATGGGTGTTGGAAGACCTGTAGAAACCTGTTCAACCTGTGAGGGTAAAGCCACACATACTCCGACGAGTTTGCCTGGCATCACTCTCCCCTCCCATTTTCTGCCATTTCTGAGCGTGTTTTCTGTTTTTAATATGGTGTTCCTTAAATGTATACCAATCGTTTATTTTGGAAAACACAGAAATAAATAATAATTAATGAGTCCTCCTTAACAGAACTATGTGGAATGGTGAAATAAAATTTGAAATTGAAGACAGTTTACAGGTTGGCTCTAATGGCTCTAATGTAATGTAATCTGATTAGTTATCGAACCATGTTCCCTGTCCTTCCAGTCACTCCAGTGGCTTGCCTAGCATCACCAGCTATCCCAGCATGCCTTGTTGATGCGAAAAATCGGCTCCCATTGAAATGACTGGAGGCAATTACAAAGTGGCTTCTCGTCAGAGGATATTTGGCATTACCCTCAGGATGGAGCTCAGCAGCAGAAGGCGACAGGGTGCTCAGTAGTTCACTTAAGTCAGGGTCTAGCCCTGAATGGAATGGGGAAATAAGAACTGAAATTGGAGACACGTCAGATCTTTAATCTGATTGCTTATTGAACCATGCTGCCCATCCTTCTGGGTCTCTCCACCGGCTTGCCTCACATCGCCAGCAAAAAACAGCTCCCATACAAATGAATGGAGGTGGTTAAGAAGTCCCTTCTTGTCGGGGGATGTCTGGCTTCAATTGGCCTCTTGCATACTTATTAGTGTGGTTGCTTCGGCAATTCATTGCCTGTTCTCTTGTATACTTATTATTCAGGGTCCAAACAGCAAAGCTGCTGGAACTCTATTGTTTTGTTATATTTTTGTGGGTCCAAGCAGCAAGGTGCTGGAACCCTATTGTTTTTGTTCTGGGTCCAAGCAGCAAAGCTGACATTAGCTGTGCAGTGAATTTCACCCCAATTGGCCACATGATGGTGCTATACTGCACAATTAAATGTAATATTTTAGAAGTATTACTCCTGCCTCATTTGTTGTTGAGACATGAAACCAATGTCTGCATATGTATCTTCTCTTGAACTAAAAATAATTCCATAGAACCCATAAAATGTTGGATTTTCCGCCATTTTGAATTTTTAAAAAACCCTTAAAAAACACGTCCTCCTAGACCGTTTGACATATATACATGGAACTTGCATCAATTTGTTCATTGGAAGGTCCTCTAAAAAGTTAAGCAAAAAAAATTGATAATCCAAAAATCCATGGTCTCAGTAAACCAATAACAATCAACCTGGGTGTTGTCTCACATTGTCTTTTAGCGAGTGATTTTACTACTGATTGGCCACTTGGTAGAACTATAACTGTCATTTGAATTTCCAATATTCAAACACTCATAACTCTGGCCACTTCTGAGGTAGAGATTTGAATCTTGTCAATTTCAGTTTTCTGCCATATTGAATTTGATGTAAAAGTTTAAAAATAAATTTCCTACTAGACTGTTTAACATACCAACATGTAACTGACATCAATTTGTTCAGTAGATAGTCATCTAAAAAGTTACTATAAAGAAACTTTATACTCCAAAAACCATGGCTACAGTAAGCCAATAAATATCAATCTGAGTATGCCTTATCACATCAAACACCCAAACATGAAATGATGAAATTGATGAAAATTGATTACATCTTGCAGCAACATTAAAGTTTTGGCCCCATTGAATCACATGGCAGTGCTATACGTCACAATCTTTTTTAAATTCATAAATTCGTGAAAAAAATCACTGTAGTCTTTTAGACATTTAAAACTTGCTTTAGTGATCAGCTTCCTCGTCTAGAACATATGTCTGTACCTTATTTGTCGCTTTCATCTTGGATTGCAGCCATTTTGGAAATGCCAGATTTCTCTGTCCCGAGTTTTATCCTTATTCCATGGGTGAGACCTATAAAACTGATTTCACTCGTACAGCATATGTCCCTTTTGTCACAGTGTGATTTTGGCACTGATGGGCCACTTGTTAGTGGTATAGTATTGGCTGGGTGTGCTTGGACCCCGTGTATCGCCGCTTGCAGCTATATTTAAGGGCCCAAACAGTGAAGCTCAAATAACTGTGTACTGGAATGGTCTTGAATCACCAAACGTGGTAGACCTCTTTGAATGGGTGAACTCTTGTATCCATTAAATAATGGCATAGATTGAACTCCTGGTGGCACTGTAGGGAACGTGACAAAATTTTGATGCCCAGCCCCAGCGCTCCGTTTGCCCTAGCATCACAAAATTTGGTGTTCTGGTCCCTCTCCTCACGAGGAACAAATTTGCCGGAAGGACGCATAAGACCACTATATTGTATTTTCTACCAAGTTTAATTTTTTAGAAAACACTTAAAATGCTTCTCCTTCTACAAAAATGTATCAATTTGCCCTAGGAATCACTAATTGCAGCTGTATTTTGTCTTATTAGTATGGTTGCTTCAGGAACTCACTGCCTGTTCTCTTGCATACTTATTATTCTTACCACGGGTGGGGGTGGGGGTAGGGGTGGGGTGGGGAGGGGGGCAGGAGCTTCCCGCTTCCCGGTGTGTCCTCTTAGTGGTCTCATGCAACTACATATTATTGAAGAGAAATACTGGCGTCATCAAAGATGTATATGTGCCATATAGCCACATATCACCTCCTTTTGTTTCTATAGTTATGTCAGTACATTGATAAATATTTGTTATTGCTATCTCGTTAGCCATATATCTCTCTATATCTCACTCACTAGTTAGCCACCTAGCTAACGACCTCTCTATCCCACTCACTAGCTGGCTAGTGATCTCTCCACATATCTCTATCACTAGTTATCTGCCTAGCCAGCAATCTCTCTATCTCCCTCACTAGCTAGCAAGCAAGCAAGTTAAAACTGCCGTCCAAGCGTCATTTTCAGGCGCTTATCCCCGTAATCTTTTTTTTTTAAATGTTGTATAACACCGGGTGTGATTGTGCCATAATGATAAGATGTTCGTCCATTTTTCCTCACTGAGTGGAACAATAATTTGCAAAATGGTATCATTTTGGTTGGAGAAAAACAAAGCTCGAACCTCTGATTAGCTGTTGATGGGCACTGCCTGTGAGAAGTTAAACTGTGGGCAACATTTTTCAGGCAACTTTGGTTGCTCAGTTGCCCAGTTGCTCGTGTAGCTGGGCCTCGCTCAGCTACATAGAGAATGAATGGACTTCCGGCAACTCGGTTGACGAGTTGCTCGCTGTATGAATGCACCGTTATACTTATTATTTTCTTTCTGTAACCCCCCTATCATATTACAATAGGTCATTTACATTTATGCGTATCTTACGCCTAGTTCGGTTCTGTCGCTTTAAGAGACCGTGATTCTACAGGTCAGGCTTGCTGCGAGGCACTCTTCTGCATTACATTTTATGCGAGCTGGCAGATCACCAGTCGCTACCCTGATTGCAAGCAAGTGCCTGAACATTTTATTTCTTATATTAGGTAAGCATGTGTGAGCCTATCAGTACCATGTGTAACATATTTTGTGTTGAATATCTTAAGTACCCTGCAAAGTAAAAGTTTAAATATTGTTGTTCATAAATATATTTGCAAAGTTGATGTGACTAGCCTACGGTTATTAGCTTTCACCACACTGTGCAGCTAGCATTAACCACGAAATGTGAATGTAATTCTTCGCTATACTGTGGTTTTAATATCATCTATAGGTTGAGGTATTTTGGAAATGTTTACAAATGTTCACATTAGGGTTGTGAGTAGAAAATATTGTAGGTGGTAATTTTCTTTATTAATTTTAAGCGTAGTATGTATTCTGCAATACCAGTTAAACTCGCACTCTTCTGCATTACAAGATGCGAGCTGGCAGATCACCAGTCACTACACTGATTGCAAGTGCCTGAACATTTTATTTCTTATATTAGCGAACTGGTGTTTTGGACATGGGCCACAACCTATTCATTAAGGTTGGGTCTTCCCGCCACTCTACTTTGTGATCGGATGTGGGCAAGCAGATTCACCCTTCGTCAATCGTCCATCATTGACTGTGTAATGCCTCCTGTTGACGAACTCGATGAACTGTGAGCCAGGAAACACTTCATGGATTCATTCAAGTAAGACTGTTCTAATAACCAATCATTTAATGGATTTATACAACTAAAACTCCAGTTAAGGGCTCCAACGAGAGATCTCTTTTCATTTATTATTTTGTTTATTTGGATGTTGTGCACAACAGGGATATTGCAGCACTGCAACATATCGGTGTATAATTCACATTTGTATTTTGCATATATAGATTTTTGTATTTGCGAACCATCATATGAATTTTGGTACATACTGTTGTTCACTATCTACCTCTACCTACAATATAATTCCATACAACTCTGCTTTGTGCCTCATCCAGATTACGCATAGCTACACAGTCAACTCATACTATACCTGACCTTGAGGTAAAATTCTATCCTTATCAAAGAAGGGTTACATAGAATTTTCTGGCACCCAACGTGGGGCTGTGTGACTGTGAAATAATCTTCTGGTCCAAAGCACACAGAGATTGTTCTAGAAAACATGGAGTTATGCAAACAATATAAATTTGACAGTGAACGCTCAGTTATCTTAAAGAACGTTGATCACCAGACGGACCATAATGACTTATCAGTGGCCTTTCGATTGCTTGGAAAAGTAACTAAATTCAAACAGATTGATGATGTTATCCCATCTGGCATCCTTTGTGAATTTGAAGATAAAGACACAGTCCTGCTACTAGACTCTGACCATGGTGACCCATATTCCAGCCAGTACTGGACTGTAGTTCCCGTTAATAAGTATGAAGAACCATCACCTAAAAATATTGAAGCTGCCTCTGAGGGGTTTTTCAATGAGGTTATTCAGGATATGGCAGCAGAGTTCCAAGAGAATATTAATAAAGTAGCCTTTGTTCACAAGGGTGATGCTATAGCATTAAGCAAATGGGCAGTGGCATGCCTAACCGAGATGAGTGGGGCTCAAGGTTTGTTCGCAACTTCCACACCACTTCCCAAAGTTACTTTCAACTTGGACAAGTCTACCAGAGGTAATAGTCACACCATGCCACATAAGGTTACTAGCAGCATTCCCGAGGCGGTGCAGCGTGTTATTGTGGAACACGTGGTTGAACACGATAATCAAACCTCCAAATACCACAAATCCCACTGAGTGTGTACATTCTCAGGGTTGACTCCTAAACCTAGCATGGAAGGAGATTTTGAAACATGGAGAGTGCAAGCTAGACAGGTGATGAATGACCCAGAGCTCACTGCCAATGATAAATGATGTAAAATACTGGATAGCCTTCTGCCCCCTTCTCTTAACACAGCATTATACGTTGGTGACGTTGCAGATGCCCAAGCTTATTTCATAGCATTGGAAAAAGCTTATGGTAGTGTGGCCAATGGTGAAGAGTTGTATATCCAGTTTATTGAGACTCATCAGAATAATGGAGAGAGATGCTCAGACTACTTAAACCGACTTCACACATTCATGCAGAGAGTAGTGGAATGCAAAGGGCTCACTACAGGAAATCCTGACTTGCAGTTGTTAAAACAGTTTGTGCGTGGTTGATGGGACGATTCCCTAATAACCCAACTGAAGCTGAGAGATTACATGGCAGAAGCACGCAGACAACAGGTGACATACTCTGAGCTTCTGTTCATGGTGAGGTCGTTTGAGGCAGAGAAGGAGTCAAAAGAAAGTAGAAAGAAGCGCCATCTAGGAAACACTCCTTTGAAAGCTCACAGCAGTGTGCACGTTGCAACCGATCTGTTGATTAGAAGTAAAGCAACAAATGTTTCCTCCACTGAAAATTCACTGTCAGACAAAGTGGAGTTATTGAAAAAAGAGTTAGCTAAACTCATAGTCAGCAGTATGGGAGGTCAAAAATCAGACATGACACCCTTCAAGAGTAAAACAAAAGGAAATACTTCTGGATCATACAACGAGGTTCCACACCAACAAAATGGGTTCTGCTATCAGTGTGGACAGAATGATCACCACATGCAACGCTGCTCAAACCCAGAAAATGCTGCGCTAGTGCAACAGAAGTTGATCGCTCGCCACAGGAGTAAAATGTTGCTATCACAGCCACTTGAGTCCTCTTCAGCAGAGCAGTTACACAGCTAAGAGCCTCTGTTGAAGGACAGACAGAGGCCCGTTATGAGAAAAATGTCCAATCATCCTCGGCTTCTCTGTTGAATCATAGTTCAGAGTTAAATTAATCTGAAGCAATCCCTGCAGGGCTGGTGGGAGACTCGTGTGAAGGTTTAGCCTATTTAGATGGTGTTCAGTGTAAATGCCTAATAGACACAGGGTCTCAGGTTACCTGTTTATCAGAATCATTTTATCGTCAGAACTTAGGTCACAGAGAACTCTATTCTGTTAATGATCTATTACATATTGAAGGTGCAGCAGGGCAAGTAGTTCCCTATTTGGACTATATTGAAGTTGAACTACGGTTTCCTAAAAATCTTGTGAGGGACTGTCAAGAAAAGAGTGGTGGCAAAGACTGGCATCAGTTACAAATACATCCAGAGTGGGGGGTGGCCTATTCAAGTTATCTTGCGAGGCAAAGCAGTTGTAATGCAAAATCAATGCAAGTCAGGCTTCAATCTCAATCACCTATTACTATTGCCAGCAGTGAAGTGAAAGAATTAAAGGGCATTTTTCACATCACTGCAAATAAAAAGGGTTTCCAAGCATTGCTAACTGGACCTGAAACCTATTCCTGCCCTGGAGGCCTAGTGGTGTACAATCAACTATTACATGTGTCTCCCAGGTCCCACCAAAAAATCAAACTTATGGTGCAGAATATCTCAGAACATGAGATTACCCTCCAACCAAAGCGCATCATAGCTGAATGCATGGAAGTAACTTGGGTGAGAGAGTTAGGCTGTAAGAATATAATTCTTGCTAATATTCTTTGATGTTAAGACCATTAAAAGCTTAATATTTTGCCATTTTGGGCTTGGCCCATCTTTTTTGCCCAGGAGTGTAGCCCAAAGTATATTTTATCAAAACAAATCACCTCTATGTACATGAACACATCTGTGAAAGAAAAGGAATCAGAATTTGTGGATTTCAATGCAATGCGGGCAGACTCCCCAGTGCCTGAGGCCTTTAAAGAGCATATGGTATCCAGGCTTACCAGAGAGGCGAAGCAGCGTTTTCCTCCCATGACTTGGATGTTGGACACATTCATGGTGTTTCACACAAAATTGAACTCACTGATCACTCACCTTTCAAGGAAAGAACGCAATGTGTCTCACCGTAAGAATTGGTCCGTAAGAAGAATGGGACACTTAGGATGGTAGTGGATTACAGGCGACTGAACAAAGTCACTAACAGAGATGCATACCCACTCCCTCGTATAGAGGAGACATTCTTGCTGCTTTCTGGCTCGAAGTGGTTTTCTGTATTAGATCTTAAAAGCAGTTATTACCAAATCGAAGTGGACGAAGACGACAGACCCAAAACTGCTTTCACTACGCCCAGCGGCGCAGCGAGGCGGGGTGCAGAGGATGCAATGCACCCGGGCGCCACATCAGCGGGGGCGTCAAAGAGCGTACAAAAAAACGGACTCAGGACAGGACTAACGTTAGGAGAATAACGATAGTTAACGAACGTTACCATCATGGATGGGAGAAAGAAGCCTTCGGGCGCCCAAAACCGAAAAAGAAAAATGACTAGACAGGATGCAGAAAGAAAGATGAGAACATCACTGTCAAACTGGATAACCAAACCAACATCACAGCAGGAGCAGGGTGATCAGAGAAGTTCAGAGTCCAGTCAGAGCTTAACAAATGGAGGCGGGAAAACTAACGTTAGGTAAGCAAGCTGACTAAAGTTAGTTAAGGTTAGCTAGCAACGGAAAGATAGTTTGAAAGAAAGTTTTCATACTAATAAATAATAGGTTGCTGTGGATATAGCTCAAGTAACGTTAACATCTGGCGGTGATAAACAGGCTAACTGAATGCATGACTGGTGGAAAGAAGTTAGCTACCGTTTGCTTGTTCGTTAGCTAACGTTAGCTAGCTAACTTAACCCGCTCTTTCCTCCAGTCCTGCATTCAGTTGACTTTAGCCTGTTTATCACATGGCTAGCTAACGTTAGCTATCGATAGCTAAATGTAAATAATGCTCTGCTGATAACAAACCAGCGATTACTAACTAACGTTAGTGTATCACATGATGACACATAGGTTGCATTGCGTGTTTTTATAGAGGTTTTAATTCGCTTAATTTATCAATATCCCCAGTGAGGAACAGAGCAGAGAGGGTGCTGATGCCAGCATTAACAGTGACGGAGTGACAAGTAATGCTAGTGGAGACTCGGACGAGGCTGGCAGGTAGGCTGTTACCAGGGACATTGAGAGTCTTCCTTACAATGTCAGTAACTGTAGCATCTGCCGAAAGGTCTTTCAGTAAGCTGAAAATAATAAAGAATTACCTCCGTTCTAACATGGACAATGCGCGATTGACGCATCTGGCTGTAATATCAATTGAAGGCAGAGTCGCGCGCTTCACTCATTTCAATGAAATACTGGACAGATGGGCTAGCATGAAAGGCAGGCACATGAGAATGTAGTTATAAAAGAGAGTGGGTGCGTGAAATGAGATGAATTAGGACGAATTGATACACAAGTAATGGAATGAAATGTAATGGAATAAGATTGTAAACTGTATTGGAATAAAATTGTAATGGAACTATTGTAATGGAATAAAAATTGAATTTTTAACACGTTATAAAAACCCTCTTACTTTCACTTTTATTCCTATTTTGATCGTGAATGCAAGCGCAATAGCATTTGATCCTATAATGATTGTGATGTATTAAAAATAAAAAAGGAAATAAATCTGTTTTATATTGATCAACCCTGTTTGCAAAGTTGCGTCTTGCACCCACCCTGAGAAGTAGGTTGTTGTGCCCCTGACTACGTCATTTGGTAATTGGCAATTTAGAATGATGCCTCAAGGCCTTACTAATTCACCGGCTACTTTCCAGCGCACTATGGAAAAGGTAATGGCTGGAATTAACCTCCAAGTGGTCATTGCATTTCTCGATGATTTAATCATCTTTTCAGACTCAAAAGAACAACACGAGGAACGCCTAATGAAGGTATTGTAGAGGATTTCAGAGTGTGGCTTAAAACTTTCCCCAGGTAAGTGTAAACTTTTTCAAAAGTCTGTCAATTATTTGGGGCACATCATCTCAGAGGAAGGCATACAACCTGACCCAACGAAGGTAGAAGCAATCCTGAGTTGGCCAAGACCTAAAACCCTGAAGGAGCTGAGGTCATTTCTAGGGTTTTGCAGGTATTATCGAAGATTTGTTGAGCATTACTCTGCCATAGTTAAGCCATTGAATGACCTGCTGAAGATGGACCCAACCACCCGGAAAGACAAGGGCAGACAACGGTTGCCAGCTGGGAATCAGCAGGTTGGGGAAAGATGGATCACCTCATGTCAAAAAGCCTTTGATGACATAATTGTCACACTTACCAGCACCCCTGTTCTTGGTTTTTCAACTGGCAGCTCCCTTAAATCTTACATACAGGTGCTAGTGTGACCGGTCTAGGAGCGGGTCTGTGTCAAGTTCAAGAGGGGAAGATGAGAGTGGTGGCGTATGCCAGTCGTGGCCTAAGCAGGAGTGAGAAAAACTATCCAGTACACAAGCTGGAGCTTCTTGCCCTTAAGTGGGCCATCAGTGAGAAATTTCAAGACCACCTGTATGGAGTGAAATTTAAAGTAAATAAAAAGATATGATAAGTGATTTATTACCATTTTAAAACCATTGCATATATTCAGACATATATGTTTTCTTCGACCTCTATCAGTTGTACTTGTACTTCCAGTTAGTAGAGATAGGAATCAGCTATTTTTTGATATATGACTTGAAAATCTGTGATGAACGATGTTCGCTGGTAATATAATATTAACATAGAAGTGGGTCCCAATGTGGGCGGGGTTGGTTGGCACACTGATTTTGGGGTTGGATGGCACAATGTTAAAATCCTATTCTTACAAAGAATGAAGCGACCAATAGAAAGAATTTTCACCATTTAATTCAAATAAGAAGCAGAAATTATGAATATTCAATGGAATAAATATAATAAAATATAAAATGTATAATAAATATAATATAGAGTTTAATATAGTAACTTTGCTTTAAAAATGTGAAATCAGCCCTTTGACCTTCTTTTTAACTTCTGTGTATAATAGCGATAATAGCAGAGAACTATTGAGTTTCCAATATAGCATTCAAATAGCGTAAGAGTTAAGGGTGCCTAACCTTGTCTTCTCTGATTCTTTTTTTCTGTTTTTCTTTTCATGTGGCTTCCTCCCCAACCTCATCCTGAGTTCAAAGACTTCTCCAGCCTGTTTCCTTGCCCTGAGTCCATGGGATTGCTCCAGCCCTGTCCCTTGCTCCGTGGTCATGGATAGCTTCAGCCCTGTTCCTCCCCTGCCCATGCCTTCATGCAGCCTGGAGCTCCAGATCTACCACCCAGCTCTGTATAAAATGTGCTACACAAAAAAAAGTGAATTGAATTGAATTGAAATTGAAAGGTGGAGAGGTCGATATTGATATAAATGGCTTTATGATCTGCAAGAGGAGTGGACAAAATATCCACATCAACCATGTCTTTATTAAAATTCTCTGAAATTAACCAAAATCTATCCTGGAGTGACTTGAACCAGTTTTATTGCTCCACATAAATGACATATAAGAAAATACCTACTCTCCAGATATGTATAAGGCTAAATTTATCAATAAAAGCTTTGAGGTTATAGTAGGCTATCTTTGGTCAGCCAGGAGGCCACTTCTCAACTAAACCACCTAAAACAATATTAAAGTCCCATCCTACCAAAAATTGGCATTTTGATATTTATCTAACCATCCAATAAAGATATTCTCTTTAGATAAAATAAACTCATCGTTTTTCAATTTGCTGTTGTACCCACAAACATTGTCTGTAACACTAATAAAATCATCGTACTTAATTATTTGACAAATAACGTGCCCAGCAGTGTCACATTTCGTGTGTAGAATACCTTTGAGTCTGTGCTTCAAAGTAGTCACCCCAGCTGAATGTTCAAAACCATCAGAGCCATAAAGAATTAATCCATTGAGATGTCCAAAAACTGGCATCATCAGAAGTAGAAAGAGATTCTTGCAAATGACCAAAATCTGCCCTGAACTGCTTAGCAAAAAGGAATAAAGCTTTTTGTTAAACATTATTACATACCCCTCTTGCATTAAGTGAAATAAATGATAAATATAACAGATTAATATGAACAGTACACTGCCAAGTCATATGTTGTATAGTAATAGTTTTGAAGGGGCACAAACTCAAACAAAATGTGGATGTCCAGAAAACAAATGATTTTTTCTCATTCAAAGTCATTTGTTTCTGCTATTTTATTCCTAAGAGTGATGGTATTACACTTCCAACTGTAGCAACACAGCTTAAAATACACTAAATATTTCAACAAAATATTGTGCTAAATGGTGTTGCTGTAAATCTACCAGGACAACAATGATCAACAATGATCATATTTGGCAACAATGAAAATATTAAGTTCACATTAATTAGCAAAGTCATTTAAGTGGATCTGTACTGTACATATATATATATATATATATATATATATATATATATATATATATATATATATATATATATATATATATATATATATATATATATAGTGTGTATGTGTGTGTGAGAGAGAGAGAGAGTCAACCAAAAGGTTCAAGGGAAGGGTTTTTGGTGCCTACCTTAATATCTGTCTGCATGCCTCCAAAACTAATAAAGTTTAGTTTATTTGTAGAGACACACTCGCGCTTCAGCCAGCTTCTTCAGAATCCCAGTGCTCTCTGTAATAGACATACAGATCAGCAAAGACACTCTGGGTAACTTCACTTAAAAGGACTAACCCAGAGAAAGGCACTGGAACACACGGATCTTCTTTTAAATATTTAATGTGCAAACACGACCAACATTTCGACTGTGCTGCATCTTCATCAGAGTCAAAACAGCAGTGACTTGGTTTTTATTTATAACATAGGAAGAAATACAGTGCCACAAATGCAATTGTCTAGGCAAATTTGCTCATTTTTAGTTTGCAATGAAATACTGAGAGATCACATATGCAGGTTAAACTAGACATGTCCTGGATCAAAAACTCCTTGACCACAAGTGAGTAAATTCTAAGGGTGGATATGTGAATTACTAAAGATCTATGAAGCAAAAAGTAAGCAGTGTACCCAGTGTCTCCAAATCTATCCAAAATGTCTGAATTATGCATTGTTGTGAATCATAACATAATCATGTATTTCACTACAAATCAACTGTTTTGACTCAAGAAACTCAGTTTTGCATCATTTTCAACTGGGAATGACAAGTGTTCCTTCATTAGAGTGGTCTAAAATATCTAGGGGTCCAAAAACATGTCCAAAATCTCTCCAAAAATGAATAAAATGCTTTTTGTCCATTATAAAGCATATAAATATGCCCCTTATGAAGGTTCAAGATGAAACAATGATAATCAGATTTAAAAATACTCCAAAAACATTATCACACAATGTGGTGTTGTACCTAAATGTGTAATCACTCTCATATGTTTTTCTGTACTCTACAGTATGTAATGTTTCCTTGTATGGGGATGGGATGACATTAAAATAATATTCAACAGTCCACCACATTTTGGCAATGTTACAGCTTCCATCAGGAGCATGAACACAAATCCTGCTGAAGCTACCAACAAAAGCTTACGTTACAGTGTGAAATATCCTCATTATAAAATTCCACGAACTAATTTGAAGACACCCAATTTCATAAATAATGTACATAACCGAATGTGGAGGGGTGGTGTGGTTAGGGCGCCATCTGCAGGGGGAGAGTGAGCAGTTTAGCTGGCACTGCAACCACAGGTGTGTGCGAATTAATTGCTAATTGTTTATATGCTCAGTCTGCAGTGAGACCGGGGCACTGGAATGAGAGTGTTGTAGTCTGTATTCCCGGTCACTTGTCTCCCCAGTACTGTCTCTGTGTCTGTGTTCCCTGAGCTGCTTCACTCCCCTGTACTTGTGTGATTTCACTATTCGGGTGGTTCCGGGTTTTCGTGGTTTCCCCCCTTCTTTCCAGTCTCGCTTTACTTACTTCCTGCTTATTTCTAGTTTTACTAATTTCTACTAATCCCTACTAACTTATAGATTGTAAAGTACTAACCTCACTAATATACTAACATGTGAATATTACTAATGGACTAACACACACTAGTTTTGGGTTTTTGATAGTTTAGATCACTATACTAATACATTAACCAGTCTCCCCTTTTCCATGCTGCGCTGTAGCTCTGCCCCTTTTCTTTCTAGCCTGCTCTAACGCCGAGTTATGCAATTGCCTGCACCTGTCTCTTGCTCTAACTGCACCTCTCTCTCTCTGCACGTGTTTTACCTGCTTCACCCAGGCCGTCTATTATCATTGTTGTCTATGTGATTCCAGTCCGCGTTTTGTCAGTCCCCTGTCATTTAATTAGTTTTCCTAATGTTCTTCACCTGGATGTTGTTTGTTACTCCTCCCTCACTCACTTAACCCCTCCTTGATTGTTACCTTCCCCAGTGTATAAATGTCAGTCTTTTCCACCAGCTCAGAGTCAGAACGTTGATCGAATTCATTGTGCCGATTGTTAGTAAGCCTTTGTCTATCGAGATTCCTGCGACACCCCTTTGCCCGACTTCGAGTTTGCCTGCCCCTTTTGGTTTTGTTTGCTTCTGGTTTGACCTTCGCTTTGCCTTGACTTCTCTTTTGCCTGTCCCTTTGTACCTTCGCCATTCTGATCTCCTGGTTTTTGATTTTTTGCCTGTCTTTTCACTATTCTTTTGGAAACTCGATTCGGCACCGTCCTCTCTCTGATTACCTGGCTTCGAACCTCGGACTGATTAAAGACAACGTTTTTTGGATTTCCCTGGTCTGCGTGTGGGTCCTTACTCAGAACATATCAGAGAGACGCACACGGGAGCGACGCAGTATGCAAATTCCCCTTTCTTATTGTGTGTGTTTTGATTTGGTTTGGTTTGTTTTGTTTTGTTTGTATGTGTATGTACAGATGTGAACCAGCGCAATAAAATCTGTGTGCGTCCGAGAACTTAGGATTGTGTGGTTTGTGGGGAGAAGGACTGTAAAATGTGTTACAGTGGTGGCCCGTACGGGGGGGAGGGAGGAGGCAAGAACAGCCTGCTGGCGTTCTCGAAAACCAACCATGAGGACCTGAAGTGGGCGATTTTAGACTAAGTGGGTTGAACAGAGGAACATCACCGTCGCCGATTCAGTGCTCTTTGATACGAGGATGCCGGCTGCTCTGGCTCAGCAGCTTCGAGACGCTGCTAACCAGTGGCTCCGGCCAGCAGTGGTGATGGAGAGTAGGTGACGCTCGAGAGTAGGTGACGCTCGAGCAGTTTGTGCTAAGCCTGCCGACAGCCACTGCCGACCGGGTGTGCTGCCACAGACTAACATTGCTGGACATTGTGGTTTCCCTGGCGGAGGATCACCTCAGCGCCCTCCAACATTGTTCTCCAGCTCCTGGCCCCGCCCCAAGGGAACCCCGGTCTTCTCATCCGGTCCCAGGACCAAGGAGAAGACCACCAGGTGGACACTTGTCGGTAGCGGGGAAATCTGCCTCTACTCTCCCCAATACCCTGTCTCCCCACAACCCATTCTATGTTCCCCCACAGCTCCCGGTCTCAGTGGTTGCACCACCAGACACCCAGAGGCCTCCTCAGATGCCTGGGACTGACCCCTGATGGAAGTGGAGCAAGTGGTGCAGGTTGCTGGCTCGCCAGCCCCCTCCCCTGGTCAGGAGGAGATGTACCGAATACCGGTAAGGATTCAAGGGGGTACACGCCAGGCTTTGTTGGATTCAGGGTGTAAATAAACCATGATTCACCAAAGCTTGGTTCAGCCCGAGGTATTGGTGGAAGCATCGTGGGTGTCAATAAGGTGTGTGCAAGGGGATATTCACGATTACCCAGTGGTGCCAGTAGAAGTTGGACACAAGGGGAAAAAGCATAGAGTACAGGCTGTGGTTAGCTCCAGCCTGTCGCATCCCCTTTTATTGGGTATTTATTGGCCGGGATTCAATAATATAATGAAAGATTACATGGGGAAGTTATCACGACCGATAGGAATCTGTGAGCTATGTGATGTGTTCAGTGGTGACACAAAGTCGTCCGAGGCTGCTGAGGGAGTGGCGGGGTCGGGAGAAGCCCTTGTGAGAGCTTCCCCAACTTCCAGCATACATCTCCAGGAGGACTTTCCGTTTGAACAGTCTCAGGATGATACTATATGCTTTGCCTTTGATATATGCTAAGTGATAGCTATTGATAGTCACTGGGAGCGCACTGGCACTGCTCTAGCTCACCCTTATTTTTCTATTATTAAAAATAGGCTATACCAAGTGAGTCGTGACACTCAAACCAGAGAGGAAAACACCCAGTTGTTGGTACCGAAGAGCCATCGGGAAATGCTTTTCCAGGTGGCTCATAATAATCCGATGGATGGTCACCTGGGTGTTGATAAAACACTGAGTAGGCTAATGGCCCAATTCTTTTGGCTGGGCATTCGGGGCGAAATACAAAGGTGGTGTGCATCTTGTCCCGAGTGTCAATTAGTTAATCTCACGGCCACTCCTAAAGCGCCGTTGCGCCCATTACCGTTAATGGTGGTCCCATTTGAACAGGTGGGGGTGGACCTCATTGGGCCATTAGACCAAAGTGCACGCGGAGATCCTAACTAATCAAGGCACTGTTCATGTTACGCTTGTTACGTGAACTGTACGAATTATTGGGAATTAGATCAATTAGAACATTAATCTACCATCCCCAAATGGACAGTTTGGTAGAAAGTTTTAATAAAACCTTAAAAACAATGATTTGTAAGTTTGTGCACAAAGATTGTCGTACTTGGGATAAGTAGCTGAACCCTTTATTGTTTGCAGTGTGTGAGGTTCCCCAGGCATCCACGGGATTTTCTCCCTTTGAATTACTTTTTGGGAGGTGGCTACACAGTGTGTTGGATCTAATTAAGGAAAGCTGGGAGGAAGGTCCAAGCACCAGTAAAAATTAAATTAATTATGTTCTGGACCTGAGAGCAAAGCTCCACACACTAGGGCAATTGTCACGGGAGCATTTGCTGCAGGCACAAGAATGACAACGGCGCGCATATAACAACGGTGTTCAGCCGAGACAATTTGCAGCGGGAGATAAAGTGCCTGTTTCACTCCTTTCTTCTACTTCCGAATTACTTGCCAGGTGGCAAGCGCCCTTTGTCGTCACACGGCAAGTGGGGGATGTTGATTATGAAGTTGTGCGGTCTGACAGGGGTGGGGCAACACAGATATACAACTTCATCCTCCTAAAAGCATGGATTGAGGCGGCTCCTGTTTCTCTGGTTACCACAGTGAGTGAGAGAGATGAGTTGGGTCCGGAGGTGACATCTCTGTGCCAGAGAGCAGATGTGGCGCAGTTGCTGAAGCGCTTTGCGGATGTGTTCTCCCCCTTGCCAGGGCACGCAAACCTCATCCACCACCACATTGAAACATCTCCAGGGGTAATGGTATGTTCTCAACCCTATAGATTTCATGAAGATAAAAGGAAAACGGTGCAGGCAGAATAGCAGGCTATGTTAGAGATGGGAGTGATAGAAGAATCAAACAGTGTGTGGAGCAGCCCCATTGTGCTTGTGTCGAAGCAGGATGGGTCTGCATGCGTCTGTGTTGATTATTGCAAGGTGAATGATGTCTCACGTTTTGATGCTTATCCCATGCCTAGGGTCGACGACCTCCTGGACCGGTTGGGCACTGCTCGTGTTTTTACAACACTGGATTTAACCAAGGGCTACTGGCAGATTCCTTTGTCGTCAGAGTCTATGGAAAAAACTACTTTCTCCACTCCGTATGGATTATACCAATTTATCACACTTCCATTTGGGCTGTTCGGGGCGCTTGCTACTTTCCAATGCCTCATGGACCGGGTGCTGCACCCCCCAATCTCCATATGCTGCAGCTTACTTGGATGATGTAATCATTTATAGTGACACCTGAGAGCGGCATGCGGAGCATGTGGGGCGGTGCTTGGGTCTCTGAGGTGTGCAGAGCTTACGGCCAACCCAAAGAAGTGTGCAGTTGGACGGAGGGAGGTACGGTATCTGGGGTACCACTTGGGTGGCGGGCAGGTCCCCAGGTTAATAAGACAGCAACTATTGCGGCCTGCCTGCGACCCAAGACCCAAGACAAAAAAAGAGGGTAGACGTTCTTGGGACTGGCAGGCTACTATAGAAGATTTATTCCAGCATTGAGAGGGTAAAACAGGCTCTCTGTGGTGAACCGCTCCTGTATACACCTAACTTTGCTCTCCCTATTTGTCTGCAGACAGATGCATCAAACAGCAGGCTGGGGGCCATTTTGTCCCAGTAGGTTGAGGGGGTCGACTACCCGGTGCTGTACATTAGCTGGAAGCTGTCAAAGCGGGAGGCAAAGTACAGCACAGAATGTCTGGCTATCAAGTGGGCGGTCGGCGCTCTCTGCTATTATCTCCTGGGATGCCCCTTCACCCTCTTTCTGGACCATTCGCCCCTTCAGTGTCGCTACTGCATGAAAGATACTAATGCGCGGATCACTCGTTGGTATCTGGCATTACAACCATAAAAGTTCAAGGTGATCCATAGGCCGGGGCTCAAATGGTGGTCGCTGACTTCCTCTCCTGCTTGAGGGAGGGGGGAGTGGTTAGCTTGTGGCCGGATGGCTCCCCGGTCTAAGTCAGGCTGTGGGGGTATGTGGAGGGGTGGTATGGTTAGGGCACCATCTGCAGGCGGAGAGGAAGCAGTTTAGCAGTTCTGTAACCACGGCTGTCGGCAATTACATTTGATTGGTAATTGCTTATATGCTCTGCCTGCAGTGAGACCAAGGCTGGGAATGAGATGCACATGGGAGCTACAGTGGGGGAAATAAGTATTCGACACGTCAACAATTTTTTAATTAAACATATTTCCAATGCAGCTATTCACATGAAATTTAGACCAGACATTGGTAGTAACTCAATAAAACTACACAGCTAAAGAAATTGTAACATTCCAATCCATAAAAAACTTGTGCTAATGAGAATCAGCTAGGTTAGTGCACGTTGGTGGAGCAAGTACATGGGTTAGTACTTCCACTCTTTGAAACAGGAGTTACCTACCTCTGAATGCAAGTAAACAAATCATTTATCACCAAGCTGTCACGCAAGAAACATCTCATGATGGGTAGAGGCAAAGAGCTCTCCCAAGGCCTTCGTGACAAGATTGTTGAGCAGCATAGCAATGGAACTGGTTACCAATGGATTTCTCAATTCCTATAAGCACTATATCATTATCCGCAAGTGGAAAGAACATCACTCGACCAACAACCGGCCATGCACAGGAGCTCCTCGCAAGATTTCCGACCGGACAGTCAGAAAGTTAGTCAGAAGAGTAGCCCAAGAGCCAAGGACCACTCCAACAGAGCTCCAGAAAGACCTGGAAGCAGCGGGTACAGTCGTCACAAAGAAAACAATAGGCAATGCACTCCACCGCCACGGTCTCCATTCGCGATCACCCCGGAAGACTCCATTACTGAAGAAAAGGCATGTTCAAGCTTGTTTGAAGTTTGGTACAGAACATTTGGAGAAGCCTGATTACTGGGAGAATGTAGCCTGGTCAGACGAGACAAAAATCGAACTTTTCGGCAACAATACGATGCGCTATGTTTGGAGGAGAAATGGCTCTGCATATGACCCTAAGAATACCTTACCTACAGTGAAGTTCGGAGGTGGAAGCATCATGGTATGGGGCTGTTTCTCTTCAAATAGTATCGACAGAATCCAAATTATCGAAGGGAAGATGAATGGAGCCATGTACCGGGAAATTCTTAAGAAGAATCTGGTGCCATCCACCTGGATGATGGGGATGACATGTGGGTGAGCCTTCCAGCAGGACAACGATCCCAAACATACTGCGAAGGTGACTCGTAATTGGTAATTGGTTCCAGAGGAAGAGGATTAAGGTATTGGAATGGCCCAGTCAATCGCCAGACTTAAATCCGATAGAAAATCTGTGGAAGGAACTGAAGATCAGGATTCACCAGCAGGCCCCCAAGAATCTTCAAGATGTAAAGACTGTGTTGACGAATGGGCCAAAATCCCACCTAATCACTGTGACAGATTAGTTTCTTCGTATAGAAAGCGTCTTGAAGCTGTCATTGCAAACAAAGGCTTCTCCATCAAGTATTAAATAAATTTCAGTTAGCGTGCTCAATACTTTTTTTCTTTGTCATTCCACTTTATTGCACATAACTTTTTTATGGATTGGAATGTTACAATTTAATCTTTAGCTGTATAGTTTTATTGAGTTACAGCTAATGTCTGGTCTAAATTGCATCTGAATAGCTGCATTGTAAATATGTTTAATAAAACAATTGTTGACATGTCGAATACTTATTCTCCCCACTGTACGTGGCGTTCATTCCCTGTACCCACTGTGTGTGTTTTGTTTGTTTGTTTGGTTATATGTTCGTCTGTTTGAAGCGCACAATAAAACCCGTGTGCGTCTCATACTTGCGGACTGTGTGGTTTGTGGGAAGAGGAACATCAGGACTCGTTACACACCCATTAATCAAGTTTGTGAAGTTTGAAACCAAGAAAATGGAATTGTTAGGAGAACTGGGAACCATCCTCTTGTTGGGAATGTTTCAACTAACCCAATTTAATATTAAAATTTGACGATACCAGTCGCATTAGAGACAGGTGATCAAACTGATGTGTCAGAGTGACATTCAAAGTCAAGTAGGTATGTCACTAATAGAAGATGAAATAAAGTGTAGAATGAATAAAACATACTATGTGTCTACAGAAATACTCCCTAAAAATCCCCCCTCAACATACTGTGACCGTACACTGAAGAAGTGGCACTATGATTACAGTATAATGGTAGTGATGCAGCACTAACATGTGGGGCGGTACTTAAGGGAGCTAGATGCCCTGTGATAGGATTTCTTTTTGCTCATAGGACTATATTTGGAGGACCAGATATTTCTACACAGTGTCGTTGGAAGGTTGTGTCCTTGGGCCATCTATAGTTTAACATATGGTTGGACCTCCTGAGACAATACCTAAATACATTAATGACATACTAGTGTGAATGTAGCTAATCTTGACTGGGTTAGTTTTGTCCATAAATTAAGCCTGTTGCATCTCCTGGTTTAGTTAATGTGGCATTCGGTCCGCCGGAGAGGCGTATTGGTCTCGGTTGCGCGTGGCTGGTGGAGAGAGCACACGCACCTGGGCTGTGTTAGTGAATCAGCCCAGGTGCTTAAAGGTGTGCTGCTGTCCACAATTCGGGGCCGAGACCGGGAGCTAACACCGAGAGCGCAATTATGATTTTTGTTTTGTTTTATTTTAAGCACAAAAGACCAAGAAAGTAATCCTCAGCTGAAAAGTTGGAGGAGCTGGACCCGGCCGGGAAGGCGGGTTAGCTATACAGCAGGCAAACTGAAAAGTTGTTTTCTGTTTTACTTTCTTTTGTCTTTGTTATTTTAGCTTGTTTTAGTTTGTTTTTACCCGGAACCCTTTAGTTAATTAATTAATTTCATGTGGAGGAGTGGCCCTTCACTTGTTTAATTGATTTCATTTGTTAATCAATTGAATCATTTGTTAATTTAATTGACACCCAGGTGTTGGGGTACTGATTGTAACCCAGATGCAATTGATTGGCTTAGCCTATTAAGTGTCTGTCAGTAGGGACAGGGAGAGGAAAGGTGAGCCACTACTATCATTTGTACTGCTGGTGCTTTTTAAAATAAATTATTAGTCTCAGTTGTTTTTAAGCCTTTTTACATTTCCCTTGAGGGAGGGAAAGAAGATCCGTTGAGGGTTAGTCAGGTGCAGGTCTAGGAAACTATAACACGTACACTCAAACTATAAACTGCCGGTGAGTGGGTGGCTCGAACAGCCGACACAAATGCTCACAGTGCCTCAGGTTTGGCCAATACGGCCAAGACATACTTGTTGAGAATGTAAAAGTGTTAATGTTTTCACATTTGCATTTAGCAGGATGGTGGTGAGGTTGAAGCAAGAGCAGTGTTGCAGAGCAGGACAGGGCATGATAGCCAAGTGGAGTACTACGATTATAGATTTGAAAGATCATCAATAATAGCAGGCCAGCTTCCTCCTGCAATAACACTTCCAGGCAATGCTCTTCCTGTATCGGGGCCTGTGTTGACTCTCATCACATGCTAAAGGGTGTTGCTGCATTTCCCTTGCTCTGCGGGCCTGGATACACTGTTTGCCATGTAACTGCTCTCACATTTTCCTGTAGGGACCATTATCAACACTGGTCTAGATGGTTTATAGAAACTTAAATTGACGAAAAAGATAAAGGCCTCCAAACTTTAACTTTAATTTTTTTCCAGACTTGCTTTTGCGTTTTGGATCATTGTCTGGCTGCATAACAAAATTATGCTTCAGCTTCAGCTCACAGACAGATGGCCAGACATTCTCCTTAAGAATTTTCTGGTACAGAGCAGAATTCATGGTTCTTTCAATAATGGCAAGTGATCCAGGTTCCGAGGCAGCAAAGCATCCCCACACCATCACAGTACCACAACCATGTTTGACTTGGCATAACATGCCATAACATGACATAGCATATGCGTAACATAACACAGCATAACATAACATAATGATAACAGGGCATTCAGCCCAACAATGCTTGCCATTTTCCTAACTAAATTGTACCAGGTGGTATAACCTACATTTGGTTATATTGAATTTCATTTGACAGATTACTGGCCACTTTTGGATTTTGTTTTTGGATTCTTGGATTACTTCAGCAGATTACAAACTATTAGCTGGGCCTCCCAGTTTTGTGTCATCAGCAAATTTGACTTTGAGTACCGTTGAGTATATGCCATTGGGCCTGCTGCCTTATTTATTTTTTATGCTTCTTCATCTTACTTTCCCTTACCTTTGGAATTTAAATTGTGCCTCAAGAATAACCCCTTTGAACCTGTCCCACTTTTCATTTACAGTCTTGCAATCTAGAAGTTGCACACAGTCTATATTACTTAAATTTGCTCACATTATGTGAAAGTTGACTCATCTAAAATAAAAAATTCTGCTCGTAGAGGAGAATTAGCAAAATATATCAAGACTAATTGAAGTCACCCATAATAATAGTCTCACCTTCCTGACAAGTTTGTTTTATGTTTCCAAAGAGCATTGAATCTACACTACTGTCTGAAGCTGGCGGGCGGTAACACACGCCTACCATAAGGCCCCTTTCATGTTACCCCTGAGCTTAATCCAAATGTCCTCACTAGACATGAAACAGTCCATTTCTGGAATTTCCTGCACATTTAAATTTTATTTTATGTAGAGAGCTACACCCTCACCTCTCTTACTGGATCGGTCCTTCCTAATGAGTTTGTACCCCCCTATTGGGATAGCAAGTATGCCATCCAGCCAAGTTACGCCTTGGCGGAGTGGCATGCCCCATACCTATACAGATCTGAGAGTTTGGCACTTTTCAGGGTTTTCTACAGAAATAATCACAATGACCACAGACTCTCAGCCCTTAAAAACATTAATTTTTGTACCTTCTGACCTCATGTCAACAGACAATTCGCAAAAACCTTCACACGTCCGCACAATAAAGCCCCAAACTTTTTGTTTTTTCTTCCTTCTCCTTTTCCTTCTTTGTCTTCTTCTTCCTCCTCCACCTCCTGCCGATTACGTCATCACAAATGCTCCAGGCCAACAAGAATCTCCCCACTGGCCATTTAGCTACATCAGCCAATAAAAACTGTTGTAGCCAATCTGTTGTGTGCTATATGTTGTGTGTTGTATGTTGTGTAAATGTTGCTGTAGTTACTCCACCTGTGCACTAGAGGGCATAGACAGGTAATCACAGTAGTCACATACTGCTGTTTGTCCTGTCGTATTGTTAGTAGTTTACGTTTTGTTTTATATTTACGAGCTCGCTCAGTTATCATTCATTCAGTGCACCCGGCTTTTGTAAGTATTTCTGAATCTGCACGTAAATAAATAGTAAAACGCATATGCCATGGCAGACCTCATTACTTGCACCACCACGTGTTAGAAGTGCCTTCAAATTCCCTCAAGTGGCTATTTTTGTTGTTCGATTGCCACTACATTTTGTTGGAAAACTTTGCTTTAATGGATGGATCATGTTCATTTGCGACACAGAAGGACAGCTCTATTGACTCTGTTCCACCCTGAATCCGGAACGCCGACAAGTGAGAGCCTGGGCGAAAGCAAACGTCGGAGAGTCACGGTAGGACTATTTCAGAATTGTCACAAGCTGTGTGGAAGAGATTGGCCTTCACAAGCCTCACAAGCAGGATACAGGTAAAGCCTACTACAATTCTAAATAAAGCCTTCAGCAAACCTTGCTAATTCAATATCAAAATGAGTGACGTGGAAATGAATGCAACTGTCAATCAAAGTGAAACGGAGGTGGAGCTTGGTAAAAGACTGGTTAAACTCATGGTTAAAGCATTGGAAGCAAAAATAACATCATAACAAAAGGAAAGGAATTCTAGGATAAAGAAACTCTACAAACTAACAAAGGAAGTTGAGCAACTGATGCTTTCACACAAAAATGTGTCTGTGGTGCAGACCAAGTATGAAAAGTTTTTAAAACTGAGTGTGGAAACAACTGAGTTGCATGAATCATTGAAACCATTAATACCTGAGGATGAAATGTCTAAACAAGATGAAACCCAAATGTACAGCAACAAAGAAATAATACAAAAAATGGCGGAGTGGTTGCATGATACTAGGGAGCAATGCAAAAATGATGATGATGATGATGATGATGATGATGAAGTTGATGACAATGCTGTGCCAAATGAAACTGTGGTCAATGATGATATTAGTCCAGGTGACAGCGTTTCTAATGTTGGTGGTAAAACATGCTCATCAGCTGGCCGTTCTAGCCATAGGTCTTTAAGGTCGTCAACCTTCTCTGCATGCTGCAAAGCACAGGCTGAAAGGGCTGCTTTCCTTGCTATGGCAGCTGCCCTCAAAGAAAAACATGAGCTGTAGGCTCAAGAGGAGCACATCAGACAAAGAAAAGAAGTGCTTGAATTGCGAAGTCAAATTGCTGCCCAGACTGCTAAAGTCACTGTGCTTAAGTACAGAGGTTCTGATATAAAGAGCTCCAGAGCCCATTCAGATGGAATGAACTCAATATCTGGAAAGTTCAAAACGCAAATCCTCTGCTGTGGAATTTGTTCCAAAAAGTCCAAACCATCAATTCAATCATCCGTCAATAGAAGGCAGTAAAGCTGCAATGCCAATGGGGGCAAGGCCCAAGGAAATTATTTCACAAGGAGTTGGACCAAAAGCTCATGCTATGAATCCCAAACCAAGCATGCCTCAAGGGTCTCAGCAAACATATCACGCCACACATCTCACACAGGAACCCGCCACGCATCTCATGCAGGAACCCATTCAGCGTGCTGCCTTAGTGCAAACCAATAAGGACCAAGGCAATCTTCTCACCATCATGCAAAGGCAAAATGACATAACAGCTCTACTAGTGCAGCAGGAGTCCTCACTATCATTACCTCCAAGGGATATACCAACTTTTGATGGAGACCCTCTTGAGTACAGAACATTCATCAGAGAATTTGAGCATGGAGTGGAGGGAAAGGCTACTAGCAGTGTAGACTGTTTGTACTTTTTGGAGCAGTACACCAAAGGACAACCCAGGGAGCTGGTCAAGAGCTGTCAGCACATGCCACCTGACAGGGGATATCAAAGAGCAAGGACACTTTTACAAGAACGCTTTGGAGATGAGCAAAGAATAGCCACTGCATACATGGAGAAAGCTCTTGGATGGTCACCAGTGAAATCGGAGGATATCAAGGCCTTGCAAGCTTTTTCCTTGTTCCTACGCATCTGCTGTAATGCCATGGAGGATGTTAGTTACATGTCAGAGATGAATATGCCATCCAACATGCATGCTATAATCTTGAAGTTACCATATAAACTGAGGGAAAAATGGAGAAACACTGCTTATGAGCCGCAGGAGAAGCACCGTCATCAAGTAGGTTTCAGTGTTGTCAATTTCATTGAGAGACAAGTGTCTGTTGCTTCTAATTCACTCTTTGGAAACATTCAAGACACATCTATCTCACCACCAAAATATAAAGGTGGAAACAAAGTCTCATCACAGGTTTGCATCAAGTAAAATGGAAGCAGTTTCGCTACCTCCGTGGCAGCTGTTAATTCTGGAACCGAAACTCAAATGCAAAAGGAGAAAAACTTACCTGGTAAGCCAACACATGTATCTTGTCTGCTGTGTGAAGGGGGTCACAGATTGGAGTTGTGCCCCAAAAAGGGGAAGAAGTTGCATTGGGAGAAAATTGACTTTCTAAAAGAGAAAGGCATTTGTTTTGGGTGTTCATCTGTTGGACACATGAGTAAAGACTGTCATAGGCATCTGTCTTGCAAGTTGTGTAACCTGAAACATCCTAGCATCCTCCATATCCATTAAAAGGAGAAAGAAACTAAACCAGAGGATACACAGCAAGAAACACCAGGGAACAGTCATGCAGTTGCTCCTAAGACATGTGGCCACATAAGAGCCGGAGCACAGGATTGTGTCTTGCCAATTGTGCTTGTACAGATTAAGGCTAAGAAAGGCAGCAAAATGCTAAAGACCTATGCATTCTTAGATCCTGGCAGCTCAGCCACTTTCTGCTCTCAGCGACTCATGAAGAGTTAAAGGTGAGAGGAAGAAATGCCAATATCCTGTTGAGAACAATGAATCAAGAAAGGTTTGTCGACAGTCACGTCATCTCAGGGCTGGAGGTAACTGCACTCAATACTGACACCTACTTTGAGATGCCTGATGTGTACACACAGTGTAAGATGCCTGTGACTCATGATAACATTCCACAACAGGAAGACTTAAGTGCTTGGCCACACTTGAACTCTATGCAAATTCCTGTCATTGACTCTGATGTGGAGCTGTTAATTGGAATAACGCTTCGAAAGTAATGGAACCATGGGAAGTGGTAAATAGCAAGGGTAAAGGACCTTATGCCGCCAGAACCCTACTGGGGTGGGTTGTCAATGGACCACTGAGAGGAGTCAATGAGAATGGGAGTAAAAGTAGCTGCCCCACCATCACAGCCAACCGAATATCCATTGCTAACATAGAGAAACTGCTGGTGAAGCAATACAACCACAACTTCAATGAGAAATCAACAGAGTAGAAGCCAGAAATGTCCAGAGAAGATCTCAAATTCATGAAAATAATCAACAGTTCAGTTGAACTCAACAAGGGATATTACTGCTTGAGGTTACCTTTCAGAGAGGATAATGTTACCATGCCCAATAACCATGAATGTTGCTGAGTAAAGGGTCCTCTGCCTGAAAAGGAAATTGGAGAAAAAAGCTACATTTAAAGAGGAATACACCCATTTTCTCGGTGACTTCATCAATAAAGGTTAAGCAGAGAGGATGCCAGAACACCAACTGGAAAGAAAAGAAGGAAAGGTCTGGTACATCCCGCATCATGGCATGCACCATCCTAAAAAAGGAATCTTGAGAGTGGTATTTGACTGCGGTGCAAGCTTCAAGGGGATGTCACTCAACATTCAGCTACTTCAGGGACCTGACTTGACGAATTCTTTGCTAGGAGTTCTCAGGAGGTTTCGTCAAAAATCTATAGCAGTGATGGCTCATATACAAGCTCTGTATCATCAAGTCAAAGTGGCAAAACAGGATGTAGACTTTTTTTTCTTCCTGTGGTGGCCAAATGGTGAACTGACACAACATCTAGCTGAATACAGAATTACTGTTCATCTGTTTGGTGCAATGTCATCACCCGGCTGTGCCAGTTTCGCCCTAAGAAAAACTGCTGAGGACAACAGAGCAGAGTTCCCAGCACATGTGACTGACACCATCAAGCACAATTTCTATGTGGACGACTGCTTGAAGTCCCTGCCATCAGAGGCAGAAGTCATGGCCTTGGTGAGAGACCTGACAGCTGTATGCCAGTTGGGAGGATTTCAGTTGGTGAAATCGATCAGCAACAGCAGGTCAGTGTTGGAATCCATTGATGTGGGAAAAAAGAGCCAAGGAAGTCAATGAATTGGATTTTGACAGACAATATTCCTGTCGAGAGAACACTGGGACTACAGTGGTGTGTGGAAACAGACACCTGCAAGTTCAAGTTTGCAGTCCAGGAAAGACCACTCACAAGACGGGGTATCTTGTCTGTGGTAAGCTCTGTTTACGACCCCATTGGATTTTTAGCACCCTTCACCTTACCTGCCAAGTTGATGCTGCAAAAACTCTGTAAAATGTGCTATAGTTGGGATGATCACATTCCCCAAAACTACCAGCTGCAGTGGGTGGGGTGGCTAGAAGACCTAAGCAGGTTCAGCACATTCAGTGTGCCGAGATGCATTATACCCAAAGATTTTGGACAGCTCACAAGTGCCCGGCTACATCACTTCTCTGATGCTAGCGAGGGTGGTAACGGCACAGTTTCGTACTTGCGGCTGCAGAATGACAAGGAGATTAATCTAGTTTTCATTCTAGGAAAGGCACAAGTTGCTCCATTAAATAATGTGACTATCCCAAGGATGGAACTAACAGCTGCTGTGCTTGCAGTGCGAGGTGACAGGATGCTGAAAGCAGAATTGCAACTAGATCTTGAAAATTCAACCTTCTGGACTGATAGCACAACAGTGCTGAAGTACATCAGGGACCTCATTTATAAAAATGTTCTTAGATTTATACTTGAACTTAGTCTTAAGATCATTTCCGATGGTGTGCTTATGTTCGATTCATAAAAGATACTGAGCATAAAAAACCTTGCTTATGTAGGTTCTAAGAAGCCCAGTTGTAACTTGCGCACCTGTGATCTATAAATCTTAAATGAACTTAAAATTGATGGCACCTGAACGTGCCTTACAATCAGCAATTTCCCCTTATATAATGCTAGCACAAATGAGGGTTTAGTCAGGAATAACCATGGACCAAAAGAGAAAAGCAAACTTTTTGGAAGATCATCATGCGCAAAAAAGTCATTTCAGAGACTGGAATGACTTTCCCGACTAAACCCTCATTCATTTCTCCCTTCTAAAAGCACGGTTTTCAATGTCTTCCAATAACGCAAGAACAGCCATGGTTACTTTTTTTCTAATTTGACACACTAATTATAGCATATCGCATCCTGTTTTTAATTCAAAACACCATGCGTCTGGCAAATAATTCCTCACACCTTTAATTGATAATTCCTATCAAACTGTCCATAAAGCTAATGCAAAGTTCACCACAGGCTTGGACACATATGCGTCCCAAACTGCAATACCCCTACATAACCAGCAGGAAAATCACTTGCGTCAAGTCTAGACTTTGCATAGAGATAAGATCATTTCCACGTCAAAGTAAGGTTTTTTAAATAACTACTTATACATGGTTTTCTGCGTAAGTCATATGTTCTATAAATGAGGCCCCAGGAGCGAAACAAAGCGCTTTCACACCTTTGTGGCTAATAGGATCTCAGCAATAAGAGAAACCACTGCCATCTCACAATGGAGATGCGCTGATACAAAGCAGAACCCGGCTGATGAGGCCTTTCGCGGGGTGAAAGTTGAGTACCTTCTCAATTGCAGTAGATGGATCTGTGGCCCAGACTTTCTTTTCAAGAATGAAACAGAATGGCCTATTCACATCTTGGACTCTACTTCAATCAGCAGTGATGACCCAGAGGTCAAAGGAGAGGCTACAGTGAATACTGTCGTCATCAAATATGCACCAAATGCAATGAATATTGTCATCAACAAAGATGCACTGAATGCAACAAACCAGCTGATAACCTATTTCTCTTCATGGAAAAGGCTAAAGACCTCAGTTGCTTGGTTTCTCCAGGGGAGAAAGCTGTTGCAGTCGTTGAGTCAGAAGAGAAAAGAAATACAAGCTTCTGTGTCCAGCAGTGGACTTGACGTAACTCAACAAAAGAACAGAGTGGAAAAGGAGATGCAAAGATTCAGAGCCACACTGGGTGGTCAAACCTTGTCTCCTGAAGATATTTACACCGCTCTAAGTGCCATCATTCAGTACTGTCAACTGGACAAGTTCAGTGATGAAATAACTGCTTTAAAAAAGGGAACATCTGGAGTAAAGAAAAGCAGTCACGTTTACAGACTTGATTCAGTCCTGGAAAAGGGGCTCTTGAGAGTGGGAGGAAGGCTCAGCAAAGCAGCAATGCCTGATGACATGAAACACCCAGTCATTCTTGCTAAAGACCAGCACATCTCCACCCTGATTTTATGCCACATTCATGAGCAATTAGGACATTGCAGAAAAAATCCCCTGCTTTCCAGACTTCATCAACAGTATTGGATCACCAGCGTAAATGCTGCTGCCAGAAAGATCCTCTCTTCCTGTGTTGTTTGCAGATGTTATAGGGGAAAGCTGGGTGAACAAAATATGGCAGATCTGCCAAAAGAAAGACTTCAACCTGACCTCCCACCATTCACAAATGTGGGCATTGACTACTTTGGCCCTGTTGAGGTGAAGAGAGGCCGCAGCCTCATCAAACGCTATGGACACCAACTCTTGCATCAATGCACTGCGCAGATTAATTTCCAGAAGAAGCCAAATATCACACATCAGGTCAGACAACGAAACCAACTTTGTGGGAGCAGAATGAGAATTGAGAGAAGCTCTATCTGCTCTGAATCACAGGACAATTCAAAACTCATTACTTTAGTCTGGAGTGAAATGGAGCTTCAACACTCCCGCTGCATCACATCATGGCGGAGCATGGGAAAGAATCATTTGCCTGGTCAGACAGGTGCTGAACTCTGTACTTCATCAGCAAAATGTGGATGATGAAGGATTGCAAACTCTCCTGTGCGAGGTGGAGGCCATATTGAATGACCGTCCCATCACAAAAATCTCAGATGATCCTAATGATCTCGAACCTCTGACTCCAAATCACATTCTCTTGTTGAAAGGCAAACCTGCTGTACCACCTGGGCTTTTTGAGAAAAGTGACTTGTACATCAAACGACGATGGAGGCAAGTTCAATTCCTCTCAGATCTCTTTTGGCACAGATGGATTCAGGAGTACTTACCAGTGTTACAGGAATGACAACGGTGGTAAAAAAACAAAAGAAGCTTTGTCACTTGGTTGTTGGGGAAGGTACTGCAGACCTTTCCTGACACACGAGGACTTGTGCGGTCTGTTAAAGTCCAGACCAAATGCAACATACTGAAGCGACCGGTCACAAAGATCTGTCTTTTGCAGGAAGCTGAATAAAGACAAATGTAAAACCCAAACCAACATTAGCATTACCTCTGACCCTATGGACTCATATGGACACATACATGAACATTATTGACTGAAAACACACACTTGCACTATGGACTTTTCATTGGTTCCATTGTTGTATGTATGTTATTTTACAGTAACAATTAGGGGCCGGTGTGTTGTAGCCAATTTGATGTGTGCTATATGTTGTGTGTTGTATGTTGTGTAAATGTTGGCAGGTAATCCCATAGTCATGTGCATAGGGGAGTCACAGGTGAACAGGAAGCAGGGAATTTTGAACTTGGGAAGCCACACAGTTTTTCAACCATGCGTGTGCATCTGTGCTGTTGGTCCTGTCATATTGTTAGTAGTTTACGTTTCGTTTTATATTTACAAGCTAGTTTTGTTATCATTCATTCAGTGCACCCGGCTTTTGTAAGTACTTGTGAATCTGTATGTAAATAAATCGTAAAACGCATATGCCATGGCAGACCTCATTTTTTTTGCACCACCACATGTTGGAAATGCCTTCAAATTATCTCAAGTGGCTATTTTTGTTGTTCGATTGCCACTACAAAAACATTGGATGCACACATACAAAAGTATGTGGACACCCCTCGATCTTTCATGGTTTGGGCTAGACTCCCTAGTTCCAGTGAAATTAAATCTTAATGCTAGAGCATACAATCACATTCTAGATGATTCTGTGTTTCCCCAACAGTTTGGGAAAGGCCCTTTCCTGTTTCAGTATGACAATACCCCCAGGCACACAGCAAGATCCATATGTAAATGGTTTTGTCAAGAACAGCGTGGAAGAACTTGCCTGGCCTACACAGAGCCCTGACCTAAACACCATCCAAAACCTTTGGGATCAATTGCAAAGCCAACTGCAAGCCAGGGATAATCGCCCAATCAGTGCCCAACCTCACTAACGCTCTTCTGGCATAATTCAAGCAAATCCCTGCAGCAATGCTCCAACATGTAGTATGACGCCTCTACTATGTCCAGTTCTGTAAGTTAACTTTATTCTCCTTTCATGCTGCTGTAAGATGAAAGACCTGGATTATTTTTCAACTGACAGTGCTTGTGTGCGTGCATGTGTGCATATGTATGTGTTTGTTTTACACTGGCTGCAGAGAAACCTACCTGTCTTCCAGTAACACTAACTGCAATTTCATGCTGAAAATGTGAGTAATTCAGAACTGAGGCAACCGGGCACAGCCAGTACAAAGGCACAATATACTGCCCAAATACAGAGACCATACCAAAGGAACAGCGGCTGGAGGACATTCAAAAGAAATGTAAAAAATAGAACTTGTTTTTACCCTTTTGTAAAACATTTTTGTAATTTTAATGGTAATTTTATATTATTTTGTATTAAATCTTTTGTATATAACATTTTTTTTAAAGTTAATCTTTAAAAAAAAAATTTAATGAATATTTTGCATTAATACTTTGTGGTTGAAATTTGTTTAATAGCTATACTGTGTTTTCTCATACATTTTTTCAAAGTTATTCAAATAAAAGTGTTTAACCTCTCGCATAGTTGATAAATATTCATTGTTTATTGAAATAGCCTTTACTTTTAATCAAAGGGAACACATTAGGGCTACCTTTTCTTTTTGATTCTTAATTTTGGGCTGAATAATGCTCCATAAAACAGAGCCAATTGAATTCCTAAAGACAGTCACTTCCAAGGGGATGTGAGGAGTAGGTAAAAAAATTAAGCAGTGTGTAAGTAGTGTTTAAAGTAAGGCACCATCTGTGAACAGCATCCAGTCTGTATGTCACTGAATTGTATAAACAAAAAACAACGGATAACAAAATCATCACAGTAAAAAAAGTTTTTTTTATTGAGGAATATGCTTGTCAAAATAAGTCACAACAAGGTTACCAAAATCAGCAATAAGGAATAAATATCTTCTTAATTCAATTGATGAGATTGCTGTAATGCTTTGTTTAAAATTCAACATGGATGGTGAATACAGTAGATACTGTTCCTGCAGCTCTACTGTCCTGCAGATTTTCATGTCAACCCTAATTTGGCACGCCTGATTCTACTAATTAGCAGCCCAATGAGATTTCTAGCTGTTGAATGAGGTGAGGTTTGTTAGGGTTGGAATGAACACCTACAGGACAGCAGATCTCCAGAAACAGGGTTGAACAGCCCTGGGGTAGACCGTTCTCTGTCCGTACTGTTGTGAAGGGGAATTCTAAGGGAAAGTGAGGACCAACATCTGACAATCAAACAGAAACACCTTTCTCATTTGACATCTGTCATGAGGTGAAGCATCAGGGACGTTTCACTGATTACCACCGATGCACTCAGTGATGCATGGAAAGCACTGCTTTTTCATATCAGAAGACTGCAGTAGGTTAAAAAGTAGAACAACTGACACACATTTAGAGTCTGATACAGTTTCCATGACTGTAAAATAGCTGCTTTGGGCTAGGCAGGAAGCAGGAACCTTCAGTAAATCAACATTCTATGCAAATAAATATAAACAGTTTCAGGTATATCTATAACTTCCTTTTGAGTGAGAATGTTAGACTTGGAGGTGGCTAAGATGGTACAGACACAGTGATTCAGTAAAACAGGAACATTCAGTGCCACCAAATTCTACAAATACAGCGGACACTTACAGGCCGCACAAAGTTAAATCTTCTGTTTAATGACACTGCTATACACAGGTATAGCTACAGTGTTTCGTGACAAGCTCCGCTTTAAAGCATGGCATTTGAGGTGGAGAGAGTGTTCCTAGAAAACAGATGCACTACTGCCCTGGGACTCTGATTAGTGAGATCCCATAGGTGTCTTGCACAAACTGCTAACATTGAAATGTCCCACTTACCACAGGCACTATTTTTTTCTTCCTCTCAAATTCTTAGCACAAGAGTTTCTAATCTGAGGGGGTAGGATGTCGTCCTCTGCTGCCAGTTGATGTGAATTTTTATGTGGTCTGGACAATATGCCTCCCAGTATCCTGGCTTGTGCAGTGGGAATTTTTTGGTGGGTCTTGCAGGGTGGCTGCAGGAGGTCTGGGCGCTGAATGAGAGGGGCTGGGGTGGAGATGATGTAGAGGCTCTGCAGTGCGTTGCGGTCAGTGGATATCTGTGTGCACATCGGCTGGTGGCAGGGAATCTGCACACTGCTGGCCATTTGGGCACGTACCCGAGTCTCAGTGAAGGATGAACTCATGCTGCCCTGACGGTACAACGCTCTGAGAGAAGCACTAACTAAGAGAGAGAGGGGGTGAGGGAAGAGAGGGTAAAAGCTTTGATAGTGCAGTTTCTAAGTACAGAAAACTATAGTATTCAGCAGAATTTGTTAAATGAATACAAGAGTTGAAACATTCATCCAAAAGGTTGCAGAAAGACAAATTCATAAGAAAGTCAGGATAAAAACACAGATGAGCACAAAAACAAGGGCAGTGACAGTCCCATAAAAACATATTTCCACTGGGGCTATAAGCCCTGGAAGAGAAGGGAAGTAATGTTCAGGGGGTTTCAGCTAATTTCTATTATCTCATACCAAATAAATAAATAAATAAATAAAAGAATAAAATACATTGAAAAATATTCAAATAAAATATAGAGAGAACGCATATATTAGAAATATATCAGAAAGCACACCAGGCTTATATTTAGAGAAAATAAAATGTATGGAAATACGCAAGAATTAGCACATTTTCTGAAATGAAACATTATAGTTAATATCACTGATGTTTGTGGGGGTGTACTCACTTGTCCTGGGGATGCGCTGTGCACTGCTGGATCTTTTTAGCTCCATGGGCCTCTGACATTCCATCTCCACTAATGCTGCTTTGGAAACATGGTGCAACTCATCCAGAGACTCAGTCCCCTGAAGGCCCTTGTCCAGGCCAAGCCAGGGCCAGCGCTGCTGAACCGATTGGGAACAGGGCTTGGCCCCATGGGACAGGTGCTGGTGAATCGCTGAGCATTGGTGCCGTGGCCTCCGAGAGACTTCTGCTGGGGAGTCCAGCTGCAAAGACGGCATGGACAGAACCAAAGCCAGGTGTGGTCATGCAGAAATCAACTTCAACTTTCAAGTTTAAACTTTGTCCCGAGGGAAATTTTCTTGACAGCAAGGATAAAAATATAACTTAAGAACACATAAAACAACACGTAATAAAATGCATCACAAGTAATGCTGAAGGGAATCACTCCTACCATTATAAAACATACTGGGAATTCTCAGAAAACAAAGCCAAAGGGAAGAGACTTGCAGTGGAAGAATTTAAGTCTTTTGTGGAAACTTACAAAGATTACCTATTTAGGGTGTATTTCTCTATGGTGTATTTCTTATCAATTAGTTCCCTTACAGGAATAACTATTATTGTTCCTTATCTCTTCGCAAAAACGATAGACAGAAAAAATGTTTTTCTGTCTATCAAGGAGGTATAAAACTTGTAGAATAAACTGCCGATTTTCAAAGAACTGCACAGAACCGCAGATTTCTCTCCATGATATCGTATGTCAAATTCTCAATCTTGATTGAAGTCTCCGTGTAGAACTTAATAATTAATGTAGGATGTAGGCATACATGTGTCAAAGACTACCATGAAAAAAAGACTACATCAGCATAACCTCAGAGAGTTCACTGCAAGATGCAAAGCACTGGTAAGCCCCAAGATCAGAACAACCAGGTTAGTTTGCTAAAAAGTACATTTAAAACCTATGTAGAGTCCTGGAACAAACTCTTTTGGACAGATGAGACAAGTATTAACCTGTACCAAAGTGATGGAAGAAGAAAGTGTGAACAAAGAAAATAACTGCTCATGATCCGAAGCACTCCTCATTCATTTGTTAAACATGGCAGAGATAATGTTATGGATTAAGCATGTATGGCTGTCACTGGAACTGGCTTACTAGTCTTTATTTATTGTGTGACTGCTGACAGAACCAGCGAGACAAATTCTGAAGTGTACAGTAACATCTCATAAAAAACACGTTTTCAACATACAAAAATGCCAAGCTACTCACACATACAAGACATAAACTCTCTATAACTCATTCATTCAAACTGGCAAAATGTAGGCCTTCCATTAAAAGTATTGATATAAAAATGACGCCAAGTTACTTCACTACAAACAATATGGGCTATCTTGCCTCACCGATATTAAATAAACTGTATTCCAAAGCAATGCTACCCAATGTTTCCTCAATTGTTTCAAGTCACTTGGCCCTGTGTTTTTTAATCTTACGAAAAAATGCTTTTTGTCTCATTAGCATCCATAAAAGCACTGTAAATCCTTAGTAATATGGCCCTAAATGTAGCTAAATATAGGGAGATGGCTCGTTGAGTTGATGCTGGCAGTAAAGCTTGACCGGCCGCCATGCTAAATTATCACTGCCATGCTAAATTATCATCTAAGCCCAAGTTTGTGCCAGGAAAAACCCTGATTATGAGAAATAAGAAAAAAATAGTCAAGAGACATAGGCCAAAAATGAACTGTTTGGAACACCATTAAGAAGAAAGAGAGCTGTAGTGTGCTCAGAAAACACAAAGGGTCTGGCAGGCCAAGGAAGACCTCTGCAGTTTATGACCAAAGAAGTCTCTGCATAATGAAGAAAAACCCCCCAAACATCTGGCCGACAGATCAGAAACACTCTTCAGGAGGCTGGCATGGATGTATCTGTGACTACTGTCTCCAGATGACTTCACAAACAGAACTACAGAGGTTGCACTGCAAGATACCGCTAGTTATCCTCAAAAACAGGATGACCAGGATACAGTTTGATAAGAAGTACCTAGAAGAGCCAGTAGAGTTGTGGATAAAGGTCTTGTGGGCAAATGAGACCAAGATTCACTTGCATCAGAATGAAAAAAGCCAAATTGTGGAGGACAAAATAAATTGCCACAGATCCAAAGCACCTGCCCTCATCTATGAAACATGGTGGTGGGGGTGTTATGGTTTGGGCATGCATGGCTGCCATAGGTACTGGCTCACTTGTCTTCACTGATGATGTAACTGCTGATAGCCGCAGCAGAATGAATTTGGAGGTCTACAAAAGCATCTTATCTGCTCAGGTTCAACCAAATGCCTCCAAAGCCATTGGACGTCACTTCATCCAACAGCAAGACAATGATCCCAAACATACTGCTAAAGCAACAACGGTGACTTTCAAAGCCAACAACTGCTAAATTCTTGACTGGCTAAGTTGTTTACCCAATCTGAATGCAATTGAAAATGCATTTCATATTCTGAAGACAGAACTGTACTTGCACCAGAAAGAAGCGGGGACTGAAGATGGCTGCAGTACAGGCCTGGCAGAGCATCACCAGAGAAGTTACTCGGCACCTGGTGATGGCTCACCATGGGAATTCAAGCAGGCATTGCATTCAAAGGACATGCCACAAGGGGGGGGGGTGTATGAATTAAAGGCGCTGTAATTTGTACATGGTGAAAAAATATATGTATAAAAATACCATTAAATAAAAGCTGGGAATGTGCAGTTTGTCATTGTGCAATACAGAGCCAAATATATGAAAAAATGTCTTAGCATCAAACATTATGAAGCTCACTGTATATATTATTTGTTAAAGAAAAACCTTTTGTCTGACTAATTGTCTAGGTATAAAATTTTAGGAGCATACAAACAGTGTACTACCTGTTTTATTTTATTCAGTCTATGTTGATCATCTTTATCAAGGATGTAAATCATTTGGGCATTGTATGCTGATACTGTCTAATGGATTGAAGGTTCCACATGACCAAAGTACCTTGCGATTTATATGATTGCCGTCCAGGTCCCTCTCTTTTATAATGATAGCCGTACTGTGTACATGATATTGGGAGTTTATTTGGCTGCGTTGCGGTGCATTGTCTAGGGGTGAAGCTGTACACTGAAGCATCTGGTGCACCTGATCCACCACACCCAGATCTTGCAGCAGGCAGGCCCGCTGCAGAAGCCCGTTCACTCGCTCCACCTCCTCCTCCTCATCCATCAGGTCAGCTGCCACAACCATGTCTTTCCTCAGGTTGGAGAGGGGGGGCATGTTCAAAAGCTAGGATAGAATACATGACAGGTGAAAACAGATGCTGATCAGTACAGTACAGTTTAGCACACACACACGGCCGTACATTACAGTACCTGTGATTACACACAGGCTGAGACATCAGAATACCTGGGATCACATTTTAAAATGAACAGTTTGATCCAGGATGCTGACTTCAGCCTTGCAAAAATCCACAATATACAAACAGCTATGACACGACACACCTGATTGTATGCTGTAGCATTAAGATTTGGCTTCACTGGAACTAAGAAGCCTTGCCCAAACCATGAAAAACAGTCCGAGACCAAGGGTCCACATACTTTTGGTCATATAGTGTAGGTTAGCACTATTTTCTAAAGAGGATATTTCACACTGTAGCGTAAGCATTCGTTGATAGCTCAGTCATGCTTATGTTTCATGCCCTGATTTGACATTAAGCTAGAACAACGGCAAAACTTTTCTGATGGTGGAATATTGTTTCAATGTTGTCCCATCCCCATGCAACAAAACAATACATACTGTAGAGTACAGAAGAACGTATGCAAGTTAATGATTACACATTTAGGTACGTGTACCACTAATAAGTATACATTATGGATGGATGAAATTAGTTGGCTAACATTAACTAGCTAGCTATGTTAACACCAATGGATGGCAAAAGATTTTTTTAAATTCTAGGCCTATCTATTTATTTTTTTATGTTATAAGTGCACAGGTCTTCAATTGCTTACACATTTATGTAAGCGACTGAAGGCAGGCGAAATTCATTTTGTAACAGTTTAATAAAGTAATGTTCTACTCTGTTCTACAGAAGTCATCAGAATGAAAAATTTCAGAGTGATTTCTGAAAAAAGTCTCTCATGGAGGACCTCCCCCAACCCCCCTAGAATATCTTTCTTTCTCTCTCCTTCCGAATCTCTCTCCTCTTCCCTTCTCTCACTCCCTTTTTCTTACATTACAGCAATTGGTCAGTAATTATTTTGTTAATTTTATTTTTAGTACTTCAATAATTAAACCAGAAACAATTACAAACTCTTTTAGACACTAGCCATTACTCTATAAGTGTAATTGTAGTAGCTAGTCAATTTACACCATTAATAATAGAAAGTTTTACATTATTTGCAAGTCACTACTACACTAATATTATTTTAAAAGCTAGCTACTTATACAAGTCACGATTCACTAGTGTATTTTGGTAAGTTTGGAATATAAACCTGCTCTTTTTTCTAAATAATATTTATTTCATATTTCCCAAGCTCTGTTTTATATACTAGTCAACAGTGTATCTGTAGTATTTGAAATAGTGAAAAGTGAAATAAAACTACATGCTTTTATTTTCAAAACAAAGCTATTTGCATTATAGTTTTCAACTTTAAGTCACTGAAGTCCAAATTCATAATTATACACCTCAAATTAAGGGGAAGTGTTTCCAGGAAAGCAACCTTTTACCTCTAAATATGATAAGAGGAAGTCTGCTGTACAGTTCTCGAACCCTAACCCTGCTCCTTACAGGACCTCAAAGTCAAATGGCTGGATTGCAAGGAACCACCAGGTTATCTGGGTGTTTGTGTCCCTCATTCATCCCAGCCATGACAATGCTCGATGGTTTGTCTCCAAGACTTCCTGCCGATCAGGTTGTAGCACAAGGAGCCCAGTGACCACTTAATAGCCATCCATTGTCGAATATCTTTATTTACGTGGAAGGAGCTTCCGGCTGATGTACACAATGGACTTTAGCTATCCTGGCTACTCTTGCAATAGCACAACCCCCAGGCCATGCTCTGGTGCATCTGTCTGCACAGTAAAAGTCAAAGTCTGGACTCTGCAGAATTGACTCCTGACAAAGAGAGTCCTTTAAGTCCAGAAAATCCAACTTGCAACCAGATGAACTGGTAGTGCCTAAAGGGTGTTTTGAAGGCCGTCAGCTCCCTGCTATCTTTGGCCAGCGGGATTTGCCTATATACCTTGTAAAGAGGTCAATGGTTCTGAGGTATTTTGCCTTCCTCAACCGCTCTACTAATTCATTCACTCAAAGCATTGGATAGAGGTGAAATTTGCTGCCACTGTTCAGCTTCTGAAAGTCCATTAAAAAACCTTAGGCTGCCATCCCTCTTGAGCATGAGGACGACTGGTTGTGTGGAAAGCTCAATCGTGCCAAGGTCCTACATTGTCTCCAGCTCTTCTCTCAGAAGAGGAGCTGCTCTGGCATCCAATAGACAAGTTGATGATTAGGCTTTGAGTCTTTAACGGTGATATGGTGTTCAATCAAGTCTGTTCTCCCTGGTTTATCCATAAATTAGAAATACCGCCTCACGGTTATATGCCTCCGCCAACCAGTAGCCAGTGCTCTGTTTTTCGCGGTGATGTCCTGGGGTGGTGGTATCAAGGCTTGGAGGTCAGCAGTCTCAACAAGCTGTTAAAGGGGAATTTCACTTTATAACACTTCACTCCTTCTAATGAATTTTTTTGATTAGTTTTTTCATTTTAAATGTCTAACGTTAGAAAGAAAGACCTATGTTTTTAAGCAGAAATCCACATAGTAGTATGGTTTCCAGTTTTTTCTTCTTCTTCGATTTTGTTTCGTGGCAAAATCGAGAAGAAGCGAAGCAAAACATTCCGTTAACTTAGCGTTGAAATTGAACAAACTAACGTCTGCTAGCTTTTGTTTGATGCGATATCGCTGTAATAATGAGGTGCATTGTACCCGGTTGTTATAATGCCCCCGTTAAACTTGGCTTGAAAGCAAATTTTCATAGTTTTTCATGCGATGCAACTTCGTGCCAGGCATGGCTGGATGTAATCAGACACCCCAACATAACAGCCGAAGAAGTTCGCAAACGAGGACTAAGGATATGCAGTGACCACTTTGAAGCCACCGACTACCAAGGCGACCGTCTGAAGCCTGGAGCTGTACTCACCGTTTTCCCATCGTTGGTCGAACTGCTCGGGGTAGGTACTAAGCAGGCTGGCTAACGCTATCGCGTCTGTCTGTGATATATAGGATGTCTACCACCAGTTGCCGTTTGTCCTAGGAATAGCCTGTGGTTCCTCAATCTCAACCCGCTCCAGACTCGCTCTCGCATGATCAGCCTGCAAAATAGCTAGCTCTTCTTCTGTGTATTCCAGCTCGAGTCAATAGGGCACAACAATCCCATGATCAAAAACAAAATCTCCTTCGTTCTCAGACATTTTCGGTTTCGCTAGCTAGTAGTCATACAACACTATTTCTACGACCAACCTAATGTTATTGTCTGCAGGTACGATCAAATCATTAGTCGCGCAATGATATGCATCCTTGAGTTCGACACTAAACTGCCTGGGTCTACTTCCTGCATTTGTAAAAGAAAACAACAAAACAACAAAAAATATTATCATAATGAAATAACTAATCGAAAAATGAAGGGCGACACATTCATTTGAAGGACAATATCAGTCATGAGAAGCAGAAGTGTTATAAAGTGAAATTCCCCTTTAAGGAAGGCCAGCTAGGTGATCAGGTTGGAACTGGACAGTGTGGAGGCAGTGGCGGAGAGGAGGACGAGTGTGTATATACGTATTAATTATTAAATTATAGATAAAATGAACAGAGCGTAAGCATTTTTTTGGGTTTCAGAATGGTTTCATACACAAGAAATGCAATGGAAGTTGTAGCGGAATTTCTCACTTTCAAATCCACTTCTCTGTGCAGTTATCTTTGTAGACATGATCATCACTATTTGGTCCTTGTGGGCCTTACCGTAATGAAAATGTACTAAAATGTGTGTTTAGGTTTACCTAAATAGGCTATAGCCTAGTTAATATTGTTTCCCATATTAGTCAGAATCAGTCTTTTCAACAGGTTTTTTTTTCTAAAAGCCTGACAATGTCCAAACATGGTATCTTACAATACAAGCTGCGCCTGCCATAAAATAAATAATTATGTGTAGGTTAGGCTGTAGTTTATTTGGTTAGGGACATCCAAGCAAAGGTTTGATGCGCCTTCCCCTTAAATAGCAATATTTTTATTCAGGATCTAATGGTCGTTCTTAACGGATGTTTGCGGAAAAGTACTATGTTAATACGTGTAGACTATGTAAGATGTATCATGTTAGTTGCTGTTAGTTGTTGTTATCTAGATTACACTGGATCACTGTATGCTAAAGCCATATGGTTTGTTTGTCTGCCTGGATCTTGCCATCTTGGCAAAGCTAAGCCAGCCAATACAGTTTTGTAATTTCATCCTTGAGTCCAAGTGGACGTTTGTGCCAAATTTGAATAAATTAACTCAAGGCGTTACCGAGATATTGTGTTCACGAGAGAATGGGATGGACATGAGGTCACAGTGACCTTGACCGTTGACCACCAAGATCTAATCAGTTCATCCTTGAGTCCAAGTGGACATTTATTCCAAATTTGAAGAAATTCCCTCAAGGCAAAAACATGTTTTGTGAGGTCACAGTGACCATGACCTTTAACCTTTGACCACCAAAATCGAAACAGTTCATCCTTTAGTCCAAGTGGACGTTTGTGCCAAATTTGAAGAAATTCCCTCAAGGCGTTCCTGAGATATCGCGTTCACGAGAATGGGACGGACGGATGGACGGACAACCCAAGAACATAATGCCTCCGGCTATGGCTGTGCCGTCGCGGAGGCATAAAAAGCTGTTGTGGCAGGCACTGCAGGCGCTGTTGCTTTTGCTTCATTGACAGGTGCTCTGAATCCAGGTTTCTCCCGTGCTGGGTACTGAGGAAATATTGTGACCTCCACTTCTCCCTCCACCGCTTGGATGTACAGGGACTGCAGTGGCATTTCTGGTGTTGCTGTCATTTCTTCAGCATGTTTATGTGGAAGGTCTGGAGTGCCTGTTTGCACAGCGGAATACAGAGCTCATATGTCACCGGACCCATCTTCCGCCTGACCTGGTTGGGTCCCTACCATGTAGCCAACAGTTTGTTTTCTGATGTTAGCGAAAGCAACAGAATGTCCTCACCAGTGTCAAAACACCAAGATCTGGCTGCCTTGTCATTCCAAACCTTCTATCTGGTCTGCGCTTGCACTAGGTTTTCACGTGCGTGGGCCATGGTATTTTTTAGCTGCTCCAATATCATGAGCACACAAGATACCATGTTCATATTTTGTGCCCTCCCAGCTCTCCTGCAACACATCTAGGGGTCCCTGCACTTGATAGCCATAGAGGAGCTCAAAAGGTGAGAAATCTGTTGCTGCTTGAGGCACCTCCCAGTGCGCAAACAGGAGGTATGGCAGCCAGTTGTCTTACTCCTAGCCTGTGTCGGAGACAAAATTTGCGTAGCAAGCTTTTCAAGGTCTAGTTGAATTGTTCAACCAAGCCATCAGTCTCAGGGTGGTAAGGGGTGGTGCGTATGCGCTTAATCCCTAAGGGCCTGTAGACCTGCTGCAGTGTGCGACTCATGAAGTTTGGGCCCTGGTCTGTGAGTACTTCTTTGGGAATGCCCACCTGGGTGAATAAGCACAGTAGCACAGTAGCTACTTCTTTAGCAGTGACCCCTCCCAGCAGGTAAGCTGCAGGGTACCTAGTAGTGTAGCCACAGATACCCAATATGAATCAGTTTCCTGTCTGACTCTGCTCCACGGGACCTACAACATCCACTCCAATATGATCAAATGGTGTATCTATTACAGGAAGAGGCATGAGTGGTGCATAGGTTGTTGCTTTTCTTGGCATTTTGGACAGATTTTACAATACTCCTTTATCTCATTGAACATTTTGGGCCAATAAAAATGTTTTGATATGCACAAGTGTTTTCATATGTGCTAAGTGTCCTGAAAAGGTAATGGAGTGCCCTATCTCTAGCACTTCCATCTTACGTGACTCAGGCAGGACCAACTGCTTGCCATCCTCATTCTCTCAGTAAAGTAAATAATTTTCAATGATGAAATTTCCCTTGCCCAGATGATTACTGCTCCTCTCCCTAGCTTTCTTAAATCTATGTACAAAAGTTGCTGTCATTTCTAAACGGTTCATCCGTTATGGATGAAAATACCCTTAAATTAAAGCAGAGTCTGCACTTCAACCTCATTGTCATTGGATCCTTTCAAACTCAAAGTGCTAGAGTACAGAACCAAAATAACAAAAAATGTGTCACTGTCCAATGAATTATGGTGCTCACTGTATCTACTATCTTTCTGGAAAGTGGCAAAGTCAATGGGGAAAGTAATGTCAGTATCAGTCAGGTCTGTCTCCCTGCTCAGGCCTGTCAGCTGGTTGAAACATTACCTCCCAAACCTGCTGTCTGCGTCTCTCTTATCTCTCTACCCATGTTGGTCTGGCCTTCCTAAAAATGTCCTCCCCATAAAAAGGCATAAGTTGTAGAGCGCCCTGTACTGTATCTGGTGTACCTATGGTTTGACTACTCTGCCGTGCATGAGCTCTAGTGACCACCCCACACCAGGCAGTTTGTTGAACTAAGTCTGTGCGATGATGTGGCCTTACGCCAGTCTCATCATGTCATTTTCATTTTTACCCTCACCATTTCTCTACTCTTTTAGTCACCTTGAAATTTTACTATTGCATTTTTTAATAATCCCACCTCAAACTTTCCATGTAATCCAATAGATGCCAATTGAAAAAGATGAAAGTTTGGACAAGAATTTCTCTCCAAATGTAAAAGTTCACAAAATTCTGACACTTGTTCCTGGCAGAAGGGGTCCTGGTCTACATCCTAACCTATTTCTATTAAATTTTACTGTAGCATTTTTTTAATAATCCCACTTCAAATTTTCCATGTAATCCAACAGATGCCAACTGAAAAAAGTGATTTTTTGGATAGGAATTTCTCTCCAAATGTAAAAGTTCACAAAATTCTGACACTTGTTCCTAGCAGAAGGGGTCCTGGTCTACAACCTACCCCATTTCTGTTAAATTTTACAGTAGTATTTTTTAAATAATCCCACCTCAAACTTTCCATGTAATCCAATAGACGCCAATTGAAAAATATGAAAGTTTGGACAAGAATTTCTCTCCAAATGTAAAAGTTCACAAAATTCTGACACTTGTTCCTGGCAGAAGGGGTCCTGTTCTACATCCTAGCACAATTGCATGCAGATCTTGTCCAAACTTTCATATTTTTCAATTGGCATCTATTGGATTACATGGAAAGTTTGAGGTGGGATTATTAAAAAATGCAATAGTAAAATTTCACAGAAATGGGGTAGGATGTAGACCACTTCAGGAGCCCTTCTGTCATAATTAATCATAATCAGACTTTTAAATTTTGATGAGAAATGGCCATCTAATATGTCAATTTTTCAATAGGATTTTATTCATATATTTGTTTATATAGACAGTTTGGAGTTTTATTTGAATATGGTGCAGTGATTTTTCGTCCACAACATTTCAGATGTGCATTATTTTCTGTTCTCTCATACACACCTGATGCAATGGTGAGACTATTAGATTTTGAGGAGAAAACAAAATGCGTGACACTGATCTGTCCATAATACAGTCTTAAAAGACATGTGAACGTAACATAATTAAAAACAATTTTTTAAAAATTCTCATTACCACCTTTGTTCAATTTCTCTCTTGATCTGTATCTCTCTTTTAGAAGCAAATTATAACCTTTGCAAATACGTAAGGAAGACCGCGAAACCGTCCAATCCTGTAACGCAAACGATTTAAGGTGGACCGGAAATTTCGAATCGGGAGCTGCGAATCGGGAGCCAACTTCAGCGTCGTCAAAAACGAGCGAGTAATCTTGGTTTCACTATCATTTTTGGTTGGACCAGAAATGACGTTAAATGGCTGCACACGTTATTACAGTAGCCTTGCTTATATCGTATCGTGATCAGTACAATCTTAAAAAAATACTTTACAAACATCATGGGTGTAAATTACAATGTATTCTAGAATCGTAATAATTCATTTGTAACGAGTATTTGAAAACATGCAAATAATATTGGTAATTTAACAAAAATTGCCACACAAATCATTAGCGATCATATATTATTGATTGATACAAACGAAATAAAGGACAGCTAGCAGTCAGACAATCCCCTCGTGTGAGGCTTACTGTGACGTAACAGTGGAGTTTTGGAACTGCTGGTGCACATGGAAATATTTTGGAACTTACGTGCGAAAAGGTTAATGGAACATGTGTTCTTATTATTTTTTCATATGTAGTGACCGTGTTTTCAAAGCCATGAATGGTAAATGTACTACATTTATATAGAGCATTTTTCACAACTACACAAAGTGAATGACTGCCTCGCGTTCATCCATTCATACTCACACACCAATGGCGAGGCAGCCATGCAATGCGCCAACCAGCTCGTTGGGAGCACTTGGGGGTTAGCAGTGTTGGGGAAGCTACTCTGAAAGGATAGCTTTGCAAGCTACCAATTACTTCACACTGGAAGAAGTTGAACTACAGCAAAGCTACCCTAGGGAGAAATATAGTTTGGTTAACTAAAGCTACTTAGAGAAAGTAGTTCAAACTACTTCGTAAAAAAAAGATCAAATTGACAATGTACATGTGATATGAAATTATAACAAAATATAATACAAAAAAGTCACATGCCAGCAAAAAATGCCACTCAATTGAGTTTTTTGCAAAAAGCGTCCACTTGTTCATAGGTCATGCATAAACCAAAAAAATAAAATACCCCACTATTCATGGGAAAGTGCAAGGGATGTCAGCTTTGGTTTTGTATACAATGTCCATCAGTCAGACACCTCCCTTCCAGAAACTAGAGTCCAGGTGGGGGTATTGCACCAAGCAGGATTACTCAGTTAGCCAGGTAACTTCTAATATAGAATAGCATGACATTTATAATGGTCCATAGAATTACTCTCTACTCTCTATTTCACCAGAACTATATTTCTCCCTAGGGTAGCTTTGCTGTAGTTCAACTTCTTCCAGTGTGAAGTAATTGGTAGCTTGCAAAGCTATGCTTTCAAAGTAGCTTCCCCAACACTGCTCACGGCTTGCATAGCTCAGTGTCATGTATTTGCTTAAGTATGGCCATGGTTATTGTTCCTCAGGCTGAGATTTGGGAGGTTTATCCATGATAACACTGTTGCTGTGTGAGCACTGAGCAACGCCCACCCTTTTGTACATGCACTACACAAAGGTCAAGTGTGTGGTGGTGGCTGCCTGACGAATACATTGCCTGGGCATGCCTTCACAGCGGTCAGGATAAAAGAAAAAGGGGGCGGGGCTGGTCAAAGGGAGTTCAATTGCAGTAGAGAAGCAATGGTAAAATTAACATAAAAAATCATTCCTTGCCTTATATGGCCCAAAATTGTTTGTAGTTTCAGTAGTTAACTACACAAAAAAGTAATTTAACTACTTGAATTACTATGCAAATATGAATGTAGTTGAACTACCAGCAAGCTACTGCAAAATGTAGTTAAACTACTAGTTGAATTACATGTAGTTCACTATTCCCCTACACTGGGGGTTAGGTGACCTCCTCTCTACCTCATGAGCTAATGTCAACCCTGATAATGAATATATGTCGCGACTAAAGGGGTTGCAGGCACTCCGCTGCACATTGTGCCTAACAACGGCCTTTAGCTGTGACTATATTCATTAAGTATAATACAGATGAACACAGTGACCGAAGAGTACACACCAAAGGCAGGTGGAGTAGCAGGACTTACAGTGGAGTCTTTGGGGCTCAAGCTGGCAGGGCGTGCCGGGTGGGGTTTGGCCCGCTCTCCTGCAGACTCCCCCTGGAGGTCACGTCTACGGTTGCTTTTAAAGTCCTTGTGCTCCTGTTTCACACGTAGATCCTGAAGTTGCTGCCTATGCGGACACAGAGACAGGGACTAAATCAGCTCTTGAAAGTACTGTTTGAGCAGACAGACAGACAGGCACTTAATCAGCTCCTGAAGGTATTGCCTGTGCAGACACACAGAGACAGGGACTAACAAGTGGCATAAACCAGTTTACCCAGTGGCATACGGTGCACAAGCCAACACCGATGTAGTTTTCTCCACACCATCAACACCAATATTTTGTCATTACTATTAAAATAAAATAAAATAAAGTAATAAATTAAAATGCATTTGCAGAGCTTCAACAGTGACATTATTAAATGTTTATAAGCACATGATGATGTTGGGTGTAGGTCTTTGCTTCTGGTCACACAAGCAGTTGCCTAGCAGACTTGTAAATCAGATTGCATTATATTTTTTATTTCTGATATGTTCTTGCAATGCTGACGCCACATTATTTAGGACGATTTTGTTAGATCTGTATCAGGGATATTTAATTTGGCTATTCATTACCAAAGTTAATTTGCATTATATTTATTTTATTTTACATTTGTTATTTGTTTTTATTTTGGTTTCTTGTTGTGAAGCATTTGGTGAATTATTCAAACTTGAGTGTTGAACTTGAGCCTTGTCTCATGAGTAAGGCTGGGTGTTTGATGGAAAATATTCACTAGTCACAGAGCACGCATGGCAAAGCAAAAAAAAATCACAGAAAACTGAAAGAAGAGGTAAAAATATAGTGGGTTTTTTTTTTAAACATTATTTTATTAACACCCAGCTAAGCTTTTACAAAACAAATAGCCGACCATACAGACCAATTTAGTGTGTGCTTATTATAAATGCCTGTGGCCAGGTAAATGTTTCTTTTCCATTAATCACATTAAACACTGAACTAACTTGAAAAGTCAAACACGTTGATGAGTAAAAATTATTTCTGTAATAAATATTAGACACCATTTAAAATGTCTAAGGTCACCCCAAAAGGACACTACATGTTGATGGTTTTCAACACCATATAGTGTCCCTAACCTCCAACCCTCAAGTTTTTTCTTTAGATGGCATTCTGTAAACATATAACAGCAAAAAAGCATGTAATTTCTTCTAGCAACAGCTGTTACATTTATACAGACAGCGACACCATGTTTTTTGGTCACCATCCAATTCCCGCTAGAATACACTCTGAAAACCAAACGTTTGCACAGCAGATAACTTTTTTTTCATTTAAAAAAGTTATCTGTTGAAAACTTAAGAACACCGTTGATTTTATTTATTGAAAACACACAGAACATTACTTGTACACAGAAATGACTTCCGGAACAGTTTTTCACTTTGCTTGCTCAAAAACAGTTTTTTGGAGATATTTCCTGCTAAGGTTATCACATTGCATCGTTCCTGTTGGTAGAGGACTGAATTGCACATGGTAGCCACATTGTACATTAAGTTATTGACTGTGCTACATTTATCAAGTGTTACATTTATTGTGAAAGGAGATAATCTTTTTCAATCTTTTTAAAACACATGACGACTCCATCTTTAGGAACAGTTGTCTGTTAGAGAAGTTGAGAGATGGCGACTGGTGATGGTTGGCTACTGGGTATGGAATTAAACAACTTGAAATATTAAAATTGTGTTCTGAATTTTCTACTAATGACAGTGCCTAGCTATTGCATCTATGGATTCTAACACCTGTCCAAAACCCGACTTCACCAAATATGGAGCAGTACAACAACGCTGCTTTCCTGCTATGCGTATGAAGCATCTTAAATACTGGCAGTGCATTTAAATGAACTCGCTGTGGCTGTTTTAGTAAATATCCTGCTAAATTGAAGACATGCGACGACGCAGAATTTTGTGGCCCTGGGGGTAATTTGTAAAGTAATATGGCTCCTAGTCTATAAGGGGCCAACTGGACTTGCTATAGCCTGCATAAATGACATTTGTTTTACACAATGTGGAGATTGATCCATTTCATTCAAAAACAAGGGCCAGTCAACTGCAATGCGATCTACAAATTGCACTTGTGAGTCTAGACCATATAGGTCCTAGGTAGGTGCATAATGATAAACCTAATGACTGTTTGATTTATGCAATCATGCAAGAAGTGTAGCACACATTTCTTCTTTATTTTGGAATTCCCCTTTAAAGGAGTAACATGGTGGTTGAATGTGACACTTGCCAGTTGTCTTTAGGCAACAACAAAACAAATGTGCATAATTTTTTTATTATTCGGTCATTTAAATGCATTTTAAAACATATTTTTCTAAATTTCCCACTATAAAAGTTCACCCGAACTGTCTGGGCGTGGTAATGAGAACTGTCAGTTAGTTATGATTGACAGACCGTGCCCTGTTACCATAGCTACCTCCATGATACGAGCTCATCTTGGGAGACTGAATTTTCACAAGCTGGCTAACTTAGTACATCAAGTATCGATAGCTAAGGACATTGACTTATATCAAATAATAATTTTTGCTAGCTAGTTAGCCAAGTTAAAACAAAACCACAAATATAACGTCGTTATGAAAGCAAACTAGCTAGCTAACGTTATCAATAACATTACATTATGAAAGCAAACTACATAGCTAGATAACGTTAGCTAGCTAATGTTAGCTAGCTAGCTATAAATGGATATAACCACCAGAGATAATCTAATAGTCCTTAAAAGGCACTCTAATAAATGAACCTAACGTTAGTCAAATATTTGCATTGTCTTGCCTGTAAGCCAGCGGCACAGACTATGGGTCACGAGTTATCCATGGGTCCCCAAATATGATTTAGAATGAGCTATCACAGCAATCTGACTGACAGTAGGGAGGGCAAAACGGAGCTTTAGAATGTCGTCAGCAGTGTATGCGCGTGAGCTCGATAATACATTTCTCACAGAAAATGTAGTTTGTCGCCTTTTTTTAGTTCATTACAGTGGTGATAGAAGTGACAATAATTAAGTGGTGCTGTGCTGTTAGCCTTTACTGATCACCGTACAAGGTTAATGTGAAGTAGCTAGCACAATCGGACAGCACTAACCCATAAAAATGTACTTTGAATGATACTTGCTCGATCGAACAGTAAATCTGAAAAACATTCTATTATAGTCAGCGTATTTCATAGTCATAGTATTTCTTTCACACCCTCAATACATGGCAAAAGTCCCAGTAGAAGATTGAATTAAACCTTTTAAAGTTATATATTTTCTGAAACGTTATCGATTCTGTTTGGCCACAGTGAGTGAAACTAGGCGATCTGAGAGTATAGTTTCCATGTAAATTACATCAGAAGGATTTAGCCTTGTTGTTTGCTACCTAAACTTCACAGCACACTTGCAGCAGGACGGTGTGTCCAGTCCAGAGACTGTCAGATTTCTTTACGGGGCGTGGAAAGGGGAGTGGTTACTGTACTTGTGACGCACTAAGTCGATAACATTCTCAACCGGTTGAAAATAGGACGATAAATTTAAAACGCATATTTCTCCAAAAATAAAGAACGGACATATTTAATACTTTACTCATCGTGTTTCTTCAATGCCTCTTGTGCAAATAGCACATAAAACCGAGAAAGTGTGAAAACCACCATGTTACTCCTTTAAAGCTTAAATTGAACTGCTAACTGGGGCAAGCATATGTTCCATTCACAAGCAGCCTACAATGGGCTACACCACTGATTGGCCTATCTATGTGTAATATGATCCATAAAAATACAACAGACTTGAAAACTGCAAATTGAAAGAGCTGTGGCTATCCACCACTAATGTACAGTACAACCTCTGAGAAATAACTGCATTGGGAACACAGGTTGCTATGAACTCTGATATATTCAGAACATTGAAAGTGATGTGAAAATGTACCAACTTTAAGAATTTGAATCCTTCATCGATTGGAGTTACTTGCATTACCGCACCTGTTGTTTAAGTCAAGCTATTCTAATTTTGTAGTTATTAACCTTACTTTAAATTAACAGTGATCAAACCAGTAGTCAGGATCTCATGAGAACTTTCATTATTTTCTTATACAATGGCTGTGTCCTGCTTATTTTGCAAACTGTTTATTTTCTTCTGTTCACTGTTTAAATGAAATACCATTTCATCGTATTCTTTAACAATTGTGTTAAGATGTGACCCTTTGTTGAAGGAATTTCATGTTTCTGAAATTACTGGAAAGTGTGGCTCAATTTGCTTCAATGCCTTCCTGTTCGCATCAGTGATAATACGGAGCTTGGCACTATCAAACCTGTGTTTTGTATTTGTTCCAATGACCATGACATGCACTTTTGTACATCGCTTTGGATAAAAAGCGTCTGCTAATGTAAATTTTGTTGACTGTTCGTTCTGTAACTCTTAGGTTGCTAGTTGAAGGTCTACTATACACAGTTTTGCTCCAATGTTTGGTGGTATTTGTATTTGGTGATTTTACCTTGCGCACTCCTCCCTAGCTTTGGACGCAACAGTCTCCTGGAAAAGGGAACTGCTGTGCTTAAAGAACCTCTCATACTTCTCCCCGCCCTCACGGGGGAAGATCCTCCGGAACCCGCCCAGGTTCTTTGCCTCGTATCTCTGCATCTGCTCGATGCTGGCAGCCTGCGACTGACGCAGCTCCTCGCTCCTGGCAGGAGACAGGATGCATTAAGGGAAACAAACACTCATGCAGGTCTCAATACTATACTGCAGACTCTTGTACTGTATTATGTACTGCAGACTCTACTCTATGCTGCATGCTGTGCATGTGCCAGTAACATTCAAAGTACATGCTCTTGTACAGTGGTTTAGGGTTTCATTTGGCGCTGCCGCTGCGAGGGATGTTCCCGGCAGAGGCAAATTAGCATTTTTTTTTCCACAGGTAGAACTTGTTGTTCACAAAACAACAAGTACACATGTGAGCACTCAAAGCCATATTCTGGCAGTTAACACCTCGACCGTAGGAATGCAAACAAACTACAACAATGGCTTGTGGTCAAATTACTGCCGCTCTTATTTTAACAGGAAATGAGGAAAACACATTTTAGGACATGCTCTAAATGGGGACATGCTTGTTACCGATAACATTTTGTGTGTATTTCAGTAAAATGTACGTCTACGTCTATAATAGTTATTCAGCGAACTTTGTGGTCAGACTGTGAAGCTTAACGACAGCCAGATAGTTTTGAGCACAGTCTATAGGCTAACTTCATCCATGTTAGTTTCACTTCAGATACAATGTAGAGTATAAATGTAACGCATCATAAATGTTACACGGTCAATTTTTTTTTTTACACCGCTAAAGTCACCTTTTGAGGATTGTATAGGCACAATTCAGTACTATACCAAGTGATTAATAGAAAATAAACAGCTACCTGGTCACATGCATTTATTAAAAGCACACCAAATTGGTCTATATAGTAGGCTATTTGCTTTTGCTATTTGGTTTTGTGTTAGTTTTAAATGCATAAATAGGCTACGGCAAAATATTTACCCAAAAAACAGGTTCCACAATTATTGGCACCCCTGTTTTAATACTTTATGAAAACATCCCTGGCAAAGATAACAGCTATGAGTCTTTTCCTATAATTTGTGATAAGGTTAGAGAACACCTGGAGGGATTTTTGACCATTGCTCCATATAGAACTTTTCAGAATCATTGATATCTTTGGGTTTGCGCTTATGGACCCCCCCCCCCCCCTCTTCAGTTCAGACCACAGGTTTTTGATGGAATTTAAGTCTGGAGACTGAGATGGCCATTGGACAACATGGATGTTGATTTCACTTAAGCATTTCTGTTTAGATTTTGATGTATGCTTGAAGTCATTGTCCTGCTGGACAATCTACCTATGACCAAGTCCTAGTTTCTTAGCAGAGACAACCACATTTTCTGCCAGAATTTCCTGGTACTTTGTTGAATTCATTGTGCCATTGATCTAAAATAGTGCCCCAGGACCACTGCCAGCAAAACATCTCCAAAATATCAATGACCCACCTCCATATTTGACAGTAGGTATGAGGTGCTTCTCGTGTATGCATTCCTCTTTTGCCGCCAAACATGTCGATGGTGTGTATGTCCAAAATGTTCTATTTTGGTCTCATCTGACAATAGCACTCTCTTCCAGTCATAATTCCAATGAGGTTGCCAAGCTCCAGATTCTTGGTTTTGTTTATTTTGCTCAGTAAGGGCTGTCTTCGTGCCACCCTTCCAAAGAGTTAGTTGGTATGGAGGTGCCATTTTATGTTTTTTTAGGCTTGTTGACTGCAAGAAACAAACCAATCTCTGCAATTCTTAAACAGTGATTCTTGGGTTATTAATGGCCTCCCTCACCATCTTCCTCACCGTCCGTGGGGACACCATGCACTTGCTTCCTCTTCTATTATTTCCCTTACAGTGCTAAGTGGTACGTTTAACCGTTTATGTCTTTTTTATACCAATTGCCAGACTTGTGACAATAAATTACCATCGGTCTCTTCTGAATTGACAGTTATTTGGCTTTTCCCATGCTGATCGATGACAAAGGGATTTTGTATGCTTGTTACTTGAATTTTATTCTCAAGTGAAACTGGAAGTGATGGAATGACACAATAGAGTTCCTTTAGACTGAGATGAACTAAATTAAGTAAAATTGTATTGCCAATTTCATTTTGTTTGATTTTACTTACAATAATTGTTAGGGGTGCCAATAATTATGGCACCTATGGTTTTCAGAAAAAAATTGATTACTTAGTAAAAAAAACATTGAAGCATGACAGTAAATGTATTGAAATAAAACTATATCGTTTTCCCATATGTTTGAACATAACATATAGAGTATTATCTGTGTCATTTATTATATGCAGCCTTTTTTCTTCAGTTTCATTAATGGTGCCAATAATTCTGGAGCCCACTGTAATAACTGAGTAACATATAAAACATTCCACAGTGAGGTTTTCTTGTAACAAAATGTGTAACGATGCCTTCAATCAGGTTAGATGTTTTATAATGACCCCGTTGATTTCGGTGCAGCGTTAAGTGCAGAGGCACAAATGCTTGCAAACAAAGTCAAATTAACATAATAATTCTAAAGTAAAAAAGTAACATCGCTGAACTGTCCGTACACTTTAGAAATGATACAATAGCTTTATCTACCCTAATTTGATATATTTCCTTGTTAAATTACCTGTTAAAAGATGCCAAATGCCAAATTTGTTTTATGTTTGTGCCAAAATGCCATGATTACATTGCGGACAGAACATGCCACCTCACTATGCAACTAGAGTGATGACACAGGAAGAGGGATGCGGAAAATTTTTTAAAATCGTATTTTAAAAAACATCCGTCATTTTCTGACAAGTTAGCTATTTATATGTTGTTATTTGATTAAACGGCAGTATTTATTACATTATGAAAAATAAACTGTCAAAATTGTTTTCTGAAAAATTGCCAAAACGGGTTTGACCTCCCTATTAGGGTCTTACACAGGTTTTACATTACAAACTGTTATAATATGATGAGAGTTACCAGGTCCACAAAAAATATTTGAATGGCAGCTACACTGATACCAGTCCAATATTAGCCGAGGCTTTATTTTTCCCAAATACAAATATTATCTCCAAATCACAGAACTAAGCATTCATCTAAAGATAGCAAATCACCCCAAAATGCAACGCGGCTTGATGTCATGTACAATGCAGAATGATGGAAGCTGTCCATATGAGGAAAAATTACACTCTGCTGTCCCCTACTGTTAGAAGCCTGCAAGCAATCCCTCTGGCAGAACCTCTATCACAGAGAAAATGTGGCAACTGAAACCTTAAACCACTGTAAGTCTGTAGGCCCCTGTGTGTGCTGAACACACTGTACCAGTGGATAAGCCTCTGTCCCATTCCAGTTTGTACCATAAACCCAGCTTTTGTTTTTTGCTTTGTGTCTGTGGTAGCGGCTGGCACTACTGTACCTGGCCTCTCTGGATCTGTTCTGCTGCAGCCTCTCTTTGACCCTCCGTCTCTCCTCCTCTGTGATCTTGCGGCGATCGCAGGCCCCAAGGTTGACGAGGACCAGTGTGTCATACAGCAGCCTGTCCTTCACCTCCCGGTCTAGCCGGGAGTCTGTGGTGAAGCTCGGGGAATGGTTCACCTTGCATGAAGGAATACAAAGACAGATGCAGACTTAACACATGTACACAAACATGCACACACATACAGATTTGTATTATACAGTATATACAGAGCAAACAGATTATATACATGTGCACATATACAAAAAACATGCAAATGTAGCCATACCACCATAACCTCCTTCCACATAGGCATAGCTACACATACAACAAGCAGATTGTTACTAATTCACTTAGCAGGACTCCCTTATCTTCACCTGCCAAGAAGTTATGTAGATTTAGGGGACATATAAGGGTAAGTCTAGGTAAATTCAACACACTTTTGAACTGCATCATCACAAATTTTAATGAAATGTGATATGCTGATTTGGTCCTATAATAAAACATTGAACCAAAATTACACTTGTCAGACATCTAGTCTTGAGAATATCATCTTTGAGAAACAGACAATATCATTTGTATGACCATAGGGTTGTATCTGTTTTCTCCCTGCCCCAACTCCCCACTCTCCACTCCATAAACATGAAAAGGAACATGCTTGTGGCAATGATTATTGAGTTCTGATAGTTGAAATCTACATTTTTAAAGTTAGTTTCAGTTAAAAGCGGAAACCAACGTGGTACGATTTGGTTTTGTTACATGGAAAATATTTTACCTGAAGGCAGAGATCGAAACTGGCGACAATTATTTGTCTATGAAAATCCAAGAGTCAAGAGTTGAAAAACGTTCATGCGTCTTTCTTTGATAGCTGAGCTGGATTACCTCCAACCACAGTCATGTTTAACGTTTTTCTAAAGGGCTTAAAACCAAGGATATTTTGATAATATCTTAGGGCTTAGCCCTACTTCCAAAAACCTAAGGCCACTTTAATACATAGATTTGCTCACTTTCAGACAAGATGTTTTTTGTCTTATACCTCACTTGGCATTGTTACATTTTCATCCCTGGCTTTTTGAAATATTCAGTCTTTTGGTTTTTGGACTTGATCTTGGTTTTCTGGGAATATTTAGGGAAGAAACAAGCTGTGGTTTGGTATTTTCTTTAATTAATTTCTTACGTGATTCTAACTTCTACATAATATGTACATAATTGGCTATTTTTAAAGGTAGTTCATCAGATGTGAATAATTGTTGTAACTTAAAACATTTCTTAATTTTAATCTGGTTTTCAATTGTACATTTGATAAAGGTTGATCCAACAGAATGATCTGCCTATCAACAAATTTGATGATTTAATTAATTATTGATATCTTTGATAAAAATTAACAAATTAAACTGACAAAATTTATTTTACATGTTCAATAAGTACTTGACAAATGCATGCTGGGATAGGCTCCAGTACTCCCGCAACCCTGACCAGGATAAGCAGGTATAGATAATGGATGGATGGATGGATGTTATTTTGGATTGTTAATCTGGGAGATATGGGCTAACAAATTTTTGGGCTAATTAGTGTGACTCTATGACTCTGACTTGCCATACTGACATTACTGTAGGTCAGAGAGGAAGGTTCCTCTCTGACCTACAAAGAATATACAAAGATATACAAAGAATATGTTTAGAGCATTTGCTGTCTAACGGACGTTCTTGCATGTTTGCCCACTGGTTATGATAAAAGTTTCATATACCAAGCATGGCCTATCGTCTACAGTGAGCTAGCGAGGGTAAACACAGAGACATGGCGTGAAAATGGTTTTGGTAGTGTCCCCCTTGGTCGCGATAATGGAGGACCAGGTGAAAACCCTTCTCTGAGTTTAAATGGCGGGTCACAGCCACAATTAGGCATATACTGCCACCTACTTAGCAGGGTACCAAAAACAAGTTCCCCCTCAACACTATTTTGCAAAGGCACTGTCACTGCATCCTGGGCTTAGCGCCGCCCAAGATGCTTGTGATTGGTTTAAAGAAATACAAACAAGCCAGAGCGTTTTTTTTTTCCCCCTATAGCGGAATGATAATGGGTTGAGCCGGACCTTTCTCCAGCACTGGCACAGCGCTGAAACGAAGTGTGGTCTGGCTATGCGAGACTATCTTTGGCCCAAAATTCAAGGTAACCGAGTTATGAGTGATTGTAATTATAGTGCCTTCATTTATTATTTTTTTGCAAATATAATTTTATTCATTTCAGAAAAACAATCCAGCAATGCATTGTTTCATAGTTACAATCTTATTTGCCCTTTTTCTCTGTCCCTCCCTCCCTTTTTTGTTTGGATTCGTAATGCATTAAGTATTCTTTCCATTTCAAAGAGTTCTCTTTACCCAGCCATAGCTCATAAGTCAGAGATATAGGTTTAAGCCAGTTCAAGGTGATGCATCTGATAGCAGCTTTGAGTAATATTTATAAAAGACTATTGTTTTCTTTCACCTAAGCCTTCTGGAATCAGATCTACTACAGCAATTAGGGGATTCTGTTGATAGTACACCTTAGTCAAAGTCATAAATATTTCATCCCAAAACATTTTTTAACTGGGCAGGTTCAGAATGTATGTAAATAATGACAGTTTCCCCAAAATCTCTCCAGGAATTCCGTGTCATAAAGAAACTTATTTTAGCAGTTATATGTGGTGTTCTAAAATACGTTGTAACAAGCTTCCACTTGAATTCTTGTCAAGAATTTGAGTTAGTGACAATTTGAACACAGCAAATCCTTCCAATCATCTGCTGCTATTACTAGGTGAAGTTCACTCTACCATTAATTTTTTATTTATAGAGTTGGAGGGATCCATACATAATAACCTTTGATAAAAGAGGTTATTATATTACATTACAGGCATTTAGCAGACACTGTTATCCAGAGCGACTTCCACAACTTTTTACATAGCATTTACATTGCATCCATTTATACAGCTGGATATATACTGACGCAATGCAGGTTAAGTACCTTGCTCAAGGACACAACAGCAGTGTCCTATCTGTGAATTGAACCTGTGACCTTTAGGTTACAAGACCAGCTCCTTACCCATTATACTACACTGCTGCCCCTTACTATTACTATTACTTTGGTGCCAACGCCATCTTGCTGAATGCTTATAAGATGTAATTCTGTTGGGGAAATTTAACTTTCATAAAATCTACATGTTTAGAAAGAAAGTTTGCAAAAATAAAAAAAAAATCTATTTTAGCTAAACTAAATTCTTCTCAAATCTCTTCTAAAGATTTCAGAGCACTCTGCAGGAATAACTGGTGGACAAAACTCAGGCCATACTTGGGCCACTTTTTAAAACCAATCTGGTCAATCTGGAGAGGTATAAAGTCCTTAATGGACCAAATAGTGGAAAGTGCTGAGACTGATTTGGGTACGCCAAATGAATTCTGGACATATTTCCAAATAGTTGAAGTAAATCTAGTCCATTCACTCATTTTACAATTTTTTTTCACTGTAACCTGTGAAGGCCAGGGCACATTGATTACATGTAATTTTTTTATGTTCAGCCATCGCATGTCCACTAAATCTGCTATCCCAGCAATCATTGCTTTTAATTGTATTGCCCAGAATTAAACTTAAAACATCTCCCAACAATCTAGAAAAATCTTAATACCATAAATGATAGTAGTATAATTTCCTTTATATAATCTACTGATGACAGGAGGGATAATGATACCAAGGTATTTTATGCCTATATTAGTCCAATTAAAACCACTTGTTGTTTTCACCCACAAGGAGATACGCACAATTATTTCCATTGCTTCAGTTTTATCAGAATTAACCTTGTACCCAGAGTAGTAGCCAAAATTAGTGACTATTTCTTTCAGATGGGGGATAGATGATGAAGGGTCTGATAGATGATAAAGTAAGGTGTCAACAAATTGATGGGATGCTGTTGATTTAATGGTATTACATTGCATGGTATTACATACTTGTTTCTTTCTTAATTGGAATGTGGGCAATCTGCTTCCTCTGTTACCATTCTCATAGTAGCTTTGTTTAGCAAATCTTAAATGCCCCTCAATCTTTTCAGAAAGCATACAATTTAGAGTTCTACGGGTCTTTGTGAGCAAGGCCAGCAGGTCAGTTATCTGCCGTATTTTGTGCTAATTGCGTCACAATCACAAGCTTCTAAAAAGTTATTACATCAATTTCTGGAATCTTCCAGACTGTTTAAAGACAGTCAACTTGGTGTATGTAAACTTTTGACCCACTGGAATTCTGATATAGTGAATTAAAGTCGAAATAAGTCTCTAAACGATTGTTTTAAAATGACCTTTTATGGAAATCAAGTAGATACCCTAATTGACTTAACACAGGAAATGTATGGTAGCATGAAATGTAAGGCTCTTATCTTGGTCTATTTAAGTTCTCTGCTTCCCTGACTCGGGTGCTGTGTTTCTGATTGTGTTTCCTCCTGTGAATTTCTGCCCTGCCCGCGTTCTGTTTTCCTCGTGTTTTTTTTTAATTTTTTTTTAAATTCTGCTGTTTTTGTTTCTGAAGAACTTTTTGTGTTTTTGGAAGTGCCCTGAGTGGCCTTGTTTTTGTTCCCTGTTTTCTGTTACCTGTTTAATTTAGATTAAAGTCTTTGTTTAGATTCGCCATTTTGGAGTTTTTCACTCTGCGTTTGGGTCCTGGTCCCGCACTACCGTGACAATAAATGTGATCTCTCAGTATTTCATTTCATACTAAACAAGAACAACTTCATTTTTGCCAATACATTTGCATTTTTGGTATTTTATTTCCACCTAAACTATGAATATAACCTTATCTAAATGGTACTAAATGGTCTGCATGGTCAGTATTGTAAATGGTACTCCTGCTTCATTAAGGCATTTTCCAAGTCTCTGTCATGCCTAGAGTTATAAAGCCTTAAATAGAACACTACCTAAATGAGTGAGGATTAGCCAGATTTGTGCAATATGTGCAAAGAAGTTTGGGTAGTTTGAACTTTCATTTTTCGATTAGACATTGAATATTTGTTGTAACTTAATGCACTTCTTAATTTTAATCTGGTTGTGAGTTGTACATTTTGGTAAAGGTTGTTCCAACAGGTTGCTCTGCCTATCAACCATTTTGGTGATTTAACTGATAATTGATATATTCAATAATAGCAAATTAAATCAAATAAATATATTTTATATGTTGGACAACTGAGAAATTTTAACTATTGAGGCACTTGTGTTTGGGACATAGACATATTTTTTTCAGAACATGAACATATTTTACTCAATTCTCACTTCCCTAAAGTGCTAACAGATAGAGTCAGGCACATGCAAAATTTCAATGCACTACCTTCTTGATGGGCCCTTCCTGATGTAATGAAGTTAATACTAGAAGCGCTGCACTTTTTTTACTACCTTAAACCACCAAACCTAACCCCCAGTGGCGTCAGGCTCATCCAGCATTACAGCGTGGATTTCAGCACCCAAAGTGACCTAATTTCATAAAGATGATGTAATTTTCTTGAATTAAAGGACACAACTGTATTAATTTCAACATTTTTATTTCAAATTTACATTGGTTTTGTTATATAGGTAAGGGAAAATCCACCAAGGCATATTAGTCACATTGAGAAAAGCGCTAAAATGTGCAGAACAAGCAAAACACGAAATGGAGAAAGTAGTTAAAGTAATATTAAGTGCAATATTTTTTTTTTTAAGTTCAAATATTGCTTCTCCCTTCCCTTGCTCCCTCTATGTCGATTGAGATTTTACATATGTACTGTCTCTCTCCTCTTACTCATCAATTCAACAGGGAATGCACAGCTTTGTTTGTTTGTGTGAGCAGGCACCACACACAAATCAACTGAATTTCACGCACTTGTCTTTAGCCTTACTCCAACTACACTTGCTGACCTGCCACTGCACTTTCTTGGCATTAAGCCAAAATCTCTCCAAATGAAGCCCAAATCTGGGCAGTCTTAAATACATACTGAGATAATGCAATCCAAACAAAGGAGCATCATCAGCTCAGAGACAGCAGGAATCATCATCCAATCAGAGAGCGTAAATAGCCCAACAAGTAAGCAAACAGTTAAACCCGAAACTGCTTTCAAAAATGGAGATTAAATACTCTCAATTTGTGCTTCTTCTGATTTGGATGCCCAGTGGTCTTATCAAGGAACTGAACAAGCAGCTTTTGAAAAAGGTGAACAGTGTCAAGTGTGTTACAATCCAAGAAGACAATGAAGCCTTCTCCAATTTCACTTTTCCTTGATAGTACCAGACAAAGAGATTTATAGTTGCCTGAAGATTGTTCCAATGAAACGACTGGCCTCCATCCTGAACTACGAAACTACTACTCTGCAAGATCCGCCACAACGAAGAATGTCCCTGGTTGAAGAGACTCCCGAGTATGCCAGTGAAATGTACTCTGTGGTTGTATGTACTCCATCAAATGTGAGCTTAACGTTCTGATGCATTGTACACACACACACGCACACACACACAGAATATGTTCCACTGGATCCAACAAGAACACATTGTCTGGGTCGGAGTTCAGCAAATTTTGAAAAACAAATTTTCAGGTCTGGGTGCTCCTCTTTGCAATGTTCAAAAGCCTCTCGAAGGTACAAGTCTCTTTTGGATCAGCTTCCACTCACCGTCAACGTTCACTGATATACAATATTTCATTCCAGACATCTCCCAGCTGACAGTCTCTGACAAGCAGAAGTCCTTTAAAAGTTCATCTGTGTTTGTGGCAAAGACCTCTTTAGGCTTTGGATTAGGCATTGTTAAAATGCTACGTTCCTTCACCAACATCCTAGCTTTCTGTGCCATGCAATTTGAAGGCTCAAATTCCTCCTTGATTCTTGTTACGGTTGCTCTCAAGCCCCCGCAAACATAACGAAGCCAAAACCAAGGTTTCCCAAAAATAACTAATAACTTTATTTAACTGCACATACGGAATACCAAAATAGCTGCAAAACATAAGATAAAATCAAGACCCGGCCGTGGTCTAGAGGTGAGGAGAAAGAGCCCCCATCTCTTGAGAAGCCGACTCCAGGCTTCTTAAAAGGGCACCGCCACAGGTGCTCTCAATTACCTGTAACAAGAGAAACGCATGTGTCCAAACGGCCAGCGCCCCCACCTGAGGCGGAGGGACGTAACAATTCTCCTCGCACTCCAACTCTTTGGCAATACAGTTAGGACTTGAACCTTTTCACTTTTCAAGGTCAAGAACTGAACTTTTCTTGGAGCTAGTCCTTCCCTTCATCTTGATATGAACTGACAGGGTAGCCAGTGACAACTTCTAACTTCATGCTGGTTTCACTTCTCCATGGTTTATGTTGCACGAATGATTCCTGGATAACTCTCTTTGGTTGTATTGGAGATTCAACAATCAGTAGATTCATCTGTCTGCCAAGTCACTATGGGAAGTGTCTGACTGAGAGTTTTGTCCTTCTTGGGGGTAAGATATGATAGTCAGGCATGACAGTTCTTACAGATGCACTGACCTGACCTTAACTCCTTCACACAAGCCCCCTAGTGGCCAGGAAGCAGACCTCCTGAGATTGCTGAACTGAGACATTCATTGCTTCAATGCTCCATTCTATGAGTGGAAACAACAAACTTTGTGCTTTAGCTTGAACAGTTAACAAAACACTACAACTATGCCAAATACAGAGTTTCTAAGTGCCACAAATGCCGCATGGTTCATCCATTTAACAATAATCAGCCCACACCCAATCTCATCTGCAACTATACTGACCAAGCATAACAAACTGGACAAAAGTGTCTATCATGAGAATATTCTTTCATCAACAAAAATTCATATTCCAACATGGCAACAAGATAAAGCCAACAATGGCCAGAAAGTATTCAAATGGAATGCATATACAATCCTACCATTGGTTAACATGTAAAGATGTCCCTGTCAAGATTCAGTGGTCAATTATTGTCTTGGACAATCTGTCTGTGAAATGCACACTCATTTGCAATGCCAGTGTATACCTTCTGAGATTAGTACAAGCTAGCTAGATATTCATTCAGCAAAGTTTGTTGAGGCCTGTCGGGCTATGTTTATCAGAAACTTTTGTGTCTCCCTGTAATAGTACATCAAAATACTGCACTGTTCAGCTATTTACTTCCTTGGAGCTACCTAGACTATTAAGTTACTGTAGATGGATACACAGTGAGCACCATAATTCATTTGACAGTGACACATTTTTTGTTATTTTGGTTCTGTACTCTAGCACTTTGAATTTGAAAGGACACAATGACAGTTGAAGTGACTGTCAGCTTTAATTTGAGGGTATTTTCATCCATATCGGATGAACCGTTTAGAAATGACAGCACCTTTTGTACATGGTCCCTCCATTTTAAATATTTGTTTGAATTGGCTTCACAGATGTTTCGTTAGGCAGGTGTATTCATTTGTGTCGTTAGTGAATGCAGAAGAGAGCTGTTGATGTCTAGTCTTGATTCTAGACTTTGCAATTGCCTTTGGAGATTGTTGTTGGGGTGTGACAACATGAGGAAGACAGCAGTGTCGATGCAAATTAAGTTGGCTGTCATAAGGCTCAGAAATGAAAATCAATCAATCAGGAACATTGCAAAAACCCTGGGCATGCCCAAGTCAACAGTTTGGTTCATCATTAACAAGAAAAAAACAACTGGTGAACTCAATTATGTCAAATGACCCGGTAGACCGAGGAAGACCACTGTAGTGGATGACCGGAGAATACTCTCTATGGTGAAGAAAACCCCTCTGACAACAGCCCAACAGATCAAAAACACTCTCCTGGATGCAGGTGTAGATGTGTCAAAGTCTACCATACGTAGAAGACTACACCAGCAGGACTACAGAGGGTACACTACAAGATGCAAACGACTGATAAGCCTGAAGAACAGAATGGCGAGATTACAGTTTCCTAAAAAGCACCTAAAAAAGCCCCAAGAGTTCTGGAACAAAGTCTTGTGGACAGATGAGACAAAGATTAACATGTACCAGAGTAATGGAAAGAGGAAAGTGTGGAGAAAAAAAGGAAATGCCCATGATCCAAAGCATACCACCTCATCCGTGAAACATGGTGGAGGGAGTGTTATGGCTTGGGCCTGTATGGCTGCCAGTGGAACGGGCTCACTTGTCTTCAACGATGATGTGACTGCAGACATGTCTAATGTCTAATTTCACTTTTGGAATAGCATTTTATAGCTCAACATAACCGAAAGTTTTGTCTCATTATCGCCGCCTTACGCATTCACTCTGTGGTAGCAGTAAAAGACACTGCACCAGGTGAAACTTTATCAATGAGTTTAATCCTTTCTTGAAAAATATGCTTATTCTTGAGAACTTCTAAGCATGACTAAGGTATATGTTTGCTGATGGACCTAGCTGACACTGTTTTCGGTACGAAGTCAGAAGAGGAGCGCGACACCATTGATTCTTTGCCTCTATCTACTGAACACAGACTAGAATTTCATTGTTCATATGTAAGTGTTACTGCTCAAAATATTTCAGGTATATACGTTATTTTTTTAATTGAGTGTCTTTAAATAGGTTTGTGGCATTTTATAATGAGGATATTTCAATATCGTAATGTAAGCGTTCGTTGGTAGGTCTGTCAGTAGCTCAGTAGGGTTTGTTTCAAGCGCCGGATGTGACGTGAGCTGGAACCAAAACGTGACAGACGGGTTTTAACGTTGTCCCATCCCCATACAAGAAAACATTACATACTGTAGATATTTAAGACCACTGCATTGACTGAAAGCTTGTAATTCCCACTTGAAAATGATGCAAAAGTGAGTTTTTTTAGTCAAAACAGTTGATTTGTAGTGAAATACATGATTATGTTGTGATTTACAGCAATGCATAATTTTGGATAGATTTGGAGACACTGGGTACACTGCTTACTTTTTGCTTCATATATCTTTAGTAGTTCTGCATATCCACCCTTAGATTTTACGCACCTGTAGTCAAGGAGTTTTTTTATCCAGGACATGGTATAGTTTAACCTGTTTTATATATGGGATCTCTCAGTATTTCATTGCAAACTAATTGTATTAAAATAAGGTACCTCCTAAATGGGCAAGGATTGGGCAGATTTGGCATGTGTGTGAAGGGGTTAAAGGTGTGTTTCTCTCCACAGTTCAGGGCTGAGACCAGGAGCTCACACTGAGAGCACGTTAATGATTTTTCTTTGGTTTGGTTTTGGATTTGTTTCTTTGAATATGACAGAGAAAGTAAACCGCCACTGGAATGAAGAGGAGCTGCTCTGGTGGAAAACGGGCCAGCTACAAGCGGTGCACTGAAAAGTGGTTGCTTGGTTTTACTTACTTTAGTCTTTCTTATTTTAGTTTGTTGTTTTCGCCTGGAACTAGTGATGGGGGAGGGTGAAGATGTTTGTTCATTTCTTTTATTTGTCTTTTGTGTTTTGTGTTAGTGTGGGTGCAGTCTCTCTCTCTCCATGTGGCAACCAACAGTGTTTCCTGGAACTGCCATATCTCCCTCCCAGGGGTGTCACTCTGGTATGTGACACTTACAATTAACACGTTTTCAAAAATTATCGTGGCCTCTGCTCATTGAGGCCCATTTCATTCAAACTCCCACAGCACGCCTCTGGTGAGCATGTATGCTACTGCAGCAAAGAAAATAATTTTCTCTCAAACAGTGAAATGACAATGTATGTATCGTGTAAAATATATATATGGGGGCAACATTACAGTTGGAAAAGACCTCTAAAATGATATAAGAACCATTGATCTATAGATATGGCAAGTCAAAGTCATGGAGGCACGCTAATTTGCCCATATCTCCCTTTAGAATGACCAGAAACAAGTGTCATTTACTGGGGTATCTCATAAGACCAAATAAGCACGTCAGATCTCATTAAAATCCGTGATAATGCAGTCAAAAAATGTGTTGAATTGACCTGAACTTACCCATACGGCAGTTCATACAAAAGAAATGCTGTACTATATAAAACAATCTAAAAATATATAAAACAATCTATAGCATTGTCAAATGACTGGGTGATTAAATTCAGTGATGTCTAAACTTTAAAATGCACAAAATCCAATAGGAGAAATCAGGAGAGAAGACAATAACAGATCACATATGTACAGAAGTGGACCGTTCACACTGAACACTTTGGAAGATTGTGATGCAGTAGCCCACAGTATCTGACTCACTGCATTAACAAATCAGAACTTGTTGATGGGAAATTTCACAAAAGAAATTTCTCCACAATTATTGCCTTATTGTGGAGAAATTTGTCCAAAAAAAGATTTGTCCAATAACTGAAATTATTTTGTATTCAGAAAGTGAATGATGACACTAACTCTGATATCTGTGTAATAATATGAACACTAAGGCAGAACTGACGAATGAGCTTACCTCCAGAAGCCAGGGCTTCAGCCGATGGTCCAGCAGCACATCAAAGCCCAGGATCTCAAAGCAAGCACTCCCAGAGGCATGGTTGGGGAAGCAGGTATGGTAGTTGTGCTTCAGGATAGGGTGGGCTGATATTAGCGTTTTGATGATCACGTCCTCAATATCAGCCCATATCTTCTCCTTGTCATACCGCATTACCTCTAGGTACTTGTTGAAGGTGGACAGTTTCCTTTTTGGCAAAATAAGAGGCAATTTTTATTTTCTCAGCAGTCTCCCTTTTCCATAGTGATATCAATTTAAAAGGCTAGGTTTTTTTTACTGAATATTACAGTGAAGAAATCAGCTTCAAGATAAAATAGTGATGCCAAGCATGATATGTATAATACCTCTGTGTGGATGAACCTGAAGGATTACCATACTAAGGTTATACAGAATACATAGGCACCTACATTTCAAAGGAAGCAGAGATTTTAAAAATGTAATTCAGCACATGTGAACATCATACCACAAATAGAGAAAACAGCTTTAGGTTAGATGCAGCTAACCTGATTAAGGAGTAGCCCACTGCACTGCTTTGCATTCCTCAGCCAAACTACTAACAAATTGAAACTGGAGCTATTATTATACCATGCTATGAAACAGAAGTGAGTTTCAGCCTCTTTGCCAAACCTTACTTATCCAAGCCTGAATTTGCTGATGAGGAGCAGCAAAATGATAGAGGCTGAGAGGTCAAAGAGCAAAGGTAAACTGGTGTGATGATATCCTGTCAGAATGGCAACTAGCCATTTTGAGTATAACTGGGTTGTCTAAAGGTAGTTGGTGAAAATGACCATTTGATCATTTTCCCTCATGAGTTGGAATTGCACTGATTGACTTGTATTCAACTTGTATTCAACTATATTCAATGTTGTTGATTTGTTATTGGTTGTTATGGGTTTTCAGTTTGCACGTGGGGATTGCACCAAACATCTTTAAAAAAATAATCAGATAATATATACTGTAATGCTCAACCTTAGGAGACATGACGCGCTTGTACAACCTGCTTTGGAGTCACATGAAGTGTATTTTATTTTCTTTAAACCATGAACCTTGGATTGTCCCTATACCCGCAATTGTAAAGCCAGCAGGTAGTCAGAAACTTTTCCAAATATCTCAAATATTCTTCATCTTCAGCTTGACGAGATTAAGCATCTTAAGTCTTTCCTCATAGCTTTTATCTTTCATACCAGGAATCAATTTGGTTGTGCTTCTTTGAACCTTTTCCAGAGCCTCTATATCTTTCTTGTAGTACTGTCCCCAGGACTGTAGCCATTATTTATCAATGGCCAATTAGCACCACCTGTAAATAGCCCTGTGAATAATAAGTATTGGTGTGCTTCTCTGTGGTTTTATGACAATGATACTCTTTTGATCAAAACATTCATCACTGTTTTGCACTTAGCACTTTTGGCTGGTTGAATAAAATATTTAGATTTGACAGCCTCTTCTCTTAGAGGCTTTCTTTTATTTATTCTGCAATGTGTGAGTCTTCCTTCTTTGGTTCCCCATGTTTTGAGCAATGCTTGTCCCTATTGCTACTTGAAGTACTGTTGTCAGCGGTTTGACCCTAGAGAAGAGTGACGGAACTCTGACCGCCTGTCAGGAGACTGAGTAGCGCTCCTAGAAGAAGGATTTCACTCCTGGTTCCTGCTATATGGTGAGGGGGATCTGTGAGACTGCTCAATAATGTATTATAGTAAGAAAAACATTCATTGTTAATCATTTGGAATTTCAAAGTCTTCGCATCTCTGCTCAAGTCCACTAGAGTATCAGTGAGATCCTGCGCAACTTTGCATAGATGCATGTCAGAGTTAGAAAGAGTATTAACTGACTGCAGGAACCACGCATCTTGTATTGTTAGTTTGAGGTAGTGGTAAGGTTAATTTAGCAGCTTGACATGCACATTTTGCCTGAGTTGCATTTTCAACTGCCTCTTGTAAAGTTTTCACTCCTCTTTCTTCTTTTCATTTAATTTGGAGCTCCTGATCTAATCTGGCCACAAGTTGTCCAATCATACATTATCAAATGTTACAATGTGTGCTGAGCAAGCAGCTCAGTCAAGGTTCATTGAAGCCACTGTAAAGATTACAGTAGCAGAGTGAAAACCGTTATAAAACTTGAAATTCACACGGGTTGGTGAAACCCTTTTGCTTGGGGTAACTGTACCCTGAAAGACTGTCTATATACGTCTATAAATTTTTCATTCGCAGTAGATTGTCCCTGGCCCCCCAGGTCAGAGGCCCAGAGGTTCTGGCTCCATTGACCCAGCCTGTAATCCGTCTTCGTGAATGAAACTCAAAAGTCCACAAAACCAGTAATCTTGCAGTAACCATTACAGGACATGTGATCTCTACAAGGCAAATCAGTTTTTCTACAGCTATGCAAAAATCAGACCTGGGTACGTATTTGTTTTGGATTCAGATACTTTTCTGTGCTCTATTGATCTTGCCTGGTGTAATTTAGCCTCCAATATGACCATAAGGTGGGGTTTGCACTTTTTGAGAGTATTTCATTGGTTCCAATACAACAGACAAGATCAGTAAAGCGTAGAAAAGTATTTGAATCCAAAGCATAAATGTATTTTACCCAGGTCTGGTAAAAATCAAATGACAATGTGACATGCTGATGCACTCTTCATTTTTACCACATATTTTAAAAGTTCACATTTCTGCCATGTCTTTTTATGTTTTCTTTGACTGATACTTTTACTATATACTGAACTCAAGCTAATATACAGTTGAGATCAAAGGTTTACATACACCTAGGCTAAAGATATACAAACTCATTTTTTCACATTTCAAATTACCATACATTTCTTTTGGCAAGTCAATTAGGGCATCTACTTTGTTTACTACTTTGTTTTAAAACAATTGATCAGAGACAGATTTATTTCAGCTTTAATTCACTACATCAGAATTCCAGTGGATCAAAAGTTTACATACACCAAATTGACTGTCTCTTTAAACAGTCTGGAAGATTCCAGAAATTGATGAATTGACTTTTTAGAAGCTTCTGATTGGCCAATTGTCATAATTAGGAGTTAATTAGGGGTTAATTGGCACCTGTGGCTGTATTTAAGGGCCTACCTTTAGAGCCACTGCCTGTTTGCCATTGATACCATATGAAAATCCAAGCAACTCAGCCAAGACCTCAGAAAAAAAATTGTGGACCTCCACAAGTCCAGTTCCTCCTTAGGAGCAATTTCCAAACAACCGAAGGTACCACAATCATCTGTACAAACAATTGTATGCAAATATAAAAATCTTGGGACCACACTGCATTGTTCAGGGAGGAGGCACAAATTAACTCCCAGGGCTGAACGAACTTTGGTCCGAAAGGTTAAACTGAACCCCAAGACAACAACTGGAGGTTGTGGTGAAGGAGTTGGAGGCATCAAGTACCAAAGTATCTACATCCACTATTAAGAGAATCCTACATCGCCATGACCTGAAAGGCTGTCGCGCAAAGAAGCCCCTACTCCAAGACTGGCTTAAAAAAAGCCAGAATTAAGTTTTTCGCCTGCATCTGGCCGTCAGGATGAACCGCTGCAGTCCCTCGGGCAGGTTTCTCCTCTTCACTGGCCGCTGGAGTGGTGAGGGAAGCCCATGGTTTTCCCCCAGGTACTCTCCATGCTGCGGGGCAACAGCAGGAGGGCTTTTACCACTTGAGGAAGTGTTTATAGCATCTGGTCCTTTGTCCCGTCTGAGTATGATGGCCCTGGAGATTCATCTCCATCTTTTGGAGTGTGCCGGTCCCCTCTCCTGGCCATGGGGAGTTGACTGTGATCGTCAGCTCCACCTCCTGCGGTGCGCAGGCCTCCTCTACTGGTCGGGGGGAATGTAGTATAATGGGTAAGGAGTTAGTCTTGTAACCTAAAAGTCGCAGGTTCAATTCCCCGCTAGGACACTGTCGTTGTACCCTTGGGCAAGGTACTTAACCTGCATTGCTCCAGTATATATCCAGCTGTATAAATGGATACAATGTAAGTCGCTCTGGATAACAGTGTCTGCTAAATGCTTGTAATGTAATGTAATGAATGGTCTGCAATGGCTGTTCCCACCTCCTGCAGTCTACTCGTTTCCTCTGGTAGTCTGTTGCTCTCTATGGGGGACGATGCAGACATCTCCCAAGAGCAGTCTGTTGTGTCTTCTAATGCTTTTATTATGCTTTAGTTATATTTCCTATTACACCACTTGGTGTCACTGTAACCTTTGTGTATTGGTATTACCAGCTGTGTGGTTGTAGGGTAGAAAGGAAGTGACATACAGGAACCAGGAAGTAAGGACAATGGAAGCCATATGCTGGGAGATGTTCATTAAAACAGTAAGCTAGAATTCATCCATGCTCTCCTGCGTGTTTTATATGCCATGTCCGCTGCGTGGTCTGACCCCACCCCCTGCGACTGCGCATCCAGGAGAACTCCAGGGACCTTGTGAGACTGGTTTTGGCTGTTTCACAGGCTTCCGCTATGGTATCAATGATGTCCTGGAAATGCATCTCCATCAGTATATCCATGGCAGAACTCCATGGGAGGAAAAGGAAACTGTCCTAGTCTCTCCACTTTCACACTTCTGTGCAGTGGAGTCCATGGCTCCACATGTGATTGTAGTTCTCCAGAAAGACTGCAGCAAAATACCTCAACATTGGGGTACCCATCCTATGATACCCCAGAACAAGGAGGTACAATGTTTTAAACTGTGTCCTACTAAGGTCATCTATTGACTCCCATAGTCCATCAAGGCATGGATAGTGCTCATGGAATTTCTCTCCTCTTCTCTCAAAAACAAGGCAATCAGTGCAAATCTCCCCTTTAGACCTGGGATCAGTAACAGAGGCTCCCTCATCTCTCACCTTTGTGACTGGCCCATGTCTGGTTACAACTGAATTTTCAGACTTAATTTCACAAGAGATTGTACAGTTGATGTAGTTTACCACAGTCTGCTCAATATCCTATCTCGGTGGAACCAATTATATCAGCAAGGTGAGGAGTAATTGAAATATGTTAAATTTCTGAACCCAGCAGTTTTAACTGTTAACACCCTCATTTGACGTCCGGCACTCTGAATACCGAACACAAGCGAACACACCCATTAAAACACCTCACTTACCCAACACATAAAATATTTTATTTGATTTAATTTGGTAATTATTATCAAAGATATGAATTATCAATCAAATCGACAAATTTGTTGATAGGTAGAGCAACCTGTTCAACCTGGATCAAACTTTCTCAAAATGTACAACTCACAACCAGATGAAAATTAAGAAATTTATTAAGTTTTGAAAGGTTACAGACATGGACAGTCACACAAGAAATGAATAAGATACCAAACCACAGCTTTTGTCCCAAAGTAATCCAAAATGCAGAAACAAAAAGACAGCAGAATAGTCCAAAGGAACTAGAGATGAAATGTTGATCAGCAGACTGAAGCCGGACACGCACCGCACGCGTAGCGGCCGCGAGCGCACGACGCGCGTACTACGCGCGTAAGTGAAGCGTAGTTGAAGTACTGTTAGTACAACAGCAGCCAGCGACGTCCTCTACACCAGCCGCGAACGTGGCGCGAACCGGGTGCGAAACTTGTGCGACACAAGTGAATTGAAGCGTAGTTTTTAGCTTCTGTTCTATTTTTTCGGCTTGTCGCATGTCAGGATAACCTGTTTATACACAGAAATATGCTCTAAAATGCTAGGTATACATGCTCTGATTTATATTTCATCCTTATATTACTGGGGGTGTGTCCCTAGTTCCCTCTTGCAGTAGTGGAGAACAAGATAAAACCAGATATTTTATAAGCAGCTAAAAAATACTTTTCGTTTTTTGTATTGTCCTTGCAGAAAAAAAATGAAACTGGAACCTGGGAAAAAGGCAAAATAAATTTGAAAATACACCACAGAAAGACGTAGCCTATTGAATGATGTAGAAGTGAATGCACTGAGCAGCGGTTTGTTAGCTCGAAGTGTTGGAAGGTAGTTTTTAACCAACCATTGCTCAGCCTATGTGACTTCTCCGATGTCTTCGTTCGCCATCCTTTCAAAAAGGGCTTGTTAATAAAAATAAGATAATCCACAGAGCTTTAAAAAATCAGATTAATTAGTGGTCTTGCCGATGACAATGCGCCTGTTTTATAAATGAAGTTGTAAGCAAACCTTTATTGCACTTGTACTTCAAAGCTTCCGGTGTTCATGGCGTTGTGGTGTTCATATCCCTTCAAGTTTAAACTGTTACGCTATCTTTTTGATGATTAGCTGATTTTACTAAATCTGATCATTTAAATGTTTTGACGTGAATAAAAAGATGATGGTTGATTACAATGGTTGATTACGGATTATTTATTATTATTTATTATTATTATGATCATTACATATTCTTCATAAAGTTGGCATGCTTGTTAACCAACCAAATAAATTAATAGTTTGAGATTGATTATTATGTAGGCTATGTTGCGATTTAAGCTTATGGTAATTCTTTAAAGTGTTTACTTTCTCACGTATTTACATGAGTTAACAAAATGTTAACAAACTAAAAAAGGTCTCTCACCAAGTATTCACTTACCCATAATCAATAGTCGTGAAGAAACGTGAAATACACAAAGTAATCCCACTGCAGACTGCAAGAGCTACTAGGAATATAGAGCTTTAACCTTTGCGCAACACAAGCGGAACCCGTGTAGGCACACGACGCGCCGCGCCATGCGGCTTCGCTGTGCTGCTTACGCGGTGGGTGCCCGGCTTTAGTAACTGTGTGTTTCTGCCTGCATTTCCGCTTGTGTTTTTGTCCGTGTGTTCTGCCCTGTCCAAGTTCTGTCCTACGTTTTTTTTGGGAGTTTTGGAATTTCACCAGTTTTTCTGTTTTCTTGAAGAATCGCTTAGTGTTTTTTTAGATTTGCCCTGCGCTTGGTTTCCTGTTTTTGTTTCTGGTTTTGAAGTAAAGTCCTTGTTTAAGTTTACCTATTGGAGTTCTGAGTTTTTTCACTCTGCATTTGGGTCCTACAATCCCGTAGCCTGACATTAGATGCAGGACTCAGATGCAACTTTCCAATTGTTACAAAAACTACTTCCTTCCAAGTTGCCCAAACTTAACTGACTGATCAAAAGAAAGCCACATATTTTAAATGGTGAAAAAGAGAAGGGGGCAGGGGCATGGTCTGACACTATATTCAGTTATTAATTCACATGGCTTCTCCTACCATTGTTATGCAGATGACACACAACTCTTCTTCTCTTTCCCCCCCTCGGCCACGCAGGTCAATGATAAGATATCTTCCTGCCTGGATGGCCAGCCACCATCTGAAGCTCAACCTCAACAAAACTGAGCTGTTCTTCTTCCCGTGCAAGACCTCCTTACTTCGTGAGCTCTCAATCACGGTTGATGGCACCACAGTGACTGCCTCTCACTCTGCCAAGAGCTTGGGGGTGGTCCTGGATGACCAACTGGACCTCAAGGAGCACATCAAGGCAACATCACGGTCCTGCAGATTCCTTCTGTACAACATCAGAAGGATTCGACCATACCTGACGACGCACTCCACCCAGCTGCTCGTCCAGGCTACGGTGACCTCTCGCCTTGATTACTGCAACTCTCTCCTTGCAAGCCTGCCAGCTTGTGCCATACAGCCACTACATATGATTCAGAATGCCGCTGTCCGACTCATCTACAACCTTCCCAAATTCTCCCACGTCACTCCTCTGCTGCGATCACTCCACTGGCTACCGGTCGCTGCCAGGATCCGGTTTAAAGCACTGACCCTTGCCTACACTGCTGCCAACAGGACAGCCATCTACTTGCAGGACATGACTCGATTCTATGTGCCTGCTCGATCACTCCGCTCTGCGGCAGCAGGGCGCCTTGTAACCCCTCCCACCCGCCCAAAGGGATCACAGAGCTTCTCCACCCTAGCTCCCCAGTGGTGGAACGAACTCCCCGTCCCTCTCCGAACCTCCCCTCACTACCCATCTTCCGCCGTGGCCTGAAGACTCATCTCTTCAGACTATACCTAGACTAACCACCACCACGCTGTATATTTCACTCTAAATCCCCCCCGCCTCCTTTTTCATGACACTTGTTACATGTTGCCCCATCCCAGCACTTTTTGGTAATTTGTATTTGTCCTAATACTGTAGCTTATTCTTCTGCCTAGTTGGCTTTGCAGAGGATAGGTCTGAATAGTGTTCACTGTGTGAACTAAACTGTGTTCTTGGCTAGAAATAGCTGTACAAAATAAGTATTGTACCTTACTGAACCTGTGTTTAGCAGTTGTCTATGACCATGAAATGCACTTTTTGTACGTCGCTTTGGATAAAAGCGTCTGCCAAATAAATGTAATGTAATGTAATGTATATTTTAGCCAACTCTATTACCATGTTGACACTACGAGGAATAGATGACATAAAGGTATGATTTAAAGGTATGATTTTTACAAGGACAAAAAATGGTTATCAGATTTGGTAACTGCAGAGGAACTCCCTGGAAAAACCCTGGATATAATCTTTTTTTTTAATTATAGCCTTTAATTAAAACCCAAATGTATTTAAGTACCCAAACAATTTAACTCTAAGAGCCCCATTGGGTTACCAGCATTGGCAAATATCTCCACACTGCCATGAGCTATCATTTTTATTGCAGCTGTACCTGCATCTTTCATTTATGGTGATTATTACTGCCTTTGAATGATGACTACAGCACATTGTATTTCAAAGTTACAACACTAAGGCAGGTGAGTCAACACCCTCTATATATAAAAAATTATCTGCACTAAGGAATAATTTATCATTCATCTTTCCATTCATGATGTAATCTGTTTATTTCTGGTCAGGGTTGCAGTGGGCTGGTGCCTATCTCAGCATGCAGTGGGTGAGAGGCAGGAATACAGCCTGAACAGGTTGCCAATCCATCACAGGACAAGCAATAATTAAAATTTTTTATATATTTTAAAAAGTCCTTCATCATGAGTTTGACCAAAGATGATTTTTCCCTGAACACTGGAAAGTGTACTACTGTATAATAATTTAATTCCATTAGCACTGTCTTTCTAATCTCACAGTACGTATTACAGATTTGTCCAATTTGCTTCCACATGTGGACATTTGTCATGTTTTCATGCACTGAAACATTTTAAAATTAGTTTTCCTTGTAAAATTAATTAATTTCTGTTACTGGAATGCGATTTATTTCATTTTTTATTTTTTTGTGATTTTTTATTTTACTTTACAAACAGTCAAGTTAAACATATTGTCCTAAATAACAACCTACCTTTGTTATTTCCTCTCCACCCCAAGACCAGACATGGAAAATACAGTGCACATTCCAAATGAAAACATGCCACAACAGTAGGAACCTGGGCTTACCTTTTGCTACCAGTGTCATCATCACGGACAAAGTTTTCACTGTGTTTGTTGATGGCGTAGTTGGTCAAGTGCATGCAAACATCTTCCTGGATGAAGGGAAGGGAAGGAAAGGGGTTAAATTGTTAAATTCACGTGAAGCAAACAAAAAAAGAAAACACAAGCGGCCTAAACTATGTTCAGTATATAGACATTGTGTGCTTTTACAAAAAAGAGCCAATGTACTGTGGCTGTTTTTTAGCAGGTACATTTTTTTATTTTACAGAAAATGGTCTATTTATAGGGAAACAACAGGAAAGTAATGGAGAACATACAAGTGCAATTATTACTTTAGTTTTTACAGTATACACAATATACTTACAGCGTACCTTGTAAAATGATAGGTAACCTTAACCTTGAAGCCTGATTTATACTTCTGCGTTGAATCTACGTAGAGCCTACACCGTAGCCTACGTAAGTGGCCTACGCCGTTGTGAGCATTTATACTTGTGCGCTGGTCTGTCTGCATCGCTGTGCAATACACTGCCAAGACGCTAGTTGGAAATGCGTAGGAGGAAATGCGATGCTACCAAGCGGACCAATCACAATTGTTGCGTTCTGCGTCGCCACGACGGCGTAGGCTATGGCGTAGGGGACGTGGCTATGCCGTACCTACAGCGTAGATTCAACGCAGAAGTATAAATCAGGCTTAACATTTCTAATCAATAAATTGAATAGGCTGCAATTAAAATAAAACAAGATTTACTGGAGTGTTTCAACTGACTTTGAAGAATACAAGTTTTGATGAGTTTTGATTCTGCCTATATTTAATACATTATGAATTAGATACGGGAACAGAAATTAGCTAAAGTTCTAAAAGTAAGGTTTCAATAAAGCCTTGGCTACAAATAGACATTTACCTAATTGCTTAGCTAGCTATCCAGCTACCCAGCCAGCCTCTTGCTCTGTATGTTTACAAAGAAATCATGTTTTATGACTGTCTTTTCAGATTCCACAGAAAATCTTTGCTTGCGCAGAACATACCACCACATTTTCTCTGTTCATTCTGCCCTTTTGAACATACCTTTAGGGTGCACCTATTTGTCAGTCTCCTTGCAAAAATATTTAACTACTGATCAAATTTAGCTAATTGCTTGGTACAATGTAGGAGTTGGGGAAAGGGCGAAGCAGCGTAGGCCTACTGGGCCAAGTTTTTTGTCTGCTCATGTGCAGAGCTTGCGATTAATACTGGATTGATTCATACTGGAGCTAACAAAATGACAGAGCCTCCATCCTTTTGAAACTGCACTCCACACTCCATTCAAATTATCTCCACTCCTCCGCTCACATGCTCTGAACAGTAACAGATGTTTTGTCTATATCTAACATGTTTTCGGACAGATAAGCTAGGCTGGGATTAATCAGCCGAGTGCAGCCACGGTTGCAGTAGACCACAAGGAGCCTGACTACCTGGGAGACTTCAAATTCCTGATTTATTCCTGTAATTTCCTGATAGCCTTCCCTGTGTTAGAATGGGACACTTTATAGTGACCATTAGATGAATGGGCACTTGGCATGGGTACTGGTCCTGGGGAAATGGTCTTCTTCCTACACCCTCACCATGTTGCTGTTTGTTGGCTCGTTGTATTGCGTAGTGCAGAACCGTGCCAGCCCTTCATCATACAGGAAGATGCGGAAGGGGTCACAGGACGTCACCAGCACATAGATTCGCAGGTCGAATTTGAATCCATCAATGATGAAAGGCTGGGGAATACAGTTATTTTTTAATTAGGGGAATAAGAACAATAATTCAACAGGGTTTTACTACATTGATTGGAAGCAGGGTGACTTCTTCTCATTTTTACTATATATTGACGTAACATAGTGACGCATTTGGAATTGGGATTACACCTACGGAAAAACTTTAAAGTGCATTCACACTGGATCTAGAAGTAGGTGCTGTCTTGTTTTAGTGAAAGCATGACAACTCAGGGGTTTGTGTGGTCGCTGCATGTGCATGTGAGTGGGTAAGTGTGAGAGGGTAACTACATGTCAGGAGTTTTGATCTATCAGTGTTAGATGAGTAGGTGAGTGGATAGCTGAGTGGCATATTACGTGTGTCAATATTGTAATAGTCTATTATTTCTGAAGTGGTGAGTGGGCAAGTGACTGGCACAGTGTGCACAGCACTAGCTGGGCTTGCCAGAGCTGTGAGGAGGTGTGTCGGTGGAGTATTGTGCATGTCAGTAGCTTGATCTGATAGTGTTGTGAGGATGTGAGTACATGAGTGAGGGAGTGAGTGAGTATGCTAGTGTTTGCAGTCAAACAGAATTTTGCCATGTGGCAGAGTCTCACCCTAGAGATGTACACTTGACAGATCATGTGCTCGCCAGGCCGAATATCTTTGTTGGACTTGGTGATAAAGATGCCACGGCCCTGGCACCCAGAGTCTGGCTTGCAGATGTATGTCTTGTGTTTTTTGGCCCTGGCATAAGCCTGGAAGTCACTATAACTGCAGAAAAGGGAGAGACAGTTTGATCCTCTGGTATTCAAATTTCCTCTTATTTTGAAGTTAAAGAAACACATTTCTGAGTCTCTGTCAGCAATGTTTTACAAACTGGACTGGAACTACTCTACTGATTGATTTCAATTTCTAAAAGGAAATGTATTTGTATAAGAAGGAATCAATTCTACTAATTTCTACTTTTTCTGATGTTGATGCACAATGTAATATACTGCAGTAATTCACAAAATAGCATAAAAAGCACGGACCATTGGAAGAATGGGTTGTGTGCCCTCAGCCTATGATAGGAAAAATTAAATGGGTTCCAATTAAAATGTGGAAGAAAAATGTAGAGGAAAACTTTTAGTCATTTGAAGCTATTTAATTCCTCTGGTTTTGTCCCTAATTTTGAATGCCCATTCTTAAATCCAAACAACCTAGGCTATTATTGCAACATCTTCCATCACTTCAGAAGGCCAAACATCAGCATGTGTGACCTCTGACCACACCTTTCACTCTGCAAACAGGCAGTTAAGTGACCAAAAAAACAGTTTCAAGGGATTGCAGTGCTCAAATGAAATCACAAGCAGATCACAGGCCCATGACAGACCAGATTTGCTATTAAGCAGGCAGGGAATATCCTACAGGCTATGACCACCCTAAGGATAAACTGAAGCGTGATTAACATTTCCACAACATTAAATTAACAATATTACATTACAGAAAGATTAGACCATTCAAATTTGATGACTAGTTTATCACATTTTATTTCCAGAAAAGTGAGGTGAGCAAGCAAAAAGAAAGTTGATCTGTTGCAAAAATATGGTTTTAGATTTCTGGCAAGCCGAAGACTCTGGTACAGCAAAGTCCCTCTCCTAAAATTTCTGCAGATGAGAATCCATAAAAATGACTGACAAGAAATAAACACAATTATCAAAAATGTTCATTGTCAAGTAAATGTACGGTTAATTATACATTTTAATACCTAGATTAAAATATAAAATATATATTTATATCAAAATCAGTGAGCTACAAGTTTGTAGAAAATTGCATTGTAGTCGTACAATCTAAACACGATCACGTTGCACCATTCAGAGTCCCAGTGGTCACTTCAGAAAGTTACTCCACTGAAAGACATGAAAAGTAATTTAAAGTGACAATCTCGAAGATTTCAGTTTCGTTCTCTATGGCGGTGCCAATGGCGAGAAGCGGTAATTGCAGGTGTGTTTTTGGACCTCACTTCCCATAGATCCAACCGGATCCAACCAGTGTCGCCTGTGTGACGTCAGTCAGTTGGCACGCCAACTATAACACTTACTATTTAGTGAATAAAAAATGGTTGTTATAAAAGTAACGTTATGTACATACTCATTCATTGTCTAACATTAGGCTAACTCAAGATGTCTTTACACTGCCGAGCCGGGTTAAAATGCCGTAGCAAACCTGGGGTAGAATTAGTGATGATCAATTTCTGCAAACGTTCTTTATCCACCTTTTGCCCGGTATAAACATCTTTACACTGCAGAGAAGAATTTGCGGGATTTGCTTGTGGCTCGTGCAATTATGTATCTCGTGCACAATAAGCAGTCTTTTTCGTGAATGATTGTTGTGTGGTATTTTTGAAACAACTGCCTTGCAAAATGTTACCCCTGGTGTTTCTGGTTTTGCTAGCTAAACTGTTCGAGAATAAAGCTGAGCTGGGTGTAAAATTAGCAATCAGAACAAGAAGAATAAAACAAAAACAAAGGAGATTTCATCAAAAAGGGCATAAAGGCTGAAGGAACATATGAGGAAGCGTAATAAAATAATAACAATGCTAATCCATACTGCCGTATTCTTTTATTTAGTTTTCTCCTGCATGACATCTTCAGAAATCAGACCCGGCTCTGCTCCACATACCCCGGCTTTATTCCAATCATTATAATATATTGATGAACTTGATGGTAATGTAAATAACGGTAACGTTATGGCCAGTTCAGATCAATGATTCGCAACGAGGCGAAACGGTTTTAGAATGTTGCAGAGAAAATTGCAGCGGTGTGAACTGGCTAGTAGCAGAGCCGTTGCCTGCCCTGAGGTTTTAAAAGACCATCCTTGTCAAATCGCCAAGTGCAGTTTTAGAACGTTTACAATCAGACGTCTTGGAATTTTGCAAGTTGCACCCAGTCTCGTTGCGAATCATTGATCTAAACTGGCCTTAAGTTAGCTACATTGCAACGCTGCAACAAGGTAGCATTGCATTCGAGAGACGGTTTGCGAGGTCGGTACCGGTCGGTAGCGTTAGCTAGCTTTTTTTCTAATTGTTAGCTGACATTAGATTGTGGTCCGTTAGCTAGCGTTAGCTGTGCAAATAGCTATGTAATTTAGTAAAGTTACATTGTCATTAAATGTAATACGAAATCTACATCAACAAATAATATGATCTCTCATGTTACACAAAAACTTTTTAGGGTTCCATAACTCCCCCAACCCCCCCTTTCTCTTTTATTGTAACGCATGCAGACACCGGAAAAAACAATACGCCGCTCACACACAAGTGAGTTGAAGAGCGAGCCTGTTGCGTTAGTTCCGCCTACCCTCTCTGGCGGACCAACCACTGATGGGTGAAGAAAAACGCGTCACTAACTGTGCGCCGCTTGTGATTTTTTCCCAGGAATGTCGCCACAGACACCAAGTTTTTTAATCATGAATTATGATAATAATAGTATAAATTTATATAAAAAATAGGCTCAATCACCATTGTGTTACCCAATGCAGCGATAGATAGTGACTTAAAAGACATTTATTTTAATGAAAATCTTCAAGATTATTACTTTAACAGTAGCTGACTATGCTTTGATGAAAGATGCGTTTACGTTCATCAACAGTCATTATGACAATTAAGTTCATATACAAAGGTTGCATTAACACAGGAGTCTATATTTGTCAAGCCAAAAACAAAGAAATGAAAGCGTGGTAAATTGCTACTGTTTTTCTTTGAATATCCGATTCAGTTTTGAGTTGAGTTTAACTTGCAATACCCCTGCAGAACACTAACATTTAGCTGGAAAAACAATGATGTTTGATGTTTGACTGATCGCATCAGCTTCTCCAAAATACAGAGCACACAAAATATGCTATCCCTAGCCATCCAAAATAACAGCTGCAGAACGATGAGCTGATTTGATTTTGACTGTGAATACATAAACAAAACAAGCACACAGATCAGCTGCAAGTGGGAGCATCAGTGGGAACCCTGTATTATTTTGACTGGATTCAGCCATATTGCCAACTAAGAAAAACAAAAACAGCAAAAATATGCATAACCACACCACAAGTGTTCTCTTAAAGCAACAAATAAATAATCTTAAAAATAGCTTCACAAGTGGGATGGTCTGCCATGCCTGCTCACAGAAAGCACATACTGCATTACCACACAAAGTATGGCATATGTTGTTTAAAAATTAATGAACACTAAAATGAGTTATCTTGAAAGTTTCTTTCTTTTTTTTTGAGAAAAGTGAAGCCCGGCATCCAGTAAACTATGAATACAATTTTTCCGGCCTTACATTAATGTGAGAACACAATGTGTAGCACAATGTAGCGATGCGTGCTCTTTATGCTCACTCTGCTGGGAGACACCAGGTCCGGGGGAAGATGTTGTACTCCTTGGGAAACAGCTTTAGCATCCGGTTCATGTTTCTGGCCAGCAGGTCTTTCCTACAGATCTCACTCATTCCTGGGAAATGGTTGATCTTCTACAAGCAGAAAGCAAAACCTGGTAGCATGTGAAATTAAAAAACTACAATGTTGAGGTGGAGATGGTGAGGGATGTATCCCTTTAAATTCAATTTAACCCTGAATCAGTTTTAGTTTACAGCTATGTTCACAGCTATTGAGGATACAGCTACTATTGTTGGAAATACTTGTTAAGACTAAAACACTGAGGAAAGATTTCAAAGTTCTTGAAAACTGACAACAGGCCTAACAAATAGCACATGAATTATCATTTCAGATTAGAAGGCAGATGCAGTCTGAATTTAACTACAGCAGAAGATAAAAAAAAATTAATAGATAATCTTATTAGGGGTCTCATTGTCACTCCTACTCCATTGGGTCCAGGCGTTGATCCCTGACAAGGTCTAGACCCAATGGTACACTGATTATTACAAATGATAAAGCCTACAATTCGACTGGAGAGGAGAAAGAACAGACTGGTCTCTAGTGCAATGTGGTACCTGGTAGCGCTTCATGTCCATGACACGATCTAGCGAGACGGAACAGTCTGTCCAGTACAGTGTCCATTCCTCTCCTTCCGGCGCTTCTCTCAAGCCATAATTCCGTGCTGCCCGTCGCACTGGATCAAAAGAGCCAGACACTTCCTCAGTACAAGACGCATACAGCACAACACCACGCATAGCATACAGCATATAGCACAACACCATGTCTCACTGGACAGAAATCAGTATTTTCTCACACATCAAATGGCTGAGAGTACCAGGCCTACGCTCTTTTTCAATGTGCTAATGAGCACTGAAGCCAATTACTTTATCAGTGTACACAGTGCCCTCCAAAAGTATGGGAACAGTAGAGTAAAATTTGTTATTTTTGTTAAACACTTATATATACTTCAGGTATTTAGATTTGAGATCAAAAGATGAATGAGACAGAAGGACTGACAATCAGATATCAACTGCAACAAATAAGGGAGCTAAACGTTAGGTAATGATCAAACTAAGTACGATGTACGCTATATAAACTCATTTTAACTATTTTTTTATCCACAACTCTTAGGTAACGATTTCTTTAGGGGGTGTGGAAAGGGGAGTGGTTACTGTACTTGTGCCGCACTAAGTCGATAACATTCTCAACCGGTTGAAAATAGGACGATAAATTTAAAAGGCATATTTCTCCAAAAATAAAGAACGGACATATTTAATACTTTACTCATCGTGTTTCTTCAATGCCTCTTGTGCAAATAGCACATAAAACCGAGAAAGTGTGAAAACCACCATGTTACTCCTTTAAGCAATGATTTCAGACTGTGTAAGTATGGTGTACCAACACCGGCACTTCTCTTCCAGTCTTCTTCCTCTTCTTCTTCACTGTATTTTAGGCGCTGCTCTTCCACTTCATCATACAAGTTCCAGTGCATACGTCATCATATTTCAATACTTGAAATATTATATTTTCACGTTGCCCTATGGAGACTACTGGTGATGGGTTTTTATTCACACATGTAAATACCATGAAATAAAAGCTGATTGTCTACTTTTGTCTCATATTCACCTTTTGAACTCAAATCTAAATGCACTCCACCGTTCCCATACTTTTGGAGGGTATCGTATGCAGTTGACCTTTTTAATGACACATGAAAAACACATTTCATGTCAGAATGCCTAAATAAAAAGAATATATTGTAGACTATATTGTATAATGCCAAGTTCTTCAAAGCACTGCCCATAAGTCAAGAATTGAAACTAGCTAAATCTAGGCCTGCCATTAAACGTTTTTTTAAAATTATACTGTGTTTGCTATGGGTAAGTGATAATAGTAATGCACATAAATCTAGGCTATGAGAGAGAGATGCATACACATAAAAATACATGCAGACACACATACATTCTGTCTGAAAAAAACACATAGGCATGGATTCAGTCTTTTTTTTTTAACCATGAATGACAAAGAAATAAAACTGTTTGTCATATTTTTAAATGGAAGTGTTTTTGATGAGGTATTGTGTGTACAACAGACCTACTAATTGTTTGTATATCAGTAGAGGATCTACAAGGCTAGCTATCAATATAGAAATGTGGTGTTTGCATGGTAGCTACAGTAGCCTGGGGCAGTAGGGCGGCAATGTAGTATTATGGGTAACAAACTGGTCTTGTAACCTAAAGGTCACAGGTTCAATTCCTGGGTAGGACACTGCGGTTGCACCCTTGAGCAAGGTACTTAACCTGCATTGCTTCAGTGTATATCCAGCTGTATAAATGGATACAATGTATATGCTATGTAAAAGCTCTGGATAAGAGCATCTACTAAATGCCTGAAATGTAACATAATCTAATGTAGCCTAGTTAAATAGAAACAGCACAGTGGTCAATTTGATCTCTCTGTAAGAAAATTGATATACCTGCCGTGAAGAAACCCATAGCGTATGCCTTCCCCTTCATGTCTTTTCCTAAACATATGAATTGAATATTGTGATATAATTTGAATATCAGCATTGCGTAAGGAACCTACCAGACTGAATCTCAAAGGTTGTAACATTTTACTTAAATCTTCTTGGATAACTTTAGTAGATTCCAAACTATTAGGTGCGCCACCCAGTTTTGTATCATCTGCAAATTTGACTAATGTACTTTCGATGTCCCTGTCAAGGTCATTGATATAAATGAGGAAGAGCAGTGGCCTCAGCATCAATCCATGTGGGACCCCACAGTTCCCTGCTCAGATAAAATCTCTCCTACTACTCCTTGTGTTCTCCCCTGTAGCCAGTTCCAAATCCACTCTGAAATAGCTCCTCTAATTCCTACCTTCTTAATTTTGCTAACAAGTCTGTAATGTGGTACCTTATTAAATGTCTTTTGGAAATCTAAATATATAATAAGCCTTGTTATAATCAAAATACTTGGTAGTTTCTTCAAAGAATACCAGGTTTGTCAAACGAACTTGTCTCTAATTATAGATTCCTAGTATTTTACATGTGATGCAACTGACAGGCCTATAGTTTATCAGGAAGGTCCCCCTTCTTATATATCGACAGCGTATCTCCTTCCAGTCCTCAGATATTTCTCCAGTTTCTGGAGAGACTGTCTAAAAATACCGGCCAGTGGTTTAAAGATGATCTCACCAAACTCATTGAGTACCCTTGGGTATATATGCCATAAGGGCCTGCTACCCTGTCTTTAGTTCATTTGTCTTTAGTTTATATAATTTATCCAGTACTCCTTCATCCTCTATCTCAATATCTGCTAAGACATTCTGAGTACTGAATATGCCTCCCTGTGTATTCTCCAGTTAAACTCTTGACAAAATGATTATTTAAGGTATCAGCAATATCTTTATTCTTATAAAGCAATGGCCCTTCTTCATTCCTGATGCACCTGATATCCTTCTTCACTTCCCTTTTCCTACTACAGTATTGAAAGAAATATTTAGGAATACTTTTTGTATCTTGGGCAACTTGCCTTTCAAAGAGCCTCTCGGCTTCCCATAGTTCTTTTTAAACCTTAGCATGCATATTACAATATTCAGGCTTATTACTCTCAGCGCTATAGTTCTTATATATCTTCCACAGTTTTTCCCACTCAAACTCTCCCATATGGCTTTGTTCATCTACTGGGGACACTGCTTCTTCAACTTACTTTTCCTACCTTGGAATAAATTTTCATTATGCCTCAAGAATAACCCTTTTGTACCTGCCCCAATTTTCATTCACAGTCTTGCAGTCATGAAGTTGTGCCCAGTCTATATTACTTAAAGGGGAATTGCACTTTATAACACTGCTTCTCATGACTGATATTGTCCTTCTAATGAATGTGCTGCCCTTCATTTTTGGATTAGTTATTTCATTATGTTAATATTTTCATTTAAAATGATAAATTCTAGCCGTAGAGGAGGCCTTGTTAATTTTCAAAAAAATACATTGAAACTAACTGCAGAATGATTGCTAGTCCTAAGTGGCTTGATTACCTCTATGCTACAAATTCTGTTAGGATCACTACATAGCATCAGATATAGATTCCCTCTTGTAGGCTGACTGATATACTGTGCCAAAAATGTCAACAGTGGTTCCCAACCTTTTTTCTCTTATGTACCCCTTGAGCTGTTTTGCCATGCCAATAGTACCCCCTCACTCATGCGTGTTGATGATTCTCCTAAATTTGTTCTATTATAGTGGCAATCTCAAAGATTCCGTTTCGTTCTCTTTGGCGGTACCAATGGCGAGAAGTGGTAATTGCAGGTATGTTTTTGGACCTCACTTCCCAACTTCCAAACAGTTGCCTGTGTGTGACATCAGTCAGCTGGCACCTGGGCCATGGTAGCTAAAACACTTACTATTTACTGAATAAAAAATGGTTGTTATAAAAGTAACGTTATGTACATACTCATTCATTGTCTAACATTAGGCTAATTCAAGCTATCTTTACACTGCCGAGCCGGGTTAAAATGCTGTAGCAGACCTGGGGTAGAATTAGTGATTCATTTCCACAGATGTTCATTATCCACCTTTTGCCCGGTATGAACATCTTTACACTGCAGAGAAGATTCGCTGTGGCTCGTGCAATTATGTATCTAGTGCACAATAAACATTGTCTATCTCGTGAATGATTGAATGCCTTGCAAAATGTTACTCCTGGTGTTTCTGGTTTTGCTAGCTAAACTCTTCAAGAATAAAGCTGAGCTGGGTGTTAAATTAGCAATCAGAACAAGAAGAATAAAACAAAAACAAAGAAGATTTAATAAAAAAAGGGCATCAAGGCTGAAGGAACATATGAGGAAGCGTAATAAGATAACAACGCTAATCCATACTGCCGTATTTTTTTATTTAGTTTTCTCCGGCGTGACATCTTTACACAGAAATAAGACCCAGCTCTGCTCCACCTATACCCTGGGGTTAATGCTCTGTGTAATGACGGCTTTATTCCGATCATTATAATATATTGATGAACTTGACGGTAATGTAAATAACGGTAACGTTAAGGCCAGTTCAGATCAATGATTCGCAATGAGACAAAATGGTTTTAGAATGTTGCAGAGAACGTTGCAGCGATGTTAACTAGTTAGTAGCAGAGCCATTGCCTGCCCTGGGGTCTCAAAAGACCCATCTTGTCAAATCGCCTAGTGCAGTTTTAGAATGTTTGCAATCAGACGTCTTGGAATTTTGCAAGTTTCATCCAGTCTCGTTGCGAATCATTGATCTGAACTGGCCTTTAGTTAGCTACATAGCAACATTGCAACAAGGTAGCGTTGTATTCGAGAGATGGTTTGCGAGGTCGGTACCAGTTGGTAGCATTAGCTAGTGTTTTTTTCATTGTTAGCTGGCATTAGATTGTGTTAATTACATTAGCTAGCTAGCTAACGCAACGTTACCTGATATGAGAGATGGCTACTGACTGTGCACAATATTGTCTAAACTAATGTTGCCTTTCTTGACATGGTCCGGTAGCTAGTGTTAGCTGTGCAAATAACTATGTCATTTAGTAACGTTACATTGTCATCAAATGTAATACGAAATCTACATCAACAAATAATATGACCTCTCATGTTACACAAAAACTTTTTAGGGTTCCATAACGCTAGCAGACACCGGAAAAAAAACAGCACGCCACTCACACTCACAAGTGAGTTGAAGAGCGAGCCTGTTGCGTTAGCTCCGCCTACCCTCTCTGGCGGACCAACCACTGATGGGTGATGGAAAACCCGTCATTAACTGTGCGCCGCTTGTAATTTTTTCCCGGGAATGTCGCCACAGACACCCAGTTCTTTAATCATAAATTATAATAATAATAACAATATAAATTAATATAATAATAGGCTCAATCACCATTGTGTTACCTAGATATATATTGACTTAACAGACATTTATTTTAATGAAAATCTTCGAGATTGCCACTTTAAACTCATATTAAACTTTTAGGGCTATATTTTAACGTTCTAAGCACATGGTCTAAAGAGAATGGTGCAAGTGCATTTAGGGCATGTCCAAATCCACTTATGCTAGTTTAACGGCGGATAATCAAAGCAAAGTAAGGCGCATGGTTCAAAGGGGTTTTACTTTGTCTCTTAATTAATCGTAGGTGTGTTTTGGGCATAACATGAAATAAACCAATCAGAGTGTCATCTCCCATTCCCTTTAAAAGCCAGGTGCACTTGCACCTTGGTGGATTGCTATTATAATGGCGGATTTGCCAAGCAGTTCCGATATATATTATGACGTTTTTTTTTTTAATATTGCGCGTTGTGCACCCGCCTATGTAGGCGCATATTACTAAACAGTAAAATACTGCGCCATTGATTTAAGACCAGATTTTTGTTGGCCAATCTCGCAATCGCTTTACGCTGCCTCAAGATAGCAATGCGCCAACAATGCGCCTGACCACACCTCATTTTAAGACCAACACGCCCGTGGGCACTCAGATGGGGGAAGTACATTTGCTGTTTAAACAACATGGGCGCTGGACAGGAAAATGACAATGCGTCGGTCTGAAACTAGCAAAGACACTTGTGTTGCGCTTGGCGCCGCTTTGTGCCGGGTGTAAGATAGAGCACTTAGTATCTAACACAACTGATTATTAAATGAAAATCATTTGAATGACTCCCCTTTAATACAAATACATTTACACTTATTGTGAGTGAAAAAATAATATTCAGACTTACCCAGTAGCAGTTTCAACTCCTTTTCATCAGTCACCTGAGCTTTACTGAGACACTTGAGCTTGTTTGTCTTTCAGCTTTGATAGTTCTGGGGGCAGTGTGGCAACAGCTGTTACCAGGCTGTTCTCCACATTCAGCCTGTTCCTCTGCTTGATGTGAGTCAAAGCTGAGAAGGTCACTTGACACACAGAAGTAGATCCAAAAGGCAAAAGTGTATTCAATGCACGTTTTCCGAGCTCAGGATATTCCTTTTCAACATCACACCAAAACTCTGTCAATTACTTTTCAGCATGTGCCACCTTCAGCCCACATTCAGAGTACAAATCCATCAGATTTTCCTGCAGACTTGCAGGAAGGCTGCTGCTGCTTTCATTCACACTGAATGGGTTCCTCACCCAGTCCAGGTTTTCTGACTTTGCTTTAATATCATGGAAGTACTGGTTGAAATCAGTGGCAAGTTTGGACAGATGTGCTTTCACCATTTTCACCACAGGACCTCTGTCAACATCAGTGGTGGCAAGATGGGCATCAAGCAGTGGGAAACAGTTCACATCTACATCCTCATATTTCCTCTCCCATAATTTGATCATCTTTATGAATCCATTCACTTTGTCATACATGTTAAGGATATGTGAGTCCTTGCCTTGAGGTGACAGGTTGAGGTCATTCAGTTTGGTGAACACATCAAGCAAGATATGCCAGATGTGCAACCCACTCTGCGTCCTCAAACACTGCCGCAAGGGGGTGCAAGTGCTTTGCAAAACAAACACCTCAGTACGGACTTCAAACAGTCTCAGTAGCGTTTTGCCACGAGACAGCCAGCGGACGTCAGTATGAAACAGTAGCTGCTCATGCTCTGACCCGCTGTCATGACAAAGATTTTGAAACAGTCTGTGATTCATTGGCCTGGACTGAATGAAATTAATCACCTTGACTGCATCATCCAGAACAGCACTTAACTCAGTGCTCATTCTCTTGCTGGCGAGTGCCTCCCGGTGAATAATACAGTGCACCCACTTTTGTCGGGGTTTACCTTCTTCTCACGCCCAAGTACACCATGCACTCTCCCCATCATTGTTGCCGCGCCATCTGTACAAATGTGACTGCAGGATTTCCACTTCAGATTATTGTCTTTGTGTTCTTGCCAGTTGTTTTTCTTGTAAGCTTCTTGCAAAACAAAATATGCTCAATTATGTCCGACACGTCTTTATAACGCACAAAGGCCAGGAGCTGTGCCTCCCCACTAACATCTGTCATTTCATCCAACTGCAAAGCGAACTGACCTGCTTGCTTCATTTTATCCACCACTTGTCCAACAATATTAATAGACATATCATCGATCCAACGGGACACTGTGTTGCTTGATAATGGAACTGTCTTGAGTGCGTTGGCTGCTTTCTTGTCAATCATAGTTTCAGCTAAAACTATGGCTGCAGGGAGAATGAGATTTTCGACAATAGAATGTGACTTTTTGACTTAGCCACAAGTAGTGACACAGCGTAAGATGCCTCCAGTACTTTGCTTGACATACTTGTCGCTTTCTTCAGTGTAGTCTGACTTGACTTGAATTCTTACAGTTTTCGATTGAAAAAGTCCTCAGTTTTACAAAGACTTCCTGAGTGTTTGGTGCTCTGGTGCCGCTGTAGATGGTCTGGCTTCATTGAAATATTTGTCAGGACTTCGCCACGAAGAAAACACTGTGGCTGCAGTGGATCTGCGGACATACAAGTAAATCCATACAAAATATATTTTTCACTGAACTGCTGGTGTTTGGGCTTGGCCTCTTTTGTCCTTTTGTCACCAGGCTCCCCTAAACCTGAATCCGGAGCGAGAGCAACTGGACGTTTGAGCAATTTATCCATTTTTGCTAGCTAGTTGGTTTGTGAAATTTTTTTTCAGTTTTGACATGCGTGAACGTGACCTCCTCACAGAGTAGCGTAACAGTTGACACCTGCCGGGGGGGGGGGGGGGGGGGACTAGCTGCGGGGCGCACGTACCATTTTAGCAATGGGCTTATGACATGACTTGGAATATTTTCTTATCATTTTGGAAATAAATTGCAATCTTTCCACGAACCCCCTGCAAGATGATCAAGTTAGGGATGTATTCGAATCCGAATACTGTATTCGGGAAAGCACGAATGAAGCAATGGAAACAGATATTTCTTCTACCTGAAGTTGCTCGTTATCATTTGGAAAAAAAAAGCTCCATGTCGAGTTCTCATAGCCTCTATCTAACGTTACAGGGGCAGATAGAGAGAGAGAGAGAGATTGGCACCTTCGTATCCCATTTTGTGGCAATTTTGTAACCTTTTGGCAATTTTGTACCCTCTGTGGCAATTTCTTAACCTGCATGTGCCACTTTTGTAACATGCACGTGGCACTTTGGTAACCTCGTGGCAATTTGGTATCCTTGTGGCAATTTGGTACCCATCTAATAAATCAACTGTTAAAGGAGTAACATGGTGGTTTTCACACTTTCTCGGTTTTATGTGCTATTTGCACAAGAGGCATTGAAGAAACACGATGAGTAAAGTATTAAGTATGTCCATTCTATATTTTTGGAGAAATATGTCTTTTAAATTTATCGTCCAATTTTCAGCCAGTTGAGAATGTTATCGACAAGTACAGTAACCACTCCCCTTTCCACGCCCCGTAAAAAAATCTGACCGGACACCGTCCTGCTACAAGTGTGCTGTGAAGTTTAGGTAGCAAACAACAAGGCTGAATCCTTCTGATGTAATTTACATGGAAACTATACGCTCAGATCGCCTAGTTTCACTCACTGTGGCCAAACAGAATCGACAACGTTTCAGAAAATATATAACTTTAAAAGGTTTAATTCAATCTTCTACTGGGACTTTTGCCATTTATTGAGGGTGTGAAAGAAAATTTTGGTGCCGCTGACTATAATCCAATGTTTTTCAGATTTACCGTTCGATTGAGCAAGTATCATTCAAAGTACATTTTTATGGGTTAGTGCTGTCCGATTGTGCTAGCTCATTAACGTTAACCTTGTACGGCGATCAGTAAAGGCTAACAGCACAGCACCACTTAATTATTGTCACTTCTATCACCACTGTAATGAACTAAAAAAAGGCGACAAACTACCTTTTCTGTGAGAAATGTATTGGCAATCTCACGCGCATACTGCTGGAGACATTCTAAAGCTCCGTTTTGCCCTCCCTACTGTCAGTCGGATTGCTGTGATAGCTCATTCTAAATCATATTTGGGGACCCATGGATAACTTGTGACTCATAGTTATTATATTTGACTAACGTTAGGTTCACTTATAAGTGCCTTTTTTTGACTATTAGACTATCTGATTGGTTATATTCATTTATAGCTAGCTAGCTAATGTTAGCTAGTTATGTAATTTGCTTTCATTATGTAATATTATCGATAACGTTAGTTAGCTATTTTGCTTTCATAAGGACGTTATAGTTGTGGTTTTATCTTAACTTGGCTAGCAAGCTAGCGAAAATTATTATTGGATATAAGTCAACGTCCTTAGCTATCGATACTTGATATACTAAGTTAGCTAGCTTGTGAAAATTCAGTCTCCCAAGATGAGCGCGTATCATGGAGGTAGCTATGGTAACGGGGCACGGTCTGTCAATTACAGCTAACTGACAGTTCTCATTGCCACGCCCAGACAGTTCGGGTGAACTTTTATAGTGGGAAATTTAGGCTTAGAAAAATACGTTTTAAAATACATTTAAATCACTGAAAAATAAAAAAATTATGCACATTTGTTTTGTTGTTACCTAAAGAAAACTGGCAAGTGTCACATTCAACCACCATGTTACTCCTTTAATATACAGACATGTTGTTTTCATAATTTGGAATAAAAAGGCATTGATTTTTTTATTTTTTATCACCCATGTAAATGTGAAAAGCAAAGGTTACTAAAGTGCCACAGCCTGTTATTCTCTCCTGTACAAACCGTTTAGGGAAGCAAAATATATTGGCCAATGTCATTATTGCGCATGCGTGCTAAGTGGTTGTAGAAAACCCTTGAAGCGCTATTGTAATGATACCAAATGTATCTACTATGTGAGATTCAGGGGCACTATTTAAGATCAATGGCGAAATGAATTCAACAAAGTACCAGGAAATTTTGGCTGAAAATTTAGTTAGGAAGCTGAGACTTGGTCGTAGGTAGATTGTCCAGCAGGACAATGACTCCAAACATACATCATACATCTCAGTCTCCAGACTTAAATCCCATCAAAAACCTGTGGTCTCAACTGAAGAGGGGCGTCCATAAGCACAACCCCAAGGATATCAATGATTCTGAAAAGTTCTGAATCGAGGAATGGTCAAAAATCCCTCCAAATGTGTTCTCTGACCTTATCATAAATTATAGGAAAATACTCATGGATGTCATCTTTGCCAGGGTTGTTTGCACAAGGTATTACAGGGTTTTCCCTAGGATTTCAGAGGGCTTAGGCACGCTCAGCTAGATTTTGGAACAGCGTTTTTTTTTTTTTTTTAAATATATGAGAAAACGCTTTGACCAGAGGTTTTCATCAGAAAAAGACTAACTTTGTTTAGCTACCAAGCCACGTTAGATACGAACGTTAGTTCAATTGAGGTATCTTTATGTAACATCAACTAACTAGCTTCGCTGGCTAACGTTGTCATAAATTTTGTCCCGACCGTGAAAACTGGATTACTTGTTTACATTTTTGACAGATGTGGCTAGTGGGTAAATCTATCGCTGTTTCCGTCGCAGCACTTTCGACACAAGCAATTCAGAAGCGCTATCCTTAAATTTCTTTTTACCATGAAAAGTGCCTGACCCGCAACCGTAGTAATGTGTTAACAGGGCAGCACAATTATATCGAGAAATACCATCTTTGGGGGAAAAAAACTCTATATTCTGTAAATGCATTTAACCTACCATGCATAAAACGCTCGTCAATCACCTACTTCTATTTATAATGCCATCATAGTGCAGAGTGTTTAAAACCATGAAGCCACCTCGCCATTTTTTTTTTGTTTTTTTTTTTTGTCAGCGCATCACCGTTATTTTTACATTCATTCTGATATGTCACTTCAATGCCTTTTTACGTTGATTCGGCTTAAGGCGCTCCACACAATCACTCAGGCGCTGCGCCTAAGCCTTTCTATGGTAGGGAAAACCCTGTATTAAACCAGGGGTGCCAATAATGGTGGAACCTGTTTTCTTGGGAAATATTTTTTTATTTGAAAAATGTAAGACTTTGGTCGATTCTAATGAATCATTAATAAAGCACACTAGTTTGCACATGTTGGAAAATAAAGCGTATGACAATAACTGTATTATTTTTTAGTTTACAGCATTTTTTGTGCACATTTATCAAGGGTACCAATAATTCTGGAGCCCACTGTATATATATATATATATATATATATATATATATATATATATATATATGTGTGTGTGTGTGTGTGTGCTCTGGCCTTCCATATATTATCAATGTGTTGCCTCATGAACTTTTTTGATTTATCACTCATATGGCTGTTTGTTTGGTATTGCACATACAGAATTATGGTCATGGTCGTCTACTATACAGTAGGCTACTACTAGCCTACACCAAATATAAAAAAAAAATGAATGTGATTTGCTGTATTGTCATATTAATCACAAGATAAGTGCACACCCAAGCGCAAGGCTGCTGGCTACTCTCAACTGGCTATTCGCTTGACCACAGCGGTTAACATTACCCTCAAAAATGGCTAAAACCATTTTTAGGTTGACCATGCATATTTGTAAACCACAATACATTGTTTTTTATTGTTTGCTAAATGTTGGTATTCGTTGACCTATATACAAACAATACCAATACTATTTAACTATAGTGCCCTCCAAAATTAAATCAATAGTTAAATCAAATCTGTTAATTGCAATGTAATAATGCATAGATTCGCTGAAAACCCCAATCCAAGATTCACCAAAAGCCCCAGTCATCGGTTGGCCCCAAGAAAAATAAGAAAAATTCTATGACGCCTTTTTGATATAAGTGACACCATATCTGAAGAGTGGAGGGTCCAAGGTTTTCAAAACACCCCCATATCAACATGTCCAGGGGAGGCAGCAGAACATGATATATGTTGTGCTATCACCAAGCAATTGGGATTTAATTGAATGAAATTAGCCTATGTACTACATGTTCAAACCCCAGCCACATTTTCTATTATTATTTGACATGTGACACCATATCTGAAGAGTAGAAGATCCAAGGTTTTCAAAAGACCCCCATATCATTGAGACAACATGTCCAGGGGAGGCAACAGAGCAGTATATAAGCTATGCTACCAGAAAGCAGTTGGGATTTAACTGAAGGAAATTTGCCTATGTACTGCATGCTTATACCTCAGCCATGATATACTGTGTGTGATGTTTTCAGCTTTATGAACATGTCTTAATACTGTCCTATTCTCCTTGCCATACTACTGCAATATCCAGCCACATCTTCATATTTATTTGTTTTAAGTTGCATAGTTGATGTTACAAGGTAGTACAGAATGTTGAAGTGACGCATTTTAAATTACTCAAATTTTTGCCTTACCATTCAGTTAAACTCAAGTACCGATGTAACGTTGTATTCGATATTGCACTAATGACTAAAAGTAATGGGAGTATTTTATCTTTAATTCTCCATTTCAGATTTTGCCTTGTCATTGTTAAAAATGTAGGGGAAAAAATAGAAAAAAGGAAGACATATTGGTTTGTAATTAGTGTGGTTCTAACTGAAAATGAATAGTTTTACAATGTCTATGTTTAAAAACGAAGTTGTTTTAATATTGTACAAATAGAAAACGAATAGTTCATATTTTAGGACAACTGCAGTTCGATTTTTCCTTAATTAATTCCATTTAATAGTGGTTTTATCGTGGACTTTTATTTTGAAATTTTCAGACCTGCTCGAAAGTCCTTAGCCTACTGTTGTTACGTGCTGGGGGGGGGGGGGGGGGGGTTCAGACAGTTCATAAAACTTAGTTTAGTTAAAAATTAAAAAAATATAAAAAGAGAGAGATGAAATGGCACAGTATGAGGATGTGGAAATATATTTCATAATTATATGCCAATATTAAATCAATTTGATGCTTTGAAGGCACAACAATTGCATTGCCAATGAATATTAGGTTCGAAAATACAGCATTTGAGCATCTGTCTCATTCCACATTTGATGTTTGTACATTTTGTTAGGTGTAAGTCTTGTTGGGAAACTTTGTGTTTCATGTCAGGTCCCCCTTGCAAAAGAGATTTCAATCTCAATGGGGTTTTCCTGGTTAAATAATGGTTAAATAAAATACATTTTTTTTAAATGTGCCCGATTTAACTTGACTTCCGGTATAAACCATGCCAACTTCCTGTCTTCTATCCGAATACAGATACAGATACAGATACAGATAATGACGTCTCTGCACACCCCTAGCTCAAGTACCCCAAGGAGTACGCGTACCCCTGGTTGGGAACCACTGATTTTTAACATCTAAAAATTCTTGATTCACTTTTCCCTTGTCCTGTTATCAATTCCCAATTCATAAAAAAGTCACCCATAATAATAGTCTCACCTTTCTGACAAGCTTGTTTTATGTTTCCAAAGAGCATTGAATGTTTCATTTTAGCAAGACAGCAAGAACCTAACTATGTTGTGTCTTCTCTGTTCTTTGTTTTGTTCTTCTTTTTTTAAATATAATTAAAAAGGGTTGAGACAGCACAATTAATCACAAGCCAGGGCTGATTACACAGTTATGTACCCCACGCCATTGTGCAGGGAGGTATTACACTTGATGGATCTTCCAACAGTCTGGCTTCCCTATCGAAATCCACCTCTTGGCACAAACAGGCTCGAGGTTTGCCAAGTTCAAACAATCTGTTCTCCAGTGTCTTCCATTATTTACCAAACAACTTTTTAAAGTGGTGATTCATCTGACATTAAAAGACTGGGCAGCTCTTAATTTACCTCCTTCTCCCTGCTGATTAGACAGGTCAACAAGACAGGTACAGATCAATCCAGCTTCACCAGAACTCCAATTCTGCTGCCAACAGTTCTGAGGCTACAATTGCATATGGAACTAATGCTGATGTGGTGGATGTGTGTATGTGTGTGTGTGTATTTTCTTTATTGCAAATTATTTGAGATGAAACGTAAGCAAATAGGTAAATGGGACGACTCACCGCTCTCATATTTGCAGTTGGTGAGGTTGATCCACAGTCATCTGGAAAAGAAGACACAAAAGAACGGACAGGCGTGTGCCTTGCTGGGGTGCCCTGTCAATCCATCACCCCTCCTCATCCTCTCTCAGGGTGTGTGAAGGGGAGATGGAAGCAGTCTCAAGAGTCTGTAGTTCAAAATACTATGCCAAATACTACTCAACAACAACAATAATAATAATAATAATAATAATAATAACAACCCCAAGCGGTAATTAACAGGGTCCAAGCGGCACACAGTAATTACAAATTTTTAAGCTGTAAGGACAGATATTGGATGAAAGGTAAAAGAAAAGTCAGCCTTTGACCCAAAATTTGACGTGGTATTCCCTAGGTTTGAGGTGAATACATACATACGGGTTTCATGATGATCAGCCATTGCAAAGCCTGTCACATGCCCACTGACAACGAATAGGCTGATGGCAGCCTTATTTTTTCAGACGTGACTTTATCATTGTACATCCAATGTCAGCATGACACAAAAACATAGCATGCATGATCAAAACATTCACAAGTTACAGCCGTTTTTAGTAAAAATGGCTACCCCCATATGTTGATTTGCATATGGCAGACATATTGCCTTGAAAGTTCAAAAATGTTTTGTTAATTATTCAATTTCAGACTCCACAAATTTTTTCCAAGCCTAATTTTGTGACACTCAGTTCAACGGCCTAGAACTAGTTTGCGAAAGTTCATCTTGTCAAAAATTCTAAATGGCGGAAAAACGAAACGGTTGCTGATGTTATTGAGGCGAAGATGTTCACTGGTGGGGTCTTTCGCAGAGATGTAGGATACAAAATTTTGGCCTCACTGGTCAAATGGATGAAGAGTTATAAGCATGTACAATTATTTGGTTCTTATATTGCCACCTCTTGGCAGAGAAGTGCCAAAATTGCATGTTTCCGAAGAATCATGTTCTTTCCTTATAGGTTCTCTGCATATGACATCACAAACCGGCACGCTTTCCAGATGGAGGGCAGGCAACTGGAGGCAGGTTCTGAGGCAAGTTGGCAACGACCACCAACACTGCAGCAATGCCTATGGTTTGCACTGTTTACGGCAGTTCCAACTTCAAACCGATCAAATCGGGAAAAAACTACTACTCGAGTACCGAAAATAGTGGTACACAATGGGGAGAAATTTGAAAAATTCACACAGAAACAGCGGCAGACATGGATCAAAAATCTCTGTCTTAAGTCTGGAGGAGCGGAGTCATTTTGTTACCTACATAGCTAGCTAAAACTAACAAAAAATTCAGACCAGGGTGGTGATATCGCAGGAAACATAGCTAGCTACCTCTGCGATATTATCGCCCTGTGGTGTTTGTTCTGCAGCTAGTGTTTTGCAGTTTTAGTTAGCTAGCTAGTTATCTACCGGGAAATAGCTTCACTGCTTAGGCTAAATGCCTTACTTAAATAAAGAAGTTTCAGTGCAGTGCCTGCCTTTGATCCTCATCTTTCTTTATTTAAGTTTAAATGTAGTCCAGAGACAAGACTTCTTCTATGGAGCATCAACAACAATTTTATGTTATGTCTTCTCCATGATATAACTTCATAGTTTCTCTGGTGTTGCACTGGTTGCTACATGACAGTTTTACCACCCACTGTGCAAAATTAGCACGGGATCCTAGCACTATGAAAAGCTGCATGAATATGAACATGTAATATATGTATTGAAAGATTAGACTCTCGTCTTTGCGATCATTGTGGTCATTTTTTTTAACAAACCACCTGTCATAAATACAATACAGGTACTATTTACAGCAGAGTTTTCAAAGTAAATATGGTGTTTCCCTACCTTTAAAGCAGCCTAGTAGTCCAAAAATGTAATAAATCCTTGAAAACGTTATATCTTTATTCACCGCAAGGGTCTAAAGAACAAATATAATCACTTTGTTTTATTAGAAACACAATGCAAATCAAGATACTGTCGAGAGAACGTCATTGGCTCTTTTACATGTTGTATATCCGCACCAGCAAAGATAAGTGCATCTTTGTATGTACGAGATCGTATCTATGATTTTACATAGGAAGTGTGGTATCTTTGTGTTCAGCAAAGATCTTGGATGAAAACTACCCACGTGGTTTTCAGATAACGATTGGCCATTTGCCACCCCTGAACGTCCAACCAGTGCCGCCGTTACTTAGCACCTATCACCGCTGTCGAGTCATCTTACTTGAAAGACAAAGCCAGCCTATCAATAGCCAATCACCATGAAACTTACTGAACTTTCCAAAATGGTATGGCCTGGGAGAGGGGGGAAAAGTTTGAGGAAGTTGTGGCCATGCGTAAAGGACAGTAGCTGCATGAGATACGCACCAGTGAGCACTCTAACCTAATATTCACCATAGTTTTGCCATAGTTTGAGAGGGCACCGTGCGCACACTTATTGTAAGTTTGTACAAAGATTGTTTTTGCATTTTTGGCAATTTGATAATGGCTAAAGCCAACAGTAAAGGTCGATTCACCGTGGACGAGGTCTTAGGCCTAGTACACGTGTATTATTTTTGGGGAATAGAACTTTATGTCCTATTGATTTTTTTTTTCTTTCAACATTTTTTTTCAACATTGTCAGGCCTAGTACATGTGCATTATTTTTGTTGTTTTGTACTCCCTTTGGCCGTGCTTTATGTCCTATTAATTTTTTTCTCCAACATTGTCATTCATTTCATCCCATGGATTGCTAATAAATCAATGCATGTTTTATAATGTGTTTTAGGACTGACTCTTCAGAGAGTGACTCTGAATGGGTGACTCCACAGGCTGCAGACGGCTCATCAAGCAGCGATTCAGCTGGTGATGAAGCTGAATGGCAACCCCCACAACCAAAACACCCATGCCTTTCTGGCATAGTCCCTTCCTCCAGGGATGTGTCCCCTGCTGGAGCCAGCACTTCCCGTTCCCGCCGCCCAGCTAGGGGGAGAAGAAGAGGCAGAGGAAGGAGAGGTCCAGTTCCTCCCAGTTCCACCCACACTGATCATGAGCCAGTGGAGAGGTGGCATGATGGGAATGAGGAGGACACTCAACCAGAGGAACCGCCGTTCCTTCCCAAAAGGCTGCCCAGTTAGCAGCACCCATTCCCACTCTCCACTGGATCTTTTCAAGCTGTTTTTTTTCAGACGGGGTGCCATCCCTGGAATGTTGTCTTACTTTAGTATGGTGATATTCATGAGTATTTTGAAACTTAGTGAAGCGGTGGACTATTGGAGAGGGTTACGGCTCTACAGTCTAGCATTCCCTGCATCAGTCATGTCAAGGAACAGATTTTTGGAGATCACCTCTGCTCTCCATCTAAGTAGTTTGGAGGATGACGCTGCAAACAACACCAGGAGAAACACACCAGCTTATGACCGCTTGTGTAAATTCAAGCCCCTCTATGGCAGCATAGTGGATGCCTCCAAGTCTTTTTTCCAGTCCGGGCAGCACATTTCTATTGATGAAAGGAGGGTGTCATCAAAGGCAAGAAGCGGGTTGAAGCAGTACATTAAAAACAAGCCCACAAAGTGGGGGTACAAATTTTTTGTACTGGCTGACGCTCATTGTGGTTACACATGGAACTTCTTTGTGTACGAGGGAAAGAAACGGGACGGTGAAAAAGGCTTGAGCTACCAGTCTGTCATGGCCTTGATGGACTTCAACCTACTGGGTCGTGGCTACAGACTGTATGTAGACAATTTTTATACAGGTTGCCCCCTTTTCAAAGACCTTCACAAGAACAACATCACTGCTTGTGGGACCATGAGGACCAACCGATTGGGGTTTCCATCGACAAAGATGCATGATTTCCTCAAGAAGGCACCCTGTGGCAGCATGAGGTGGATCCGTAATGGTGAGCTGTTGTTTGTGAAATGGATGGACACTCGAGAGGTTGTCATGTGTTCCACCATGCACAAGACATTCAGCAATGACACCTGTCGGCGGAGGATGAAGAGAGATGGGCAGTGGCAGGTGGTTGATGTCCCAATCCCAGCGCCAGTCTATGACTACGACAAGTAAGTATAAGAGATGTATTCATTTATAGGCATGACTATAGCACATTTTATGGCTTGAAAATAATTTGATTTTATTCTGGTTGTCTTGCATAATAATTTATTTATTTGTCTATTCTAGGCACATGGGGGTGTTGATTTGTCTGATGCCCTCATTGGGTACTACGAAGTACTTCACAAGATGAAGAATTGGTACCGGACCTTTTTTTTTTATAATTTCCTGCACATTGCAGTCGTGAATGCCTACATTTAGCACAAGGAAATGGAACAGAGGAAAGGCATTCCTCCACAGAAGATCATGTCTCAAAAGAAGTTCAGAGAGTCTCTTATTTTGGAGCTTGCTGACAAATCCCAAACACCCTCAGCCTCCTAGCAATGGAAGCAGACGCCCATCTACTTCTACCGGCCCCCACAATCCCAAGTTTGCCACAGTCAGCCAGGATGTGCCTGCATCCCAGGCGGCCTCAGCTGGAAGGCGGAGGTGTACACTTTGCTCGAAGAAGACTAATGGCTGTTTGTTGTGCCACCTGTGACCTTTTTTATGTTTCCAACCAAACAGAGACTGTTACAATAATTACCATGAGCAGAATGGCCTCTACTAGTCCGTTATTGTCACCACACAGCTGGTAGCAACACTGCAGGTAGTGAATTATTTTTTGTAATATTTTATTTTTCAGTTAATTTTCATTTTTCAGTGACATTCTTGTACTCTAAGCTTACCTCAACAATGTGAAGTAAAGATACTTATAAGTAATCTCAGGGTAAAGAAAAATAGGTCAAGTTATAGAGCATTTGAATCTGGACTGTATTTGTAAGTATTTGTATGTAACCTCAGGGCTGTGTACCAAGTCGCACTGATCACCTTTTTCATTTTTTGATATTTTGTGCATATTTAGTACAATATTTTTTTTGTTGTAAATAGTTTTGATATTTGGCACAATATTTGTTTTTTTTTATAGTATTCGTTTTTACAGTATTTTTCAAATAAGTAGTAGTGTTCAAATAAAATTGATTATTTTCTATTCAATGATGTCTGGTATTTCTTGTATGTACCATGTTTCTCAGTCTAAAATATGTGAATATATAAATATGTGTTGTTGTGTAACCCAAACAATGAGCCAAGGTGTTGAGGGTGATGGAAAAATGTTTTGTAGTCACCAAAAAATATTTCCAGTGTTTCAGAAGTGGAAAAAAACAAATTGTGCCAATTTGGCCACTTTGGAGAGATTTTGGCACACTTGGGGGAGCCAGGGTGTCATCATTCACAAAAAGCTTATAGCTCCCTCTAGCTTTGGTGCTGAGACATAATATTTGATACCATGGTAGGTGATATGATGATCAAGCAATATCCAGATTTTCAGAGAATTGTGGCCCATTTATTGCTTTCCAAAGATGATTTTTCTAAAAACGAGAGGAAAAATGCATGTTTGCTCCATGTTTGAACTTCAGTATCTTACACTGTGTTTTGTCCAGCTGCAACACAGCCAGAGAAACTTCTAGGTGTCCCCTATCAAATGATACCTCAGCCATGACTGTGGCCACCACAAATCCTGAGTTATAAGCTGATATATTTGGGCATGTAATTTAAGCGGAATTGGGTGATAAGAGGTTAATACTGTATATGTCAGTGAATGTGTGTTGTTTAGAAACTTTTCGTATTGTAAAATAATGCAACAGCATTACAATAAAAACGTGCAATACACTGTGGTGTAGGTAATCTTCCATAAATTGCATTCACAAAGACTGCAGCAGATCCATGATTTTAATTCTACCTTTTCAATATCCCTCACTGCTTACTGAATGTCACAGATATTTTACTGAAACATGAAGTGTGTTGTTTTTGTTTTGAGCACTGGCATTTAAAAATCAGATGATCGTACTAACATTTGATCTGTCATGCAATTCACAGGCTGATGACCGGTCCCATCACCTTGATTCAAAACTTATCTATTTTTCAATTGGGAGAGCTGCAATGTATGCTAGTGACTGACACACATTGCATTTTTTAGCTTTTATTTGGATTGGGCAGCGCCTTGACTGAGAATTCCTTCATGCTGTGTAAGGATGCTAAGCTCCACTCAAAATCACATGAGTTGTGATGGTGAGGAATTTGTGAGGTTGTGTAAATGCTGGGAGATCTAACTGCAGTACCTCTTTTTCTTCTTCTTCTTCCTCTTTCCTGTTGTGTTGGGGGACTGAATAGGTGTGCAGGATTCACTGCCCCACCCCTCGCCTTCATCCACAATCTCGTGCCTGTATTTGACGGCCTCTTCCTCCAAATCGCTGACATTGATCTCTGTAGGTGTTCCCATCCTACGAGACACTCAGAGTTTCATGATCATGACCTGTTTGGAAAAACTATACACAGAAATCTTACAGTATAAAGGGGCTGGTACAATGCATCTTGGCCGGGCGGCACCACTCATATACAACATGCATGTGTGCATAACAACGCACATCAGGACCCAAGTTTTTCCATTGTAATAACACCTTACTGCTTAGCATATTGTGTCAATAAACGCAGTCAGCATGAGATATGATACAAATAATTTTATTCTCAACTCACAAATGTTGCATGGCCACAAAACCAATATACAATGGCTTGACTGAATACTCCATTCTGGTTGAATGGGAAGTGTGCAACGTGCTATTATCAAGTACTGCTTACAAAAAAGTTCAATCACCTTTCTGAATTAATGCATAGGTCTGACTCGATAAATAAATCGTACATTTGTAAGAGCGAGCAAGCAAGCCAGCAGATACAGTATCATATGCAAGTGACAGCTTGATGTAGCTACACGAATGTCTGTTGCTTGACTACAGATAATTAGCCTATGTACCAAATTTAATTCAGTACTTGGCTGGCTAGCTATCCATTACAACGAACATGCTGTGTGACGATTTTGACTCAAAACCAAACTGAATTTAAACACTGAGTAACCAGGTACTAGAAAGACGCATTCATAGGCTATGGGATATGTGCAGGAATACTTAACTAATGTTTCCATTGCAATAGAAATCACACATTTAGAAACGCATGTTTTCATTACAGCTGACTCAGGTAGAAAACTGGCCTCGGGCATTCAAATTAGTGGTGTGCAATTTCGAACGTTTTGTTCGAATTAAACGACTCATTTTACAGACTCGGGAATAATGATTAGTTTTCTCAGCTGAGTCGTTCATGTTACTTGTTTGAATGATTCAAAATGCTGCTGTCTGACTCATCTTCAACCTTCCCAAATTCTCCCACGTCACTCCTCTGCTGAGGTCACTCCACTGGCTACCGGTCGCTACCAGGATCAGGTTCAAACTCCTGACCCTTGCCTACACTGTAGCCAACAGGACGACCCCTGTCTACTTACAGGACATGATTTAATTCTATATGCCAGATCAACCACTCTGCTCTGCAGCAGCAGGGCGCCTTGCACCCCTTTCCATCCGAGTAAAGGGTTCTCACTCAACCCTATTCACAGAGTTTCTCCACCCTAGCTCCCCAGTGGTGAAACGAACTCCCTCTCTTCGAACCTCTCCCTCACTACCTATCTTCCGCCATGGTCTGAAGTCGCATCTCTTCAGACTATACCTGGACTAACTGCCACCACTCTGTGAATCATTTCACTGCCACTCATGTTACATGTACCTCCATTCCAGCACTTATTGTAATTTGTATTTTCGTCCTAATATTGTAGCTGGTTCTTCCCCCTAGTTTGACTTGGCATAAGTTAGGTCAGAATAATGTTCACTATGTGAACTGAACTGTGTTCTAGGCTATAAATACTGTACAAAATAAGTATTGTACCCTATCGAACCTCATTTTTTTAAACAGGACATAACATTGTAAAACCAATAGTAAACCCATTAGCTGCTGACTGCCTAAACTCATGTTTTATGAGTGAATTAATTGGCATTACCCTATGCTACAGAACGAAATGAATGATAATCACAACTCTTTCGGGGCTCAGGAATAACAACTCTTAAGTTATTCTAAACAAGTAAATTATCTAGTAGTGTTTGCTGTTATAACGATGCATTGTAATGGTTTAGCACTCATGAGCCAAGTTACCATGCCAAAGAACAGCAATCTCCACTCCACTGAACGAACAAGATGTGTCAGAATGAATCGTTCGCGAACAGTAAAGCCGGCTATTAACGAGAATCACAACATTTTCGAGTCTTCGTTCGCTGTTAGGGGGGTTATAATGCGTGCCGGGGAGGTGGGGATTACTAAGTCAATGAATGAATCGACAGATTAGTTCTTTTCACTGAAAGAATCGTTCACGAACGAGCCAGGAAAAAGAATTAATCCCATCACATCAATTCAAACTGTGTAATGCTCAGCCCCTAGGATATTATCCTGCTTATACAACATCTTACTAACAAAAAGCATAACTGCAACCCAAACATCCATCCATCCATTATCTATACCTGCGTATCCTGAGAAGGGTCGCGGGGGATGCTGGAGCCTATCCCAGCGTGCATTGAGCGAGAGGCATGAATACACCCTGGACAGGCCGCCAATCTATCGCAGAGCACACACACCATTTACTCACCATTCACTCACACACTCATACCTATGGGAAATTTAGTCTCCAATTAGCCTACCTGCATGTCTTTGGACTGCTGGAGGAAACCGGAGTTTCAGATGTTACAGTCAGAAATAATTATTTTTCAGTGGGAACACTGAACAATGGGCAGCATGGTGGTGCAGTGGGTAGCACTGTCACCTCACAGCAAGGTTGTGGGTTCAAATCTCGGCTTAGGGCCTTTCTGTGTGGAGTTTGCATGTTCTCCCCCGTGTCTGCGTGAGTTTCCTCCAGGCATTCCGGTTTCCTCCTACAGTCAAAAAACAGGCAGATAGGCAAATCGAAGACTCTAAATTAGCGATAGGTATGAGTGTGTGAGTGAATGGTGTGTATGATTGGCGGTCTGTCCAGGATTTATTCCTGCCTCTTGCCCAATGCACGCAGGGATAGTCTCCAGCACCCCCTGCTACCCTGCTCAGGATAAGCGGGTATAGATAATGGATGGATAGATACTGAATATTGGGAAAGAATAACACATAATATGAAGCGATCTTTTACATTAATCTACGGAAATGTTTCAGAATGATTCTATGTGAAATGGAATGAACTGGTAATGTAGGCTGCCACAGCATAGATAGGTGAATTAGCACTCTGTATGTTCAGACATCGGGCACATCGGGATTCTGCAATTATAGTTAAGTTTTATGTTTGTATAGGCTACTATGAGATGTTTACTTCGATCTAATGTCGCAGATTACATAGTGGGATGGCAGGTATGCCATCCCGCCAAGTTACGCCTTGGCAGGGTGGCATGCCCCATATATATATACCTATACAGCATAGAGAGTCTGGCACTTTTCATGGTTTCCTACAGAAATAACCACAGTCACCACAGACTCTCAGCCCTTAAAAACATTCATTTCTGTACCTTCTGACCTCATGTTAACAGACAGAATTCACAAACAACTTCACACATCCACACAATAAAGCCCCAAACTTAGGGAATTTTGTGTTTTTTCCTTATTCTTTTTCCTGCCTTATTACATCATCACAAATGCTCCAAGCCCACAAACACTATGTCTCGCCATTGGACATTTAGCTACACCAGCCTATCAAAACATCACATGCACATGCAAAACAGACATATCTATTTTTCACCAAGAAAATTCATGGCTGTTGCGGCTGCGGCATTTTTGTACATAGAAAACATGTGTGTCAGGTTCATGTTTGTAGGCTACTGTAGCAATTACTTGTACTTGCAGCTTTAAATGGGCTGACCACGTGTAAGATCTGTGATTGGCTATGGGACTATTTGTGGGCTCGTCAAAATATAACAATCATGATAAGGCTAGTTCATCAATAGTCACCGTCAACTTTGATGACAAAAAAGCAAATAAGCCATCCCAAATTTTATTCACAGAGAAAAGCCAGCCGTTCCTGGGTGGGCAGGAACCACCATTTGGTGTTCCATATGCCCGTGGTATTCATTTTGTGGTGCACATGCAGCATGAGGTTTTAGGGGGATCATCCTGCTGTTCAGCTACGAAGATACTGAGAAGTCAACCTCAGCCCCAGAGGGTGCAATGCAAGCATGGTATTTACAAAACATAAATTGGACAGATACAGCTAACTGGTTAGCAGACCTGGGTCAAATACGTATTTGTTTAACATTGGTGTAAAATGATTATGACAACACTTGTTATATGAAAAGCGTCATTCTTAAGCCTTTACAAGTGAGACAATCGATTCGCCTGGCATCGATTGATAAACTTTTCAGCACCACAGTGAAGGCCAGCTCCAAGTTACGATGTACCTTTGGAAGTGTCCCTTAAGGCAACTGTTAAGGTATAGTCTGGAAAACACTCATAAAAAAGCGGTTTCCCTTTGAAAGGTATACCTTAGAAACCTTCGTAAAACGTTAAGATACATTGAAACTCGGAAACGCAGCCCAGATCCGCAATGAGCTAGCTATGCTGTTGATGAATCCCTACCACTCTTCCTCACCCAAGTATCTTCGTATTGCAATGACAAACATTTGCCTGGGTAAAACTGAAAGCAATTGGTTTACAACTTAACTAGCTCTTTGACTGCATGAAATAATGTAGCCAAAATAAATTGCGAATGAAAGAACGGATTCTGTACCAATAAACCTATGCATTCATTATAAATTGTCCCACAATACTAAATATTGTTCTATTTTAATAAAATAGTCTAGAGATTATATTGTAATCAATCCTTTGTTGGCTGCAAATGACTTAGCAACTTGCATCAGCTAACTTGCGCACCTTTTATTTTTAAATGCTGGCTAAATGGTGTGCAAACATCTGTGAAAAGCTTAACAACAGTGTATGCTATGGAGAAATTTACCTATAAATGACAGTAGGTGACTTATTTCTGAGCAATTTTTCACTGAACCAGTTTGAGAATTAGCTAGCGCAACCGAGTTGTGTTCTTCCTTCAGCCACTGCATGACTCTCGTTACTAAAGGCTAAAGAAAATAAATGATCAAACTGTAAGCAACTGGCATATGGCTACGGGATGTTTTTAGTATTTGCACTTTAGGCATTGCAAGTACTATTTATGTCATTAAATAAATGATAAGAAATCGCTTGTGTACTGTGCTGGAGCGGAAGCCCGTCAGTCAATTCATTCAAAGTTCGAAAGACTCAAATGAACGAGATGAACTGATTGTACTGAATGACTCAAATGAACAAAATGTACTGAATGATTCAAATGACCTAAATATACTGAATGACACAATGACTCAAATGAATTAAATGTACTGAAAGAGTCAAATGACCGAAATGAACTGATTGTGCTGAATATACGGAATGACTTAAAATAATTGAAGGATTAAATTGGTACGAAAACTCAAAAGTAGGCTATTGAATGACTCGCCAAGTGTATAGCATAGCCTCTCTAATGCCTTTTGTGAGCAGACGCAAGACAAACAGAAACAGAAAATGCTATATGTTTGGCGAAAGAAGTGTTTGTGAAAAATAATGTCACACTGATGTTTATAATGACGTTAATGACAACCTTGATAACTTTTTAAACAGTGCTGGGGTATTTCTTTAAACAATGGATGCAGCCTATAGCAGGCTATATTATTTTGCTTGTCCTTAAAAACAGCGTTGTCCTTAATTATATAATGTGAACAGATTATAGCAATTAAATTATACTTATTTGTGACGGTTATTAAGCAATTAAATGATGTTGGACTTAACTGCAAGTCTTTATGTCAACAACAACAAATCAAGAGAACTAGAAATACAAATGTAAAATATGGGGATCTAATTAGAGTTGAAAATATAGTAAATTTAGCTTATTGTAAGATCAAAAAATGAGAAAGTATAGTAAAGAAAAAGTGACAATAATATGAATAGAGAATAATTTAACTAAATATATAAATACGAAAGGCGTGCGTTCTAACAAAGAGGCATCTTCACTTCATCTGTTATTCTGCATTGTGGTGAGCACCTACGTTTTTCCAGGGGCTGTAAGCGTATAATTCTAGTTCGAGCCGGAGAGGGAGGACTAGAACGTGAATACTGTATTCGGCAAATGAGTGTTTTATTAATATTAATGGTGAAGTATGCGAACATGACTCGAACGACTCGAAAACTCGATTCACTGATTCGAATATACTGATTCGTTTTAATGAATCGAACTTTCTAACATTAAGTCACATCTGTTCAGAATGTAAACAAGTCAGGCATTCTTCACGGTACGAAGAAATTTTATACGACAAAGTTATTTTTGCAGCTCGAGATAGCTAGCTGTTATGAAGCAAGAGGGAGTCCATTCACACATCTAAAGCAAGCTAGCTAGCTAAATTGGAGATCTATTGAACAGAGTCAGATGGCTAGCGAACTACCTTGCTAGATTCTACCTATCTAAACTTCGTATAACATTACAGCTAACTGCTTAGCTTGCGTACGAGTAATCTGTCAACTGGTTTGAGAAAAAGTGAGTTAACTTTACCTATTGACATATTTCCTTACTACGTTAATCCAACAAACACCATCAAACTAATAGCATAACTCGGTGTGTAGCAAACGTTAACAAGAAGTTGGCTAACGTGTAAGCTAGTACTTTGGTTGGCAAGCGAAATATGATTGCTATGGTTACAGAACGCCAACCTCAAAACACATATCCAGAACCAGCCTGGGAAAAATTAGTCGTTCCCCTTAATTGTTCAGTTCAATTGAAATCATTGTTCTGAAATAAGAAGTAAAAAAAAAACATTTGTTACCTTTATAGCTAGTTAAGCTATTAAAGTTAGTGGAGGTTCCGGCACGTGAATGTCATCACGCTGTTTGAAAACATCCTTCAAGTCCCAACAAAAGTCTCTGAAGAACACGCCCGCCTACTAGGCTAATGTCGTATACTGATTGGCCAAGATTGTCCTTTACTGGCCTCTAAATGGTTCACTTTTTGTCGCGCCGTTTGAGTCCATTTCATGAACGCAGCTCTGGGAAAATAAAACACAGAAGTTGGTATGGTTACTAAAGACGAGACGATTAGCACTTGGAAGAATTCCAAACGCCGAAATAGGTAATGTTACCACACTGGTTTTGATATATTGATTGGTATATCTTTTTGCAGTATTTGTATTATGTTGAGCAGTCATTACAGACTAAGAGTAAGATAAGTTGCTTGCATTGTTATTTAAAGGTGCAGTATGTATGTTTGTTTTAGGACACTGTTGTTCATATTTGGTTACATTTCCTTCGCATTCGGACAGATATCAATAAATTATAAGCTCTAAGAAAAAAATCCAGTCTCTCCGACTGCCCCAGGCTCTGAAATCAGCCACTCTAAATTTCACTGCATGAATTTTAACATCGAGTGAGGACAGCTCTTTGCAAGGAGGCCAAACAAGACAGCTGCCTCTCAATCATGTTGCCACTTGCTAGTTTACAGCATTGTCAGAGAGAAGGCTACACAGTCAAGAGCAGAGCAGAGATGGTGCTATAGTTGCCTAGAAAACAAAGCAAAAATGGCAGCGAAAAAATCTGACAAAATTACCAGTTCCACCTTTGACTTGCAACGGCATATACTGATAAGAAACCAAAGAAAAAAAGTCTATCAAAGAAAAGATTATTATCAAACGGGGACTGAACAAAGCGAGAGACAGGACTCGGAGTGGACATCGGTTTAGCTTTTCAGTGATGGTGAGAGCTGAGGGACATAGGGCTTCATAAGGGATTCTGAACTTGCAGTATCATACTGTACAAGTAATTATCTTGCTTGGTCTTTGTCTGTGGGTATTTTTTACCTCCCCAAACTGTAGCCAACGTGGCTAGAAAATGTTAGTTAGCTGATGTATTTAACCCGCCTTTTACATTATAGCTATGCTGTACATTCGGTGTTATAGCTTATGTGTAGCTAGTATGTTACCTATGATGTTCAAGTGCAAAATTAAAAATAAAATAAAAATCATTCACCCCAGATGTGTTTAGTACTGTTTACGTGGTATCTGATGAAAAACATGTTTTCAGCGTACAAAAATGCCAGGTTACTCACACATACAAAGCACTGTATATAAGTCATTAATTTAAATCTACACCTGCCATTAAAAGTATTGATATCAAAATTGCACCATGTTACATGAACACAAATTAAACAATCTGTACTCTAAAGCAATGCTACCAAATGTTTTCTACATTGCTCCACGTTTTGTTCTACGAGATAAATTACACCTATTAATACTGCCACCGTGGATTTCGAAGCTTTTACATGATTCTTTGAAGTAAGTTGCTAACAAGTTGCTATATTGAAACTACAACAATGGTCGCTTTATGGCAACGGCCACTCAAGTTTCCATACTAGCCCGCCTGCACGTGACAACCGTTGTAGTTTCTTGGACTTTGCAGAAAACAGTTTGATTTCATAATTTTATTGAATTTTTAAAAAGTGGTATGTGTAGAGGTGTAGGCCGCGCACTATTTTTTTAAGTGTGCGTAGCTTGACCAATCTTTTTCAAAATGCAGATGGCGTGTCCACAGTCTTCTATCGACATGTAAACCAATGTGCTATAAGAATACCATATTATCAAGTTTCGTGTCGATGGGTTTTGTTTGTTCCTGAATACATAAACTACTTTAGGAAGGGAAACTAGAGCTTAAAGGGGTATTTCACTTTGGTAACATCTTGAGCTCTATAGTTTCCTTACCTATAGTGTGTCTGCATGAACAAGGTAGAGTCATTTTCTGTTCATCCTGTCCCGAATCTTGTACCAGTTCACTTCCATTAATTTCACAAAACAACCTAGAAAAAGTTGCCTACCCCTGGCGCAAAAATGTAGAATACCTGCACAAATGTGTTAAAATCCGAATAGGCTTCAGCAAAAAAAAAAACAAAACTGATTCATTGTTGAGTACAAAATGCTCAAAATTCAAGGCAACCAAACATTTGTTCACATAGCCTACCTTAAGTGAACGAAGACCAATCAACAATACAGGTAAAATATGAACATATCAATCCACGGAATGAGCGTAGTAGGCATAATCTACAGAAAACTACTTTGACAATGTAAAAAAATTCTGGGTTTAAGTCTGGGCTTTGTTTGTAAACAAATTACAAATTAAGATTTACTTAATAAAATATTATTTTTGTATTCTCCAGTTACAGCATTTTTTACATTCATTAGATGTAAATTATGAAGACGAAACAGTCTTTGACAAAGGCTTACTTTTAAAATAAATTCTAAAAACTTTATGGAATCTCAATGCATTAAAGGTAACTACAATGCATGTAAGTCCACTTGTCCTGAATCATGAATCATACTTGTCCTGACTTAATTTGATTGCTTAATTGTAATGATGATAGAACATCTTTTTACCTAAAAATACCAAATTAAAACAACTCAAACAGATCCATGTAAGCTGTCACCTTATTTTTGAAGTAGTTTTAATACCTCATTTTTACTGTGCACAGCTACTTATCCACTGGACATTTGATTGCTTAATAGGCAAAAACACAGTCATAGTACACAGTTATTTACCATCGAACAGGATAAATATGATGTCTAGTTCCATGTCTATGCGGTTTGCGTTTTGTGCCAGAGGCTTCCAGGTTGTGAAAAGAATGGAAGTGCATTGGAACAAGTTTTGGTTCCTTTGGAAGACAGGGCGAACAGAAAATGACTTTGTAATTCATGAGACACTCTAGGTAAGAAGACTATAGAGCTTGAAGTGTTTCCAAAGTGAACCACTTTTAAGAATATAGTATCCTTACCTATAGTAAGTCTTCATGAAAAAAAAACTGATTTATTGTCGAGTACAAAATGCTCAAAATTCAAGGCAACCAAACATTTGTTCACATTGAACCCCATCGACACGAAACTTGATATGGTATTTGCCATTGCATGTCAGTTCCCATGTCGAAAACGAGCGTTTGGTCTAATTAAAATATACTTGTAAATGCAATTACATCCTGTCTTTTTATTGCTGTAGAGGTGAAAAGTGCATACTTGCACCGAACTCCTGCACCAGTGAAATGTAGCCAAATTGGTCCACTAATGGTATGGGAGCATGGTAACGTTAATGATGTTGTAAACAACCAGGAAGTGGTAGCTGCTTTTGCCTGGCTACACGTGAAGTATGAAAATACAGAAAACAGTTGAGTTGCCTGTCACGGAGTGAGTCGTGTCACGAAGGACGTTCAGTGCTACAATTGTGTGTGTCTAATGCCGGCAATTATAATACCTTGTGCACACAATTATTGTAGTTGTAACATTTTACCATAAACATTTCACCCGCATTTCAGTTCTGTTCAATCCATTGTTATCCAGATTTATCTTAATATTTCACCTGCATTCAGTCCCATTTCAGTCATTGTTATCCTGGTTTACACATGCATTTAGAGTGCCCGGAATGGCCTACCAGTATTCACAACCAACATCTAAATGTTTGTTATTTCACATATTACAGTTTCTCAAATAGAACACACATACACATATTACTGTTTGTAAACCTGCATTTATTTATCGCTAGCATCTGGAAACAATCTGCATTCAATTTACACTCGTTCAGCATTCATCCGTGTTCTAAAATTTCTGCGAAACAGACACAACTGTACCAAGTGGTATTTTTGTACAGGGATTCCCGGAGGTGCTGATGGGCTGTGCCATCGTAGGAGGGGGATTTAGTGATCATAGTAAAACTGAGTCTTTTCAATTCTGATCAGAACCCTATATAGCCTACTATTTAGATGTTAAATATTGTGTTTGTTAATTTATATTCGACCACTATTATTTCTTGTTATACTCACGTGTGCGTTTTGTAATGTTTATTGTTTGATTGTTGCTAATTGGGGTAATGGTAGGAGCTGCTAGCATAAAAGGGCTGCATTAGACTCCTGAGTGGCAGTCTAGTTCTTATGCTGGAGGGTGGTGATGTGTGCAGGGTCGAAGGACATAGCCTGGCAGCATATGCCCATTTATTTATTCTATACTGTTTTTTGGGGGTGTTTTTCGTACTCTTCACTGTATGTACCTTCACTGGCTTCCCACCTGTTAATACAACCCCAATTCCAAAAAAGTTGGGATGGTAAATGAAATGCAAATAAAAACAGAAAGCAGTAATTTGTAAATTTACTTGGACTTGTATGCAAACAAAAACAGTATAAAGACAAGGTATTTCATGTTTTACCTAATCAATTTCATTGTTTTTTGAAGATGTACATTTATTATGAAATTTATGCCTGCAACACGTTCCAAAAAAGTTTGGACAGGGGCAATTTAGGACTAATAATGATGTGACAAGTTGAAATAACAAGGTGATGTGAAACAGGTGATGTTATACGGTGAGGCAATTATGTTATAGTATATAAGGAGCCTCCAAGAAAGGCCTAGTCCTTCAAGAGCAAGGATGGGTCGAGGCTCCCCAATTTGCCAACAGATGCGTCGGCGAATAATCCAGCACTTTGAGAACAACGTTCCCCAACGATAAATCGGTAGGATTTTGGGCTTTTCACCCTCTGCAGTTCACAATAAAAGATGAAAAGATTCAAGGAATCCGGTTAAATCTCGGTGCGTAAAGGGCAAGGCCGAATACCACTTATGAATGCGCGTGATCTCCGATCCCTTAGACGTCACTGTCTTAAAAGTCGTCATGCGTCTGTAATGGATATCATGACATGGGCTCGGGAATACTTTGGTAAACCTTTGTCAGTCAACACCATTCGCCGCTACATCTACAGATGCAAGTTAAGGCTTTACTATGCAAAGCAGAAGCCATACATCAACACTGTCCAGAAGAGCCGCCAACTTCTCTGGGCTCGGTCCACACAGTGGAAGTGTGTTTTGTGGTCTGAAGAGTCAACATTTTTGGACAAAACAGCCATCGTCGTTCTCCGGGCCAAAGAGGAAAAGGACCATCCAAGCTGTTATCAGCGTCAGGTCCAAAAGCCAGTGTCTGTCATGGTATGGGGGTGTGTCAGTGCCCATGGCATGGGTAACTTGCACATCTGTGAGGGCACAATTAATGCACAAAGATATGTACAAATTTTTGAGCAACATATGCTGCCATCCAGATGCCGTCTTCTCAAGGGACGTCCCTGCATTTTCCAGCAGAACAACGCCAAACCATATTCTGCCCGGATTACAAGGGCATGTCTGCATAAGCAGAGTGCGGGTGCTAGATTGGCCTGCCTGCAGTCCTGACCTGTCTCCGACTGAGAATGTGTGGCGCATTACGAAGCATAAAATACGGTAACGAAGGCCCTGTACAATTGTGCAGCTGAAGACCTGCATAATGGAAGAATGGGGGAAAATCCTGAATCCTAAACTTAACCAACTGGTGTCTTCAGTGCCCAAATGCTTAATAAGTGTTATTAAAAGAAATGGTGATGTTACACAGTGGTAAACACTCGACTGTCCCAACTTTTTTGCAGCGTGTTGTAGTCATCAGATTTGAAATGTGTATATTTTCAAAAAACTTAAATTCACGAGGTAAAACATCAAATAATGTGCTGTTGTAGTGTTTTCAGGGTGAACAGAATTTACACTATTTACATCATCACACACTTGTTTTTATTAGCATTTTCCACACTGTCCCAACTTTTTTGGAATTGGGGTTGTAGAGTAAAACGCACTGGTTTTTGAAAACGCTGTCTCCTCTGCTACTTACCATTATTCAGCCGTTGGTCAATCCCTAACATAACCTTGATGATTGGAAATAAGCAATAACATTACTATATATTAGTGTTATTTATGGTAAGACATGGTTCGCTCCAAGGGAGCCAGCAAACTGATCTATAAGCATTGACATTATCGGGGCTCCATTCTCCTTATTTTATATTTATAATGAGTCATGAATAGGCGATTAGGCTAGTTGTAGCTCTGTTTATTAGGGGGCCAAGAACCAAGGGTGTGTAGGACCCCTATTGTATTTCACCCTTTTCCCATGCTCAAAACCTCATACAACTGGCTGAAAAATTGCAACTTTGAAAAAATTATGGCAATGCCGTTTGACGTACATCCACCAATATTTTTTCCTACATGTCTAGCACCTCATTTTGAACAATTAACATCACCAAACCTCTCGTGTCCGCCATAATAATTCGCCCCACTATTTTTCATTTTTTGAAAAACACACTTTTTCATACTTCTAGAATGTTTGCCCGATTCTCACCAAATTTGGCATGTGTAATCTATAACATGTCCCTGTGTTGAATTATAAAGGATATTTTCACATCTTATGATGCCGGACTGGGGATGACCGCTGCATCACATGGTGAACAGACAGAAACAATATAAAAAGGTAGCTAATTGGCTAATTGCCATTTATTTGGCCCAGAACACAAATAAGAAAAATACTCTGTAAATGACAAGCGGGAAACCAAACTAAAAATGGCATGGTCCAAACAGTCAAAAAGTCCACCAGAAAACCAGTTCATGGTAGTAAGGTTCTAATGGTGCTGGAGCACCAGTCACTTTGCCACTCTGGAACCAAAGTGCACCTTTGAGTTGCCAATCCCCCAATTTCCTGATGTTGCCCATCCTTGCCTTCCTGACTGTCCTGTTCTCATCCACAAGTGCTCATGTAATGTGAAATGCAAGTAAAGCATGCTACTCCACAACAAATAATCTAGACTATGGATTTAAATGAATACCTTCCTGAGTTCAACCCATAGACGTATAAAAATATGGACGCAGTGCTTCATGACGTCACCCACTGATTTGCTATGGTTAGTGCTCACTGGCGCATGAAGCCCAAACTAGGGCGCAGCCCAGAGACTGTAAAAAATATGGACAAAGCTACTGTGACGTCACCCATTGACTCTACGTGGGTCTCTAAAACACATTTTGAAGCTCAATGGCGGGCGCGGCCATTTTCTCGATTTGGAGCCAAAACCATAGAGTTAAGCGGTCTTGTGATGTTTAGAATTTGATTGACAGTCCGGTGCGGAAAAGCCCATCAACCTGAACGAGGCTAGTTGACTGTCTGCCGTTACGTTTTAAAATATATTATCAGATGTTTACGGAGTTTAATTTCCATCCGTGACTGTACTGTGTCATGTAATCACGTTATATGTATGACATTAAAAATACAATTAGGCTATGTTCAGTTATCTTCAATTTATGTTTCTCAGCAAAACGAATATGCTTAGCTAGCATATCAGCTTGCCAGTGAGCTAGGTAGGCTATCCGGGGTTAGCTCACGCATTAGCAATATGAACCACAGGGGAATAACATTGACTACACTGATGGTCAATCAATCAGAGACATGTAGGCTACTGGTGATTTGACTAGGCTAATTTTCGTATAACTGTCTGGTAGATCTGCTGTTAACCGAGCAAGTTATCGTCGTAGGTTTTCGCCACAGTCAGTTAATGAGCCAGTAACTGCTACTAGCTACTCCATCGCCGTTTGTGGTGTTCACTTGCTGGGTGACGCTAGCTGACCGATCGTTTGCAAATCACTTTCTATCGAATAAAAATCAACACTGTCAGCGGTGATTAACAAATCTACCAAGTATTTTAATAGCTGATCTGCAGGCGTGTAAATATGACAACGCACTTTGTACAGCAAGTTTTCCGCCTGTTGCATAAAGACAAAAATAATGTACATTGAATTTCTAATTATTATTATTTTCTTGCTAGTTTCTAGCTTTGTCACATTCGTGCAGCATAGCCCAGGTAGACATTTACGGAATGTACACGACTGACAAGCCGTCAAACACGTTTGACAGATGGAATATTTGCCGGTTAGGGTTAGCTAGCTAGTCAAATGGCTTGGTAGCCGAAGTTGCAAACTGTTTTAGCATAGGCTACTGGACTACCACATATAGCAAATAAGCGTTAGCTGATTACGCTTTCTGCCAACTAATTATTTGGTAAAGTGGGCTAAAGGAAATAGTAAAAATGACTCGGCTACCGCAAAACTTCAGAGGAGGATTATTTTATGGTCGCCTAGTGCAGCTGTAAATAGCACACGCTATAATGAAACCACTACAAAATGGGATGTCTGCATTTTCTGACTTCGCACAGGTGGACCGTGGTCGGAGCCGCAATGTCAAGGCCAAGAAACGCCACCTCCCACCCCAGTGACCACAGATTGTAGCCCCTACTGTAGCTCAGTCCTCCGCAGTAATCCGGAAGTGACGCAAGCTGTACCTCATTGGTCCAGAACAAATATTGGCCCTGTGCCCAAATGACGCAATAAATCATAAAATAGACCCATGGACAGTCATAAGACGAATAAAATACACCTATTATGACTATTTGTTCTTGTGAGAAAAAATTAGTGGCTTTGTATTTCTATTGCATTTGTACCGTAGACTTACATGGAAACCGGATATGAAAACACCTATACTGGAGCCATCCGTAGTGGCGCTAGTGAGCAACCAGGAACTACAACACCAGGAAATGAGCTTCAAAAACGAAGTCTGGTTTTGGCCGCTTGGCGCAGCCACATTGCCCGTTGCAACCAACGCAAGCGCAGTGGAGCGAAATACGAGTCCACGACTACAGGAAAATCCACCCCGACTACCTTACATGGCAATTAGACACGCCCACGTCTGGACAACAAGCGTGGCCTTGCAACCACAGAACCGTACTGTCATAACATTTCAAAAAAGTTAATTGTGCAAGATACGTTTAGTGTTACGATATTTACATAGAAAAATAGATAAAATAGATCTTTAGCTAACTAGCTAGCTAGGTATATAGACAGATAGATAGCAGAACTCTAGATAGCTAGACAGATGTATCACGAGATAACTAGCCAGCAAGTTAGCTAGATAGACAGATAGATCGATAGCAAGACAGTAAGCTTGCTCCCCCTAGCTAAGCAAATCCCGCTAGCTTGTCTTCTTAAGATTTGTAAGCAGTTTTGAAGCTTCTTTATTTCACCAACAACATATACAAATGATAAAAGACGAGACTTTATGAGAATCAACTGAAACCCCAAACTGGTCAGAAATCGCGTTTTGACATAGAACCTTGTTTATCTGAAAATGTCTCAAATGTATTAACCCAAAGAACTGGAGAGAAGAATCCTTAGAATAGCGGTTAGTACAGTTGAACGCAGCACACAACATATTTGGACCTTGGACTTTTAAATGGTGAAATCGTATGTAGCTACCTAGTCGGAATAAAACGACACAGCATCACACTTGCCGCTGAAGCACTCTGCCTGGGTGCGAGGATGGGGAAATCCTTATATGGTCATACGGTAGTAGGACAAGCCACATTGCACGCACTGAAATTAGATTAGATTTGGGAATTTTGGCGGAATTATTTTTAAAAATCAGACCTAGGGGAGACATTACAAGGGATCGGATTAACTAGTTAAACCTTCATTTCTTGTATGAAAAATTTATTGACTTTATATTTCTTCAGAGAAAATTGGCCTCTTTTCAGGCTTTCCCCTTTGACTTAACATTGGGTGGGCGGGGTTTCAAGTTCTTTTTGCAACTAGGAGTTGCAGTTCACGCAGTAGCCACTGGGGTAAAAGGCTTCACTCATAGAGGCGAGTTGTTGCCCCTTGGTTCAACCACAGTTGGTTATACCGCACACACCACTCAATGTGCACACCGAGACAATCACTTGTGCCGAGTCCTGCATGCAGTTCAGTACAGTCTGTGCATCTGTTGCCTACATGTAGTGTGACTTATGGCCACTGTGATTATTGAGAATAATTACCTTCCCTAAATTGGTTTAAGATATAGAAGTTATGATAGTGATGCAATGAGTAATGCATTTATTCAATAAGTGTGTTCTGTAAGTTGACCTGGATAAGAGTGTCTGCTAAATGCCTGTATTGTAAGGTAATGTAATAAAGCTTGGACACATTTACAGTCAGGACCATGATATGAACTGCTGCCCAACAGCGCTATTATAATGGGAAAAATGATCATATAGCCCTTTGGATGGTGTTGTTTATCTGTTTGTGCTTGTAGATGTTGACCTGCACAGAAAGTGAAAGCAAGTCATTACAGTTTTTGCAGTAATTTTTGCAATTACAGAATATTTTGCATGCTTTCCTTGGAAATTAAATTGTTTAATTTCCATGGAAATTAGAAAGTTAACCAGGTTGCAATTACCTGCTAGGAAATAATTTGTCTTTTAAAATGGTGATCCTGTTTACATGGAAGTGTTTTAGGAAGTCTCACAGCCTTATGAATACACAAATGTCAATATTGTTATTTAGATGTATTCCAGGCATCAGGGATGTTTTTTTTTTTCTTTTTCTTTTTTTTTACCACATGTAAATGTCTAATGTAGTTATTAAAATAAAGAATTAAACTATTTATAAGGCTATCATCATACTATAGAAAACAGAATATAGCTATATGTTAAGGCTCAGAAACTGCACAGTGCAGTTGTGTGTGGGGGGGCTTGCAGCTCCCATCAATGTATGAATGTAAGGTGGGGGTGGGGGGGAATTGAAAACTGCCTGGATTTAAAGGAGGTGTGGTCAAATATCTTTTTCCACAATTTTTGCATATTCATATTTGATTATCTTTAAGAATCTTGGACGGTGGGGGATGTACTTCTCAGGACTGTTAGAATGAAGCTGTCTGAGAGAGTCTGAAATTTTGTACAATTTGGCCTCATGGAGCTAATGCAAAGCTGTATTTTGCATATTGCGCTATAAAATTAAGGTTTGGAACATCATTAAGAGGAAAGAGTGGTGATTCTTAACTGCTGAATACTGGTGATCTTATTATTCTCAAAAGGTTTGGAAGACCTCTAAATTGATGACTGAAGAATTCTCACCATAATGAAGAAAACCCCCAGGAGGCACGTTTGGGTGTGTCAGTGACTACTGTCCACAGAAGACTTTGTCAGACGTGTTTCACAATTTGGCCATTCTCAGTCATTGGAAGCTTCAAAACTCTTGGCCAGTATAGTCTGGAGTAGGGCTGCCCCCGACCAAAGATTTTCCTAGTCGACTAGTAGTCGTTATTTCAAGCCATTAGTTGACTAGTCATCACACGTTTATCATATTAATTTAATTATTTACATATATATATTTTGGGGCATCAGAAAATGGTTTGAGTTCCATGGCTGAGAAAGAATGTTATAAGTAACACTGTTAACACTGTGCTACATTACAGAGAAATACAAAACCGTAATAATGAGCTTTTAAAATATAAATTTTACAAACGCACGCACGAAGCGAGCCGCCTGTTGACGACAATGCTAACGGCAAATGCAGTAATGATTCTGAATGTGTCGGAACAACCAGCAAGGAGACTGAACATTTAGTTAATTTATTTCAACACAGTATAGGCTAACATCACACAACTTATGAACTTGTAACACCAACACAATAACTTATAGAACAAATGATAAATAAAAAAACAGCCTTTTTAAATTGGAAAAAAAAAATTGTTTATTTTTAAAATGTAGCCTAAATAAATATAAATTATATAAACAAACAAATAAATAAATATACAGCAAACTTAAATACTTAAAAGAGAAATATCAGTAAGTTGTAATACAAGTAGCCTCAACATGGAATGAAAATTTTCGATTTTTTTTCGACTTTCGCAAACAAAAATGCAACATTAACACATTTAACGGCAGCAATGAGTTGGCGGTATATGATTCATTTCATGTTTATGGCCGTGACTTTGAAATGGCGATCGAGTCAGATAGAGTACATGGTCGTAGCACTATAACTTCCGTGTCGTTTGTGAAATAGACGGCCATGCAGAAGATTACAGTGTTTTCGATTTGTTCTACTACCACGTTAAGCGCAGGCATGGCTTAAATTAAGACATTTGTACAATTTACAATACTAACGCAGATTATTTCTTCCAAAATTATGAATATAAACTAAAGTGCCACAAATGCAATTGTCTAGACAAAAAATCAAAAAATAATTTGCACTTTTTTAGTTTGCAATGAAATACTGAGAGATTGCATATATACAGCAGGTTAAACTATACATGTGCTGGATCAAAAACTTCTTGACCACAAGTTCATAAAATCTAAGGGTGGATATGTAGAACTACTATAGATGTATGAAGCAAAAACTAAGCAGTGTACCCAGCATCTCCAAATCTATCCAAAATGTCTTCATTATGCATTGCTGTGAATCACAACATATTCACGTATTTCACTACAAATCAACTGTTTTGACTCAAGAAAATCACTGTTGCATCATTTTCAAGTCGGAATTACAAGCTTTCAGTCAGTACAGTGGTATAAAATATCTAGAGGTCCAGAAACGTATCCAAAATCTCTCCAAAATTAAATAATATGCTTTTTGTCCATTATAAAGCATATAAATGAGCCCCTTATAAAGTTTTAAGATGGAACATTGCTATCAGGTTAAAAAATAATGCAAAAATATTTTCACACAATGCGGTACAGTACCTAAATGTGTAATTAACTCTTGTATGTATCTCTATACTTAGTACTCTCCTATGTTTTCTTGTATGGGGATGGGACGACGACATGGAAACAATTTTCAACCGTCCACCACATTTTGGCAATGCTCCAACTCTCACGTCATCACTGTTGCATGCTTCACAACAACTATTACACTACTAACTAACGCTTACATTACAGTGTGAAATATCCACATTGTATAATACCACTAACCTATTTAAAGACACTCAATTTCAAAAATAACGTATATAACTGAAGTATTTTGAGCAGTAATACTTACATAGCAATGATGAAGTCTTACCTGTTTTCAGTAGATGGAGACAGAGACAGTAAATCAATGATATAGTTCTATCCGCTCCTGTCTTACACCAGAAAACTATGTCAGCTAGGTCTATCAGCAGACATATGGCTTAGCTATGCTCAGAAGTCCTCAATAATAATAGTATTTTCCAAGAAATTTTGAGAAATCGTTGACAAGGTTTCGTTACCAGCGTCTTTGTTTTACTGCTACCACGTGAATGCGTAATTGAACGCGATGATAAGAAAATTTCCGGTTACGCTGACCTATAAAGCTATTCCAAAAGCAAAATTAGACGTGTTATACATGATTAGAAAGCTTATACTCTCACCTACTGAATAAATGAATTCTCAAGCAAGCCAGACTGTACTAAAAAGGGCGACGACGCGGTAAACAACAGGTGTGGTATTACGCACAGCTATTTTTGATAGTACCCAGGCATCTCACATTCGCGTATATTTCCCAAACGGATTTTCCACAACAATATATGACCACTCAGTCTCAAAAGCGACATGTCTACGCGTAAAACCAATGGTAAGGTTGTATGTTTATTCAATATTTAGTCACAGATATTGACTGTAGAATGAACAAGTATCTATGGGCGTTAGCTAACGATATTAACGCTGTGTTCATATCACAACATTGTAAAGTTTGCTATCATGTATCAGGCTATAACAAAACTAGTATTGGTTGTCTAATACCGGCAGGAATATTTTGTAACAAATGCAGCAGTGAAGTCCCGTCTTGTTCCTTTGGATTTGTGCCCTTATGTCTTGTAAAAATAATTCAAGCCTGCATTAACTTTTCAAATGGTCATTTACAGACAAAGTTAAGTATACATTTCGTAAAAAATTTAACCTGCAAGATGGTCTTTAATGTGACGAGAAGTGCTATATTAATTTAACCCCCCCCCCCCACCCATCCAACAGCACACCGCCGAGCGCACTGGGTGACACCAGTCCTAGTGACGTAACTGCGCCCAAGTTGCCCACCTATTATTTCTACCAGCCCACCCTAATACAGAAGGCTAAAACCGGCCCTGACTGCGAAACTCCGTATTCGGCATAGTTGTTGTGTATCGTCTTCTAATGAAACTAAAACAACGCGTTTATGTTTTTAACTCATACTTTGGTTGCAGTAGCACCGAATGTCTGAGTTTAGTAATCTCGGCACGCCGGCGTGCCGACCACTAGGGGCTTTGCGCTAAGAGGTTAAGAACAAATTTGTAACAGTTAGGCTACTTGGAAGTGGGCATGCGAATCCTGCATCTAGGTCTGGCATTCTACATTTTATCCCTTGATCTTTTGTGATATTCTGCTGTCTTTTAGTTTTTGAATTTTAGATTACTTTGGGACAAATAAGCTGTGGTTTGGTATCTTCTTTCATTCATTTTGTGTGTGACTTCCCATGCCTGTAACCTTTGTTAATTATTTTAAGGTAGTTGAAACTCATCTTTAGATTAGACATGAATATTTGTTGTAATTTCTAAATTTTCATTTGGTTGTGAGTTGTACATTTTGTTGATCCAACAGTTTGCTCTGCATATCAACGAATTTGGTGATTTAATTGATAATTGATATTTTTGATAATAACAACCAAATTAAATCAAATAAATATATTTTACATGTTGCATAAGTGAGGTATTTTAACTGTTCATCCACTTGTGTTTGGTTTTCAGTGTGCTGGACGTCAAATGAGGGTGTTATGGTTAAAACTGCTGGGTTCAGAAAATTTAACATATTTCTGACAATCTTCACCTTGCTTTACAACTTCACCAACGGAACTACAGAGGCTACACTGTGAGATGCAAGCCACTAGTTAGCTGCAAAAACAGGATGGTCAGGTTGCAGTTTGCTAAGTGCCTAGAAGAGCACCTGAAAAGGTCTTTTGGACAGATGAGACCAAGATTAACATTTATCAGAGTGACAGCAAGAGCAAAGTATGTAGGATAAAAGGAACTGCCCAAGATCCGAAGCACCACTGCCCCAATCTGTGAAACAGAGGCGGGGTGTTATGGTTTGGGCATGTATGCCTGCTATACATACAGGCTCACTTGTCTTCACTGATGTTGTAACAGCTGATAGCAGCAGCAGAGTGAATTCTAATATCTACAGAACCATCTGCTCACGTTCCAGCACATGCCTCCAAACTCATTGGACTGTGGTTCATCCCACAGCAAGACAATGATCCCAAGCATACTGCTAAAGCAACAAAGGCGTTTTTCAAAGCTAAAAACTGGAAAATTGACTGGCCTAGTCTATCATCTGATCTGAATCTAATTCAACATGTGATTCATATGCTGAAGAGTACATTTAAGGCAACTAGCCACCAAAACAACCAGGGCCTGAAGATTGCTGCAGTACAGGCCTGGCAGAGCCTCACCAGAGAAAATATTCAGCATCTGGTGATGTCTATGGGTGACAGACTTCAAGCAGTCATTGCATGCAAAGGATATGCAACAAAGTACTATACATGACTACTTTCAATTACGTAACATTAATATGTCACAAACATTATGGTTCCCTGAAATGGGGGACCATGTATAAAAAGTGCTGTAAATTCTACATGGTAAAATCAAATTGTATAGAAATAGCCTTAAAACCAAGCTAAGAATGTGCACTTTAAACGTGTGTGAATTGTTTAATTACAGAACCAAATAAAAAAAGACTTTGTCCCAAACATTTTGGAACTCACTGTACATATGAGTTTTCAATCAACAACACTTTTTCTGTTATGTAGGGGGGAAAGGACAATCTTCTGTTTTACCCATTCCTTGCCTGACAGACATCACAGTGACATCACAACTGAATTGCAAAAACAGCATTTTTAGGCTGGAGACTATTTTCGTACCTCTTACTAAATGGGCCCCATTAATCAGGGAAGTAGAAGTAGCTGGTTTCCATTAATCCTAATGATCTGAACAGGAAACTCAATGGACAAATCAATTTACTGGCACATTTCAAAACAACCATACCTGTCTGGCATTCTTGCGTGCTGGCCAGCCAGCCAGCCAAGCTTCTCCATCAGTCTTGTAAAAACATTATTAATTACTGCGTAAGCCACCATCCATCTTCCCGGCATGGGCTGAAGCTGAACCTAGCATAATGAATGCTTGCTACAAGATGGGTCACCTCCTTAATCCTTTAAAAGGCAGTTGTTTGTCTCATAAATACCAGTTCCTGGCCTGAAATAGGGAACTATCGAGAGGAGATTTATACAACCCCATCTACTGATCATTAGCATCATTCTCATGATTAATGTCTGTGTTTAGACTGTTGAGAGGAATATGCTGGAGAGCTCTCATTTTTAAGAGAGCACCAAGAGAAGCCATTTCAAACTAGCAGATTGGTTTCAGTGAAAATAAAGACTAAAACAACAGTTCACAACTCCTTGAAAATATGTGAATCATGGTACCTACTAAATGCATTTTGATTGAAATCATTGTATTGCAAATGCTGAGGTATTAATTCCTTGTGGTTGTGTTTGTGTGTGTGTTTGTGCCTGTGTGCACATGTGTTTGTGTGTGTGTGTGTACTATGGGGGTATTATTGTCTCAAAAATAAATAAATGTAACTGATCCACAAATAAATGTAGCTGATCTACAAATAAATCCAGAAGATCCACAAATAAATGAAGCTCATCCACAAGGAAATGCTGCGGATCCACAAATAAATGCAGCTGATCCATGAATAAATGTAGCTGGTTCACAGTTGTGCATCGCCTGTCACTTGCATTTATTCGTGGATTTTTGAGACAATCTGTGCAACAGCGATTTGCAAAGAATCCACAAATAGGTTAGTCCAGCCAATCAGATTTTAAAACATTCGTTTGCTAACGCCTACATTACTTCAATCAATCATAGAACAGATTGTGTTGCATGGAACAACAAGACAACCGCACGGTTGAGAAGATTGCTATAGCTCTAGTCTAGTGCTATTTCTTTATGTATCTTTATTTATCTTTCTAATAGCTATCTATTTATTTTTGAGATGATAATACCCAATAGTGTGCTCATTAAGCTCATTTGGCTGTGTGATTGGTGATATCCCTCTGGTACAATGGAGAACAAAGAGGATGGCATAAAAACTGCTGGTTCAACTGATGCTCATCAACATGAACCCCAACCGAGTACCTCTGGGATTAGGCGTATGTGCATGTCTATGTCTATGTGTGTGTGTGTGTGTGTGTGTGTGTGTGCGCGCGCTTGCACTGGTATTTATCACTGGCTTATGACAGTGACTCAGCCCCTCACTCAGTTCACACCACAGACGGAGGCAGCTGGTCTGAGTCAGCAGCTGGTCACTAGGAAGTACAATCCAGCCTCCCCCAACTTTCCCTCATCCCTCCTGGACACTCATTGGCCCAGAAATTTCTGTACACTGTAAGGATTTAAAATTGGTATCCTGCCAGTTATGTCGCAGTCACCAAACTGTAAGGATTTAAAATTGGTATCCTGTCGATCACATCGATGTCACCAAACTGTAAGGATTTAGAATTTGTGACAGGGACTAAGAGACCAAGTGATTAATAAGTTTATTTAGATATGTTTTGCAATGAGGAAAACCAGGTTTATCTGACTCCATAAATATGTATTGTGGTTGTGTGTGCGAATACGGGTTTGTGTATACGTGTATTGACTGGGGTGTGCTGAAATAGTGGGTGGCAACACTATCTACTGCTGCCAGGCATTCATCTAATTGTTCTCTGACACTAAGACCTTCTATCCTGGCAGGTAAAGGTGCTACTCATCCGGGAATCTTGCAAATAATGTTTTTGAGCCATGAATAAGCGACTTTAACCTGCAAAATATGTTTGTCCGGCTACTGAAACTAACATCTATCCCAGGGAGCCCTAACTAAGGTTACTCCATCTGGTTAGTGAAACTAAATATCTAAATATCCTGGACTATGACCCAATGACTATTTATGTAAAATAATACTAGGATCCATCTGGACACATTGAAACTATCATTTGTCCTGGAGCAGCTGCACTTCTGGTCAATATCACTATGCCCAGTGAGTAACCTGCATTACGGTGTTACCCCGAAACCATATATGAGGCCAATACATTGACTGGTCCTCGCAGAGATGCACACCCTGGTCAGAGTATATGCAAACCATGTATGTTACCTGCACTGAAATGGAAAAACAGTTTATAGTGCATATGACAGTTGACATTAACCAAGGATAGGCAGTTTCAATGATGCTGAATGGTAAATATTGCATAAACAAAACAAGACATTTAAATTTTATAGGTATTTTATAAGAATAGACAAATAAAAGGTACACAAAGAGATGAATGATGCATGCACAAATCAGAAAATACTCATACGAAAAGACTATGGTACCAGGAGAACTGACAAGCAGATTCACCTTCGATGGTGGAACCAGCAGAACTGTTAAGCAGATTCTCCCTGAATGTCAAAAAAAAGCTAATCAAATTTTATTTGTATAGCGTATTTTACAGCAGTTGTCACAATACGCTTTACAGACAACCCTGGCCTAAACCCCCACAGGAGCAAGCCTAAGGCAACAGTGGCAAGGAAAATCTCCCTGTGGCAGATGGGAAAAAACCTTGGAAGGAACCAGGCTCAAGGGGGAAACCCATCCTCCTCTGGTCGGCTCAGGGTGCCGACTGGTGACCAGCATGTCAGCCAGTTTTATAAGATTTGTGATGTGGCTCAGATGATGGGTGGGGCCGGGTGACGGTGATGGGGAACAGCAGGTGGCGACAGATGTGGGCAGGGTGGAGGCAATGACGAAGGAGAGGCTGGACCACGGAGGTGGGGGAGACCAGACGACTCTCGAAGCACTCTCGAGGGTTGGGGCAAGAGCCCCGCCTGCAGCGTGGGGAAGAGGGTAGAAACGGCAATTAGGGAATTTGCAATATAGCAGACAGTGGGTAAGGTGACAGTAGTATGTATTGGGGGGACCCCGCCAGGAGTAGAATATGGCTGCATATCTACTAGGACAGGGATGGAGAGCCCATGCAGTCATGAGGGGTAGACAACCATACCCGCCTATCAAGAGCCAGCCCATGTAAAGTCGGGTCACAGCTGATTGACAGGTGACAGTAAGGAAAGGATTGCCACCTACAAAGCTCTATGACTACAGGCTTCTCGCACCCTGTCTCCAGACTACAACTGATTGTAAGCCTGAGCATAGAGGTGCGTTTTTAATCTAGATTTAAATATTGAGACTGTGTCTGACTCCTTTATAAATTTTGGAAGCTGGTTCCACAGTAATGGGGCCCTGTAGGAGAAAGCCCTACCACCTTTTAGGTTTTTGGAAATTCTTGGGACTACCAAGTAGCCTGCGTCTTGGGATCGGAATGTTTCTTTGGAATTCCCTTAAATGCAATCCTGAGCAAGCTTTCCACATTACACAGTTCCCTTTGCATACCCAAATAAGGTCTGGACAGGAACACCTTCAACACCACCAAGAGACCCGCCCCCCCCACTACTCTCCTCCCCCTCTCCTGGGGACCATTCAAAAACACAGGGGGACCATTCAAAATCTAGTGACAGTTATAAGATATTTTGTACAATGGAACGTGACCTTACGCTTTTATCTGTCTCTTAGATACTTTCCTATGAAAGCCTAAGGTAGTGGTCTTTCTATAATCCAAACAATTATGTAGGCAATACATACCTGGGATGTGCCGGCAGGGCAAAAAGGTCACAAGACTGTCCCAGGGCAATCTCCAGATAGCGGGGCAATCGTCTTTTCAACTGTGTTTTCAAGCCTTCTGATCTTTACGACCCCAATCCTAGAATTTGACTTGAACAGCCGCAAATAGGCAAGGCCACGGCCTTATAGTGGCCATGTGATCACACAGGTAAGGGTACCATTTCAGTCTGAAAAAGAAAGCCTCAAATATGCAAGACCATGTTTGCCTTTTACATAGGATTTGATGGAATGAAATTGGATTCATCAGCTTCTATGATTATTAGAACCGATTGTAGGTCGCAAGCACACGTCGACTGTTAGATTAAATTATTATTATTATTTATTTTTTATTCTCAAAACGTTCAAAATAAAAGATCACCATTGTTACCTTGGCTACTGCTCTACATGGGTAATACAGTGGGCGGGCAGGGCTTGTCATTCACTTTAACATTACTTACTGTCAGTCGAAAAGCTCAATGAAAACACTGTTCGATGCAAAATACGTGCAGCAAATTTGCTTTCCACACGTCGACATCATAATCTGATGATGATGTTTACCCACCTAGAGCCAAATATCCTGGACTAAAGGATCACAGCAAACAAGCGCCAAACTTCGTAGTGAGACATCATCAGTGAGAAAGCTGTCCAGCTGAAACCACAACAGATTTAACTGCTAAAAGCTTAACGAAAGACACGCTTCCCGTAAAAGCAGAGGGTTTCCGGGACCTACTGGTATTTGCTGAGCTCGACCATACTCCTGTGCAACGTAATGTTGCACGAAAAATCATCACAGCTCGACTTAAATTTAGTGAAACCGCAAAATCTGAATGTTGTGATAATCTATAAGTGAAGAGCACAAATTATATTGGGTTTTACGTGACTATAACTTGCCACTTCATTAAATACTGGGTCATGTGATAACCTGTTAACCTGTAGTGAGCAAAGCAGCATACAATCATTCTGGAAAAAAATACAGCAATGCTTATTTTTTACTTTTGAATCATTTTGGTCTCGTTATCTGTACTGTTTCAAGTAGTGACGTTTTTATTAGCGGCATCCTACACGAAACAATAAAAAAGATTTAGTTGTTTCACACAGCAACTAGACGACGTTCTGAAATGTGTCATGCACCTCCCTAGCTGACTGTTTACAACCTCCAGCCTGCTTTAAAAAGTATCTTTCAACACATAAAAAGGACAGCATGGTATTTAGTCAGGATAACAAGCCTGCCAAGGCTATATTGGCTATATATTTATGAGAATGATTCATGGTCGTGCTTTAGCATGAGGGCTACCCCCTCTTTGGCTAGCAATGTAGACAAACTGGGAGTGAATTAATGGAACCTAGTCAGTATTTAGTTCTGTACAACATGCAAAACCCGTCACAAAAGTGGTTACTTGTTGAGCTTCTACCATCTATAGAGAAGGATGGCCATGTTTGCTGGTAATCAGTTAAGCCCTAATCATTTGTCAAGGACATGGAACATAAGTGGACCTCCTTCACTTCTTAAAAGTGTATTGATTTTGCTCTTGCGGCAGTCAATGCTGAGGATTAATGTGGAGGTGTCCAGGGAGGCCCTGTTCATGACTCTTTCAGTGCCCAGAATTTAAAACAAAAGATGCAATGAGCCACTCTTAAACTGGCCAGCACTTTAACACAAGTGATTTAATCCAATTGTGCTTCACAATTACTTGTGAAGCAAGTTGTTCAGTTTGTTCAGTGCACGTCTCGTATATTTCTCTGGTATGTGGCTGTGTGTGGTTGCTGTGGTGTCTTGTATAGCACGCGTTGTGTCAAATTTCAATAAGAGAGTGGTCAAAGAGGAAATGAGAGGCAACTTACACAGCCCTTCCCATTGTTATTGTGGAGGAAAGGCTCTCAACACTAGGGTTTCACAGGATCATGAGTTTTGAGGGAAACACATGAAATGTTTTACTAGTACCCATGACAACACATTTAATTTTACCAAGTGTAACTACATAGGTCATCAAAGAGGAGCAAGACCTGAGATCTCCATTTTGATCTTGAAAGTGATGCAAAGAATAATCACTTTTGGTGTCCAGTTTTTTTTTGTTGATGAAGTGGGAATTTTTGGAGATATTTTGTAGGCCATTCCTTCTGACATGATTGCTTTTGAGATCTACAGAAAAAGAGAGGACAATTATGACTGATAATGATTAGGTTATCCTATTACTGCATTGTCTTTCATCCTATAGGATGAAAACTATGAACTGTTGTAGGTACACTAGGTCAGTCTCTGCCATCAAAATGAAAAGAATGACTCTTTTTAAGGACATGAAGTGCATCTGACGTGCATCTGATAACATCAGATATATATATTTGTTACTACAATCCAGCTGGTTTCCAAATGCGCAAAAGTGTATTTAACAGCGTGACATTTTTCTTTTTCATTTCACAAACAGTAAGTTAGTAAATAAATACTTACAAATAGATTTAGCCATTCTTCACAAACAGTTTCATTGCAAGCTATGAACCGGTACCGAAATAAAACTTCTCTTATTTGCATTTAGCATAGTGCTCCAAACACGCTTCCTCTCCAAACATGCGTTCAGTGCCGCTGGGCAGTAATTTTCCTGGATGGCATCCAAGAAGCAAAGGAATAATATAATAAAAATGAATAAATAGTAAAATAATAGGAAAGAAAATGCCTTGCTTGTATGTCTGCATCTCACATTTCCTGGAAAAAGGTGACTGAAAAAATGTGGCTGGGTGTCTGTGTGACATTCCTTGCATTTCTTTGTCCCATAGTACTCAGCAGATCTGCCACCAGCAAAAACCGAAAGTGTGAGACAAACATAGCTGCCTCCTTTTGTTGTAAATGATTAGTGCCAAGACACTTTCCTTCAATTGGCTCATCGATAGAGAAACCTCTGGTTAGCAACAAAGCAGGGGACTGTTTGTGTAACCACAGAGTGTAGCTTCACAGTGCAGAGCAAACGAGAGCAGAGTCATTAAACATTAAATACCATATCCCCCCTTTTTAGTCACCAGTGATGAGGTAGACCTCAGGGATTTAAGCTAAGTTTGGTGTGGGCATGGGATTTTTGGAAATTTTAGGGTGGTTTTATATGCCGTTAATTAAGGGTCGACTGATATGATTTTCTTAGGGCCGATACCGATACCAATTATCAGTACGTAAAGGAGGCCGATAGCCAATATTTGGGGCCGATGTTCAGTTGCAGTAAATCATAAAATTTTTCTGCCAAAATTTACAGCAACACAAACCCTAACACAAGGCTGCCTTTAAATGAACATATGTTTAATAGAATATTTAGTAAAACATGAAATATTTGAAAAATACATTTTAAAAAGTGCATGAAGTTCGAGGCACTAGATTTTGAAACAATCTGAATGGAATTTTTAAATAAAAATAAATAACTTCCAAAACATAAAAAATGGAATGATGAATTACAAACTGCATGGACAGCAGGCAGTAAACTTTGAACAAACTGAATAATAAAAATAAATAAACATATGTTAATAAAATAACTCCTAAAACATAAATTGGTTCAAGTGCATAGAATTCCCAGCAGGCTTTGACTGAACTGAATGAAAAAATAAAATTGCATGTATTCACTAGTGTCATCATTTTCCCTTTCTCTTATCTTTATATTTATTTTTGTCACCCATTTCTTCTCCTATACATTTTTCTGTTTTCCTTCACTTGGCAAAACAGAAACCCACTGAAAAATCATTTTACAGACTTTACTCAGAACAATGTTTAAGTGTTTTTTTTTTCCGGTAAAAATAAACTAAATTAAATTAAATTTAAACCCTTCCCTCCTTACTTTCCCTTCAAGTCATTTTTTTCTATGCTGAATATCTTAGATCGTGGCTATATTATCTAGGTGGTTCTCTGGTTCAGTTTATGGTATAGGCTTACTTGGTTTGCATCCTACTTTCTTTTGTAGATCCAATCTTCGTGATTACTGTTAAATAAACAGATCAATATTCCCTGCATAGTTTTTTGCCCTATATTGGTCCTTGCATTGAACAGGAACATGCGACAGACAGCACAATGAAATGCATAACTCACACGAGTCCAGATGACTGGTGCAGACACACCACCAATTCGAATTGGAACAAAATACATTGTGAAGCATTAGTGGAAGAAATGGCAAGATTTATAGGGTCGAAACACACTGTATGTATAACTAAATATATCACACATTAGTTCTCTTTTTAGCCTAGTTACATCTGAAGGTTAATCGCAACAGTCAAAATCGTGTTCTCTGTTTGAATTGACAACCTGTTGTCAAGTTCAAGTCGGACAGACAGGGTAAACGCAGGCGACTGGTGAGCTGAAAATTGGTGGGGCGCAAAACTTTCCTTTAAACTAATCATTGATTGTTACGGCCAGCTCGAAGGGCTGCAACAAACAAGTCCAAATGCACCAAAAAACAATCCAGAAAGTGATTTAAAAAGAAAACCCAGACATTTATTAATATAAATAATTTTTTTAATTGCATTGCATTTATTTCAGATCACATAACTTTTACAAGCATAAATTGGAACATAAACAATAGGCCTAAAATAAAGGGGAAAAAACAAAACCCAGCGGTGAAGCGGTGATCAGCTTGACTCTGCGGTGGACGTGACGTGATTGCGTTATCGCAGTAATGCAGTAACCGCGGCAGCTCTAGGCAGGGGAGATCTTCTTTGGGGCTGTGTGTTGGGATATTGTGTTTGTGGTTTGTAGATTTTGTGAAGATCCTTTTGTTTTGTGTACTTTGTGTTTTTGTTTGTTTTAGTTTGTGCTTATAATTATAATTATAATTGTGTAGCCTATTTTCTTCACGCTATGTGTTTGAAAGTTTCCACTCACAGTTGCGCAGAACGTTCTGATCGGAGAACGTGCCACCCGGAAAGTGCTTTACAACTGTTGGCTATGGAAAGTTTTCGCTTCAAATTAGGCTGAAAACAAGGATCTTGTAGCAAAACCCAACGTTACTTCTCCTGTCTGGGAACATTTTGGCTTTGAGCCCGATGAAGAGGGAAAGGCAAAGAATTTGGATGAGGCAGTGTGCCACATTTGCAGCAAGAATATCAACATCATGCGAGGAAACACGACAAATCTAGCATCGCATCTTAGGACCACTCATCGTCCGTTATACGATGCAATGAAATGCACCCCATGGCTCGGCACTACATAAGTTAGGAGTCTCAGAGGCATTTGCCAGAGTGCCTATATGTAATATAGTGGCAATATGCGCCACCAGCACTGCATCTGTGCAGGTGTTCAGTGCAGCAGGAAATATCCTCACTCCATTGAGGGCATCTCTCAAACCCGACAGGGTTAATATGTTGGTTTTTCTTGCGAGGAATACCAAGTCGCAATAGGAAGAGTCACTTCAAAGGCCTTTCGATAGAGCGGGGGAGAGAGTATAGGCTAAACTAAAGCGGAAACATGGCCTTTCATTTATTAGCCCTTTTATTATTTCATTATTGTTTTTTTTTTATCCAAGCAATTGCCACAACGAACATGCACAGCGTGCGCTTTAGAAGTTTTATTTATTTCTTAACTTTGAAATGCAAAGTGGCCTTACGTTCATTTAAAAGCTGTGTTCAAGGCATTCAAATGTTTATTCCATGTAGCCTATATAGCAGCTAAAAGTGAGAAAATAAAAGCAGAAATGGCTTTTAATTTAACTTATAAGACCTTATTTCATTTTTTTTTAAACGAGTGGCCTTTATTCAAGAAATTGTCGCAATGAATGTGCGCTTCTTAACTTTGCAGTGCAAAGCCTTAATAAATGTGTAATGGCCTTTTGACTGTTTCTGCTATTTGCACATTTAGTTTCAAGAACAATTTGTTCTTTGTTCTTGCAAGCGTGTTACTGTCAATGAACAGTGTTCAGTAGCCTATCCATGTTGTCTGTGTTTCAATAACGAATGCGTGCTTGCCGAATGACGTGCCTGCCAAATGCCGACCAATATTCCTGCTGCAAAGTCGGCCTCTTAATGACAACACTGGAATAATAGACATTTATACTATAGAGGCTATAAAGAATAGTGGAGGCAATCAGGCAATTAGGTAATTAGGTAATTACCTCCACCTGCACTACCCAGACCAGCAGAGGCAGGGGACATAACATTGATCTCAACCTGTTTTTATTGATTTTCCTTTATTATCAAGCGTGCCAACAATCGGACTAATCAAATGGCAAGTAGCCTAACACACTGTCTTCATACCGTGTTAGGGATTAAATCATAAATTCAATTTATCCGTTAAAAATCAGTTTTAATAACCAAGTAGTCTACACTTAACAAGATACTCCAGTCTGTTATCTACCATGTTGGCTTTCAGAATCACCAGCAAAAACAAAACTTCAAGATTTTTTACAATCTACGCATTGCAGATATTTACCATGAATACGAGTGCAGAGAAAGAATTGCATGTATCCGCAAATAATGTTGATTAAAAATGTGCACAATTTCGTACTGCAAATGAAAATAAATGTAGGCTATAAGGCCTGGCTACTCGCCAAACTCACTAAAAGTTGGGGAGTTGAATACATGTTTTGCGCCAGGGAGGGGAGGGAGTACCTATTTTTTTTATTAAAGAAAGGAAGCGGCTTGGAAATAATGGTGTCTGAGAGTTGGGAGTTAATGGTTTCAAGAATAGAACCTAAGAAACCAAAGCGAACAGGTGGGAAGTATCTAAGTTAAGCTCCACAATAGGAGTAGCTGTCAAAAATGGATAAAAAGGAGATGGAAAGCCCCAGGGTTTTCAGAGTGTTTGGGGAATGATTGGATGTCTTGTCTTTGCGTTATGAACGATTGTTGTTTGTATTGGTCTGTGCAGATCAGCCCGGGTTTCTGTATGTAGCCTATGTATTGTTCACGTGATAAACTTACCAGTTGCTGATGACCACCCAAATGCAAACACCTCGTATATATGACTTGGTCATGTGCTGTTTTTTACTCACCATTCATACCTATGAGCATATTCATATAACCTAAATGTATACTGCAGACATTGGTTTATTTATTTGAAATGTATTAGAGGTCATATCCACGACAATGAGTGGGATCTGAAGTAATGAGGAAATAAAATGAATGAGAAAATCAACGTGCTGGTTTAAAAGCTAGTGCTGTTTCGTCTTGTTTGCAAACAAGTGTTGTCTCAAATCAGGGTTTCCGCCAGTGTATTGCAAGCCCGGCACTCGCCGGGCCTAAATTGACCCCCCGCCAGGCCTAAGCATCGATTTTTTAATTTTTTTAAAAATGTATTTTTAAGATGTTTTTTAAACTACAGTTACAGTGGGGTGGCTTGGTTGGAAAGCTCACCAGCGACATCTGTTGGTTAAAACGTGAACGCACTATAGGAAAACAGCAGGTCTCTTCTTTGCCCTCGTTGTGCATAGAGTGACGTTTAACACTTGATGTTTCCAACTATCACAAGCTAACGGTACCTAGCAAGGCACCATTTCTTTAGTAGGCTTACTAACCTCGTTACGAACTGTGTTATCACTTCATGTCATCGGTAAGCACATTCTTTTTATATTAACTTAAGCAGTGTGTAGGTAACGTTAAAGTAGTAGCATGAATGTAACGTTCGATACATTGTAACATTACATGATTTATTAATCGCCATCTAAATAACGACTTCACTTGTTTATTAATAACGTTAGCTTGGTGACATTGATGTGCACGACAACGTGGTCATTTAGCTAACTTAGCTAGCTAGCCAAACAGTCAGTAAGATCCATAGACATTTTGTTGTTGAAATGTGCCCAGTATTCCAAGGCTGTACATTGTTGTAAGATTCAGTAGCCAATAAGTAGGCAGTGTTGCGCATATCCCGCTATTACAGCTCGTTTCCAGCCCAAACCACTGCAAAGAGAGCAAACTTTTTTTGTCAGTGACATTTCCTTCTGACATCTACAACGGTAATCGCAAACACGACATTTATTTTGCCTTTTTGTATAGCTATTTCCATGGATAAAATCGCATTTATTATTATTATTTATTGGTAAAAACATTTACTTCACATCCAGGGAGATAGCCAACTACTTGCACGTTACATGACATGTGTAGCCATTTAGTAATACGATCGCATTTCAGGCTAGAAAATAACCCGTTAATCCAGAGAAATTGCTGAGTTGTCTTAAAATCTTTATCGCAACAGAATGTTTCAAGGCTGGCAGCCCGGATCAAATTTGTTGTGACAGCTGCCGTCCAAAACAAACATCTGAGAGAGGCTGCCTGCCTGCGTGTCTCCCCCAAGGCGTTACGTCATTGTTTTGCAATGCGCAGCTGTCGTAAAAACATGCTGGCTTCGATAAGCGGAATCGATAAGTTCGGAGCCATATGATTCCAATGAATAGGACAACTTGGAACCGGTTTGCGATTCCCATCCTTACATGTGCCCAGCATTCCAAGGCTTGTTGTAAGATTCAGTAGCCAATCAGGACTTGAATACAAGTTTTTTGTAGAGTGCAAAAACTTTGATATTATTTATTTTAATTTCTTTTGTTGTTGTTGAAATGTGCCCAGCATTCCAAGGCTGTAAGAATCAGTAGCCAATCAAGACTTCAATACAAGTTTTTGTAGAGTGCAAAAACTTTGATATTATTTATTTTAATTTTATTTTATTTATTTTGTTGTTGTTGAAAACACAGCATTCCAAGTCTGTACATTGTTGTCAGATTCTTTGTAAGACTATGTTATGCTGTAAATAGTTGTTGATTTTTTTTTTACTGTGTGTTGAATAAATGACTTATTTATAACAACATTCACATTACGTAGTTATATTTTCAAATCTCCAGTCAGCTTTTAGCACTGACTTAATGTAGGGCCCTATGGAATCTGTGTTATAGCTTTTTTAAATTCTCAATTTCGCGATTCCGTATGTGATTCTGTTATCACAGAAACTATAGGGCCCTACCTTAATGCTGCCATCAGTCTGTTGCTGGCCCGCGCCGGGCCCCCATCAAAAAAGACACTTGGCCGCCGGCCCGCGCCGGGCCGCTGGCCCCCGTCAAAAGATACTTGCCACCGGGCCTAACAACTTTTCTGGGGGAAACCCTGCAAATGATGCTAATTTTTGTTGATTAACGTTTATTGATAGCACGTTCTAAATTGCAGTATTCATTATTTGTTTTGCACATGTGGCTCTTCAAAGTATCTCACTGTGTCCAATTGTTAAGTGATATGATATTTTATGTTGAAAACATGTTTTTCATCAGATTGTATATCTTTTTGTACTGTGTTTGTTCTGAGTAAGTGTTAATAGTAATTAATATAAATGTAGGCTATGAGAGACATGCATACACATAATGAATGCAAACACATTGCAGGTGAAAGAAAAACACAGGCATGGATTCAATCATTTTTCCTTTACAGTGAATGAGAAATAAATGGAAGTGTGGCATGGCTCGGTTTGTGGGAGAGGTTCAGGGCAATCGAAGGACCTTAGCTAGCTAGCCAAACAGTCAGTAAGATCCATAGACATTTTGTTGTTGAAATGTGCCCAGTATTCCAAGGCTGTACATTGTTGTAAGATTCAGTAGCCAATAAGTAGGCAGTGTTGCGCATATCCCGCTATTACAGCTCGTTTCCAGCCCAAACCACTGCAAAGAGAGCAAACTTTTTTTGTCAGTGACATTTCCTTCTGACATCTACAACGGTAATCGCAAACACGACATTTATTTTGCCTTTTTGTATAGCTATTTCCATGGATAAAATCGCATTTATTATTATTATTTATTGGTAAAAACATTTACTTCACATCCAGGGAGATAGCCAACTACTTGCACGTTACATTACATGTGTAGCTATTTACTAATACGATCGCATTTCAGGCTAGAAGATAACCCGTTAATCCAGAGAAATTAAAGTTGGATTTAATTTACGGTTACGGTAAAAACCGTTAAGTGGGCACACGCACCTGGAGTGCATTACCAATTAGTCTGGGTATTTAAAGTATGCTCTTTTCTCAGTAGGTGGCCTGATTGTTTTGTTTTGTCTTTGTTATTTTAGTTTGTTGTGTTCCTTTGTTGTTTTTACCTGGATCCTGTGAGTGTGAAGGGCGAAGACATTTTGTTTTGTTTCTGTTTTAAAGAACCGTTCTCTCTCTACAAAGCATTTGAATAAAGTTCCGGAATTCCCATATCTCCCTGTGGTCAACTCTTCTGTCAACAAAAGGGGTGTGTCGCGGTGCGTGACAGTCATATTTTTAAATGGAAGCCTTTTTAATGGGCTATTGTACAACCCCAATTCCAAAAAAGTTGGGACAGTATGGAAAATGCTAATAAAAGAAAAAGGAGTGATAATGTAAATACTATTCACCCTGTACTATATTGATAACACTACAACAGAACATTATTTGATGTTTTACTTTGTGAATTGAATTGTTTTTTGAAAATATACTCTCATTTCAAATCTGATGACTGCAACACGCTCCAAAAAAGTTGGGACAGTCGAGTGTTTACCACTGTGTAACAACACCATTTCTTTTAATAACACTTATTAAGCATTTGGGCACTGAAGACACCAGTTGGTTAAGAATAGCAAGCGGAATTTCCCCCCATTCTTTTATTATGCAGGTCTTCAGCTGTCCAATTGTACGGGGCCTTCGGTGCCATATTTTTCGCTTCATAATGTGCTACACATTCTCAATCGGAGACAGGTCAGGACTGCAGGCAGGCCAATCTAGCACCCGCACTCTCTGCTTACGCAGTCATGCACTTGTAATCTGGGCAGAATGTGGTTTGGCGTTGTCCTGCTGGAAAATGCAGGCACGTCCCGGGAGAAGACGGCGTCTGGATGGCAGAATATGTTGCTGCAAAATTTATACATATCTTTCTGCATTAATGGTGCCCTCACATATGTGCAAGTTACCCATGCCATGGGCACTGACACATCCATACCATGACAGAGGCTGGTTTTTGGACCTGACGCTGATAACAGCTTGGATGGTCCTTTTCCTCTTTCCGGCTGTTTTGTCCAAAAAATATTTGAAATGTTGACTCGTCGAACCACAAAACACGCTTCCACTGTGCTACTGTGCATGCCTACTCAACTATTGCTTGTACTATTTGCATAGACTGCTTTGTTGCTGTTTTTGTTGTGTTAATCAGATTAACCTACAGGGTCCAAGTTAAACTACGCAGTCGTTCCCTGCACTTGGAACTGTACTTCCCTCTAGGGTTTTCAACACACTTGTTCCTGGTTATGGTTATACACTTTGTTGTATGTCGCTCTGGATAAGAGCATCTGCCAAATGCCTGCAACGTAATGTAATGTACTGTCCATCTCAGATGACACCGAGCCCAGAGAAGTGTTGATGTATAGCTTCTGCTTTGCATAATAAAGCATTAACTTGCATCTGTAGATGTAGCGGCGAATGGTGTCGACTGACAAAGGTTTACTGAAGTATTCTTGAGCCCATGTCATGATATCCATTACAGACGCATGACGACTTTTAAGACAGTGACGTCTGAGGGCTCAGAGATCACGTATTCAGAAGTAGTTTTCAGCCTTGCCCTTTACGCACTGAGATTTGACTGGATTCCTTGAATCTTTTAATTAGGCTATATTGTGCACTATAGAAGGTGAAAAGCCCAAAATCCTACCGATTTGTCTTTTGGGAACGTTGTTCTCAAAGTGCTGGATTATTCACTGATGCATCTGTTGGCAAATTGGGGAGCCTTGACCCATTCTTGCTCTTGAAGGACTAGGGCTTTCTTGGAGGCTCCTTATATACTATAACACGATTGCCTCACCTGTTTAACGTCACCTGTATCACATCACTGTGATATTTCAACTTTTCACATCGTTATTAGTCCTAAATTTCCCCTGTCCAAACTTTTTTGGAACGTGTTGCAGGCATAAATTTCATAATAAACATATATCTTCAAAAAACAATGAAGTTAATTAGGTAAAACATGAAATACCTTGTCTTTATATTATTGCTTTATTGTATTTGTTTGAATACAAGTCAAAGTAAATTTACAAATTACTGCTTTCAGTTTTTATTTGCATTTCATTTACCGTCCCAACTTTTTTGGAATTGGGGTTGTACATGACAGACCTGCTAATTGTTAGTATGTTGGTAGAGGATCTGTAGGGCTAGCTGACATTAATTTACAGGGTAGCTACAATAGCCTAGTTAAAAAGTAGTTACTAGTACAGGCTCAGCAGTGAATGTGATCATATTGACTTAAAGGAAATCGACATGCCTGCCGTGAAGTCATTATCTTGCACCAGTTTCCATATGGCCGGTAACGTTACCTATTAGACCGAAGCACAAAGCAGATTTCGGTATTTCATTTCGGAGCCATCTGTACTAATGTTATACAGTCGGTCTGTCATCTAGATAGCAAGGTTGCTAACATTAAACTCAGTCAAAATGAAAAAGTGGAATGGTGTAAAGTGTGGGTGTATTTTACTTGGATTTAAGAAATATAAATGAGTTTCCCGCAAAGATGCAAAAAGCAATAGTTTAAATGTTTTATTTTTAGTTACCCAACAAGCCAGTGTAAGGAGTTACAAGTTTGCTTGAGTCCAAGGGGAGATTTGAAACCTGGCCTGTCACTCATCAAAAAGACCCATAGGCAAACGCGCTACCCAGTGAACTACTAGTGAAGTAGATGCTGGGGCCACAAACTTTTGTTCTTTTAAATTAGTGCACTTCTATATATGTCCATTTTGTGTGTGTATGTGATGTTTTGATTAGCTGATGTAACTAAATGTACAATGGGAGACATATTCTTTGTAGACCTGGAGCATTGTGATGATGTAATTGGCAGGAAAAAGAAGAAGGAAAAAAATACTCTTAAGTTTGGGGTTTTACTGTGTGGATGTGTGAAGTTGTTTGCGAACTCTGTCTGTTGAAATGGGGTCAGCAGGTACAGAAATTAATGTTTTTAAGGGCTGAGAGCCTGTGGTCTTTGTGGTTATTTCTGTAGAGAACCCTGAAAAGTACCAAACTCCCTGTGCTGTATAGGTATGGGGCATGCTGCCCCACCAAGACGTAACTTGGCGGGGCGGCATACCTGCCATTCCAATTTATGGATTTTGTTGTGTGGATGTGTTTCCTGCTAAAGTTAGAGGCCAGTAGGGGAGAGCGGGGAAATAACTAATAGTTTTAGTTATAATCAGTATTAGTATTTGGCTCAATTCTGAAAATATTACTAAAGACAGATTAATCATTTTTAATACAAAACAACCGACATCCCTTGGCTATGATTACAGACCACAATGGAATTTCTGGGACATACCATTCACTAGAAATCTGACCTAAAGTACCAAGAGTGAAATGTTACATTTAACCTCGAGGTTGGGGTAAAAACTAGCACGGCGTGGGGTACACTGAACAGTCTTAATAGCTTTAAAAGTTAACACAAAGTAAGGCAATTCAATATAATTCCATGTTATGATAGTCTTTCATTTATTTTTGATTACATTTATATTTTTTATATTAACCCGATTGTAATGCAAATAGACTGCAGATAAAGTTAATACTTGCACATTAAATACTCCAATAATTAAATAAATGAATAAATAAATACTCCAAAATGGCAATTAAGTTAAATGCATGATGTTTTTTAAATTCCATAAAAATAATCAAATCAAATAGTAAGAAAACCCCCCTCCCATGTATTTATGTCCTGTTCTTGCATTTTTACTGCAGGAATTTGGAATTATGGGATGGTAAAATCCTCCAAAATGGGCATTCAATTCTATATATGGTGCTTATTGAAAATTCAATAAATTAATTATGTCAAACTGTTTTCTGCAAACTCAAATACATTCTTGAAAACCAACTTTTGCTGGTATATATACAATGGAATGTGTTTTTACTGTAGCAAATTGGAATTATGGGATGGCAAAGCCATTCAACAGTTTAATTACATAGATGGTGCTCATTAAAAATTCAATTCAATAATTAAATCAAACTGTTTTCTGCAAACTCTAATACATTCTTAAATAAAACCTTCCATCTTCCCAGGTATAGAAGCAATGGATTCTGTGCATTTTTATTGTAGGAATTGGAAATTATGGGATGGCAAATTCCTCCAAAATGGCCATTCAATCCTATACATGGTGCTTCTTAAGAAATCAACAGCACACTTAAATCCGACCGTTTTCAGCAAAGTCCACTAGATTCTTGAAGACAACTTTCCCAGGTAGTCATGCCAGTACTGCCATGTTTTTTTAATGTAGGAATTTGAAGTAATGGGATAGCAAAAAATTGCATGTTTGGTTCAAATTAGCCTATCAATCTTTTAAAAATGATATATTTTTTTATTTGCCATTGTTCATCATCACCAGTGTCATCATCATTATTATCATCACCAGTGTCCTCATCAGTGTCATCATCATCATGCCAAATAAAATATACCAATTTTTTAAAAGATTGATAATTCCAAACTGCTACAGTAAAAATGCCCATTCATTGCATGAATGCCCGGGAAGGTCGTCTTCAAAAATGTAGTGGATTTTGCAGAAAACGGTTTGATTTAATTATTTCATTTAATTTTTAATAAGTACCATCTATAGAATTGAATGCCCATTTTGGAGGATTTGACCACCCGTAATTCCAAATTCCTGCAATAAAAATTGAATCCAGTACAGAATCCAGTACATGAATACATGGGAGGAGGGAAGAATATGTATGAGTTTTCTCAAAAATATTTGATTTGATTGGGTTTTTAAAAAAATGGAATTTAAAAAACTGCATGCATTTAACTTAATTGTCATTTTGGAGTATTTATTCATTTATGTAGGCCTAATTATTGGAGTATTTAATGCGCAAGTAGTAACTTCATCTTGCCGTATATTTGCGTCACAATCGGGTTACCGTAATTAATAATGTTGACCGCTCACTAAATTTTAAAGTGCGGATAGCTTTACCTTTTTCAAAGTGCAGATGGGGTGACCGCAATGCTAGAACTGAACTCTAAGATATGTTTCTATATACGCTCTATAGGTTTAACCCTATGGCTTCAATACGTTTTTTCCAGACCCACGGAGAGTCAATGGGTGCCGTCACAGTTGCTTTGTCCATATTTTTTATACAGTCTCTACGGTTTAACCCTGCAGGGGGGGTGTCTGCACTTTTGCCTGGCTAGCAGTCCCAGCAAGCTAACTTGCTATATCAAAACTATGCGATCTATTAGTCACCAAAAGCCTGTCCAGGAATACATACATTTGGATTCCTTGACATACACACACAACACAGTAGCCAAAAAAAACTTCACGTAAAAAAAACCATAAATCACTTCCATAAAGCCAAAACACATTTTTGCCAATATCTCCAGAAATATTTAGCCTATTTAACTCTCTCGCCGTTCGTTGGAGACAAAGAATTCTGCGTGTTTAACCCAGAGACTGTAAAAAATAACCTTTAACCTGAAATACGTCGTTCCAAGCGTGATGCATCTACCGAAAAAATCCGTGTTCGGTTTTTGCCCCGCTCTCCCATAGTGGTGACGTTAACGTACAAATTCCAAATTGAACGGATTTTAAGCGTTCTTACAATCGATAAGTGTACCTGAAGGTGTGTTCTTGCAACATGAGAACACAAAACACAATTAGCCTACAAACACACTGGAATGCAGCTAGGACAGCTTTCGAAGCCACTCGAAGCAAATGTGACGTAATTCGGCTGTTGCTGATGTCTAATCGAAAAACGCCCACAGATCCAGAAGTCTTTCAGCAGAGCTGCTTCACTAACTTCCACGGGGTATGTTAAGTAACATAAGTTTGGCGTTTGTCTTTTCGCTTGTTGTTGTATTTTTGTATTTACTATTTGTATTTTAGATACTTTGCAGTAATGTATAAGCCAGCCACAGTGTTATAAGACTAATGCGATTTGTTGTTGTTTGACTTTACTGTTGACATTATAAGAGAAATAAAACATTGCTTATGATTGGTAGCAGAGGCTGTTCGTATTGGATACTCTGTGATCTACATATAATCTGTGATATATAAATATCTACATCTAAAAGAGAAAGGCAATAGTCGCGTTTTATGTCGGTAGGCTAATAATCGAAAGTGAAAGTCACAGATTGTTTTCCTTAACTATGTCTATCAGAAAATAATCACATTTCTATAATGTTATAATTAGATTGAAATAGGGCTGTTTAACCTTATTTCACCCCTATACTCAGTAGGCCTAGGTAAGGGGTCATTTGGTTCTGAGCGCCTTGTCACAGTAGTATTTAAAATGCCTTTAAGTATGATAAACATGAGCTGCACTTGTCGTCTACAAAATGTATCGGCTACATGATGATATGCCCGCTTCGCCATTTATGTTTACAATTGTAGAACTCGGGATGAGTCAGCGAGCTGAAGGTCCTCCGACGTCTAACGTCATGGAAGTATCGACTTACTCCCAAGTTGTTTTCAACGAAGTTCCTCAGTCTTATATTCCAAATTCCCCAGTGAAATGCAGCTATAAACTGACTGCAGCCATCGAACCACACCGTAGAGACTGGGTGGGAATTTTTAAGGTGAGTTACAGCGACCAGGTTGTTGAGGAATGACATGATAAACTTGGTGTTAAAAGAATTGTATTCGATCAACTGAACGCCTCAGTATTTCAATTCAATATGAACATTTTCAAAAGATGTATATAAATATAGTACAGTTTTCTTTTAAAGAACTTGATACACTGTTGTTGACTGACACCAACGACAAGTTTTTAGAGCAAGACATTGGTCATTGCACAGTAAAAAAAAACCAGACGGGCTTTGAGAATTCTTTCTAAATGGCAAGTTAATTATGGATTCAGATGGAACACTGGACACAATCCAGCCCTACAGCTGGTTGCTTAAATCATAGATCCTTTTCAAGAGAACACCATCAATGCATATTAAATACTTTCTTTCACAAAGTACAAGGTACAGCATGATAAAAACAAGGTGATCAAAATGTCACTGGTACTTCTACCTAATATGCTGAATGCCCTTGATCTGTAACAATCTTTTTTTCAGTCCTGTGTTCTTGCGAGTATCAGATTTGACTACGTTCTGAGCCTTCTGCACTGTGTGTATGTCAAAAATATTTCCTGTTTATTTGTTCAGGTTATCTGCGTGATGATTCTATGAGTCACACAGAAAGTGGATTAGTTTCACTTTAGGGGGCATTTAGTATCAGGGTATACCAGGCTCTCCTTTGCTCATTGTCTCTGAAACCCTAACCCTAACCCTAACCCCAACTATAACAGTGGCAAAGGCAAAGGAATCAAACCATATTGGATGTGGTTAGTGCCTCCAGAAGATAATGCAGACCATTAACCCCTAGGATTATAATGTATTGATGACAATTTGTTTGTTGTCAATACTGGCAATGTGTTGTCAAACTACTACCTGTTTGTCTGACAACAAACTTCACGCTGTGGTCCTACTGTACTGGATCAAAAAACATGTTGCCGATCTGGCCATTATTTCTATCGACTTTCTGCATTGTGTGTTTATTTACTTAGCAGATACTTTAATCCCATTAGGATAATGGTTTACATTTCAATGTAAATTCAACATTTTGAATTTATGCTTATATTCGCTGAAGAAATTCAGGATTTATGTATGGAATAGCCTGCCAGGTCATGTAGTAGAAGCAGAAACTCTGGGATTTTCTAGATTAGACTTGATACAGTGTTAGATACTGTTTAGTCTGTAGGTAATCAGAGCACTAATTTAGTCAGGAAAATGGTGAGCATTGTTGGGCTGAATAACCTGTTCCCGTCATTACGTTATGTTATCTTCAAATGATTCAGTTTGTCACAGCCTACTTAATATTGCATGCAGCCACTGTTCGAATAATTTGTCCAAGTGTAGATACAACATAGTGCTATGTTCAGTTTGCTATATCTATGCTACTTCAGTTAGCATACTATGGGATTGTAATGTCCAGTCTGAGTAATTGATGGGAGACATTGTCCAGAAATTTGTAAATTTGTTGGCTAATTCGTGTGTCAATGACTCCTCGGTTCTGAGGTTCCCCCCCCCCTCCCCCCCCGACCCCCCACCCCCTCATGGTCAACCATATATGAACCAATATCGGCAATATACTCGTTGGTAGATCAAGTTGTGCTGGTCATTGGAGAAGTAGATCTCAAGCCAAAAATGCCATTCAGAACCGTAATTAGGGATAGGGCTACTTAAGTCCTCTCAACTCATGGACTATGTCAGTTGTATCCCACCACTGTGGACATAGACCAGACAGAATTCAGCATGAAAACATGTGAAACATGTTATTATTTTTCAGTAACTGTTCAGGAAGGGCCCTAGTATGTCTTCTGTCATGTATGCTTCCGTTCTATTTCACAGGTTGGCTGGAGCACCACAAGGGATTACTACACCTTTGTGTGGGCTGCACCATGCTCTAACCCTGTGGGAGAGGAGCCAGTGGAACAGCATGTGACATTTGATGGTAAGGTCTGTCTGGGACTGACATTCTTCCTTTCTGTTCCTCTTTAGTGCTCTAGGCTGGTTCTCTCAGTAAGCTACAGAGACCTATAATGTGAAGGGAGTAGTTCTCCAAAAAAGAATTGGTGACATCCATTAGCTTGGATGTAACAAGCCTTGATTATTCAGCATTGTTAGGACTCAGTCAGGGTTTTTTCCTGCATAGAGAAATCTTTGGTGTATGCCAAGCAAAAGTTGCCTGTATCAAAGTGTAATAAAGAGAAAATGAACAATTGAAATTGCAGAGTATTATTTATTTGGCAGCACTGTGCAGCCCTCTGGTAATCAGAGAAAAACAAAGAGAGAGAGTAAGGCAGCACACGCATGGGCTCTATGGCGAGACTATCATGTGCAGGGATGTTCGGCTTGTTGGCGCTGCCATCCACCATCAGAGCTGCGAAGGAACACTATATGTCTTTCATGGTTTGACTAGGCACTTTAGTCCCAGTTAAGGCAAATGTTAATGCTACAGCATACAATCACATTCTAGATAATTTTGTGCTTCCTCAACAGTTTGGGGAACACCTTTTCCTGTTTCAGCATGACAATGCCCCTGGGCACACAACAAAGTCCATATAGAAATGGTTTTGTCGAGAGCGGTGTGGAAGAACTTGAGTGGCCTGCACAGAGCCCTGAGCTCAACCCCATCCAACACCTTTGGGATCAATTGGAAAGCCAAATGCAAGCCTGGCCTATTTGCCCAATCAGTGCCTGACCTCACTAATGTTCTTCTGACTGAATGGAAGCAAATCCATGCAGCAATGCTCCAACATCTAGTATAACGTGTTCACAGAACAGTGGAGCTTATTATATCTGCAAAAGCGGGGACCAATTTTATATTAATGGTTATAATTTTTGATGAGATGTTGGATATCAGGTGTCCATATATGTTTGGCTATGTTGTGCTGGGAGGGAGCAAAGGCAAATTAGTTTCCATAGTGTTCTTTAATCAATGATGCTTTTTTTCTCTCAAAAACAGTTTGGTGACGGCTATGATTTAAATGAGGCCGGACCAGGTACCGTATTTTTAGGTATACCAGTATGAATTCAGGCAATGGTATGCGTTTTTGCAGTACTGTAGTCACCAGTATTGTTTTTCATTCAGTGAATATAAAAAAATTGCACATTGCAATAGTATGATAAAAAATCAACTGAAGTATGATTAAAGAAAAAAAGATGGCAAAGCTGATAAGCAGTACAGGAGCGATTGTTATTACTCTTTTAAAAAAGCACTCTATAATCATAGATGGTTTATCGCTCAGTCCTACCTAGAAGTATATAGAATTACAAACCTAAACACTTGGATTTTTAAAGACCCTGTGCAGTCAAAATCATGAGTTTAAAATGCTTATATTATGACCAAAGACTATAAGGTTACTAACACATTGATTTTAAAAGTATTTCATACATGTATGTAATGAATTAGATATTTTTTCCTAAAAACTATACAATGCTCGACATTTCCGCCTGGTGGAGTATTTGGTATTGGTGGTTTTGAGACCAAATTCATGAAGTCACAAATATTTCTAATTTGCATTGACCAATGTGTGGTAGCCAAACTAACTAACCCAACCAGGAAATCCTAGATAGCTTTGATGTTATTGATAACCGCTTGAACGGACCGGTTCTGGTAAGCATCCGTTCAGGCTAGATGACATTCTGCTATTAATCGAATCAAGCCTACAAACTATAACGTTACCGTTAACCTCATCTCCCCTATTTACTTGCTGTCTGGCTATCGATAATTTTGCTAATGAGTTGCACTTATCTTGTGTAAATATAGCTAACGTTAGCTATATTTGGACTGCATTTATGTAGTGCTTTTATCCAAAGCGCTTTACAATTGATGCCTCTCATTCACCCATTCACACACACACTCACACGCCAACGGTGAAAGGCTGCCATGCAAGGCAATCAGCCAATCAGCTCGTTGGGAGCAATTAAGGGTTAGGTGTCTTGCTCAGGGACTCTTCGACACGCCCAGGGCGGGGGATCGAACCGGCAACCCTCCGACTGCCAGACAACTGCTCTTACCTCCTGAGCTATGTCACCCCAGTGTAACGTTACTTTATTCTCCAGACTGTTATAACGTTACTGCCGCAAAAAAAAAACAATTGATAATGTTATGTGCTAACATACGTTATCCTATAATGTTAGGGTCCTATATTATAGGCTGTAAGCGATGGACTCATACATATACGGCTCAATATTTCTAATGCTGTTTATCCATTATTACAGTCATATGATAACAAGCTAACGTTAGCTAACAACCGATGTTACGTGGAGTGAACGCTGATCCAGGTCAGTGGGAGTGAGTGGCCCGGGCTGTCAATCGAAAGTGAATGCATAAATAATTAGGACAGAACTGACACGCCCAGCCAGTCTTGAGTCTGCTATATTAAGAAATTCAGGTTTTACATCAAAGCAGGTTTTTTATCTTTTCAAAGTCTAATACGTAGAAAAAATACATATATATTTTGTAATTTAGTATCTAAAGGAACAATTTAAATGTAAGAAAATGGAGGCTGCACAGGGAAAAATTTTTGCTTCAGTACTTTGTATATTAACATTAGCTGGTTGCATATTAGGTTTCATATCCAATTTTTGAATTTAAAGGTATACTATGTAGGATTTTGTGGCCCTTGTAGACTCTGTGTTTTAAACCCACCTCACACCTCCTTCATCCTCAACTCCACCCACACCTCCTTTGAGAACACACCCTTGAATGCTACAAGCAAAAAAAGCAAAGAGGTGAGGGTGGTCAGAGGTATTGAAAGTAGCATTTTTAGCAACATGAGTGATTGCACATAGGCTTATTTCACGCAGCCGCCATTTTGAAATCTAAAGCGAGGCTGAGGTAGGAGTAACCCCAAGTGGAAACCTGGAAGTACGGTTAAACAACAATGACTTGGACCACAAACCTTGAGCTGTTACCACATTTTACGATGAACGATGTCGAAAAATGGGCTGAGGAGGCATGTCGAATACCAAGAGCAGTTTTGTTGAAAGGATACAGCAACTGGATAGAGGGGTACCTTACTGATATTGAAAGTAAGTTAACGATTTGCCAGCCGTAGGCTATGTGTCGGTGTGCTAGCTAATCAGCAAACGTCAAAATATTGTTAGCAGCTTGAACGGCTAACATTGTCATAAAAATTTTCCCTACCGTGAAGAATGCCTTACTTGTTTACATTTTGAACAGACATGACGCTAAATCACAAAGTTGTCTAAATCAGTTTGGTTGACCTATATATTAAGTTAACGTGTAGCCTACAGTTTTTTATTTATTATATAAAGGGAGTGGTTTTATGGATTTAAACACTCTATGATGGCACTATGAACAGATTGATGAGCATTTTTATATTTTTGCGCACGGTAGGTCTGATCTAAATTCAGTTATAGAATATAGCGCTTTTTTCCAAAGATAGTATTTCTTGATGTAATCGTTTTGCCATGTTAACACATGTCTACGCTTGCAGGTCAGGCACTTTTCATGGTAAGAAATTTTAGGATACAATTCCAATATTGCTTGTGTCGAAAGTGCTGCGATGGAGGCAATGATAGATTTACCCAGGAGCCACATCTGTTCAAAATGTAAACAAGTCAGGCAGTTTTCACTGTCGGGGAAAATCTTATGACATCGTTACAGGACCTGAAAATAAGGTCCAATCTCTTCTTATCTTGGCAATCCACTGGCGACAGGGTTACTCGGAAATCGATAGAAAGTCAAGCCTTGATCACATTCTCGTCTTTGATAAGATGTACAGCCTGGTACACAACAATATGCCATACTAGCATCACCGGGTCAACTCGCTTTTCTGCTTCATGTAAACACAGCTCCTAGAACACTTCCAGAATTCCTCCCACCTCAGCCTTGTTTTCGCGCAGGAAAATTTCAAAATGGCGAATAGATGGTAACAGTAATTAGGCAGTGTTGTAACGATCTTTACACTGAGTGCACACCTTAGTGCATAGAAACATTGTGCAGTAACTACTCCATAGTGCTGGTGCAGCTATTTTGTGTTTTTCCTCATTTGGTATTTAGCTATTCTAGGCCCTGTTTCACGAACCGTTATTGCTGAGTTAGCTGGATAACTGCACTAGGTAAAACTCGGAACCCTGCACAAGGTTGTAGTGTATCATAAATATGCCTTAGCGTAGTTATTTTATAAGATTTTCAAATAAAAACTCGTGCATAGTATGCCTTTACTTCAGTATTTCACATTGTTCATTGTTCAGACTGTGGTCCTAATAAAAATTGTGAAATTCATTATTAGTGCATTTCGATTTATTCTTATTTTTCTATAGTTACAGTATGTTTTAGTTTACTTCTCATGTAAGTTTTTGCTGGAAAACAAAATGCTTTCATACTGTCAATAACATGAAAAGTATCTTCATATGGTATTTTGGCTATATAGTCCAGCCCTAATGAGCATATCCCACTAAAAATTTGAGGTAGAAAGATATTATTAGCATCACAAGCAAGCTGAGATTCTCCTATTCCCAGCAATATATATAAAAACCATGTGTTTCTTGGTCAAAACTACTCGAAATGATGGAGCAGGTCACACCATACTTCAACCAAAATGTTAGGGGGATGACACGTTTTTATCAGTGGGATGACAGCAGACTAGTGCTCGGCGGTACAATGGCCTAAAATTCATATTGCCTTAATTTCCTACTGAATGATATTTTATATTATTTGATATTTTCTTATGCTTAAGAAACCCACTTGGGGGGGGGGGGGTGGGTTGCGTGGTACTGCCAGACAAACTAATTAGGTTAAATTTTCAAAGGCTTTTTTACTTATGAAATCATTTTCATGCTCTACTTATATCAGGTATTAAATTTTGCAATGATCTTTGAGTTGTAACTGATTTTTATCTTTGTAAACCCTTGCGAAGTGAATAACCTTCAGTTCTTGTGTCCCCAGCGTATTACTTGCCCAAAGAGGATGGAGAGTTCTACCAGTTCTGCTTTGTGGATAGCAGCGGTCAGGTGAGGGGTGCCAGTATCCCATTTCGCTTTGAGAGCCCAGCAGAATCCAGCCTGGATTACAGCATGGACAATGACCTGCTGGTGATCAGTACACAGGTATGCTCAGCCAGACATTTATTCCTTGAGCACACCCATATAATCTGAGCTTTTGCATTTTGTTTTTGTTGACCTTTCTAGTGCCTTTGACACTGAAGACCACCTCCTGTTATTACACAGACTATGACTTGTTGCTTTAGCCTGTGCTGTCTTCAGTTGGTTCCATAATTACCTTTTAGACAGTGTGTTAAAGTCTGAGTTTTTAAACTTGTCAAAAGATTCAAGAGTCAATACTGGGTCCAGTCTTGTTCATCTTATACATAAATGACTTTTGAACCCGTTCGTGCAAACCCCGTTGTGGTTGGCACGCCGGCATGCCTATAACACTCAACTCGGACATTCATTACTCCTGCTACCAAACTATGAGTGGAAACAAAAAACTCTATGTTTTAGCTTTATTAGTACACACTACACCATAAAGATGCTAAATACAGCATTTCTAAATGCCATCATTGTCATGCTGGTCGTCCATTTAACCAGCGCCACCTCCCTGCAGTCTCATCTGCAACTATAGCCCCAAGCATGACACACTGAACGATCGCGTCCATCTGGTAGTTCATAAAAATATTCTTTCACAACAAAAAATTTGTATTCCATCATAGCAACAGAGTAAAGCCAACAACAGCCAAAGGTATGCCATTACAGTGGTGAAAAACGCAGCCACCTGAGTAGTGAAATAAACAAACAGCAATGTTTGTGCAATTACGCCATGTCGTTCTACTATCTTGTCACTGGCTTTACACTTAAAGATGTCCCTTTCAAGATTCAGTGGTCACTTTTGTCTTGAATAATCTGTTTGAGAAATAAACGCGCAAATAAAAAGCAGGGGTAGGTATTTACAATGGCCACCTGCAAAACCTCCCTTCTATTTTCCCTTCTAAACTCCTATCAGTTTGTTAATGATAACTTATCATGTAGAGGAGAGTACAAGGTATGGAATGGTATATGGAATGTTTCATATGAATTTTATTACAAGGAGTGAGAGCTCTGCGAGAGGTTTCTTCAGCACAGTGTTGTGAATTCAAATGTAACATTACACAGTAATGTACAAACACTCATTGCGGCATAATGGTTTTTTTCTTTGGTTTTTGGAGGATTTTACAAATTTTTCCAACTCATCAGCATGGGTGAAGCAAATTGTTAGGTAGTTGGTCAGAAAAACAGGAATCATGAAGTCTAGCTAGAATATATCTGATCATGTGTATGTATTACTGCTTGTAATATTTCATTTATTTACGTTGTCATATTTTTGATATTGCTATATATTCGCATTGGTCGTAAGAGACAACTGTTAGCCTTTGCTAATAATGCTCAGCACATTTGTATTGGGGCTAACTAACAGCCCTAGCTGTTAGTATGGAATGAAAGTAGCATGGAAAATACTCATTCAAATTTACTGTGTGCTGATATGTGCTAGATTGACGTAGAAATTCCCATTGGAGTGTTCATAATAGTAACATGTCGTCCCATTCCCATGCAACAAAAGATTACATACTGCAGAGTACAGAAAAACTTATGTGTGAATTATTATATATTTAGGTATGTGTACTACATACCATAAATTGAGGTGGCAGGTATGTCTTGGCAGGGTGGCATGCCCCATACCTATACAGCACCAACAGTTTGGCACTTTCAGGGTTTCCTACAGAAATATCCACAATGACCACTGACACTCAGCCCTTAAAAATATTAATTTCTGTACCTTCTGACCTCATGTCAACAGGCAGAATTCACAACCAACTCCACTCGTCCGCACAATAAAGCCCCATTTTTTCCTCCTTCTTTTTCCTGCCTGCTTACATCATCACAAATACTCCAGGCCCACAAACTGTACGTCTCCCCATTGGATATTTTGTTACACTAGCCTATCAAAACACCACATACACACGCAAAATAGACTTTTTTTTCACAGCGGTTGCGGCTGCTTCGTTGGTGGCTCACTGGTAACGTCCTTGCTTTGGGACCGTTGAGGCACAGGATAAAATCCCAACTAAGGCTCATGGAAAACTTTTCTTATGCACGCTTATTTGCGAACTAATAATTGTCTATTACTTTTAAACTATTTCTTTTGAAACTGTATCATTCTTCTGGATCCTTGTGGACCAAATCTAGCCGATCTTTCACAGAACGTATAGACTGTATATGACATAGCCTAGCATATAGACGTTTGGTTAACCGGCTACATTTGGTTGTGGAAGTTATCTGGCCGGCTAGGATATAGCCAGGCCATATAGAATGAAACTGGAGCTGAATTGTGCTTACTGAGCAAATGATGGCATTAAAGAACATCTTATTGCAAAGCCGTTCATGGCCATTTCACTAAGTAGGTGTATATAACTTTATTCCCTTATGCAATATTGACATTCAAATTATTACCAAAAGTCATGATGCATATGCATTTCATGACATCAGATATATTGATTTTCTTAAAAAGTTTTAAAGGCTGACCGCTCTGGCGTTTGTACTGTTTACTGCTTTTTTAATAAGTTACTGTAGCTAACATTAGGCCTAACTGCAAACGCCACATTTATAAATTAATGTTAGCTAGCCCTATTCTCTACCGACATATAAACAATTATGTCTGACATGTCTACAACACCCCATTACAAATAAAAACACTTGCATTTAAAAACATGACATACACCGATCAGCCACAACATTAAAACCACCTACCTAATATTGTGTAGATCCCCCTCGTGCTACCAAAACAGCTCTGACCCGTCAAGGCATGGACTCCACCTCTGAAGGTGTCCTCTGGTATATTTGGATTTCTGTATATATTTGTATCTACTGTATACTTGTATCTGATATTTTGTATATACTGTAAATTAGTATTTGATTGTGTTACTTTGTTGTCTTTGATGCTGCAACAGTGCAAATTCCCCCCGGGGATCAGTAAAGTACACTACTAGTACTACTACTAATTACATTATTGGCTTTTACATAAAAAATTTGAAATGGATTACATTATTGGGAGTCATTCCACTATTGGTAAATCACCACTATTTATTACATTATTAGTTGCTACAGGGCTATAAAAAGCTAAGAAATTGTTAGAAGGTGAATTATTTCCACATGATTTTAAAAACTCTTGACTGGTCAGAGCTGTTTTGGCGGCACAAGGGGGACCTACACAATATTAGGCAGGTGGTTTTAATGTTAACTAGCAGTAATTTACGCGAAAAAAGACGTTCATGCACAAGCTCGAAATTATATTTCAGACACTCGTTGAACATCACAGAATACAGTATAGTGCAGGTGCTGTCTGTTTTATATATGATTCAATAACCAAAGTCATCTCTGTCTTGGTTAGTACACATTCTTACTACAATAGTCTGCGATTATGTCAAACTTAACCTTTATGCCCATTCTGCAGAAAACATATTGTTTAAACTATTCAATTAAATAATCTGTGATAATTTCTTTGGTACTACTGTTATTTTCTGATATGCAAAGATTGCTGAATAAATTATTAGCATACACCAAAATATGTGTGTGTATGCTATTAGTCAATGTCAATTGTCTATTTATAAGGTGAACAAGCTAGCTGAGGAAGGGAGCAGGAGGAGTCTTAGCTACAGCTAAATGCCTTATAAACCTTATAAACGCAAAAAGTGGATCTCAGAAGAGAAAACCGAAAATGGAGCAGGAGAGAAGTGTACACAACTTGAGAACTCAGGAGTTGAAATTGAGCGAGATTGATGATAATTTTGTAAATGAAGGCTCATCGGCTGTCTGTCAAATGAGTGAGTACATAGTGCTTTGCATGATCAGATTGTAAAAGTTCAGATAAGGATAACCATTACATTACATTACATTTATTTGGCAGATGCTTTTATCCAAAGCGACGTACAAAAAGTGCATTTCATGGTCATGGACAACTACAAAACACAGGTTCAATAAGATATAATACTTATTTAACTTATTTAATACTTATACAGCTATTTCTAGCCAAGAACACAATTTAGTTCACACATAACCGTAATCCACAAGTGTTTCTTAAAGGGTTAGTTCACATTTTTACAACCAGGTCCGCTGGGCTACTCATCATGAATTATGTGATAAAGTTGGGCCCCACAAAACTTGTCTTCCCCCCCAATCACAGCAGTCCAAATCTGGGACTGGCTGCGAGGTACGTGGGTTTGCATGTATGTATGTGTATGCATACCTCTCATAGTCTACATTTATATGCAATGCTGTTAATAGTTTCTTATCACAAACACAGTGCAAAAAGAAAATATATCTGAAGAAAAAAATGTTCAATGTACAAAAATGCCAAGTTACTCACACATACAAAGCACTATAAGCCATTAAGACTTGCTAAATCTATGCCTGCCATTTTAAGTGCTGATATCAAAATTAGGCCAAGTTACAGGTAACAATATTGGCTATCTTAACTAACACAAATGAAACATGCTGTATTTCAACATACCTGCCAAGTTCCATAGCTGTACGATTTATGTTTTTTTTCTGCCCATTCTGTTTTAGGATATAATAATAATAATAATAATAATAATAATAATAATAATAATAATAAATAACATGTAAAAATAATAAAAAACAGAACAAAAACAACAGGGTTCAGGCAGCTTTGCTGCTTGGAACCATAATAATAAAAAACAGGACAAAAACAAGTCTGAATAATGAGACAACACCCAGTTATTTCTGGTTAAATCAAGCTTAGCCTCAGACAAATGTTTCATCTCTGAAGGATGATGGCGAGACTTGAAGATTTTTTCTTTCTCATTGTTAACATCCTGTTGCTTTTAGAATTGTTGGCTCTATTATTGTTTTTGCAACAGATTCAAAAGTTGTGTTCATGTAGCCTTAGTACAAGTTGTTGGGCAGCGCATTTTAAATAAGAATTGAAGTGCACATCCCTAATCAATGTAGCACATCCTTTATTATTATTATTTAATCATCTAACAGTAAGCTTGTAAAACTGTCTTGAAGATTTGAAGATAATAAATCAAGTGACATCATAGAATCAATGTAATTCAATTAGTCTAGGATGGACTGAGGGCTATTTTACAAAACTATAGTATTGACAGTAATGTGGCACTGTAATGTTTATGTTTTAGCTCATCACTCCTGAACCGTGTGGTCTAGAATCGAAATTCTTCCCCCCCCCCCAGATTCTGTGGCTCATGTCGAACAAAATGCATATTCCAAATTTAATGTGTGTCTGCCAAACATTCCGCCATTGCGGCAGTGATCCCATAAATAAAACAGGATAAACTATGCATGTCCTGGATTAAAAACTCCTTGACCCCAAGTGCATAAAATCTAATGGTGGATATGCAGAACTACTAAAGATCTATGAAGAAAAAAGGAAGCAGTGTACCCAGTGTCTCCAAATCGATCCAAAAAGTCTAAATTATGCATTGCAGTAAATCACAACATAATCATGTATTTCACTACAAATCAACTGTTTCAACTTCAACTTTCAACTCACTGTTGCATCATTTTCAAGTGGGAATTACAAGCTTCCTGTCAGTACAGTGGTTTAAAATATCTATGGGTCCAGAAACATATCCAAAATCTCCAAAAATTGATAAAATGCTTTTTGTCCATAAAGCTTATAAACGTGGCCCTTATGTAATGTTTTCTTGTTTGGGGATGGGACGACCCGTCCACCACTTTTTGGCGATGTTTGAGCTCACGTCACATCCGGTGCTTGATACACAAACCCTACTAAGCTATGGACAGACCTACTAATGAACACTTACGTTAAAGTGTGAAATATTCTCATAAAATACCACAAACCTTTTTAAAGACACTCTATTAAAAAAATAATGTATATAACTGAAATATTGTGAGCAGTAACACTTATGAGCCCTGTAGTGAGTAAATAAGGAATCGTGGTCGTTAAAATTGGCATCGTAGAATAGTTATGGAGGTAGAACCATGAGTTTTAACACTTTCAAATGGTGTATCACCAGACTGATTGAAAATCCACTGCAAAAAAACTGAATGAATGCAAATAAACCCAGTCAGACTTGAGGGGTAATCAAGTATTTGGTATCAAGACTGAATTGCCAAAAGGCTTCTATTTTACAAATATGTTTACTTTAAGTCCCCCTTTGTAATTGAACCTTTGTGTTTGCATATGTGGGTCTTCAGCATGTCACACGTAGCCTTGGCCACATAGACAGGTAAATCAAGATCAAGACATTTGTTTAAATCAAATTATTGCATGATGTCCAATTGGGAGAAGGAAAAAAAGGCCTGACAATTTGGAATTGTCATGTCTTGAAATTCCTACTACTCCTGTAGCATGATCACCACTGAAATGTGTAAATCCTTCAGTATAGGCTGTATTTGCCCCCTAATTCTGGCATGTACAATATGTAACAAGGTTCCCACTCGTCCTGGAAAACCTTGAAAACCTGGAAATTTATCGACTAGTTTTCCAGTCATGGAAAACACCTGGAAAATGAGAAAATGTACAAAATGTCCTGGAAATATTTGTGAGGTGCTGGAAAATTGTTGGCTAGGCTATAATTCAAGCTATTAAACAGTATTTTTTTTAGCTGCTGAGATTACACGGCAGCACAAAGTTTTGAATGGCTATGGTACTTACACATTGCGCCCCCCCCGGTCCACCACCGGCTTTCGGCCACCATTGTCCAGGTTTCATGTCTGTAAGTCTAAGTCATGGAAATTGTCCTGGAAAATGATTTCCTAAAATGAGTGTAACCTTTCAATAAACGTAAGATTTTCCAATTCTTTATTTTTGTCACATGTTTTCAGTCATCCCAAAACTGGGAAGAAATTCAAAACTGGGAGAAAAAAACCTTTTATATGAGAATAAAGCTTCCAATTCCACTATGTTTGAGTTTCTGTCACTTTTAGTAATATCTAGACTAATTCTGACTCTTGGAAAACCAAGCCTCAGGAGTTTCACCAGGATTAAAGGCTTCAAGAATAGTAACCATTTTATTTTGATTATGTCATTTTCAAACTTGTGTTGAAAAGGGGGTGTTACAGGAGAGATTAAAGTACATAAGAGACATTGTTTTTAATTACCATTATGTGAACATTGATAATAGAATAATTGTTAAATTGACATACTGTGAATTCTGAAACCAATTTTAGAATTATGATGTCACTTCATTTATCCTGATATTTTCTTTTAAAGGTCCTGTGATGTTTTTTTAAATATCTTGTGATGTTCATCAGGGAACATTGAGACACTGAGGACAGCTGAGTCTAATACATGTTTGTCTTCTTCAATGTCCACAATAAAGGGCTGAAAAGGAACTATGTTGCCAAGATACTTATGATGTAATTTTTATTCTTTTGATTGCGGGCTCCCATCTTTCTATTGTTAAAAATAATACCACACAATTTCAACAACCTTAATTGATCAAGAGACTGGCTATGACAAAAACCAGCAACACAAACCAGCATACACAGTGGATCCCCAGCACCAACGTTGAGAAACAAATATGTTCTGACTTGGAGAAAAAGTGCCTGTAGATTTTATGCCCCTCAAACCCTGTCTGTTCTACACAATGAAGTGAAACCTGACTGTTGTAGCTCTTGGTAATGTTATTTATCAGATTTCAACCTTTAATGTATTTTTTTAAATACATACATACAGGTTCTTTTAGCAATTGGTCTTCTGAGACATTAACAAAGGTTAAATTAATTAATTAATGTATCTGTCCTAAATCTGGATTCATCTGTGAAATTGTGTGAAGTTATGGAAGACTGTGATGCATTTGTTTTTACATTCAGGGGCAGGTAGAGAAAGAAAAAGAGGCGGTGCACAAAGAGATGGAGAAACAGAAGGAGACCATCAATATCCTGAGAGCTGAGCTCAATGAGCGACTACTGGAGATCAGCTGCCTCAGGGTTAGTCAGGATTCCTCTAAGCCTTTTATTTTGGTGGTGTGATTTTTTTTGTAACTGCATAGGATGTAAGAGAGCATGCTGTGACAGTTAAGCTTGTTGTCTCCCTTCAGGAGTCCAACGTGGAGTTGGGTCAGTCAGTGAGCCGGCTGGAGCAAGAGCAGGCCCAGAGAGAGACGGAGAGAGAGAAGGAGAGGGAGCAGTGGGCAAGCCAGCAGGAGAATGAGAGGACTCAGCAAGAGAGGGAGAGGCAGATCCTGGACAGCCACCATGGGTTGATGCAGGAGCCAATAGCCCAGAACACTGTGGGCCTGGAGGAATCCATGAGGGAGAGGGAGGTAATGTTTCGCTCATCCTCAGTCACTGAGCACCACCAAGTTACCTTGCTCACATACACTCCTGGGCAAATAAAATGGGCCAAGCCCAAAATGGCAAAATATTAAGCTTTTAATGGTCTTAACAACAAATCATTAGTAAGAAAATTATCAAGAATTAAACAAATGCACTCCTGAGACCTCCTTTGCCACCATTTGCTTGTTTACTTTTGCTGTAGTGAACTGTTTGGGGAAAAGCTAGAAACAGGGAAATTCACTTATACAGTAGACAAATTAACCTAATGTCAAATAAAAGAGTCATATTTTGTATTTGGTTGCATATCATTTGCGTGCCATGACTTCTTGATGTCTGTGACCTATCAACGTCATCAGGGTCTGGATATCTTATTTTCAGGTTGTCCAACAAGCGATACAAAAACTCTTTGCATTTGAATGGATCTCTATGGGAATTGGGGGGTGGGACTAGATTCAGCTGTAAATTATGCTGATACAGTATGGAACACGTTTGTTGGCTGAATGGCTTTAAGTCATCAAGGGTCCAAGGTATCAAATGAGTCTAAAACCACCGTGCTGCTGCCAGATATGCAGTAGATACTACAGGCATTGTTTCTCCTAATTAATTTTCCTGTTGAACTCAATGGTTTTTGTATCGCTTATAGGGAATCCAAAACAAGCGTGAATCCGCAATAGCTGTGACCGCACACACGCTTGCATCCATGTGTGCATGCATCCACGCACACACCCTCACACAAACACGTGACCTCTTCTTTGGCTCATGACCACAATCTTGTGCAAATCTGTGAATCCATTCGGGAGTTCTGCGCCTTTTTGTGATAGGCCACGCCCATCGCCACGCCCCCTCTTGGTCAATCGGCCTGAAAGTTACTCAGCTCTACCTTCGGTCATGACCAACCTCCATGCCCAATTTCAGCCTCCTGGGGCGAAAACTGTGGCCGCTACGGGGTGGGACACTTTTGTGGACCGACAGAGCTATAGAGCTGCGGTCGCAGCTAAAAAGCTTGGAAGCTACTCTTGTGTCATTGGGTGTTCTTCAAGATCTGGGACCTACTCAGTTTCAACCATTAAAGTTTTCCACTTCCCTAAAAACAAAATGCAGAGGGAAGCCTAGATTGCAGCTGTCAAATGGGAAGGAGGGATGTATATGTTTTACCACTTAAACAATATGTCATATTATGCAGAAAGTGAAAAAAGAGGTGCAGTACAGGTATACTGTAGATGCAATGTAAATTTTATTTAGCCTGCATGAACCAAATTATGCAGAAGTTCAAAAACATAAAATAGATTCATATGCTTCCAAGCAAACTTGTACAGGCTTCACCACTGGCTTCATTACAGTCGCTAGCTGAAAGATGTGCTATGATCAATCCTATAGTGGGACTTTTGCCATTTATTGAAGGTGCAACAGAAATTTTTGGTGCCGTTGACCGTAATCGAATGCTTTCATTTTTATCGTTCGACTGACCAAGTACCATTAAAAAGCAAATTTTATGGGTTAGTGCTATTGGCTTATGCTAGCTATCTCATATAAACCTCATACAGGGATCAGTAAAGGCTAACAACACACTAGCACTTACTTCTTGTTAGTTTCATCACCACTGCTGTGAAGTGAAAGGTGGACAAACTACGTTTTCTATGCCAAATGTTAGGCTATATGTCTATGCTGCTTACAGCACCCGACGAGGATTTACGGCAACCGGCATGCCAGCATGGCTAGTGAAACCGGCTCTAATTTTAGCAACGCAGCTACAGCCAGTTCATATGAATATTTGAAAGACTTTTATGAACAAATGTATATATGTCTATGGTAAGCAGTGCATGAGCATCGTTAACTCTCGGGAGAGCGTAGTTAACTCTCGCAAGAGTTAACAACGCTCACGTTCATTAGTTGCAAAAGGATACGTTCAGTTCACCATTCACCAGAAATATGAGCACGTTCAATGAACGTCGCTCTTTTAGCGCGTTCATGCACAACACTGTGTATGTATGGACAATATTGCCTAATATCTTTCCATTGTGCACATTGATCACTATTTTGAGAAATATTTAACTCTTTAGCCCTATGGTAATTTTGATGTTTTTTTTTTCACTACCCTCTGTTTTTTCCTAATTTAACAGGTTTACTCCATAGATAACCTATCTCGCAACCCATCATTTTTTTCACAAGACTTATCCCTATCTGGAAATACCAAGTTTAGGCCTGGATATGATATGGATTAGTTGGTAGGCCCTATTCTAGGAGGAAACAAAATCTTTCACTTGAATTCACTGTTCACTTGAGTTTATCTCCAAAACCAAAACTATCAGCTCAAGTATATAATCTTACATTGCAAGAATAGGTTGTATGGAGTAACCATGTCCATAAGTAGAGCCATGTCCATAAGTAGAGCACTGTGGCATACCTGATTTGCAAAGACATTTGAAAATGCATGTAGTCTGAGTCGTCTGCCTTCCAATTTTTCGTGTACAAATCTCAGGCCTTGTAGGCCTTGTAGGCCTTGTAAAATTGGTCTAGTTTTTCACATCCATGTTCCAGGAACTCATTTGAAAATTTCAAATGTTGAATATGGTAGTTTTTCTTTGTCCATACCACACAGCATGCAGACTGTACCCCACATGTTGCCATTTCCCCCTGGACCTGGACCTCAGCCTAATACCCTTGAGTTCCAGGTTGGAACCCAAGCAAAATCTTTGTGCTGTGCTGCTCCAGAAACTGTGGTATGTGAATATTTTGCAGGAAATTTCACCTCAAGCACTGACAGGGGACTGCACTGACATCTAACTATGCCATCAGGGTTATTCCCAGATGTGGTAAGAGTGGGTGGACTAATAAGCCAACATTTTCCACAACAGGACTGTTGTGTGTGGTACATTCCATGCTGAGGAAAATTTTGTTTGCCTTTATTGCATTGGCTTTGTCCCATAGGACAGATGGTGTACTCCCTGAAGAAATATAGCCCATAACAGTGTTCATGATGCTTGTCTGACTTGTCTTACATTTTAGAACCTGACCAAACTTGCTGTTAGTCTACCCTTCCTTTGAGTGAACCACATCTCATTTTCACTTTGATTTGTGGTCTCATCCTGCAACAGACCTGGGTCAAATACGTATTTGTTTTGGATTCAAATACATTTATACGCTTTATTCATCTTGTTTGTTGTATTGGAACCAATGAAATACTCTCAACAAGTACAAACCCCGCCTTCTGGTCATATTGGCAGGCTCAATTACACCAGGCAAGATCAGTAGAGCACAGAAAATTATTTGAATACAAAACAAATACGTATTTGACCTAGGTCTGTCCTGCAACTTTGTTCAAGTTACTTCATTTCAGTCTTGAGGCAATGACTGCATAAGTACATCTAGCTCTTTGTTACGTTCTGACTGTGGTAAGGTCCTATAATTTGGCTTATGTAGAGCAGTGAGTGGTTGTGGTACTTTCAATGATTTTTCCCTGTGTTCCACATCTCCTACAAACCTCTGGTCTTCATCTGTACCAAGATTGTCCCCTCCCTCCTCATCCTGGTAGCCTTCGGCTTCTTGCCTCTGACTCTGAAGCTGTGTCTGTCTCACTGCCATCTTCCTGAACTATGGTGAACTAGGCACAATCTGGATTTGTTTCCTAAAGACAAAAATTTTGACTTGATTTAACCCTCCAGCAAGCAGGTAGGCTATAACTACAGCAAAATTTGATTCCATCACATATATCTGGTGATATGTTCTTTAAACTTACTTTTAAAACTTCAAAAAGCTTTTTGGGAAACCATTATGTTTCAGTGATGGAAATGTGTAATCTGCTGCCTTTACACATGACTCTTCTCTCTGCTTGTGGTTTTGTGAAGTCTATGTGGGACACAGGTGTAAGGTCGACCTAAAATAATTTACATTACCTTAGCAGAGACAGGCAAGGGACAGGCACGTTTACTAATTAAATGTGTGTGTTTAGGGAAGAAGTCTTTTCTGTGCCCTATTTTGCATATTTCAGGAACATTACAATGAGACACACATGGCTATGTAGGAAAACCCTGATCTGTCCTTTCTTCCTTTTAACAAATCTGAAGAGATTGGACAGGTGAAAACAATATTGCTGTCCACTCACTACAGATCAGTGAAATGAGTACATGTGGAATCTGTATAATTTATACCTTCATGAGACGGGCTTAACTCCAAAGGTAGATGTGCAAAACAGCTGCCGCTTGCTTGTGCATACTCACATTCCTAGCTCATAACAAATGAGCAGCTCAATACTATATTTATTTGAAAATCCACTCGATTTTACTGTGGACAAAAATATGGAGATTATATAGACACTTGGACAGGGGAATGTGAGCAAGTACAAGCAAGTGGTAGCTCAGCTTTGCAGTTTTGCACAGCAACCTATGACGTAAACCACATCTCGCGCAAAGGTGTAAAATATACAGATGGAAGATTTCACAACTATGAAATAATGAAGAAATGGGACGATGTAGCTGCCATCTATATCCCTGTCAGACACTGCTTCAGGTAACATTTAACACATCTAGGAAATGAACTGCTGAGTGAAATCACTCTCAGAACATTGCAGCTCCGGTTCTATGAGTAAAGGTGTTGGTTATCGTTATTGGTAAGTTCTGTAAAACAGTGTGCGTGTGAAATAGGTTTCAAAGCAGAAATAAAATCAGCAGCCAGGATTTTTTCTGGCTCATTTTCATTTGTATTCACTCGTGCCTTTACTTGTGAACAGACTACCCACATGTCGGTCTACCGCCTTTACCGTGTTTACCATTTTATCACTGTTACCAACTAAAGTGATTGCTGCTTGTTATCACGGATTTTATTTATTTATTTATTTATTTATTCATTTTTAATTGTTCTTAATTAGGGGGCCATGCACCAAGGGTGCATAGGACCCCTATTGTTTTTGCTAGGATTATTATTCTTCTTCTTCTTCCTCCTCCTCCTCCGCTTCTCCCTACATTTTCCCCCGTTTCCCATGCTCAAAAACCTGCAAGATTTGGCAGGCATGTTCAGTGTGGCTGCCAATTTATTATGCATGACACACATGTAACTGGCACTATAGGTGTCACTGCAACATTGAAAAAATTATTATGGCCATGCCCTTTCATGTACATACACCAAATGTTTTCCACATGTCTACCACCTCATTTCAAAGGAATAATATCCTTCTAGTTTCTGCCTTATCGATTTGCCGCCATTTTGAATTCTTTCAAATCTAGCTTCTTCTAACTTTCTCATACTTCTCCTAGATTGTTTGCCCAATTCTCACCACATTTGGCATGTTTGATCTACAGCATGTCTTCGTGTTAAATTGTCAAGTAAATCTTTATATCTCAAAAGATGTCAACAGGACTGTAATTTCAATTTTAAAAAATGACCGACCATGCCAAAAATACATGTTTGGCCACTTTTGGCCAATTTTGACAAAACTTCACTGTACGATAGACAGCAATAGTGTGGACAACCACTCACAGCCTCGCAGTGTTATAATACAACATGGCCTGTAGGGGCCGCTTTTTGCAAAATACTTATTTGTGTAGATCTCCATAAGGCCAAATTGTACATTATTTGATCGGAACCCTCAGAAGGCTTCCCTCCAAGAGTCCTGAGAAGTACTTTCCTCTCAATGCAAGATTCTTAAACATAATCAAATATGAATATGCACAAATTGTACAAACGATATTTGACCACACATCCTTTAAATCCATCCACTGTTCAAATTTTGAAAATATTAACTTGTAAAGGGACCCATATACATGCCACCCAAGGTGGCACTGCAGCACCGCTTCAAAATTGCAATGTTCAAATCATTATTGCATATGTACCTTTACATCCAATGAACACTGAATTTGATACGTATGATACTTAAATAAGGTTAGCTGTATAAGTGAATATGATACATTTTGGCTGAACAATGACTTTTCTGTTAGAACTCAGTTCACATGGAGAAAATGCCTTCTATCTCTGTGACTCTGTGACTCAGATATTATGATAAATGATTATTTATAGATTATAGATGAAATTTTTTTATTTTCATTCTTTATTTCAATAACTAAATTGTACATTTTGAGTTTAAAAAAGTAAAAAAATAAACCCTGATGCCTGGAATGCATCAAAAGAACAATATTGACATTTCTGTATTCCTTAGGTTATGAGACTTCCTAAAATACGTCCATGTAACGAGGAACACCTTTATAAAAGACATCAAATTATTTCCCAGCGGGTAATTGCAACCTGATTAACTTGGAAACAGTTTAATCTCCATGGAAGCCATGCATAATGTGCTGTAACTGCAAGAATTACTGCAAAAACTGTAAGATGACTTGCTTTCACTTTCTGTGCAGGTCTATAAGCACAAACAGATAAACAGCGCCATCCAAAAGTGCTATAATCATTTCTTCCATCAGGACAGCGCTGGGCAGCAGTTCATATTATGATCCTGATTGTAAATGTGTCGAAGCTTTATTTCATAAATGCATTAGTCATAGCAACTCTATCATAACTTCACTTCTATATCTTAAACCAATTTAGGGAAGGTAAATATTCTCAATAAGTCTCAGTACATGTAGGCTACAGCTACAGTGCATGCACAAAGACTGTAATGAACTGCATGCAGGACTCAGCACTAGTGATTGTCTCTGTGCGTGCATTGAGCAGTGTGTGCAGCATAGCCAAATGTGGTACAACCCAGGAAAGTATTCGTTTTAATCTAGTCTAAATTTTTTGTTTAGGAGTAGCATGATTTACTTGCATTTTACATTACATGAGCACTTGCAAATGAGTCCTGTTCAAAAATAATTTTAAAGCAAATTAAATATATGAAGCTATTGCCATTATTTATTTATGTTAGCCTTTTTGTTTTTCTTTTTTAAATTTTATTTTTATTTGAAAAAGGCAATATCACAGAGTGTACTTTTCGATATTTTTACATAAAACCCCTTTCCAGTTTTTTAAAAATACATGTATATACAGTGCCTTTGGAAAGTATTCAGACCCCTTCACTTTTTCCACATTTTGTTATGTTACAGCCTTATTATAAAATCGATTGAATTCATTTTCATTCTCATCAATCTACACACAATACACTATAATGACAAAGCAAAAACAGGTTTTTAAAAATTTTAGCAAATTTATTAAAAATAAAAAACTGAAATATCACATTTACATCAGTATTCAGACCCTTTGCTATGACACTCAAAATTGAGCTCAGGTGCATCCTGTTTCCATTGATCATACTTGAGATGATTCTACAACTGGATTGGAGTCCACCTGTGGTAAATTCAGTTGATTGGACATGATTTTGAAAGACACACACCTGTCTATATAAGGTCCCACGGTTGACAGTGCTTGTCAGAGCAAAAACCAAGCCATGAAGTCAAAGGAATTGTCTGTAGACCTCCGAGACAGGATTGTGTCGAGGTACAGATCTGGGGAAGGGTACAAAATAATTCTGCAGCATTGAAGGTTCTGAAGAACACAGTGGAGTCCATCATTCTTAAATGGAAGAAGTGTGGAACCACCAGGACTCTTCCTAGAGCTGGCCGCCTGGCCAAAATGAGCAATCGGGGGAGAAGACCCTTGGTCAGGGAGGTGACCAAGAACCCGATAGCCACTCTGACAGAGCTCCAGAGTTCCTCTGTGGAGATGGGAGAACCTACCAGAAGGACAACCATCTCTGCAGCACTCCACCAATCAGGCCTTTATGGTAGAGTGGCGAGACGGAAGCCACTCCTCCGTAAAAGGCACATGACAGCCCGCTTGGCGTTTGCTAAAAGGCACTTGAAGAACTCTCAGACCATAAGAAACAAGACTCTCTGGTATGATGAAACCAAGATTGAACTCTTTGGCCACAATAACAAGCATCACGTCTAGAGGAAACCAGGCACTGCTCATCACCTGACTAATACCATCCCTACGGTGAAGCATGGTGGTGGCAGCATTATGCTGTGGGGATGTTTTTCAGTGGCAGGAACTGGGAAACTAGTCAGGATCGAGGGAAAGATGAACAGAGCAAAGTACAGAGAGATCCTTGATGACAACCTGCGGCAGAGCGTTCAGGACTGCAGACTGGGGCGAAGGTTCACCTTCCAACAGCACAATGACCCTAAGCACACAGCCAAGACAATGCAGGAGTCGCTTCGGGACAAGTCTGTGAATGTCCTTGAGTGGCCCAGCCAGAGCCAGGACTTGAACGCAATCTAACATCTCTGGAGAGACCTGAAACTAGCTGTGCAGCAACACTCCCCATCCAACCTGACAGAGCTTGAGAGGATCTGCAGAGAAGAATGGGAGAAATACCCCAAATACAGGTGTGCCAAGCTTGTAGCGTCATACCCAAGAAGAATCCAGTCCTCCATCTTCACTTCCAGGAGTATCCATGTATATCCTTCCACATATACAGGTATAACACATTGTGGCAGGCTCACGGGTGTGGGGTTTCCACGTCACCAATTCAATAACTAAACACACTAAATAACCAGAGTGCAATTGGGGAATTTATTAGGGAAATTTACACACGGAGGGAAAGGGGGAAATTCAGCAACCAATTCACCGTCCACAATCCGTTCTCGTTGTCCTTTCTCCGTATTCCAGGGGTAATCCAAAAAACCAGGTCCTCAGCCAAAACAGTTCGGTACACAGCGGGGTTAGTCAAACGGTCCAGGTCACAACAGGTAATCACACAGATATTTCTTAGCTTTCTCTCACTCTCCGCAACACGCGTTTCCCTCTCGGTACTTTGCGCTGTTTGTGCAACCCGCTTCCCCTTTTATCCCCATGCACTTAATGGCTTAATGAAGCCCAGGCTTGCCTCGTTGGGGTAGGAAGTCCATATAAGGCTCGGGGGTGGAGCCAGCGGGCTGCAACATATCTGCCCTCAATTACCACTCCCCTCACCTCTCCCTGCCATCTGCCATCTACTCACATACACATCTATATTTGCCCACATACCCACATGTATACAGCCTACATACCTATGCGTACCTCTACTTCAGTCTGTCAGCAATTTTCGTGTTTAACTTTCTTTCATATTCCCATCTATTAAAAATGTAAGTATATACATTGGAACCAAGGGAGCTTACATTTCTACTATTCCCATCAAGAAACGGAAAGGAGCATAAAACGGTAGTGGAGTCATACAAAGTTTGCTCACATTGGGGTTATAAATTTGATCCATTTATTCAAAATTTGGTAGAATTTGTCTTTTTGGATCCTTAAAGAATAAGTCAACTTTTCCATTTTAAATATTTCCAAAATTATTCCATACCAATCTTCCAATGTAGGTGGTGCTGGATTTAGCCACTTTCTAGTGATTGATTTTTTTACTTGCCACCAATAGGGCCTGCAGCAGCTTTATATCCCTCCTCTGTTCCAAAAACAAAACGTGGCCCAGATAAAGAGTCTCCAAGTTCAGGGGTATTTGAGTCTTTGATACCGTGCTTAGTGTTTTGTGAATGCCATTCCAATATAAACTCAGTTTGGGACAGTCCCAGAATATATGGAAATGATTTGCCTCCCTCGAGCCACATTGTCTCCAGCACATCAAACTCGTATTTTTGTTAAAATATCTTATCATATTTTTCCAGCAGTGTTCTCTCCAATCCATGGAGTTAGTTGAGGACCATTGAAAGCTGCAAATTTCCCCCCAAGCGTCCTCAGAAAGCCCCATTCCTGATTCTTTTTCCCACTTTTCTTTAATGTACAGTGTGTTTTCATTTTTAGCATGCAAGAGAGAATTGTTCACTCTAGAGATGGGACTTATTTGATATTGAACTGAAGGCTGATTTCAGGATATTATAAAACTCAGATTCTGCTGTATATCTGCATTTCTGATTGAAATAATGTCGTACTTGGAGGTATCTGAAAAAGTCATTCTGCTCTAGGCCATGTTTGCCCTGCAAAGATTGAAAACTTTGTAGTGCATTTTTGTGTGTGAATGAGAGATTGTTGTAAGACCTTTCCTTATCCAGGATTCAAATCTTTTATCTCCTCTGTTGGGACGAAAGTCTGTATTGTAGCCACACTATCTGAAAAGTTTTAACATGTTGTGGATTCCACATGACATAACCACTTTTTGCCATATTTTTAACATGAGATTTATCCAGGGTTTTTATCTCTTCCAATTAGGCTGCAAGTCCTTTATCAGCAATTGTGGCCTGTTGAGGAAAATTAGTAGTCATTCCAAATTCTAATTCCTTCCATTTGACCTCCGAATTGCACCAAAATAGCAGGAGTCAGCTGTGAAGCGTAGAAATAGTTTCTTAGACAAGGAAGTTCCAGTCCTCCTCTTTCTTTTCCTAATTGTAAGGTTTTTAATTGGATTCTTGGTTTCTTTCCTTGCCAGATAAATCGAGAAATCCATTTGTCCCATTCCCTAAATTGATTGTCATTTACCTCTACTGGTAGATTCCGTAAAATGTATAGTAGTCGAGGGAGAATATTCATTTTGACTGCACTTATCCTTGAGTTCAGACTTAGAAAGGGGATAAGATTCCACCTATGCATATCTGATTTTATCTTTGATGATAATGGCCCATAATTTACCTGTAGTAATTTTGAAAGGTCTTTTATCAGAGTTATTCCTAAATATTTTAATGCTTCAGCTTCCCACTGGAGGTTGTATTTGTCCTGCAGGTTCTTTGGGGCAGTAAAGTTTAGAGTCATAACCTGTGTTTTCGATATGTTGAGCTTATAGCCTGATAAATTTCCGAAATCAGCCAGCAATGACATCAATCCCATAAATGATTTTTCCGGCTCCTTCAAATAAACCAAAACGTCATCCGCGAATAGTGCTACCTTCTGTTCATTCCCTGCCACCTTAATGCCTTTGACAGCTTCACTCTGTCTTATTAATTGTCCTAAGGGTTCAATAAATAAAGCAAAGAGGTGAAGGGTAATTGGGCAGCCCTATCTTGTTCATCTCTCCAAAACAAAAGAGTCAGAAAGGTCCCCGTTAATCTTAATCCGAGCTGTGGGCTTGTCATATAGGGTCTGAATTACTCTAATAAAACTATCTTGAAAGCCAAATTTTACCAATACTTTATACTAAAATACCCATCTAACTGAATCAAAGGCTTTCTCTGCGTCTAATCCCACTATGATTGACTTAGTTTTGTCCTTAGTTATCTGTTCTAGTATATGTAAGGTCCTTCTTATGTTGTCCGAAGTTTGTCTTTGTTGGATAGATCCAGTCTGATCTAAATGGATGAGGTCAGGTAAGAGTTTTTCCAGTCTACGACCTAAAATAGACGTAATTAATGTGTAATCCAAATTGAGAACACTGAGGCATTCTTGCCACATTCTTGATTGTCTTTCTCTTTCTCTTTGGGAATAACTGAGATAATTGCCTCCCTTCAAGAGGGTGGAATTTATCCTTTCTGTAAGGTCCAGTTAAATGTGTTAAAACCATCTGAGCCTAGGGACTTTCCGATCAGAATTAATTTAGAGATTCAATTCTTTGGCAGAAATTGGTTGTACTAGTTTCATTTTGTGAGCTTGTGAGTATGGGTAGTTCTAAAGAACTTAAAGGAGTAACATGGTGGTTGAACGTGACACTTCCCAGTTGTCTTTAGGCAACAACAAAACAAATGTGCATAATTTTTTTATTATTCAGTCATTTCAATGTACTTTAAAATGTATTTTTCTAAGCCTAAATTTCCCACTATAAAAGTTCACCCGAACCATCTGGGCATGGTAATGAGAACTGTCAGTTAGCTATGATTGACAGACCGTGCCCCGTTACCATAGCTACCCCCATGATAAGCGCTCTTTTTGGGAGTTCTTTTCACAAGCTAGCTAGCTTAGTAGTATATCAAGTATCGATAGATAGCTAAGATAAGGACGTTGATTTATATCCAATTATAATTTTTGCTATCTAGCTAGCCAAGTTAAGATAAAAGCACAACTATAACGTCCTCATAAAAGCAAACTAGCTAGCTAACGTTATCGATAACATTGCCTTATGAAAGTAAACTACCTAGTTAGCTAACGTTAACTAGCTAGCTAAATGAATATAACCAGAAATAATCTAATAGTCCTTAAAAGGCACTCTACTTTAAATGAACCTAACGTTAGTCAAATATTTGCATTGTCTTGCCCGTAAGCCAGCGGCGCAAACTATGGGTCTCCATGGGTTATCCATGGGTTTACGGGGCGTGGAAAGGGGAGTGGTTACTGTGTTGGTGACGCACCAAGTTGACAACTTTCTCAACCGGTTGAAAATAGGACGATAAATTTAAAACGCATATTTCTCCAAAAATACAGAACGGACATATTTAATACTTTACTCATTGTGTTTCTTCAATGCCTCTTGTGCAAATAGCACATAAAACCAAGAAAGTGTGAAAATCACCATGGTACTCCTTTAAGAAAGTGTCGATATGGGTCTCATTGAGGGCCTGGGGTTGAGAATGTTTCAAAACTCTCTTGAATTTTTCCTATTTTATTTTAGACAATTTTTGTTTTTGAGTTCTTTATTTTATAAATTGTATTTTCCACTTGTTGTTTGCGTAACTTGTACGCTAGAAATTTCGCTGATTTGCCTCCTACATAATACTTTTGTTTCAGGAAAATAAACTTTTACTAGGTTTCCAGTGTATATATATCGTTAATTTCACTCTGTAGTTTTTTTATTTCCCATTCCAAAATGGAATTTTGTTTTATTACTGTCAGCTAATTGTAGCCGTTTTAATTTTCCCTGAAGATCCGCCAATCTTTGCCCTTCAAGTTTCTTCATATATGTAGTAATGGAAATAATTTTCCCTCTCATTACAGCTTTCAGTGTGTCCCACAGGATTACTGGTGATACTTCCCCGGAATCATTAAGGTCTAGTTAGTCTTTGATGTCTCCCTTTAGTCTCTCCTTTATTTCTGGATCGTTGAGTATATTCAAATTTAGTTTCCATAGTGTTTTCCTTGTTTTCCTTTCTAGAATTAGAGACATAGAAATTTGGCTATGGTCTGACAGATCAATCGTTGCGATATTTCAATCCCTTATCTTGAATCTAGCTGTGCAAAATATGAAAAAGTAGTCTATCCTTGAATAAACTGAATGCGGGAAAGAATAGCGTGTGTAGTCTCTACTAGTAAGGCATGTTTCCCTCCATACATCTATAATGCCCAACTCTTCCATCAATGATTTCACTTTCCTAGTTAGAGGTCTATTCTGAATAACTGCTCCTGAAGAATCTAGTGTAGGGTTTAGCCTGATGTTAAAGTCCCCCCCCCCCCCCGCATATTACCACACCCTGAGAGTTGACCATTAAGTCAAAGGTGCGTCTGTAAAATAACCATTCACTTCCCAGTGGAGTGTAAACATTTAATAATGTTATCTCAGTCCGTTCTTTTCTCCCTGTGATCTTGACAAATCTTCCACCTTCGTCCTTAGTCTCTGATATATGTTCATAATTAAGTGTACTTGATATAAGAGTAGCAACTCCTCTCTTGTGGCTTGACTTATATGAAGAAGAAAATACATGCCTAAAACCCAGCCTTTTTAATTCTGCATGTTCAAATTGACTCTTGTGTTTCTTGGAGGAAAGCTATCTGTGCCTTCTCTTTTTTAAATTTTGACAAAATCTTACTTCTCTTAATTGGATTCAAAACCCCATTGACATTAAAGGAAATTATTTTCACAGATCCACCTTGCATTTTGTTCTAACTGAAGTAAAACGATCACTCTTCCCTTCTAGATAAATAGTAAGCAATCCCTTCTCAACAAAAAAACAAAACCAAAAAACCGAAACTAAGATGAGGAATGTTTTGAACATAGAACATTTTAACTTTTTTCCAGACTTCCAACAGTGAAGTACTTTCACTGACCTGCCTCAACTCTGAGGTATAACCTCAATTTCCTACCTGGGTAAGAGGGCCCTCTACTATGATAACAGCCATGAAAACTTCCCTCTTATTTTATGTCTCGACCATGTCTCTATGATTTACATTGTTTTGTCTATTTTGTTTACTCTTTTCAGACAGTCTACTTCAGTTTTAAATTAGTCTTGCAGTTTTTCTTTGTAGCCTAGTACTCCGTTGGCCCGAGTCGTGCGCCGCCCCTGCACTGGCTGCCATGTCCACCTCTGAATCCTCTCCAGAAGTGATTCCGGTTGTGTGATTACTTTTATCAGCAATCCCTGGTCCGCTGGGTCTGACATTGCCTCCTCCACCGTTTCGTAGGTTCTCATCCCATCTTCATAGAAGACTCTCAGCCAAGCTGGATACAGGGTCTGGAATCTTATGTTGTTTTCCTTCAGGACCCTCCGTGCCTCTGCGTATTCCCTCCCTCTAACTAGGATTCCCGGAGCATAGTCATGGTCAAGGCTGATTTTGCAGTTTTTCCACGGGAAGCCTTTCTTTTTCCATGCCAGTTTAGGCACTTCCTTCATTCTGAAACTGAGGAATTTGACTAGAATCGATCTGGGCTGGGCGCTTATCGGAGGTTGCGGTGCTAATGCCCGGTGAGCTCTTTCTATCTGTAGGTCCTTCGTGTCGGGAATATCAAGGTTCTCTCTAAGCAGCTTCTACACGAAAGGAATCACTGACCTGGGTCCGCCTTCAGATCCTTTGGGTACTTCGTATATCCTCACGTTTTCCCTCCTTGAGTGCCTCTCTTGTTCTGTTAGCTTCGACTAGAGCTGCTCTTGTATTTTTAGCACCTCTGCTAATGCCTCTTCCGCATTTTGCAGCCTCTCCTCATTCCCTACAATCCTCGGTTTGGCTTCATCTAGCCTCGAATTCATTTTTACAATTTCTCCTTTAATGTCTTCAAGCTGTTTTTTGTTGTCTTGCCTGAAATCGCGTATCTCTCTGAGGATCAGTGTCAGGTTCACCGATTCTTCCGAACCATCCATTTTGTCATTGTCCTGGCTAGACGCGGGGGAGCTAGCATCCTCGAGTATCTCCACCTATTCTTAGACGCCATCCTCGCCCCTTCCTAAGTACAGTAAACGTAAACCAATACTTCTATTATTTTGACTTTGGGGCAGATTTCTTTCACTTTTGTCGAGAGACCATTCCTTACGCTTCCATCCCTTAGTGACCCGGAACCGGAAGCCGCCTATTTGTTTTTCATATGTAATTACTCATTGTCATCATCAGCACCATCACCATGCAAAGACAGAAAAACTACAACTAATGACATTTTAATAACCAGGCTATTAGATGCACTGTCAAAATAACAATGTCGTCAAAAATAATAATATGGTGGAATCAGCATAATTAGCTTCTTAAGAGCAACATATCCCAACTTTATTACTTATTTATTATTTATTTATTTGTCACGATTCATCACCGTGAACAATGGACACAAGAACGTTATGGTAGGTACCATTATTATAATACTCAATGTATTCTTGATACTGTACATCAGTTCTGTGCAGGCAACATTTTCAGTTCAACATTTTTCAGTGACATAAAATTATGTGAACAAAATTGGAAATAAATAAATCTTATATCTTCTGTGGGGCTCGATAGCTGGAGAGTAATTAGTTCAGTGTGAAGAAATTTTAGAGTGTAACAGTACTGTCCAAAATAATATAATTTGGCCAAGATAAATTAGTAGTTTTGAACTGACTTTTGGTGCCAGAGGCTTATTAAACTGCAATACCTTGAGTAATGACTGGAGTTTGTGAGCTTCATAGAGAATGGCAATCCCTGGTCACCTGGTTCCACCCCTCAGAGCCTGGAACTGTGGTCCATAACTTGTGGTGGAAACCATGGCAGTTGGCGTACCACTCGGCCTCCTTCTCTGCTGGATATCCAACTGTTAAACAGATTTTGAGTCCTGGATGAATTTGACTGTTCTTCAATGGCCGAGTTCTCTTCTCCATCACCAGCTGGGCCCACCCTCATCTCCTCTTCGTCTTCATTGCCCCTGGATGGTGTCGCTGGACTGGTTGATCCGCCTTCTCATTCCTGCCGGAATCACTTAGCTACTGTACTACCTCCGGACAGACAGGATCATTGTAGGGCATCACCCTCCACCAACTTGTCACATTCATTTTCAACTGTGATCATCGGTGATTATAATCGGGAACGTGCAGCCAAATAAATTTATTGTATGGGAAATACTGATGGGATATGATTAATGTCAACAAATCAAGCAGTAGTAGTATTGTAGCCTAGCAACATTTGCATAATAGAATGCATCAACAAGAATGTGCATTGCCTATGCTATACTTAGCTGCACTTAGTCATAGTTCTTTGCAGCGGGTGTAAATTTTGAAAAAAAAACCAGACGTAACATTTAAGACCACCTTATTTAGCCCAGCTGGTGCTACCGGCTCCAGGTGTTTATCTCTGGTCCCGTTCCCACATTTGACTGTGGGATGGGGCAGTTTAGCAGGCTACTGAGCCTACACAACTGGCTCTGCTTTGCCAGTAAAGCAAACAGTGTGGACTTGGACTACAATTTTAACCTTTTTTAACCTTTTCGGGGAGTAGTATAGACAGTTTGCACCAAAACCAGCTCGGTACACGGATACTATCAGCAAATTTGCAGGACAGCATTTTCTGTTCACACATACTCGAGTTTGGTGTTGCTGAATTCTGTTCCCCCATCAAATCATGTTCCCCGTAGCATTGCCAGGAACATGATTTCAAGAAAATAGTGTAAGAGGGTGCATGCTTTGAAATCAGCTCGTTCTCAAGAAAAACTCTCACGTCACTGGTGTTTCTACAGAAGGACGAATACCAATATTTCTACATTTCCAGCGATTTGTGTATTTCTGATACAGAAATCCTCCGCACACCAGCTTGTCACCTGTTACACAATCACATCGGCTAATTTCATGGCTACAGATGATTGAGTTTCATCTGATTTTACTTGAAAAAAAAAAAATGTCTTTGTGTTCGTAACCTGAATGTCGTAATGTCAAATTCAATGTATAAGTTTAAAAGTTTTTTTAAATGTAAGATGACAAGCTAGACTACTTTAATGTCTTGGCTTTCATGATCTGTATTTCTTAATGTTAAAATTCAGAGTAAAAGGTACGTAAGGCTATTGTTGCACCTGCTATCTCGTGACTAACATTTGAAGTTGTTTTTCACAAAAATATGGTTTGGTGACACTCAAAATGTAATGGGACAGGACATAACTCTCTTGATGGTGTAGAGAGATAATTTGGGCATCATTAGAAAGATTACATTCTCCTCTTTCAAGTATTGTGTAAAACTGAAAATATACCAATGTGATTTATTTTGATAGAGCAGGTGACATTATTATGACATTATTATTATTATTATTATTATTATTATTGAAACATTTCAACAGCTCAAGTGAGCCTGACTGGATACTGTGCCCCCTTATGTTTCCTAGAAAGACAGACAGCTAATACTGGTGAAATATCTCCCCATCCAGGGTACAATCACAAAATCTTACCATCCTACATCAAAATGTGTCCATTTAAATAGGGGGAAATGGGAAGCATTATCCGACAGCTGAATTCAGTTCCATCAGATACCGTTCCCCCTTATGTTTTTAAAGAAAGGAAGGTCTTGTGTTCAGGCAGCTAATGCCAGTGAAATATCTCCCCGTACAATCGCAAAGTGTCCCCCTCACTAAATGTGTCCAATAAGGTACAATATTCATTATGTAACAGTTATCATAGCCATGAACACATTAAGTTCACTTCACACAGTAAGCATAGGCTAGGTCAGAAAGTTGCGGCAAGTCAAACTAGGAGGCATGATGACAAGCTTACAACATCAAGGTGATGATACAAGTGCAATATAAGTGCTGGATGGAGATAGAAGTGTAACATGAAAGTGCTACAGGACCAACTTAGAAGGATACAAGTGATGAGAGTGATCCCTGCAGAATAGTGATAGTTAATCCACTGTACTGTCTTGTGGGTTAAAAGCGTAATAGCTGAAAATGTATTTCACCCAGGGAAGCTTTTAGAATTTTTCTATTAATTTAACCAAGCTTATGCAAATCAAACATACTGGTGAAGTGGGGCTTTAACAAAGCGGGCAGAAAAAGTATTAAAAAAACAAAATCAAAAAAAAAATTTCAGCGTGACACATTCTGTAGTTTTTTATTTCATTGGGGTTCATTGCATACAGTAGTTCATAATGAAGATGAAGAACAGTTTTTATTTCAGCTCAGTTTGCTTAAGTGATATTGTGTCTGCTTTAGACTGTTAGCTTCATTATGCTGCTCTTTTTGTTGACCTTTCTAAGGTCTTTGATACACTCGACTATTCCATGTTATTACACAGAATTTCACTTATCGGATTCGACAATATTGGTTCCATAATTATCTCTCAGACAGATGTCAGTGTGTGAAAGTGGGTGATATACAGTCTGCGTTTTTAACAGTTATCAAAGGGTGTTCCTCAAGGGTCCATACTGGGCCCAGTGCTGTTCATCATTTACATTGTTAAATTTTCAAATGGCTGTAACTTTCGTTTTTATGCAGATATACAGTTCTCTGTTGCTTTTCCCTCTCTACCCCCTTGGCCATTGGAAATCTGCTGCTTGCTTTTGTTGCTTTGCAAACAGCACTCCTAAATCTTAAACTTGTTTTAAATAGTGATAGAACTAAGTGCATGTTATTTACCAGATCAATAAAAAAATGTAGACAATCTCCAGATATGTGCCCTTGATGATACTCCTAGTGATGGTACACTAGGAGTGGTACATTATAAATACTTGGGTATCTTGATTGATGATAAATTCACTTTTATGTTCCACATAAGCAATCTGGTAAAAAAGCTGTGGGTGAAGCTTAGTTTCTTATATAGGAACAGATCTTACTTCCTTACGTTCACCAGAAAGAAGTTTACCCCTTTGTGCAATGCCTCTAGTGGTCGGCATGCCAGTGTGCCTAGATTGCTCAATTCAGACATTCTGTGCTCCTGCAACCAAATTATGAGTTGAAAAAACTGTGTTCTAGCTTTATTAGTAGACGATTCAGGACAACTATGCTGAAGACAGAGTTTCTGCACACCAACATTGTCTCGCTGGTCGCCATTTACCAAGCATCCCCTCCCTGGAGTCTCATCTGTAACTACACCCCGCACGCATGACACACTGGACAATAATGTCTATCTGGGCATACACAAAAACATTCTTTAACCACTAAAAATTTATTCCGTCATAGCAACAAGAGAAGGCCAACAATAGCCGAAGGTATGCCATTAAAGCTGTGAAAAACACTGCTGACTGAACACTGAAATAAACAAGAGGAATTTGTAAAAAATTATACCTTGTCATTCTGCTGTCAATATCTGTGACTAAATATGGAATAAATATACATCCTTACCATTGATTTTACGCATTTTGATTTCCCTTTCGAGACTGAGTGGTCATATATGTATTGTCTTGGACAATTTGTTTCTGAAATATATGCTCATTTGTGATGCATGGGTACTTTCCAAAATAGCTGTGCGTAATACCACATGTTTCCGGTATTGTCACCCCTTGTGGAACAATCTGGCTTGATCGACAATTAATCTATCCAATAGGTGACAGAATAAGCTTCTAACAATGTATAATATGTCTGATTTTACTTTTGTAATAGCATTTTATAGCTCAGCTAACCGAAGGTTTCGTCTCATTATCGCTGCATTATGCATTCACTCTGTGGTAGCAGTAAAAGACACTGCACCTGGCAAAACTTTATTGATGCCTTTCATCATTTCTTGGAAAATATTATTATTCTTGAGAACTTCTGAGCATGACTTAGGCATATGTTTGCTGATAGACCTAGCTGATATATTGTTTTCTGAACTCAGTCAGAACTGGGGAACGACAGCATTGATTTTGTCTCTGTTCTCTATCTACTGAACACAGATAAGATTTCATCATCCAAATGTAAGTGTTACTGCTGAAAATATTTAAGTTATATATGTTATTTTTGAAATTGAGTGTCTTTAAACAGGTTAGTTGTATTTTATAATGAGGATATTTCACACTGTAACGTAAGCGTTTGTCGGTTTGCTAGGTAGTGTTTGTATTTAATGCACTAGATGTGACCTGAACTGGAACATTGCCAAAACGTGCTGGACGGTTGAATATTGTTTTAATGTTGTCCCATATATACAAGAAAACACTACATAGTGTAGAGTACAGAAAAACATACAAGAGTTCATCATTACACATTTAGGTACTGTACCACAGTGTGATAATGTTTTTGCATTCTTTTTTATCTTATATCAATGTTTCATATTAAACATTCATAAGGGGCACATTTACATGCTTTATAATGGACAAAAAGCTTTTTTTTTCATTTTTGGAGAGATTTTGGCTATGTTTTTGGACTGCCTGGATATTTTAGACCACTGCACTGACAGAACGCTTGCAATTCCCACTTGAAAATGATGCAACAGTGAGTTTCTTGAGTCAAAACAGTTGATTTGTAGTTAAATACATGATTATGTTGTGATTTACAGAAAAGCGTAATTTAGATATTTTGGATAGATTTGGAGATACTGGGTACACTGTTTAGTTTTTGCTTTGCAGATCTTTTGTAGTTCTACATACCCACCCTTAGATTTCATGAACTGGTGGTCAAGGAGTTTTTGATCCAGGTCATGTATAGTTTAACCTGTTTTATATATGTGATCTCGCAGTATTTAATTGCAAACTAAAAAAGAGCAAATTCATTTTAGCTTTTTTGCCTAGACAATTGCCTTTGTGGCACTTTATTTCTTCCTAAATTATGAATATAAACTAACTTTACTTTTAGTCTAGAAAGATATGCCTTATCAGGAACGTTCCCAAGATTTTCTGCTTTTTCAAGTTCTTAAAGTTTCTAATCTGGTTTTAATCTGTTTAAATTTTTGTCTTTGTGCACTTTTACTATTTATTTTATATCTATTTATTATTACTGTTATTTTGTATATATATATATATATATATTTTTTTTTTTTTTTTTTTTTTTTTTTTCCTTTTTTTTTGGGTTTTTCATTGTTGTTTTAGTTGTATTTTGTAATCTTGTCACCATTGTAAATGAGGGCTCATTTCCTCAATGTGTCTTCTGAGAATTAAATAAAGGTTGATCTAGCTAGATATAATCTAGGACTATCCGTCTAGAGCCACCAGTTTGTTTGTAGCTGTTCTTAAGTACGGATTCTAAATCAGCACTATAGACCTGTCTTTTCAGCAGCATGGAGCTACTTTTGAGATAGCTGCGTAGTTCTGATCCAGAATCAGTCTTTAAAAACAGGCAGACCCAAACAACTGCTGGTTGTAGTCTGTGACTAGTTTTTTTTTTTTAAAACCACAAACATTTTCACCAGACACTGGGTTTGAATGTGGCTGACGGTGTATTTAAGCCTTTCTTCACACATTGTTCTACCACAGTCAATATTGCAGCGACTTTACTGCAGACCTCACCTAATCTAGTTATCATTCAGACACAAGAGTAGTTGTTAGCAGCTTTAACTAACCAGCTAAAATGACAACACATATTACATCACATTTTAACGTTACAGGATTAAACACCTTACCCTCCCGTGCATGTACAGTGACCAGAACATACTTCCCTGCTTCTTTGAACAATAACCCAGGTGCCATAGCTTTTTTTGAAGCGTTTGGTTAGCCTCAGCCTCTCTATATACTACATGTAGGTCATTATCTACATATTTAGTCATAACTTTCCCAGAGAAAAAATAATTGTAGGTGTCATGACTTTTATAAGCCCTGACCGCTTCTCTAGTGTAAACACACTCTGTCTCCACCAAGTAATGAAATACATTAGGGTAACTGATGTGAGGTAAAAATGTAAAATCTTCTGAAAACAAACGTTTTACTTTATAACTTTATCAAGAGGGTCCGGTAAGACAGACAGATGCTGCTGGTATCGCTGTTTCTATTTCTTTGGTAGATCCTTCTGATATTTGCTGGACATGTTCATAACTTAACGCTAGCAATCTAGCTAGAAAACATTGAAACCAGAAGTCATAAAGGGCTAGAATTACCACGCATGTGTGCAACTCTTTGTTTATGGCCACCTTTTTAAAAAAGTCAGTTCTTCTGTCTTGTTCCCTTGGTCCCAGGTGCTCCAGCAGAGTGTATCCACCTGGCAGGAGAAGTATCAACAAGCTATGACCAAAATTAACCTGCTGAAGCAAGAGCGAGCAGAGCTGAAAGAAAAAATTGCAACACAGGAGGCTGAGGTCACACAGTGAGTTACTGATACAGCCACCAGAGCCGGGCAAATTGGGTAGCTAAGAGCCCTTTGATCCCTCCGCCTACCTGTTTTTTTTTTTTAATCAGAATTTGCATCTCCCTGTATTGTCATTTAAATATTACATTAAATAGAGTATTTAGGAAACCGAGCAGCTGAGTCAACCTGCTATATTACTTTCCTGGAGAAGTTTACATAGGATGTACTCTTGACATAGGGGTGAACATCCACCTCCTCACGTGATTAACTACTGACCTCTCGTGAGCCAGGTACATGCTCCACTACCTCTCATAGAACTGCTAGCTCCCCCTGCAGTAAGCCTAAGCGTAGTGACACCCCAAGCTCTTATTCAATAATTCCGGTCATAATCACTACCAGACATAACACCAAACAAACTTATGGCGTGAATTTTAACAATCTCAGATCTCTATGCACACATAAACCATCAGCTGCTAATCCACCCCTGAAGAGAACTTTTCCAGTGTCCCTGAATATGGCACTTTTGAATGTTAGATCTCTTTTAAACAAGACATTTCTTATTAATGACCTGATTTTAGATAATAATATCGATTGCATGTTTTTAACTGAGACATGGTTTAGTACAGATGGATCAGCAACTCTTATTTTTATGACAGCGTTTCCTCAGTTCCTGTTTTATTCAATGCTGTTATTATTGAGTGTTTTATTAATTTACAAAATCATTGCTTTGCATATGGAATCGGGGGGGGGAGTTTGTTGTATTGTGTTAAGCACTTTGTGTTACATTTAACTTGTATGAAAAGTGCTATACAGATAAAGTCTGATTGATTGATTGATTGATCTTGTTGTAAGGTCAGATGGGAACACAACTAAGATGGAAGACTGGAAGTTGTGACATCTGTGTGTTACTGTGGTCACTCCTCTCTCTTTCTCTCCTAAATGACTCCAGGCTAAGTTCCCGCATAAGAGAAATGGATCAGGAGAAGCAGCAGAACCTTGAGGAGCTGCATAAACAGCATGATCACATCATACTGTTGCAGGTCTGTTTATCACAGCTTCTGTTCCCTGAACAACACTAGGACATCAGCCTGTCTGTGGCATCTAGTCAGGGTGTTTAGTCATTTTTGTGTGTGTCCATGTGTGGTTGTGTGGGTGCAGGTCAGGGTGTTTAGTTATCTTGGTGTGTTTAGCCGCGTTTCCACCGCAGGAACTTTACCCCAGAACTAGGAACCTTTTGAGGAACTCAGTGTGTTTCCACCGCAGGAACTAGGGTCTACATTTAGTTCCGGGGGCTTTATTTTACCCCCAAAAAGGTTCCTGCTCGGGGGGTAGTACTTTCCAAAAGTACAGGAACCTTTGGGGTGGGGTGCAAGCACTGAAAATTTCTGATTGGTCGACTACTTGCAGTGTTATTTTTTTTACTTTCAGCCGCCATGTTTAAAAATCTCCAGCTGCAAACCAATTTATTTTCATAATAACTTAAAATCAAACTTGTATGTTATGCGGCTCAGTAGCCTAGTTTTGGTTATAGCCTGCCAACGTCTTGAAATTATAACGTGTGCTCTTCTGTTCTTTTATTGCTTTAGTATTCGTTTTATAAAATGCTAAGCATTCATGCTGGGACAGCATATTACGTACCAAAACATTCAAACGGATTAATTCGGTTGCTGAATATTTTCTTCCGGATTTTCTTTGTTAGCCCGTTGTAATTGACTCGTTTGATACAGTTATGTGAGGTATGCGGTAGTTCTGCGTAATTCACATTGGTGTTAGCCTACAGTAAAAGCAAATTGGAAATCACCTTCCGCACTTTTTGTCAGGGTAAAATAACAGGTTAATTCTAGTAATCGTCCCTTTAGCTTTTTCAGACTGCCGTAATTTTACTCTGCCATTTTTAATTCCACAAAAAGACCAGGAAGACTATGGACTAATTTATGGTGCATGGTTCGCATCTGGAGGGCACACTTCGCTGCTCGGCTAGCAGTAACTTCGAAGGAAAGCAAACGGTGGCTGTACCACTGCTAATTTAAATTTTCACGCAAGTCCGAGTTTTCGTTCTATTCTTGTCATTTTGCGATTAGCCTATATGGAATTGACGATGAGAAAGTAATCAAACAGCAAATTGTTTACAACGTGTGCATGTTTTCTGCTGTTGTTGCCAGTTATATTGGAAATGTGAATGCATTCTGTCGCTTCGGATGTCAAGACATGAAAGCGAATGTTCGCATAAAAGCATAATGAATGTGTTTGAGATTATATATAAAACAGTTACAATCTGACTATTAGCCTGTTATATCCTATTTGTTAGTTTTGCTTGACGGTAAACTATGCCCAAACGGCTGCAGAAGAATATTTCAATTCCAGGTGATTAAATCGATAAAAATCAATAAATACAAAAGTAACCATATATAATCATTGTTGGTAACCCGTTGTATAAGTGGAATAAACCCCTCCGGGCTGTCCCGGTTATTAGAAAATAATGTAGGCTACTTCGGTGGTAGTATGGGTTACAGAAGAAATCATAGGACAGATGGACCGACGACAACGTCGCTTTTTCATACGTCAGTGGGCTAATTTGCCTACTCTTCGCGGGACTTCAGACCGCGGTGGAAACGCAGACAACCATGGGCTGAAGGAACCTTTTAGTTCCTTGAAAAGTAGTTCCTGGGACTAAAAGTTCCGGGTACTTTTGGTGGAAACGCGGCTTTTGTGTGTGGTTGTGGGAGGTTGTGCGTGTGCAGGCCAGGGACATGTATGTGTTCATGTGTAATTGGTTATATGTAGTTGTTTGTGAGAACGGGAGAGAGAGAGTCATTTAAAATTGAAGACCATAATTCCAGCCCTGCCCACTCTGTCCATCAGGTGGACCTCCAGAGCAGCCAGAAAGAGACGGTGAAGCTGGCAGGGGAACTGCGGGAGCTGCGTGCACAGGCAGAGGCGGCAGAAGGACTGTGCCGTGAGAATCAGGCCCTGCAGAGGACCCTGTCCGAACAAGACGGAAAGGACAGAGAAGACCTCGAGAAACTGGTTAGCCACGCTCCACACGAAAGGTTTCCTCCTGGTGACAGCCCCTCCAGACTGCATTAGCATTAAGGTCACCTTGTCTGTCTACATGTGCGGTGTGATGTTCTTACTTGTCAGCTACAGGAGGTGAAAGAAGAGCTACGCAAGGAGAGACAGAGCAGTGAGGAGTCACGCAGGCAGACCGCCCGAGCCCTTCAGGAGCTGAAGGAAGCAAAGGAAAAACTGGAAAATTTGGTCAAGGATTTCCAGGAGAAGGATAAGCTGAGCAGCGAACGAGAGGTTTTTTTAGGAGCACAGCATATGTCTGCATTCCTCTGTAGCTAAGCATGTTGAGTGCAGAGTGTTGAGACTGAACCTAGGCCAACCTAGTTTCCTCTGCCCCTCAGAAGCAGCTGATGGATTTACAAAAGATCCTGGATGAAGAAGTCAACATGGCAACAATTATGAGAGTCGAGAAGGACAAGCTGTCCCAGGACAACCAGGTAACCCATGACCTGCCACCTCCCCCCCCCCTCCTTCTGTGCATTTGTGCACATTAGTCTATACACTCCAGCCTAAGCTCAGGAGAAAAACTGGTCACAGAAAAGCTAAACGTGTATGTTCATGTAAAGATCATGTTCATGTAAAGGGCACACATCTGTCAACTGTGATTGTATGGCTTTGTGTTTTCTATGTATGAAAGTGGAACTTTGTGATCAGATTGTGAATTGTGTTTCCTTTATGTCCCCATCAGGAGCTGAAGAGAACTATTGAAAAACTGTGTGAAGAGGTGGCACACCTCAAGTCCTTGTCTGCTCCTTCCCCTATTTCCTTTCAACACTCTAACCCTTACACTTCATCACATGTTACCCTTGAATCCCAGAACCCAGGGGCTGACCCACTCCTCTATGGGAACCCCTTTGAAGCTCCAGGTAATTTCACTCTCCAAACTTAGTGTTACTTTTATTCTTAATGTAGGTTGCTATGTTAAGCCAGAGCAAGGGCCAATCAGTACATACTAAAATACATACATATAGTAAACCTCTCATTCCTTTAACCTCCTGTGGACAGCTTTGTAGAACAATTTGGTCATGAATGATACTGCATTTTAAGTTTTCTTTTTAGTTTTGCTTTCAAGTTTACATGCAACCTTAGATATGCTAAATGAACTATATTAGAATCAACTTAATTGCATAAAAGAATGAGAGACAGAGAATGAGAATAGACACTATTTTTAACAGAAACGAACTAAATTCATTCGTTTTGGTGGTTTTTTGTTTCTATAGAGTAATTGTCGGTTTATGAGGCATCTGCTGACTTTTAACATACAGTGGTCACTGGTTTCAGATGACGCTTCTGCCGCTAGGGATCTTCCCAGCAGCGGCAAATTTGCATATATTTTCTTTGTATTTCTACAGGAACTACTTTTGTTCGCAAAACCACCACCAGGTGGCAAATGTGAGCACTCAAAACCATATCTGGCAGTTACCACTTCAACTGTGGCACTCACAAGCAAAGTAGAACAGTGTTATCGCCGCTCTTATTTTAAGGGGAAAGGAGAGGAAAGGAAAATACATTTTAAAGATAAGCTGAAAATAGGGACATGCTTGTTACCCATAACGTTTTTGTGTGTATTTGAGTGACATTTACGTCTATAAACGGTTATTCAACGAACTTCGTGGTCAGAATGTGAAACTTAATAAAGGTCAGAATTTTGAGCACAGTCTAAAGTTATCCATGTTAGTTTCACTTTATATAGAGTATGTATAAATGTAACGCATCATAAATGTAACATGGTAAATAACTTTTTGTTCACTGCTGCTAGTTGTCATTTGAGAATTGTATATGCACAATTCAGTCCTGTACCAAATGATTAATGGAAAAGAAACAGCATTTATCACACACATTTATTATAAGCACACACCAGATTGGTCTGCTTTGGCTATTTGGGTTTGTGTGAATTTTAAATTAGAATGTATTCAAGGCAAATTTCCCGTAGTCGTTTCTCTCCTGGCATCGTCTAGTTCCTCGTTTACCGAATAGGGGAATTGACAGTTATTGAAATTACTGAATCATTTAAATAAACCATCATTGTTTAACGTTTGAGTATTTGCTCATGGTTAAAGGGGAAGGAAGCGAGCGTAGATAATGTCGGTTCAGTACCGCTGTCCTCTGCCTCGGCATTCCCGTGATTTGTTTTGTCTGATGTTTTTTTTTTTTTCTTTTGAGGCATTTTTCAGAGAGACTGGCTAGATGTGTGCAGACAATCTTGCCTACATAAGAACTGGTGATGATAGGAGGGGCCAGGCGGTGAAGCCTAGGAAGTAACGGGGAAACCGTCTCTACTGCGCATACTTCAGGGCGCTTAATTGCTGCTCATTGAAGTTAATGTAGAAATCCAAGGTGATTTAACAACCAAGGAAAACCTCATCTGTCCATTTTTTTGTGATTATAAATTTCATTATGTGCAGCAGTTTCTTAAACAATGGTTGTTGTGGTCCAGAAGTCTTGGGAAAATGTTTTGCCAATTCATCCTCAGTAGCACTGTATCCTAGCCTACAGTAGCTTACAGTGTGAATATAGTTTATTCCAATGATAATGTTTGATGTTGGATCGTTCAGACACATTTGCACATCCGCATTCCGTATCAACACAGAGCTCTGCAACAGATACATTGATCATCTGAACAAAAGTGTTAAGCCGAGTTGTGGAATTGCGAGGTGGACCAACTGGAATGTAGCCTTTGTAATTTAATTGGAGCAAATTTCATCCCACTATCTGTGGTGTTTCAATATCATTAAAATCCTTTTTCCTCAAATATATTGGCTTGTGCAAATTTATCGTCAATTTATCCTCTGTAGCACCCTACAGTAGCCTACAGTGCTGATGTAGTTTATTCCACTGATAATGTTTGATGTTTGATCGTTCAGCTGCTAAATAGCCTGCCAGAGGAGGGACAGACACATTCGCACATCCGCATTCCGCATCAACACCTGGCTATTGTCAGGCAGTGGGGGTGTGAAGACAAGTCAAACTCCAGTAAACTGCCCTCAAATTTAAAGTCATCCTGTCAGACTTGACCTATATTATTGAGTTTGTTTGTTTAACACCCATACGTTCACCCAACTCCTTAAAAAATGAAAACGTTTTAATTAGTAGACTAGCTGGCAAGTATTAACTATCACAAACACGTATTAACTATGAAGTCTCCATTTTCACCGTAGCCCGACTTGTTTCTGATACAGCATTGCTGCGCGATTGCTGTGGTCATAGCCTTTGAGTTAGATTTCTGTAACAAAGTGTGATGTGCCAATACGCGCCTGTCCTAATATCCAAGCTCTGCCACTGGGCAGTGGTTAAAGAAAACATGTTTTCACGTGTGTAGTGATTTATCGCCTATATAACAAAAATGCTATATTCCAGAAATACCTCTATTGGAATTGATCCAGCTGAGTACTTTATTTCAAGAAAATAGTTTTGCAACATAGACTGTTTATAATATGCATGAACTTGTTGTGGGAAGTAACAGAAGTAATAAAAACACAGCCTTTTAAATGTTTATCGACCACATATTTGTGTAAAAACCAAAGCAAGTGAAATCTCTGTTCACCCAGCAGGTTCCTTCTGTTTCGCAAATTAGTAATTAGAGGCGTAAATCGGACAGTCTGTCATCAAAGAAATTGATGAAGAGTGTTACATTAGGCCATCGGTCATGGTCATTACGTAGGCTTAAGATCATGTCTGCAGTGTGGTATGAAGCATTTTAGTTTTACAAATGGGTGTTTTTTTATTTTTATTGTTTATCTTCTCTCTAGGGGTTTCGTCATACTTGTTCCTGGTTATGGTTATACACTTTGTTGTACGTCGCTCTGGATAAGAGCGTCTGCCAAATGCCTGTAATGTAATGTAATGTAATTACGGTGAAAAGGAGACGCGTCTTTTCAATTCACAGTTCCCAACCTGCTGCCAGTGTGAGATGATGCATACCCCAAGGGAGGTCAAACAGATTTTTCAGACAACAGAGTTTGACAGTTTATTTTTAATCCATAATAGCATAAATGCTACAGTATAATCAAATAATAATATATAAATCGATGACTTTCCAGAACATAAGAAAATAGTTGTTTCCTTTAATACGATGTTAAAAAATTAGCTGCTTCCATCAGCAAGTAATAGCCTAACTATCATTGGGGAGAAAGGATCTGTGTAGTTCTTGGCCATTCGTTTTCCGTTTCAGGAACAGAAATTAAAAAGCAAGAAATTATTGGGTGTTCGATACTCATTTTAAAACATAAATCGAATGACACGAGAATCAATTGGTTATTTGTGTTGCTGACTGATATTAAACATACTGAACTAGCTCTCGATTTTAAAGTTTATGGTATTATGTTCGGTTTGTATTATAACAAAAAGGTTAGATTTTTTTATAATTACCCAACTGACTTTGGTTCTTATTAAATCGTATTAAAGAAAACAGGTGTTATTTTCTGATAAGTTGGGTATTTATATGTTGCTATTTGAGTAGCATTTATGAAATTGTGAAAAATAAACTGTTTGCTGATGAATCGCCAAAACGGGTTTGACATCCCTGTTAGGGTCTTACGAGTTTTATGTTGCAAACTGCTGTAATTATTTTTTTTTAAAGAGAGTTACCAGATCCATAAAAATATTTGAATGGCTTCTATGCTGATACCAGCCCAACATCAGCTGGTATTTGAGCTTTATTTTTCCCAAGTTTCCAATGTTGTCTTAAAATCACAGAACTAAACTCATTTTAAGATTGTGAATCACCCCGAAATGCAACGCGGAGTGACGTCAAGTACAATGCAGAATAGTAGAAACTGTCCTTATGAGGAAATATTACACTCTGCTGCCCTCTACGGTCAGAACCCTGCATCCATTTCCTTCTGGCCGGCAGAACTGCTGCCACGGCGGCAAACGTGTCATCTGAAACCAGCGACCACTGTATATTTATCGATAATTATGCAGTGTAATTGGACATAATTCGATGAAAATATTCGAAATATGCTATAATTCTTTATGCAAATATGTGATCTCTTTACAATGGAATGAGTGAGAAATTGCTCAGCATTTGGCCATTCCAGCTGCATGTGTAAATTTTTTTAACACCTTTTTCAAAGAAAATAGCATAGCATATCGACCAATCTGATGTGAGCTGATTATAAATTCCTGTGATCAGGTGGCTGTTTCATATCTATGAATCACTTGGAGCATCCAGAATACAATGCCGTGTTAATGCAGCAACCAAGTTAGCACATTTGATATTAACTGCTTTGCACAAGCCCCCCTAGTGGTCAGGATGCCAGCATCGTGAAATTGAACTCAGTCATTCAGTGCTCCTTCAATCAGACTATATGTGGAGACAACAAGCTCTGAATTCTAGCTTTATTTGATGATGATACAGGGTAACTATGTTAAATACATAGTTTCTAAGTGCCACCATTCTAGCATAGGTCGCCCATTTAACAAGCACCCCCTATCTGCAGTCTCATCTGCAACTATACTCCCCAAGCGGGCTATGTGGTTGGACTAATCAAATCTGCAAAAAGAATGCTCCAAAATGATGTCATTTTTGGGTTAAAATAAATTTCACAGTTTCAGAAAATTAACAATAGTGTTCATTTTTAGGTACACTATGCCTTTAATTGGTTCTCCACGACAGACCCTACTTGCAGACACTATAGTTAAATACATTGAAGTGTCTGCAAGCTTTGAGCTTTATCCAGTCTTAAAAGTAATGTCACCTCTTGATTTCTGTTTGTCAATTCAGACATGTTGTACACCCTGTTTTCTTGTGGTAATATATATTTTTTTAATTTTCCTTTTTTAGCTACTTCAAGCACGGAGGAACTGGTATGTATTGCCTCACAAATTTTCACAAATTACATCATCTTTGAGAGCTAAGAAATGAAAAACCTGTTGTAAAGGTTTGCCCAAAACCAAAACCTGCTCACAGCTACAGGATTGAGTACAATGCATTTTGAAAAAAGTCTGTCTGGTTTAAGGACAGCACACTAATCTGGTTGGGAAGCCCACATCTAGTCCATGAATATTTGGGTAACTGACATTGCAAAATCTACTTTACCAGGAGCACACCATCAAGTAAGTTATATCCTGCATTAGGAGCTCCTGTTTACATTTTGCTAGCCACTAGCAACAAGATTTCTTAGATTTTGTTCCTTGAGAGGTATGCAATATTCATTGACTTTACAATTGTTGCAGCCAATAACCAATAAAATAATTTGGATCTAGTAGTGGTCCATTGATAAAATGGGGATGGCATTCACTTTGTCAATTAAGCAGTGACTGAGTGAATAAGGGGCACCACTGTTTCTAGGATGGCTAATTAACAGCCAAATGAGGATAGGGGAGTGGACTCCTGTTAATAAACTCCTCAAAAAAAGTTTGGAAATTTGTGTTTGGTCGATCATATCTCTGTTGTCACTGTATTATTAGCATTGTATGTTACATCATTGGAAAGCCTGTTCATTTCCCTTTACAAAGATGTCCGAATTGGTAAGGATCATGCATTTGTGGGATGAGCAGCACAGCTGATTATGTGGGTGGGGTCCCAAGTGAAATGTGGAAAATTTCCCTGTCAGTGTCGAACAGTGTATTCTCCTGTTGGTATTGACTCTATTGTTTTGAGTTGTTGATTTTATATATGATTTTTGAGGAGTTTATGTTAGGGTCCCGAAGCCCACCAGGACCCCTTCCCCATTAAAGGTATTTACCTCTGGTAAAGCCTGCTTTATCTTCTGCAGCAGCTCCGGTATTATAGTATTATAATTTATTTTCCCAATAGTAGGTCCAGGATCCCTTTCATATAATCCTAATCCTAACCATGCAGTCTGAAAAGATACTGATCCTGGATCTGAGGTTTAGGAACATCAATTTTCTCTCCTTTCCTTAGCTGATGATGTGCCGGTATTGCCAAGAGATCTTCCCGGATATCAGCAGGTCGGAGCTGGAGCAGCATGAGGAAAGCCACAGGGTGTGCCCCTTCTGCACACTCATCTGTGACTCCATGGATCAGCATGGCTTTGAGGAGCATGTCTACAGCCATGAGTAGGGTGATGTCCTAGAAGCACATCACTGCAACCCAAACAACGAGATACATACTCTTAAGGAATGGAGGTTATTCAGAGCCTTATGTTTTAAGAGGCCCACATTTTGTAGCTATAAATTGTTTTATACCTTAAGGTTATACATATTTGATTATTTTTATTTTCAAAAAAGTGTGGCGAGTGAGCAGTAAAGAAGTTGACCACATACGAATACAAATTAAGCAACCCCAAGACACTGGTATAGCAAAGCCCCTCTCCTAGAACTTGAATTCAAGCAGATGACATCCACATACCTACCAAAGTGATTTTGACAATCAGTTAATGGAGGTCCAGCCTAGATCGATACATAGTAAAATATTATGTAATACTATAAGAAAAGCATAATCCACGATGAGGTGTGCAGTTGTATGATTTTAATACATGACACAGTGGCAAAGAACCATCTGAGAGAAAGTGAAGGGTGTTTGCATCCACAGATGTTTTAAAGCTAGTTCCCGTATGACATCTTACGGAACAACTGGTATCAACACTAGAATTGTGTGAATTTAGAATGGTTATCAGACTGTTTGACTGAACTGCTTGTAAAGTAAGGGCCATATTTACAAAGCTTTTTGCGACTATTTTGCAGACACGTATATGGTACATTTTGCCCCAGAAACATGCATCTTGTTTATCAGAGGCACACGGGGCTGGAAGCACAGTATTTGTGTGATCTGGGAGTGTTTGCAAGGTGTGCTTCTCTCCTTAATGCATATACATTTAAGGGAGGATTGCCCAAATAAAAGGCACAGATATTATCAGTGTGGCTGATTATGTATTCTGTTGAATTTACTTCCCAAACTTAAGTTTGCACAATTAATGAGGGCCTATTGGGTGCCTGGCACTGAAAATATTGGCTAAAGTCACAGAACACTCACAGCAAAGTTGTAAAAAATCGCAAAAATCAGAAAAAGTGTTTAAAAATATTAATTTATTAAATTAACCAATATATATCATGTGCAGCGGTGGGAACTGATTGCAATAACATGTAACAAGTGCTTTCAGTCTAAAAAAAATTCAGTTGGCAGTTGCCGCTAGGAGGCTAAATAATACAAATAAATGCACTGATAGGCTGGGTGCATTAAATCATGTTTGTCTGTCTCGGAAATAGTAAGCTTTTTGCCTTTAACAGAACATTGTTAGCAACTAAGAATACAGAGTATACATAAATTTCAGTACTAAAATAATAAAACATAGGGTTACTGTGTTTGTTTTTATTTCTTTAAAGTTAGATTTAGTACGTCGCAAGGTTTTTTGAGCGTCTGTTGTCACTGACGTTACCGTAGCTACAGGAAGAGCACACAAAAAATAATGGAAAGCATTAAACAGAGAAATTCACAGTCCTGCCGAAGACTAAAATAATGTAATCTGTGACACCTGCGACTTCTGTGACAGCCATAGAAATAATTACTCTTCTAGATTAAATAAAACATGACCTAGAACCTACTGCACATTCCCATTCTATCCTGACAATAGTCATGCTCCTTTCAAAAATGAATCTTGCATCTGGATCAATTCAATCAGCAATTGCCGCCACAGCTGGATTATACGCATTTTGTTCTGCGCTGTCCATTTTTCTGGATATGCTCTTAAGTGGCACCAGAAGATTCATCAATTTCCCCACATTCAATGAACATATTCAGTATTAAATAAACTCTTACAGAGTTTATGAGTCCACTATGACCAGACACTGGACACTAGACATTTTACTATGTATTCAATGCACATGATTAATCAAATATGTATTGCCTAAAAATAAAACATTTTATAAACACATTTTTTTGATGTCAGCTTTGTTGTGAACCATCTCTGTACTAGTCTAACTAAGTAGTAGTTTAAAAATGGCTTAATGGCAACCCAATAGAATTGACCCATTTACTGAGTGTCCATCAAAATCACATTGGCCACATTGTTCTGAACAAGCCAAAACTTGAATGGTGTTGATAGCTTGAGAAACATGGCTGCTATAATAAAATTGATATTTAGCATTGTTGGCCATTTTTCCACCATTGCTTTGTCTGATTAATTCCAGACATGGTTTTCGACCTTGAAACATGTTCTGAATCGAAGGGCATGGCCTTCTGAACAAGGCAAAACTTGCATGGTGTCAATACCATGTACAATATAGCCACCAGTAGGGTTTTAATATTCAACATTCATTGGGGTTGTGGGGTGTTCAGGGTTGTGCTTTGAAGTATAAATCCATGATAATTCATGGTGTTGTTAGATGGACATGGTTGACTTGCAACAAGGCAAAGCTTGAATGGTGTTTTTATTAGGCCATTGTTCCTTTTGAAAAAAATAGCGCTTAAAAATTTCCTTTCATGAAGCATAAAACTGGTCACATGACATTCTTTAAAAAAACCATTTTTTTCTGTGTGAGTTCTGCAAAAGATAAATGACATAACAGCATAATTGGTCTACTGACAACTCAGAGCAACAAATGCTACCCATTTTGCTTTCTCAAAAATGAAAACATTACAAGCTGTGTTAAGTTCTTATAACTCCCAAAGGCTATGTAAATTGGTTTAAATTTTGACGACCAAGGAGGGGTTAATGCAAATACATCCTATTAGAGTTTATTACAGAGAAAATGAAAGCTACTGGCCAGGAAAATAAATGCTCAGTTTTTGCATCAGTGAAAATGACAAATATAATGCATGTATTGTGTAATATAGAGCTTGAGGTGTAATTGCTTATCCAACTGGAAGGTTCATACTGTTTGATGGACCAGTCAGTCTGTGACTCAATTATGGTTCTTCATCACTGGGGTTCTTCTGTACATGACAGCCAAGGACAAAAGAATTTTGAGAATTTTTTTATTTGATGAAGATTAGTAACCTATAGCACTTATCAGCAATTTTAGACATTTAGCATTATTTTATTATTCTTCATGTTCTTTGCTTTCTTGTTATTTTGTCTGATTTGATATATATGTTTTTTTTGGATGAATCCCTTAAAGTTGAATCCATTAATTTGGCTGTTAAATAAATTAAAATATATATTCACCCTTGAAGGTCGAAGATGAAATATGGAAATTTGTGTGTCCCAAAGCAATTTAATGCAATTGTTTCGTATTATTTTGTCTGTTTGTTCGATTTTATCTCTTACTATGTGTGTATTGTATGTATTTTATGTTTGGACCCCAGGAAGATTAGCTGCACACTGTGTATTGCTAATGGGGATCCTAAATGAATAAATAAATAAAAAAACGAACATGTAAATTGAAACATTTGTGACTGTCTTATATTGTCTCATTAGATTTTTTTTTTTTTTTGATGAAACCCTTAATTTAGGTCAGATTATTAATGTGGCTATTAAAGAAATGAAAATGTATATATCTTTGTGCCTTTTTTATGTTTTTTGGCTTACTTTTCATGATCAAGTCCTCTGTGTGTGTGTGTGTGCACGTGTACGTTCAGGTATAGGTGAATGCATCTCAAAGATGAGATGTGGCGATTTGTGTCCTCCAATGCAATTCAGTAAAGATGAAACGTAAATATAAACTAACATCATCATTTCATTTCATCTCCTCTATAGGCCAGTAGAAGCATTTGATGAATAACAATACATTGGTTGAGTTGCATACAGTGAGCACCATAATTCATTGGACAGTGACACATTTTTTGTTATTTTGGTTCTGTACTCTAGCACTTTGAGTTTGAAAGGATACAATGGTTGAAGTGCAGACTGTTAGCTTTAATTTGAGAGTATTTTCATCCATATCGGATGAACCGTTTAGAAATGACAGCACCTTTTGTACATGGTCCCCCCATTTTAAGGTACTACAAGTATTTGTTGAATTGGCTTCACAGATGTGTTTCGTAAGGCAGGTGTATTCATTTGTGTCGTTAGTGAATGCAGAAGAGAGCTGTTGATGTCTAGTCTTGATTCTAGACTTTGCAATTGCCTTTGGAGATTGTTGTCGGGGTGTGAAAACATGAGGAAGACAGCAGTGTCGATGCAAATTAAACTGGCCGTCATAAGGCTCAGAAATGCAAATCAATCAAACAACTGCTGAACTCAATTATTTCGAAACACCCAGTAGACCGAGGAAGACCACTGTAGTGGATGACCGGAGAATACTCTCTATGGTGAAGAAAACCCCCCTGACAACAGCCCCACAGATTAAAAACACTCTCCTGGATGCAGGTGTAGATGTGTCAAAGTCTACCATATGTAGAAGACTACACCAGCAAGACTACAGAGGGTACACTACAAGACGCAAATCACTGATAAGCCTGAAGAACAGAAAGGCGAGATTACAGCTTGAAAAAAAGCACCTAAAAGAGCCCCAAGAGTTCTGGAACAAAGTCTTGTGGACAGATGAGACAGATTAACATGTACCAGAGTGATGGAAAGAGGAAAGTGTGGAGAAAAAAAGGAAATGCCCATGATCCAAAGCATACCACCTCATCCGTGAAACATGGTGGAGCGGGTGTTATGGCTTGGGCCTGTATGGCTGCCAGTGGAACGGGCTCACTTGTCTTCATCGATGATGTGACTGCAGACAGAAGTAGAACAATTCATTCTTAAGTCTACAGAAATATTTTATCTGCTCAGATAAAACCAAATGCCTCCAAACTCATTGGACGGTACTACATCATGCAAAAAGACAATGACCCGAAACATACTGCTAGAGCAACGAAGGGGCCAAAAAGTGGAAAATCCTTGATTGGCTGAGTCAATCACCGGATCTGAATCTGATTGAACATGCATTTTACATGCTGAAGAGGAGACTGAAGGCAAAAAGTCCCCGAAACAAGCAGGAACTGAAGATGGCTGCAGTACAGGACTGGTAGAGCATCACCAGGGAAGCAACCCAGCGTCTGGTGATGTCTATGCGTTGCAGACTTCAAGCAGTCATTGCATGCAAAGGATATGCGACCAAATATTAAAAATGATTACTTTGTTCTACATTATGTTAAACTGTCCAATATTTTTTGATGCCCGAAAATGGGGGGGACTATGTACAAAAGGTTCTATAATTTCTAAACAGTTCATCTGATATGTATGAAAATACCCTCAAATTAAAGCTGACAGGCATGTACTTCAACCTCATTGTCATTGTATCCTTTCAAACTCAAAGTGCTAGAGTACAGAACCAAAATAACAAAAAATGTGTCACTGTCCAATGAATTATGGTGCTCACTGTAGATGGTTTCAGGGGAAAGCTTGCACTCTGCCATGGTATACACCAAGACTCTTCCAAACCTCTGGTGTAGCAAACAAATTCTTTTAGCAGAACAACTAGCTAACATTCATGATAGCGAACATGCTACTTGGCTGGTTATTATGTCATATGACTCGTGTTGTTGTGTGGTGGGCTGTTTGCTGAGAATGGGATTTGGATGTTACCTTTCCTAAATAATAGAAATGATGACATATCCTACAGCTGACTAGCTCGCTAATGTTACTTCTTGCTAGCTAACAATTTAGTTTGTTAGGTTACCTTGGAGTATTTACAAGTTTCATTGGTGTGTGCTGTCAGACATGTAATTCACCAGTTGGCCATTCTCAGCCATAGGAATCTTCAAAGTGCTCAGCCAGCATAGCCTGTAGATAAGACAGGTGAATCTGTGTGTGTGTGTGTGTGCGCGTGCATGCGTGTGTGTGTGACAGGAGAGCTGCGCCATCCAGGAGATGGAAACGAATATCCAGGGTCATCATACACAGACAGGTGACAAAGGACCAGATGCCATAAACACTTCCCCAAGTGGTAAAAGCCCTCCTGCTGTTGCCTCACAGCATGGAGAGAACCTGGGGGAAATCCATGGGCTTCCCTCACCACTCCAGCGGCCAGTAAAGAGGAGAAACCTGCCTAAGGGACTGCAGCGGTTCATGCTGAGGGCCAGACGCAGGCGAAAAGGTCTGGCCCATCATAGATGCCCTGCAACTTCACACCTCTGTTCCCACTGCAAAAGAGGGAGCCCCTGGTCCCCTCCCCCTTGGACTATGCACCCAAAATCCACTTCCCACAGTCTCCCAGCCCTGACTCCACCTTGCCAGGAATTCATCTTTAACTGGTTCCTGTACAGCCTGAGTTTTGTGCAAAACGGTGGACTGTGTGGCACGCAAGAACCCAGGCAAAAGAAACATGTACTCGAGGGCCTCCCACGGTACAAGACTAGGGAAGGCAAAGCCCTGGAGGTGGACAGAGGAAATGTAATCGCTCCCACTTGCCATGTTCATCACAGTCAAGTGGGAGTGATTGACACAAGCTGCCCCCTTTCCAGGGGTTAAGGGCCACCTTCCCTTCACTTCCAAAACACCACCATCAGATGTTTCTCATAGAGGTAAAACCAGCAGCACTTCCAATCACCATCTTTGGATTACCCACAGGAACTACGTCCATCAAGTTGTTTTGTTTCCAGCTGAATGTAGTGTTGAATCAAGCTGTCAGTCTAAAGGTGTAACTGTCTTTTGTTCCTGTTCGAAGAAAGGTGTCGAACAGTACATTCGTTAGGAAGTTCTCTGTATGGACCAATGTGCTTGTTGTGAGGGTGTGCTTATGGGTGATTGTTAAAGACTACGCCTGGAATACTCCTCTGACGAGTGATGACAGGGTCTGAAGGCAATTTCTGTGAGTGGGTCAGTGATGGGGGACATCAACCCCCCTGAGAAGCCGATCCAGACTGCACGGAGCAGTTGAAACCCGACCAGATCACAGGCCAGACGGCAAATAATCCCACAGGGTAATGGAGCTTAAGAAAGGGACCGTGGGAAAGATGCCATGCTGCACACGCACATCACACTTGTGGCTCCCCAGAAGGGAGACTGGCTCTTAAGGACTGCCTGTCAAGATTACCAGATGCAACAGAGCTCTAACATCACCCTTAACAAAACCTAAATGTCTAGAGAACTTCCTCATTGCAGGTAAAACATGACAAAAAGGACTTTCAGTTAACACAATGACTGGACACAGCTGTTGTTGGACACTACAGGACGCAGATAGATGTCTCCACTACACAACTGGACTCACAACTGTTGCAAAAGACGGACTATGGTTTCAGGACCGTAATCAAAGGTGGACATTGATTGGAAGAATTGAAGCACTTTGTAAATGCAATGTCTTGTCTTTGTCATGTCTGATAACCCCCTTCCCTTGTCTTTCTTCCTCTTCTGAAAACTGAAGCTTCCTCTTAAGTACATGTTTGTGTGAAGGCTTTATCACCTATAGGGGTGGTAATACAGTAAAACCTTCACAGAGAGGGACTGTCAGACATGTAATTCACGAGTTGGCCATTCTCAGCCATTGGAAGCTTCAAAGTGCTCAAACAGCCTGGAGATAAGACAGAGCAGGAACTGGGGGGTTACTATCTTACCCCTTTTCCACCAACGCGAACCTAGTTCTGGTTCTGGGCTGGTGCTAGTGCCGGTTCGCAGCTGGTCAACTTGCGAACCTTCTAATAACCGGTTTGCTTTTCCGCGCGCTAGGGAGCCACGTCATTACGTCACTGTATACGTCTGTATACGTCTCCACTTTCCCAGCAACATTGTTACCTATTAAAATGTCCCGTAAAAATAAAGATAATAAACTGTCTAAATGTAAAAAACCAACTTCATACATATACATTTAGTTATATTATTACAGCCTTATTTTCTATGTCAACATTAAGACAAGTGACACGCTCGGAATTATCTCATTGCGACCCATTAAATCCAATGGCGCAGACGTTGCTTCATAATTTAAAACTGCTTTCCTAACTTTGCGTCCTGCGACTTGGGTTACAACAGTGAATATGTACAGATTCCTAGGCGTGCTGATAGCGACCACCCTTTCTCATATTAACCTCAAATATGCAAGACAGGACACTTAAACAGTATGCTAGCAAATTTATGTCAGTTCCATTCATTTATATGGGGTGGTCGATACACGTCCCCTTAGCCACTGAAAGCTAGTGCTGGACCACCTCTGACTTATTTGCCGGCACAGAAAAAATCACGAAAGTACTGAAAAAATAACAACCGGAGGTTAACAAGGACATTTTTTCCTACATAACTAGGTACAGGTTGTTACCGATATTTTGCCTATTTCATATATAGTTGCAAATGAGTTTACGTTTTCCTGTCTGTCGAACAAAGGTGGTCAATAATAGGTGCTCTCACTCTACCTGGCGGTCACAAAGTTTTAGTTGGTCTTGGTTTGTTACGATAATCCCGCCCCCAGCCCCTGACGTAAGCGGTTCTTGGTTCTAGACCAGCCAAGTCTTGGTGCCGCTTTGGAACTAGTTTTTCTGGCTGAGAGCCGGTTCTTTTGCTGTCGAAAAGCAAAGAACTGGTTCGCAATTAGGCACCGGCTCCAAACCGGCCCTCAAAAAGCCTTGGTGGTAAAGGGGTATTTGAGGGTGAATCTGTGTATGGTGAATATATGGACCACCTCAATGCTAAAATATGCATTGCATATGATGAAGAACACGTATTCAATATACAAAAATGCCAAGTTACTCACACATACAAAGCACCGTCTATAACTCATTAATTAAAATCGAGGTCTGCCTTTAAAAGTATTGATATCCAATATCAAAATGACACCAAGTTACAAGAAACAATATTGGCTCTCTCAGCTCACACAAATTAAACCAGCTATATTCCAAAGCAATGCTATGCAATGTTTCCTGAATTATTTCACGGACTTCACATCTCCACTTATGTGTTACTAGACTGTGTAGCACAACAAAAAAGTGTCATGTCAATATCAGTCTATTTAACTGGGGTGGGGGGGGGGGGGGGGGTTACAGCATCTAGCTTGTCGGCTAAATAGGTTTATTCACACACCTTAACATTAGCTAACAAAATGGTGAACAATGTTTAAAAAAAAGTTAAATAACAAAATCTGTTCACTAAGTTAAACTAGTCCCCACAAACCACACAGGCTTTTATTGTGTGCTCCAATGAACAAACAAACCAACAAACAAGACATACACGACAGGAGAATGGAATAGACAATATGTAGCTCCCGCCTGCATCTCACCTGCAGCCAGATAAAGAACAGATAAAGTGTTACTAATTACTGCAAATTGCCTACATCTGCAGTTGCAAGCCAGCTAAACTGCTCCATCTCTGCCTGCTGATGGCACCCTAACCACACCACCCCTCCACATACCCTGACCGCTCAACTTAGGCCAGGGAGCCATCTGGCCACCAATTCTGGGAATATTCAAGGATGGAAACTTTCCATGGGAATTAACAGGGAAATAACGGGAATAAAATGGAAATATAGCCCTATTTGCTCAGACTGCATTTACCATGTCATATGCAGATAGAAACAAACATTTTACCATATCATAAGCAGACATAATTGCAAACATTCTCTATGACCCCCCTCCAAAAAAAAGACTTTTCTCTTAACACCTAAAAAAAACCCCTAAAAACAGTCTTCAGAGTGTTGTTTTAGAATTCTATTTACATAGATAGTTGAAGCGCAAGTTTTTAGAAAAAGTCAAGGAATGACAGACATGTGCAATAAACATTAACAAAATACATCCCTAGTATACCGTGAGTAGTGCCAAGTGACGTCGGTAGCACACTACGTGACCAAAGACGGAACATTTTGAAGAGAAGCTAACTGCTTGTCCAAAATTACCATTATTTATACGACGTCTTCATGCTGCTTCACAGCGATAAAAATATCCTACTTATCAGACAGCGTTAATTTCGTGAACGAAAAATATATACATTACGACCCCTTTTTCCATGACGGAAACAAAACGACATAGGGCGACATAGCTCAGGAGGTAAGAGCGGTTGTCTGGCAGTTGGAGGGTTGCCGGTTCGATCCCTGCACTGGGCGTGTCGAAGTGTTCCTGAGCAAGACATCTAACCCCTAACTGCTCTGGTGAACGAGAGGCATCAACTGTAAAAGCGCTTTGGATAAAAACGCTATATAAATGCAGTCCATTTACCAAAACATAATGAAATAACAATTAGAATAGGCCTTAGGGTTTAAAGTGAACAACTCATTTATAAAATAAATGTTTTACAATAAAGAATGAATGGAAATAGATTAATTAAAACTCCTCCATTAGCATGCTCAATCAAGCTACATCACATGGTAACAGCTAGCTAGCAGAAGGTGTTAACAAGGTATAAACGGTGTACTTTGCATTAGGCTACTATCCACTAATCCAAAAGCAAAATTAGATACATCGTTAGAAAGCTTATAGGCCTACTTTCACCCACTCAATAAATGGATTGTCAATCAAGCCAGACTGTACTAAAAAGGGCGACAATGCCGTAAACAACACGTCTGGTATTATGCACAGCTATTTTGGAAGGTACCCAGGCAAATGCACCCCCTCTAGAGCTGTTTGTCCGTTCTGGACTACTGTAGAAACATGGCGGTGCAACATGGCGGCCTCCGTGGAAGAGGACCCGCTCCCTATGTAGATATAAAGGGCTCACTCTAAGGTAACGAAAACACAATGATTCTTATTTTCATGGGATTATACACTAATTCAAACATACTTATGAATATTATATTCCATTTCTGCGAAGTCCGTTTCGCTAGATGCCACTAAATTCTACACACTGAACCTTTAACACATGTTGAGATAAGTAGCATTTTAGGAAGCTCACATTACTTGGTGTAACTAAGTTATGTAAATTGAAGTAATGCAGCAATCCCACTAAATAATAACTCTCCAGTAAGATAACTTAAGGTCTAAGAGTAAGTTTACTTAAAATCATTCAATAAACTTTCTTGAGATCTATCTCATTTGCTTCTTCCACAGCGGATTATGAGAAAGCCAGAAAGAAGGCCAAGGCGGCAGAGAACAGTGTTCATCTACATTCTGACTCCGACAACAGACTGGGAAAGTCACATTGTATCAGTCTGTGAGTTCAGCGGAGCGCACTACAACAGATGCGTCGGTGCCTACACTTGCCTACACTTCACCAGCTAGTTATAGCCACTTGATTTTATTGGTCAGCTATGCCCCCATCAATCAAATGGTGTAGAACTTGGAGGGTCCGACGGCTGGATAAACCATTTTTATTCAAGGCAGTAATGCCAACACACATTAGCATTATTTTAATGTGTTCCTAAAAATAAATAGTAAAAAGTAAGGAATCTGTATTTTTTCATTATTTTCATGTTTATGAGTTGTTTGATCAGTTAATGTACTTTTGGGCTCAGCACTCCTTCATTTTACTGGTTGATGCGCACTTTTTCCTATCTTCAATATTACAATTACATGAAATTTTCTCAAGAGCAATTCCTGAGGGGCACACCAAAAGTAGTGCTGTGACACATAGCCTACGTTGTAATATGTTAAATGTATACTGAGGAACCATAATTACTACTACTGGTCAATTGATAGGTAGCAAATGTGAAACGAATTGCAGGGTTGACAGCTGTATGAGTTCACCATTTACACAACGTAAGCTGCATCCTCTTGTAATTTTAATATAGTTTATGTTTTAATTTTATATTCGCTGGCTTCCCACAATAGCTGAATTTGCAGAGCTAGCGAGCACCAATTCCGTTTCTGTGGTGTTTGGTATAATCTTTGCTATTGTCATTATTCCTCCGAGATCGGCACACAGGTGCTTCAAAGTTCCCTAGGGACAATTACCCTTCACAGGTAAGTGTTTTCACAGCTGATTTGCAAAAACAATGCAAGTCAATGAGTCAATTTTAAAAGCCATTTTAATTTTAATAGCGTCATTTTAAAACTACTACAGTGAAATATAAAGATAAAATGGACATTATACAATAAAAACCAATTTAAAACATTTAAAATTTGTAAAAGGGTTACATTCGGAATAATGCAAACGTGTCAGAAGAATTCATTCCAATAAGGCACATGATACTTTTTAGCTGCGACCGCAGCTCTATAGCTCTGTCTGTCAGTCGGTCAGTTGGTCCACAAAAGTGTCCTACCCGGTAGCGGCCACAATTTTCACCCCAGGAGGCTGAAATTTAGCATGGAGGTTGGCCATGACCGAAGGTAGAGCTGAGTAACTTTCAGGCCGATTGACCAAGAGGGGGCGTGGCCTATCACAAAAAGGTGCATAACTCCCGAATGGATTCACAGATTTGCACAAGATTTTGTGGAAAGTTTGGTCATGAGCCAAAGAAGAGGTCACGTGTTTGTGCGCGGGTGTGTGAGTGGATGCATGCACATATGGATGCGGTCGCAGCTATTGTGGATTTGCGCTTGTTTAAATCAGGCATTTTCAAAAAATGTTTAATCAGACATGATTAAATGTGATATGTTTCAGAATATGTCATATTCTGAAATGCACCTGTATATACTCTTAACATAAAAAGGGTCTTTTGACAGAGCTGAACCTTAAAGCTCTGCAGGTCTGGTTGATCCTTGCTTCGGCCTATACTGGTTTATCCCTCTCCTCCTCTTCCTCTCTTACCTTGCTCTCTTCCTTCAGCCCAACAGTATAATTAGTGATATGCAGTCAATTATTCCTAAATTAAAACGATTATTAAAATGGGACTAGTTGCGATATAAAAGCAAGGGTACTATTAGTTGCTATTGAACTCTCAGTGGAAACCATAAGGTATGTTTATAGGCACCTCAGCTCTGCTAAGCTCTTCAAACGTTTTGGCATCCAGGACCAAAAGGAAGGTACTCTTTTCCTGGATAAAATAATAAAGAAAAGGAACCCTAAGAAAAAAGGGTAAATAAAGTACATCTACAACTTCAATTTAACCATACGATTTAAGAGATACTTCTATAACAGTCTATTTAATAACAATAATTAACAACAATACCAATAATTATTAATTATCATGGCATTGGCTATTGCGTGCACAAGGAGTATCTAACCTGTGTGGGAGTGATGACCACAGACAGAATGACTCCGTTGTCTTCCTCCATGGCGTCAGGTGATGGAACAAAGATTGGCTCAGACGGGAAAAGCCCAGGGTGATGCCACACCTGAATCACAGAACGGATCGTTGTTAACATAAAATTCTGAGGAAACCCATCGGCACCCTCACACAAAGAGAATAGAGGATATGCATTGACGTCACTTTCCCACCGGAATACACCCCCTCAGTCGAGACTGAGTGGCAAAACATGCTGCCACATGGCTGCCTTTAGTATAGGAAACTGCAAAACCGGGAGTAAAACAAATGATTATCTGCTTAAATTAAAGGCAGTTGGACTCGACAGTGATCCTTACAACTTACCAAAGAACCAGTGGTCCATGGACATTCAACAAGAAATCGGAGCTATCTTTTTATAGACTGCCGAAAGCCAAAGAAAAGAGAAGCGATGCATCGCTGCAATTCGCAGAAACAACTTGAATCCAGGCACCGAAACGTGGATTTGCAGTTGTTATTTTGTGTCAGGTATGTTGGATTTTTCTGAACTGAATTTATCATGACATGAAGAAAGAAGCTGTGCATTTATGTGCCAATTGATTATTTAGACCAGAGAACACGTCAAGACCAATGATCAGTTCAAGGGGACGTTTTCTGTCTCCTCGGTTTTCAGCTCAGCAGCTGCCACTGAAATGACAAATTGCACGTATACTGTATGTGGTTGTGCGTTTGTGCTTTACCTGGTCCAAGAACTCTCCGTATTTGCAAGATGTTCTGAATCAGGTAATCGTTGACAGCTTCCCCATCATCACTGCCGAGCAGGTCCAGCAGCAGGAAGTCGTCCTGCTCAAAGGCGTTGATCTGATGGAAGTCGGCCATTGCCTTGACGTAGTACTTCGCAGAGACTGGCTGTGATAGAGAGGGAGTGATTCAGTCGCATCTTACACACTGCACGCTGATAACCAAGGGCCAACAGGCCTGGCCTGTTGGACACCCAAAGGGTCTGCTGATTTCATTTTCCCCTTAAAATCAGCCTTAAAATCAAAAATAGAATTATATCTGTAGAAAACTGCATTAATTGATCGACTAAGAACAAAGTAAGAAAAATAAATAGCAGACCCTGGATCCATCCACAAGCTTAGCTTGCCACCCCCGCTGATAAAATGATGTGGCTCTTTGGCCGACCAGAGACAAGCTTTCCTCTGTCTGTAAGGTGATTCTGGAGTTGGGGTGACAGGACAGAGCCAATGAGACCTAAACAGAAATTAAAGCAGGGATGGCCAGCCCTGGTCCTGGAGGGCCACAAAGTTTGCTGGTTTTTGTTGTTCCTCTCCTGAATGTATTGCCATATATTGAAAAATATACTGTAATACAGGGAACAATGCATTTAAACATATGGCGCCCCAGATGTATATACAGTATATTGCAATAAATTGTCATTTTTGCTTTACACTGCTTAACACTAATTATATTGGTTATATTCATATGTATGCAAAGTAGCAATAACTGGTATACTTTCCAATATACCTATAGATTGTCTAATGCATTTGTCAATATAAATTACAATATACTGTACTACTGCATTTCAAGAAAAAGTTTCTTATTTCATGAAATAAATATCAGAAAATGAAAAAATGTTAAAACAGCCAAGAAAGTCAATATATTGGACCTTCATACAGAGAGGAAAAAGAGTTTGTGTGAGGGTCAGTGCTTAATTGACCAATTAAAGCAGTTCATGAGGCTGTTCAGTGACCTTACCAGCTTGCTTGGGTCTGTATTGGTTACTGATAAGTTAAGGTTAAGGTGAAAACAAAAACTAGCTGGCCATGCTGTGTGTGTCCCTATGTGCATCCTTGTGTGTCTACCCAGGTGCCGAGGATATCCTGCAGCTCTGTCTTTGTACCCTTGAACAAGATACTGGAAACGTTTCATTACACATCCAGCTGTACGCTATAAAGGCCGAGTATGTAAAAAGTAAAATCTGTGTTAGCTGCTGTGCGTAAGGGTCTGAAAAACTCCAACATGCACATGGATTTCTAAAATCCTGGGCTGTAGACCCCTGCTCAGCCACGCAGCTCTAACCTTCCCAGTGTGCTTGCTGATCATATGGAACACCGTCTCCAAATTGGGGTCCCAGTAGATTCCATCATTTATAGGCTTTCCACGCAGTTTGGAGGTGACAATCTTCAACAGGTCCATCTTCAGGGGCTGTTCTATGAACACCACGTAATTCTGCGACATTGCTGAAACAGAAACCATACCATAACCATATATACATACATAAAAGAAAGTACAGCATACTGCTGTTGTAGCTACCTGGCGATAATACGACTATAGGTGAGTATGCCACCGTCCCATTTATAAATAGATTTCCTTTTAAGCCACTTTGTATTATTTTCTAGTTTGAAAGTCTATTGTTGATATTCATTTTAATTATGTTTCCATATCTGGGGTTGATTCATTACTCACATTAACATTATTATTAATCCATTATTAATTATTGCTATTACTATTACTACAAAGATTTGCTACTAACTGAACAACAAACAACAAAAAAAGGCAATCAGTACATAAACAGTAGGTGAAATAATATCACGGCACATACTGTGCTGTGAAAAAGTTTTGCCCCTTTCCTGATTTCCTCCATTTTTGCACATTTGTTACACTGAATGGTTTCAGATCTTTAGAAAAAATGTATTATCAAACAAAGGCCAAACACATTTTTTAAAATATCTTATTATTTTTTTCATGTAATGAAAAAGTTATCAAACCCATATCATTCATGAGAAAAAGCCATTGCCCTTAACTTAATAACTGTTTGCACCACCTTTAGCAGCAATAACTGCAACCAAATGCTTCCTATAATTTGATTATTTGATTTCACATCACTGTGGAGGAATTTTAGCCCACTCTTCTTTGCAGAACTGCTTTAATTTGGACAAATTGTTTTTTGAGCATGAACTTCTCATTTCAGGTCCTACCAGAGCATTTATTTTGGGTTCAAGTCGGGACTTGAACTCAAACTGTTCCTGTTTTTTTTCAGCCATCCAGATGTGGACTTGCTTTTGTGTTCTGAATCATTGTCTTACTGCATAACCCAATTGCAATTTAGCTTCAGCTCGTGGACAGATAACTGGACATTCGCCCTAAGAATTTTCTGGTGCACAGCAGAATTCATGGTTCCTTCAATAATGTCAAGTCGCCCAGGTCCTGAGGCAGCAAAGCATTCCCACACCATCACATTACACCATCACATTATGTTTGACTGCTGGTATAGTGTTTTTACTGTGAAATGCTGAATTTGCTTATACCAGACTTGGCAATGGACCCATGTCATCCAAAAACTTCCATTTGTCTCATCTGTACATAGAGACATTATCCCAAAAGCTTTGGTAATCATCCTGTTGTTGTTTTTTTTTTTTTTTTGTTAATGTGAGCTGAGTATTGATATTTCTCATTATTAGCAGTGCTTTCTGCCTTGCTACTCTCCCTTGAATCCCATTTTTTCTCAGTCTCTTTATTTTTGTGGAGTCATGAACACTGACATGAGACTATAGAGGCCTTAATTTCTTTGGATATTCCTCTGGGATCTGTGACATCCTGGATGAGTTTTTGCTGCTCCCTTGGAGAAGTTTTGGCAGGCCAGCCACTCCTGGGAAGATTCACCACTGTTCCAAGTGTTCTCCATTTGGAGATAATGGCTCTCACTGTGGTTCCGTGGAGTTGCAGCATCTTAGAAATGGCTTTGTAACCCTTTCCAGGCGGATATATTTCAATAACGTTGTGGTGTGGGGATGGCTGGTTTAAGCAGCCACACCTGCCCTGGGTCAAGCTAATTAGACCTGGCCAATTGGATAATTGGTTAATAATTAGATAATTGGCCAGGCTAATTGGACCCAGGAACAGGAGTGGCTGCACCTGTGCGTAGTGAGGTAATCACTGCGCACAGGTTAAATCTGCCATCCCCACCCACATCAGGAGCTTCTCTGTCATGACAGTGTTTGAGATCTGCTCACTTGGCTGTAACATCTTGCCAAACCCTCGTGGAATAAATGTGGACTGTTTTGAACATCTTCTCCCTGTGTCTCTGTGCTGGAGGGCCCCAAAGAAAGCCACTTCGGTGGCCTGTGGCAGGCGTGTTTGCCACAGTGGCGCCCAACGTGGGGCTCCTCCGGCACAGCAAAGAGGCACAGGAGGGCCAGCCAGGAAGCACACTGGACGAGGGGCGGCTGAGGTGTTCCCGACAGGGCTTCGGGCGGATCCTCCGGGCCAAGAATGGGAGCGGAAGATGACCAGGAGGGGAAGGAGGCAATCCTCAGCTGGGACGCTGAGGAGCTGCACCTGGCCGAGGAGGCAGGTCAGCGACGGGCGGTGCACGAGAGGTGGTCGCGCCGTGAGCTGGACTTGGCCGGGAAGGCGGGTCAGCCACGGGCGGCGCACGAGCGGTGGCCGCGCCGTTTTGCTTCCTTTCTCGTCCGTTTGGTTGTTTTTCGTTCTTTGTTTTGGCCTGGTTGGTTTGCCCGGAGCCCATGAGGGGATAAGCCTGCAGCCGCCTGCCAGCAGAGCCGACTGGCGGCCACCACAGCCACGAGGGTTCCTGGGCCCCAGCACCACAAGGCCAGTCCACCAGCCCACCAGCCCAGCCACCCCACCAGAGCCCCTGGAACAGCCCAAGCCGGTGACGCCCCACCAGCCAGCAGAGCAGCCCAGGACTTCCCGTGCTCCAGGAGGGAGGAGGAAGAAGGGCTGCCTGGTCATCCGAAGGAGGGTCACCGCATGTACTGGACTGTTCCGGGGCCACCCACCCTGACTTTTTTTTATTTAATTTTTTAGCGTGTTTGGAGTGTTTTGTTTTTGTTGTCTTTGGCTTTGTTGGGAGTGTGGGGGTGGGGGTGGGGGTGGGGGGAGTAGGCTTCGGCCAGGGATTCTCCCTGGCTTCAGTTTGGCGTTGGGGGTATGTGGTGTGGGGATGGCTGGTTTAAGCAGCCACACCTGCCCTGGGTCAAGCTAATTAGACCTGGCCAATTGGATAATTGGTTAATAATTAGATAATTGGCCAGGCTAATTGGACCCAGGAACAGGAGTGGCTGCACCTGTGCGTAGTGAGGTAATCACTGCGCACAGGTTAAATCTGCCATCCCCACCCACATCAGGAGCTTCTCTGTCATGACAGTGTTTGAGATCTGCTCACTTGGCTGTAACATCTTGCCAAACCCTCATGGAATAAATGTGGACTGTTTTAACATCATCTCCCTGTGTCTCTGTGCTGGAGGGCCCCAAAGAAAGCCACTTCGGTGGCCTGTGGCAGGCGTGTTTGCCACAAACGTTTTCTCATCTCTTTTGGAATTTCCTTGATCATGGCATAGTGTTCTTGTAGAAACTTTGTGGTGACTAATTCACCCAGATGGTAAGGTACAATATGAGAGATTTAGATTCATCAAGGCTGGCTGCGTTCAATCAGCTGAACCCAATTATCAATTAAATTAGGTTAATTGGTCTATTGAGTAACTAAGGGGGCAATTACTTTTTCACATGGGTGATATGGGTGTTTGATAACTTTTTTCATTAAATAAATTGAATTATTTAATAATATGCTTTGTGTTTGTCTCTGTCTAATACTACATTTTGTGTAAAGATCTGAAACAATTCAGTGTGACAAATATGCAATAATAAGAGAACATCAGGAAGGGGGCAAATACTTTCTCATGGCACTGTACATGCAGTCAAATAATTCTTTGAAGGACAGTCAGAAGAATGCTATTGTATGCATTGATTTAATACACAATTTATTTCCGCCTGTAGGATTGAATGATTCAGAAAACATCATCTGTGGGGGACAGTTAAGCGATATCGACCAGTGGCAGCAGAAGACTCACCAAAGCTGTGGTAGTAAGAGGGTCTAGCCCTGTCCACTGAAGGGATGGAACACAGCACTTTAGCGCCCTCTGGCGTCGCGGATGGCCTGCCTTCCCCACAGGCACACTGATGATGTTATAGAAGGCCCCTGAGAATCATATCAGATCCAGATCTGGTTTGTGGCCAAGAAGGATAATGTGAGGTATCCCAGGATTCATACATAGGATACATAGTAATGCCACTGAAAAAGCAATTCTGCTTTTAAACCAGTTTTGCATGTCTACACATCACTTTTTCACAGATTTACTTCTTTTTTTTCCTTATTGATTTATTTATTTTTACAAAATATTGATTTATACAGCTACATATTTACTGAAACAACTCTGTACCCTGCACAATAGTGCAATGGCAGTGCCCCACCTCATCAAAACTATAACCTTAGCACTGCAAACCCAGTTCCCTGACCTTTAAACTATACTGGCAACCACTAACTCTCTGCAAAAAGAACATGGATGGTGTTGCCACAAGTGCTACATTGGTTATTGATTAATCTAAACATCTATCAGATTTCCAGGCCTGTGGTAACTTAGTGACCATACAGCAGATTGGCTGGAACCCCCTTTGTATCCCACCCCCTACCTTTCCTCCAAACTTATGACAGCTTTGTTACATGAAACAAAAGTTGTCTATTAACCTCTGTGGTCAAATGACCTCTAATTGACCCACATTATGTTGCTTATCCCTGGTCACACCTATACTTGTATGACGTAAGGTGGCTTGTGAGGGCCCTTTGATGAGGGGATTTTAATTTAATGATCTGCAGCCATGATGGTCTCTGCAGTCCAAAAAACTAAAAAAATATCCTATTTTATTCATTACATTACAGGCATTTATCAGACGCTCTTATCCAGAGCGACTTACACAACTTTTTACATAGCATCCATTTATACAGCTGGATATATATACTGAAGCAATGCAGGTTAAGTACCTTGCTCAAGGGTACAACGGCAGTGTCCTTACCCGGGAATCGAACCTGCGACCTTTCAGTTACAAGCCCAGTTCCTTACCCACTGTGCCACACTCCGTCCTATTCACATTCCGTTCAAATTCAAAAGCCTGAAGTTCATTGTACACACATGAAATTTCACAGACAGTGAATGGGATAATGGAGGAATGTCACAGACCTCTACCAGTGTATGAGCTGCCCATGTTGTATGCCATTCCATCAGGGTCATAGTGATGGGAAGAAAGAGAGCAAAATTTTTAATTATGGCTTTTTGTGGCTGCTACTTCTGTATGGAGGTGTGTGTGGATGTGGACTCGGAGCCAGGAGTGGTGGGATCGTGACGTGAATGGCTTCACTGAAACAGATTTCATCCAAATTTACATAGCAACTATACGCTTAGATCGCCTAGTTTCACTCACTGTGGCCAAGCGGAATCGAAACGTTTCAGAAAATATATAACTTTAAAAGATTGAATTTAATTTTCTACTGGTACTTTTGCCACTTATTGAGAATGTGACAGAAAATTTTGGTGCCGCTGACTATAATCAAATATTTTTCACATTTACTGTTCGATTGAGCAAGTACCATTCAAAGTACATTTTTATGAGTTAGTGCTGTCCGATTGTGCTAGCTACTTCACATTAACCTTGTACATCGATCAATAAAGGCTAACAGCACAGTACCACTTAATTATTGTCACTTCTATCACCACTGTAATGAACTAAAACAAGACCAGGTCAAAACCTAGTATATGGCTGGACCTAACACACGTCATCCGGCTGACCAATGGCGTAACTTCATAACTCGGCCGACCAATGGTGCAACTTCACTTCAATCACTGAGTCACAGATATTCGCGTTTGTAGGGGTGGCCCCACTGTTGCGGTCCCGGTCCAGCCAAAAAGGCGTCAGACACATATTCCAGTCCATTGCTCAGTAGTGATGGGCAAAGCAGTTCTTTTCAGTGTACTGAATCAGTAGAATTAGTTCACTAAAAAGATTCGTTCAAAAGATTTGTTCACCAAATCAGTGGCGGCACTAGCGTTGGTGTCGGTCGACCGGGGGGTGGGGGGACAGAGCATTTATAGACAGAGCAATTTCCCACATAATATTTAATAGCCAAAGAACCAAACACTTTCTTTCCCTATTTTAAATAAAATGTTTTTGTTTCGATTTTATTCTAAACAATTTAGTTTGAAAGAATGTGTTTGATATGGCCATTTTATTTTACTAAATTTCCCAAAATGGGTTGTTTTAGTCCTACATGCTGATTTCTTTACCATGACTTGTTCTAACGGCTGCTTGAAAGATATACGTTGTGCTGATATACATTGGCTAAGTAGATAGATCGTTTTCTCATAAAATGTAGTCAATAAAATAGTAGCCTAGGCTAGCCTACTTTGAGACATGTTTACAAAAAAGTATTGTTATTTCACTGAAAATAAACAGCACACTTGACAGTGATGTTCAATTATTATCCATTTATTATCCATTATTCCATACCGTACCCACTCTCCTCCCCAGAGACTCCTCGCTCCTTGCATTCGCTACAGCAAGAGGAACGAACGAGGGCGTACGTCAGTTCAGTGTATCGTCACATCCCTAGTACGTTCAGTGAACGAATCACTGAACTGATATTCTGCGAACGATAGTCAGTCAGTGAACGACCAGTTCACATTCGCGAACAAATTGTTTCCAGTGAACGACCAGTTCACGTTCATGAACGAATCATTTCAGGAAGTGATTCAGTTCAGTTCGTTCACCCAAAAGATTTGTTCTTTTGAACGAATCGTTTGAGAACGACACAACACTATTGCTCAGCTTAGCAGAGAATGAACATTTCAGAGTGCCTCAGAGACAGATAGAATAATAATACATATTTCAAATAGTAAATACGACATTGAGAAAAAACGAAACAAAAAACTAAATATCAACTCACCATCCCTGCTACCTGCGTGCTGCGCGCAGAGTAGCCTACCATAGTATTTATTTAGACATTGGCAGACTACAGCATAAATTGCGTCTTTTGTTTATATTCATTATTAGCAGTGGCAAAATTCCCACCCCCACAACATTCCCATGAAACTATGAAAAGTGTTTCAAGATGTACCAAATTATTCAGTGTCATGGTTCTGTGTTTTCCTGTCTGTGTTTCCCTTGTTGGGCCGCCAGATGGCGGCACTTCTGTTTTGTGTCCTGCTCCCCCCTGTTAATTGTATGATTGTTTCCAATTGTCTCGTTATTCTATCATTGTTCCCACCTGTGTCTTGTTATCCCCTCCTTTTCTGGGTTGATTGTATTTTGAGTTCACCTGTGTCTTGTTACCCCCTGTCTATTTAAGTTCTTTGTTCCCTTGACTCGGGTGCTGGTTCCTTGTGTTTGTTTCCTACTTGTGTTTGATCTGTTTGAATGTACCTGCCCTTGTACTCTGCCTGCCTGTGTTCTGCCCTGCCTGTGTTTTTGAGTTCCTGTTGTTTTCTGTTTTATTAGATATTTTTTGAGTTTGTGTTTTTGCCCATCGTGGCCTTTTTTGTTCCCTGCTTGTTTGCCTGTCATGTAAGTAAAGTCTTTGTTAATTTTCCCTTTTTGAGTTTGTGTTTTTTTTTTCCCACTCTGCGCCTGGGTCCTAGCCCCCGTACCGTGACACAGAGAGAACTACCAGTTCATTTGGTAGACCATTATAAACACAAGGGAACATTCTGTCTATTCATTAAGCCCTCTGTGAACCCGATAGGAGAAATAAAACGTAGCCTTCTTCTACACTGATAGGTCATACACATTTTCTAGTGCTCAAAGAACATCACTGGCATGTTCTTAGTGCATTATACGGTTTAAGTAATTGATCAAAATAACAGACAAAATAAATAAATAAATAGATTGATAGGCTGATTGATTGATTGATTGATTGAGTGATTGATTGATTGATTGATTGAAACATGCACATGTCGAGCCAGCTAATTTAAAAACAACATATAGCCCATGTGGGACAAGCGAGGATGGGCACGTGATCACCGCTCTGCTCACCTCTCCTTGCTCCTCAAACTTGCCCGGGCCATTGCGCAGTAGATTGCCATTGATCCAGGCTGGGATGTTCCCGCGGACGGTGGTTTCAATGGGCTCTGGTGTTTCCTCCACCGACCGCACCGGAGGGGCGATACACAGCAGGCCCAAACCGCTTCTGCTGTGCTGCTCCTCCCCAGAGCCCAGGCTGCTTACCGCTCCTGCTGAGAGAGAGAAACAAGATGGCCTCCGCAGCAACAAGACGACCAGAACCAGCAGAGCAAACAGTGCAGCCATTGACAAACATTGGTGAATATGCTGTCACTGACATGGACCCTGCCTCCATCAGTGCATTCACTGGCAGGGAACAACCCCTTTCAGACCATAATAAAATCAGTATATTTCTGGAAAAGAAAAGAATCAGCGAATCCAGTAACTCATACACACAGCCCAGTAATCCGTACAAACTTAACCACACAGATGGGCTGAAACAAGCGCAGATTAATTCACTAAAGCAATAACATCAACTGAGTCAACTAACTATATTAACATGTCCATCAATACTCATAATCAAAACAGAGTGGGCTTAAATCTAGTCATTACAGATATCAATTATATTTTCCAAAAAGCAGCAAATAGAGCAAACCTAAAGTCAAAGTAAAAGGAAGCTGAACCAAAATGAAAAATGGTTTAAAACTGAATGCACAAAAAGTTCAAAAAACCTAATAACATTATCAAATCAAAAACTTAACCAACCATACAACTCATATTAACACCCAATGTCCTGTCAAGCTCTTAAAGAATATAAAAACACCCTAAAATAGAAAAACTTGCATACATACATACAACTGCAAATACACAAAACTGTGCATCAAGGTCACCAACTGGAAGAAACCCCTCCGCAAACAAAACCGCAAAAGTATCTGAGTGGCGAAGGAACGCATGTAGTCTTCCCCGGGATGACTGGAATGGCATTAATTTAATGTTCTCAATTATCTGAGACAAAAATAGCATTTTAACCTTTCCTCTGTGCAAACAGTTACGCATAGACGGAGGAGACTGCTATCCGCCAGTTGTGTGGCTTTATACAAATCGCTATCTAGCTTGGAAGATGCGAACATGTCTTTGGCTTGTGTAGCCTGCATAAATACAATTGTGTATCCTGCTATGACACTAGTATGCGAGTGACTACATGGTGCAGATATCCTGAGTTCTATGTGTATATTAGGACCTTAAAACTGCTAGGTGGTAAGAGTCAAATAGGAATGAGAGGTCAAAATGAATGTAGTTTATTGTACAGTGTGTTAAGAATGGCAATATACAATGGTGCAAATGATTTGTGCAGTGAGATGTATGCATATACAAGGCGTGTTGACGAGTCTCCCAAACCATTCCATGTTTCCCCTTAAATACCTAAAAGATAAAAGCAAAACACCAAGGCATCAAATAAAGATACAATGAAGACATTGATGGATTGAAAAGAGTACATCAAGGAAATGAATTTGCTCTGTAAGCATACAGTATCACAAAGGGGTTAACCATTGTATCTGGCTGGGTGTTGACCCATAGGTATCAAGATTTTTAGTCAGAGCACTGTTTCTTCATTACACCTGCTGGCTCCCTGTCACCACAGTAAACAGTGAGTTTTACTTTGAGGGTCTGATAAGAGGTATACTACCACAAAAAATATAGCCTAAGCCAAATTGTATAGAAAGCTTTATTGGCATGAACGTGAAATCATTACACCAATATCATATCTGGACAAATGGATAATAATGGATAATAATCGAACATCACTTTTTATTTTCAATGAAATAACAAGACATTTTTTTTTTTTTTTACATGTCTCAAAGAAGTAGCTACTATTTTAATGATTACATTTTATGAGAAAACGATGTAGCCTATCTACTTAGCCAGATAGCACTTTGTCTTTCAAGCAGCCGTTAGAACAAGTCACGGTAAAGAAATCAGCATCCAGGGCTAAAACAACCCATTTTGGGAAATATAGTAATTAAAATGGCCATTATCAAACACATTCTTTCAAACGAAATTGTTTATAATAAAATCGAAACAACAACATTTTATTAAAACTAGGGAAATAAAGTGCTTGGTTCTTTGGCTATTAAATATTTTGTGTGGAAATGCTCTGTCTGTACTTTTTAAACCGGAAAAACTAAGTTAAATTAAAATAAAATAATGTGCTAATATATGAACCGCGGTTCGCCTGTTTTCATTTTCGGTAGTAACCGTCAGCTGTTTTCAGTACGATTTTTCGGTAGGCTACACTGGATTTTTTCACACCCCTAATCTTTATCCAACTAAATTCTCAGCTCACTGGCTTATCCTTCACGAACGACTGTTTTCAGTTCACTAGTTAGCGAACTGAACTAAACGTTCGGCCGTGTTTCAGTTCAGTGAGTGGTAGTGATGTGTCGTGGCTCTTTTAAATGAACGTTGGGAGCCGGCTCGCATGTCTGAAAAGCCGATTTTTTTTGAACACAAGACAAATAGTCTGAGTTTTTATTGTTTCGTTTTTTTATTTTTATGGTGCGAATAAATAAGACCTAAACCTAAACCTGGGCCCTTCAAATGTGCATATCCTGCACGAGGCACATGTCCCTAAAGGGACATACATTTCTTATTAGGCTATAAACTTGTGCGCACGACTTACTAAAGCGTGCCGACGATTTAGTAATTCGTGCCCACGAGTTAGTTAAATCGTGCCCACTATTTAGTAATTCGTGCGCACAAATTAATGGTCTACAACCTCCCCAGACATTCCCATGTCACCCCCCTGCTCACTGACCTCCACTGGCTGCCTGTTATGGCTCGCATCAAATTTAAGTCCTTGGTGCTTGCATACCAGGCAGCTAAGGGGTCAGCACCAGGGTACATTCAGAGGATCATCAGACCCTACACACCAGCCAGACCTCTCCGTTCTGCCACCTCTGGACGCTTGGCACCTCCCCCTCTTCGCGTCTGCACTTCCCGCTCCCGTCTGCTGTCTGTCCTGGCCCCTCGCTGGTGGAATGACCTCCCCGTGACGGTCAGAACAGCAGAGAAACTCACCACTTTCAAACGCAGACTGAAGACTCATCTCTTCAGGCTGCACCTCTCCCCACCCCTCCCTAGCCTATAGTTCAGCTCACGGTACCTAGCTAGGATAATTTGATTATGTTAGTGTATCTGGCAGGATTGTTTTTGTATGATTAGGTGTGATTCCAGTGCTAGTTTGTACTTGGTAGGATTCTTGCTTGCTGAACAAGTTTTTGTCTTGCAGCCTCACATAAATACATAGATAGGCTACATAGATACATACAGTACAGTATATGCATATAACACACATATAATAAATACATAGATACATACAGTAATAAATACCTAGATGCATACATATAATACACCTGACATTCAGCGAGGCAGTTTGTTCAGTACCTCGATAGCAGAGGGGACAAAGTTCTTTTTAAAACAGGCCCGTTTCCAGGTCAGAGGCCTGTACCTGCGGCCAGATGGAAGGAGTGAGAAGAGTGGGTTGAGGGGGTGTGTGGGGTTGTGCGCTATGGTGAGTGCTCTGTGTGTAAGGGTTGAGCTCTGAGAGGTTTTGAGTGGGGAGTCCAATGATTTTTGAGGCGTTATGTGTGATGCGGGTGAGTTTGTTCCTATTTGTGGCAGTTAGCATGGTGAAGAAACAGGGTGAGCAGTAGAGTAAGATGGGATGGATGATGCTTTTGTACAGTAGTGACAGAAGGTGAGGTGCAACAGAAAGTGCTCTTAGTTTCTGTATGGCTGAAAGTCTTTGCTGGCTGCGTTTATGGATGTCAGTGGTGTGTTGATCAAAACTGAGTTTATTGTCCAGAGTGAGTCCGAGATATTTGAAGAAGTTAACCAGTTCAACAGTTTCATTATTGATGCATGTGGGGTTGTGGACTGTATGGTGTGGACTGGGGTTTGTGATGACCATTTATTTTGTCTTGGCAATATTTATCTGAAGGTAGTTGTCTGTGCACCACTGTGTGAAGTGGGATAAGGAGTACTGGTAGGCTGTAACCAAGTTATTATTATTGAGGAGTGCAAGTATGGCTGTGTCAGAGTATTTGAAGTATGTGGTAATGGGTGAGGAGCTGGTGCAGTCGTTGGTGTAGAGTGTATACAGGAAGGGGCTCAGCACACAGCCCTGTGGGGCTCCGGTGTTGGTGATGATGGTGGAAGATCTGTCAGGGTGCGTGTGTGGGGGGTTAGGACCCAACCGCAGAGTGAGGGGAAAAAACTCAAAACTCCCAACGGTAATTGAAACAGACTTTACTTAACAAAACAGGACAAAAGGGAACAAAACGCCTCGCAGGGCAACTCTTCAAAAAAACACAAAGTAAAATCTACAAAACTCACAGGAAACACAGAAAATCCTAAAGTCCAAAAGCACGTGGAAAACAGAACCTGGGCAGGAACACATGGGGCAGGAACATGATCAGAGGCATACACCAACAAACAAACAAGGATCCAGCACCTGAGTCAAGGAAGAAGGAAACTTAAATAGAACAGACACTGACGAGACACAGGAGGGCACCATGAACAATCAGGCCACAGAGAGGGAAGGGAAAAGGAGACAACCAAAAAGCAATAATTGAACAATTGAAAACAATAATACAATTACACAGGGTACAAGCAGGACACAAAACAGAAGTGCCGCCATCTGGCGGCCTAACAAGGAAAGACAAAAGAAACAAAGAACCATGACAAGATCTTACTGTACCGACTCTGACGGCTTGTGGTCTGTTGGTGAGGAAGCTGTGAACCCAGTGGATGAGGAGTGGAGAGACGTTGAGGTGGTGGAGTTTCCTGATCATCTGGTGGCGCTGGATGGTGTTGAAAGCAGAACTGAAATCGATTAAAAGGATCCGGACGAAGTCTAAAGCCACGTTTCCACCGCAGGAACTTTACCCCGGAACTAGGAACCTTTTGAGGAACTCAGTGCGTTTCCACCGCAGGAAAAAAGTTCCTGCTCGGGGGGTAGTACTTTCCGAAAGTACAGGAACCTTTTGGGTGGAGCTTGCAGCGCTGAACATTTCTGATTGGTCGAGTACTCGCAGCATTTTTTTGTGTTCATTTTCAGGCGCCATGTTTAAAAATATGCAGGCGCAAACCGATTTATTTTCATAATAACTTCAAATCAAACTTGTATGTTATGCGGCGCAGTAGCCTACTTTTGGTTATAGCCTGCCAACGTCTTGGAATTATAACGTGTGCTCTTCTGTTCTTTTATTGCTTTAGTATTCCTTTTATAAAATGCTAAGCATTCGTGCTGGGATAGCATATTACGTACTAAAACATTCAAACGGATTAATTCGGTTGCTGAATATTTTCTTCCGGATTTTCTTTGTTAGCCCGTTGTAATTGACTCAAAACGTTTGATACAGTTATGTGAGGTATGCGGTAGTTCTGCGTAATTCACATTGGTGATACAGTAAAAGCAAACTGGAAATCACCTTCCTTACTTTTTGTCAGGGTAAAATAACAGGTTAATTCTAGTAATCGTACCTTCAGCTTTTTCAGACTGCCGCAACTACCTTCAGATAAATATTGCCAAGACAAAATAAATGGTCATCACAAACCCCAGTCCACACCATACAGTCCACAACCCCACATGCATCAATAATGAAACTGTTGAACTGGTTAACTTCTTCAAATATCTCGGATCACTCTGGACAATAAACTCAGTTTTGATCAAAAACTGAGGCCATTCTTCAATTCCACAAAAAGACCAGGAAGACTATGAACTAATTTATGGTGCATGTTTCGCATCTGGAGGGCACACTTCGCTGCTCGGCTAGCAGTAACTTCGAAGGAAAGCAAACGGTGGCTGTACCACTACTAATTTTCACGCAAGTCCGAGTTTTCGTTCTATTCTTGTCATTTTGCGATTAGCCTATATAGAATTGACGATGAGAAAGTAATCAAACAGCAAATTGTTTACAACGTGTGCATGTTTTCTGCTGTTGTTGCCAGTTATATTGTAAATGTGAATGCATTCTGTCGCTTCGGATGTCAAGACATGAAAGCGAATGTTCGCATAAAAACATAATGAATGTGTTTGAGAGGATATATAAAACAGTTACAATCTGACTATTGGTCTGTTATATCTATTTGTTGCATAACAACGGTCCAAGTTCAACTACCAACGACAGTTTTGCTTGACAACGGTAAAATATGCCCAAACGGCTGCAGAAGAATATTTCAATTTCAGGTGATTAAATCGATAAAAATCAATAAATACAAAAGTAACCATATATAGTCATTGTTGGTAACCCATTGTATATAAGTGGAACAAACCCCTCCGGGCTGTCCCGGTTATTAGAAAATAATGTAGGCTACTTCAGTGGTAGTATGGGGTTACAGAAGAAATCATATGACAGATGGACCGACGACAATGTCGCTTTTTCATACGTCAGTGGGCTAATTTGCCTAATCTTCGCGGGACTTTAGACCGCGGTGGAAACGCAGACAACCATGGGCTGAAGGAACCTTTTAGTTCCTGGTAAAGTAGTTCCTGGGACTAAAAGTTCCGGGTAATTTTGGTGGAAACGCGGCTTAACAGTCCATTTTGAATCCATTGGTTACTCTTTGTAATGTTTTATTGTAACTTGGGCATGACAAACAAAAGAAAAAATAGACACTGGGTAGGCTATTATAACCTCTTCACACAGTCTCCCATTTTGATGGCAATCACAACGCCCAGCCCACTCCCGGTCAACGCTAATCAAATACACAACATACACAGATAAAACTATATGTCGATTTAGCATTATGATTAGGCTATAGTAACCATTATAGTAACCACTAATACAAACAAGGTAGCCTATACAGTATTAATAATATAATATATAATATTAATAATATATTTTCCATTATTGGTATTGTTTTTAATCTAATCTTTCCCTACTTTCAATGCACATGTGCATTAGCGTCTTGCTGTTTTTACATTTATTAGTTTTTATAACAAACATAATGCAATCTGACGTTATTTTGGTAATTAGAAGGTACAGAATATTCAATTGGACAATTTAAGTGATAGACGTGCACAAACACCAATCATAGGTCAAAATATTGCTAACTTTGGCTGATTTTGAAAAACCGGAAATGCTACTGAACGAAGAGCCGTTTGGGATCCGAAAGAGGCGGCTCTTATTGGTGAGCTGAGCCAAAATGATCTGACTCACTGAAAGGAGCCGGAATTTCCATCACTAGTGAGTGGGACTACGCACGGAGCTCCGGTAAAGCACTGAACGATTCGGCGAACGAATCTTTTTAATGAACTGATTCTAATGATTCAGTACACTGAAAAGAACTGCTTTGCCCACCACTAGTATGGGCTTCGTATTTAAAGTGACCAACCATACCAGTGAAGACATTAGCATAAATCTCCACCTCATCCCCGGCCCCACACACACAAAAATCAACTCTACTCCGCTCGAGGAGAAAGTGGCTCTTCGCGACCGAGGAGAAATAGGCCTACTTTGCGAGCGAGTATAACCAGCTCGCGCGCGGCTCATTGTTTTACTCTCGGTGTTGGAATTTCCACGCGTGGAAGTGGTTCTGTGCTCGCGCAGTGAATATCTGCTCGGTGATTATTGGCATTAAATTGACGCCATAGAAGATAGAGAGCGCTGTTTTTTTTTTTTTTTTTTTGGTGCCATATCGCTTCTGAAATGGCTGAAGTCCCTCAGGACGCTGGCAGCTGTAACGTTTTTAAGACACATAAATGTACGAACGTATCAATAACTAATAACCAATTAACATTTTAAACATTTCACAGTGAGTTTTTCTTTTGGTAAAATGAGTAATAATGCCTTCAATGTGGTTAGATTTTTTATAATGACCCCACTCATTTTGGTGAAGCGTTAAGTGCAGGCACAAATGCTCGTTAGTACAGTCAAGTTCGCATGATTTCTAAAGTAAAAAATTAACATCTTTGAACTGTCAGTGCACGTTTGAAACGATTTAATTGCTCAATCTACTCCGATTTTGTATATTTCCTTGTTAAATGACCTGTTAAAGTGAGCCCAGATTCCAATTTTGTTTTCTTTTTGTGCATGAAACTCCCATTGTGATCACTGCAGGCAGAACGTTCGACCTCCCTATCTTTGCATATCTGGTTCTAACCTTTTTTTTTTTTTTTTACAGTCTGTGGTTCTAACACGGACAAGTTGCTAACGAAAACCAAACCACGAAACTGTAGTTAGCTAGCTACCTTTTATTTCTGCGATTTCACGTCGAATTTAGTTTCGTCAGCCACTGGATTGCTAGCAGAATACACGCCAGCTATTAAATTCGACCACAGACTGTATAAAAATAGAGTCCGTCCGACCCGTCACCGCTCCCTGATGTTCACTCCCGCCCACACCCCTGACTCCTAACACCCGACCCCGCCCCACCCCGCAGGCTGCAGCGGAGGACCTTCTCAAGTGAACTCAAATAAAATGTTAAAAGGTGCAGTTCAAAAGCAAACCACTAGGGAACAGCATTACTCTAAGACAAGAGGAGGAAGTGGCTGGGCAAAATGAAAACATCGTGAAAAGATGGAAGTGCCGTTTATATTTGTGACTGACCGACAGAGTTCCGAGATTTTTTATAGCAAACATGCCCACGACTATTTTGTAAGAAAATTGTGCTCTTCTTGAATTTGTTGTTGGAAGAGAGTAGCGCCGTGTAAATGCTTTTTATCTCCTCTTCCTCGTTCACGGAGAGTCGTAGAAAACGAGCTCATTACTGAAAGAAGGAATCGTAGTGTCTTAACAGCTACTTATCTGCTTTGTGTTAACATAGAGATACATAAGTACGAGACCATAATGGCTGAGAACACAGGGGAAGAGTCGATTGGGGGGATGGGATTGACTGGTGGAGCGACTCAGAACAGCGGGACCAACTCGTTTCCGAGTTTAGGAAATTCTCTGCCGGGGGACTCGAGTGAAATTAACCCAGCCTCACCGTCTCCCGCAACGGCTGCAGAGACTGGCCTTGCCGTTATAGTCCCGGGTATTGCAGACCTGCCTGCTTCGCCGGTGGGAAGTGGTTTTGGCACAGCGATAGGTGTTCTTGGAACGGCAGTGGGCACAGCAATTCTAGCACCGTCTTCCGCTGCCCCTGCTGTTCTTCCTCCCAGCATTGGCTTGGCTGTCACCGGCAACCAAAACCTGGCTGGGGCGGGTCTTCTCACCCAGATACACTCGACTTTCTGGGATCCAACGCTCAGCACAGACTGGGACAACGAAAAGCCCTCCCAACAATGCATTCTCCGGATTAAAAGGTAAATTAGGTTACTAGCTAGTCTAACGTTAGCTTTCTCCACTGTCTCGCTGGAGTAACTAGTGAGCGAGCTTGAAAGGCATGGACAGTGATCAGTTCTGCATGATCGTCTTTATTTACGATTCGTCAGTAGCCTAGCCTAGTCATATCTGCATTAAGTTACATTTTGCGCATATTCTAGTTAAACAGTGCAAACGAAACAGTGTTTATTCAGATGCGATCGCTGTTGGGTAACCTGAACCTAATGCAGCATGCTTATATAACTATTGTAATGAAAGATTGTCATATTTTTATTAAGGTGTCTCGCCACTTAACTACCATATAACTATATTTAACGATAGAAGTGAAATGACACAAGTAATAGCAGGCAGTAAACCCAAATGAAATGTAACGACTGAATGGTAGACCGTAGTCGTGAGAGTTTTTTTTTTAATTTTTTTTTTTTACAGTCTCTGGTTTAAACCCATGGCACTAAATCCTTATCTTGCACATATTCATTTGGCAGGCAGAAATCGAAAATGTATGAGAAAATGTGACTTTTGCCATCAACAGAAAAAACTTAGTTTGGACATAGCACGTATTTGGCTTGCAAACACATACAGACGTTTTTGCGGAATGCATTACAGCCTGTTAGTGTTATGCTGTTTTTTTATACACTCCTGATACGATTTTGACTGTGATGATAGTTTTACATTTTATTCTGACTTGGCCAGATGGTTGTGGGAGTCGAGGGCAATGTGAGATGTGACTCTCAATATTTCTCTTGGCAATGGTGGGTTTTGCTAGATTTAAAAGTGTGGGAGTTGAGTGTGTTTTCATCTCTTGTGGTCCTATGGTAGGGCCTTCACCAGGAAATCAGTCTGTCTAGCAGTCTGCATTAGATTTCTTTGTACACACAGATACAAAGCCAGGCACAGAAAACCAGAACCAAAAAAAAAAAAAAAGTTTTGTTACATGGGTAGTAAACCTTAGCCAAGTGTGTTGTGATAATATAGTTAGTTGGCTGAATGTTATCCTTGACCCTGTCCCATCATACCTATCTGTATTTGTGTATAGGGATATTATGTCCATCTACAAAGAACCTCCACCAGGCATGTTTGTGGTGCCTGACCCTCACGACATGACAAAGGTAAGGGCTATATTAATTATGTTCTAGCATATTACTGTCATGTGAGCTAAAAGGAAAACAGTGTTAGACAAGCCTATCTAAAGATTAGCTTTAGGGAAAGCTTTTATTGAAAAGCATATTTCAAGTCAGTTATTCCTTATGGAGGCAGGTAAAAAATTGTGTCAGTGATTCAACATATTTTATAAGTATATGGGTTATTATACTATGGTGGCTGTTATATTTGTTGAGAAACATCTTTCCATCCTAAATTGCAGGCTAGTTGACAGTCTGTGTAAACAGTGTTGTCTTTATTAGTCTACTTTAAATAAATGTTATTTTGAAAAAGGCACATAATGCCATAAATAAAATAATGTACATACAAACTGAAATTACACAAAAATGCAAGTTCTAAATAATGAGTTCAGTTTTATATTTGTGTTTAAATATTGATTGAGACAAGTATTCACATCAGTCAATTAAAATTGTTGGTGAATTGTAATACTTTTACATCTTAGGGAAAACCAGCAAATGAAAACTTTACCTATGAAGGTTTATATGTGAATATGTACAGGGCAGGCTGTGGATGAACTTCAGTGCACAGTTATGGCTCTCTTTCTAATGACTTATAATGAGCGCACTGAAATACTGTCCCACCAAAAAGTGAAGTTTATTGTTGAATGGCAGTTTTATAGGAATACTTAAGTCAGTTTGTGTTTCAGATCTATGCCCTGATCACTGGACCATTTGACACGCCCTACGAAGGGGGTTTTTTCCTCTTCCTGTTCCGTTGTCCCCCTGACTATCCAATCCACCCACCTCGTGTGAAACTGATCACTACAGGCAACAACACTGTGCGCTTCAATCCCAATTTTTACCGTAATGGCAAAGTTTGCCTCAGCATCCTTGGGTAAATGTCACCACCTTCTGTCCGTGAGAAACTATGTATTCTTGAACACATATATTTCTCTTTTGAAGTCAGTATTTATTTCGTTTTCTTTAAATATTGTATGAATAAGAATTGTCATTTCATGTTGCACTCATAATTGGATTCTAGATGTGTTTCTGATTAGGATTGCATCTTTTTTGGTCTTGCAGTGGTCACAGCATGAAAAACTGTCCTTCATGATGCCTTCTTTATTTTTTTAGACAAATTTTTATTTAAAATTTTTATCCAGATTTTATTTTTCTCAAATCATGCAACGCCCAATTATATTTGTAGGGTTGTCTCCTTGCTGCCACGTCAGTACTTTCAAATCAATGAAGGACAAGTGTGGTCTCTTCTTAAGCACATGCTGCCCACTGCCATACCTTTTTTTTTTTTTTTTTTTTACTAGTAAGCACAGTCATGGCATCTTCATATGCTGCTGGTGCAGACAGACAGCAGATGAGATGAGGAGATATCCACCGACTGAAATACCCCCTCCATGGGTAGTTCTTTGGCCACTTTGGCCCCACCTTGTGGAGCTGTCAGATGGCACCTGCTCAGGATGGATTCATTACCAGACCTCCTGCCCCCCACACATAGCAGCCCAGAATCTTAACAGTATTAATCTCCCAACATTCCCCTGTCTTTGTAGCTTATTTAAGGGGCTTAATTAATTTTAATATTATATAGGTTCTTCTTAATTGTTGGGTAAAAAAATATAACATTTTTTTAAATAAGTATTTTTGTAACATTCCATTAAGTGTCAAATACAGGGCTCCTCTTCCCTGGTCCTGGAGATCCACAGGATCCAATGGGTTTTTTTCCCACCTTAAAATCTGCAGCCAGGTTAGACTCATGTAAGGTGAGTCAACAGTGTGATAATCAAATGCTTTACTTGGTGAAGTACATACTGAGTGACAGCAAGAAACCTAGTGGCTGTCCAGGATCAGGGTTGAGGATTCCGGATCTAATATCTTGTCACTGTTACTAGATGACTTAATCCTATGTTTATTGTGGTATGTATGAATGGAGCTTGTACTGAAGCCCCTGTGAGCTTTTGAGTGGGTCGGGTATGGTAACTTTTAATTCTGACTTATTACTGTTGAGCAGTGTGACTGCTCAGTATATGAGTTTTCTGTTTTGTGTGACTCTTCAGGACCTGGACGGGGCCTGCATGGAGCCCAGCCCAGAGTATCTCCTCAGTCCTGATCTCCATCCAGTCTTTGATGACTGAGAACCCCTATCACAATGAACCGGGCTTTGAACAGGTACACAAACTGTTCAAAACACATAAATCTCTGAAAATGCATATTTCAGTGTGTTGGGTATTTTGGCCATGACTCTAAGTAAATGCCAGGCTCAAGTGATCAATAACAAAGTACCAGTGCTCATGCTCATGTATTGCAGGAAAACAGCTAACATACTTGCATGCCATTTAAAGTAAGAGACATCATGGGATATTTGCAGCAGTTTTTGCAAATAAATGTCACTTCTTGAAATTAATTATTTTGTACAGTAAACAAGGTACCTGAAGTAGTGCAAAGCAATTAATTGAATTTTTGATTATTTTTTTATTTTAAAATTACTAATTGACTGACATTGGTTCAAATAACTGAATTATACTACGTTCAATTTTGATCTTGACACTGTTAACGTGTTTCTAGCAGGAAATCAAATGGAGCACGAAAAGCCGCAATTTTTACACATTTTTATCGCTGAAAATATGGTAATTTAACTGCATTGACCGCTACAACTTCTGAGTGGGGAAAGTCATTGCATCAGCGCATCCAAACTCGCAAGTTGTGAGTGACACATAGTGTATTGTATAGGTACAGTGAGCTCCATAATGTTTGGGACAAAGAAGAATTATGTCTTGATTTGGCTCGGTACTCCACAATTTTAGATTTGTAATCAAACAATGGTTGCACAGGTATTTCTGATTAGTCAGGTGTCCTCAATTGCTTCTTTAGTGCCGGTATAAGAGACCTTTCAGTATCTTTTCTTGATTCTAGGCTTTTGATTTCCTTTGGAGTCTGTTATTTGCCTTTGTCAACATGAGGACCAGAGTTGTGCCAATGAAAGTCAAGGAAGCCAATATGAGGCTGAGAAATAATAAAAAAACAGTCAGAGACATGAAAACAAACCCCCAAACACCTGTGTGACAGATCAGAAACACTCTTCAGGAGGCAGTGACTATTGTTTGCAGAAGACTGCACGATCCATACTACAGTGTACACTGCAAGATGCAAAGCATTAGTTAGCCTCAAAAACAGGACGGCCAGGATACAGTTTGCTAAGAAGTATCTAAAAGAGCACAGTTCTGGAAAAAGGTCTTGTGGACAGATGAGACCAGGATTCATTATCAAAGTGATGGCAAGAGAAAAGTGTGGAGGCCAAAAGTACCTGCTCTTGATCCAAAGAACCCTCTCATCTGTGAAACGTGGTGGGGGTGTTATGGATTTGGAATGTATGGCTGCCGCAGGTACTGGCTCCCTTGTCTTCATTGATGATATAACTGCTGATAGCAGCAGCAGAATAAATTCTGAAGAGTAAAGAAGCATCTTATCTGTTCAAGTTCAACCAAATATCTCTAAACTCATTGGACGGCACTTCCTAAAGCAAGACAGACATACTTCTGAATCAACAAAGGAGTTTTTCAAGCCAAAAACTGGAAAATTCTTGACTGGCTAAGCCAATCTGAATCCAATTGAACATATGTTTCGTATGCTCTACTGGAAACTTAAGGCACTGAGCCCCTAAAACAAGCAGGAGCTGAAGTTGGCTACAGTACAGGCCTGTCAGAACATCACCAGAGAAGATGCTCGGCACCTGGTGATGTCTATCGGTCACTAGTCTCTCTTTGACAGACTTTCTCATAAATGTGAAATTCTTGTTGACAGACGATTTCAAGACGTGAATTACCTAACTGAAAGCATAGGTGAGAACTTCCTTGTCGAAAGTGGTGGAAGCTGAATAGGCTTGACCAATCACAGCTTCGCGGAGCACTGGTAAACGGAAGCCATGGAAAACACCACAAGGGTACTGACGGCTTAGTCTCTCAGACTGTAATAAATTTCTCATCCCAATCAAACTTTTTCAAAAAACATTGCTTTGTAGGACTTTTCCTCCATTTAGCCGATGAGACAGATGTCTCAGGTTATGCGAAGACAATTGAAACTCTTCTGTTCTCAATGTCTTTGTTGGTGTTTCAGTTTTGTCCTGCATATGTGCCAGCTATACCTTTACTCATCAGAACGCTAACCTGCTCCTCCATAATTGACAAAAGCGGGCTAACAACCAGCACAATGGCCTATTTTGGCCATTGACACTCGTGGAAGTTCTTAGCTAGTAGTGAGCAAACTGGGCTATGTTTGTTATGCCAAACCTTTACCATAACCTGTCTTACAGACAGGCATATACATCCCACCTTTCCAGTAAATATCTCAATATAAGGCTTTGCTGTGGTTTAAAACTTTAAATGCAGTGTAATCTGCTAATTTCAGAACTAATCCTTTTGAAAAGTTTGTCTGTAATCTCCATTGCATTCTCGTTCAAAGAGTTGCCGATCGGACTATAAACACAGTTGTTCTTTTGCTTCTTGGTTGGATATGGTATGCCTAAGTGAGCATACCATAGACTAAATTATAAATTTAATCCTGATTAGCCAATGGGTTTTGAGATTTGATGGGTCACAGGGTTCAAGCAGTCATTGCATGCAAAGGATATACAACAAAGTACTAAACAGGACTACTTTCAGTTTCATACATACATACATACACCTTCTATGTAATCCAGTAGATTCTGTAGTGTGAATGATATGTTTCTTGGTATAAATGTCTGTTTATAAATGTGACCTATGTGCTGCTTGGGAAATGTCCCCATGGGGATAATGAAGTATTGCATATATGAATGTGTGTATGTATGTATGTATAGTTAGTTGCAAATATACAAGAACTTGCACATTTTGTAAAATGAACTTGACAGTCAAGAACAAACATATCCTTTCTGGTGGAATATTCTTTAGGTATTTACCAGCAGTTTCATATATTAATTTACATGTCTTGCATGAGGCAATTTTTGTTATTTGACACTGTGATGTGACAAAGTTTGAATGAGCACATAGTCAAACGGTGAGATTAAAAAACACATGGCCAAGTTACTTTCAGGAACAATTTAGGAAACATTGGGTAGCATTGCTATGGAATACAGCTTGTTTATAATTCTGTGAGCTATTATAGCCAATATTGTTTTATGTAACATGTCGCAATTTTGATATCAATACTTTTAATGGCAGGCCTAGATTTGAATGAATGACAAAATGACGTTTGTCCCAAACGTTATGGAGCTCACTGTATGTTTTCTAACATTACCCAACACATTTAAAACTTGATAGTTTTAAAAGACACCAGTCTAGTGATTTCTTTGTAAAACTGGAGCATTTGCTGTGTGTACATTAGCTTAGTTAACATTAGTAGCTTGAGTTTTATCATCATTATTGCCAATTTGGTTATGCTAATGGAACTCGGCTCTGCCTTGTTCCCAAGGGGCCAAGACTGAACTTTGTTTTTGAAGCTCACTTCCAAGTCTTCTTGAGAGAATCTGCTCTCTTGTCTAACCACAGTTTGCTCCAGTCAAGGTCTTTTAGCCACCTGTTTCAGTATAAGTCAATGGTACCAGTGTAATCAAAACACAAAGTCAGTCATTTTTTCCCACAAGTACATGTAGCCGAAATTGGTGTTTCTTGTTTGTTTAATGTCATAAAGTTTTTGTGTCGATTGGACAGCATCCTTTGTGGACCAGTCAGGGACAATTTGCGTCACTGCCTAGTCACTGCACGTCACTTGGGGAGCTGAATCTCACGCACTTAGTGAATGGCCCAGACTTCATAACCATATGAGACTTCATAACTGTATTCCATAGGCTTTTCCCAAATGACACACTAATTTAACAAATCAGCACATAGGGTGACACGTGAAGAAAAAAAGACCAATTTTGACTACTTGTTCTTGTGGGAAAATTTTTTTTGACTATTTTGCCATATTGCTACCACTGACTAACAATGAAACAGGTGACTGACCTATACTGGAGCCAACTGCACTGGTGCTAGTGAGCAATGTCTCTCAACAAGACCAGGAACCGAGCTTCAAGGCAGTTATTGGCCAAGTTAGCATTCGGTCTGGTGGAACGGTCTTGTACAAGCACAAAAGACAAACTTGGCAGCTGAAAAGTTGGCCAGCTGAGACCAGCAGCAAGCTGAAAAGCTGTTGCTAGGTTTTTCTTTCTTTTGTTTTTTAGTGTGCCGACAACTCAAACTCACTCTCTCGGTGTGTACTCCCGGTCTCAGCCCTGAACTGTGGAGAGGAACACATTTATAAGCACCTGGGCAGATTGATTAACGCAACCCAGGTGCGTGTGCTCTCTCAACCAGTCGGCAGGGCAGAGACAAATCTGTCTGTTTGTGTGAGCTTGTTTGTGTTTGTTTCACCTTCTCTGCACTCACTGGTGTCTGTAACAGGAGAGACACCCAGGGGACAGTAAGAACTACAATGAGTGCATTCGCCATGAGACCATGAGGGTGGCTGTGTGTGACATGCTGGATGGCAAATGTCCCTCTCCTGAAGCTCTCTGGTAAGTCTTTTAAAAAATTAAAGTTCCATAAGCAGGGACTCTGCTATGTCATTCCTATTGTGATTTGTGGAAGTGGAGGACCAATGAGGAGAGCTTCCTGTTGCAGTCTTTGTGTTTGAAAGTGACTGTTCAAACCCTTCAAAATTAATATTGATGTGCTTGTGGACTTGTTTTATTTTACTTTATGAATTTGTGTTCTGTATTCTGCACATGCCAATACAAGACTTATTTAATTTGGGTATTCTGAAGAACTTGAGAACAGGACAAAAGCCCTCCAAAGCACTGTTCATGATTTGGAACTTGAAAATGGCTTGTCTGTTTGAAGGCTGATGTTATTCAGACCTGGTCTATTGCCAGTGGGTGTCGCTGGTAACATTACTAAAACTCTCTTATTTAAACTTAATCGAAATGATTGCTATTGTCATGTTGTAGTGTAGGGGTCCTCAGCCCAAGTCAGGAGAGCCACAAGTCTGCTTGGGTCTGAATTTGTTTCTGATTATAAGGTGAAAACAAAAATCTGCCAAACCTGTGACTTGCTCATGGCTAGGGACCACCCTTGCAGTAAGATTAAAATTAAGGATTGTTCTGGTACTTTAGGCTCATTAACAAAATGTAACTGTTGACACAGGCTTCTATTGCAAACGAAGACCTAAAACATAATTACTGGATAATTTGGCATGTGTGCTTTCTTGCTGAAAAAATAGTAAAAATGTGGAATATAATCAGATCCTTAGCCTTCAATATCATTATGCTTTAGAAAACTTCAAAATGCTAAACCAGGTAAGATCCAACTCTGGCAGCAGAAGGCTTTGGTGAATTGGCTACCTGTGATTTGTATAGCTTCTTCTGCCCCAGCATTCAATACAGGATCTGAGATCTTTAGACACAGTGTTGTAGTGAGGCAGACAACCACCTGGTAGCCACCACTTCAAATGAGCTACATCGCGGAGTTGCCCCTCCCAGCTCTCTCTTTATGACCATGTCCTGGATATCTTCTCACTGTTTGCTGTGTACATGTCTTTGTTGTAGGAGTGTAATGGAGAAGTCTTTCTTGGAGTACTATGACTTCTATGAGGGGGTCTGCAAGGAGCGCCTGCATCTTCAGGGACAGACAATGCAGGTAACACTGCCAACAGCACAAACTGGTCAGAAGCGATTATCATAATAACCACCACATAATAAGCAAATCCAACCTTGCCATCAGGTCTGAATCAAAAAGGTATTGAAAATGACGGCAGCCAAAATCAGTGGGCAGCTTTGGTACTATACAGAATCCCTATATACTATAAAGGATTGGTCCAAATTGATTGAATCTAAAGGAGTGGTTATTTGGTGTAACAAAGTAAAGGGCTATGTTTTTGCAGCATGTCCAGTTAAAGAATGTGGTCAGTACTGTTATTAATTAGTAAGTAATATACGTTTACATTTCTTTGTTTTGTCTGGTTATGGAAAACAATTAGCAAAATCTAAAAAAATAGGCTAACATTAGTTTTTAGTAAGGTTTGCATAATACAGGGACATAAATTTATTAGAATTTTATATAATTGATATTGAATCATAAGGTGTTACCTTAACAGTTCAGGTGGACTGCAGTGAAAAAGGTCTTACCTGCAGTTGGTCACTAATGCCTTACTTCAATTTTGACCTGCAGGAATACAGACTTCATTCAAGGGAAAATGGCTCTAGGGGCTGAGGTTTCTCTGATTCTGATTGGTTGTAGAGATGTTAAACCCTTATCATAATAGTCCCACAACATTATCAGAGACCACACTTTAAACACTGATTAAATTTCATGTCTGGTGAGTGTAAATCATTTGGTTCAGGAAGAAAACAGCCTTTTAGAGCAGCATTGTTTAATTTATTTCAGTAGAACAAAGACATCCTGGACTGTGGATCTTGTGGCACAATACCTTGGAATCCATAATCTAATGGTTTCAGGGCTCATTTCTGTCTGTTGTCAAATTTTCTGCAACATTTTATTCTCCTGTTCATCCAAGGAGATCTTTAAAAGCAGCACCATCGCAGGCATTGAGATCCAAACCTAACCCCCAGACCCAAATAACATGTGGCATTCATATACTCGTGTGGCCCCATTTTTGCCAGGACCCATTTGGTGAGAAGCGTGGCCATTTCGACTATCAGAACCTACTGTCACGGCTGCAGAGCATCCACCAGCGTGTGCGTGAGAAGTGTCAGCTGGAGGAGAATGATGCTGATACAGACTCTGATACCAGCTCCTCAGGCACGGACCCAGACAGCCAAGGCAGTTCCAAGCCATAGCCAGGAGCACCACACACATGCAAGTTCCTGCCCCTTCTTTATACTACTCCCTCTGCAGAGCACTGATGCTCTACAGACAGCTCTGTTCTACAGCTAGGGGGAATGTTCATTTTTCTTTGTTGTCAGGAGCGAGCTGCCTGATGAAACAAATGAGATTGGAGATGAGTGCGAGTGGACAGGTGGCGGTAAGTGAATAAAATGGAGTGTAGAAAAGTCCCTGCCACCATTTACAGAGAATCTCTGAAGCTTAAGACTTTGAAACAGACATGGCGTGGATGCTCACCTGCCTGTTTTTTTTTGTCATGTTTTTCATGAAATGCTTGTTTTTTGGAGTCAAACTACAGAATGTTGTATCCAGGGAGACGGTGTGAGCAAGGGCCCTAGTGAAGAAAGTGGGTAGCATTCACAGCCCCCCTTCTGTAAGATTAGCCCATGCAGGTCTGGATTCTCCTGTCTTTTTTGATGAAAGTGATGATGGTGCAGTGGTAAACATAAAAGTGTAATAGTTCCCAGATGTGCTATGTCATTATGGCTCCATTTTAAACCTAGCCATACAGCTGAGAGAGAAATAGTCAGAGAACCACTAGATGGGATTTGTTTGACTAGAAGGCTCTCTGTTCAAGTAGACTATAGTTTTTAAATGCTTCATTTTTGCATTAAGCAGATGCACAAACCACGTTTTTCTGCTGGGTATTGAGTTTCTTTTTGCTTTGTTTCTTGACACATACAAACTACTTTATTCTATCATTGAGTCAAATTTCATAATAAACTAATACAAATCAAACAAAATTATTCAAATACAAATATATTGAAGTGTAAATGTATTTAATAGATTAATCAGTGTTTGAAAGAATGGAGAATTCACTGACTCCTTGATTTGGTTGCTGACAATTGTATTACAGAAGGTTATTGAAACCAACCATGCCTTCTAGAAATTGACAGTGTGGGCTCCCCTAGAAGAAAATCTGCACCTGGAGGAAATTCATAACACCAGCCTGTACTATACATTAAAACACCCTCATTCCATGGCCATGTTTGTGATTTTGGGATTATATAAATATTCAAAATATGGTGACTGGATACAAATACCCATACTGATAAACCCTTGCGGAGTTCATATTTCAAATTCCAAATGCTGATGTTCGTTAAGCATTATGTTGATACAAATTAAATACGAAGCCAGAAAAGAAAACACTTTGCTACAAGTTGTAAATAGCAGCACAGTGCATCAGATATAGAGTTTTGTAAATCAGTTTTGTAAATTAGTGCTTGTTATTGATATTGTAGCCAACTATCCAAATTCAGACGTACCAATCACCATTCTAGATGTATTGAGATTGAGAGAATTATAATTGATCTTGCTATGCATTGTCTGTGTCATCCTATGGTGTGTAGTTGACTTGTCATTGGTCATCATTTTTGTAGGCCAGTACATATGGACAATGTTCAGAGTGTGTCTGTGACTAGGCCATTGTTTAGTGTACTCTAGTAAAGCACAGGGAGATCCCTCTTTCAAGGGGATTCTCCTCTTCATTGCATAACAGTGTGCTCAACTGAGTGACCAGATGTAGTTCCAGGCCAGGTGAACATATTGATGAAAGGCTTACCTTAAATCGTCTTCAGTCCATTGAAATAGATGAGGAATCACTCTTTTCTTCCTTGTGTTTTTCTGAGGGTGTTCTTCCACATTTTGATTGAATTCTGTTCCATAGTCTGGTGTTTTTGTATTAAGTATTTGTGCTTTCACCAAACTGGACTTGAACTGACATGAAGAGCTTTGTACCTTAATGTTTTTGCCTGTTTGAGAGCTCAAGTTAGCGCATTCGGGTCAAGTCTTTGCATTTCTATTCTAATTCATCAACCTCCGTGCAACTTGTCCATCTGAGAATTTCAGTACCATGACCTGGCATGTCAGACATGTCATTTCAGAAAGAGACTAGATGGTGCCATTTCCCAAGGATCACCATGCAACTGGTTCAAGCTTATGATTAATACATCTAGAACATGAAGAAATCAAACGTAATGTTCAAAAGCCATTTGGCTCACATGTAGAACAACAGTTTTCAAAATCAAAAACTTTGTTCTGTTTGCATTCTTTCATTTTCAACATTGGATTCTTATCAGTTTAGGAACACAAGTGGGATTAAAAATTTTTTATAGGTAAATATTTCTGGAGATTTGCCAGTGTCTGAGGTAGGATGTGTTCCAGTGGTGCCTATAGGATTATTTCATGCAAACCAGAAAGTCAACTCACCTTTGATACTCCAAAGATCAGTAGCACCTTCTTTGGAAAAAAGGCAGAAAAAAACAGGTAGAAATAGAAGCAAATTCAGTAGTCTTGAAAATAGTTAAGCAATTTGTTCATTAGATTTTGATTGGATTTTAACTTGGCTTTTTTAATTGATCATCTATTCATCGTAGGTTAGTATTGTGGGGGAATTCAGTACATATGGTAACATGACAATCTAAACTGAAAGAGAAGCTCTGGATTCATTGCATGGTGATTCTTTGTAGCTCTGATATGTAAAAGCATGTTGCTGTTGTGCTATTGTGTATAATGCACTGTTATTTTTGTTTTTGTTTTGCATTGGGTTTTTATTTTTGAGCAAGGGAATTTAAATAATGGTCCAGGATTATAACTGACCAACACCTTGACTGTCTTGATCTCTATAAGCAAATGACTGCCTCAGAAGATTCCAATGACTAAATAATTTTGCATTTGAAATATAGTGCTGTAGTGATATGCACTTATTGTACATCTCTTTGGAAAAAAGTGCCTGACAAATATAATGTCATGTAATGGAATGGAATGAAGAGGCTCTGGGTAGAAGTTATGCAGGATGAGGCTTAGCCATTCTTAGCCATAAGCTCAAACATAAGTGATTCACTTGAGATAAGAAGAAAACCAGCAAATACAAAGGTACTACAGGCCCAGGACTGCTGTACGCACACGTTAACATTCTATGTTAATGTTTTTTTCCAAGGATCGTATGCTCCTAAGTTGAAAAATTATAATGCATCCCAATTAGTAGATGTGCTACAAAAAAATTCCAGTTAGCACACATCAGTTTTCAGGAATAAATGCTCCTAAAATAGCTGCACTGTAGTCCTGACACATTCTTCTCAGTGGTGGTCCTGAAGGGACACAGTATCCACTGGCTTTGGTCTCAGCCAGGCACTTAACCCCCACATTTAACTCTTCCTTTGTCTTGGCAGAACCATGTTCTTACCACTTGTTAGTTTTGTGGTTTAATGGATTGAGATAAATCTGCTGAACTACAACTCTCCAGGCCAGCTGAGTATTCTTGCTGAACATGAAAAAACTATTAATATCTCCCTCTGAACCTTTTTACAAAAAGACAGGCACAATATAAAGTATCTTCAAGGAGTCTGAATAGTTTTGCACAGTTTTACAGATAGGCACTACACTGAAAGCTTGAAGTTATTAAAATCAGTGGAGTAAAAACAGATCTGTACTCGCGGTTGAATGGCCATGATGGAGTCATTCCAGGATTTTACAGCGGTCTTACCGAAGATACATCCTGTCTCCCTCTTTTTTGGATTGGCTTTTCTATAGTCAAAATGGTACGGTAAAACTCAACCTACTTCTCACATTTCCATACTGCAGGGAGATAAGTTTTGGTTCTTCAACGTTATGCTCATCTGACCATTCTTGTGCCTTTTGTTATTTATCTTTGCATTTTGTATTTTTGTTTTTGACATTGCATAAATTTATCACTTGCGCAACACTCTGCCTTCATATCCAGCGAAAACAGTGTTGCATCATTTCCCGTGGCTAGATGGTGAAGTCTTTACAAAAGTGTGTGTTATTTTTCTGTGATCTGATGTTAATAAACTTCATTTGCAGGGTAACACATGTGCAAATACAAAAATGAATGGACATTTTACCAAGGGCTTGTACTTCTGCTGTATTGGGTAGATAGTGTGTTTAGGGTGTTTTTCCACAGCTCTACTCAATTGTATAGAACTTACATCATATTATTAGTTTCCTTGACAGTAAACCACCCATACCCTTTTTTCACCAAGGCATTTTGAGGGTGCCGGAGCCGGTGCCTAATCTCAAACCAGTTCTTCGTGTTTCGACAGCAAAAGAACTGGCTCTCGACCAGGAGAACTGGTTCCAAAGCGGCACCAACACTTGGATGGTCTAGAACCAAGAACGGTTTACGTCAGGGGCTGGGGGCGGGATTATCGTGACCAGCCAAGACCAACTAAACCTTTGTGACCGCCAGGTAGAGTGAGAGCACCTATTATCGACTACCTTAATTCGACAGACAGGAAAACGTAAACTCATTTGCAACTATATATGAAATAGGCGAAATATCAGTAACAACCTGTACCTAGTTATGTAGGAAAAAATATCCTTGTTAACCTCCAGTTGTTATTTTTTCAGTACTTTCACGAGGGTTTTTCCTGCGCGGGTAAATACGTCAGAGGTGGTCCAGTGCTAGCTTTTGGTTGCAACGGAGACGTGTATCGACCACCCCATATAAATGAATGGAACTTGACATAAATTTGCTAGCATACTGTTTAAGTGTCCTGTCTTGCATATTTGAGGTTAATATGAGAAAGGGTCATCGCTATCAGCACGCCTAGGAATCCGTACATATTCACTGTTGTAGCTCAAGTCGCAGGATGCAAAATAGCCGTTAGGAAAGCAGTTTGAAATTATGAAGAAACGTCTGCGCCATTGGATTTAATGGGTCGCGATGAGATAATTCATAGCGTGTTGCTTGTCTTAAAGTTGATATAGTAAATAAGGCTGTCATAATATAACTAAATGTATATGTATGAAGTTGGTTTTTTACATTTAGACAGTTTATCTGTATTTTTACAGAACATACATTTTAATAGGTTACAATGTTACTGGGAAAGCAGAGACGTACACAGTGACGTAATGATGTGGCTCTCTAGCCTGTGGAAAAGCAAACCGGTTCTTAGAAGGTTCGCAAGTTGAACCATCTGCGAACAGGTACTAGCACCAGAACCAGAACTAGGTTTGCATTGGTGTTAAGGGGGTACCAGTGAGACTGCCTCTCAGGCTCACAGTGATGTTACATCGGATGCTTCAATGTGGGACACTGTAAAAAGCGCCACACTAGGACCCTTTCTGCGTCTGAACCATCTGTACATATTGTGTTGATAGTGACAAATTCACATTAAACCATTTGTATTAAAATTGCATTAAATGTTTTTTTATGAATCAGTTTATCTAGTTTGATTTTAAGTGTGTTTCAAACTCCCAAACACTTGCCCTGCTCCAAATGGGAATTATGTCATCCCCAATTCATTTTGTGCAATTTCTCTTGAATAATGTGAGCTGTCTATAATGTGAGGGAAATGTAACGCTTTTCCATGGTAACTTCACAGCCCTGTGTCTTGTAAAATGCTTTATTTTTTGTAAAGGAGAATCTATAAATAAACTGTATATCTATATAGTGTAAATCTGTTTGGATATTCATTGAGATGCTACAATTAAACCAATTAGTACTGAATCTGGTATAAATGTCTGAGAATTATTTTGAACTGAATACAGTAGTGGTACAGCAATGTGAGAAATAAAGCACTCTGTTTTAAAATCCTATAGTTTTACATATTAGGACATAACCCGACCCTCATCTAACCAAAAATAAGCCAACATGCAGCAGCCTACCGTGGAAAAAGTGCACTCCATTATTCAGTAGCTTGTAGAACCCCCTTTAGCACCAATAACCTTAAGTACAGTCAGGTCCATAAATATTTGGACAGTGACACAATTTTCATCATTTTGGCTCTGTAGGCCACCACAATGGTTTTGAAATGAAACAATCAAGATGTGATTTAAGTGTAGACTTTCAGCTTTAATTTAAGGGTTTTGTCAACAATATTGTATGAACAATGTAGGAATTACAACCATTTTTATACATAGCCCCCCCCCCCCAATTTTAGGGGCTCAAAAGTAATTGGACAGACTAACATAATCATAAATTAAATTGTCATTTTTAATACTTGGTTGCAAATCCTTTGCAGTCAATGACTGTCTGAAGTCTTGAACCCATAGACATCACCAGACGCTGGGTTTTTTCCCTGGTGATGCTCTGCCAGGCCTCTACTGCAGCTGTCTTCAGTTCCTGCTTGTTCTTGGGGTGTTTTGCCTTCAGTTTTGCCTTCAGCAATTGAAATGTATGCTCAATTGGATTCAGGTCAGGTGATTGACCTGGCTATCGCAGAACATTCCACTTCTTTGCCTTAAAAAAGTTTTGGGTTGCTTTCGCAGTATGCTTCGGGTCATTGTCCATCTGCACTGTGAAGCGCCGTCCAATGAGTTTTGAAGCATTTGGCTGAATCTGAGCAGATAATATAGCCCTATACACTTCAGAATTCATCCTGCTGCTTTTGTCAGCAGTCACATCATCAATAAATACAAGGGAACCAGTTCCAGTGGCAGCCATACATGTTCACGCTATTACACTACCTCCACAGATGAGGTGGTATGCTTTGGATAATGAGCAGTTCCTTCCCTCCCAGATACTCTTTCTCTTCCCATCATTCTGGTACAAGTTGACCTTTGTCTCATCTGTCCATGGGATGTTGTTCCAGAACTGTACAGGCTTTTTTAGATGTTTTTTTGGCAAACTCTAATCTGGTCTTCCTGTTTTTGAGGCTTACCAATGGTTTACATCTTGTGGTAAACCCTCTGTATTTACTCTGGTGAAGTCTTCTCTTGATTGTTGACTTTGACAAAGATACGCCTACCTCCTGGAGGGTGTTCTTGATCTGGCCACCTGTTGTGAAGGGGTTTTTCTTCACCAGGGAAAGTATTCTACTGTCATCCACCATAGTTGTTTTCCATGGTCTTCCAGGCCTTTTGGTGTTCGAGCTCATTTCTTTTTAAGAATGTACCAAATAGTTTATTTGACCACACCTAATGTTTTTGCTATCTCTCTGATGGGGTTTTTTTTTTCAGTCTAATGATAGCTTGCTTCACCGACAGTGACAGCTCTTTGGACTTCATATTGAGAGTTAACAGCTCTCAATATGAACAGATTCCAAATGCAAATGCCACACTTGAAATCAATTCTAGACCTTTTATCTGCTTACTTGTAAATGAAATAATGAGGGAATGACTCACGCCTGGCCATGGAACAGCTGAGCAGCCAATTGTCAAATTACCTTTGGTCCCTTAATTACAGTCAGGTCCATAAATATTTGGATATTAAGTTATTATTTTAGCTGTTAGCATATTGGAGTTGGAATTAAATAATGAATATGAGCTCAAAGTGCAGACCTTCAGCTTTAATTGGAAGGTGTTTACATCCAAATCGGGTGAAAGGTGTAGGAATTACATCACTTTTATATGTGGTCCCCCCTTTTTGTTTTCTGTATGAGCGTCTATCATTTTCTTACTGTACATCAAATCAAAGATATTGAGGTCTTTATGCAAAACTCACTTAAGGTCCCACCAGATCATCTCCATAGGATTGAGGTCTGGACTTTATTTGGCCATTTTAAAATCCTGATTCTTTTTCAGCCATTCAGTCATAGGTTTACTGGTGTACGTAGGATCAGTGTCCTATTGCATCATCCACATTTGGCCAAGGATTAGCTGTTGGCCAGATGGTCTCAAAATGGTATGGAATTCATGGTGGACTCGGTGATTGTGGGGCTTCCAGGTCGCGTGGCTGCAAAATACCCCCAAATCGTCACTGCTCCACCACCATGCAAGATGGTGTTTGGTTTTTTTCCAAATATGGCATTGCGTATTATGGTCAAACAACTATATTTTGGACTAAACTGTCAAAATAGGTTTGCAAAAGTGGTGTGGTTCACTCAGGTGCAATTCTGCAAACCTAAGTCATGCTGAAATGTTATTTTTGGAGAAAGGGTTTTCTTCTGGATACCCTTCCATAAAAGTCATACTTGTTCAGTCTTTTCCTTATGGTGGAGTCATTAACTCTAACATTTATCATGTTGACAGGCCTATAGATCCCTGGATGTATCTTCAAGGTTCTTAGCAAATTTCCAGAGCATCATACAGTCTGATATTGGGGTGTATTTGTTGGGACACGCACTGGCAACTGGCTTGAATGTGTATCATTTGTATATGATCCTTCCCATTGTGGAGTGATCGACTTATATATTGTTTGGGACTGGCTATATAATCCTTCCCAGACTTATGAGCAGCATCACTTCCTTCTCTGAGATCATCATCAAATATCTTTTGTCCTGAACATGCTCTGTTAACAAAAACTTGAATGCTCCAGTGTTACGATCTGGTCTAAGGTCAGACCATAACAGGATGAATGATAAGGGAAATGTTCTGCAATGACAGTCTTCGAAGGGTACTCGGCATGGGCGGCTTTGAACGCTGAGCTTTGGACACTTAGTCAGTAGTCTGAAATCAAAAGTCCAAATAACATACCCCCTACAGAGTTAAAACTGCAACCAGAGTACCTTCAAAAATAACAAAGCAAAATAACAAAGTTGTGTCCCAAATGGAAGGTAGTCCAGCTGGGAGCCCACTACACGGTGAGCAGGGGGCAAAATGAAAGACAAGGTTGATAATGAGTGAATGGTCAAACACAAAATCCAATCAGCAAACAAGGCAAAGGAGCTAGGCGAGAATCGGAATCGAACATGAGAGCGAATGGTCAGACACAAAATCACAGGGTAAACAAATTAGAAGGGCTAGACGGGAATCAAAATCAAACAAAAATAGGGTTGAATATGCGAAGGCAAACAAAGCAATCACTATACTCAACACCAAGCACAAGTTCAAAGAGCTAGTCTCCACTGGTAGGTGGCAAACGATGGCTTTTTCAAGTCAAGTATCCGGAGACAGAAACGTCAATCTAATGATAAACCAGGAAAACTAAACATGCCCGCAACACAAACAAAAGTAAACGAAACTAACGACAGGGGTGTAACACCCTCACCCTTAAGTGAATACCAAGGGCATAGGTTTTCTTTTCTAGGATGGCAGCATGAGTGCGTGTTAGCTAACATTTTGTGCACCTTTCATATGCATTGAATTGAAACCTTGTACAATTAAAGACTAACACATGAGCCAGTGTCGGTAGCTAACGTTAAACACGCTAAAAATGTAGAAAGCTCAACTGTCCCAAAAAGATTGTACAGATGCAAAAGCAATAGTTTAAATGTTGTGTTTTTAGTTGGCCAGCAAGCCAGTGTACTGAGTTAGTGATTTGCTTTAGTCGGAGGCGGGGATTGAACCCGGGGTCTATCAGTCCTATAAACAGTTACAACCAAAAGGCAGAGGCACTACCCACTAGGCTACAAGGAAAGTAAATGTCAGAGCTGCAAAGTTGTACTGTTTTAAACAAGCACACTTGTATGTATATGTTCATTTTGTGTTTGCATCCGATGAATTTATTGATTGATGCACGTGACCAATATTCATAAGCCATATTCTTTGTGGGCTAGGAGCAATTGTGGCAGGAAAAATAAAACGCAAAATCCCCTTAGTTTGGGGCTTTATTGTGTGGACATGTGAGGTTGTTTATGAATTATGTCTGTTGAAATGAGGTCAGAGTGTACAGAAATGAATGCTTTTAAGGGCTGAGAGTCTGTGGCTGTTGCTGTTATTTCTGTGGGGAACCCGGAAAAGTGCCAAACTCAGTGCTGTTTAGGTATGGGGCATGCTCCGCCAAGGCGTAACTTGGCTGGATGGCATACCTGCCATCCCAATATGAAGGCCATAGCTAAACACAATATATTACTGTAACATTTAAACTATTAGGAAGTGTAATTCAACATTTATTTCATGATTTCATTCTCACTCTTACTGCGCCGCTTCACAAGAGGCCAATCAACTGAGCAAATCTGAAAAGGAGCTTCAGGATGTTCTGCCATTTGTCCCAACTAGAGTAGGAGGACCCAGATTGGTGGCTCACTGCCTTAGGGCCCGAGACCATTTCTTAAGAGGTCACCAGGGAATTCTCCATCATCTTGAGCAAGTCAGCACAGGCTAAGGACAGTATTTCTGTGAAAGGTTCATATAGTTTTATTTGTTGGTGCAGCGGGTAGCACTGTTGCCCCACAGCATGAAGGCCCTGACAGTAAGAAGGTCCTGGGTTTGAATCCCGGGCCTTTCTGTGTGAAGTTTGATTGTTCGCCCCGTGTCTGTGTGGGTTTCCTCCGGGTACTCCACTTTCCACCCACAGTCCGAAGACATGCAGGTTAAATTTCCCATAGGTATGAGTGTGTGGGTGAATGGGGTGTGTGCCCTGCGATATATTGGCGACCTGTCCAGGGTGTATCCCTGCCTCTCGCCCCATGGGATAGGCTCCAGCACCCCCTGTGACCCTGCCCAGGAAAAAGTTGGTATAGGTAATGGATGGATGGACTATGAACAATGAATGGCAATATTTTTTTATGTTTAAAGATCCAGTCAGCAGATGCGTAGTGGGTGCATGCAATGCAGAGGAGTAAAGCACACCATTTCCATACGTCCTGCAAAGATGCTGTTCCAATAAAATTCTCAAACTTCATGCATGACTGCTTGACCCACCTCAGCACCCTCTCTCTAACACTTCAAAGATCAACATTGACAGCGACTAAGATTCACGGCAGCCTAAACTCCACACAGGTGTAAGGAAGAAGTACAAAAGCAGGTGTGTGGGTTTGAATATTAAAATTCTAACATTTAAATAAGTTTTCCATTAAGAAATAAAAATATTTTGTAGTGGTTTAGTGCAGCATCAGGCAGTCCCACTGGCTCATTGGTGCGGTCATACCTGTTGAGAAAGCAGACACAACAGGCCACTGCCCCTCCCACACCCACTGCAGCACCAGACCCACTTCTGGGTCCTCTCTCTGAGCCTGCAGAAGCTTGGCAGGCTGCATCTTCAAAATCTTCACTCTTCTAAGGTTAAGGCGGTGCTGGCCGCTGCTACTCATTCGGGGGCGGGCTCAGGCTTGGAGGTGGGCTCAGGCTCCGGGATAGTCTCCTGCTCCGACCCTCTCTTCATTCAGCACACTCGCAGTACTGGTCACTGGCACAGGGGTAGCATGACAGGCAGTCAGCATCTACTGTGTTTTTTACCCAGGTGGTGCTCAAGGGTGAAGTGGTAGTTCTGTAATAGCTCAATCCAGTGGAATGCAGCAAAGTCTGTATGGACCTTGAAGTCATGGCACTTTGGATATGTTTTGAAATGTTGTACTGCTGCCACCACTGCCAACAGTTCCCACCTGGTGATGGTGCCATGCAAACAGGACTGAAGTATGCCGCCCCTTTCTCCCATTCTTCTGTGGGCTGTGGCAGCACATCGCCCCCCGTCTTCCCCAATGCCTACATTGCTAGCATCAGTGAATGGTTTGTTATGGTTCACACACAGCTAGAAACAGGGCTATGACCAGGGCAGTATGGAGGCAGCAAAAGAGCTGGTGGCAGGCTGGACACCACTGAAACGTCTGAATTCTCAGTAATCGCATGCAGCAGAGTGGTGGTGCTAGCAAAGTCTTTAATGACGCGTCTGTAGTATGAGGCTAGGCCAAGGAAGCTGCGGACCTCTCATTGCGCCTTAAAGAGGCCATATCTTTACCACCATTAGCTGGGTCAGTGGCCACCACCCCCTTTTCCTATGACATAGCCCAAGAAGCACGTCTTTCTCCGGAGCAACTGGCACTTAGCTGGGTTAAGTTTGAGGTTGGCTTTGCGAATGTGTTCGCAAATAATTCAACACTAGCTGCAGATTAGCTAACGCTGCGTCAAAACTAGGGGAATGCACCAGTATATCATCTACTTAGACAACACAAGCTGGCATGCATTCTAACACTCACTCCATTAGCCGCTCAAACGTGGCAGGTCAATTAATAAGCCCGAAAGGCATTGCGCAGTGAGAGGGACCTGCTAGTAGTAGGTTGAGTGAGCTAAACCAAGTAGAACCTATGCTGTCCATAGCCTCGTTAATACAATCCTTTTACTACATTTAGCTGACAGTAATGTAGACCTGCACTGCCAGAGAGGCCCACAGGCTTTCCAAGGGGAAAATGATGCTCACCGTAGTCCTCAGCCTGCGCCAGCGCCTCACTCAAGATTGTCTGGACTGGCAATGTGGACCTGCTGCAATGTGAGCTGGAAGAAGCCCCCTCCAGAATGTCAAGGGCCAGGCTTCCTCGGGCTGAGCCATTGAGCTGTGAATAGGATCGTTGAATTGTCCGTAGTGTATAGTGCATTCCCAGTTTCTCCCTGGGCTGTTCCTCCTTCGAGTCCAACTGCTCTTTGAGAGCGATTATTGATATTGCCTCCCTGAACCGCCAGGCCAGCACCTAACTGAGACTCACGAATGGGGCTCGTCATTGTTGTGCTAGGTAATCTTGTCTGCTCCCTTTTCTGTCAAACCACCACACTTTGGTGCTGAGCAGTACACATATCAATGTAGTTACCGGAGGGTTTACCATACCCGCTGGGCTATCACGTGGGGCCCCACTAACCGGTTTTTAGCAACTCAACGGAGATGCCCCACTGGGGCTAGCGGAGCGTTCCCCTGACCTCCCGTGCCACCGCTAAAAGCTCCACTAGTCTCCTCAATGCTAATAGCTAGGGCCCACAGCTCTTGCTCTTTAGCCTGGTGAGCAGGGTCTGGCAGAACTAGCAGTCGAACTCTGTGCCACCGACTCGCTAATAGAGCTTGCTAGGCTAAACAGAGGGTTCCCGCAGTCTCCAGCAGGCACACTGCAGGCTCTGCTTGCACCGCGTGAGATGGCAAACCTGCCATCTCTAGCAGGGGGGTGGGTTGCAGCCGTGAGAAATAGAATTTTCTGCTCATGTACCTTTTGCGCAGTATCACCCCACAGCAAACCCATTATTCCCTCCCCACCACTAGCCCTTTCTCATTGTGGAGTGGCTGTCTGCACTGCTGTCTTCTGCTCACTCATCCCTTCTGGCAGTCTCTCACGAAGGCATGAAAGTTCCTCTTCAATTTGAAGACCTACTTCTGACAACAGTAATCTAATTTCAATTAAAGAATGAAAGGCAGACCTGGCGGATGAACTCCTTCAGCCACTGCACTCATTTATTAACATGCAAGATCAGAGCAGCTTTAAATATAAACACAGAATTCCAGAAGTGGACATGCAAGCATACAAGCTCATTCCTTACATGTGGCCCCTTATGCAAATCACTGACACAAATTACAGTGAGCTAAGGAGTGAAGAAAGAACAAGAGGAAAGCATGCAATAATGTAAGCATATCCTGCGATATTTTCCCATGGTAACTTCATGTCCCTTTGTCTTGTAAAATGCTTTATTTTTTGTGTAAAAATATTCATTTCAATTGATTTTGTTGACCACATGACCTTTCCTCTTCTGTGCATATTCATGTTCCCAAGAGACCTATTGAGTTTGATTGGCCCATGACCTTTCTTACAGCACCAATATCAGGTAGATTTAGTTCAACTAGATAGCTTTTTCCTTGAACAAGCTGCCTGTAGCCTACTGAATTACATAGCTATATTGCAGCACCTATTTTGTTTTTTAAGCGCCCCTTTTGTCAAGATTAGTAGTCAACTATGCAACATACGGCAAAGATTAGCCAACCACTAGCATTTGGTTTTTGGATTTTACAGATATTGAGAGTACATGGAGTTCGCTGGCTTTTTTATGCTCAAAACATTAATTTATTACAATGAAGGACAAATTGGTTTAGTAAGCTTTGGTGTTTGTATGTATTTTTATTCCATTGCAATTTTACATTGAGAACGATCAGATCTTGGGACACACAATGCATATAAATTTATAGTTGGGGGGCCACTGATGAACAGGTACACCTCACAACCTCAAGATGAAAGTGACAGAGGAATTAATCTCTGGTTAAGTACTAGAGGTCACTTGCAGGGTCCAAGACAACCCCTTCCTCTTTCTCATGGCACCATCTGATTGGCCTCTTCTGGTGTAACATCACGAGAAGACAACTCTGAAAAGAGGGCAGGCAGCCAGTATTGAGGTTCTCCAGCAGCCTGTGAGTCCAGCCAGGCCAAGCCTTCTTTTAGTAAGTGGTCCTGAAAGGGTCAAAGCACCAATTTGGTATTAGAAGGCTGATGGACTACATTACGGTCCCATTCCTAGCACTGTACCCATCTTGCTATACATTCACCGACCCTCTACTTAACTTTCTCTCTCCCTTAAACCATTACACAATCCATTTTTCTTTCTTTACTTCCTTTGACTCCCTTTTCTCCTTAAATTCCACCATTTTTGTTCTTTGAATCAATAATACACAGTAATACAGCTCCGCCTCCCAGTGGTATTCACAGCATTTATCCTTTTAAGGTGTAAGGTCACAAATATGTGATTAGAATGTTCTTAACTAAACATTCTAATGCTGATGAAACAGCCACTACTGGTACTGAAAGCAATGGAGTTCTAGAAAACTGGCTTAAATGTTAAATTAAAAAAAATAATAAAAAAATCTACTCTTCACAGGGTTAAGTAGCATTCACTAGCACCATAGGACAGGCTGCATTAGTTTCACTTACCAGCACATGGCAAGCACGCTCACGCTCCCACTTCAGGCTCTCCTTAATCTCGCTCACTGTCACATAGCCTTTCTTCTGTGGATGGTACAAAGGGATTCAGGTAAGACCCTACTATCACTTTTCTCAGCTCCCTTTTTCATTTTCAGATTTTTTTAATTAAAAAAATTATTAGAAATCTGGTTACTGAAACGGCAATAACAGTCTTCAGTTTGAGAACAACTAACCAAATCACTGTACTTACAAGCAAATGCAAACAAACTTTTAACTGGTTTTAGAATTAAGTAACTTGTGACAGCTATTAGCTCGTACTACACGGCTCTACTAGAATGAAACCACAGGAACTATTTCCATTTTCCCTGCTTTACCTCGGCCAGTTGCAGAACAACTGTGTGGTCCATGTTCAGCTCTGCTGGGACTGACTGTACCAGATAGGAACCTCCCACAGGAATCATCCCAAAGCCATTCCCCATGGCCTTCAGCTTCTTAATGGCTCGTACCAAATCATCTCTGGGGGAGTTGTACAAGAATTTCACAGGCATATTGCTGACTGGATCCTAATATGACCCAGAAAATTATTTCACTCTTCCAACATCACGTTATATTAAATTGCTACCTTTTGTTTATTAATTTCAATTGTCATGTAGTGCATGTTATGTCATTTTGCTGACATGTTGAAAAAGTCAGCAATGACACTGAAGTTTGGATTAGACTACACAAATTGAGCTGGGTATAGCTTTATATTAAATATGTTTCTGCAGTCATGTATATTATTTTGCCACATGTACAAAAAAGTACCTATGTGTAGCCTAATGAACTTCAAAGAAAAAAATTACCCCATTCTGTTGAATGTATATGTTGTTACCTATGGTTTTGCAGTAGTACTATACATAATGCAGACCTTACTGGAGCTTTAAATTGTATATTTCACAGTTCTATTTTACACAAAATCCAGTTCGGTTTTGCCTTTTAATACAATTCCCATGATGTGTTTCACAAAAATCTCATACACATTACAGTCAAAGAATATAATGACCTATGCTAGCTTGAGGCAAGGCAAACACCTGAAGGTTTGTGTGACTACACAGCCTTTGAAGGTAAACTTTACTCTATTGACATGCTGACTAGCATAATTGAGGTAAAATACCTGCACATGAATATACGGTTGACATTGAAATGGCAAAAATAATTATGACTGGCTGAAAATGTGCTAATGTCAATGTCCACATAGTCCCTGTATTTAACAAGAATGGACTTTCCAATGGTGTTATCAGGAGTCATTTGCCTAGCGTTTAGAAGCACCATCTAATGAAGCAGGGAATTATATACATACCTTTTTTTCTTACATTTTTGGGTGAATTTATCCTTCAAAATTCAGTTTAATCCCTTATCTTTCAACGTGCAAATAGTTAAAATGTTCTCTATGAAAACCAACTATAACCGTCTTTTGATATCCTTGATCAATTTACGTTAATTTGTCCTGTACTTACTGGCTGACATCCTGAGCAAACTTCCCTCTGCCCTTTAGCACTCTGTGGTGAAGTTCATCCAAGGTAATAAGGCCTAATATAAAACAGACAGGGGCAATAGGTTGTTACATACACCATAATTTGGGAGCAAGCTTCTTATTTCTTCAGCCCTAACTCTGGAAGAGTTGGGCCAACCATTATATGCAATATTACATACCCATGCATATGAGATTGTCCCTACTTGTGTAAATTATTGATTACTGACATACAGTTCCCTCCATCATATTTGGGATAAAGACATGTTTGTTTATTTCTTGCTTTGGCTCTGTACTCAATTTTAGATTTGTACTCAAACAATTCACAAGTGGTTAAAGTGCAGATTCTCTGCTTTTATTACAGGCTATTTTTATACATTTAGGTTTCACAAAGTAGACATTACAGCGCTTTATATTTTTATGTCTGGGTCATATAATGTTATGTAAATGAAAGTAGTCATGTTAAGTACTTTGTAGCATATCATATCAATGTACCCCACTGTAAGGAATCAGATTAAAGTATCTTTCATGTGTAGCTAGCCTACACACAAGAACACACAGCTTGGCTTAAAAATCTGTAAAAGAATTCCAGCGCAGGCAAGAGAAGCTCAAACAAACTGTACAGAAAATAAATGATTCTGAGAATAAATAAGCCTAAATACAGGCACACAGGTACAGGCTGGCTATATTTATTTTCTTAAATTGTCTATTAATGCACCTAATGCATCAATTGTTACAGGCTCTGAAGTAGAGCTGGGAATATGACAAAAATATAACTCATATTATTGACGGTATGACGGGACTTGATTTTCCAAAACAAATTATATGAGAAGTAAACTGAAAGCCTACAGTGACTGTAGAAAATTAAGAATAAATCATAATAATCAATTTCACTATTTTTATTGGGAGCCTGAACGCTGATTGGTGTGAAATGTTGAATAACATTCATAAATTGGACAGTAAACAAAAAAACCCTACATTCAGCCTGCAAATGTTAATATTCAAAATATTCAAGCAAAATATTAAAAATGCCAAGCTTCTAGGTACTTGAATGAAAAAACATACTTCTAGATAAGACTGGGTGATATACCACATCTACAATTATCAAATGTTTTTTATCATATGGTATATTGGCTTTGTTTCCTTTTTTTCTTTATTCACACCTTGGTGCTGACTCCATCACGTTTCCACAAACTTCACCGGGCGTGTTGTTTGCAATGTCATGTTTTGTTTTATGAAATGGTGAGTTTCATTCAAACCAGACAATTCACCATAAATGTACGTTACAAATTCTTTATCATAATGTTGAAACATGCAATTTTTAATAATTAATTGGATTAAAAACAAAATACCATTGACAATGGTATTGCAAAACCATATACTGCTGCATGAATTCATATCGGCAACAATAGGTAAGCTAAAAATAATAAAGTACTTTAAAGTGGTGCAGAAGCATTATCATCTAGCTTGAAGATTCCAGTAAAATATTAAAAATAGCAGCAAAAAGTTGGCATATTCCTTTGAGTGGCGATTCCTCAGATGTTTTATCAAATTAGTTTTATTGTATGAAGCTGTGCTAATGCCACCGCTCATAACACTGGCATTGCAAATGTTGCAAGTGGCTGTAGGTCTGCTTTCAGATTCCACTTGGTAAACCTTCCACATAGCAGACATCATTTCAGATTGCAACTTGTTTCATAAACAGCCTCATTCATGGTAGCAAATGGATATTGCCTGTTCATGGGAGAGACTGCACATACAGAAAATTTACATAAACACTACAGAGTCAGAACATACAAAGGCAAAGCTTTGCTACAGGCAAGAATTAATATGCACATTAAGTGTTGAGGTGTCACAGAGGATTGGATTCAGAACTCTGCACACTCTTTCAGGTACTTCATAGCAAACTGTATCCTGGCCATCCTGTTTCCGAGGCAAACTAATGGTTTGCATCTAGCAGTGTGGACTCACTGTCACTGACACATCCATGCCTGCCTCCTGAAGAGTGTTTCTGATCTATTGGACAGGTGTTTTGGGGTTTTTTCTTCATTACAGTGATCATTTTTCGGTCATTAACAGTAGAGGTCTGACTTGGTTTACTAGGCCCTTTGCAATTACTGAGCTCACCAGCGCTCTTTCTTTTGAATCATGTTCTAAACAGTTGATTTTCGTAAGCCTAAGGTTTGGTCAATGTCTCTGACAGTTTTCTTCTCATTTCGCAGCCTCATAATGGCTTCCTTGACTTTTATTAGCACAACTCTGGTACTCATGTTGACAAATGTCAATAACAAACTCCAAAGGCAAACAGAAACCTAGAATCAAGACTAGATGCTGAAAGGTCTTTAATACCTGCACTAAAGCAAATGAACACACTCAGAAACACCTGCGTCACCATTTGTCCCAAGCATTATGTAGCCGTGAAATCAGGGGATATCCATAAAAAGTTTGTCATTTCTGCAAAGTGAAACCAAAATGCATAAAAACACCCATTAATAAAAGAAAATCTGAATTTTAAAGTGACAATCTCGAAGATTTCAGTTTCGTTCTCTATGGCGGTGCCAATGGCGAGAAGCGGTAATTGCAGGTGTGTTTTTGGACCTCACTTCCCATAGATCCAACCGGATACAACCAGTGTCGCCTGTGTGACATCAGTCAGTTGGCATGCCAACTATAATACTTACTATTTACTGAATAAAAAACGGTTGTTATAGAACTAACGTTATGTACATACTCATTCGTTGTCTAACATTAGGCTAACTCAAGATGTCTTTACACTGCCGAGCCGGGTTAAAATGCCGTAGCAAACCTGGGGTAGAATTAGTGATGATCAATTTCTGCAAACGTTCTTTATCCACCTTTTGCCCGTTATGAACATCTTTACACTGCAGAGAAGAATTTTCGGGATTCACTGTGGCTCGTGCAATTATGTATCTCGTGCACAATAAGCAGTCTTTTTCGTGAATGATTGTTGTGTGGTATTTTTGAAACAACTGCCTTGCAAAATGTTACCCCTGGTGTTTCTGGTTTTGCTAGCTAAACTGTTCGAGAATAAAGCTGAGCTGGGTGTTAAATTAGCAATCAGAACAAGAAGAATAAAACAAAAACAAAGGAGATTTCATCAAAAAGGGCATAAAGGCTGAAGGAACATATGAGGAAGCGTAATAAAATAATAACAATGCTAATCCATACTGCCGTATTCTTTTATTTAGTTTTCTCCTGCATGACATCTTCAGAAATCAGACCCGGCTCTGCTCCACATACCCCGGCTTTATTCTGATCATTATAATATATTGATGAACTCGATGGCAATGTAAATAACGGTAACAGTTCAGATCAATGATTCGCAACGAGGCGAAACGGTTTTAGAATGTTGCAGAGAAAATTGCAGCGGTGTGAACTGGTTAGTTGCAGAGCCGTTGCCTGCCCTGAGGTTTTAAAAGACCGTCCTTGTCAAATCGCCAAGTGCAGTTTTAGAACGTTTACAATCAGACGTCTTGGAATTTTGCAAGTTGCACCCAGTCTCGTTGCGAATCATTGATCTGAACTGGCCTTAAGTTAGCTACATTGCAACGTTGCAACAAGGTAGCATTGCATTCGAGAGACGGTTTGCGAGGTCGGTACCGGTCGGTAGCGTTAGCTAGCGTTTTTTTCTAATTGTTAGCCGACATTAGATTGTGTTAATTACATTAGCTAGCTAGCTAACGCAACGTTACCTGATATGAGAGATGGATACTGTGCGCAACGTTGTCTAAACTAATGTTGTCTTTCTTGACATGGTCCGGTAGCTAGCGTTAGCTGTGCAAAAAGCTATGTAATTTAGTAAAGTTACATTGTCATTAAATGTAATACGAAATCTACATCAACAAATAATATGATCTCTCATGTTACACAAAACCTTTGTAGGGTTCCATAACTCCCCCAACCCCCCTTTCTCTGTTATTATAACACATGCAGACACCGGAAAAAACAGTACGCCGCCCACACACAAGTGAGTTGAAGAGCGAGCCTGTTGCGTTAGTTCCGCCTACCCTCTCTGGCGGACCAACCACTGATGGGTGGTGAAAAACGGGTCACTAACTGTGCGCCGCTTGCGATTTTTTCCCGGGAATGTCGCCACAGACACCAAGTTTTTTAGTTCCGCCTACCCTCTCTGGCGGACCAACCACTGACGGGTGGTGAAAAACGGGTCACTAACTGTGCGCCGCTTGCGATTTTTTCCCGGGAATGTCGCCACAGACACCAAGTTTTTTAATCATGAATTATGATAATAATAATAGTATAAATTAATATAAAAATAGGCTCAATCACCATTGTGTTACCCAATGCAGCGATAGTGACTTAAAAGACATTTATTTTAATGAAAATCTTCGAGATTATTACTTTAACCACACGTAAATTGTTTTATTACAAATCTAAAACTGTGGAGTACAGAGGTAAATCAAGAAAAAATGTCTTGCTCCCAAACATTGTAGAGCGCACTGTATGTAAAGCAGATTTCCACAAATTCAGTGGTTGCAGTTATTGGTGCTTAAAACATGCCATAGTACCCAATTTCAATTCATGCATTGATTTCTCATTATCTCTTGAGTGACTGACTGATGCATATAACTGGAGCCAGTTATAGAGTCTCCCTGTTGTGCAGATCATGCAAGTCCAGTGCTGGCACTTTACTCCTGCCACTAGATGGTAGCAAGACATCAGAGACAGTTGATCTGGTAAAGTCAATCACACTTCACAGCTCACACTCCAGTGAAGTCCCTGGACTGACAAAGAACAATGAACTTATGTTTTGATTAGACATTACAAGTAAGACTTCCCCTCAGTTACCTAGCACCTCCCCTAATGTTAAGGGAAAAACGGAGAAATAAGCGCTTGTTCCATTCTGTTGTTTTTAAAAACTAGGCTTGTGGTTACATTTATAATGCAACAACGGCCCGTCTTTTAAAAACACTTCATTTTATTATCAATAAATAGCCTAATTACAGAAATAGAAGCCATTATCTAACCTGGCAGTATGCTGCAGTAACCACATTTGCTATCACGTGTGATTGGAATGTTTTGAATGAATGAAGCAATAATACCAACCAAAATAGCTTCCACTGCTGTCTTTTAAATGAAAATAACATTGAAGACCACATCATTTAAATAAACGACAATTATTTAGACTCAAATTAGGGCTAGTTGTTTTCCGAAGTCACCAGTAACTCAACATTTTAATGACAAAACATACATTTGTTCTGCCATAACATTTTATTTGAACAGAAACCATGATAGCTATCCAACCTGAGTATGTGTGTGTGTGTGTGTGTGTGTGTGTGTGTGTGTGAGAGAGAGAGAGAGCCTACACTTGACAAAACACGTACTTCAAAATAGTTTACATTAAAAAACCTGCGCATTGCAGACCTTTTCTATGAATATTCTCCAAATATAAAATGTCAGTGTGGAAAATGAAGAGTAGGGGAGCGTCGCCATAAATGCAGCAGCTTTTTAGCCTAGCACTATGAAATTTTACTTCAAACAGCTCTAATATATCAGTAGTCATTAGCCATTTCAATTACATTCATGACTTAATCGCGTTGGATATAATTAAAACCAAAGTCGATGTTTCACTCATACCACCTAGTCGATATGACTGTAACAGAGGTGTGGAATAATTCTAACAGTGAATGAACATGACCTATAATGTGCCTGCGCAGGTTGTTTTTCTGCACATACTAACGTTAATCAAGGAAACACATTTCCAATGGTAACATGAGACCAGCCACATTATCAGATTATGAAACATGGGGAAATATTCATGAAAAAAGACTGCGTAAACACTGAAGCGCAAGTAACTTCGTAACTTACCACAAAGTGAGTTACCATGGTTACCAGTATCACTTTCCGTGATTGTTCCGTTCCTTTGGGAGGTGATAACGTTCAAACCAATGAGGAAAACTACTTGTGTTTGTTTCTTAACACCCAGGTAAGCTTTCAAAAAGCAAATAGCCTACCATACAGACCAATCTGGTGTGTGCTCATTATAACTGCCTGTGACCCAGATGGTTGTTTCTTTTCCAAGAATCACTTGGAGCATCCCGAAGATATGGCTATGTCAACACAGCAAGCAAATTAGCTGAAAACATTTCAATTTAAATACTGAACTAACTTAAAAACTCTAACAAGATCATGAGTAAAATTAATATAAACATTATTCACCATTTAAAATGCCTAAGGCCTCCGCAAAAGGACACTGCATGTAGATACGTTTAGTTTTCAACACAACATAGTGTCCCTAATCTCCAAATCTGAAGCCCTCTCCATGTCCAACCCACTCGTTTTCTCTTTAGATGGAATTTTGTAAACATAAAACAGCAAAAAATCATGTTGTTTGTTATAGCAACTCAGAGGCGGTATAATTGTAACAGCTGTTACATTTATACAGACAGGGGCATCATGATTTTTTGGTCACCTAGCATCAAAGTCCAGCTGGAATACACTCCGAAAACCACTTCAAGGACAGGCCAATCCTTAAAATGATGTATGATTTATCTTAAATTTAAAAAATGTGTGTACCCAAAAATTTATTTCCCAACAGATTTTTACCTAGCTTGCTTACTACCCACCAATGCTCAGAAATGACAAATCAGAGATTTATTTTCTCCATTTCTGTAAATAATAACATTACATTTAAAAATAACAGGAACATCTGTTTCAGTTACATAAAATATTCTAAGAGCTCTTAAAATATACTACTCGTGGAAACGAAACGGTGAAAACACAGCAAAAGTTGGCTCCGTGACTTTAATGTCGGTAGATTCAACATATTTGAGAGTCACACGTCTCCCCTGCATAACAAAAAAGAAAAGAAAATGATCCTATGTTCAGAAATAAGAGTTATTTCACAGACTAAAGGGAGTGCTTTTTGACACAATTTGCGTCTTGCGGCCTCAACTGGTTAATGCTGCTTATTAAAGCTTTACTTTGTACAAAACAAATTAACAGCTTTGGTTGTTTTGTTTTTTATGTCTATGACAACACGTGTTGCTGCTAACACAGTCTCATAATAAAATGAGCACTGATCTATTCAAGTGTAAATCGTATTCTATAGTGCAAGTGGTAGGCTATTCATATAACAAAATATTGCAAGTTCCCAACTTTGTTGGCCTTTTGATGTGCAGCAAACAAAAAATGTAAGAAAAGGCTTGAAATAAAATGAAGTGCGAGACCCTCAACAATTCCTGAAGGCTGTACCATATAGCACTAGCAAGAACAACATGAACATATGCATTTTTGTTAAGGAATATGAGCATGTCCACAAGATCTGGGTGTCAGTCTGATGCGCAGTCTGGTGAAGGTGAGAATGGCAGCTGAGAAGACGTGCTCAGATGACACCGATGTTCCAGGAATAGACCAATAACGTTTTGTTAATGCTGCCAGTCAAGGGAACTGAAGGGATTTGTGTCTAACTACAGAGATTTCTCTCAATTGCAAAATCTAATCATCAATGTTAGGTTATTCATTGAAACGGTTTATTGAAATGTAATTGTTAATCAATAAAAGTTAATTGATCAACATTCTAATTAATGATTAACAGTTAATCAATTAACAGATAACATCCCTACACTGTCCCTAACAGTTCTTCAACACAGCACTAGTATGTTTAAACAGGTAAATGTTGAACCTGTGCGACAGTCTATTAGCTTCTTTTCAATTTTTTTTACTTTAAAAAAGTGCTTGACATTCCATGTATGAAGAAATCTCTCAGGGTCCTTGTGTGGGACTGTATTCATCAGTTCCATTTAGTTAGTCCTGCTTTGCTTATAAATTTAGCATATATATTATTGCTATTTTGGACTACTGCAAATATTGTATGACTACTTTCCATTAACATATTATGTTCATATATGGAATAATTGTTTGTTCAATGCTGATGAACACTGCATGACCAAAACGTCCACACTACGTTTGCATGCAGCCAGCAAGATCAAGTAAAAAGTCAAATTGAGAGTACTATTTTTCTGTAGTTTGGATTGTACAGTACTGGCACAAACTATGAAACACTGCTTAAACAAGAAGTTAAGGACTCTACTCATTTTTCAGTGTTTCTCAGATCTATTTTTGTCTGTAAAAATGTATTTGAAATAGTTATCTCCTTGACCACGGGTGGTAATGACAATATGTGACCATCAGTAATTAAATTAAAGTATATAAGTGAAAAAATGTTTTTCTTTGCACTCATATTATAATTTTATGTAAAACATTTATATATACTGTATATATACTGAACAAACAAATACATGTTCAGGCTGATTATAAAATTTCCAACAGTTAGACACATTAGATTGCTCATTTACGTAGGTATGAACTAATACATATACTGTAGGTAGATGTCATGATGACTCTTGATTATTTAAAACAAATACCAATTATTTTTGTTTATGTTGATATTACATATATTACATTTTACATTTACTATGTTGCTGCAAAATATTGCATTAATTCTGAAACTAAGTTTATAAATATAGCATTTCCATCTATCCATCCATCCATATATCTATACATCGAGATATACACTCACCGGCCACTTCATTAGGTACACCTGTTCAACTGCAAACTGCACCCGTTAATGCAAATATCTAATCAGCCAATCACGTGGCAGCAACTCAATGCATTTAGGCATGTAGACATGGTCAAGACGATCTGCTGAAGTTCAATCCAAGCATCAGAATGGGGAAGAAAGGTGATTTAAGTGACTTTGAACATGGCATGGTTGTTGGTGCCATACGGGCTGGTTTGAGTATTTCAGAAACTGCTGATCTACTGGGATTTTCACGCACAACCATCTCTAGGGTCTACAGAGAATGGTCCAAAAAAGATAAAATATCCAGTGAGCGGCAGTTCTCTGGGCGAAAATGCCTTGTTGATGGCAGAGGTCAGAGAAGAATGGCCAGACTGGTTTGAGCTGATAGAAAGGAAACAGTAACTCAAATAACCACTCGTTACAACCGAGGTATGCAGAAGAGCATCTCTGAATGCACACCACGTCAAACCTTGAAGCAGATGGGCTACAGCAGCAGAAGACCACACCGGGTGCCACTCCTGTCACCTAATGAAGTGGCCGGTGAGTGTATATGGGCAGGGTTGCAGGGGGTGCTGGAGCCTATCCCAGCATGTATTGAGCGAGAGGCAAGAATACACTCTGGACAGGTCGCCAATCTATTGCAGGGCACACACACCATTCACTCACACACGAATACGTATGGGCAATTTAGAGTCTCCAATTAGCCTACCTGCTTTGGACTGTGGTAAGAAACCGGAGTACCCGGAGGAAACCAGTGGTGGACAAAGTACACAACTCCATTACTTGAGTCAAAGTATAGATACCCCTGGTCAAATATTACTCCACTACAAGTGAAAGTTGTTCAGTCAAATTTTTACTTGAGTTAAAGTACTGGAGTACTTTAACTCAAGTACATTTTATTTTTAATGTCAACGCACTGGTGTATTGTTTCTACGATGCATTTACAGAAGCTCATTTACAGATGGATTTTTACTGTTATTAGATAGCAACACATGATAGACAGGGGTTAAATTGGGATTTGGGAGGTGGGTGGACCCTGAGATCCGGTGGGAGGTGGGTGAAAAAAGGTACAAACCAATTAATGTCTCAGCTCAAAATAATGGTATCTTCAACCTCTTAGCGCACAGCCCCTAGTGGTCGGCACGCCGGCGTGCCGAGATTACTAAAGTCAAACATTCGGTGCTACTGCAACCAACGTGTGAGATAAAAACAGAAACGCGTTGTTTTCGTTACATTAGTAGACGACACAATCGACAGAATCTTCCCCTGATTTTCCTTGAGTATCAATACAATTAATCCACAAAATAGGCTACTCAATACTATCATATAAAGCCAGCTCTCCCCAAATAGGCAGTTTTAGCGAGTAGCCTAGGCCGTATAGCCTACATTTATTTTCATTTGCAGTACGAAATTGTGCACATTTTTAATCAACATTATTTGCGGATACACTTCTTTCTCCGCACTCGTATTCATGGCAAATATCTGCAATGCGTAGGCTAGATTGTAAACACAACTGAAGTGCAGGTTTTGTTTTTGCTGGTTATTCTGAAAGCTAACACGGTAGATAACATACTGGTGTATCTTATTTGTTAAGTGTAGACTATTTGGTGATTAAAACGCATTTTTAACAGATAAATTGAATTTATGACTTAATCCCCCTAACACGGTATGAAGACGATACTTGTCATTTGATTAATCCGCTCGTTGGCACGCTTGATTATAAAGAAAAATTACTAATGAAAACAGGTTGAGATCAATGGTTAGTTTAAAGTAAAGTTTTGCGCCCCACCAATTTTCAGCTCACCAGTCGCCGCTGAATAAAACGTTATGTGTGTGGGAAATATTCTATCCTAGCTTAGCTTCTGACCAGCAACCTGCTCATTTTGCTTAAGCAATCAAAGTTGCCATTAATAATAGCCGGCGTTCATGGGGGCTGTTTATTCACCTCTATTTAAAATGTTGCATACATGAAATTACATGTTAACGAAACTACCTACCGCATCCGCTTCCAATCAATCAAGACAATCAACGATATTTTTCTTTCCGTACTGTCTATATAAACGACTGTTCCTCCTGAGTTTTTTTTTTTCTTCGGATTTTTGTTTGGTTGAGCGAGTAACTGGCTAGAAGGAACACATGGACTGGAGCCTAAATGGACTGGATTGTCATAGTTATTTGTAAAACTGCCGGTCAAAATTATTTATTTATTTACCAAAGGTAAATAAATACCTGTGAGGAACACAGTGTGTGGCCAATCGCATTTTAGAAAATAAAAAAATATTCAACTGTTGACTTCAAAGCTATGCTTCAAAGTAACGGGTAACGACAACCTTCATATAAATGTAGTGGAGTCAAAAGTACAATATTTATCTTTCAAAATGTAGTGGAGTAAAAGTCAAGTTTCCAAAAAAATAAATACTCAAGTAAAGTACAGATACTCTAAAAATGTACTTAAGTACTGTACTCAAGTAAATGTACTTCGTTACTGTCCACACCTGGAGGAAACCCACGCGGACATGAGAAGAACATACAAACTCCACACAGAAAGGCCTAAGCCTAGGCCTTGGCCGGATTCGACCCCAGGACCTTGCTGAGACAGTGACGGTGTTACTCACTGTACCACCCGGGTACCACAGGGCGAAAGGCAACATACCCTCTCCCCATGAGCACTTACCCCCATTTCTGTGTTTCAAGGCCAGGCACACTTCAATGATCTGCACACCCAGCTCATAGTAGAAATCTCCAACACCTAGCATTTCTGACCAGAAGCCCTTTCCAGCTGTGAAAGATGCAGAAAATATTTTCCTTTATACAGAATCTCTCTGCAGATCCACGATGAAATCACTGACTCTGACATTATTAATCACCTAGGATAACCTACCTGTATGAGCCAGAGCAGATAGTGATGTGCCTACAAACTACTACTAAACAGGAACTAAATATTTCATGTTAAAGGCAAATTTTAGCTTCTTATAGTGATAACCATGGTAAATCGGTGATATAAGAATTATTCAAGGTAACATGAATAAAAATACATTTACATTCGCTAATTTTCCATTCATTTTCCGAAACAGCAATCTCCAAAAGCACACTTCTTTCTCTCATCCCAACAATACAACAGCAATGAATTGCTGTCTGAGTTCTGATAAATGTAACCAAATTATGATGTTCCCTATGCCATGAGATGCTGCTTTGTACTTGAGCGCTCCAATTCACTGGTTTGCAGTCATTGCAAAGCAAAGTGAACCTTGCCTATTATCTACTTATAGTATTCAAGTAATAATTTCACTTTTCAGATTCTCCTTACCTTGAGAGTACTGATTTCACATGACAATGTCAGCTCCCAAAGGCTGCTGGTTGTAGCCCCCTAAGCTGGACCACATTCCACAATTTTTTTTTTTTTTTGTAATTCCAAATGCTTTTCTGTGAAGCACTTTGGGCTGCAACCCATTGTATGAAAAGTGCTATACAAAAAAGTTATTATTATTATTGTTATTATTCCGAAAGTGAATAGAAGGAAATTTAAACCTATCCAACCCATCTCATTCACAGGAATTTCTCACTGAAATACCTAAATATAGTAATAATAATGCTATTGCTATATTTCCACCGCCTCTAATTCAAGCTATCTTCATATACTGTATGTTTAGATATGTTCATAATGCCTCAAAAGGGTACATTTCTGCTAAGGACTGCATTCATATTTATTACTTTTGATATTTTACTCATTCATAAGTTAAGACGGGTTGAACGGTTTCAACTGACATCCATTCCCTTTGGACTGCAGCCTACAAACTGATTCTAGAATTTGCTTATCGATCAGTAGCCTTGGAGATCACTTGGAGACACTGTCAAGTACAATGAATACTCAAGTTAACGAGGGGAAAGTTGTGAAACTTTAACTTCGACATGCCCTTTGATATGGGTGCATGGATCTTACAGGCAAGTGGGTCGACTCCAATGGTGGCACACATTTCTTGGAACTGCACCCGAAACAGCGCATTTTTGCGGATCTCCTGCTTGTGCTTGCTAGCAAACTCCTCCAGATGGGTTTTGAATGTCTCCAGCTGTTTGGACATCTGAAAGGTAGAGACACACGATGATGTGACCTCTGGCCCAAGAGTTGACCCATGTGCCACAAGTCAACTATACTGAGGAGTCACGAGCCAATGCCGGTTTTGGTTATTAGGATATGGCCACATAAAAACCACAGATGAGCTGAATGTTTTCCCTCCCCAATTCTGACTGGATTACTATATTTCTAACTTTAAATAAAAGACTTGTTGAACGAAGAATGTTTTATCTATTAGGCTATAATATCTAGCAAGCTGGCTCAAATTGGCAACACTAGCAATGCTATTTGAGCAGCTATCCAGTTTGTTATCTTTGGAGTTAGCGAGTTAGACAAGTTTGGTATTGAGGCCAATTTTTGCTGGTCTCAGACCCATCTTGGATTCAGGGTGAATTTTACTCAGTCTTGAAATGGTCTCAGATGAGTTGGTCTCAGAATACTCCTTTAGGTGAGACTGAAGTTGTGTTCCAAATTGCATAGCTGTGTTTGAAATTACGTAGCTAATGAGAACATATTGTTTTTCCTACATTACTTTTATCATTTTAATCTCTTCTAGGAAAAGGTCCAGCTGTGAATGCTTACATCGTCAGAGAATTTGATAACATTGCATCAAGCTAAGTAACATTACATTGGCTTCCTCAAAAAGTGCAACCAACAAAACATTCAGCAACAAACTTTCCTAACTCCAACAACCTTCACTCTCTCTGCCTCAAAACAGGAAGTTCATATGAGGCATGGGCAATCAAGCAAGAACACTCAGTCAAGCCATTATTTTTGTGGGTTAACCCCAAGAAAATGGATAATACTATCATTTCTGTATTTTAAAGAGGGGTGGTGGTGGTGGTGGAGGGGGGGGGGGGGGGGGCAAGGGCGGGGGTGTTGGTCATCCTCCAACTACCAAACACAATGACACAGGCATAAAATACACTATAACTCTTGTCAAATGAAGGGCTAATACTACCATTCCTGTATTTTGAATGGGAGCGGTGGTATCGGTAGGGGTGGGGGTACCAGCAAAGGGGGGTTCTGGTCACCCTCCAACCTAACATAATAATAACACAAGGCTAACATTCACTACAACTCTTTGAACATTACCAGACATCAGTTCTTGCATACTGTTATCGTGAGCATGTTGCCAGCTAATACACACATGACCACTCAGGCCAAATGTTGCATATTTGCAACATGGTCAAAATGTCCTCAAAGTAACACTTACATTGTTTCGTTTTACTTAATGTTATCATCTACATGCACTACACACATTTGGCATCCCAATGAAATATAACTGTGGTAATTAACCTACTTCAAGTGGTGGAAAATCCAGATGTTACAGGAGACAAAGCGGATCTTCTTGAGGAGCCTATGTTGTGTGTACTTTAGACACTCTGTGTGAAAATGTTTCACTCCAAATATGTTACAAAAATATATTATACGGCTTTAGGAACTAGGAAATGTTCTAAAATTATATTTGGGGAAACAATTGGTGTCTCTAGGGCGCCTGAAAAGAAATGTTGCATTTTTGCAACACCGGGTCTCACAGGGTTAAGAATTGTGGATCTAAAATTAGATTTAACCAGCCCATTTATGTTGCAGATAAACTTGGCCGACATTACATGTACACAGAAAATACAAAGTGAAAGAAACAGGTTTTGCAACTCACCTGCACAATTTGATCCTCAGCAAGTACAGTGCCCCTCTCTTTATATTTCGCCTACACATCGACAGATAACGTTAATTGCATTCAAAATGGCCCATTTACAAAATGACTTTTGTACGTCGCTTTGGATAAAAGCGTCAGCTAAATAAATGTAATGTAATGACTAGAGAATACTTCGCCGTTTTGTAATAGGTATCCAGTGAACGTCACATGGACACCAGTGCAACATCGCAGGTTTTGATACAGCACAATAAAATAACTACACATATAGGTATGTGGTAGTTCCATTACATTAGTCTACCTCAGCAAGCTTCTTTTTGGCGATGGCGCCAGCTCCCACTCCTCTCCTGTGCATTGTGAGTTACTGTAAGTTAGACGGCAGTAGGCTATGTGTTTCAAATGTGTATCTGTAGCAAGCTAGCTTTAGGTTTCGCTCATTAGCTTGGTAGTTGACAATGATAGCAAGCACGTATTACGTCACTGTCTTAAATGAAACATATAGATTTTCTGAAACAGTAAATTAACTATAAGAAGCTAACTAGATAACTTTTACTGACTGAATTTGATAGCGAGATATCAACATAACAACGTTAGCGTAGAGTAAGTCACGAAGTTACGGCAGCTGTACGTCCTATCTGTTTTCATCCAGGTCGTTCAAAATAAACAACCATTTGTTATCACGTTATATAGACAGTACGCTATACGCGGTGTCTGGAAACCTTCCATGCCTGTTATTTCAAAAAATAAAAATAAAACAATTTAAAAGCGTAAATCAGGAAGTCTGACGTGACAACCATAGAGCGTACATAAGAATTTGGGAGGGTAGGAGGGACCAGACGGTGAATCCCAGGAAGTAACCGCAAACACCTTGAGGGCGAAAATGCTTGCTGCTCATTGAATTCAATGTAATAATCCAAGGTGATTTAACAACCAAAGAAAACCTCGGTCGTTTTTTTGTGACCATAAATTTAATTATATGCAACAGTTTCTGAAACAATGGCTGTTTTGGTCCAGAAGTTTTGGGAAAATATTTATTGAAATGTGCATATTTTATTACATAATGCGCATTTTCTCAATCTACTTTTCATGTGAAACGTAACGGTCATTAATCGAGTTTCAAAATGCCATCGAGGACGTTTTTATTTTGGCTTCAAACGTCTAATATTCCCCATTCACTATAAAGAAAACTCCGATGTTTTTTCTCTCAACACACACAGTAGAGGCTTACTTCCGGGAAGGCAGGACCATCTAGTTAAACATGCATATCTATGGTCTTAATGTAGCCTAACTGAAACTGATGCCAGGGTACCAGGGATTGCCATGAACCCCAGTGGTTACTCGTGGTATTGCAGTTTAGTAAACCTCTGGTGCCGAAAAGCAATTTTCCCCATTGAAATCCATTAAAAACTACGAATTGAATTATTTTGTACAGAACTTTTTAGCTCTAAAATTTCTTCACATTGAACTAATTACTCTCCAGGCACTGTTTTTTTCGGAGTCCCACAGAAGAAGATATCAGATCTATTTCATTCCAATTTGGTCTGCATCACTGTGCGTAACCGCATATGTGGGCACACCTGCGCATGAATGAGTAGGAGGCTGTGATTAACTCATTGATGCTGAAAAGGGTTGAACTGAGCATTGCCTGCACAAAACCGCTGTATCTTCTCATTGAACTAATTACTCTCCAGGCACTGATTTTTTTTGGAGTCCCATTTGAGTCCCATTTGAATTTAACATGTGTAAATTTGTGTTCTTGGACTAGCTGAATTGTGTTTGTTGCTTTTAGTTTAGCCGAAGAGACAGCTATCCGCCTGGCGCTAGCACTGGAGGGGAAGGCCGTTCAGAACCTCTTCGATCTCAGCCCTGCGGAGAGACGCAGCTACCCGGCCCTCACCCTGGCGCTGGAATGGCGCTCTGGACAGTGAGCCTCCACGGAGCGGATGAGGGACAATCTAACCAGCCGGAGGCAAATGGTAAATGGCAAGTGGACTGCATTTATATAGCGCTTTTATCCAAAGCGCTTTACAATCGATGCCTCTCATTCAGCTCGTTGGGAGCAATTAGGGGTTAGGTCTCTTGCTCAAGGACACTTCGACACGCCCATGGTGGGGGATCAAACTGACAACCCTCCGACTGCTAGACAACCGCTTTTACCAAGAAGAGCTAGCCCTGCAGACGTTCGTGCAAGCTATCACGCCAGAGCGGCTAAAGCAGCACGTCCATCTCACAGCACCACAATCCCTCAGCGAGGCCCTGGCTGAAGCAGAGAGAGCAGAGACCGTGCTGACGCCCAGCCATGATACCAGACCCCGGGTACGGCAGGCCGAAGCCATGGAGGAGGCCGGCGAAGAAGAGGCAGCCTGCCAGGCCCGACCAGCAACCTCTGCGAGTCAGAATGGGCGGCAAGGAAACCAACCACGACTTCTGGCTGGCTAACATCCAGGACGCCTGCATCATTGAGCTGGACCTGCTCACCAGTTGGGGGGGCACGGCTCGACATCCCCGGTTCCACCATCCACCTGGGGAAGACGAGCGTAGCCCTCCAGCAAGGCCGCGAGAAGTAAGCCATCAGGCGACCTCCCCAGCAGAACCGGCATGCCACCGCAGCCGCCCTGGTTCCCGAGAGCGGTCCTCTAGCATCGCCACCCCTGCTGCCCCACTGACCCACGCCTGTTGCTAGAGGCGACCGAGGCACAGCGCCACCACTGGCCACCCCCTCAGCCGAGACTGTGAAAGCCGTACGGGACCTTTGGCAGCGTAGCAGCGAGGGCCTCGACACAGACCAGCGACAAAAGCTCTGTGACCTGCTAGACGAGTTTGTCGACATCTTCGCGGCCAGAGATGAAGACTGCACATGGACAGGGCTGGTGAAACACGACCGACAACGGCACCACGGCACCCATCCGGTGCGCCCCCATCGGCTAGCGCTGGCCAAGCAGCAGGTAGAGGACCAGAAGATCCGGGAGATGGCGGCAGCCAGCATCATTGAGCCCTCCAACAGCCCCTGGGCAGCTCCAGCCGTGCCCGTGGCCAAGAAGGACTCCACATGGCAGTTCTGTGTTAATTACCGACGCCTCAACAGCGCCACTAAGAAGGACTCCTACCCACTTCCCCGCATTGACGATGCACTCGACCACATCGCCGGCTCCAGCTGGTTCAACTCGCCTGACCTCCGCAGTGGCTGCAGGTAGAACTTTTGTTGTACGTCGCTGTGGATAAGAGCGTCTGCCAAATGCCTGTAATGTAATGTAATGTAGAACTGGCCCCAGACGCGAAGCCCAAGACGACATTCACCATCGGCCAGGGGCTGTGGCAGTTCACGGTGATACCTTTCAGACTGTACAATGCACCAGCCACCTTCAAGCGCCTGATGGAGACGACATGCTGGTACACGCGACGGACTTCTGCAGTGGCCTGAGCCACCTCCGCGAAGTCCTCACCGCCATCTGCCAAGCTGTGCTGCGTCTGATCCCCAAAGACGACGAAGAAGACGACCTTCCTGGGGCATGTGGTGAGTGCTGAAGGGGTGGCCACGGACCCGGCTAAGGTGGCTACGGTAAGAGACTGGCCTGTCCCTCATGACGTAATGGAGCTGCGGAGCTTCCTGGGCCTGGCCTCTTACTACTGGCGGTACTTGAGGAACTTCGCCACCATAGCGAGCCTGATCCACCGCCTCACAAACAAGGGTCGCCGGTTCAAGTGGGACAACACTTGTGCTGGGGCCTTCAACCAGCTCCGCACCGCGCTCACCGAGGCTCCAGTCCTGGCTTACCCCAACCCCGGCCAGCCGTTCATAGTGGACACAGACGCCAGTAACGTGGGGCTGGGCACCGTGCTGTCCCAGAAGGGAGTGGATGGGGAACGGATGGTGGCGTATTTCAGCCGTAGTCTCTCCAAGCCCCAGAAGAATTATTGCGTCACCTGCCGCAAGCTCCAAGGGGTGGTGGAGGCCCTGCGTCACTTCCGGCCCTACCTGTGTGGGAGGCGCTTCCTGCTCCGGACTGACCGGGTGCTGTCCCGTGTCCGGGGGTGGCTGGAGGCGAGGAGGCGACCGGTGTGGGCAGAGGTGTCGGTGCTCGAACCCGAGACCAAGGTCTACTACGCCCAGGGGCCACGCTCATCCCACGGAAGGGCCTGCTGTATCGGCGGTGGACGGCACCAGGACAGGCGGCCAACCTATTGCAGCTGCTGGTGCCCCAGGCACTCCGGCCCCTGGTGTTGCGGCTGGTCCACGGGGCGGTGGGGGCCGGACACTTCGGTGTCGCCCAAGATGTTCCACTGACTGCGGAGGTGGTTTTTCTGGGCGGGGTGCAGCCGGGACGTTGAACTGCGACGCCTGCACCGTCCAGAAGGGGCTGACCCAGCGCTCCCACGCCCCCCTACAGCAGTATCTGGTGGGGGCTCCCTTGGAGCGCGTGGGGGTGGACGTCTTGGGCCCCTTCCCCAGCACTGAGTCGGGGAGCCAGTACATCCTCATGACCATGGATTACTTCACCAAATTGTCCAAGGCGAACGCAGACCGCCACCACCAAAAAACTCGTGGAAGAGATGTTCTGCCAGTTCAGGGCGCTGGGGGAGCTGCATTCGGACCAGGGGCGAGGCTGAGGTCTTCGCAGAGGTCTGCAGGCGCATGGGGATCAAGAAGACCTGGACCACCCCTCTCCACCCCCAGAGCGACGAGCTGGTGAAGAGGTTCAATCGGACCCTGGCTACCCAGCTCGCCATCCTCACCAGTCAGCGCCAGCGCGACTGGGACCGGCACCTCCCCCTCGTCCTGTGGGCCTACAGGACCGCCATCCAAGAGTCCACCAGATGCAAGCCTGCCGCCCTCGTGTTCAGCCGGGAGCTGTGGACCCCGGTGGACTTGGTGTTCTGGGCCCCTCCGAGGGGACGTGGGACCGGGGGAGACGGAGTGCGGGTACCTGCAGCGGTTGCGCAAGCGTCTCCAGGTCGCCCATGAGTTCGCCCACCAGGCCCAGGCAAGCGCTGGGATCCACCAAAAGCGCCACTAGGACACCCGCTGACTTTTGTAAATAGTTCCTGTGGGACTGTAAATTGTAAATACGTGTAAATAGTGAATTTATCGTGTGTAAATATGTGTTCTTGTGCTAGCTGAATTGCTTTTAGTTTAGTTTTATATGTGTTACCCTGAGCGAACCAGCAGTGCTGTACAGGGGGGCTTCTCTGCTGTTTGCTATGGCAAGGAGTGAATCTGACGATTGTCTTACTTCCTGGTTTTGTCCTCAATAAAGTTTCGCTACAATATACACCAGCTAGATTTGGTTCAATATGAAAGTTTTCTTGCTGGCTAAGAGCCAGGTCATATGGAAGTAAAACCTGAGTTGAAATACGGTTGAATTGAGCTAACCTAGTCCTTTATGTCAAAACATGTCGATCTAAATTTCCACCCCTTTGGACATTTACATTCCATTTATATTCAGGCTTGTGCTTACTGGGCTACCTTATTTTAAAAGCACGAGAAAATGATGCCATTAAAGAATGCCATCTTATTGCAAAGCCATTCATGGACAATTAACTATGCAATATTGACATCCTAATTATAGCACAACGCATTATGTTCAACACATATTATTTTGCAAGGGGTCATTCCTATGTTCCCAGGGTCCTATGTTCCCCAGATTTATATGGCACATAATGGGAACATGACAAAGGGTCCTATGTTCCCCAGCTCTATATAATCAAATAAAATGATAATCATTGGTTTTGTTGTGTTTCTATAACTGTTTTGAAGACTTGTTCCAATAAAAAAAAAAAACTGGATAATATTTATGAAATATTTTAACTTGAAACTGGTCAAATTTGACCCGAACACAATAGGAGGGTTAATGTGTTTTAACAGAATATTGAACTGGGGAACATAGGACCCTGGGAACATAGGACCTTGGGAACTTAGGACCCTAGGAACATAGGACCCTGGGAACATAGATACGCTCCCATTTTGCAAAACGGAGAGTCACGAATGAGGAGCCATATACATTTCATGACGGCAGATTTATAAATTTTCTTAAAAAGTGATAACAGCTGACCGCTGTGGCATTTATACTGTTTAACTATTTTTGTTTTACTAGGCTACTGTAGCTAACGTTACCTGCAAATGCCATGTTTCTAAATTAATGTTAGCAAGCCATATTCTCTGCTGAAATACAAACAATTAGAGCATCTGTCATTTCTACAACACCCCATTAAAAACACTTTAAAACATGATGATCACTTTTATATCCAGCAGTAGTCTATGCGAAAAAATTGCCTTTGCGCATGAGTTTTTAATTGTATTTCAAACATTCAACATCAAAGAATATGAGAAGGTCACAAGTGCCGTCTGTTTTATATATCTTTCAATAAGCAAACTCATCTCAGTCATGGTTAGTATGCTGCCTTTGTACAATAGTCTGTGATCATGTCAAAATCTACATGCCCATTCTGAAGAAAACATCTTGTATTACTGTCATTTTCTGGTGTGCAAAGATTGCTGGGAAATGTGTCTGTGCATGCTATTGTCCAGTGTCAATTGTCTATTTGCCACAACTGGTAGATACAGTTTTGCCAGTCAAACTGTAAGGTCTCTTCTCTTTTCTCTTCCTTGCTACAACTAAGGGTATGCCTTATAAACCTTATAAATACAAAAAGTGGATCTCAGAAGAAAAAAACATGAAACAGACCTGGAGAGAGGGGGTAGACAAGTTGCCAGCTTGTGAGCTGAAATTGCAGGAGATTGCTGATAATTTTGTAAATGAAGGCTCATTGGATAACTGTCAAATGTGTGAGTACATACAGTGTTTTTTAAGGGGATTTGTGTTGGGTTTCTCATGGTGGCAGCCTGTTATAGTTTGAATTGGGCCACCGCGCCATTTGTCTCCACAATAGTTAAAAAATATATATTTATATAGCAAAGCGCCAGCGCTACATTAACACCTGACTTCCATGAAAGCCACACATGATGTATAAATGACTGTATCTTATCATTTTATGCTCTATGTAGTGCTTTTTATAGTCAAATATTATCACAAAGCAAATATACAAAATTTAAAGCTAAAATTGAATGTGAACTTTCATCCAATGACTATCATCATTCTCAGTCTTTACACACTTTCCTTTTACCTGTATTTGTTATCACTATTAAATTAACAGAAGGCCAGTGTTGTTGACAAGTTTTGCTAAGGTAAACTGACTTACATCTATTAACTCAAGAAAATGTACAGCTATTTAAACGGAACGGTAAAGGGACTGCATTTATATAGCGCTTTTATCCAAAGAGCTTTACAATTGATGCCTCTCATTCACCCATTCACACACCAACAGTGAAAGGCTGCCATGCAAGGCACCAATCAGCTCGTTGGGAGCAATTTGGGGTCAGGTGTCTCGCTCAGGGACACTTCGACATGCCCAGGGTGGGGGATCAAACCGGCAACCCTCCGACTCCCAGACAACCGCTCTTACCTCTTAGCAGCATCATATGTCTATCACATCTTTCACAGTCAGGTTCAGCCATAAATTGATTGAGGAGTTGGCTAAGAATACAAATCACAGTGCATGGTAGTGTGATAATGTTCTGATTTCTGTAATAGTGCTGCTTATTCCTTTATCTTTTCATATCACTGCCACAGTCACAACATTCGAAAAAATATTTATTATTTATTCATGCATTTGTTTAGTTGTTTATTGTAGTACAACTGAATCAGGTGTGTCCTTTACTTGTTTACTTGTGAATCCATTTATCGGCATCTTTAAAACAATTATTAAACCAAGGCTCTGAATGATGGATGGAACAAAATAATGAAGAACATGAACCCTTGAACCAACGGCTGCCACCAGTGCACTGCTGGTGGCAGCCGACTAACTTTGCCGCTGCTGGATCGACAGTGGGCCATCACCATCTTGCTATCTGGGAAGCAGTACAAGGTGGAAATTATTCAAGAAGATGTAATTGGCAAGTGCTGATAAATGTACGTCAAACTGCCCCGGTTAATTATGCTTTATGTTTGTGCATTTTTACATGCTAAGAGATTGCAAATTCACTGAAAAAATAAACACTCAGATCCTTTGAAAAGCGGTAAGTAGTACCCTACAATGACAATCGGATCGTGACAGCATTGTCACTATCTGCAATTAACTGCAGCAAATAGCCAAATCAGTGTAATAGCAGCTTAATTTAAAGAAAACATATGCCAGTTTTATTACTTATTACTATTCATTTATTTGTCACGTTTCATCACCATGAACTATGGACATAACAATGTTATGACAGGTAACAGTATTATTAGTAATATTAATACTAATAATATCAAAATAACAAGATAGTCTAAACAATAATGACAGTGGATTCATGTAGACTGTATAAAGGGCAAAGGGACTGCATTTATATAGCGCTTTTATCCAAAGAGCTTTACAATTGATGCCTTTCATTCACCCATTCACACACCAACGGTGAAAGGCAGCCAGGCAAGGTACCAATCAGCTTGTTGGGAGCAATTAGGGGTTAGATGTCTTGCTCAGGGATACTTCGATACGCCCAGGGAGGGGGATCGAACCGGCAACCCTCCGACTGCTAGACAACCGCTCTTACCTCCTGAGCTATGTCGCCCCATTCGAAATACTAGGTTAGTGTATAATACTCAACGTATTCTCTTGGTTCTGTGCAGGCAACACCCTCATTTAAACCCTGCTTTTCAGTGTACTCAATGAGTCAATCACAGCCTGATACTCATGCATGTGCTGGCGTGCCCGTATAAGCAGGTGCTTGCACAGAGGTATAAAACCATGGAGACCAAATTGGAATGAAACTAATATTATATCTTCTTTTGTGGGGCTCAGAAAAAATTGCTTCCAGGAGAGATTAGTTTGGTAGGAGTTTAAAATTACTGTCCAAAATAATTTAATTTGGCCAGGGTAAATTTGTGGTTTTCAATGGAATTGAATGGAGAAACTTGCTTTTTGGCACCAGAGGCTTACTAAACTGCAATACCTCAAGCAACCACTGGAGTTTGTGGGCTTCACGGAGAATGGCAATACCTGGTCTCCTGGGCGGGAATAGACGCTCAACATGCATCCGCTTGCGCATGTGTTTTGAGTGCATGCGCATCTCCTGTAAAACTGGCTTTACACTCAATTGCCCATTCAGCTAATCCTGGAGGTGTTGTGCGGGGCTGGTGTTATAATAAAACACTCCCTTAATGTTCCAGATTGAGTCAATTGGTTTGTTGACTTCCTTTGCTTCATTGCACAGGATACTGATCAGTAACTCAAAATGACCTACATGCTAGACTGAGTTCTGTGTTTTTAAGGGGGTTCTAATTGTGAGTACATAGGTGACACGCCAAATAACCACACAGCAGGGTACTTTCCAACACATCACACAGGGATCTTTTACACGTTTGTCACTACCTACCCACATTTTCAATGAACCTAAACATAGCCTCTAAATAAACTGGTCACATCCAGCCCATACGATGTGACATTAGCCTTCCTTTTCATTCAGTAAGGACTGTTTACCCTACCCCAGTCATTGCAAGTGTATTTCCACTATTGCATTCATATAATTTTGCACACATAATCTTCCTAATATGCAAGAAGCCCAGCTTGTTTCTGTTTACATTTGTATATCAGGAAGCTAATTTATGACCTTAATGTAGCAGAACTAAAGTGTTTTTCCCCGCTACTATTCCAGGTCTGATAAGCACTACAGCTGTGCCACAGAATAGCCTATAAAGAGCAAGAGCGTTCTGTACAATTGAGCAGAACATCACTTAAATCATCTACTTTGACACGTAAAGGGAGGTAAGCATAAATCTCAGTTTATATCAAGGATCCAAATTCAACATTTTAATGGTGATGATCATTTGATGCAGGCAATAGTCCTGTGTGAGAAACCCAGAGGTGACAGTGTAAGGCAAGTGTAAGGTTATTGCATTTCTTAAATGGGGAGGTAGTAGCTTCAATGTTGTTAATTAGTCCTCATTTGCAACAATCATCATGACAGGGCTGTTATACAGTATTAGCGCAAACCATGGAAACACTGCATTTATAAACAGTTGGATGATTAATGCAATATTTGGCAACAATTTTTGGCATAATAAATGTAATAGATGTAATATCAACATTTTTTTAAATGAAGAAATTATTAGCACTTGTGTTAACAAGTAATAATCATTTTATAATCAGCTGGAGCATTTCTTTGTCCTGTATTTTTCAACATGAAATGTTAATATCCATGCAAAAAAGTTTTATGTCACTTGTAGACTTTATTTCAAATGATCACATGGTTTCGTTGAATGCTCAATTCTGATTGGCCACTTCAGGCTTTCAGTGGTCAGATATTTCTGTATAATGACCAATGCTACGGGTACTCTGTCACTCCACAGAAAGAAGTACCGCTGCTGTTAATTTGACAGTTGTCATTAAGCATACTATGCATGATTTTTTATTTGAAAAAATAATAAAATAACTATGCTAAGACACATGTATGATGCACTGGCATTCTCAGTCTTTACACACTTTCCTTTTACCTGTATTTGTTATTCTAAAATATTTTTGGGACATTTCTGAGTATGGCGCTCTTTTCTGTATGGTGAGTGGTGGGCAGGGCTACAGAACTTGTGGTTTGGGATCAGATTCCAACAAAGTGTTTATTGCTAATCAGCTACTGCAACGACAGATGCTAAGAAGCCTAGATACAGTAGACAAGCCGACAGGGGTCGTTCAAAAACTTGAGTCAACCAAGGAAATTCTCTTTGGTGGCGTCAGCTGAAGGGGCTGAAAAGAGTTGGTCTGTTTTCTGTTAGACCTATAAGTTACTTTTAGCCTTTTACATTATGCAGCTAGATGCCCAAGGTTGGGTAGCTTTTGTATCAAGTTCTGTTCTTTCATAAAGATGTCTTACCCCCCTCTGACCACCTCACCTCTTCGCTTGATATTTTGCTTGTAGCGCTCGAGGGTATGTCCTCAATGGAGGTGTAGGTGGGGTTGAAGACGAAGGAGGTGTGAGTGGAGTTTACAAACACAAAGTCTATAAGGGCCGCAAAATCCTACATAGTATACCTTTAACTTAAGAAAACCAATAAATCTGCCGCCATACACACTTGCATTACCTAGTTATTACTGTATGACTTATGCTAGCTAGCTATACAGTATATTCAGTCAGATTTACAATAGCTAAAACCGGCTTAGTGTTAGCCATGTTACAAGAGGTGCGAGTCTGAATTGGATGCCGGGGAGGAAATTAATGTTGAAGACACTGACAGTGATGGGAGAGTGACAGTGAGGCAGAAATACAGGGGCAGAGCAAAAAATAAATAAAAATTGTTTTTAAATCTCTGGCCTTTAATACAGCCGTTCTGTGTAGGCTACAGCTGTTCCAGTTAATGTTCTGCCATCACTGTCAGGAGAGAGTTTGTTATTAAATTTTGTACAAATATGTATTACAGAGAGTCTGTTAACTTTATAGTGTTAACTTGCCTTGTATCAATAGCACGTTAGCCAATACTCCCAAAAACACAAGCATGCTGAGACCATTTTGACCTAAACGAATGACCCCAAATTAATTTTAATATTAAGCAGGTAAAGTAACGGCAAACCTAGCATAAAGCTAATGTTAGTTTGCATTCTGATCTGGATGAGAGAAACAAGAAAGATGCTATACTGCTAAACAATGTGATCAAAAGGCCACAGAAGAATATTTATATTTCAGCAGATTAAGTTGATAAAAATCAATAACGGTAAAAGTAACTAATATATAATCATTGTTGGTAACTACTGTACAAGGTAATTAGTCATGTAACAATCAGTCATTATTCCTCAATAGCTGCCCGCCTTGTTCGGGATTATCCCTTACTTACTGGTGGTCACATAATTTAATTACCACACATGGTCAGAAAGATACGTTTCAAATACATTATTACAGACAAAAATGGCTCAGAAACAACAACACAAGAAAGGTTAAAAGTTTCAAGTGTACTACACTTCTTGAAGCACAGTGTTTCCATAATTTGTGCCAGTACTGTACATGAACTCAAAGTCTACCAATATGATAATTTACATTCAGACGTTTATATTTGTCACTAAGGACTACATCCATACATAAGTGCAACACCTCTCTCTCCCTCCCTGCAGGATCCATAAGGAACATGAAGACTGAAATACTACTTTTATCCTGCCTCATTGCTTTGCCAATGGTCCTAGCCAGGGGGAAAGCTGGACAAAACAGGTAAGATTTAGGCTATACTGTGCAGCACAGTACATGTATATTATTTTCACATAATGTCTCGCATCTCCTAGAAGATATTTATCATTTATTATTTATTAGTATATTTTTATAGATAATACAGCCATTCTTGTAGTTAACACGTAACATCATTTGAACATTTAGAGCATAGGCTCTAACAGTACATGGGACGTAAGGCAGCTGTGGTGAAAACTTCAATAATGATGCAGAATATAATGTTGACTCTTCATTGACTAAACACTTGGCCTTACTTGTTCGTTTATGAACAGCCAATCAGAAGATGGACAGGCTCTGAGCAGGCGATATGCTGAGTCCACCATAGCCAGTGACATCAGTAAGATTGTGGACTCCATGGTGCAGAAGAACTTTGTAAACTTTCTCCTCACCCAGAGGGAGAAAAGAAGCGAGTGAGTAGAGTGAAAAGATGGCATCAATTACTGACAGTGTAGGGGTCTGTATTGCTCAGACAGTGCATGAAAAAGTGATATTGAGAAGTGGGACAGAAGCAGTCTGTGAGATGGGACCTTTCAGAGGGAAGGATTCAAGGAATGAGCAACTAATGAACAGTTAAGAGGGCTGGAAGGAACAGATGTATTGGGACATATTAATTGTTGGTACAAAATGACAAAACGTGCAGGTGCAAAATGTGTTGATTTTGGCTATGTGTACCTATAACCAGGGCCATACATAGGATTTAAAAATCTGCCTGTCATGGGTGAAAAGAGATTAGCGAATGCCAGGGTGGGGGGAAGGTGGAATTTATGATTGCAGGCAGCAATAAAAAAACAATTTTTCTTGACTTACCCAGGTCCTGCTGTGCCGCTGAATTTAGTGTCTGTTTCCCCTGCATAGTCCCCCTGTACTTTGCATGTAGGCAACTAATTTCAAACGAACGTTTCCTATGTCTTACTGATTTTCATGGTTTTGTGGTTTTAAGATAGTGTCGGTATTTCAATGAAAGAATTTCAACAATTAACCAGATATTATACAGTAGATAATGTAAATCAGTGAAGAATGATACACGGATGGCTATTATGGATGAAAATGATGCCCTAATCACTTTATCATTGTGAAGACTACATTATGCAATGCAATTGGAATTCTCTCTAAATTCATTAAGTATTGTTACCATTGATTTATCATTAATACTATTATTTCTCAGCAGATACCCAGTTGTTACTGTTAAAAAAGTTACTCAATCAATTTCAAACAGATGATCAAAATTAGGGTGTGGTGGTGCAATGGGTAGCACTGTCGCCTCACAGCAAGAAGGTTGTGAGTTCAAATCATGGCTTGAAGCCTTTCTGTGTGGAGTTTTCATGTTCTCTGCGTGGGTTTCCTCCGGATGCTATGATTTCCTCCCACAGTCCAAAGACATGCAGGTTGGCTAACTGGAGACTCTTGCCCATAGGTGTGAGTGAATGGTGTGTGTGCCCTTCGATAGATTGGTGGTCTGTCCAGGGTGTATTCCTGCCTCTTGCCCAATGCACGCTGGGATAGGCTCCAGCTCCTTCCCCCCGACCCTGATCAGGATAAGTGGGTATAGATAATGGATGGATGGATGATCTAAATTATCATTGTGAGCAGCTCCATATTTGTTCAACCCTTTACACAAGCCAGGATGCCAGAATCCTGAGATTGCTCAACTCAGTGCTCCTACAACCAAAGAATTAATGGAAGCTCTGGGTTTTAGCTTTATTAGTAGCTTTATTAATGATACATGACAACTACAGTTTTAAGTGCCACCATTGTCGTGTAGTTCATCTATTTGACAAACACCCCCTCCATGCAGTCATCTGCAACTATACCTCCCTACTATACTGGAAAATAGCATCAAAATATTCTTTCACCACCAAATATTTGTATTCACAGCAATAAGATAATGCCAACAATAGCCCAAAGTTATGCAAATACAGTGGTGAAAAACGCTGCTCACTGAATAGCTAAGCAAATAAGAGGAATTCTTGTATAATTATACCATGTCATTCTACTATCAATAGCAGCGTCAATAGCTTGGTTTTACACATAAAGATGGTCCTTTCAACAGTCGTCATTTATTGTCTTTAACAATCCATTTGAGAAATAAACACACAAATAGAAAGCAAGGGTAGGTATTTACGATACCACGATAAGAGCAAAACACCACTTGCAAATGCTGCCAGTGTAACAGTTTTCAGTTAATTCTGGTTTGATTGATACCACTTTTATCCAGTACAGGTGATATACTTACAAATTACAATAGCCAGCACAACATAATCTACCATGGGGGAGTGGGTAGTGTAGCCAAAAAAAGATTTTTGTAATTTGTTGGACAGTGGCTGCACGCAATGTTATTAAAAACGGTAGGACAAACTAATTAAGTTGAAGTCGTCACATATATTTATTGCATGCAACATGTCTATAATTTTATTAAGCAAATCCAACAATTTTATTTATTTAATAAATCCAACAATTTATTTTTTGAATCTACTTAATAATACTGCGTACAACCACTAGCCAACATTTGTTCTGTGTCTGGGTCTGTGTAGTAGTAGAGTGCTATATCTAGTGTTGGGCAGAGCTACTAGCTTAACAAGCCTACGTTTTCCATAACCATGTGTGTAGTGTCTATTTCTAAAATCAAGTAGCTACAATTGTAGGCTAGCTGTACTGGCATAGCAGTAAAATCATTAGACCAGCATCATTTGTCAAGAGCATTTTGCCACTCATCATTTTTTTCTTAACTGTATTTGTTCATGGCTGTTTCCTTATGAAAATCACATTTACAGGATTCTGCATATAATGTACAAATTGCCTGCATTCATTCATCATCTCATACACCCAGGATATGCACAAAAACAAAGGTCTGCACATCAGGAGTGTCAGGAATCTCATACAGTTTTTTTGTAGGCACATTTTTAAGAACAAAAGTAAGAACTAGAAAGGTTACAATTCCTGAAGGATTTGTAACCTTGCTTCAAATTCCAACTGGCACTGTCATCAAGCCTCAATGCATTTCAATGAGGGCGCATAGCTCAGAAGAAGCACGAAACCGTCCAGACCCACAGCGCACCGTAGCGTGACATATACAGCCAGGGATCAGCAAGTAGCGATTATGTTCCAGGGATTAGTCATATCCTAAAAGTGTCATGAGTAAAACTTGTCTAACTATATAGCCAACTATATAGGGATAAAGTGAAAGTACAGTTTCCGTCAAACAGCATTGCAATGACTTGACACAACGACATCCATGTTCAACAGAGTAGACTATAAAATGCAAGATTTTTCTTTGGTTTAACACAACCCAGTTTGAAAGGAAGACAGCTGCAATAAAGACATGCTGCATTTTTTTCCACAATTGAATATTAATATTCAAGCTCAAATGTCTTTTTAAAAATTCTAATAGAATTTGAATATCAAAGCATCGTTTGACAGCCCTATTAACCACTGGCTGTGATATCAGATAAATATGCTCCTGAGTGCCTCATTTGGTCAGAATGCTTGCCATAAATGCAAACTGTCCTATTGCCTAAATATTTTAAGTTTAAACCTGGGGAACTTTCATTACTATTACCAACCATTACTGGGAGTCAGCAGCAGGACAATAACTTTTGTCTCAGCAGGGCTAATTTTGGTTTTAATTGGCCAGGGTTCCTTGGGTTACTGCTGCAATAATTCTTTCTGATGATGTGCCAGACACCCACGGGCTACAAGTTTCCATCAGTAAGACACATGCCTTTTATTGGTCCAAACTGTCCTGTAGTACTATGTAGCCTGAAGTTTGAAAAGTAGTTTGTGGCTTATGAGAGCCACAAATGGCGAAAATGGAAGAGAAGTCATTGGAAAAGCTTTTGTTTAAAAATCTATTTTAAAGTGGCACCCAGGACTTTATGTTATGATCTAAAATGTGTAGTGTTACTGTCTAAAATGTCAAAACAATTGTAGTTTTAAATAATTGTCACTATGCAGCCGAACACACATCAGGTAAATCAGCTGACTTATAAATACTTGGTAAGTTGAACACTTTCCTTGGTTTTATTTTCCCATCACCAAATGCAATTTAACAGATTGCCTATGTTTTGTCTTAGGCCCACCATGAAGCGTGAGGAACCATGGACTCAGCTTTTCAATGAACTTCTAAAACAGGAGTTTACTCAATGGGTCAACAGCAAGGGTAACAATGCCAAGTGAGTGCTGTACTAACCCACACCATACCCTACTAACAATGTACCACAAGTACATTACAAATTTCAGCTAGATGAGGGAATAAGTGATGGCTATCTGTTGTATAAAGTCAGGTGGGTTACGGTGTTTTCTGGTACTCAAGAACTGCTCTTATAGATGAACTGCATTATTTGGTGCATTATATTCCTATTGACATTTTGTCAGTACCATTATATCTTACGCATAACACATAATATCTTACATTTTGTGGATTATAGGACCTTAAAGTAATAATCGCGAAGATTTTCATTAAAATAAATGTCTGTTAAGTCACTATCTATCGCTGAATTAGGTAACACAATGCTGATTGCGCCTATTATTATATTAATTTATATTACTATTATTGTTATTATAATTTATGATTAAAGAACTGGGTGTCTGTGGCGACATTCCCGGGAAAAAATCACAAGTGGCGCATAGATAGTGACGCGTTTTCCATCACCCATCAGTGGTTGGTCCGGCAGAGAGGGTAGGCGAAGCTAACGCAACAGGCTTGCTCTTCAACTCACTTGTGTGAGCGGCGTACTGTTTTTTCCAGTGTCTGCTAACGTTAAAGGTGGGGGGGGTTATGGAACCCTAATAAGTTTTTGTGTAACATGAGAGGTCATATTATTTGTTGATGTACATTTCGTATTACATTTAGTGACAATGTAACGTTACTAAATTACATAGCTATTTGCACAGCTTACGCTAGCTACCGGACCATGTCAATAAAGGCAACATTAGTTTAGACAACGTTGCGCACAGTATCCATCTCTCATATCAGGTAACGCTGTGTTAGCTAGCTAGCTAATGTCAGCTAACAATGAGAAAAAACGCTAGCTAATGCTACCGACCAGTACTGGCCTCGCAAACCGTCTCTCGAATGCAATGCTACCTTGTTGCAGCGTTGCAATGTAGCTAACTAAAGGCCAGTTCAGATCAATGATTCGCAACGAGACTGGATGCAACTTGCAAAATTCCAAGACATCTGATTGTAAACGTTCTAAAACTGCACTTGGCGATTTGACAAGATGGGTCTTTTGAGACCCTAGGCAAGGGTCTGCAACTAACCAGTTCACACTGCTGCAATTTTCTCTGCAACTTTCTAAAACCGTTTCGTCTCGTTGCGAATCATTCATCTTAACTGGCTTTAACGTTACTGTTAGATGTCAAGCCGGAGAAAACTAAATAAAAGAATACGGCAGTATGGATTAGCGTTGTTATTATTTTATTACGCTTCCTCATATGTTCCTTCAGCCTTGATGCCCTTTTTTGATGAAATCTCCTTTGTTTTTGTTTTATATTCTTCTTATTCTGACTGCTAATATAACACCCAGCTCAGCTTTATTCTCGAACAGTTTAGCTAGCAAAACCAGAAACAACAAGGCAGTTGTTTCAAAAATATCACACAACAATCATTCACGATGATGATGCATGAGATACATAACTGCACGAGCCACAGTGAATCCCGCAAATTCTTCTCTGCAGTGTAAAGATGTTCATACCGAGCAAAAGGTGGATACAGAACGTTTGTGGAAATTGATCACTAATTCTACCCCAGGTCTGCTACAGCATTTTAACCCGGCTCGGCAGTGTAAAGACAGCTTAAGTTAGCCTAATGTTAGACAATGAATGAGTATGTACATAACGTTACTTGTATAACAACCATTTTTTATTCAGTAAATAATAAGTGTAATAGTTGGCGTGGCCCAGGTGCCAACTGACTGACGTCACACAGGTGACACTGGTTGGATCCGGTTGGATCTATGGGAAGTGAGGTCCAAAAACACACCTGCAATTACCGCTTCTCGCCATTGGTACCGCCAAAGAGAACGAAACTGAAATCTTCGAGATTGTAACTTTAACAAAATGAAAAACTAATAAATATCACTCTTCTATTTTGCTTCTAGAACTGAGTAAGAAGCTGAAAAGAATATAAATGACTAATCAAGAGAGAGTGGTGAGAAAGTCAATCTATTGTTAAGAAGTATATAAACCAGGATCTCAACACTGCTGTCTGCATCATCATACGAAGATCTGTGAATTGACTTCCTGCTTGTGCTGAATACATTTCATTGTATATAAAATCAAAAAATATAGTAATCAATTGAATCAAGCAAATATATATTTTGTGTGTGCTATCATTGTCATGTGATTATTTATGGACATGTTCAAGTCTAACAGTTCAGAAATGCAATACTCATTCATTTTTCAAAAGAACAAAGCGAATGAAAGGAATTTGCTCTGATTTCCACACTGAAGCATGACAGAGACAAAGCCTCATTCTGAAGAGCAAAAACTGTCTTTTTGGTAATATGCAGGGCTTAACATTAATACCTTCCACATGTGGGTAGAATTTGGCAGTGACTCCATCACTCTTACCAGCCACTTTGGCAGGTGACCTTTTGGTTGCATTTTCTACAAAAAAATCATTGTACAATAATAATAATTACAGGGGTAATACCACAAAATCACGAGTTCTAAAGCAAAGTATGTTGTCTCCATTTGGTGTATATCACATTAGTCCTACTGTAAAGAAAAACAAAAATATAAATATAGCTGTAAAGCAGCGATTCCAGGGTCCAAGCCAGCTACAAGCCAGTCCTAATTGCCCGATCAGTGCCCAACCTCTCTAACGGTCTTCTGGCTGAATGGAAGCAAATCCCTGCAATGCTCCAACATTGAGTATAAAGCCTTCCCAGAAGAGTGGAGCTTGTTATAGCAACAAAGGGTGAACCCACTCCATATTAACCCCTTTGCACACATGCCAAATCTTCCCAATCCTTGCCCATTTATGGGGTACCTTTTTTAAAGCCAACTCCAGGTGTGAGCATCACAGAGACCTGAAAAAGGGCTTAAACGAAGCAGGACATGTCCCCATTTACAATACTAGATGTGTATATTCATAATTTAGGAAGATATAAAGTGCGACAAGTACAATTGTCTAGGAAAAAAGCAAAAATGAATTTTCTCTTTTTTAGTTTGCAATAATATACTGATATATAAAACAGGTTTAACTATACATGTCCTGGATCAAAACTCCTTGACCACAGGTGCGTAAAATCTAAGGGTGGATATGCAGAACTACTAAAGATCTATGAAGCAAAAGTAAGCAGTGTACACAGTGTCTCCAAATCTATCCAAAATGTCTAAATTATTGTGAGGGTGGGGGAAGTGTTAACGACCACACGAAAGTACAGTGAATTCAAAAAGGGCGTTTCTTTAAGTTACCACCGAAGTGGAAACCACTAGGTCTCAGTAAGAGACTTGAAGGGGTAACGAAAAGAAGTCTCAACTCATAAGGGAGAATATCCCAACACAAAGTAAATGTCTCGGCAGGAGAATGAAACTAAGGCGTAAGGAGTGAGTGAACTTTAGGAAGACTGCAGTGCAGTCTGAAGAAAAGCAAAAGAAAAGGGTGCCTCGTAAATGAGGAAGGCAAAAGGCGTTTAAGGAAAATAAAGAATTAAAGCTAGGTGACAAGTAGGACAGGTGCCTTACTACTAGTCAAAATAAAAGCTAAATTCAGAAATCCTATACCTTTTTATCACAGTTTCTCTAAGAGAACTTTTCTCTGTAGGCCTACCGGCTTTCATGTACGCAAGTAGACACTAAAGCGAAGAACAGATCTCACGTGAGCGTATATAAGCTCTCTCAATCTGGTACAAACAATTGGTCGTAATCAAAAGCAATCACGAAGCGCCCTCAGGCGGTCCTGCAGATTACCACACTCAGTTACCTGAAACAGCACTCAGTTCTCAACAGGGATACCGAGTAGCCGATTAGCATGAAACGGCGTTGATTAGCACAACCTACGATGCCGCACAGCAAACGGAATAAGGAACCATGACAATTATGCCGTCACGGTAGTGGGGGGTTAGGACCCAAACGCAGAGTGAGGGGGAAAAACACAAAACTCCGAACGGTGAATAGAAACAAAGACTTTACTTTACAAAACAGGAACTAAAGCAGAGAACAAAAAGCCTCGCAGGGCAACTCTCAAAAAACACAAAGAAAAACTTCAAAAACACAGGAAACAAAGAAAATCCAAAAATCCAAAAGCACATGGAAAACAGAACATGGGCAGGAACACACGGGACAGAAACATGATCAGAGGCACAAACAAGGATCCAGCACCTGAGTCAAGGAAGAAGGGAACTTAAATAGACCAGACACTGACGAGACACAGGAGGGCACCATGAACAATCAGGCCACAGAGAGGGAAGGGAAAACGAGACAACCCAAAAACAATAATACAATTAAACAGGGGGAGCAGGACACAAAACAGAAGTGCCGCCATCTGGCGGCCCAACAAGGAAAGACAGAGACGGAAACACAGAACCATGACATATGCATTGCTATAAATCACAACATAAACATGTATTTCACTACAAATCAACTGTTTTGACATAAGAAACTCACTTCTGCATAATTTTCAAGTAGGAATTACAAGCTTTCCATCAGTATAGTAGTCTAAAATATCTAGAGGTCCAGAAAAATATCCAAAATCTCTCCAAAAATGAATAATGCGCTTTTTGTCCATAATAAGCATATAAATGAGCACCATGAAACATTGATATCAGATTAAAAATAAGGCAAAAACATTGTCACACAATGTGGTTCAGTACCTAAATGTGTAATAATTAACTGTCATGTGTTTTTCTGTATGCTACAGTAGGTAATGTTTTCTTGTATGGAGATGGGACAACATTAAAACAATATTCAGCCATCCACCACGTTTTGGCGATGTTCTAGCTTTCACATCATATCTGGTGCATGAAACACAAAAACTATTAAGCTACCAAAAAATGCTTTCATTGCAGTGTGAAATATCCTCATTATAAATACCACTAACTTATTTAAAGACACTCAATTTAAAAAATAACATATATAACAAAATATTTTGAGCAGTAATACTTACATAGCGATGATGAAATGGTATCTGTGTTCAGTAGATAGAGACAGAGACAGGAAATCAATGCTGTCGTTCTCCTCTTACTCCAGAAAACTATGTCAGCTAGGTCTATCAGCAAACATATGGCTAAGCTATGCTCAAAAGTCCTCAATAATAATAATATTTTCCACGAAATGACAAAAATCATTGATTCCACTGCATGCAGTGTCTTTCACTGCTACCACAGGGTGAATGCGTAAGTGAATGCGGTGATGAGAGAAAGCTTTTAGTTACGCCATGGTGTAAAACTCTATTCCAAAAGTGAAATTAGACATGTTAGACATTGGTAGAAAGCTTATACTCTCACCTACTGAATAAACAAATTGCCAATCAAGCCAGATTGTACCAAAAATGGCAACAACACCATAAACAACATGTGTGGTATTACGCACAGCTATTTCGGAAGTTACCCAGGCCAGGTGTCACAGTATATTTCACAAATGGATTGTCCAAGACTATATGACCACTCAGTCTCAAAAGGGACACATAAAACTAATGGTAAGGTTGTATATTTATTCCATATTTAGTCCCAGATATTGACTGTAGAATAACATGGTATAATTGTAGAAAAATGTGTCTTGTTTATTTTGTTATTCAATGATCAGAGTTTTCACTGCTGTATTGGCATATCTTAGGGCTATTATTGGGTTTATCTTGTTGCTATGACGGAGTACTAATTTTTCGTGGTGAAAGAATATTTTTAAGAAAGCCCAAATAGACACTACTGTCCAGTGTGCCGTGGGTGGGGGATGTAGTTGCAGATGAAACTGCAGGGAGGGGGTGCTTGTTAAATGAACGACCGGATGGACAATGGTAGTGCTGTGAAACTCGGTATTCAGCATAATTGTCGTGTATCATAGTGTATTGTGTATGTCATGTATTGTCGTGTACCACAGAGTTTGTATTTTCAACTCATAGTTTGGTTGCAGGAGCAATGAATGTCTGAGTTGAGCAATCTAAGCTTGCAGTGACGACATGAAGTTGCACTGCAAGGCTGGCGTGAGAGGGCATCCGCTTTGCCATGGCGCTCACCAGCCCTATGAAGTACTGTGAAGTTGAAGGACTGCAGCTCCTCAATCCAACGCATGACCTGCCCCTCTGGCTCTTTGAAAGACATGAGCCACTGCAGGGCAGAGTGGTCTGTCCTCACTGTGAAAGCCGGGCCCCCAAGGTAATATTTGAAGTGCCGGACCACTGATACAACAACAAGGAACGGGTGCCGCAGTAGTGAAATTCGGCCTTGTTAACTGTCCTACTGAAATACGCCACCACACTCTCTCTGTCCGGGCCCGTTTGAGAAAGCACCCCACTTTGCTGGCATCTGTGTCCAGGACAAAGGGGAGGACTGGTTGGGGGCCGAGAGCCCAGGGGCCTGCATTAATGTCTTCTGCAGGCTTTGAAGGCGGTTTGACACTCAACTGCCCATTCAAGAGCACTGTCTTTCTGCAGGAGGCGGTACAGGGGAGATGCAATACACTAGAACCCCTGCACAGACCGCCTGTAGTAGGAAACCAGGAAACTCAGAAGCTGCTGCTGGGGCCAGGCCATGTCAGGCCGTACCAGGGTTACAGTTTACCCTGTGTCCACCAGAGCGCAGCAGGAGACGCTTTCCACCTGAACAATTATGTGGCAAAAATCTGCAACTGTTGTGTAGCCCACGACCACAACAGGCTCTCTCTGTGAACAGTCAAAAATCCCTGAAGTGGGCAGGGGGCTGCACAAATGACTGTCCGGATAGGTGTTGCCCCACACCGGGGAACACCTCTGCCAGCCACGCCGGCTTCTCCTGGCCAGCTTCACAATCCACTGCAGCTCTCATGGTTGGCGGGCCATCCTCATACTCGCTATGAGCGACACCGGCCCAGACCATCTCCCTCTCCTGTGCTAGCTCCAACGCCTCCTGCAACAACTGTGGGTGAGCCGCAAAAAAAGCCATTAAAAGTATTGATATCAAAATGATGCCAAGTTACTGTACTACAAACAACAAAGGCTATCTTGCCTCACAGAAATTAAAGAAGCTGTATTCCAAAGCATTGCTACCCAATGTTTCCTAAATTGTTTCAAGTCACTTAGCCCTGTGTTTTTTCATCTTACCATCTCACAATGTCATTGTGACAAACACGCCTGCCACAGGCCACCGAAGTGGCTTTTCTTTGGGGCCCTCCAGCACAGAGACACAGGGAGAAGATGTTCCAACAGTCCAGATTTTATTTTACAAGGGTTTGGCAAGATGGTATAGCCAAATGAGCGGATGTTAACCCTGTCATGACAGAAGCTCCTGGTGTGGGTGGGGATGGCAGATTTAACCTGTGCGCAGTGATTACCTCACTACGCACAGGTGCAGCCACTCCTGTTCCTGGGTCCAATTAGCCTGGCCAATTATCTAATTCTTCACCAATTATCCAATTGGCCAGGTCTAATTAGCTTGACCCAGGGCAGGTGTGGCTGCTTAAACCAGCCATCCCCACACCACATACCCCCAACGCCAAACTGAGGCCAGGGAGAATCACTGGCCGAAGCCTACCCCCCCCCCCCCACCCCTGCACTCCCAACAAAGCAAAAGACAAATAAAAATAAAAACTCTAAACACGCTAAAAAAAAAAGTCAGGGTGGGTGGCCCCGGAACAGTCCAGTACATGCTGTGACCCTCCTTCGGACGACAAGGCAGCCCTTCTTCCTCCTCCCTCCCGGAGCACGGGAAGTCCTGGGCTGCTCTGCTGGCTGGTGGGGCGTCACCGGCTTGGGCTGTTCCAGGGGCTGTGGTGGGGTGGCTGGGCTGGTGGGCTGGTGGACTGGCCGTGTGGTGCTGGGGACCAGGAACCCTCGTGGCTGTGGTGGCCGCCAGTCGGCTCTGCTGGCAGGCGGCTGCAGGCTTATCCCCTCATGGGCTCCGGGCAAACCAACCAGGCCAAAACAAAGAACTAAAAACAACCAAAACGGACGAGAAAGGAAGCAAAACGGCGCGGCCACCGCTCGTGCGCCGCCCATAGCTGACCCGCCTTCCCGGCCAAGTGCAGCTCACGGCGCGACCACCTCTCGTGCACCGCCCGTCGCTGACCTGCCTCCTCGGCCAGGTGCAGCTCCTCAGCGTCCCAGCTGAGGATTGCTTCCTTCCCCTCCCTGGTCATCTTCCGCTCCCCATTTTTGGCCCGGAGGATCCGCCCGAAGCCCTGTCGGGAACACCTCAGCCGCCCCTCCTCCAGTGTGCTTCCTGGCCAGCCCTCCTGTGCCTCTTTCCTGTGCCGGAGGAGCCCCACGTTGGGCGCCACTGTGACAAACACGCCTGCCACAGGCCACCGAAGTGGCTTTTCTTTGGGGCCCTCCAGCACAGAGACACAGGGAGAAGATGTTCCAACAGTCCAGATTTTATTTTACAAGGGTTTGGCAAGATGGTATAGCCAAATGAGCGGATGTTAACCCTGTCATGACAGAAGCTCCTGGTGTGGGTGGGGATGGCAGATTTAACCTGTGCGCAGTGATTACCTCACTACGCACAGGTGCAGCCACTCCTGTTCCTGGGTCCAATTAGCCTGGCCAATTATCTAATTCTTCACCAATTATCCAATTGGCCAGGTCTAATTAGCTTGACCCAGGGCAGGTGTGGCTGCTTAAACCAGCCATCCCCACACCACAGTCATCATTCAAACTTTGTGTCACATCAAAGTGTCAAATAACTATAATTGCCTCATGCAAGACATTTAAATGAATGTACAAAACTACTGGTCAATACCTACAGAAAGCATATTCCTCCAGAAAAGATATTTATACTTGGTTGTCAAGTTCATTTTACTAAATGTACAAGTTCTTGTATATTTACTACTTCTCTCGCAGCATGTAACATTCCCATTTACAAGCAGACATTTATACCAAGAAACATACAATCATTCACGCAACAGAAAGGCTGGGCAGCGAAATACATACATACCAACACAAATTGGACATATAGACACCTATTCAATCAATCTTGACTGTGAGAAAGCCATCCACACATATGTTTGGCCTGTCCATGTACTGCATGCTTATACACACAGGGCCAAGTGACTTGAAAGAATTGAGGAAATATTGGGTAGCATTGCTTTGGAATACATCTTATTTAATTTTGGTGAGGCAAGATAGCCTATATGGTTTGTAGTACCATAACTTGGCGTCATTTTGATATCAATACTTTTAATGGCAGGCCTGGATTTTGGCAGTCTGAATGAATGAGTTATAGACGGTGTATGTCTTGTATGTGTGAGTAACTTGGCATTTTTGTACGTTGAAAACGTGTTTTTTATGAGATATAATTTCTTTTTGCAAAGCGTTTTATTATGAGAGTGAGAAATGCGAAGTGACCCTGTAAGAAACGGTTGTGGATTATGGCTATCCTTGTGTGAATTTGTACAGTCTGATGAGCGTGTACCGTTTAGCAGTTTCAGTTTGCTATATATGTAAAACAGTGGCTGTGACAAAGGGTGCGGTGGCGTAAGTGTAAACGCATCAGAAACGCAGGTGAAATATGGCCAGTGTATGTACTCACGGATTTGACGGCCATCCAACGAGCCTTGATTGACAAAAGAATCAGCAAGCCCGTAGAATTAGAGCTCCCTAGGTCGCAACTTGTGTACCCTTCTGTCCTGCTCCATTGTCTGTTATTTCGTGGAGATGCACTTTTAGTGTTTGTAAGGTTTATAAGGCATTTTGATAGGCTTATCTGCAGGTAGGAATCCTCTTCGCTGTTTTGCTAAGCTAGAACCGGAAAACTTGATAGTGGAGAATAGGAGCAGACGCATATGTCCCAGCAGGCTTTGCATATGAGAAAATAACAACAGTGTGAGAGAAATTAGGAGAAATGATGAAATTGCGTAGTTGAAACAATATGTTTTTAGCAGAATGGGCATGTAGGTGAAGGTTGACATGATCACAGACTATAATGCGAAGTAAATGAAGTGACCATGAGCAAGCTTAGTTTCCTTATCGAACGGTATATATAACAGTCTGTATAAAGCAGTTGTTGTTAAAGTGGAGGGTTAAGTACCATGTGAAGTCTATTGCGCTGATGTGCTTTTCTCATGTTCAGTACTAGTAGTTATAATTATGAGTGGGTCATGATTTTAAATGTAATGTTTTAATGGGGAGTTGCAGAACGTACACACGTAGTAATTGTTTGTATGTGGCTAGATAGAGAACAGGGCGAGGTAGCATGAATGTAGAAATGTGGCGTTTGCTGATAAGAAGGTTTTGTAGGGTAGCCAAGTGAAGAAATATAGTTAGTAGAAATGGCACAGTGGTGAACTGGTGTAACTTTTTAGTAAAAGGAATACATTTGCCGTCATGAAATGCATATGGGTGGCCGTGAGTGAGTTTTGGTAAAGCAAATATAACCCTAAGAAAACATTAGTGTAAAAGAGGAAATTATCTGCCTGAGGGCGAGACAGGATTCAATCCTTCAACCAGAGGTTTACCAGTCTGTGACTTTGTTAGTGCAGCACCATGACATATGCAATGCACCAGCACCAGCACTATGCAATGCGTGAAATATCATTAGCAAACCTGTCCATGGTTTTAAAGAACACAGGCCAGTAAGCACAGAAGAGCTCCCGTTGAATCCATATGGCTTTGCAATATTGTAGCCGGTTAATAACTGAACATGCAGACGGTACATCATAATGCAGTGTATACGTTCGGTGAACGGCGGGTAGATATGGTGCAAAAGCAATAATTGAGAAGTAGTAGACAATTATTAGTGAGGGTAAAAGCAGGTTACAGAAACGTGTTCCAAGCTGGGCTTGAACCTAGGACACCATGTTCCCAATACTGTAACCTTGCCCACTAGGCCACAGGCAGACTAGCTGTTTAAACTGGAAATGTTTCAGAGTGAAAAGGTATGGGTATTTTGCGTGTGTATGTGAGTTTTTGATTGGGTCGTGTAGGTGAATATTTGGCTGGTGTCGGTAAAATGTCCAATGGGGAGACATGTTGTTAGTGGGATAGGCGGCAGGAAAAATAAGAATGAGAAGAAGAAGAAGAAGAAGAAGAAGAAGGAGAAAATGCAAAATCCCCTTAGTTTGGAGCTTTATTGTGTGGACCTGTGAAGTTGTTTATGAATTTTGTCTGTTGAAATGGGGTGAGAATGTACAGAATGTAATGTTTTTAAGGGCTGAGTGTCTGTGGCTGTTGTGGTTATTTCTGTGGGGAACCCTGAAAAGTTCCAAACTCTCAGTGCTGTATAGGTATGGGACATACCCCCGCCAAGGCGTAACTTGGCAGGATGGCATACCTGCCATCCCAATATCTATGGATAGGACCGTCGTCTCAAGTGATATCCTTGGTTCAAATCCGTGTGGAGCTTGCATGCTTTCCGCATGAGTAATTTTCCTCCCATAGACCAAAGACAGCCACGTTTAAGACAAATCAGATGATTAAATAATACGACTCGCCATATTAACCACGGAATGATACATAAATAGCTATCATATTGACATAAAATTGTTTAACGTCTCATATGACGTCACATGTCCCCTTTAACACGGAAACGAAGGTTAGGCACGTTACGCATGCGCTCTTCTTGGCACTTTAAACAAGACCTCAAGAGAGTGGAACATGAAGGCATTAGGTGAGCTGGAGAATGGGCAGGGCCACTAATAATCGTAAACAACGTAAATTATATACAGTGAAAATAGCAGCCAAAGTTTCGAATGTACAAATACCATTATAAGCTTGACCTATGCTGTTTCGAAGTCTCGTATGCGCCCTGTCAAGCGAAGTATTGGCTAGTTGAAGGGACTGTTATTGTTTTTCTTTGCTGCTGATCTAAAATGGAGGAGCTGCTGGTTGTACTCGGCAGCCCTCACGCGTAGGCATTCGAACAAATGGCTAGCGAGCTAGCTAGGTGCTTAATACAAAGAGCGATGTTATACGGTTTGAGCTGTAGCTAGCTCGCTCGCATGCGCATAATGGATTGCTAACCAAAAAGAGGAAATTATTGTAAGAAATCGGAGATAAAATATGATAGCTAAGAAGAGGGGGTTGAGGGGAAAGATTATCTTCTGTTGGTAGGCTGGATGTTTCGGCGGTTTTAAGGGGCCGGTTTTAAAAACAAGCTGTGTCTGTCTTGTCTTGCTGCAGATTGATGGAGTTTTGTCCGTGAAGAAAATGGAGGCTGCAGTTGGTTCACCGATGGGGGGAAGCGATAAGTTATGTTAACGGAAAGAAACGCTAGCTAAATAACTTGCCAATTAGCTAACGCTTTTCTAGGCATTTGGAAGGTAAGTTGATATGCATGCAAGTTAGACGATATACGTTTGCCGTTTAACTAACCAGCTTAATGTTACAAATTTCTTGAGTTAACTGATTTGCAGACCACTAACCGAGTATAACGTATGGTATGCTAGTTAATCCAATGGGTTTTCAGCTTTCATGCTGTAATTACTCAGAAGGTATCGATAACATCTGATCTAACGTAATTTCAAATTATTCTAACTTTGATGCTTGATCTTTTTGACAGGAGGAAAACTGGTCACCGATGGCCTTCCCCAATGTTACTGGTGGAAAATAACTTCTCTAACTTTAGCTGGCGTTCGTAAAAATCAAATAAATCCTTTGGAATTTTAACCTGGCCGTCGTTCATTTGTCCCTGAAGTCAAACGAACCAAAAATTAAAAGAAGTCTGTGTTAGGTTGTTAGACTGTGTTTTTACGGAGTAGAAGCCGGGTACGCCATGAATATGAGATCTACTGTGTTTGCCACTGCTGGATATAAACTGGATTCTGAGAAAATCGACTCGGACAAATCGCAAGCCGCAACCACCAACTCTATCGGCATCAAGAGGGAGCCTTGCGACTTCGTAATCGACGTTCACGACGTGCTTGGAGACATCCACAACAACGGGGGCGGTCAGCAACTTCTGAAATCCAAGAAACTGAATCTGAATCACGCAAGTAAAGCCGCTCGGACCCCTGTGGCGGCTGGACTGAACAAAGCGGGGGCAGTGGTAGGACAGGAGGAGAATTGGGTGAGCTTGGGCGCCCTGACAGCCCCAGATAAACAGATGGGGGGCGAGGGCACCCCGGTAAAGAGCAAAACCCTATTTGGACAGACAAACAGTATGGATAAGACGGACCCAGCCGCCGTGAACGCTAACAGCAGCTCCCGGGACATTGCAACCGAGGGAAGTGACAGGGGGGTTATGGCTGCAGGAGTTCACAACACACCATCGCTCGAGCTCAGCTCGGAAGGCAAGTGGAAAAACGTCCGGAAAACTACCAGCCACTCCCCGACTCAAGCTACATGTCTCCGCCAGATCCTATTGCTGCAACTGGACCTGATAGAACAACAGCAACAGCAGCTGCAGTCCAAGGACAAGGAAATAGATGAGCTCAAAGCGGACAAGGAGACGGTATGGAAAGGGTTACCTTAAAGGTGCATTGCAATGCAGCTGGGTGTGTAGCGGAGTTTAGTGGGGGGTGCAATGTACTACAACATGATAGTTACAGTAGGTCAACTAATTGTGCTAGATACAATGCCTGATCAGCCAACCACAACATTGGCAGTAGAACATTAACCATGAAAAAAATCAGTGCAATATTCTGCAATGTTAATGCTTTAGTTTTTACAATATTTTGTGCGTGTATATATGCATGTGTGAGATATATATATATATATATCTCTCACACACACACACACACACACATATATATATACGCATATATAATACACACGCCTACATTGCTCTTCATAATGTTTGGGTTTTTAAAAATGATTTATTTTTTCTTCTTGATTTGGCTTGCAATCAAACAATTCATATGTGCTTGAAGTACACATTCTTAACTTTTATTTTAGGATATTATACATTATGGTTTCACCATGTTGAAATGACAGCACTTTTTTATACATAACCCCCCATTTCTGGGCATTATAATATTTGGGATGTATTAATGTTATATTAATGAAAGTAGTGATGTAGTCAAAGTACTTTGTGGGTTGTCCTTTGAATTCTGCTTGAAGTCTGCGACCCCTAGATATCACCAGGTGCTGAGTATCTTAGGTGATGTTATACCAGGCCTGTACTGCAATCATCTTCAGCTCTTGCTTGTTTCGGAGGCTAGTTGCCTTAAGGCTTCTCTTCTGCATATGGTACCCCAATTCAGTTTGATTCAGATCGGGTGACTGACTTGGCCAGTCAAGAATTTTCTAAGTTTTGCCTTTGAAAAACTTCTTTGTTGCTTTGCCAGTATGTTTTGGATAATTGTCTGTAGGATGAAGAGCCATCTTATGAGTTTATTCATAATAATAATAATAATAATAATAATAATAATAATAATAATACATTTTATTTATCAGGTGCCTTTCTGAACACTCAAGGTCACCTTACATGGTATTAAAATGGTTAGAAGAATGACAAGACGCTAAAAACAGTTAGAAAAGACAAATACACCACACTTACAGGACATGGTCTTTAAAAAACAAAATAAAATAAAATAGAGGCATTTACAAAAATTTTAACAGATGTTTCTATACACTTCAGAATTCATTCTTCTGTTGGTATCAACAGTTACAATGAAGATCAGTGAAGACAAGTGAGCCAGTACCTGTGGCAGTCATACATGCCCAAACCATATGGCCCCCGCCCCGATGTTTGACAGATGAGGTGGTATGCTTTGGATGTTGGGCAGTTCCTTTTGGCCTACATACTTTGCTCTTTTCATCTCTCTGATTCAAGTGAATCTTGATCTTATCTGTCAAAGACTATTTTCCAGAACTCTACAGGCTTTGCTGGCCATCCTGTGTATGCTGCTAACTAGTGGTTTGCAGTTTAGCCTCTGTAGTTCTGTTCGTGAAGTCTTCTGTGGACAGTAGTCACTGACACATCCACGCTTGTCTTCTGAGGAGTGTTTGATATGTCGGGCAGGTGTTTTATGGTTTTTCTTCATTATTATTATCTGCGATTATTGAGGTTACTAGTGCTCTCTGTCTTCTTAAAGATGTTCCAAACAGTTTTTTGGTTAGCCTAAGGTTTGGCCTATGTCTCTGTCTGTTTTTTTATTTCTCTAACTCATAATGGCCTCCTTGACTTTCATTGGCACTACTCTGGTCCTCATGTTGACAAATGCCAATAACAGACTCCAAAGGCAATTAAAAGCATAAAACGAGGATTACATGCTGAAAGGTCTCTTATCTGCTCTAAGGAAGAAAGTGAACATAACTGATAATAAGAAACACTTGTGAAGCCATTTGTCACAAACATTATGGTCCCCTAAAATGGGGGGGGGGGGGGGGCTGTGTATAAAAAAGTGCTGTGTCTTCTGTGTATATAGGGAAACCAAAATGCATATTTTACCAAAAAGTAACATTCTTTAATAAAAGCTGAGAATCTGCACTTTAATCATATGTGAATTGTTTGATTACAAATGTACAAATGTGAAATTGTGGCATACAGACCCAAATATGTGTGTGTGTGTGTGCTATTTTGGCATGAATACTATGATTGAAATACTTTGTACCAGCCCAAGTTAAAAAATAAATAAATATACACACACACACACACACACACAGGTGACAAACTAAAGGGAAAACCCTGAATAATTAAGTGGAGAAACAAGACGAATGCAGATGCTTCTGTGTACTACATGATTCAATTAAGCAATTAACATCCTATCATGCTCTGCAGTATGTATAAAAATGTTAACCGGCCCAGTTGACCTCGGTTTTGGATCAAGATGGCAGGAGGAAAAGATACAAGTGATTTTGAAAGATGGTTCATTATGAAGGCACGGGTGGCAGGAGCTTCTGTCACAAAGACTGCTCAACTGGCTAGTGTTTCAATAGGAACAGTGTCTGAAGTGACAGTGAATTTAGATCTATAGGAAAGACATTAGTAAATAGGCTTGGAAATTCTGGTAGGAAGGGCACATTTGATGACCATGATTTTGCGATACGTAAGGAATAACAGACGAGCTACTCTTCCTCAGGTGACTGAGAATGTCAATGCAGGACATGATCAGACTGCGACAGCAAGAACAGTCCGTTGACAACTACCTAGAGAAGGATATTATAGTAGAGTTGCAGTGCAGGAACCCCTCATTACAAAGACAAATGCATATTTGAGGGTTCAGTGGTGTAAAAACCATAGGCACTGGACTACAGAGATGTGAAAAAAGTGATATGGTCAGATGATTCCTCCTTCACCATATTCTCGACAAGTGGGTGAGTGCATGTGTGATGTGTGAAGTTGTTCTGGCAACTCATGATGGCCCAACACCTGACTAAGACTGTTTATGTTGGTTTGCCCTTTAGTTTGTCACCCGTCAGGATATGTACCCTATATGTGCGTGCGTGCGTGTGTGACAGGTCTTTTGTAGTTTTTGGTCAATAACACTTTCGTGCCAAGTTGACACCATTCACTTAACTTTTTAATCTGTTGAGTAATTCAGTGAACAATTTGTCATAATTAGTTAGGCCAGTTCTTGAATATTCACCTTTGGTATTGCTTGGACGAAGCTATATGACTATTGGAAGGGGGATTCCATTTAAAGTGAGTTCCTATCATAGGAATTAACCTCTGACTTTGGTTTTATGCAGTATGATGTTTAGTTGGGGTACACAAGTCTGGATAAATGGCCAATTTATCCACTTTAAGTAGTTTGATATGTGCTGCACCCATAGAGGCTGTCAAAAGATTGCAAAGTGAACATTTGCTAGCAAGACCATTATCGCACCCGAAAAATAATTCTCTTAACAACATTAAAGCTGATTAAAGGTAGTAGTGGTTGTTACTTTCCTAATTGCTATCGCTGCACTATTCCCAGACCAGCTTTTGGACATGGTTCATTTACAGAAAATTAACATGAATTTATGCCAGTCACTTATTTTAGGCATTTTGAACATTTGTCAAAGGTTTTTGGGTCAGATAAGCTGATGTTGAAGCAGTTTTTATGGACACTATGTACCCAATGCTAAAGCAGCTATGTATGATGTAATATTGGGCGACTAATGTGTAAGGTGAGTTTAAGGCTGTTCTTAAGCATTACATTACATTGCATTTATATGGAAGAAACTTATCTAAAGTAACATACAAAAAGTGCCAACCGAAGGTCATTGGAACAACTGCAAAAGACAGGTCCGATAAGGTACAAAACGATACACCAAAACATTTTACTGTGTCTCCCCTTTTTCCTTTTCAATATGTATGATTGGCAAAAGGAGGGTTCTGCTTTCTGAGAGGCAATGTGCGTAGTACATAGTTTCGGATGTAAATGAGGATGATTGCTTTTCTTAAGAATTCTTCAGCATGTTTGTACTTTTTGAACTCTGAAACTGAGTGCTGTACATAAGGTGTGCACAGAAAATTGTGAATCCTTATATAGCATGTGTGTTACCCTGTAGAAACCTCTGAAATTGTCTACCTGCAGCTGTTGGCCCGTATAGAGCGTATGGAACGCCGTCTGCAGCTGGTAAAGAAGGACTCTCGTGACAAACGGCTCTTCCAGCCACTAGAACCCTGGACACCTGACAGGGAGGATTTTCTGGAAGGAGGATCAAGCGAAAGCCCACAAATCCACACCCCTAAGGCCATCTCCTTTGGCAGAGGTGGCAAAGGCCATAAGAGGTACGGACCAAAAATGGTGGTGTAGTTAATGGCCAAGTTGATCTAAATTTAACATGCCGTGTACTTCAGACATTTTTAAAGTCCTTTATAAAAGTACACGTGAGTTGAATTACAGGGACTGGCAGATGCTCAGTTAGAATTTGAAACACCCTCATCAAACAGTTGTTTGTGGTGGCAATGGACTGTTAAGAACCATGTAAATTCAAGCAACGACTTAATTGTTTCTTTACCCATGTCTTTTTTATTTAGGAAGTTTTGTTTCCTTGACTCCAAGACACCCAAGTCACGGGGGAAGTCCTCCAAGTTCTCCCCACAGAAGTCAGACTCTGAGGTAGGCTCTCCCTTCCAAAGGGAACTCCGCAGCAAGGAAACCCCAGAGAAGATGGGAGTATCCCGGCCCCTGATGCAGGGAGACACTCCACCAGCAGTCAAGGAGGATCCCCAGAGCACTGCTGCTCAGATGGGGGAGCTACCTTACATGTCCACAACTGAGATGTACCTATGCCGCTGGCACCAGGCGCCCCCTTCCCCCCTGCGCGAACCTTCACCCAAGAAGGAGGAGATTGTGGCCAGTGAGTCTTGCCTTTTCATTACATACACTTAGCAGGTCCCCTTATCTAGAACACCCAAAGCTTGCTTCTGTACTACTCCTCTAACTCAGTTCTTAGTTCACAATTCACATTCAGTGTCTTAATTAGGCGATCAGTAGTTGTAAGCCCTTTTGGTGAAGTGTCTCTTATCCTATTCATTTCTCCACATTGCTGCCCCAGCTGTGCCCCTTGGGGGTAACCCACACCAGACCATTCAATAAGGTTGTGGGCCCAGTAAGTGTAAGAGTCTTGATTGGAGTGAATCTAAACCTTTCTTCACACTGGAATATCCTTAACCCGTGCCTTTTTTTAACATATGGTAGTTGGACCCTTTATGGTTATTCGTTCTGGATGCCTTTGTGGATTGAATATGAGTTAATGATATGAATGTTGCAGCTAATGTAAGTTTTGTTTTATGCATTCCCAGTCCCTTCCTGGAGAGATAACTGCATGGATCCCCTGGAGGAGGAGGCTATCGCTGACATCCCTGAGGTGAGTGAGGAAACATTGAATGCCCACAAAGCACAAGGGATCCAGAAAATTCATACTGGCTTTCCCCTTCTCCCATCTAGAATTTGGATGACAGTGTGTTTTTGAAACGTCACGCAAAGCTAGAGCTGGATGAGAAGAGAAGGAAAAGGTAAGATCCATTGGAATTTTTGTCATGTCTCTTCTTTTTCCCTGAATCTGCATATTTCTCATCTGTGCTAGTTTTCAGATCATACTGGTCCTGCTGCCACTACTTTTTTATCCTTACTGTCCTCCACATAGTGCCCTTAAACATTAATCTTTTGCCTTTATTTTGTGATGCTTCTCAATGTTCGGTCCCCGTCTCTCATGACAGTCTTGTTCCTCTTTCACCCACTTTGGCACCCTCCTGTCTCTTTCCTCTTCAGGTGGGACATTCAGAGGATCCGTGAACAGCGCATGTTCCAGCGGCTTCAGCAACGCATGAACAAGAAGAAGGGCATCCAAGAGAGTGAGCCAGAGGTGTTGTCCTTCTACCCAGATACTGAGGACGGTATGACTCAATCAGCTGAAGCCAAAACTTAGGCTCATCTTCAGTGCCTTTTTCTAGACCTGTCATTTCTCCTTTGTCTCCTCACATTTAAATTCACAATCCACTTCCGTGGCATGATGTTCATAGTTTTCAGTCATGTGACCGCAACGAAGGTGTGGGACGATAACACTGGAAACTGTAATGAGCTGCCTCACTAACCTGTAAAATTTTCATTTTTTAAATTTTTTTTTTTACAGCCAACGTGCATTTTGATCACCTCAAAAGACATAAAACAAAGATATGCATACAAGCTGCATGCATTCGGCATGTGTGACCCATATACAGTACCAGCTGATTTATTCACATCCTTAAAAACAGAAAAGTCCCTCACATATTGTTTATTTTAGACACAATTTAAGTGCTTGAAATGGTGTCATTTTTGCCAAACGAGATGTGACGTTATCTTTTTCCCCCAAAGCTGGACATATCCATTGTCACTCTGAAATCGAACATAGAACATACAACTAAGTTTACCGTTCTTGACACAACTTGGCTGTTGAGTGGCTGTCAGAGTTGCTTTAAATTTGCTAGTTATGTGGCTAACCCTGCTTTACCTGTCATAGCAACCTTATGACACCATTTGCTTATTTACTTTATTTTTTGCAGTAGGCTATGGCAGTATAGGCACACCTGTATGATATGTGTACCTGATTATGTGGCCAATTAATGTGTGAATAGTTACGGCTACGGCTTGGTGGGGAGGCATGCCCCATACCTATAAAACACAGAGAGTTTGACACTTTTCAGGCTTCCCTACAGAAATAACCACAATGACCACAGACTCTCAGTGCTTAAAACATTAATTTCAGTACCATCTGACTTCATTTCAACAGACAGAATTCACAAACAACTTCACAAATCCACACAGTAAAGCCCCAAACTTAGGGGATTTTGCAGTTTTTCCTTCTTTTTCCTGTCTCAAATGCTCCTAGCCCACAAAGAATATGTCTCCCCATTGGTCTTTTTACGTACATCAACCAATAAAAACACCGGCTACAAACACAAAATGAACATATCTACAAGTTTGCACATTTAAAACAGTAAAACTTTGCATCTCTGATGTCTACATCCCTCGTAACTTACTGGGTAGTGCCTTTGTCTTTGGAACTTTTTTTGCACATTTTGACCCGGGTTCAAATCCCCCTTGACTGAAGCATATCTCTTAACTCATTACGCTGGCTTGCTGGCTAACTAAAAATACAAAATTTAAACTATTGCTTTTGCATTTGTACAATCTTTTTTGGGAAACTAATTTACATTTCTTAAATCCAAATAAAATACACCCACACATTACCAGTTTCCGCATTTTCTCAGTTTTTAACGCTAACTACCTTGCTAACGACACGGCAGACCGAGTGTATAACGTTAGGACACATACAGACCCCTCTGAAATTGATCTCTAACCTCTGCATTACGATTTGGTCAGGTTGATAACATTACTGGTCTTATAGAAACTGCTGCAAGATCATGATTTCATGGCAGATATGTCTAGTTTCTTTAACTGAAAAATGGTTCACACTCACCGCTTCCGCTGTACTGATAACTGCTTTTTATGCCTCCGCGATGGCACAGCCGTGGCCGGAGGCATTATGTTTTTGGGTTGTCCGTCCGTCCCGATTCTCGTGAACGCGATATCTCAGGAATACCTTGAGGAAATTCTTCAAATTTGGCACAAACGTCCACTTGGACTCAAGGATGAACTGATTAGATTTTGGTGGTCAAAGGTCAAGGTCACTGTGACCTCCCAAAACACGTTTTTGGCCATAACTAAAGAATTCAAACGCTAATTATGACGAAGTTTCACACAAATGTCTAATAGGATAAAATGATGAAGTGATGACATTTTATATCCAAACGGTCAATCTAGCCAGGAAAAGGAACCAGGGAAGGAGTGAATTATCACATTCATGAAGCCTTTCCTCCTGGCTAGACCCCATTGTTTACAGATTGTACTTAAGCTGTGCCCTTTCAAATGCAAGCCCTCCCCCGAGACTTCGGTGCCGAGAGCCATTGGAAAGCAACCCTGGGTGACTAGAAATTATAATATGTGAAGAGTCATTGATCTAGCCAGGAAAAGGAACCAGGGAAGGAGTGAATTATCACATGCATGAAGCCTTGATGAAGTGATGACATTTTATATCCAAACTGGCTACTGGTTGGGGGGAGGAATACAACCGCGAGGTGGTATTTTTAGTTTGAAACTACATTACTGTATCTACCAAGTGACTTGAAACAACTGAGGAAACATTGGGTAGCATTGCTTTGGAATACAGCTAGTTGAATTTGTGTGAGGTAAGCCAATATTGTTTGTAGTACAGTAACTTGCCATAATTTTGATATCAATAATTTTAATGGCAGGCCTAGATTTTGGCAATTTGAACAAATGACTTATAGACAGTGCTTTGTATGTGTGAGGAACTTGGCATTAACAAAACGTGTTTTTCATCAGATTACTAATTAGATATACTGTACCTATTCAGATATCGGTGTGTTTAATAGCACTTAACCATGCTCTCCTCCTCTCTGAATTTTCCTTCTCAGACAGGATTGTGTAGAAACATAACCCAGGCTTATCTCCTCTTCTGTTAGTGCATCCAGTAGCACAACTGTCCTGCATTTTGTAGGAAGATATGGTGTGATAACGGTGATATGGTGTGTTGTCATTAGTCAGCAATATTAGTAAACTTTGTTTTGCCCCCCAGGTGGGCATTCCCATGGCTCAGTGACATCACGTGAATACTAAGAATAAGAATGTCATTAAGTTAGATTTACAGAGCAAGCAAATCTTACTCCAAACAAAGTAATCTTCATCCTCTTCTGCTGTTAAATTGGTCGAATATTTGTTAATATCTATGCATAGACACACAAACTTAACAGCAATAATGATCTATTTTTATCATTCCTCACTGTCCAGTGGAGTCCCTGATGATCACACCCTTCCTGCCTGTGGTAGCATTTGGCCGACCATTGCCCAAACTGGCACAACAGTAAGTGTCACTTCTGGCATCACACTGTCCTCCATTTCTACCTCTACATGCCTTTGTGCTCAGCAATCTTAATTTTTGTACCACCAGGTGCTTGTGTGGGTTGTTCCCTATGAAACGATCACCTGTATGTATCCTTCCTCTATCAAAACTGGTTGTCCCCCCTGCAGGAACTTTGAGCTGCCTTGGCTGGATGAGCGCAGCCGCTGCCGCATTGAGATGCAGAAGAAGCAGACTCCCCACCGGACCTGCCGGAAGTGAGATAATGTCTTCAAACCTATTCAAGAGTGAAACTTAATTCTGCTACACTGGAAAAATACTTTTTTTTTGAGAGCCAAGCAGAAGAGTCTGACTGAGTCAGCACTAGTGTAGCGCTTTGTGTGGCCTGTCTGGTCTGGAAGCATGGGCCAACTCTCTGACCATCAGCCTCTTTTGGATGAGGATGAGGCGCTTTCTGGTGGCAGCAGCCAGCTGATCTTGGTTCACCATTGTCTCAATTTAAAACGGAGCAGCCACACTTCAGTACTGTTAAAATGCAACAGAATGTGTACCCATGCTAATTATAATAACAAAAATTTGAAACCCCTTGTGTAACTTCTAAGCTTATGGGCAATGTTGCATGTACCCATGACAAAGAGAGCTCTCTTTACAGTTCCCACGCGATTTACTGTGGGGTTGGTCTTGGACATATTAACTTTAAAAATAGAATGAATCCCCCCAAACCTTTAGTTTCTTGTCTGTGTTTATGCTGTGTAATGTTGTTTGTGTTGCCACAGAGCTTTAGAGCTTTCACATTTGCACTAATGCACACTAGTGTGAACACTGGCTTCCTAATCCATTCAAGCTAAATTGGTTTCAGCCATAGCTGTTACATCAATGCATGGCTCACACATGTAAGTTCACACATCCTAGTATATTATTGTGCACTTCAGACTGGCTGGGAAACAGTATAAGAAATTACTTTAATTGAGACTCATGTCAACCGAAATGGAGATTGTGGAAGGTGCAGTTTCAGGGCTCAACCATGGTGACAGCAGGGTTTGCTTGCAAATAGCAGATGACACTCAAACTGCTGTGGCACCAGCCAGTCAATCTGGAAGATTCCAGAGTTGGAATTTCTCCAAGAAGCTTCCCATATTGTACAGTAGCTTAACCAGAAATTGGAATGATTGGTGAAAACTGGAGTAATTTCATCTTGGACAGTGTTTCTCAACCCTGGTCCTGGGGATGCACTGTGCATGCTTGTTTTTATTTCAACCATAATAACAAGCTGTTTTGTAACAAGCTGTTGCAAATAATTCCAATTGAAATAGGTTTCATTTTTAATTGCAATTGATTCAAACAGGACCCAACTCATCTGAAATTAGTTGGGTCCTATTTGCTGAGACTGTGGAAACCTGACAAAAATCAGTGTAAAATGAATGGAGTTTACTGAAAGCAAATGGCTACAAACTGAACCTGCTTTGTGCTTTGATAAAAACCAGCATACAGAGTAGGTGCCCAGGACCAAAAACCACTGCTCTATGATATTGTGAAACTCACTCTACATGTTTTATACACATTATCACTGAAAGAGGTGGTGATCAGCCTTTTACATTTAAAAGGATTTACCAGGACAGCAGTTCTGTCATTTGTAAATCCAGGAGTAGAAGCTCTTGCCCCATATATCCCAACTACACAATACCGAAATGTCCTGTCCTATACTTTGGGTTTACTTTTGTTTCCCTTTCTGTAAAATTCTGTATTTTGCACTTCAGAAATCATAGCAATTAATACATTCTGATAAGCAGTTGTGTTGATTCATGGAAAAAAAACCTTTCTGAACATGCAAAATAATGATAAAATGAACAAAGTCTACAGTCAAGTGGGTTGATTTTAAAGAAATTCATATTATGCATGCATGCCCCTTGGATGTTAATTTCTGCTGTACAGAGATCAGCATTTTGGACTGTTTGGTTTGCTTTCCTCTCGTTTACAAAAGGATTGTTTTGTGTCTTTAAATCTGACATTTTAGTGTTCTGCCTGGTGTACCCAAAGATGTGCAGATATTTGCTGACTGGTCAACTGAGGTTGGCATTTTTTGGCAGTATAGATTAAAGTATGGTATACATGGGCCTAATACTTATCTGTGAGTTGAGTGGAAAACAATTCATAGTATACTTTGATTTAACAAGGATCATTGTTTGGGCACAAATTGTATTAAAATTACTTCTAGTAACTGATTTGGGTGTGTGTTACGTTCAAGTGGAATACTACCTTAAAGTAGCATTAAATAGAAGACTGGAGAAGTGTATGTCTCTGTTTGACTGGAATGTGATGTTTGAACTTGCTGGGTACACCTGTGTGTGGATGCATGCTGGTATCTCACTGCTTTTTTGAGAATTTTTACTGGTTTGTTTAACTATGGTACCATACTGAGGTCTGCAGGATTAACACCCAGTAGATAATCTGCATCGCACTCATTCTCGGTTAAAACTGTAGTGGGCCTTCTCTGAGCTTCTGAGAGACTCAATGCAGGCATGATACTTTAAATTTAATCTGATGATTAACTGAAAGGTATTATATGATAAATATTTTGTGAATTCTAAATGGGTCTATTTCTATTGAAAAACGTTAACCTTTGTTCTTTATTGTTGTGTTTCTGATTGTTTAGAAGCCCCCACCAATCTTATTTCTTAGTGACCATTGGGTGTGCCCCTGGAGACCTCAGTCACAAAAAAGCTTGTACTGCACCTAAAAACTCTGCACATGCATTACATGTTTTGTATTCTTGGATTTTGTCAGCCGGTTCTTGTAGCAAATGCAACATCAACATTTGTGAGCAGATTATGGTTTTGTTCACTGTTTGCCCCTAAACCAGCTACTGTTGTGTTTAGGAGTTAATCAAGATGCTTAGCTCTTTTGATTTTGTTGCTTTGTTCTTTTACAGATTTTAGTGACCTTCGCTGGTGTTATGTCTTGTTCCTGTTGATGCAGTGCTTGTGTTGCTGTGTGCTGCCCTATCGCTTTTCCATTTAACTGCTGGTATGATAGCTACTCCTCTCACCACTGCAACGCTACAGAAGACAAATAAAACTAGATTTTAGAAATGTAAAATTGGCCTTCTGTATATAGCTTCCAGAAAAACTTTGTACATATGGAAGACATGGCTGTTATTTTTTTATTATTTAAAGTCTGAGTGTTCAGTATGTTCAGTATTGATATTATGTTAAAAATGCTTGTATGTTGACAAAATAATTGACAAAAGTTTAATTGTTTTGCAATAAAATACAAAATTCAGAGAATGCATTTGACTGTATGAATACATGTAGAACGAATGAGCAAAGGTGTTTAAAGTAATGAACTATTTTCCTGTTGGCAGGCACATGGCTTTTGGTTGTCATTTTACACTTTAGATAAGCCACAGACTTTAAGTGACCAGAAGTACTGTTTTAGAAAAGGAATGTATTCTTTAAGTGTTGTGTAGACATAATGGCATCTTGTAACGTTAGAATGTAGCATTTTCCTGTGTAATGATTCTTTATGACATTAATGCTTATTTGGACATGAAAGTGGCCTAAACTCCAAGCCTGTAAAATGTGCAATTGTGATGCTCCTCCCTGGAGATTGATGTAGGGGCTGCAACTTTTGGCAAGTCACATCCCTCTGTCATTCTAAGGCAGGTAGGCCTTAGAGGGTCTGTCTCGCGTGCCTTTTTCTTATAGGGGAGGGGTCATTATGGCTGTGGATAAACCAACGAGACTACTGGCAGGTCTCCAGATAAATGCATTTGGTGGAAACTGAGAGGTCGGGTTGAACATTGAAGAGGGGTATAAGTGTCAGGGTCTTAAAAATAGATGGGCTCGAAAGGCATGTATAGGTTGGACCTGGACCTGGACCTCTACACCAGATCTCTTGGCCTTGTCATCTCTGCCCATGGGCTGTCATATCATTGTATGCTGATGACACTTAACACCCCCCCCCCCAACTGACTCACATGTCCCCAGGTCAATCTCGACTTGCATGAATGGCATCCAGAGCTAGATGGAAAAGCACCATCTAAAGCTCAGCCTGGCATGGACTGAGATCCTCTACCTCCCTAACACATCCTTGCTTTCATTTGACTTCTGCATCACCCTGGGTGATACTACACTATCCTCCTCCTCCACTGCCAAGAACCTTGGAGTGGTTTTGGACAGCAGACCGAACCACACTTAGAACATTGCATCGGTGAACTGGTCTTCAGGCATGCTGGAATGATTTTAGAAGGTCCCGGGCTATTATACATGCAGTGAGCACTAGTGAATTAGTGGTGAAACAATAAGAGAAATAATAAAATAAGAAAATTGGCTGCATTTGTCATCACGTCATTTGTTGGTGGTGAGCTTTCTTTCTTTTTTGTTGTAATTGGGCAATTTCTTTTCAAGATGGCCCAGTTTGAGACTCTAATTAGGCATTTAGCACCATTTTAATTACTCCATCTTCATCATTCTCATCTTGTGTTTGCAGTCAGTGCATGACTTGACTTAAAATAATGCAGCAAGTGAAAACGAAGGGCTCAGACATTAGGCATATAACTGAAAAACTCCATCTTATAGGCTAATTGTTATTGTTATTGACTTATCAATAATAGCATTATTAAGGCAATTATTACATTTTAGTGTTGTTTGTTGGCTATATAATAAAATCAGTGCATGAAATAATTTTTTGCTGCAAAAGTGATTGCACCACTTTCCTACAATTCACTGGTAAACTGAACCATATCAATTCCTGATAATAATACAAATAGAGCTATGTTTTTTCACATGGAGATCTCCTTTGGAATAGCAGGAACATTTTTGGTCAGGAAAATATGTTCGTCGAGTTTACTTCTGAGGGTGCATCCTAAAAGTTTTTGTATTAATTAGTTTACACGAGAACCATGTCACATTCTTACAACCACATTCTGGGCGTCATAATGTTTGGGACAAATGGCTTCAAAGGTATTTCTGATTAATTAGATGTGTTCAATTTGTTTCTTAGTGCAGGTATGAGAAAGCTTTCAGTATCTACACTTGGTTCTAGGCTTCTGGGGTGTTATGGTTTGGGCATGTATGGCTGCCACATGTACTGAGTCACTTGTCTTTATTTATGATGTAACTGCATGTAACCCGTTAGAAAAATAGCAATGCTTTAAAAGAGTCCTGTAGCTTTAAGAAAGGGAGGCTCCCTACCTAACTTGTTAGGAGGACTTGTTTTGCATCCCTAATTAGTTTTATTGGCTGTAACAGGTCGTAATGTTTTAAGATTATTATGGAAAATAGTTAGCCCCGCCCATCCCCAGGGACTGGGTTGAGACTGTTTGTCGCACAGGAGAGTGCACAGCAAGAGGGGAGAACGGGAGAGAGAAAAAGACGATCAGAAGTAGAAAGTCATAATTGTTAATTTAAGCAGTAAACCTAAAGAGTAGCTCCGTAAATTACCCAGGGACCAAATATTTTCCAGATCGCACACTTCAGTCTCTTTCCTTGGGATCTTGGTAAATTAAATGTTAAAACTTGCTAAAGTATCGCAATTGTAGCAGCAACATGTGTGTTATTAACTCCGTGTTTCCTTGGAAATAGCATTAGCCGCACGTGGTATGTATAGCTATTGAGTTTCTCTCATATAAAGTTGAATGTTGCTATTTGAAAGCGTGAATGGCACTGTTATAGTAGTTCTATCATACGTGTATGAATGTACTATGTAATATGTATGAATGAGCCATGCAATAACCTTGTGTTGATTTTAAGTAGGTTATAGCTCATTCAGGGTAGCTATTAGTTGAGCCTATGCACTTTAATTAAGTTAGCTAATGCAGTACTGTTAGAAACCATGCACTAGCACTTAGCAAGTGCGCTACATTGGGGTATATGATGTAGCCATATCTTCTATTGTGCATGACAATGCAAGAGTGTTAGTTCACATGCATTTAAATGATTTTACAATCAACTAATGATTTACCTGATTGTTAAAGGTTTATTGCCATGTATTTGTATTGAGTTCATGGTTTAAAAAATTATTTGCTATAGTTACATGGAAAATACCATGATCATAATTAATGATTAATGGTTAAAGAGTGATAGAATATTTGATAAAAGGAAACTGTACAGTTGAACATTTATAAAGTGTACTATTTGGTTTATTAGTAACACTTTTACACTTTTGAGGTTACAATGATGCCTTAAAGAAAAAAACTAAGATTGAGAAAAGTATTCAGTTGTTATAATAGCCTGTTATCAGGGGCGACATAGCTCAGGAGGTAAGACCGATTGTCTGGCAGTCGGAGGGTTGCCGGTTCAAACCCCGCCCTGGGCGTGTCGAAGTGTCCTTGAGCAAGACACCTAACCCCTAACTGCTCTGGCGAATGAGAGGCATCAATTGTAAAGCGCTTTGGATAAAAGCGCTATATAAATGCAGTCCATTTATCATACAGGCTGGGTTTTTTTGGATACCCGAGAAGAAACCTGTGAACCTAGGATTCTCTCCCTGACGAGAGAGATGGCGAGCTGACTAACTTGATCAACTTGATTCATCTTCATCCATTTGAGGAAGGACCCCCTGATACCCCTTGTTTCTCCCAACCCCACTCTGGTGTGGTAGGATTGTGATAGAGAAATTACACAATGTTATTTGATACTTTTTTTTTTTTTTTTTAAATAGTGCACCCAACCAACAAAACTGACTTGAAACTAACTAAATTGAACTTGACCAATTGAACTGAACTAGACTGAACAGAAGACATTCAGAACTTAATGGACAGTGGATACAGTTACAACACTCAGGACATTGATATGAAAACAAATGAATGTGTTTGAATGTGATAACTAAATGCCGGCTATTGTCATTACATTTTCTTTAATACAGTTCTAACCATTTTGCACTTACTTTCTGGCTCCGGTTGTTCATTGTGTCCATCTCTTCATTCATAACCTCTCCTTACGAACCTAGCTTTAACCCAAAAATATTTACCTACTGCTAACTGACCCTTAGGTGGGTTACATGCAGATAGCAGCAGCAGCATTAATTCTGGTGTGTACAGTTGCATTTTATCTGCTCCTGTTCAAGCAAATGCTTCCAAGCTTATTGGTCTGCACTTCATCCTACAGCAAGGCAATGATCCCAAACACACTGCTAAAGCAACAAAGGAGTTTTTCAAGGCCAAAAACTGAAAAAATTGTTGACTGGCCAAGCCATTCAACCAATCTGGATTCAATTGAATATACGTTTTGTATGGCGAAGCCATCTAGCCTCCAAAATAAACAGGAGCTGAAGATGGCGCCTGGCAGCACATCACCAGAGAAGATACTCAGCATCTGGTGATGTCTGTGGGTCACAGATTTTAAGCAGTCATTGCATGCAAAGGATATGTGACAAAATACTAAACGTGACTACTTTTATGTACATAACATTAATACGTCCCAAACATTTTGGTGCCCTGAAATAGGAGGGCTATGTATAAAACGTGTTGTAATCTCTACATGGTGAAGCATAGAAAAATACCCTTAAAAACTTTAACTACATGTGAAATGTTTGATGACTGATCTAAAATTGTGGAGTACAGAGCCAAATCAAGAAAAAATAGGTCTTTGTCCTAAAGATTATGGAGCTCACTACATATATATATATATATATATATATATATCCGAGTGATCACCTTTATCCTATGAGGAAACATCTATCCTGATGGGAGTGCTGTCTTTCAGGATGACAATGCCCCCATCCACAGGGTCACTGAATGGTTTCAAGAGTATGAAAATGATGTGAATCCTAATCTATGGCCTTCGCAGTCACAAGATCTCAACCCAATTGAACACCTATGGAAGATTTTGGACAGATGTGTTAGACCACGCTCTCCACCACCCTCATAAAAACACCAAATGAGGGAATATCTTTAGGATGAATTGTGTTCCATCCCTCCAGTAGAGTTCCATATTTGTAGAACCTATGCCACGGTGTACTGAAACTGTTCTGGTGGCTCACGGTGGCCCAACAACATACCAAGACACTTTGTTGGTTTTTCCTTTAATTTGTCACCCGTCTGTATATACCTTAGCTAGCATCAAAAAAGTCAAAACGCAATAAAATATGTCAGTAGACTAGAGAATCTGTCACCACTTAATCTTTTGTATCTATTGTAACCATAGCTTGCTTGCACTGCAGCTAGTGCATGTGGGAGTTCACAGGACAGGAAAACTGTTACCAAGTGGCAGCATGTGTGTTCAGTCAGCAGTGTACATCTTCTATCCCATATCCATATTTAATGAAAAACCGCTGACCGTCCTACTTCTTCATCATTGCATTCCTCACCAAAACGTTTTAGCCTCAGTTGCTGGTAAATTATTAGCATGCCCTGCTATTGTGAACGTTGTCATTCATACCATAAATAAACTTGACTGCACTTAATTTGTGTGACTGTGGACTCTTTGATTGGATTAAAATGTGACTACTTTTTAATTTGTATGCTTTATTTTACCTAATGTCTCAGAGTGGACAGGAATGCATGCAGTATGTTTTCATTTTAAGTGGTGCGATTATAGATTATAGGGGCATTCGTGAATATGGAGATTCACTGAGGAGGGTAAAATTGGGGGGGGGGGTCAGTGTCCCCTTGGCCCCTCTCTTGAACATTCTTCCTTCAAAACATCAGGAGGATCCACTCCTTGCTTGCCCCCTACTGAACCCAGGTATTGAATCAAATGTCTGTGGTGGTCCACTCCTTGCTTTCCCCCTACTGAACCCAGGTATTGAATCAAATGTCTGTGGTGGTCTGTTAGAATCCTAAATTGACTACTGAAACTCTTCTTGCTGGAATCCCTGCTTCCACCATCAGGCTCCTTCAGGTCATCCAGAATGTTGCAACTTGCCTGATCTACAACCTCCCAAAGCATTCTCACATCATCCACTTCTCACTTCCCTCCACTGGATACCTGTTGCATCTGTCATCAAATTCAAAACCTTGGTGCTAGCCTACCAGGTTGCTAAGAGGATTTGTTAGGGTGCAATGTGGGTTGGAGATCACAGAAGATGAGAGACAGTCCAAAAAATGTGGTGCTAATAGTGCAATTTATTTAAGGGTGCACAAGTTGTACGTGCAAAATATTTACAGGGAAAAAAACAAACAAAAAATATATCAAAATAAAAACAAAATGTACCATAAATAAATAAATAAATAAATATAAAGAAAAGGTACAGTATTCTTGGCTATGCCTGTTCAGAGGCCCAAGACCAGCAGATAGAACACCAGATAATTGCAGGCTGCAATTGCTTACCACGCAACCAAGTCTTAACAAAAAAAAATATCCAGAGCACTCATCCCCTACCCCTTCCATTTGGCACTTACCATGCATAGAAGGACATACTATGATATGTCCTTCTATGTATGCAAAGTGTAATTTTTGTGCAGAAACACCAAGTTTCCTTTTAATTCCAAGCTGAATTTGGCCATATAAGAAATGTATGCAATTTCTGAAGTGGTTTTATTTTGAAATTCCACGTTGGATCATCATAATTATTTGTCAGGGATACTATTTGCAATCTGGCAATCTGAATTTGCCAATATATTTGCTGCATGAGTTTTTAAAATTGCTTTTATTCTGAAATTCCACATTGGATCGTTATAATTCTTTCTAAGTGATACCATGAGATGGTCCTCAATGCATACAAAGAGAAATTTGTCTGTGGAAATGCAAAGACTCTTCACAAGTCAAAAAATAGTTGCTTTAATTATTCAATCGGCAATCACAGGTTTATTACAAATAAAATGGCAAAAGTTGAGCTCTTCTGTGTTGGGGAACAGTGGCGGAAGTTGTAGCCAGAGGCCGAGAGAGACTGAGAGTAGGACTAAAGCCGCGTTTCCACCGCAGGAACTTTACCCCGGAACTAGGAACCTTTTGAGGAACTCAGTGCGTTTCGACCGCAGAAACTAGGGTCTAAATTTAGTTCCGTTTATTTTAGTTTAGTTTATTTTACCCCCAAAAAAGTTCCTGCTCGGGGGGTAGTACTTTTCAAAAGTACCGGAACCTTTGGGGTGGGACGCAAGCGCTGAAAATTTCTGATTGGTCGACTACTTGCAGTGTTTTATTTGAACCGCCATGTTTAAAAATATGCAGCCGCAAACTGATTTATTTTCATAATAACTTCAAATCAAACTTGTATGTTATGCGGCGCAGTAGCCTAGTTTTGGTTATAGCCTGCCAACGTCTTGGAATTATAACGTGTGCTCTTCTGTTCTTTTCTTGCTTTAGTATTCGTTTTATAAAATGCTAAGCATTCGTGCTGGGACAGCATATTACGTACCAAAACATTCAAACGGATTAATTCGGTTGCTGAATATTTTCTTCCGGATTTTCTTTGTTAGCCCGTTGATTCAAAACGTTTGATACAGTTATGTGAGGTATGCGGTAGTTCTGCGTAATTCACATTGGTGATACAGTAAAAGCAAACTGGAAATCACCTTCCGCACTTTTTGTCAGGGTAAAATAACAGGTTAATTCTAGTAATCGTCCCTTTAGCTTTATCAGACTGCCGTAATTTTACTCTGCCATTCTTCAATTCCACAAAAAGACCAGGAAGACTATGGACTAATTTATGGTGCATGGTTCGCATCTGGAGGGCACACTTCGCTGCTCGGCTAGCAGTAACTTCGAAGGAAAGCAAACGGTGGCTGTACCACTGCTAATTTAAATTTTCACGCAAGTCCGAGTTTTCATTCTATTCTTGTCATTTTGCGATTAGCCTATATGGAATTGATGATGAGAAAGTAATCAAACAGCAAATTGTTTACAACGTGTGCATGTTTTCTGCTGTTGTTGCTAGTTATATTGGAAATGTGAATGCATTTTGTCGCCTCGGATGTCAAGACATGAAAGTGAATGTTTGCATAAAAACATAATGAATGTGTTTGAGAGGATATATAAAACAGTTACAATCTGACTATTGGCCTGTTATATCCTATTTGTTGCATAACAACGGTCCAAGTTCAACTACCAATGACAGTTTTGCTTGACAACGGTAAAATATGCCCAAACGGCTGCAGAAGAATATTTCAATTCCAGGTGATTAAATCGATAAAAATCAATAAATACAAAAGTAACCATATATAGTCATTGTTGGTAATCCGTTGTATATAAGTGGAATAAACCCCTCCGGGCTGTCCCGGTTATTAGAAAATAATGTAGGCTACTTCGGTGGTAGTATGGGGTTACAGAAGAAATCATAGGACAGATGGACCGACCATACATACATCAGTGGGCTAATTTGCCTAATCTTCCCGGGACTTTAGACCGCGGTGGAAACGCAGACAACAATGGGCTGAAGGAACCTTTTAGTTCCTTGAAAAGTAGTTCCTGGGACTAAAAGTTCCGGGTACTTTTGGTGGAAACGCGGCTTAAGAATGGAGTGGAGGAGCAGGAGTGGGGCCCCTACTCCAAGCAATGGAGGTCACTCAAGAAGATATTTCCCCTGCTGCATGCCTAGGGAAATAACTATGTGTGACGTAGAAGAGACTATGTGGCCAGATTAAGAGCAGAGATGGGACCTGGATTTTTTTGTTTATTCCCAGTACAGTAATTTTTCTTTTTTCTCAGGTTTCTTTTATTTTACATTGCGTACTCACTACATTACTGTACTAACGGAAAAAAAAGAAGCAAAAAACCATCTTAATGTTCTTTTCATATTTGTGTTGACCGGTATATTTACAGAATAGAATACTGTGTGCACATTACAGGACGGATCATGGTCCTATGAGGCCCCCAGGCACAAGCGTTTCTGGCGGCCCCCCATCTCCTCCACTCCGGACTGACGGACAACACAGACAAACATGCACACATGACCGTTATAAAATGTTTGTAGTAGTAGAAGTACTCAACAGAAACAATCTGAAGATGACTTATACAGAATTTAGTGCAGTCACAAAATGTAAAAAATATCAATATTCGATGGGAACAGCTACAACAATATGCCACAACTATGGAGTCAGAATAATAGCAAAAGTTGGGAGAATAGCTACAAGGCTGGCAAGCAAAAAAGAAAACTTTGCGTGTGCAGGATAACTTTTTTTAAAAACAATGCACATGCAGCAAGGATTTTCGGTGTGAAAGTGGGATTTTTGTTTTTTCTCTGCGCATGTTTTTTTAAAGTTTTGGCAGCCTCCTCGCGGGCGAGTTTTACTTTTGGCATGGGTTTTGACCTTACAGTATATAATATGTGACCGCTGAACTGTATAAGAACTTATACTGTATACTTCTCATACAGTTCATTGGTTTCGACCTCCAAGCTATGAGGATTTTTAGAAAAGAAACATGCTAAAGATGATTATACTTGTAATTTGTAGCCTTGTTTAGAAAAGCGCTATACAAATAGTTATTGTTATAACTACTATAATAATACTTAAGCACATGCCTACTGTGCACTAAAGCACTTAGAGAAATGTGCTGGTATAATACAAAAATGTTTCTTAAGGCAATGTGAAGAATAAGTCACTCTTTCTAAAACTGATCATTGAGGGCAAAGATATCTGATGGAAAACACATTTGCAATGTACAAAAATGCCAAATTACTCAAACATACAAAGCACTGTCTAAAAGTCATTCATTCAAAATTTTGGCTTGCCATTAAAAGTATTGAAATCAAAATTACACCAAGTTAAAAGAAACAATATTGCCTATCTTACGTCACACAAATTAAGCTGTACTCCAAAGCAATCATACCCAAATGTTTCCTAAATTGTTTCAAGTAACTTGGACCTGAGTGTACAAACATACAGTACATTAATGGGGCATTAACATACTGTATGTGTGGATAGGTTTGTGAGAGTCAAGATTTATAGATTTATGTAAAATTGCAAATTGATTGATTTAATATGTAAAATTTTTATCTGTATTTATCCGCCCGGCCTTTCTGCAGCATGAATGATTTTATGTTTCTTGGTATACATGTCTGTTTGTAAATGTGAATGTTACATGCTGCCAGGGAAATGTCCCTATGGGGATAATGAAGTATTTTATGGATGCGTACAGAATTTATTTTACAGTCAGTATTTATTTAAAATTGCAAATATACAATAGCTTGTACATTTTGAAGAAGAAGGAAAAAAATGTTTAAAGGAGTACCATGGTGGTTGAACGTGCCACTTCCCAGTTGTCTTCAGACAACAACAAAACAAATGTGCATAATTTTTTTATTCTTCAGTCATTTCAATGTACTTTAAAACGTATTTTTCTAAGCCTAAATTTCCCACTATAAAAATTCACCCGAACCGTCTGGGCGCGGTAATGAGAACTGTCAGTTAGCTATGACCGTACCCCGTTACCATAGCTACCCCAATGATACGCGCTCTCTTTGGGAGACTGAATTTTCACAAGCTAGCTAGCTTAGTATTATATCAAGTATCGATAGATAGCTAAGGTAAGGACGTTGACTTATATCCAATTATAATTTTTGCGATCTAGCTAGCCAAGTTAAGATAAAAGCACAACTATAACGTCCTCATAAAAGCGAACTAGCAAGCTAACGTTATCGATAACATTGCCTTATGAAAGCAAACCTCCTAGCTAGCTAACGTTAGCTAGCTAGCTAAATGAATATAACCAGAAATAATCTAAAAGCACTCTAATTTAAGTGAACCTAACGTTAGTCAAATATTTGCATTGTCTGAACAGCAGGATGGTGTGTACTGTCAGATTTCTTTACGGGGCGTGGAAATGGGAGGGGTTACTGTGTTCGTTACGTAGCAAAATGACAACTTTCTCAACCGGTTGAATTTAAAACGCATATTTCTCCAAAAATACAGAACGGGCATATTTAATACTTTGCTCATTGTGTTTCTTCAATGCCTCTTGTGCAAATAGCACATAAAACCGAGAAAGTGTGAAAATCACCATGGTACTCCTTTAAAGTTTAAGGCTTTATTGTGTGGATGTGTGAAGTCGTTAGCAAATTTGGTCAGTTGAAATGGAGTCACAGGGTACGGAAATTAATGCTTTTAAGGGCTGAGAGTCTGTGGTCATTGTGGTTATTTCTGTAGCGAGCCCTGGAAAGTGCCAAACTCTTGGTGCTGTATAGGTATGGGGCATGCTGCCCCACCAAGTTGTAGCTTGGCGGGATGGCATACCTACAATCTCAATCTGAAGAAAAACACTTTTTCAACGTACAAAAATTCCAAGTTACTCACACACACAAAGAAAATATGTTTTTCTGCAGATATGATTAGGGGTTCAATCCCCAAGGGCTGAAACCCTATTGTTTTTGCTTTTGTGCTGGTTTATCATTAATCTTCTTCAGAAATGTTTGCGCAAATTTTCGTGAGATGGTAAATGGTAGAGACATGAAATTCTGATTCCCACTGATTGGAAGTTCTGTGCAAGTGCTGCCCAAGAAATATGACCCCAATCGGCCTGATGGGGGCGCTATAATTAAAGGTCAAAATTTTGATAAATTTTCATTTAACTCCTACGCTGTGAGTCCGATTTACACAAAACTTGCTACAGGCATCCATCTATCCTCACTGTACAAATTTGCCTCTAGAACCACTAAAGTCCATCTACTAGATTTTCCACCATTTTTAATTTTTTACATCTCCTCCTAAACCGTAGGTCCGATTGCTACCAAATTTTCTGTGGATCATTACTGGACCAAGCTTATCAAGTTATTAAAAGCTTGTTGATATCTTATTGCGTTTTGAAGATCTTGACCAATGAACTTCAAAAGGGCGTGGCTCAGCACATAAATACAGTACATCTATTCTCACTCTACAAATTTGCCTCAAGAACCATTAATTAACTGACTGAGTTACTGACTGAGTGAGTTAGTGACATTGCCGGTCATAAAGGTCCTTCACATCTAAAAATGACCATTCAAGAATGTAAATTGGAATTGGATTTAGCTCGAATGAGTATGTATGGGTATATCCTGGTATTATGTGGCACCTCGAGTGTACCAGTAAATGAAATAACAATTACAAACAGAAATATATCCATTAATTATAAGTGTGTTGAATGCTCCCTTTTCCCAAACCCAATACCTATCATTAAATAGTTTTCATGCAGACACAATCAAACCGTAATTTATTTTTTTATTTAGTTCTTGTAGATATGAAGACTGTTTTTCTTATAGTTCTTGTATGACATGATGATGATGGTCCTATACTACTGTTAGTTTGTTGTGCAATAAAACCTTTTCATTCATTCATTGAGAATGAGCATATTGTGTCAAGTCAAATTCCTTGTATGTATAAATGGACTTGACTATTACAATTACTCTGATTCTGACTGTGAGGCCGAATGCGGAAGTGGAGGTGTTTGTGATTGAACTGTGAGTAAAATGAATGACAGAAACACGGATGTAATATAAAATGAACCATGTAAAACAATGGGTATCGCATTATTTAAACTGTGATGTTTGGTTGCAATAAACGGGAATGTGAGCGAATTATCGCATTGCGTTTTATTTATGGGTATGACATTATTTAAACAGTGGAGATGTTCGGTTGCAATAAACGGGAATGTGAGCAAATTATCGCATTGCGTTTTATTTATGGGTATGACCGAACACTCGGCTATGCTAAACACAGTTAACACGTGCGAGCTATTCACGCTCTTGGGGACTCGTGGACTAGCGAAAAGGAACGGGGGATCCTTTTCACACTGACTAGTTCTTATTGCACTTCGCAGCTTTCACCTTCTAAAGGTCCGTGTTGGCTTGAACCCCGGAATCGCCGCTTGCGGCTATATTTTCTTTTTGTACTGCGTTTTTGTACTGAGTGATAATTGCAATTTTTAGTTAAGTAAGAGAGTGTAACGCATCTGAGAATCCAAGGGGGGTTTTGAACTCAAGCCTGTCACTTGCCCAAATGTCCCATAGGAAAACACGCTAAAGAGTGAGCCACTAATTGGGGGCTATGATTTCTCTCCGAGCGCATGCCAGTGGAAGTAACGATTTTGATTCCTATTTATATGCTTCATTTTGATGAGAACCAGGTAAATTAATCTGACATTTGTTTTACTCTGTTCTTGTAAAGCTTACAATTCTCTTTAAGATGATCTAAATATAATGCACTTGTAAGCGGGGTTTTGAAAAGTGCAATACAAAAATTATGTCAGATTGTTTAAATATGTAAATTAATTAAATCTTTAGACTGTCGAGCTCATGAAGCTGATAGCATCTGCTACCGATGTGCAAGAAAAAATTGACAGAGGTGAATTCAGCATTCTACCTCTTTGATGTCATACTTCAAAAGGTAAGATGTGAATTCCGAGTTATTTCTGACAGATATTGGTTACATGATAAACAATAACAGTGATGTGTAAAGGGGACTAGTGACTTGTGTTTTCTCTTTTAAAGGTCATCATCAGGATCTTGGAAAAGAATGATGGCTTCAGCTGCTATTGGGCAGAACGTGCCATGGCCAGTGGATTTCACCATTAAAGGCTGAAGAAATTTGATTGTCTTGATTGTATTTATTTTTTTATTATTTATTTATTTAGGATGTTTTATTAAAGAAAAATCTATTGGAATAAGTGATTTTTGTCATATTTTATTAGCCTAAGCATATTAAAATTTTGACATGTCTCATTGCTGCATAGTTTCCTGAGGAATTATGATTATTTGGGGTACAACTACATCTGGGATTTAAGTGTGCACAGTTGTGACTCAAAGTTTGAATGTGGTCAATCGTTACCTGCTTTTCCATGGCATCAAAGCATATATTCAATAAGCATTGGTGCATCTAATCCAGGAGTGAGATTTATACTTGGGAGACTTTGGTAAGATTAGAATGAGTTAAATCAGAAAATATTCTCATTAGATAGGAAGACTTAATTTGTCGTCAACTCATTAAAGTTGTATTACATGAGAAATACCAGACTGGAATATCATACATGCAGACAAGCAGGTGTGAGGGTGTGTCCAGAGAAGAGATGACAACTCCCTTTTAGGGTAAGCAAGTGGTATCGTAGATGCAAGGGCAGGCAGGAATGCCTCAGGGTCGCAGTACACCAAGACACTTCTAAAACTAAGTGTAGGCCTACTGTAAGGCTGTAGTGAATACATGTATATTTAACTATACGGTAATTAAAATATGCATTATTTACAATTTATACATGAAAACCCATGAAGCCAGAATTACACCCGGCTTATGATTAGCCTAGTACGGACCACTAAGGGTGTTATTTTAACGTAGCTAAGGGCTGTGCTGTAACCACAGAATTATCGTTAAAACTGGTATGCAATAATGAACGACTCATATACAAGTGGCAACATCTTACAAATCAGTGGTAACTGCATCACTCCTTCGTTTACACACACCAGCTAGCCAGTGAATAACTGCTGGCATCTTCACTTTTCTTTCTTCTTCTTCTTCTTCTTCTTCTTCTTTGATTTTAATTGGCGGTTGGCAAACTTAAATAAGTGCATTACCGCCACCAACTGTATGCATTGCTATCTGGTTCAGTTCTCTCAAACAATAAATAAAACAAGAGCCCAACCCTCCCATATCTGACTCACGATTCTTTATTTTCCGTCTTCACTTTCAAACGAACTTGTTTCCTAAATGAAGGAGGTCAGGTGACCAATCGTGGTGCGGAGGTTACGTAAGTTCCGGTCCATGACGAGGAGGTCACGTGCTTCCGGTCCCCAGCAAGGAGGTCCTCCTGGAGGAGGTTGCCCAATCTGCTGCAGGCAGGTTGGGGCAACATGGCTCAGGAGGTAAGAGCGGTTGTCTGGCAGTCGGAGGGTCGCTAGTTTGATCCCCCACCCTGGGTGTGTCGACGTGTCCCTGAGCAAGACACCTAACCCCTAATTGCTCCCAATGAGTTGATTGGTACCTTGCATGTCAGCCTTTCATCGTTGGTGTGTGAGTGTGTGTGTGAATGGGTGAATGAGAGGCATCAATTTTAGGAGATTTAGCGCCTGGGAAGAGGACCAGAATACCGGTGCACCTGGGCTGAGGAGCAGTTTGGAGCCGTGGAAGTGTATCGTGTGGTCGGGCTGGGGCAGAGGATTTGTCAGCAGCTACGCTTCTTTGGATTCCTTCTTCCGTCAAACTAAATTAAAATATAATAGCATATATAATAGCATATTGTACTGCATTTACTTAATTTATTTCTTAATCTAACCTCTGCCATAACAGCATAGAGAGAGAGAGACGGATTGGTGGCTCTGCAGCAACTGTGCTGTGACTGGAGCAAGAGATGACCGGTAGTTCAAATGGGGCTTCAGACATATCAATGAGTGATATGAATTTTACAACGGTGGTGAAAGACTAAGGGAAAATACAGGTAGGCTAATTGCCCATAGGTGTGAGTGTGTGAGTGAATGGTGTGTGTATGGTGTGTGTGCCCTTCAATAGATTGGCGGCCTGTCCAGAGTGTTCCTGCCTCTCGCCCAATGCATGCTGAGATAGGCTCCAACACCCCCTGCGACCCTGCCCAGGATAAGGGTGTATAGATAATGGATGGATGTACATGGGTCAGTGGAAATGTTGGTCTTGAACTGGCTAGATGTGATACAAGCAAGAGCGCTTCGGTTGTACTGTGGAGCAGTTAAATCGACTCCTAATACTGCACTTAGGGTGGAATTGGGTGAGATGCCTTTGGGTTTGATGTTGTACTGGGCTGCTTTAATTTACAGGGCATTTACCATGATGGGCACACAACCCCAAAAGTATTAGAGAATTGCTGGGAGTATACCAGTGGAAATAGCAGAAGTTTTGGATGGGCGGTTGGAAAACAGGTCAATGAATATGGGGTAAAATAATTTTCTTTCAGCCCAGTTGTGCCAATGGCTAATATGCCACCCTGGTTATTTCACAAACCAGTTGTAGCATTTTGTCTGATGGGGCAATGTAGAGAAGACATTGCTGAGATACGTGTACTTGTAACAAGGTACCTCAGAAGTAAATATTCCTCCCTGCCAACATTTGATGCCTCAAAAGATCCTTTATCTGATCATGTAGGAACAGATGTTTATATTCCAGACTTCAGTTTGAAACTGAGCAATAGAATATCAGATAGTTTGTCAGTATATACTGCTAAATTACTGGCAATTGTAGTGGGATTGCAATGGGTTGAAGAGGTGAATCTGGAGAGAGTGGTTATATGTTCAGACTCATCATCAGCTCTGCACAGTACATGCTCTTATAAATCGAACAGAAGAGATCTGCTGCTTGAAATATATATGCCACTTTTCAGGCTTCATAGAATGGGCATTATAGTAGAGTTTTATTGGGTGCCAGCACATGTGGGTGTTGGGGGAAACAAATTGGCAAAAAAGACCTTAAACAAGGAACTTTTTTCCCTAAACAAGGATTGATATTGAGGTCCCATAAAGCAGAGGGGAGGCAAAATTAATCAGGACAGCTAACATGGCAGAGTGGCAGGAACAGTAGAATAATGGCAAAGATGGCAAATGGCTATACAAACTGCAGAACTCCATTATGGCAAAGCAGGTTAAGGGGAAAAATAGGAAAGAGGAGGTCCTGATTGCCATGATAAGGTTGGGGCACACTGATGTGAATTCTTCTTTGTGGCTGATGGGGAGACACGTGGATGGGTTGTGCGAAATGTGTATGGTACCGGAGATTGTTGGCACATAATAATGGTGTATGACAAATTTGTCAATGAAAGAGCAATGTTATTTAGCAGGATAGTGAAGGGCAGTGGTAGGGTCGGTGTTAAAGACATTTTGGGTGAGGGGGAAGGCTCATGTAGGAATGACACGGCTGTAGTGCAATATCTATTAGAAATGGGTTTGGGCTATAGAATCTGACTACTGGCCTAATTTGCTCCACAAGTCAGTCTTTGACCAAGTCACAATGGTCAAATTCACTGCAGAGCCTGTACTGTTAACCACTTTTTAACTACGCTACTGCAGCTACCCTGCAACGCCACATTTCTAAATTAATGTTAGCTAGCCCTATAGGTCCTCTACCTAAGGGTGTGCCATGGTAGTTTCAACAGTTTATTTTATTAATACAGTTATATAAATTCTGTAGCAGTAGCTGAACAAACGAACAAAGTGACAAAGACCAATCCATAGCCCCCCTCATTCATTAGGCTATGTGGGAGGACAACAAGCTGCTCTACCACAACTCTGTAGGTAGCAGTGAAAGGAGAGGAGAGAGCTGTGATATCAAGCAAATCGTGTTTGCTGTGTTCGACTATTTGTGTCTGAGGGCTGAGAATGCTCAAGTACGTATGCTGAACGTAAACGGTGATTTAGGATGTAGTTGGTGGTGCCTTCCTGAACGTCTAGTAAAAAACATTCTCTTTCAATACCTGCATGATCATTAAACCCACATAAACAAAACACAACAGGGGCCTCATGGTAGAATTTTTAATGGGCCACAGAACGACCCTGCCTCTACCAACATACAAACAATTAGTAGGGCTGTCGTGTACACAATAACCCCATTAAAAACACTTCCATTTAAATATATGACAAACACTTGGTTGGGGGAAATAAATAAATAAATACAGATAAAAATATTGAGGCCTATTAAATAAATATTGAATCTGAAACCTATGCAGAGATATGCTTGCCCCATTAATGTACAGAATGATTGTAGGCTACACACAAGGCCAAGTTACTTTAAATAATTAATGAAACATTGGGTAGCATTGCTTTGGAATACAGCTTGTTTAATTTGTGTGAGCTAAGAGCCAAGATAGGCAATATTGTTTATTGTAACTTGGGATAAATTTGATATCAATACGTTTAATAGCCTAGATTTTGCTAGTTTGAATTAATGACTTATAGACAGTCATTTGTATGTGAGTAACTTATCATTTTTGTATGTTGAAAACGTGTTTTCCTTCAAATAGCATACGATCTAGATTTCGTGTTCCTGGCGCTTCCTTCCTTTGACAACAGATTTAAGATCAGTTTTTCAATTTCAAAGACCACCAAAATCATCCATCCATCATTTTTCTCTGATCCAGGATCAGCTAAATAGTGCAAAATGAAGCAAGACATTATTCGAAAATCATTCCCATAATACTTTGCACGGTCCGATTTTTCCCCCATTCGATTCCCAAGATGGCGGACAGGCGGCGGCGACGGAAACGCGCTTCCCAGGACAGTGAAGAGGAGGACGAATCCGGTTCGGGTACAGAGAGCGGAGGGTCCTGTTCCGCTGGAGGAAAGGCACGAATAACTGTCCAGGAGCCTGTGGTGTTACCTACTGTACACGTTCGGACGAAAAGCGAAGAAGAATCGGAATGTGTGAGTGTTCCGTCTCTCATCTGTTCTATGGCTTGAAAATGGTTCTTTCCAAGGGTAGCTAACTGGCTAGCTAGTCACCAGAGCTGCTTTATCCAGGCCACACGGCTTTAGTAACACACAGCGCGTATCCCCCCGGAGGAAAATGTGATGATACAAATTTTCGGAGTATTGTAATGGGGATCTTTAAAGGTTCCTGGAAGAATTATCAAATTCTAGTAGCTAGTTTACGATTTGCGTCTTTCCACACGCGGTTCAGGAAGCTCGGACGGCTGGCTTCTTAGCTACAGGCTGATAATTTACATCTAAATCGAAATACTGAATCTAGTATTTAAACGTATTTGTGGTAATGCGCTATTTAGCCCTAAGTGTAAATATTAAATGCCGTAGGATCGTAGAGTAGCAACATGGCTAATATTGGGTAACAATCTAAACTAGGCAAACGTACACAGTGTTGGTCATTAGCTAAACTGCGGCGGCGTGCTACGACCATACGGTCTATGGCCACGACTGAACCACTTGTACGCTAGTTAGCTATAGCAGCACTGTGGAGACCGCCCTAACTGCTAACTTAAACCATAAAGAATTTGAAACGATATTATAACTTATTTACATTCGCTTGGTGAGTGTTGTCACCTTTTGTGATCTGGGCCTTGTCGGTAAAGCTGACGATATGATGAACGTGTGTTGAATTGTTCCATTGATAAAAGGTATCGTTATTGCTATTATAAAAAATATCAAATGTTTGAGATCTATCCTGCTTGGTCTTAAAATTGATCGCATTCTTCACTAATTCAATTCTTCTATCCTGCAGGAAAGCGAAGACGCCATAGGTGAGGGTAAGTGTGTTGGATCATTTTTGTCCATTCCTTTTCTGCACAAGATGGAAGAATGTAACGAATGGTTTTAAATAATATGCTTCAGAAGCTGATCATTTGAAGTGATTACTTCATTAGATGTAATTAGCTTAATACTGGACTGTCAGCTAGTAGTAACCAACACGAAATAAACAGTCTAACGTCTTTCTTTATAAACAGTTGCGGATATGATTTGACCTGATATTATACCCTTATCTTTTGACTTGTCTGTGTTTGCAGCAGTGTTGTCTGACTATGACAGCGCTGACCCGGAGGATAACGGTTCTCACTCTGAGGTAAGTTTGGCAGCATTTGAGCAATAGCAGGAAGGACTTGGTGGTAAAATGTTGATCCACTTATTTTTAACATAATTGGGAAGGTAATCATTCAAGGAATTCATCCTATGAAGGTGAATTTTTCATATAAATTATTCTGTTTCATGTGTGCATTTATTTTGTGTTCTTTTCAAATTTATGCAGGAATTGTAATAACACTTGTTGGGTATTCTGGCTTGAGCCAACCCAGGTGATGCCAGAAGCAGACCTCTTGCAGGTGGTTTCCATTAGTGCACTGAAGACTTGAAATTTGAAGCTAAATGAAGAGCTTGTGTTGTATATGGCTTCCAAAATACAACATCTGCAGTTTTAAGTACCTACTTAATACAGAAAGTTTATGATGTAACGTTTCCATTTTTGAATTTTCCTGTCACTGTAAGCTATACAGTGTAATATCTGTACTGTGGTCCTATAATCATGGCTGCCCAAAGCAGTGTAGTGAGTGGGATTTTTGGTAATATGAGGACATGCTTGTGCGAGGAGCAGAATTTGATCAGGAACCAAAATGATCTCATTCTCTTTAACCCAGGGAGAGGACGAGGAGGAGGAAGAGGTGGTGGTGGTGGTGGAAGGCAAGGGGTTTAGTGATGAAGAGGTATCCAAACAACCTGAGCCTCAATCTGCTACAGATAAGCTTGTTGGAGATTTGGGAGAAGAAGAGGACAATGAAGAGGAGAGTGTGGATAAAGAAGTCAAGTCTGATGAAAAGGGGAACCTGGAAGGAGAGAGACAGAGTGGGGATGGACAGGTATGTTACCTCAATTTCTTTCCTTGCTTTTGTCATTGACTGCGTTTAGCCATCTGCCTGTGTTCTTTTGTTCTTTGAATCGATGATTTCCGTATTATGTACGGAACCGCATGCGCGTCCGCGCGACCAGTACAAGTCCGCAGCTGTCCGCGGATGCAGAACACGGAAAGTATGTCCGAGCCTTATGGATGCACAGGGACATCAGGGATGCTGCCTAGATAACCACTTCTGAGATTGTTGGATGAAACTGGGGCTAATGGCTGAGCCACTAGAATGATGTTTTACTTGATTACCAGATTGCCAGATAGATGCTATGTGTTATTTACAAAAAACTGCTGAAAATAGGAAGGTAATAAAGATTTTTTTCCAAACTGCTTGTTAAAATTTTCACAACATGGTTGAATTCTATTGCAGAAGTAGTTTTTTTATTTTTTATTTTTTTACCACATCTGTGGTATTTCTGGTGAAAATGTGATCTCACACTTATGTCTTTTTGACAAAGTAAGCAGTGAGCAGTTAACATTGGTTGCCTCATAACTGCACAATTCTGAAGAAGTTTGAGTTATAAATGCAAATCTCTTCTAGAAAATGAAGTGTTTTGTGGCTGTTCTTGTTGCGATTCTTGTTCAGGTGGCTTGTCTTTGTGGGAACAGCTTTTTGGTTTGATAATTTGATTCAAATTCGGGTCAGTCCCACACCAAAGAAAACCTTGTTATGGTAATTTCACATGAACACTGAATTGTAATAGATTAATTGTACATGATGACTGTTCTTCAGATTTAGTATACTGCTTTTGGGACATCCTGAGGTCTGGATGAGTGAGCTAGATTTCTTTTGAAAACTTTAGGTCACATTATCTTCCTTTTCTGTTAAAGGCTAGTGCTACAGCACCCTGGTTCTGGACAGCTGCACACCAGCGTGTTTTCCATAAACCACTGGGGACAGCTAATTTGTGTCAATAATTATTAAACAGTCATTGGTGTTGAATTCTTTTTGAAGTGCCAGGCTGGAGCAAAACCCTGAAGCCTCTGCCCCCACTGGAATTGGGTTTTTTGCTCACTCTGGATAAATTCTTCTAAATGCATAAATGCAATGAAATGGGTTTAATAAACTTAATTGCCTAAAGTACATTAGGGCTATGGGGTACAACAGCTAAACAGATGTTTACTAAAAAGTACATGGAATTGTTACAGAAACAGAAGTTGTGTGCTTTTTAAATAAGTGGTTTTCTGCCATAAATTAAAGATTAAACCAAAATGAATAGACAGCAGGCTTCAACAGAGCATATTTAGTATTGACGAGGTTAACAACTTGCTTAAAGCACCACGTGGCTTTTAAAACGGCATATTTACCATACGCCAAGACTGTAGATGCTCTGATTATTTTTTCTGTGGGCTTTTTGCACTGGATATTTCACTGGCCGCACAAGGCATGTATTTATTAATTCTAACTGGCTTGGTTAGTTGTCAATCATTGAAATGGATGATGTGCATACCAGTGATCTCAAGTGCTGGTGAGCTCTGAAATGCTTAATGCTGTGTATCTATAGTAGGGCTTAAAGTATATATTGGTCAGCTGATATACAGGCTTCCACAGAAATATTTTTATCTGGGGAAATACCGCAGAGAAAGCACTGAAAGTCTCTTAAAAAATAAACCGTATTCATGGCATTACAGTTATTTAGAATAATAGCCATGCATAGGGGTGCATCTCACTGAACTCTGGTCCATCTGTTATCACACTGAAGAACTTTCGCAAGTCAGAAAGAACTCTGGGCTGGCATTCAAGCGCAGGTTGCATTAAGTAAAAATAGCAAACATTAGTGGATGCAAACACTGTCAAAACATTAACGAATAGCCTAACACCAGTAACCAAGGCAATAGCCGCGTTTCCACCAAAAGTACCCGGAACTTTTAGTCCCAGGAACTACTTTTCAAGGAACTAAAAGGTTCCTTCAGCCCATTGTTGTCTGCGTTTCCACCGCGGTCTAAAGTCCAGAAGATTAGGCAAATTAGCCCACTGACGTATGAAAAAGCGACGTTGCCGTCGGTCCATCTGTCCTATGATTTCTTCTGTAACCCCATACTACCACCGAAGTAGCCTACATTATTTTCTAATAACCGGGACAGCCCGGAGGGGTTTATTCCACTTATATACAACGGGTTACCAACAATGACTATATATGGTTACTTTTGTATTTATTGATTTTTATCACCTGAAATTGAAATATTCTTCTGCAGCCGTTTGGGCATATTTTCCGTTGTCAAGCAAAACTGTAGTTGGTAGTTGAACTTGGACCATTGTTATGCAACAAATAGGATATAACAGGCCAATAGTCAGATTGTAACTGTTTTATATACCATCTCAAACACATTCATTATGTTTTTATGCGAACATTCACTTTCATGTCTTGACATCCGAAGCGACAGAATGCATTCACATTCCACAAATAACTGGCAACAACAGCAGAAAACATGCACACGTTGTAAACAATTTGCTGTTGAATTGATTACTTTCTCATCGTCAATTCCATATAGGCTAATCGCAAAAAGACAAGAACAGAAAGAAAACTCGGACTTGCGTGAAAATTTAAATTAGCAGTGGTACAGCCACCGTTTGTTTTCCTTCAAAGTTACTGCTAGCCGAGCAGCGAAGTGTGCGCTCCAGATGCGAACCATGCTGGTCTTTTGTGGAATTGAAGAATGGCAGAGTAAAATTATGGCAGTCTGAAAAAGCAAAAGGGACGATTGCTAGAATTAACCTGTTATTTTACCCTGACAAAAAGTGCGGAAGGTGATTTCCAGTTTGCTTTTACTGTATCACCAATGTAAATTACGCAGAACTACCGCATACTTCACATAACTGTATCAAACGTTTTGAGTCAATTACAACGGGCTAACAAAGAAAATCCGGAAGAAAATATTCAGCAACCAAATTAAACTGTTTGAATGTTTTGGTATGTAATATGCTGTCCCAGCACAAACGCTTAGCATTTTATAAAACGAATACTAAAGCAAGAAAAGAACAGAAGAGCACAGGTTATAATTCCGAGACGGTGGCAGGCTATAACCAAAAGTAGGCTACTGCGCCGCATAACATACAAGTTATGCAAGTTTGATTTCAAGTTATTATGAAAATAAATAGGTTTGTGGCTGCAGATTTTTTTAAATGGCGGTTGAAATAAAACACTGCAAGTAGTCGACCAATCAGAACTTTTCAGCGCTTGCGCCCCACCCCAAAGGTTCCGGTACTTTTGGAAAGTACTACCCCCCGAGCAGGAACTTTTTTGGGGGTAAAATAAAATCCCCGGAACTTAATTTAGACCCTAGTTCCTGCGGTCGAAACGTTTAGTTTGTGTGAGGCAATATTGCTTCTTGTAACTTGGTGTAATTTTGATATTAGTATCAGTACAGGTGCAGCGGTGAATTGTTTTTGACTAAAAGGAAATGTATAGCCTATACCTGGCATGAAGATGTAATTATCTTGCACCAGTTTCTATTCGACCGGTAACCTACCGGACCGAATCACAACGCAGATGTTTTCTAGTTTAATTTCGCAGGCGTCTGCTATCTGTACTAATGTTATACACTCGGTCTGTCGTCTGGTTAGCAAGGTAGCTAACGTTAAACTCAGTGAAAATGCCGAAAGTGGAACTGCATAAAATTTCAGAAATATAAATAAGCTTCCTGAAAAGATTTTACAGATGGAAAAGCAATAGTTTTATTTTTAGTTAGCCAGCAAGCCAGTGCAGTGGGTTAGAGGTTTTCTTGGATCCAAGGGGAGATTTGAATTCAGGTCTGTCACTCATCCAAAAAATTTCATAAGTAAACACGCTACCTAGTGAGCTACAAGGAAAGTAGTTATTTGAGTTGAGCAAAGTTGTGCTTTTTAAAACGTATATGTCTATTTTGTGTATCCATGGTTTTTATTGGCTTATATACTTAAATGTCCAATGAGGAGACGTATTATTTGTGGGCTTGGAGCATTTTTGATGATGTAATCAGGCAGGAGTTTTGGGCTTTATTGTATGGATGTGTGAAGTGTGGACGAAGTGAATTCTGTCTGTGGAAATGGGGTCAGAAGGTACAGAGATGAATGTTTTTAAGGGCTGAAAGTCTGTGGTCACTGTGGTTGTTTGTGTAGGGAACCCTGAAAAGTGTCAAACTCTTGGTGCTGTATAGCTATGGGGCATCCTGCCCCACCAAGCCATAACTTGGTGGGATGGCATACCCCTTAACCAACTAAAAATTAGATATGAAAGGTTAGGTGCCTATTTCATACCTAAGCTGGGTGTTTAATTCATGAAATTCTGTGAATTGGGTGCATCTCCAGTACATTGTCATTGAACTTAAGTGGGGGAAATTCTGTTGTAGTTTTCAGCACGCAGTTCAACTAGCTAATTTTTGTGCTTGGTATTTTGAGTTACAATAAAAGTTAAAATTTATAATGCATTTCTGTTTGTAAACACCAGCCGGAATGCTTCTGCTCTGGTATGGTTAACTAAAGCCGCGTTTCCACCAAAATTACCCGGAACTTTCAGTCCCAGGAACTACTTTACCAGGAACTAAAAGGTTCCTTCAGCCAATGGTTGTCTGCGTTTCCACCGGGGTCTAAAGTACCGCGAAGATTAGGCAAATTAGCCCACTGACGTTGTCGTCGGTCCATCTGTCATATGATTTCTTCTGTAACCCCATACTACCACCGAAGTAGCCTACATTATTTTCTAATAACCGGGACAGCCCGGAGGGGTTTATTCCACTTATATACAACGGGTTACCAACAATGACTATATATGGTTACTTTTGTATTTATTGATTTTCATATATCCTCTCAAACACATTCATTAACAGCAGAAAACATGCACACGTTGTAAACAATTTGCTGTTTTATTACTTTCTCGTTGTCAATTCCATATAGGCTAATCGCAAAATGACAAGAATAGAACGAAAATTCGGACTTGCGTGAAAATGTAAATTAGTAGTGGTACAGCCACCGTTTGCTTTCCTTCGAAGTTACTGCTAGCTGAGCAGCGAAGTGTGCCCTCCAGATGCGAACCATGCACCATAAATGAGTCCATAGTCTTCCTGGTCTTTTCGTGGAATTGAAAAATGGCAGTAAAATTGAGTAAAATTACGGCAGTCTGAAAAAGATAAAGCGAAGATTACTAGAATTAACCTGTTATTTTACCCGGATAAAAAGTGCGGAAGGTGATTTCCAGTTTGCTTGTACTGTATCACCAATGTTAATTATGCAGAACTACCGCATACCTCACATAACTGTATCAAACGTTTTGAGTCAATTATAACGGGCTAACAAAGAAAATCCGGAAGAAAATATTCAGCAACCGAATTAATCCGTTTGAATGTTTTGGTAGCCTACGTAATATGCTGTCCCAGCACGAATGCTTAGCATTTTATAAAACGAATACTAAAGCAAGAAAAGAACAGAAGAGCACACGTTATAATTCCAAGACGTTGACAGGTTATAACCAAAAGTAGGCTACTGCGCCGCATAACATACACGTTTGATTTGAAGTTATTATGAAAATAAATTGGTTTGCCGCTGCATATTTTCAAACATGGCGGGTAATGGCGGAAAATAAATACAACACAAATGCTACGAGTACTCGACCAATCAGAAATGTTCAGCGCTGCAAGCTCCACCCAAAAGGTTCCTGTACTTTCGGAAAGTACTACCCCCCGAGCAGGAACGTTTTGGGGGGTAAAACAAAGCCCCCAGAACTAAATTTAGACCCTAGTTCCTGCGGTGGAAACGCACTGAGTTCCTCAAAAGGTTCCTAGTTCCGGGGTATAGTTCCTGCGGTGGAAACGCGGCTTAATTTAGTGCTACTCCTTTAATGAGCAGATTCCACTCTTCTGCGGTGAAACTTTATCACTGTTTCCTCTTATTGTAACTTTGGACAGGACAATGAGGTTAACACCCCTTCTGTTTTTAAAAGTGCCATGGGATCTTGATGACCACCCTGAGTCAGGACTTTGCATGAACTAGTCCCTCCAGGAAATAAAAAAAGTAGTGCAAATTCAACCAAACTCCACAATAATTTTGCAGTTTTGCAAAATTCCCGTGATTTCTCTGCATTAAATGTCCAAATCCAGAGCCGTATAAAGAGCGTAAAAAAATACGAAGCAAATGCGTATGTAGGGGCTGCGGTCATAATGAAATGCATGACAAAATGGTTAAGGAAAGTAATCATAAGTACTTTTCTGTCACGGGAGTCTTCAATAACGTTGAATGGTGATCCATTTTATAAATAAATTTGTTCTGATGAAACAATTTGGTAGCCTAATTCTCATGATAAGACCACATTCCCCATAAACCCCAATTGTCACACTTCCCAGCGTCAGAGAAATCAAAACAACCGTGACACATCATCGCATCGCGCATTCAGGTGAAATTACACGATGAAGAAAGCGAACCCCTCACTTGCCAACGAAAATAGCTATATGCAGTAGACTGTGCAAAACAATTTCCAAATGTTTTACATGAAAGTGGAGGCAAACTATTTTGCACTCCGTGCATTACATTTACATTTATTTGGCAGACGCTTTTATCCAAAGCGACGTACAAAAAGTGCATTTCATGGTCATGGACAACTACAAAACACAGGTTCAATTAGATACAATACTTATTTTGTACAGCTATTTCTAGCCAAGAACACAGTTTAGTTCACACTATTAGTGAACACTATTCTGACCTAACCTCTGCAAAGCCAACTAGGCAGAAGAACAAGCTACAGTGTTAGGACAAATACAAATGACCAAAAAGTGCTGGGTTGGGGGAACATGTAACGAGTGTCATGAAAGGGGGGGGGGGGGGTGTGGATTTAGAATGAAATATACAGAGTGGTGGCAGTTAGTCCAGGTATAGTCTGAAGAGTTGAGTCTTCAGACCATGACGGAACATGGGTAGTGAGGGAGAGGTTTGAAGAGGGACAGGGAGTTCGTTCCACCACTGGGGAGCTAGGGTGGAGAAGCTCTGTGATCCCTTTGCTCGGGTTTGAGGGGGTACAAGGCGCCCTGCTGCTGCCGAGCGGAGTGGTCCAGCAGGCGTATAGGATCGATTCATGTCCTGCAAGTAGATAGGGGCTGTCCTGTTGGCTGCAGTGTAGGCGAGGGTCAGGACTTTGAACTGGATCCTGGCAGCGACCGGTAGCCAGTGGAGTGATCGCAGCAGAGGAGTGACGTGGGAGAATTTGGGAAGGTTGTAGATGAGTCGTGCGTTTGAGAGGGAGGAGATGGAGGATGAGGGAGAGGAGATGGGGTATGATACAGTGGACCCTGAGTTGTAGTTTCATACATGAGTTTATACACCCTTACAGTTGTAAGAGATTGCACTTCATTTTTGTGCATACAGTATGTGTTGAATTAATATTATTTAAAAAGCATTTAAAGCGCTTATTTTTACAGAAGATGTAGCCTATGTATTCTATATTTCAGTCACAGACTGTCTGTTTTGTAAAGCTAGGTCACTTTTACGATTTTTTTTGTAACTTTGAGCCCATGGTTCTTTATGTTCAGAAAATAAAAAAAGATGAGAGAAAATATTTCCAGCTATTTCTGTGATGTGCAGTATGCTTATTATCATAGGAAGTGATTACATATGACTCTTTCTTCATTAGGTAGTACAAAAAAAAAATCACAATTTTTTTCCTCGATTTGCAATTTTTGCCAATTCCTGCAATTTTACCGCAAAAAATCACATAAAACTTCACAAATTGCATCACAATTTTTGAGAAAAGCCCCTGCAAAAGGATTTTTGATCACAACAATCACAAAAAAACAAACAAACAAAAAAAAGCGAAATCCTGGAGGGACTAATTAACATCATATCCAAAGGATGGCATTTTCTGCTGCAGCATCTCCCATCTCTTTGTTAGAGCATTGGATTTCTATTTTTAGGTCAAGATGAGTGCCCTACTGTTGACTTAGCTTTTCTAACAGCAACTTTGTTTTCCGTGGTATCAAGTAGAAAGCATGTAATTGCTTGGCTTCAGCAGCTTTGACATGGGTACAGGGTGTTATGGCTGGTTGCATAGTGGCGACTGGTGGCAACACTGTTGAACTACCCCATTGCCAAAGATTTGCGTGATCACTAATACTCGCGATAATACAACTTTCTTCCCCCTCCTGTCTCAGGAAAGCACTGATGACCCAGAGAACAAGTCTGGCAGCAAGGCTGGCAAGAAGCTGGATGACGACGAAGACCGAAAAAACCCCGCTTACATCCCTCGAAAGGGTCTGTTCTTCGAGCACGACGTGAGGGGGCAGGCCCATGAGGAAGACATTCGGTGAGGGAGAGTAAACAGAGGAGAGGCCATTTAGCACATAAGGAAGAATGGAAGTGCTGTCAGAATGAACCAATGCGAGATGTGTCACCGGAACAGGATAGCATCTCAGTTCAACATCAGATGTGTACTGTAATAGATAATCTTTCTGTCTCTTGTCTCACTGTCTTCACAGGCCCAAGGGACGACACAGGAAGTTGTGGAAGGATGAGGGGCGCTGGGAGCATGACAAATTCCGAGAGGATGAGCAGGCGCCAAAGTCCCGCGAGGAACTGATTGCCATGTATGGTTATGACATCCGCAACTCCAATGGCCCCAGCGATGGCCGCCCCTTCAGGTCTCGTAAGCCGAGGTACTGTCATCTGGCCTCATCTCTTTGTCCCACCAGGGAGCTTTTAAAAAAAAAAAAGCTTTTAAAGGAACTTGTTTCATCCGTTGATCACAATTTTCAAAATCTCTTCCTAGTGTAAAGATCAGATACTTTAATTGAAGTAATCCATCTTTGATTGGTTACATTATTGCTTGTTACATTCAACAGCCTTCTTGGCAGCTCAATTTCCTGTTTTCTATAAATTATGAGTGATATTTGCAGTTTGGAAAATATGTATTTCCCTTCACATCAAATATGTGAATTTATCAGAAGCAGAACTGCGTATGTAAGGCTTGTTGTTTTCCTGTTTTTACCGATTTTCACCGTAAAATACCCTGATTATTTATTTATTTATTTATTTTAAAGGCGCTGATTGGTTTAAATTGATTTTCTCCAAGATTTTGTGTCCACACATCAGAAATTTGTTCCTGTTTGTGTTTAGGTAGAGAGTGTCGTCTCTTGACAAAATTGACCCTTGTCAAGCCCTTGCCCAAGTCCCACTCTCCTTACTGTTACTGTTGCCAATTCCAACAAGCTTTCGCACACAATTGGTGTCGGTCTTCACGTACACGAAAGATGGCTCACAGGCAAATTTCCCAAAAAAGGGCACTGTTTTGCTGTCTTTGGGAAGAATCTTCCAACTCTGATCACCTCTGGCACAAACCGGAAAGGTGGTATTGCGGTAGTTTATCAGGATCAACGATTTTGTGTTCTTCGTACTCATCAGAGTCGGTCATCTTAGTCCTGGTTAATGCCCTTTGATTCCGAATCAAACGCTTCAGTGCTGTCCATGTATTATCTTTTCATCTTATCATTTCTGTCATTTTTTCAGTCTAACAGTATAATAGCAGAGCTTTTTGTCTTCCAGCTATTACATCAGGCATCACAGAAGCATGTTTACAGTATGACTTCAGGTGTTTCCGTCAGGAGTGATCAATTTGTCAAATTTTTAGCCACACTAACAACAATTTCAGCTTAATTTATTGAAAAATCTCTAGACTAAAAATAATTGAATATTTCTGGGGGATGCTGTTGTGTTGCTTTCTCTTTAAAATTTGTACCATTGCTTTATTATAAATACTATAACTTTATGGCTGTCCTTTCTGTGCTGAAACTTCCTTATCAATCACTAACGTTACAGCTTTATCAGTCATTCATTTTTGTATCAACACTTGCTTAAATATTTGTGCTGACTAACGTCCCACTCGATTTGGCGTATTGACTCGTAAGATAAAATCGCAATTTTCTCAAGTGACATTAAAATAAGGGTAGCTATCTAGCTGATTTACAGTAATGCACATTTTATCAATTTTGGATAGATCTCCAGACGCTAACAGACATCAGGATACACTGTTTACAAACTACCTTATAGAACCTGCATTGTTTTACAAATCCTTATACAATTTTGTATTCAGGGGTGCACTCTGAACTAGAAACAACTTTGTTATTCATTTTTTGCAAGGATTTTTTGAATTTGCAGCTTATAAGGTATATAAGGAGTATGAAAATAAATTATTTTAAGCAATAACATGTAGTGGCACAGGGGTATTTTCAATTTAAGGCATTATACATATGTGTGATGTGCATGTCCGGAGATATAAAGTCTTAACCAGGAGGGCGACATAGCTCAGGAGGTAAGAGCGGTTGTCTGGCAGTCAAAGGGTTACGGTTCGATCCCCCGCCTTGGGCGTGTCAAAGTGTCCCTGAGCAAGACGCCTAACCCCTAACCTTGCATGGCAGCCTTTTACCATTGGTGTGAGGGTGTGTGTGAATGGGTGAATGAGAGGCATCCATTGTAAAGCGCTTTGGATAAAAGCGCTATATAAATGCAGTCCATTTACCATTTTAACCAGAACTGTGCAAAACAGGTGAAAATTGGCCAAATTTTCCTTCTCCACAAAGGAGCCAAGCAAGAAATTGGCTGCAACAAAAACTAACATTCTGAGGGGTTCCCTAGGCCTGAGGTTGAGAACAGAAATGTGTTGTTTCACAGTAGCTGGCACTCCAGCTGGTCTTGCTGTTATGATGAGCTATGAATGACTCCCACCTTCCTCTGGCAGATACAGCTGTTCCCCTGGCCGGGAGAAGAGGTGGAGGGACGGAGAGAAGCTCAGTCGCTCATCTTGGGTTGGCAGTGGTAACAGCGGCACCCTCCCAGCTGTCGTCCCAACTTCCTCTGTGGCTCCTCCCTCTGGTCCTGCACCACCTCTACCCCGTGTCCAGGGAAGCGGTGGCAGAACCTCCTCGCACCCACAGGCTCGCAGCTTCCAAGGCCACCGCCCCCCTTCAACCTCTTACCGTTACAAGCCGGCAGAAGAAAACAATCACCAACACCACCCCCTGCAGCACCAGGGCGGCTTTGGCCGGGATGGCCACAAGCAGCACCCAGAGATTGAGCAGGGCCCTGTGCGTAGGGGTAGGGGTGAAGAGACTGAACACAGCCCTGCCGTGGTGGAAGAGGACCTGTATGAGGAGGAAGAGCCACCAAAGCAGCAACTGCAACAGCAGCAGCCCACCTACTACAGTGGCAAGCTGTCAGAGCGGGACCCCGCTGTCCCTGCCCTCCACCGCCGGCGGGAGGAGATCCCAAGCGCGCCAGTGCTGCCCAGAGATGCCTCCCCAGCCACCACTGCAGCCCCTGAAAGGACAGTGGAGAGGAAGTCATACTCACTGGCCCGCAGGACTCGTGCCAAGCCCACCGAGCTGGGCAAGCAGGTCTCACTGGAGGAGTCCGTCCCGCCGGTGCCAGCCACCCCCCAGCATGCCCCGTCTACAGTGAAGAGCGAGGCATGGGAGACCAGCGGAGAAGGCAGTAGTGTGCAGGGGGGGCTAACAGGGCTCGACCAGGACCTGGCTCGACTCAGTCTGGCGGGGCAGAACTGGGCCCAGAGCCCTCCCTCCTACCTGCGTGCTGAGATGAGGGGTGAGCTCCGGCCCGAAACCGCCATCAACTGCTGTGTGCTTAATAATAGTGCTCTTTTAACAGCCACACCACTGTTCTCATATTCAATGCTCTTACTTGTATTAGCTTGTGGTAACTGAGCAGAAAGTGTAAATGAATAAAACATGCATCCCTGTAGGTTATATGGTAGACACTTCCATTATAATAATAATGAATCCTTTCCTTGCAGAGTGCTTTATGCTATGAAAATATATATATATATATATATAGAAATAAAGCCAAATAAAGACCATAAACATTCAATAGAACTGTAATTCAGTCAAAATACTTTTAAAAGACCTGTGTCAGAATATTTTAAAATGTTTAAAAGACCAATTTTTCACATAATGTTGAAATCATGTGAAAAATAAGACCATAGAAAATGGTCATAGGCCCTGATAAAATTAGGCAAATTATTCCATAAAATGTCTGCCTATTTAGTTAATGCACAAGAAAGCTAACAAAGGGTCTAGAGTTGATTCTGGGTATGCAATAGAGCAGAAATGTCTGGTTCCGGAAGTAGAAATGCCATTCATATTTGCCATAGAGAATTTGATTCGCCAGACATTATATATTAACCATAAAAGATAGACTTGCCATGAGCTACAAGATTGTGAAACAATGTCTCATGCTCTTTTATAAGCCATAAATCTGACCGATTTCAACTTCGTTTTTAAGAAATTGTGTTTTAATCATGACTTCCCGTTAAAGTACTACGCTACCCGCAACCCTAAAGCGAGTTCCACCAGTCAGACACGTTGCCGTTACCACAGAGATGAGAACCACTCTGAAGTTGCTCGGCGACAGCTAGAATTTTTTCTAGTCTATGATGACAGCCGGAGTTCCATGCTAGCTAGAAACACACAAAGTAGTCACCGTCTTTTAGCAACCTGCTGCATCAAACCTTCTCTTTCTGAAACACATTCATATACATAACACCCTTCTGAGTCACTTAAAAACATTTTTATTTTCTTGAATAATCTTTATCAGATCCAATGTGTCCCTCATCCCAGTATTCATGTTCACATAAATAAAATCTTGTTAGCTATGTTTTCATTCCATATCATTCCACACAAAAAAGTGGATTTTGACACCACCATCTCAGTTTACTTTGAAATGTTTCATGTAGTTAGAAAAGATAAGTATTCATGTTAATTTTTGTAGAAATATCATCTGATTTGTTAGAAATCGAGCTAATGTTAACCATGACTGTGAAGCAACGACACTGAAGCCTAGCTTTAGCTTAAACGAAGGTCCGGAAGTACAGTATAGAACGATATAATATAAAACACTATAACCTTAAGTACAAGAAATTACTAAAGAGAAAAATGTAATTAACCTAAATGTGGTTGAAACCGATTGAAAGTGAGGGAAAAGCAATACGATTACATTACTCGTAATGATTTATGGGATGTGTAGTTAATTCCCCCTTATAAAAAGTTCACAGTCTTGTACCTTTGCCTTTTTTTGGTTTTTCAAAGAATTTTTTGCCTCTAAATCATTTTTATAATGTCATGATTCATCTCGTAGCTGGATGGTTCAGTTTATGTCTGAAAACTATATTATCTAGCGCCTTTCCGAAATGTCTATGGAGTAAATTTACTTCCGGAACCAGGGCCGCTGAAAAAGTAAGCGGTAACGTTTCTGCTCTATTTGCAATTGGTGTCTGTTGCTGTTGTCTCCCAACTTGAGGACCAAATAAGTGTTAATGCCAGGAAAGCAGGTCATCATGGGGATGAAAAATCAGAATAAATCAGAGACATAGCCAAAGCATCGGGTCTGTCAAAATCAACTGTTTGATACATTGTTAGGAAGCAAGAACACACTGGTGAGCTTAGCAATGGCAAGCAACCTGGTAGACCACAGAACACCGCTGTAGTGAATGAGTGAAGAATGCTTTCAGTTGTGAAGAAAAACCCCTTTTAAACTGTCAAACTGATCAAGAAGGCTCTCCAAGATGTACACTCGATGTGTCAAAGACTACCATAATAACAACACTAGCATAAGCGCAGAGGGTTCCCTGTAAGATGCAAACCACTGGTAATCCTCAAGAACAGAACATCCAGGTTGGAGTTTGCTGAAAAGTATATTTAAAAAACTGTAGAATTCTGGAACAGACAAGATGAGTATTAACCTGTACCAAATTGATGAAAATAAAGAATGGTGAAAGGAACTGCTCATGGTCCAAAGCACTCCCTCCTCATTAGTGAAACACGTTCGTGGGGGTGTTATGGTTTGGGCACGTATGGCTGCCACTGGAACTGACTCTTCATTGTTGGTGCGTCTGCTAGCCTTTTGATAGTGATCCCAGACACTGTTGAATCAACAGAGGAGTTTTTCAAAGGCAAATACTGGAAATCTTGTGAATTTCAGTGTTTCTCCTGAATTGAATCAGACTGAACCTGTGTTTTTTATGCTGATGCCCTTTACTTTTAATATATGTGTTTTATATACAGAGAGCGGTTACACCCCTGCTGCACATAGTTGCAGCTCCCAAAAGCTACCTCTTTTTGTAAATAATCCACCCTGAAGAACAGACATAATGTTTTTGGCCTTCTGTTGTTAATGTTGCTTATTTACCTGACAAATGTAACTACAGGAGTGTGTATATTCTTCCCCCCCCCCCCCACCTGCTTCTTATTTTGTGGGCACTTGTGGAATAATGGATATAAATGTGGCACCCTTTCTGCACTACATCTGAAATACGAAAAGTGACCTGAGAGTTGGGAATGGCGTATCCCTTCCCAGTACCCTGCTCCTCCTTTTCTCGTCCTGTGAATTGCTGCTGCACCCTGCTGTGTGCATGCCACTGCTTCTGTTTGCCATGGTTTGGCATGCTTTGCATCTTAAGTTTTTACTGTCAATTTTATGTTGTCTGTCTCTTAAAGGGATATTTCACTTTGATGTAACAAGTAATTTTGTGGATCCTTCCCCATTGCATTTGCATAGCTCAAATACTAGCAACATCTGCTGTCTGTTAACAGCATTGCTGTTCCTCCTGGTTATCAGGCTCTTGTGAAGTGCCCTTTTTTATTGATCCATTATCCTCCATAGTTGGTTGCTTTAAGGCTATTAATTTCACGAGGTCCTGAAAACAAATGGGAGTGAAATTGGCGGTATGAGTGAAATATTCCTTTTAGGACAGACTTCTTGGTGCTGAAAGAGCTGTTCGTTCCAGCCAGGTGACTGGAACTACGATCAGGCTTGTATAGGACTGATACGCACCCAACACATCCTGCTGTCTTTTCTGGGATCAATTCTGAGAAGCTTTTGTTCTGCCTGAGTGATGTTAACATCTTTTTATGAGGATGGTCTTGTGTGGGCCTTCACCTGGGATGAGACATGTTCCCCTGTTGGCTTATTGCAGGCATTCATAACTCCATGCACATGGCTGGCGGGCCCCCACAGTATAACCGCATGGAGGAAATGGTGAGTAGATCTGAGGAGAGAGTATATCTGATACCTGAAGATGTAGGTGGGAGCTGAAGCAGGAATGGACTGAGTGAAGAGAACTTGCTGTCTTGGCCTCTGACATAGCTATACTTATGTCTACAGAAGAAAAAATTATTTGACCTTTGTATAAAACTAATAATAAAAAATGGATTGAGTGATAATTGTTTATGATGGCCATTACTTGTCCTCTAATGGCCAGCACAGCTCAACCATTAATCTATAAGTAGATCAATCCATATAAATAGGGTTGTGCTCGCCATTGGTGTCAAGACAGCCGATTCACTTGTCCCAGAATTTTGACTTCAATTCCTTCTGATTCTGTCTTTTTTCTTTGTTCTCTCACTAGGGTGTGGGTGGTGGCCGAGCAAAGCGATACTCCTCTCAGAGACAGCGGCCCGTACCCGAGCCAGCACCCATGCATATCGGCATTATGGAGGGCCACTACTATGAGCCAGGTGAGTGTATTACTGCTGACAGCCAGCTGGGGGCAGCAGAGTCATCTGCTTTATTCAGAAAGATGGTGGAAAAGGAAACATCTCTTAATAGATAAAATAGTGATCATCAATGCGATTAATAGTTCTTTTCTGGTTTTCAGTGCCTTAATGATGTGTAATTACACTTTCAAGGCACTGTATTGTATATGGCAACTTTGCAGTGTGTTATGGCAGTGCAACTGCACACAGGTTTGTTACAGAATGGGTTGAATATTTAAACCCCAATACTACGCTAGCTTGCTAGGCTTGGTAGCATTTCTGTATTCTGCAGAACTGCAATTTCAAGAGCTCTGAGGTAGGCTGCATGTGATGTTTTCACTACAAGAACTAGCTCACGTCGGATATGTCACATGGTAGAATACATTCGTTCATGGAACTTTATTCCATACGTTTATAGGAATGAAGTTGCTGGACAAGGGAGAACATTTTAATGAATTGTTTGATGTGTGCTCTGCTGACTGTTGTTTCCTGCAGTGTCTTTCCAGGGACCAATATATGCGCACAGTGACAGTCCCACACCTCTCGCACCCCAAGGCATGCTTGTCCAGCCAGAGATGCACCTCACACATCCTGGTCACCCAGGCCATCCAGGTCAGCTTGCCTGCCCAAAGCTGTCTTCTCTCCTCTTACTGCTTTCCTGCAAGAATCTGTCTCCTTGCTATAAAATAAAACTATGTATTTAGGATTCTTAAACCAAACACACATTGGTCTTTGGGGGAAATGTTTAAGTGTTGAGTCCTCTTACAGTTGAGGAATTTCATGGATTATTTGATAGATGTAAGGGGACATTCTGTTTCACCATTTGGGTACTAAATATAAGCCAGGTATATATATTCTGTGTGAGTGAGTAAAAGTCATTAAATTAAGGACAAAGTTGTCAGAGTACAGGGTAAAGAAATCTTTTTTGGTAAAAGATCTGTCTGTTCAGCATTGGTGTTTCTTCTGGCCCTGTGATTTTATTACAGTTCTATTCACAGATCTTTAGGCAAAATTGTTGGACCATAATTTGTTGTTCTTGAACTCTGAAAAGACCTCTAATTGGTACCCCCAGGACTGCATCCTCATCAGTCAGGTGCCCCCATGCCCAACCCTGCAATGTATGCTGGTCCAGCTGTCTCCATGTCTCCTGGGCAGCCTCCTCCCCAGCAGCTTCTGGCCCCCCCCTTCTACCCCCCTCCTGGCGTCATGACCTTTGGGAATACCAACTTCCCCTACGCAGCTGGGGCCACGCTGCCACCTATGTACCCCAACCCCCAGGTGGGTCCACACCCTTTTCTCTTCCGTTTATGACTCACTACACTTCTGTCCACATGGCAGGCTTTCATCATCAATATTCTTCACCACAGTTGGGAGTATTTAGTTTTTTACCTCTGCATGCGTGTCCTTTTGTTGTTCCCTGCAGGCACAGGCCCAAGTGTATGGTGGAGTGACCTACTATGACACCATGCAGCAGCAAGCCCAGCCCAAGCCTTCCCCCCCCCGCCGTTCCTCCCAGCCTGTTACTATCAAACCCCCTCCCCCAGAGGTACCGTTCATTGTGCCAGAGTAAAGCCGTGTCTGCAGATCTCGCTTCCAGCCAACCCTGGGCAAGTCTCACTTCAAGCGGTCTTCTTTAGCATCACTGCACACTTACACCTTCTTTACCACAGTGGCACTGGGGAGTGGGGTGGGGATAGCAGAAAGGAAGATAGATGATAGGGTTAATTTTAATGTAGAAAAGTACTTTAAGAACCCAGTGTGAAAGTTGGGGAAAAAAACATGAAGCATGAAAGATTTAATGGATTTCTTTTGCCTTTAGTGTGCATTTGTTCTGTCCTAGTCTTGTTTTAATTCAGTTGCTTTTTTCAAATGTGTGATGGCTAAGGCCTGACACATACCCTATGTAAGTACACAAATGCAAATGACAACGCTGGGCCAGTGCACTATGAACACATGGGCAGGTTGTATAAACTCAACTCAGCCTGCATTCTTATGTCCCTGGGTACTAAACCAGAGTCCTTATGGGGGCGATCTAGGACAGTTGCAAAAGGCTGAGCAGAAGAAAGCTCAAATCGAAGAAGACTGTTTGACAATGCAGCTCACACTATGTTGCATTAAGAATTTCATGCGACAGAAAACAACGTGTGAATTTGACTAAGTAGCTTGAAGCATCAGCATTTGTGTATTTAAGTAGGGTATGTTTCTGGCCCAACATAGCTAAATGTCAGGGAAAGTTGAGTATTTCCTGAGTGTGCAAAATGCAGTATCTGATTTGACTAATGAAACTGTTTCTAATGTGTTGCATTGACCAATGAATCAGTAACAAGGGCAGTGTGCAAAGGTTTAGTTTTTTCCTCCCCTGTGCCAGCATTAATAACTAAAACAATGTCGGGTTCCAAATTCTTACTTTTCACTCCTTGTTAGGACTTGTAGTAGCTATAGTAGGGCAAATAGTAGCTTGTTAGACACTGGACATTTAGTTTGTTTGTATTTAGTCTAAAGCTTCACATTATTTAGAAAAACTCAATTTAAAAACTAAATTTGGCACCCAACTTGAGGGGCTGAATTTGTCCAATGCTCATATTAATTTGAAATATCCAGTTGACTAATTGTAGCTGTGTTCATGCACAATCCCCACTACCAATCCAGGAACGTGAAGACATCTGGGGTTCTCTAAAACATGGTGTCCCCAAGCTACTTGTTTTCACACTGCAGCCCACAGCCAAGCTTGCATAGTTGAGCTAGTGGAAGACATCTCATACGTGTCTTTGGCATGCAGTCCATGTACGCCCGATTGACCAGTGAGGAGGGGATGCTAGATGGTAAATGGTAAATGGACTGCATTTATATAGCGCTTTTATCCAAAGCGCTTTACAATTGATGCCTCTCATTCGCCAGAGCAGTTAGGGGTTAGATGTCTTGCTCAAGGACACTTCGACATGCCCAGGGCGGGGTTTGAACTGGCAACCCTCCGACTGCCAGACAATCGGTCTTACCTCCTGAGCTATGTCGCCCCGAGATAATGGTGAACTGTGGACCCCCCTAACCGACTGAACCCTCCAGTGCTGTCACAAATTGCCCCTATGGAGCGTGTGGTACTGGCATGGTCTATTCAATTTGAAACCATGGGGTTCATCCATACACCATGACTTGGTGCCTTAACCTAATGAGCGAGCCAGAAGCTCAATAAATAACCTGTTTACAATTTCCTAGTCATGAGCTACACCCCAGATGCTATGCATGTTATTCATCACTGGTACATTCTCCTGGTAATGGTTGTCATCTCATGCTCTGTTCCAGGTAGAGAAGGTTGATAAGGTGAAGTCCGGCTCCTAGCTCAGTGGAGGCGAATAGCAGTGGACCAGCGCCATTCTTGGAAGAATTTGTTTTTTATATTTGAATTTCTTTTTGTTTTATGAGACAATTGAGAAGAGAAACTTAACATGAGAGCATAGTATATATTGAAAAGTTGTCTGATACTACGATCAATAGACCGCTTTCCCTTTAACCTAATATGATGCAGAACCTTTGCTGTTTGTTTGCTTGGTGTTCTCGTTTGCTTGTGCTCTGCCTTCACCCCCCTCCCTACAGACCAACTGCGATTACATTAAATAGGTAGGATGTGTACTGTAACGGGTTGTCGTCAAGAGATGCTGTCATTTCTTCCCCTGGCAGTCACTGTGGATCTGCCACATAGTGCTTCACAGTGGCGTAACAGCCAACCTTTTAAGTGGGGTTGTGGGGAAATTTAATAAGTAACAATGTTATGGAAAAAAGGTTTTATTTTTGGAAATGAAATTGATGCCGCAATTAAAGATTAAAGATTGCCTGACTGAATCGTTTTGTGTGACTGAGAGAGACAAGAGGAGCAATAAAGGCAAAGTTGGAGGACTGTTGGAGACTTGTACTGCCCAGACTATCTGCTTTGAATATGGTTAGCAATAATTATCAACATACTGAAGCTGTAACAGTCATACTAGAGGTACTCTGGAGTGCTGTCACTTTTTAATGGCAGGTGATTACGACACAAGGCTGACGAAGAGTCCAGCCTGTTTATGAAGTATTTTCAGTTAAGAAACTAAGTTTGCAAGCTTTTACGACTGTTTTATCACTTGGTGCCATAAATGGCACTTAGTTGAGTACAGTTAGCCTGAGTACAGTTGTGTCTAAAGTTTGGTGAATGTTCAAATTGGTCATCTGGGCTGTTCTTTAAAAGTGTTTAGGTTTATAAATATTATCTGAGCTTGAGCTTTGGGACCACAGACCAATTACATTTCCAGGTTATCGGCAGAACTTGAACCCTGCTCCATTTTAGAGCACTACAAAAAGCATGGTGTACTCACCCTTTTGTCCCCTTTTTACCACATGCTCCTAGATCCTTTCAGGAGAGGGTACAACATGGCAAACTAAGTGGAAGGAGATTTCTTATTTGTAGTCTGCCTGTCATACACAGGAGTTAAGCTGGAGCTGGCTGTTGATAGAATAGAGTCATTTCCATTTACCGACTGTTGCTGCTGACAGTCCTGCTAGTCAGTGGTCTGAGCATTTATTTCCTTTTTCTCTTGTATTTGGCTGAACCTGCATCCTGCCTCAACCTGGAGTCGATGTAACGTCTGCTGTGCTAGACCTGTTCAAGTGTTGTGCTTTATGTTGGATTCCTCTGAATGCTTCATGTGTGCGTACATTTTTTTTCCATCTCATCTCCTTCCTGGTCCAGAATTTTGACTGAAACAAAAGGTTGGTGTCCTTTCACAAACTGCTTTACCGTTGGTTACAGCCAGGTGGTGTTTCAGTCTTTCTTTGGTATATCAGAGCTTTAAGGTCTCCGTACACATCCAATTATATTTTTTCTGTCTTAAGGGCTTTAGGCAGGGTTATCTGATAATAAAGTATTGCTTTTTACAAGGCTGTGTGTCGCACTCACTTTTAACATCTCTATTTGATTGCTTCTATTTTCACATGTACTACTGTGTAACAAGTGAGCATGAGGAATTTGTGTTGATATCTTGAATGTTTGACTAAGTGCAACCCAGCCTTGATTGATTATTTATTTTTATTCTGCTGCAGACTTTCCCAGAAAACTGCTAGGATTAGGTTAATTTAACAGGTTAGATCATACTACATGCAAAAGTGTCTCTCTCCATATGTAATGACAAGAATGGTGATCTATTCATAAGTAATGACAAGTACTGTAGCCATGTTGATAGTGCTTGGTTCATATAGTGTAGTATTGGGTTTAACTTAAAATCAATTACTAAGAGCTTTCCCCCCTCCTTTGTCACATAATTGTACTGTATGTTTTTAATCTGATAAAAACCTGTAGTGTAAAATTATTTTTTTTGCCAGAAACGAAGTATTGGATATTACGTGTGCAGGGGAATAGGTCGAAAAATGTGTAAATAGCTATAAAAGATGTCTAATGAAACCTGTGGTTCTTGCAGTAACCCTCGTGTAAGGGTTTAGGTAAAGAAAGGTGTCCAGGTCTACAGGACCTTTTGCACAGATGTTGCATGAGATGTTGATTGGAAATGCTTTGAATGGAGGCAGTGGCTTTTTGCTCCTGAAAAGGGCTCTTTCTTGCTTTGTTGATTAATTGGTATTGCAAAATTTCAAAAGCAGAATGGATTTGGGATTCAGAGGCCTTGGTAAAATGGCAGACATGCGTGCATGTTTTTGCTCCCAAGGCAGCATGAAATGCCATTGTGTTACCAAATCACACAGGAAGGCTATTTGGAATGTAGAAAACCTGCAGTACAGGCATGCATGAATAAATGTATAGACTTGAACTTGAAAATTGTACCAGATTTTTATTTCCTCCCTTCAATGCAATTATTCTAGGGTGGGAGGGGTGACATTGTGTTACAGTTTAAGCCCCTGGGGCAGGTCTGGGAGATTCTTTTTGTATATTATGTCTTACTTAGTTTTTTTGTTTTTTACTAAACACCTGGCAGTAAAAGTATTGATTCAGTAAATCTTTTGTTCTATTGTTCTCAATGTTATGTTTAAGATGGTGATAATATTAATTAAACAAAAAAACTGTACTTTCTCTGCCTTAAAAATCGTCTTGTTGGTTTTACATATCAGTTGAATTTCTCTAGACCAGTTAACACTGTGATGGCTTGTTTATTTTATAGGTGTGTGAATTTGTAAAATCCAATTTTGTTTTCTGTGGAGCAATGGTGGAGAAAAAATAAAAAATGAAGTGAAATAATTCCATATTGGTTATATCAATTGTCATTAATTTTATCATTTTGAATAGGCAGTACCGACATTTACTGTGAAAGTCATTTGAAAAAATATAGCTGCAAGCAGCAATTCAGGGTGCCAAGCAATCAGTCACAAATACTATGCATATTACCTAAAAGGTTGTTACTCAGCCTTGCATGTTTCATATGTCTACTGAAGAAATGGATTTTTAGTGGATTTTCCTTTTTTAAAATTTGTTTAGTCCCATAGCACCACCTTAGCTTTAATCTTGGCCAATTCTTGATGGCTGCCTGCATCATGTAGCCACAAATAGACACACCCAAGTTTTATCATGTTACTTCTGTCTGTGATTTATTAGCTCCTTGATAAAAAGCTATGTACAAATGAATGAACTACTTTAAGTGTAGCAACTTTTATTATGTAAGTTTTAGATATTCCAGAGTACATGAAATATAATGTTTTGTGAAAAGCTGTCAAATGGTCAAGTAGGAGATGGAATATTTTTAAATTCAGAATTGTGGAAAATCCATAAAGGAAGGCTTCTGGTTCCTTAAATATGTTCCTCATGAGGAGGGGGGGTAAAGTGACATTAGTTACAGGTAACTTGGTTAAACATGGTAGTTTAATATTGCAAATTCAGTTAAAGGCATACTATGCATTTTCTGCAGCCCTTCTACACTTGCGTTTGTAGTCAAAGTGGTCTCCTCTGTCCTGAACCCCACCCACACCTGTTGAGGAGGCACCCACGAGCGCTACAAGCAAAATGTCAAGGGAAGAGGTGAGGTGGTCAGAGATCCTGAAAATAGCATTTTTAGCAACATGAATGATTCCATATAGATGGTAAGATTAATTAGGCAGTGTTATGATCTTTACACTGTGAAAACAAAGTATAGTAGCTACTATACTTTTTTCTTGTTCGGTATATAGCTATTCTGGAAATTTAGTTATAACAGATGTAAACACGGAATCGTGTGGAATAAGTAACATTAGCTGGGTATGGGTACATTATAGCTAGCTAATACACTTATCTGCATCCAATGCAAATATTAACTGCTTTATTTTCTCAACAACATAATATGTATATGTTCATGGCTATGGATAACTGGTACTTTGTGAATTGCAGCTACAGTTGAGGTCAAAGGTTTACATACAGCTAGGCTAAAGACATTGAAACTCAATTCCTCACAACTCTACGTTTCATGTTATCATACATTTCCTGTGTTAGTTGTCTACTTTGTTTCCATAAGAAGTAATTTCAAAATAATAACTAAGACAGATTAATTTCAGCTTTTATGTACTATATCAGATTTTCAGTGGGTCAAAAGTTTATATAGACTTTGTTAGTATTTGGTGGCATTGCCTTTTATTTGCTTAACTTGTATCAAATGTTTGGGTTAGCCTTCCACACGCTTCTCACAATACCTTGCTGGAATATTTGCCATTCCTCCTGACAGAACTGATGTAAAGCAGTCAGGTGTGTGGGCCTCCTTGATCAGACATGCTTTTTCAGTTCAGTCCACAAATTTTCTATGGGATTCAGGTCAGAGCTTTGTAATGGCCACTCCAATACTTTCACTTTGTTGTCTTTAAGCCATTTTGTTACAACTTTGGAGGTATGCTTAGGATCATTGTCCTGCTCGAAGACTCTGTTGCGACCAAGTTATAACCTCCTAGCTGATGTCTTGGTGTTGCTTCAGTATTTCTAGATAGTCCTCCTTCCTAATGATGCCATCTATTTTCTGAAGTGCACCAGTCCCTTTTCCAGCAAAACACCAACCTACAACATGATGCTGCCACCCCCATGCTTCACAGTTGTGATGGGATGGTGTTCTTTGGATTAAGAGCCTCACCTTTTTTCCTCCATACATAGCACTGATCGTTATGGCCAAACAGTTCAATTTTTGTTTCATCTGACCAGAGAACACTTCTCCAAAAGGCTAGGTCTTTGTCCTGGTGATCACCTGCAAACTTAATTCTGGCTTTTTTCGTAATAGTGAATGTAGATACTTTGGTACCTGATACCTCCAACTCCTTCACCAGTTCCTTTGTTGTTGTCTTGGGGTTTAACTGTTTGGAATTAAGTTCGTTCAGCTCTGGGAGTTATTTTGTGCCTCCTTCCTGAACGCTGCAGTGTCTGTGTGGTCCCAAGATTTTTATATTTGCATACAATTGTTTGCACAGATGCTTGTGGTACATTCAGTTCATGAAATTGCCCTTAAGGAGGAACCAGACTTTTTTTCTGAGGTCTTGGCTGAGTTGCTTGGATTTTCCCATGGTATCAAGGGCAAAAAGGCAGTGGCTCTAAAGGGTAGGCCCTTAAATACAGCCACAGGTGCCAGTTAACTCCTAATTATAACAATTGGCCAATCAGAAGCTTCTAAAAAGTCATTACATCAATTTCTGGTATTTTTCATACTGTTTAAAGAGACAGTCAACTTGGTGTATGTAAACCTTTGGCCCACTGGAATTGTGATACAGTGAATTAAAGCTGAAATAAATCTGTTTCTAATCGATTGTTTTAAAATTACCTCTGATGTGAACAAAGTAGATGCCCTAATTGACTTGCCAAAATAAATCTATGGTAACATGAAATGTGAAAAACTGAGTTTGAACATCTTTAGCTAAGGTGTATGTAAATTTTTGGTCTCAACTGTACATGGGGATGTGATCACAATTGATAGGATGCTGTGAGTTATGTGATGTGCTCAGTGATGCAAGGTCGTTCGACACTGCCAAGGGAGAGGCAGGGTCGAGAGAAGCTCTCAAGAGTTCCTCTGACTTCTGGCGTACAACTCCAGCACTTTCTGCTCAAGCAGTTTCGGGAGGATACCTTACGCTTTGCCTTTGATTAAGTGATAGGTATTGATGGTCACCATTGTTTGTTGAAGAAATTGACACTGAAAATCAAGCATGGCAGTCAAGAAGGTCAACTGAACATGGTGTTTTGTTTTATTTCAATGTAGAAAAAACATCTGACAAGAATCATCAGGGTGAACTCATGTCTTCTATTGTGATTTCAGTTAAGAAAAATATCTGACAACAACGAATCAGGGTAAAAACATTCAAAAACTGTGTGTGTGTGAACTACCTTTCACGTCTTTTGGCAAGGTAACTGGCCCTTGCAGCAGGATCAGCGTTCACTTGTGCTCTGTGACGAGCCACTTTTTCCTTGCTTGAAAGTGGCATCTATTGGGAGAAAAGAGGCTCTATTATATTTCGGATGAGACATTAAACCGAGGTCCTGACTCACTGTGGTCATTAAAGATCCCATGACACTATTTGCAAAGAGTAGGGGGTTCCCCGGTGTCCTGGCTAAAATCCCAGATCTGGTTCTCGCAAAAACCTGCCACCTAATCATCCCCTGATTTAATTGGCTAAAAAATGTTCTCTCCCTCCAGTGGAGCTGCTCAGTGGCCAACAATAGAGGATTGTGGTTGTACTGGGCAGCTCCCAGGTGTGAATGTGTATGAGTGTGAAGCAGGGCGTTCCTGCAAAAGAGCATCCGTGCTCAGCGAACCTACCCTGGGTAAATAAAGGTTAAATAAAAAATTCAAAAGTATTAATTATGAAATAGCAGAAATTGAATAACTTGTATTTTACAGATGTAAATTTTAATCTTTGAGTAACATTTCTCCTATCACTGAATTATTGGGAGTTTTAGGTCTTTTAAAGCTGCTGTTCATGTTCAACTGTAGGTGTCACTGTTTATATTACATCTTTAATCAGCATCATAAACTACTCATATTTGACAAAATTGGCCTATAACAGAAAGGCTTGTAATAGGAGTCAAATGGTGTCGACACAGTTACTTCATTCATCATCCACTCGGACCAAACTGGCTTTATTAAAGGAAGACACTCATCTAACAACTTACGTAGACTATATAACCTAATCCATTACACATCTCACACAAACTCACCAACAGCCATAGTCTCACTGGACGCAGAAAAAGCATTTGATAAAGTAAATTGGGAATTTTTATTTTCTACACTAAAAAAAATTGGTTTTGGTGAATCATTTATCCACTGGGTGAGGATTTTGTACACATCACCAATGGCCACGATCACCACCAATAGACTAATATCACAACGCTTTACTTTGCACAGGGGCACTAGGCAAGGATGCCCACTCTCCCCATCTTTATTTGCCATATTCATTGAACCACTTGCAGCAGCTATCCGTCAAAAAGTAGAAACATCACAGGAATCCAAACAAAAAGTATACACCATAAGATCAGTCTCTACGCAGATGACATTCTACTGTACCTACAACATCCTTCCTCTTCATTATCTGATACCATCCGCCTCATAAACACTTTCTCTAAAATCTCAGACTACACTATCAACTGGTCTAAATCCACCATTCTCTCACTCAGCCCTAATAGCTGGGATGTGGCAGTCCAAACACCACCTCCTCCTCTGCGCACTGGTAATATCACATATTTAGGAGTCAACATTTCCCCTAGGCTGTCAGAGTTAGTTAATCTCAACTTCAACCCACTTTTCAAAACAGTAGAGGACAACCTTCAGCGCTGGATGAATCTACCAATATCCCTCATAGGCAGAATTGCCACAATCAAATGGACTAAATGGTAAATGGACTGCATTTATATAGCGCTTTTATCCAAAGCGCTTTACAATTGATGCCTCTCATTCGCCAGAGCAGTTAGGGGTTAGGGGTTAGGTGTCTTGCTCAAGGACACTTCGACACGCCCAGGGCGGGGTTTGAACCGGCAACCCTCCGACTGCCAGACAATCGGTCTTACCTCCTGAGCTATGTCGCCCCATAACATCAAAATGACCATACTACCCATGATAAACTACCTATTCTCAATGATCCCCATCAAGCCCCCACCCTCCTGGTTCAAATCCCTAGACTCCATCATCACAAAATTCTACTGGAAAAACAAAACACCTAGAATCAAACTAGCCACTTTACAAAAATACAAAACCAAGGGAGGTCTGGAAGCACCAAATTTTCTCCATTACTTCATTGCCCACCAACTCCAATACATTCATAAATGGACCAATCCAAATCAATCCGACAACTCCTGGACAGACACAGAAAAAGAGTCTTCACTTGTGTGTAGTTGCATTTTTTTTTTGTGTTAATGCAAACTGTTGATTTTAGTGAATAAATTAGGTTGAGTGTGAAAGAGACAGACTGTGTGTGTGTGTTTGTTTGAGTGTAAGAGAGAGAATTGGAGAATGTGTATGTTTGTAATAAACAGCTTAGTGTGGAAAATTACAGATAATTGCCTTTTGTTCACTCTTTTTCATCTTAGACATTTCCACATAAAAGGCAGAGGGCCCAAAGTAGCCACGCCTAAAGTTCTTCCCACGGACTCTCCAGGGGGACAGAAGAAGGAACTTCAAGGACATATGGTACAACACCAATAAACGGCTGGAATATTCACAAAGTAAGGAGGCAGTGTATTGTTTTGCCTGCCGACACTTCAGCCTCCCCGCCTTTGGTGATTCACCATTTACCTCTGGTGAAGGCTTCAAGAATTGGAAAAAAAGCCATGTACAGTGATGGTGGGTTTGCAGCCCATGCTAAGTCAGAAGGACACATCAGTGCAATGATAGCATGGGCAGAATATGAAAAAGCCACGACAAACAAGAACTCTGTCTTTAGTAACCTTAATGAAGGGTACAGTAAACAAGTGAAAGAAAATAGAGAGTATATTAAAACCATTGGTGAAGTGCTGCTTCTCACAGCAACCCAAAATATAGCACAGAGAGGCCACAGACACAGAAGATAGTGTTAATAAGGGCAACTTCCATGCTATATTGGATCTTATTGCTAAACATGATGACAATGTGAAAACAAAGATTACAAAACGATATAATGCAACATACACAGGTCACATACAAAATGAGATTCTAGAGGGTCTTGCTGATATGGTCCGTACATCCATTATAAAAGAAGTCAAAGAAAGTGAGCATTTCAGCATTATGGTAGATTAGACCAAAGATATGAGCAAGAAGGAGCAAATGTCACTAGTGGCGAGATATTATAGTGGTTCAGTGCAAGAAAGCTTCCTACATTTTGAGGCGGCTGAGCGCTTAGATGCTGCTGCATCTCTTTCAGAGAAAATAATTCAAATTCTCCAGAATTACGGCCTTGATTACAAAAATAACCTAGTAGGGCAAGGATACGATGGGGTCTCAGTCATGAGCGGGAAGCACTCTGGGGTACAAGCGCACATTAAAGAAGTGGCACCTTTGGCATTCTATGTGCACTGTAATGCATACTGCTTAAATCTTGCCCCTTAACTGTGGACAAATCTTGTCCACAGTTAAAACAATCCCAGATGCAGAATATTTCTTTTCCCTTTTACAAAAAATGTATGTTTTCATGTCAGGGTCATATGTCCACCAAAGATGATTAGAAATACAGAAAGACATGGATATGGCCCCTCGTGAGTTGCAAAGGCTCTCTGACACTCGTTGGGCATGCAGGTATCTAGCCTGTAAAATTGAGAGAGACAGACTACTAGCCATCATTCATCATTCGAGCTCAGGAGCACAATGGGGAGAGAGCTGTGGATACACATGGTCTGTTGAACTTGAGCCAAATTGACCTAAAGTTTGTTGGACTCCTTGAGACCTTTACCTAAGTTTTTGGAGAGGCAAAACATCTGTTAGACATACTACAGTCACCTCAACTGAACCTTGGAGTTGCAGTTACCCTTGTTGATTCTCTCATAGATACTTTTAATAATTATAGATGTGAATCATACTTTGTAGAGATCTGGGAGAATGTTTTGACTCTTGCCAAAAAGGCAGCATACCCACTGTCCCCCATCCCAAGCGTCAAGTCAAAGCAAGTTCCAGACTTGAAGGACATTACATCACATCTCCACTTGCAGCAAGACAAACTGAGATGGATAAAAAAACTTTTCGTAGGAACACATTCATCCCTATCCTTGATGTTATGCTTTGTGAGCTAAAGAGACAATTTTCAAAAGATAGTTGTGAGACTATGAAAGGTATCCAAGCTTTAAGTCCTTCCAGTGACACATTCTGTGATAAAGATGATATATTTGCATTTGCCACAAAATAGTGATACTGAAGACTTGGGGTATGAGGTTCCTCAGCTAAAAAGGATACTTGTGAGAAAACAGAATAGTGGCTTAACATCACCCACAAGTTTAGCAGAACTCACTGTGTTTATTGAGCCCTATAAGGATTTCATGAGTTATTCAAACTTTGTAAGATTGCCCTTGCCTTACCTGTTAGTACAGCATGGTGTGAATGCAGTTTATCTGTGCTTAAGCGCATAAAGACCTACTTAAGAAGCACAGTGAGTGATGAAAGGTTGAGTAATTTAGGGGCTTTAAAGTGGCAATCTCGATGATTTCAGTTTCGTTCTCTTTGGCGGTACCAATGGCGAGAAGCGGTAATTGCAGGTGTGTTTTTGGACCTCGCTTCCCAACTTCCAAACAGTGTCGCCTGTGTGTGACGTCAGTCAGCTGGCACCTGGGCCACGGTAACTATAACACTTACTATTTACTGAATAAAAATGGTTATTATAAAAGTAACGTTATATACATACTCACCTATTGTCTATAACATTAGGCTAAGCTATCTTTACACTGCGGAGCCGGGTTAAAATGCTGTAGCAGACCTGGGGTAGAATTAGTGATGATCAATTTCCACAGACGTCTTTATCCACCTTTTGCCTGGTATGAACATCTTTGCACTGCAGAGAAGAATCCGCGGGATTCGCTGTGGCTCGTGCAATTATGTATCTTGTGCACAATAAACATCGTCTTTCTCGTGAATGATTGTTGTGTGATATTTTTGAAACAACTGCCTTGCAAAACATTACCCCTGGTTTTTCTGGTTTTGCTGGCTAAACTGTTCGAGAATAAAGCTGAGCTGGGTGTTAGAATGAGAAGAATAAAACAAAAACAAAGAAGATTTCATCAAAAAGGGCATCAAGGCTGAAGAAACATATGAGGAAGCGTAATAAAATAATAACAACGGTAATCCATACTGTCGTATTTTTTTAATTTACTTTTCTCCGGCTTGACATCTTTACACAGAAATCAGACCTGGCTCTGCTCCACCTATACCCCGGGGTTAATGCTCTGTGTAAAGACGGTTTTATTCTGATCATGATGAAATTGATGTCAATGTAAATAACAGTAACGTTAAGGCCAGTTCAGATCAATGATTCGCAACGAGACGAAACGGTTTTAGAATGTTGCAGAGAAAATTGCAGTGGTGTGAACTGGTTAGTAGCAGAGCCGTTGCTTGCCCCGGGGTCTCAAAAGACCCACCTTGTCAAATCGCCAAATGCAGTTTTAGAACATTTACAAACAGACGCCTTGGAATTTTGCAAGTTGCATCCAGTCTCGTTGCGAATCATTGATCTAAACTGGCCTTTAGTTAGCTACAATTCAACATTGCAACAAGGTAGCGTTGCATTCGAGAGACGGTTTGCGAGGTCGGTACCGATCGGTAGCGTTAGCTAGCGTTTTTTCTAATTGTTAGCTGACATTAGATTATGTTAATTACATTAGCTAGCTAGCTAACGCAACGTTACCTGATATGAGAGATGGCTGCTGACTTTGCACAACGTTGTCTAAACTAATGTTGCCTTTCTTGACATGGTCTGGTAGCTAGCGTTAGCTGTGCAAATAACTATGTAATTTAGTAATATTACATTGTCATCAAATGTAATACGAAATCTACATCAACAAATAATATGACCTCTTATGTTACACAAAAACTTTTTAGGGTTCCATAACACAAGCAGACACCGGAATAAAACAGCATGCCGCTCACACTCACGAGTTGAAAAGTGAGCCTGTTGCATTAGCTCCGCCTACCCTCTCTGGTGGACCAACCACTGATGGGTGATGGAAAACGTGTCACTAACTGTGCGCCACTTGTGATTTTTTTCCCGGAATGTCACCAGACACCCAGTTCTTTAATCATAAACAATAATAATAATAATAACAATATAAATTAATATAATAATAGGCTCAATCACCATTATGTTATCTATTTCAGCAATATATAGTGACTTAACAGACATTTATTTTACTGAAAATCTTCGAGATTTTTCACTTTAAGCATAGAGTCAAGAAGGTCTAAGGCCCTCCATCTTGAGGATTTTGTTGATGTATTTGCTAAAATGCATAGTGACAGGAGAATAAAGTTGTATTGAGCCATGCGTTACCCATGAGTATCTGTGTTGAGCTCACATGGAAGGAAAGGAAAAATGTGTCTGTGGCAAGTGAGTGCCACCCCTCCTGCCCACCAACAGACTCACTGGAGACAAGGTTTGGTTTTTAGCACTTGCGTGCTCGTTTATTCAGCCACCGGCTTTGCCTGGCTACAACGTAACACATATACTTTTTGGGTTTCCGGTAATTTCTTTGCCGACCCGTCTTTCCTCCGGCGTTTTTCGCTCTCGAAGACTCCCAGTCTCCGCTTTTAAAAACCCCAGGCTCACTGCTGAAAACAATCAGAGGCAATCAGCGCAATTAAACAATTGATACTTATCGGCGCTGATTACCTCCACCTGACAGTTGTGACGAAGAATCCGAGAGCCGCTCCTCTCACTCTCTCTCTCTCTGCAGCCGACGCTCAAACCACGCCCACCCCACCACATACCCCCACTGCCCGACTTAGGCCAGGGAGCCATCCGGCCGATGACTAACCCCCCACCTCCCCCCCCCCCTCCTGGGGGCGAGAGAGGAAGTCAGCCACGACCATCCGTGCGCCCGGTCTATGGATCACCTTGAAGTTAAAAGGCTGCAAAGCCAGATACCACCGAGTGATCCGGGCATTGGTATCCTTCATGCGGTGGAGCCATTGGAGGGGGGCATGGTCTGAACAGAGGGTGAATGGGCGACCCAGAAGGTAATAACGGAGGGCTCCGACCACCCACCGAATGGCGAGGCACTCTTTCTCCACCATGCTGTACTTCGCCTCCCGTTGTGACAGTTTTCGGCTAATGTACAGCACGGGGCGATCGACTCCCTCCACCTGCTGGGTCAAAACCGCCCCCAGCCCTCTGTCCGACGCATCGGTCTGCAAAACAAAAGGGAGAGAGAAGTTAGGTGTGAACAAGAGCGGCTCCCCACAGAGAGCTTCTTTTACCCTCTCAAACGCCCGCTGGCACGGTTCCGTCCACTGGACCGGATCTGAGGCACCTTTTCGGGTTAAGTCAGTTAGGGGGCTGGTTAGCTCCGAAAATGCCGGGATGAATCTTCTGTAATAGCCGGCCAGCCCCAAGAACCTCCTTACATCTTTTTTTGACTTGGGTCGGGGACAGGCTGTAATCGCAGCGGTTTTGTCCACTAGAGGCTGCACCTGTCCACTTCCCAAGTGGTACCCCAAATACCGTACCTCCGCTCGGCCAATAGCACACTTCTTTGGGTTAGCCGTGAGCCCTGCCTGCCTTAAGGATTCGAGCACTGCCCCCACATGCTGCAAATGCTGCTCCCAACTGCTGCTATGGATAATTACGTCATCCAGATAGGCAGCAGCATATCCAGCATGGGGACGCAATACCCGATCCATTAGGCGCTGGAAGGTGGCAGGGGCTCCGAATGTGTCCTGAATTGGTACAAACCATCCGGAGCGGAGAAAGCTGTTTTTTCCTTAGATTTGGCAGATAAGGGAATCTGCCAGTAACCCTTAGTTAAATCCAGCGTCGAAAAAAATCGAGCCGTGCCAAGCCGATCCAAGAGCTCGTCAACCCGAAGGCATTGGATAAGCATCAAACCGTGATACTTCATTTACTTTTCTATAATCCACACAGAAGCGAATAGACCCATCAGGCTTACCTACCAGCACAATGGGGCTACTCCAGGGACTGTGGGATTCCTCTATTACCCCCAGCTCTAGCATTGCCTTTATCTCTGCCTGAACCAATTTCTTTTTGTGTTCCGGCAACCTATAGGGGCGGGTCCGCACCGTCACCCCCAGGGAAGTGTCAATGTGGTGGTGTATGAGGTGCGTGCGTCCTGGTATGGGGGAAAACAGATCAGCAAAACGCTTTTGCAACAAGGCAAGGTCTACTCTCTGATTCGGTGAGAGATGGTCATCTGAAAGGGTTGAGATCTGATTGGATGAATTTGGTACCTCCGGCCCCAGCTCATCTCTCTCCTTATCCACCGTAACCAGAGAGACAGCCACCACCTCCTTCCACGCTTTCAGGAGATTGAGGTGATAAATCTGTTTTGCCCCCTCTCTATCAGTACGCTCTACCTCATAGTCAACCTCCCCCACTCGCCGTGTGACCGCAAAGGGCCCTTGCCACTTGGCGAGTAATTTAGAACTAGAGGTAGGGAGTAACACAAGAACTTTATCTCCCGGTGAAAATTGACGTAGTTTAGCTCCTCTGTCGTAGTGCTGTTGCTGACGTGCCTGCGCCTCGAGCAAATTCTCCCGTGACAACTTACCCAGTGTATGGAGTTTTGCTCGCAGGTCCATCACGTACTGTAACTCATTTTTACTAGGACTCGGACCCTCCTCCCAGTTTTCTTTAACTAGGTCCAATATCCCCCGGGGTTTCCTACCGAACAGTAGTTCAAAGGGAGAAAATCCCGTGGAGACCTGGGGAACCTCCCGCACTGCAAACACCAGAGGAGATAACCACTTAACCCAATTACGGCTATCCTCATGAACGAACTTCCGGATCATAGACTTTAACGTTCTATTAAAACGCTCAACAAACCCATCCGCTTGGGGATGGTACACGCTGGTTCTAATAGACTGAATGCCCAATAACCCTACAGCTCGTGTAGTGCGCGTGACATAAACTGCGTGCCCTGGTCAGTCAGAATCTCTTTCGGGATTTCGACTCGGGAGATTATTTGAAACAATGCCTGCGCAACACTTTTTGCCGAAATGCTGCGCAAAGGAAATGCTTCGGGATACCTTGTCGCATAATCCACCAGAACTAACACGAAGCGGTATCCCTGCGTGCTCCGATCAAATGGCCCGATGAGGTCCATCCCCACTCTCTCTCAAAAGGGACCTCCATTAGCGGAAGGGGGCGCAACGGCGCTTTTGGGATAGCCGGGGAATTTACTAGTTGGCATTCAGGGCACGACGCACACCACCGACGCACGTCGACCCAAATGCCCGGCCAATAGAAACGAGCCATTATCCGGTTCAGTGTTTTCTCATACCCTAAATGACCAGCCGTGGGGTTAAAATGAGCCGTCTGAAAAACCATTTCCCGAGAGCTTTTAGGCACCAGCAATTGGGTGATTTCCTCATTAGTCTGAGTGTCACGACACACTCTGTATAACATATCCCGAATTATTACAAAATATGGGTGAGTGAGTGTTGCATCAGGGCGCACCTGCTGACCATAAATGGACATCACGCGGTCAAAGGCAAAGCGCAGGGTGTCATCACGAGACTGCTCGAGTGGGAAATCCTCCATGGGGCGAAACACCGGTACCTGCGGAGTCTCCCCCGGAGGGGGAGCAGCACACACATCACACAGCCCTACCCGTCGTGAATGCACCCCCGCTACCTTACCAGCTGCCTGGCGGAACCCCGGCCAATCAGTGCCTAAAATCAGAGGGTGCGAGAGGCGGGAGCTAACCGCAGCCTTTATTTTATGTTTTTTTCCTTGACACCGAATTTCCACTGAGACTATAGGGTACTCGTGTAAATCCCCATGCACACACCTTATAGATACCCTTGATGCTTCTAACAACGCCTCGGGTCGAACCAGGCTCTGCTGAATCATGGTCTGCATAGCCCCTGAGTCCAACAGCGCCTGGTGTTCAATCCCTTGAATCCTTACCGGAATACAGTACGCTCCGTCTGGGTCGGGAGCGGAGGTGGGCGGGCCGACAACACGAACCACCTGCCCCATCTCCATGAGCGGGCACTCGCGGCGCAGGTGACCTGGTTGTCCGCACCGCCAACACCCCGGTCTGGGCGTCTGAGGAGCTCTCTGTGGGTCGAACCCCGTCGCCACTGAGCCTGGGGCTGGGGAAACAGAAAAAAAAGGGTTGTTGCGGGAAAATGAGGGGGTTTGGGCACGGGGAAGGGAGGAAGGAATGGAACGAGGAAGAGAACGAGGAGGGGCTCTCCTGCGCGGAGCCGTTTCTGCCCGTCCTTGCTGCTGCTGCTGCTGCTGTGACTGGCCGCGGGGGTAGAGCGCTAGGTGGTCCTCCGCCAGGGTGACGGCGGCCGCCAACCCGGTCGGTCGATGGCACCTCACCCAGTTCGCCGTCTCCCCCGGGAGGCCATCAATGAACCGCTCAAGGGTCACCAGCTCCACCACCCTGTCGGCTGACCGGAGTTCCGGTCGCAGCCACCGACGCGCCATGTCCAGCAGTCTCTGGGCGTACGCGAACGGCCGGTCCTCTCCTGCCAGGGTCGTCTCCCGGAACCGCCTCCGGTGTTCTTCCGGGCTGTACCCCAGGCGGTCCAGGACCGCCTTCCTCAGGTTCGCGTACTCAGCCCGCGCTGTGGGGGGTAGACTGTGTGCCGCTTGTTGAGTTTCCCCTGTTAAGAGGGGCAGGAGGCGGACGACCCACTCCTCCTCCGGCCATCGGCACGCCCTCGCTGCCACCTCAAACCCTCGAGGAATGCCTCCGCGTCGTCATCCGGGGTCATTTTGGGTATATGGAGAGCTACGGGGGACCCGGTTTGTCGCTCTCGGGAGCTGGTTTCTCCCGCAGCAGCCAGCTGCAGCAGAGCCTGAGTCTGGAGGGAGGTCTGTGCACGCAGAGCCTCAAGCTGTTCGGCGTGTAACGCCGTCTGTCTTTCCTGCATCGCCGCCATCCCCTCCAGCATTCTTGCCAGCGCCACCACCGGTTGTGTAGTTTCCCCCTGTTCCGGGCTGTGCTCCATGATTGTCTCTTGTGAAACTGTTGGTCGTCTTTTCCTATGCCTCCCCGTACGGGCCACCACTATGGCAAGTGAGTGCCACCCCTCCTGCCCGCCAACAGACTCACTGGAGACAAGGTTTGGTTTTTATCACTTGCGTGCTCGTTTATTCAGCCACCGGCTTTGCCTGGCTACAACGTAACACATATACTTTTTGGGTTTCTGGTAATTTCTTTGCCGACCCGTCTTTCCTCCGGCGTTTTTCGCTCTCGAAGACTCCCGGTCTCCGCTTTTAAAAACCCCAGGCTCACTGTTGAAAACAATCAGAGGCAATCAGCGCAATTAAACAATTGATACTTATCGGCGCTGATTACCTCCACCTGACAGCTGTGACGAAGGATCCGAGAGCCGCTCCTCTCACTCTCTCTCTGCAGCCGACGCTCAAACCACGCCCACCCCACCACAGTGTCCAGAAGAAATTATAGAAGTTTTAGTGGTTAGATTGTGGTTAGAGGTGGTGTGTATTGAAGCCATAGGAGGTAGGCTTATACAGTGGCTTACACATTTGAGTTGAATTTTTAAGGGAGCATTCTCAAGAAGGGAAATTATTTTTGTACATGATTTTGAGATAAAACTATGGAAATGGAATGCCATGTTGGTTATTATTAAATTATACAAATCTTTGAAGTGATAAAAGTAATAAAGAAATTGAGCATGAAATCTGATGTGTGGTGTTTTGTAATTGCATCAGAACTTTAGGTTAGACATTTTTGCATCCATAATTAATTATTTCATTCTATAGAATACAGATACACCTAGAATTACACCTAGAATTACAGCCACTTGTAGAATTTTTGGCCACCTAGAATTTTGACATTTGAAATAGGCTACAATTTCTGTTTGAGGCTATGATTCAAAGAATGGAAGATACTTGTAAATAATATAAAATATGACGTGCTGGACATAAATGAAACCTTTGTTATCAGCTAATAATTAATATTTATGTTTAAGCAACCCACACCCTTGATTTATTGGTGATGATGCATTCAAATTGGAATTTGATAGGCTAATTAATGATTCCTTGGCTGATCTCATGTGAATCATAATCTTATATTCACATCAGCCAAGGAATTAAACAGTCTGTAATTTAGCTATTATACTATAATATAGTGTCCTTACCTTTGTATTAACTAAGTTGCGTACCCTGAAATTCCTCTATGCTGTATAGTCTTTTTAGTGTGCCACTCCAAGATTTTCACTGGCCCCATCTGGCCCCCCAACTAAATATCTTCTACAGGCGCCACTGCTGTTGATCAACCTGGTTTGTGTTCAGTTACACGCTGACGCCGTCGACGTGACAGCAAAGCATCTCAGCTTCGGTCTATGAAAAATAATTCGTCGCCGGCTATTTCTGAGGAGAACTATGGCTAAAAAATCACGGCGAGTAGGCTATCATTGTGCACACTGTTTTTTTAAACCAGAAAAAGATCACAGCTTATAAGAGCTCCACCATGGTGTTGGCTATGTTAGCTCATGCAGGCTGGTAGAGCATACTCTGGCGAACAAAAAGAGCGACCATAACAACTTTTTGTTGGTTACTAGTCACTGATCATTTGTACATCTACACGAGTCAGGAGAACCCTTGTTCAAAACTGAAAACGAACACTTTTGCCGTTTCTGGCATGCTTGCTCACCGAGCCGCTGACAGTTGTCACGCAATCGTTACGAGTTGCCAAGTAACCTGCTCAGAATCGGAATCCGCTGTAGAGTCCGAAATCGTCTCCCTTTTCACCACTGAATCCCTCTCTAGTGCACTATATAGATTTCCTTGTAGTGGAAGGGAGCGAACGAATGCGCTATTCGTAACGCAGGCAAGGGCTCTGCTCCAGACATTACTTGAGCCGAAAACCTCCTCCCATTTCTGTTCACCGGAAGTTATGGCAAGGGACAAAAAGAAAAGCAGCGAATGTGTAGCGCGAGTCATTGCCCGTCTTCTCACCGACCTACTTTACAGCAAGCTGCACAGTTTTTAACTTCTAATGTCGCGCTGCTAATTGTTGTGTTGAACGATTAAATATCTGAAGAGACTACTGAGGGCAGGACCCTATCTACTACTCAAATAAAATATGCCCCGTAGAAAGGTAAGCAGTGCGTAAAACTGTCCATTCAGTATACTAGCTAGCCAGTCAAAAGTACCAAACATAAACGCCTTGAACGTAACCGAATTTTACGATCTCACAGCAAATCTAACACGTCAACAGAAAACGAAATGCTATTGATATGTACGTAAACATATCTTTTGAATCGACTGACACTGTATGTTGTCTTTAGTATCGGCAATATATGAATAAATTGATAAAGCAAGCGTACCCAACAGTGAATAACTCTGTGTGCCGGCTGTACTTCAGCTAAGATTCCGGTTCGCAGACTGCGAGAATCTCAGGCTTCAGCTGGGGCCTTGAAATTGATTTCATTGCATGATTGGTGTATTATGGAAGCATACCCGCGCCAAAATTCAAATTAAAATGCGAATGGTCCACTACATTTCGTTTTCACTGGAGACTTTTGAGTTTAAGTTAGATTCATTAAAATGAATCGGTACATTCGAGCAGTACATCAAAATGAGTCGAATTTTCGAGTCGTATATTAGCCTACACTTAATCGCTGGAAAAACACTCACTTTGCCGAATACACTATCTGAAGAAAAAATTTTCAACGTACAAAAATGGCAAGTTACTCACACATACAAAGCACTGTCTATAATTAATTAAGGGCCAAGTTACTTTTAATAATTTTGGAAACATTGGGTAGCAGCATGGATTTCAAGCTTGTTTAATTTGTGTGAGCTAAGAACCAATATAGTTTCTTGTAACTTAGCCTGACTTTGATATCAGTACTTTTTAATGATAGACAGTGCTTTGTATGTCTGAGTAGCTTTTTGTCCAGTGAAAACATTTTTCTTCAGATATCATTTATTTTTATATGGTGTTTGTTATGAGTAAGTGATAATAGTAATGTATACACAAATCATGCAAACACATACGCTCTAGGTGCAAGAAACATATTGGCATGAATTCAATAATTTTTCCTTTACCCTGAATGACAAATGAAAGTGCCATATTTGTAAATGGAAGTGTTTTTAATGGGGTATTGTGTACATGACAGACCTACTATGTTTGTATTCTGTTCTTCTGTCCTGTTTGTATTCTCACCTGTCAGCATCTTGGTTCCTTGTTTATCAAATAGGGGAAATAAACAATTATTGAAACTATAGCCGCAAGCGGCGATTCCGGGGTTCAAGCCAACTCGGACCGTTAGAAGGTGAAAGCTGCGAAGTGCAATAAGATCTAGTCAGAATCAGAGTAATTGTAATAGTCAAGTCTATTTATACATACAAGGAATTTGACTTGACACTATGTTCATTCTTAATGAATGAATGAAAAGGTTTATTGCACAACAAACTAACAGTAGCATAGGACCATCATCATCATGTCATACAAGAACTATAAGAAATAGTCATCATATCATACAAGAACTAAATAAATAAATGACAGTTTGATTGTGTCTGCATGAAAACTATTCAATGATAGATGTTGGGATTGGGAAAAGGGAGCCTTCGGCACACTTATAATTAATGGCCATATTTCTGTTTGTAATTGTTATTAATTTTACTGGTACACTCGAGGTGCCACATAATACCAGGATATACCCATATATACTCAATCGAGCTAAATCCAATTCCAATTTACATTCTTGAATGGTCATTTTTAGATATGAAGCACCGGCAATGTGACATTATGACCGGCAATGTCACTAACTCACTCAGTCCGTAACTCAGTCAGTAATTCAATCAGTTAATTAATGGTTCTTGAGGCAAATTTGTAGAGTGAGAATAGGTGGATGTCTGTAGCAAGTTTCGTGTAAATCAGACTCATGGCGTATGAGTTATGACCTTCAACTTTTGCCCATAGATTGGTGGCGCTCCCTATTGGGCAATTTCAAAATAGGTTTACACACGTGGTTCAACAGTGTTATGAATCTTGTGAGTTTTGTAATGATTGGACAAACAATTTTTGATTTATAGTCGGATTTGTGTTATGCCACGCCCATGTTTTGCGTTTGTAGCGCCCCCTAGTGGTCGATTTGAATGAAACTTTCAGGGTATGTTTCAGGTACTTATGTGGATATATCCTGCAAGTTTTGTGATGATTGGCCCAACGATTCTTGACTTTGGTCTATTTATGTGCTGAGCCACGCCCTTTTGGAGTTCATTGGTCAATATCTTCAAAATGCAATAAGATATCAACAAGCTTTTGATAACTTTTGATACGCTTGGTTCAGTAATGATCCACAGAAAATTTGGTAGCAATTGGACCTAAGGTTTAGGAGGAGATGTCAAAAATGTGTTTTTCAAAAAATTCAAAATGGCGGAAAATCTAGTCACACAGACACACAGAAACCGGGGTTCAATCCTCGGCAGCGGTACTTCCGGCTTGGTCAGACGTTCCTACGAACACAATTGGCAGTGTTCGCGGGTGGGAAGCTGGTGAGGGTAAGAATCCTGATCGTTGCATTAGCGACTCCTACTGGTTGGTCGGGGCGCTGTTCAGCAGGGAGGGGATCTGGGGCATGAACCTCTGCGCGTGTTGTGCTCTTCCAGTGAAATTCCTTGCTGTCAGGTGAAAAGAAGCGGCTGGCGACTCTATATGTATCAGAGGAGGCATGTGGTAGTCTACACCCTCCCCAGACCGACAGAGGATAGTGCATCAACCAGGATTGTGATACACACGGGGAATTGGTATAACGACTAAATTGGGGAGAAAATGGCAAAAAAAAATGTTTTTGCCATTTCTTTCACAAAAATCCTTCACCAGACAGTTTGAAGGAGTTTTTTCTTGTAATAAAATGTGTAACAGTGTCTTCAGTGCAATTACTGCAAGGCTGTGTGTGGTAATTCAAAATACTTTTGTCTATCATAACCTGAAGTATCGTCAAATTTGGAAAAAGTTTGTGGCCAAACATGCCAAACATGACACATGAGAATTGGGCAAACATTCTAGAAGAAGTTTGAAAAACTTTGTCTTTCCATGAACTCAAAATGGTGGAAAAGCGAAAAGGCAGACACTAGATGTTCTGTGATATTATTTGTTCAAAATTAAGAGGTAGATATGTGGGTAAAAGTTTAGTGGACGTACAGAATTATTTTTTCAAAGTTGTAATTTTGCTGGTGGCAATGTAGCGCCACCTATAGTGCCAGTTGCATGCATGTCATGCATAATAAATTGGCATACCGAACATGCCTACCAGATTTTGCAAGTTTTTGATCATGGGAAACGGGTGAAAATGTAGGGATAAGCGGAAGAAGAAGAATCCTTGCAAAAACAATAGGGGTCCTACGCAGCCTTGGTGCTTAGCCCCTAATAATTTGTAAACTAAAAAAAACACTTACATGTAGTTTTCATGTGATACACAATTGAAACTTCATGTTGAAAACCCCACCACTCACCTGTTGAAATAGCTACAGACTACAGAACAAGGATTTCTAAAATAAAAATATGAAACTAAACATTAGTAATTTATGCGAATTTATTTTTAAGTAATTATATTTTCCCCGAGTACTGTATAGTGCTCGAGTTGTCTGTTGTGGACATGCCTCTACTTGTCATAGTGGGGCACCAAAATGTAGAAGATGTACATCTATATCCTCACAGGTAACGACAGCATGTAATAATCAGTCTCAGAAAGTGAATATACAAACTAGTTTTAAATTATTATTAAAATTACACATTAACAGTTCATAGCTAAGAGGTGAAGGTATTCTAGGAAGTTCTTTTGATTCGCAGTGGCTGACTCAATTCAAGACAAGGGTAATATAAATATAGACAACCTTGGAAATATAATAAAGCAAACTCTTCCTGAACATACTGAGCATGATCATACTGGCTGTAAACATTCTGGGTATATTGTTGGTACTAACCAAGTTTGGCTATGCAAGGACAACATGTCATAATACATGTATAAAAACAAGGTCAAAATTAAAGCCGCAAGCGGCGTTGGGAGGGGTCCAAGCATTGGCACTATTGTGCACCCTATGGAGCGCTTTTAAAATGGTGTTGTCCTCATGATCATATACCTTCACCCAACATATCTACTGAATATCATGATGATTGTATATCATATGATGACTTAGGGCCAAGTTTGTGCTAAGAGACGCTGTTGGATTACTTAGTTGCGTTGCCATGGATGTGTCCTAGCCCCTTGCTGTAAAGGCCTTTACTGTGTCGTAACACTTAGATGGCCCGGCGTGTATGTAGAGCTGCAGTGCTTCCATGCTAAAAAAAAAAAGAAGGCGTCAGACTAGTGTTGTCACGATACCAAAATTTTGACTTTGATACCGATACCAGGTTTAGTATCACGATACTCGATACTGAAACGATACTTGAAACTTAAACGATACTGATTCGATACTCGGTACCTAACGATACTGAAATTTCCTTAATAGATCAGAAACGTAATGTCCACAAGGGTTGACCTCATTTTCGAATTCACGGTTTATTACAAACCTGGGTTATTAACAACCTTTAAGTTGAAGCCTGTTCAACATGTTAATAAGCATAGGCCTATAGTGTTACAACACTAATAGAAAAATATATTAAATATATTTCCACAATTAAACAATTGTAAACTAAATAATCTTTAAACAGGTCTTTCACTTTTAAATAGATCAAAAAACAGCATATTTTAATAACAGTATTTTCCTATAATGAAATATTTCCAAATTAGAACACCTATTGCTACTGAAGTGTACTGAGTCAAAGCTTGCGCTGTATCAATGAGGTAAACAACAGGTGTGGTATTACACACAGCTATTTTTGAAGGTACCCAGGTATCACAGATGCGTGTATATTTCACAAATGGATTGTCCAAGAAAATATATATCCACTCAGTCTCAAAAGGGACATCTCTACGCATAAAACCAATGGTAAGGTTGTATATTTATTCAATATTTAGTCCCAGATATTGACTGTAGAATGACATGGTATCATTTTTTTAAAAACGTCTAGTTTATTTTGTTAACAGCGTTTTCACTACCGTATTGGCATATCTAAGGGCTATTGTTGGGTTGATCTTGTTGCTATGACGGAATACGATTTTTGAGTGGTGAAAGAATATTTTTATGAATGCCCAGATAGATAATATTGTCCATTATGTCATGAGTGGGGGGTGTAGTTATTGATGAGACTGCAGGGAGGGGGTGCGTATTAAATGAACGACCAGAGCGACAATGGTGGCGCTGCGAAACTCCGTATTCGGCATAGTTGTCGTGTATCGTCTACTAATGAAACTAAAACAACACATTTCTGTTTTTAACTCATACTTTGGTTGCAGTAGCACCGAATGTCTGAGTTCATTAATCTCGGCACGCCAGCGTGCCGACCACTAGGGGCTTTGAGCTAAGAGGTTAATATTGCTCAGAGCTATGCATTTGATTACATGCATGCGGTTTTGCTATGTGTTTTAAGACAAATTACATATTTGTGATTTGACCCTAGAAGATAAAGATAATGTTGGTATCCCTGGTACATGGGGGGCAAAATGACAGTGATTGATAATGAGCTGCAGACTTTGATACCACCAGATGGACTAACCAGGTATGGTGCGCAGGTTCTGGAAAGCCAATGAGTGGCAAAGTTGTTTCATTTTTTCCTTTCCCTTCGAAAACCACGTCCAATGACTTGCAGTCTGATACCATGTTGTTAATCTTGTATCACAATAGCTGCATGCAGGCAAGCAGCTATTGTGATACTCGCTCTCCAAAGCATAAAAATCCTCAGACACAGCCTTTCAGGACATGAGTTTAACACCTTTGCCTTTTTCATCTGCCTGTGCAGTCGTGTGCAGTCATCTTCGTATAGATCGCAGCATATTAGGTGCCACATGCGACTGCTCAGAATTCATTCAACAGTCAGCCGGTTTTAGCTGTCAAAATGTACTCTTCTACAAGCAGCTGTGAAACAATTCAGCCACATTGAATCAGAGCTCCTTCACTGTTGGCTAAGACAACAATATAACAATGATGTTAATAATAGTAATAATAATAATAATAATAATAATTATTATTATAGTAGTAATAATGAAAATAACTGAATGTATTCGTAACCTATAGAGCAAATAAACATTTTTATGTTTTCTATGTTACCCGTTGCTTTAAAAATAAAAATAAAATAAAAAATCGGCTGTTGAAAGTGGAATCGGCTGATTTGGCATTAAAAAATTAGCAACCGGATCATACATTTATGATTGGTGCACCCCTAGTAATAATATCAAACTAATATAATCAAAACAATAAGGACACTGAGCGTGGATCCTAGGTCTCCTGGCTGGAATGCTCCACACATTCTGATACATCGATTTTGTTCCAGGAACTTCAAGGCTGGACTGGCTAGTTTTGAATGGCCTTCAATTGGGAATTTTGCCTTTTGGCACCAGAGGCTTACTAAACTACAGTACCTTGGGTAACAACGAGTTTGCAAACTTCATAGAGAATGCCAATCCTTGGTCCCATGATATGAGGTCTTGCCCATTGCCATGTACCCCTGCAAGTACCTTTTTGCCCCCCCATGTGTCCCCAGACCCCCTGTTGAAAATCCAGATACTAAGTCATATGGTTGTGGCAGACTAACTAGGTTTCATAGTGTATCAGAGTCCTTCAGTTGTCTCAAACGTCCCATGATTATGAAGCAGCTGCATCACCCATATTTCCTCCTGTACAATTTTCCCTATAGAGAAATGCAGGGAGCAGCTCTGATGGAACTGAAGACTCAGACTCTTCTGCTGACCTTGAACAAGCAGACAGCTCTGAGAGCGAGGCGAACACCCATAAGAATGCACGGCTGACCCGTTCTTCATTGCGACTCAGCCAGAGTTCACAAGGTATGAATCTGTGGAATTTTTTTTTCCCCCTGCACCCTTCAGTGTTATTGGTGATGTCTAATATTCCAAAGAAAAACAGGGAGTGTTCGGACTGTGGTGGACCCCTGGGGCATAAATGCATTGTACCTCCTGCAGCCCTTTCCTCTGAAAAATAGCACATTTCTGAAAACTATATTTAGTTCATATTGAGGACAGTATACAACATTTAATGGAGGCATGTTGATTTTTGAATCCTGGTTCCAAACATTTTGTTGTGGGAAGGGCATACCTGAGGTATGCTGCTGATTTATAATGTGTTTCACAAATCCCTTCCTTGTATTTTGTTCAGGTGCTGCATTTACAGCAATGCCTGTTTCTCCATAAAAGTGCTTTAGGTGATCTTCATTTAGGCATGGAGGAAGAAGGCCCTGTTAAGGCTTTCTTGACACAAATTCAAATTTTTCCTTGAGATTGGTTAATTTTATTGGTTGATTGGTTAAGAGAATTGGAATTCTCTTTATTCTGGTGGTGTCACTATGTTATTGGTAAACCATGAAAAAAGTAGTTGGCTATAGATTTTAAAAAATGGGTATGACCAAGTGATTGATTATTGCTTTCCTTTATGTGGTGAGTAAATGGCACAGGTGATGGGACTGACTTGGTATTCAGAAATACAGTCTTCTATCTGTGGAACATAATAGTCTATTCTACAATGTTTTCTTTTGGAAAACATAAGTGTGTAATACTTTTGGTCATGACTAAAGTGGGTCTTGTGTTTCAGACATAAACATGGAAATTCATTCTTAACCAGTCAGGAGTTGCATACTGAATTCCAGTTTCCTGTCAGTAACACTGGCTGTGCATGTGGTGCAGCTTCAGTAATGGCATAATTAACATGGTTAATTAATGGTTTTGCTACGTATGCAGCCACTTGTATTGTGCAATGTGATTGGCTTTGCTGCTTACTCAGCTACTTGCATTGTGCAATACAATTGGTTTTGTGACTTGCTGACTTAGCTGCAAAGCTCACTGCGGGGCTTGTTACGAATGACTTGGCAAATGACATAGCGACTTGTTTTGTAATTTGCTTAACTACTTGTTTGGCGACTTACCTAGACACTAGCATGGCTATTTGTTTGGCTATTCGCTTAGCTACAGGTTTGGCTAATGGTCCTGCTATTCACTTAGCTACTTGTTTGGTGACTTGCTTAGATAATAGCATGACCATTTGTTTGGCTACTCGCTTAGCTACCGGTTGGGTTAATGGTCCTGCTGTTCACTTAGCCATGCTGGTAGCTAAGCAAGTAGCTGTTTGTTTGGCTACTCACTTAGCGGCAAGTTGGGATAATTATATTGTGAATAATTTAGCTGTTGGCTTGGCTCTTTGTGAATGGTTCTAATCACTTAGATAAAAGTTTAATGATTTGACACGTCTCAAAAAATTTATGTTTTGTTTAAAGGGGCTGTACTGTATTTAATGTTTTAACAAAACCACTTTACTGTACTTCATTTGTTACCTTCCAGCTATTGTTGGGCTGCTACAATAAAATGTAAGGTTGTCCTACAGTCATGCTATTTGTAAGGGCCTGCAAGAGTATGATGCTGTTTGGTAATGTAGACATGCTTTAGGAAGCATTGTTGTTATTACCGTCAAAAAGTACTACATTAACAAGATGGGCTAAATAAAAGCATGACTTAATTACCCATGTATAGTTTGCATCTAGCCGTTTGTCAGTTTTTCTCAATATCAAAGCAAATTTACCTGATGTTTGATTACATGGCCAGACAACGGTTAGTTTAATGTAGGACCCATCAGAGTTGAAAGTACATGAAAACCAAAACTAAAGGTCAAACTGTAAGGAGCCAATCATCCTTACATGCCTAAAGTAATTTCCATACAGAAAACAAAACCTGGAGGAAATAAAAAAGGTCAACAGGCCTGTACACTCAGCCACATATGCATACACCTTGCTCACACCTTCTGCTAATGAAGCTACCAATCTATCAGTTGGGCTGCAGTGATATCGGCTCTAACCCCATAACTATTGAAATAATTGTTGTGAAATTTTAAGCCAATGGTTGTTGCAGTATGATGCAATTTGGAAATGTGGTGATGCTATATTATGGTATATGAAAATCAATGTTAATTGAAAATCAATCTCCTGAACTATGATACCAAGCTTCCAGAAAGTTTTCCTCACTGCAAGAGTATGCTACCATTTGGCCATAGGGAGGGGCAGTATGAAGCTTATGGTTATAACTCTTGAACCGTTGTACATAGAACATTCTTCATAAAAAGGAAAATGATGAACTACCAAATACAAGTGCCAAAATTCATGTATATGAATTTACATAATGTTGATTACAGTCAAAATTGAAAGGCAATCGTTGTTAAACGTACCATGCAGAATACACATAAATTCAACACAGATGGCCTTCACTGATTTGTGACTTTGGAATATATCACTGGTTCTCCATAACTAAAAATGTTTTGAGCAAAAATTTAGGAGCACCCACTAAAATTAAAGGAGCACTAGTAATTTATTGAACAGTGGACAGTAGACACTGTAATTTATTGAAAATTACAGTTTCAGAGTTCAATACTATATCGCTCTTCTGTCACCATGCAGTCTAAAGTAATGAACATAAACGCACTAGATTATTTAACATGAGATTTTGTTTACGCAATCAGATATGGTGGTATAGATATTGAAAAAGTCCTTCATATATTTTTCCAGATCTCCAAGTCCTACTCAGAGCTTTAAAAAATGTAATCAGCTGACCCCCATCCTCAATTTCTGCATGGTTTTCTCAGCCAGGCTCTTACATTTAACTTTACATGTTACATTACATAACATAAAACATAACATAACATGATGAGAACAGGCCATTCAGCCCAACAATGCTCGCCATTTTCCTTACTAAATTAGTGCTCTGATTACCTACAGACTAGACTGTATCAAGCCTAGTCTTTAAATATTTGTTTATTTATTTATTTGAAAGGGACAATGGACAGTCAGTAACTGCCCCAGAATTAGCTTGATAACTAAATTTCATCTGTAGTCCCTCGGCAGGGAAAAAGCAGGCAAATTTACAGAACATACAGTGGGGTCCAAAAGTCTGAGACCACTAGTCAAGATATTTCTATTTTGCATTTGTTTTGAATGTAATACTAATTCTCTCATTACAAATGATAATATCAGCTTAACAATTTGAGTGAAAAGTTGAATTTTTGAAAAATGTACATGAACTTCAGAATATCTTCGTATTTGGTATGTCCCCCTTTTGCTTTAATGACAGCATGCACTCGAGCTAGCATGGACTCCACACGTTTGTGAATAACCTGATGACCCATGTTTATCCCAGCATGATTTGGCAATGTTCCAAAGAGCTTCTTGTGATGTCACAGAATGCGTGGCTTTCTCAGTCTTCAAGTGCCCCCATAAATGTTCAATGGGGTTGAGGTCAGGTGTCTGTGGAGGAAAGTCCATGACAGTCAGGACTCCTTGGACTTCTTTGGTCTTCAAGTAGTTCTTGCAAAGCTTTGAGGTGTGTTTGGGGTCATTATCCTGCTGCAGTATGAATCCTTCTCCACAAAGATGCAAACCAGAGGGTATAGCATGTCTCTGAAGAATGGAGTGGTACTTCTCCTTGGTCAGGGTGTAGTCAATTCGGTGCAGGTGTCCAGAGTAGGCAAAACACCCCCAGACTTGAATATTCCCACCACCATGTTTCACTGTGAGTTTGATACACTGCGGTATCATTCTCTCTCCTGTTCGTCTCCTTACATACACCCTTCTGTTACTGCCATAAATCTCAAACTTGGATTCATCAGTAAATAGGACTTTTTTCCAGTCATCCACTGTGAAATGCTGGTATTTCTTAGCCCACCCCATGCATTTGGCCCTGTTTCCCCTCCTGAGAAGTGGTTTAGAAACTGCTACTCGTCCTCTGAGACCACTACAAGACAGCCTTCTTTTGACAGTACTTTTGCTGATTGGAGTCTTGCGTTCTTTATTTAGCAAATTTTGTATCTGTGATGAAGTTGCTTTTCTATCTCTCAGGGAACTAAGCTTGATGTATTGATCTTCTGATGGTGTGGTCATTTTTGGTCTTCCTGATCGTTTTTTTGGATACAACTGATCCAGTTTCTGCAAAGCGTTTTAGAGTTCCATGCATTGCCCTCTTAGAAACCTTTAGTCTAGCCATGATTTGACGCTGAGAAAGCCCCTCTTTGCTTAGAATAACAATTTGACTTCTGACTCTCATGTTTCCCACTATCACAATGCTACTTAGTAAGCAATGATTTGCTGGAAACTTGAGGCACAGCCATATTTATAACAGGTGAACACTGGCTGCAAGCTGAGTTACTTGAACGAGCCTCTGATGAGTAGATCAAATCCACCTGTCATCTGAACGCATGCTTCAATGGAAGGGATACAACTCAAGGAAATCTGACCTTTTGTACAATGTATTTGTATAAATAGTAGTATAATAGTATAAGTATAAATTTGCTTAAATTTGATTGCTGACCTAGAAATAGTGCATAATCTTAAATATTTCTTCTTCATTTTACATGTAATAACTTCTTGTGTTTTTAAATGTTTCTGAATCCTCAAACTTTCTGATTATTTCCAGGTTTATGTGAAAATATTATAGATTCTCAATGTGGTCTCAGACTTTTGGACCCCACTGTATGTACAAGCAGCAATACGAATAAGTAAATATGTGAGTATGCATCAATACATTCTAACAGAAAAGTTAAATATATATATATAATTGCAAAAAGTACCTATAAAGCATATGATGTGACAGATAAAATAATAAAACAAAAAATTACATTACATAAAAACACATCAACATACAAGAACATAAAGAACGTAACCAAAGAAATACTTATTGCCATAAAGTACTGAATAGTTTTAGAAGGTTAATGATTACAGGACTGACTAAATTTCAGCCAAGATTTTAATTGTAATTTAAAACTACCAAAAGTTAAACTCTGTCTGATGGTATTGGGTACTGCATTCCAAATATTTGATGCTCTGATAGAAAAAGCAGATGGCCAAATTCAATGGATTGCACCATACAAATGCCTTTGATGGAGGCTGTTGTTTACCTGATATTGTCTGAAAACAGTGAAACAAATTCCTTCAATGATGGAGGAGCAATATTATTTATAGTTTTATACATTAGACAAGCATTTGCAAGATAAAATTATCAAAGGTCAAAAAATTGTACTTTGAAATTATATGACGGTGGTGATATGTAAGTGGCTTTTTATCCCACAACTTTGTTTATTTTTGTACAGAACATGTATAGGCTTAAGGATAGTTTTTTGTGTTTGTGACCAAAAAGTCTTGCTAGCGTTTAGTGTAAGGCAAGAATCTTCAAGCCAATCAAAGATAGTAGGTAGGACTGCTGCTAACTTATATGCCACCTGTTGTCTTGTTTTAGAATGGACGTAAATAACTATCATTCGCATATATTTGTCATAAGATCAGGACAGTAGGAAGGTCATTAATATACAAGCTAAAAAGCAGGGGCTCCAGAATAGACCGCTGTGGGACACCAGTAGCGCATCCTTGTGATGGCGAGAGTTTTGTTCCAAACCATGTGCATTGTTCTCTCATTTCTAAATAGGACTCCATCCATCGCATTGAATTTTCAGAGAAATTCTAACATGAAAGCTTGGACAGAAGCACATTTATGGTTTACAGTATGAAAAGCCTTGCTCAAATCTAAGAACACAGCACCTACAACACCACCTTTGTCAAACTTTATTTATTTAACTTTGCTATTTAATTTGTTCAATTAAATAGCAAACCACAGTTTCAGTTGAGGGATATTTTCTAAAACCAAATTGCATTGAGTGAAGTAACACGTCCTGTGTTCAGAAAGTTCACAAGTTGCTCTGTTATCACTTTTTCAGAGATCGTATAGGTCACTGGCAAAATACTAAATGGCCTATAGTTTGCCACATCTGTTATTTTGCCAGTTTCGAATATCACAATTCACAATTGCTGATTTCCTGATACTTGGGAAAATTGATTGCTTATAGAAAGATTAATCAAATGGGTAATAGGAGCACATAAAGTGTCTTTATTGTTTTTGTTTTTTTAAGTGTAGAATCTCAGCCAAATATATCTTTGGCATTAGAGGTATTTAAAGTACTCATTATGTTGTGAACTTTCTGTTCAGAAATGTCTCTAATGCAAAACATTGGATAGGCTGCATTGGGAAGAGATATCTCTTTAATTTTAGTGCCAAACGTATGTGCCAATTTCTGCACTGAGTCAATGAAAAAATTATTGAACCCATCAGCAATATAATTTTTATGATGTGTTAGGATGCCATTGAGATTAGATTGTGAACCATCATTGGACTTCCTGTTTTTCTTTTTCAATTGGTTTCATTTTTTTTTTGTGGTAGACAGATCTATTTTTAGATAGTTTAATAGAAATAAGTGTCATATTATGATCTGACAAGCCAGTAAGAAAGTTAAAAGGTTTAGTAATTCTCTCTTTTCTATTGCTAAAAATCTGATCAATTTGAGTTTTCCAAGATGGAGGCCCGTCTATAAACTGGGTTAGATCAAACTGATTCACAATTTCTTTGAACTTCTTATTTCTTGTTTTATCAGCCCAATTCAAATTAAAATCACCAAGAACAGTACATTCTTCGTTGTACCAATTTCTTTGAGCAAGCTTCCAATTTGGTTGTAAAACGTAATATCAGCCGATGGGGGTCTGTACACACCAATAACATTTAGGGACATTTGCGGAGATAAAATAATGGTAATGGCTAGACATTCAATTTCTATTAATATAAAATCTATTTACTTACATTTCAAATGATCTTTTACATGTATAAGAAGCCCACCACCCCTCCCTGCTTTTCTCTTTTTAAAAATAATTGTACCCTGGCATTGTTATAGCATCTATGGGTGATGATTCACTCTGCCATGTTTCAGAAAAACAAAGGAAGTCTAGACTTGAGTCCGCAAATGACTTTTTATGTTGCTCACTTTTGGAGACGGCACTTCATTAAGTGTACTCTAAGCAGACCTTTCGGTTTTGCACAATGATCCCATATGATCTTTGATTGATTAACAGTTTGGAAGAAACAAAAGTTATGGTGTTTTGCTATGGCGGAGGTTCGTAAACTGCATTGCACTATTGGAACAATAGGTTGACGTCCCTCTGACCCGGAGTGATTACCTTGATTGAAAATGGCCACAGTTGTCATCTGCAGAATAGGGCTAACCTAATCCCCGACAGGCCCAGGATTGAAGTGTGCATCTCCGGCGGGAAGAAGAGTTATCCACAAATAAATCAGGAACTGGGTTTGCAACAATCTTTCTCTTGCAGCGTTTGCTCCACTTGGTGAGGTGCCTCGACCGTTTTGTAAGGCAGCAGAGTATAAAGTTAACTGGCTCACCGAGTTGGCAGTTGTGGGTGTGTTTCCTTGACTTGAACAGGTGAATGATGATTGATCCAGCAGCATTGTACAGATAGGGCTAGTAGTGCAAACATATAGCTTATTAGTATAGTCCTTTATGCAATATTCTCAAGCCGATGCTTAGCTCTGGCATGATAGTCAAAGCCAGGGTAAACAAACAATTTTGTTAACGTAGATGAGATAAAAATTAAATGTTTGACGAGCGTGTCTGCAGTCCCTGCCTTACTGCAAGACATCACGGCCATCTTACTGCCAATAATTTGCTTAATGTTATATAAGCAGGTTTTGAGTTTCTGCCCCTACTACATGACCTGGCAGGCTATTCCACACATTGACTACTCTCTGCATTCAAAAAATTCTTCCTAATATCTGTAAGGATTTTACCTTTTGTTAATTTCCATTTATGTCCCTTTGTTCTACTAACAGAACTCAACCTGAAGAATCTCTTGTAGTTCACTTTGTTGATCCCTTTATGAATTTAAAAGCCTCAATCAAATCACCCTGAGTTTCCTTTTACTAAGCATGAAGAGATTAAGCATCCTAAGTGTTTCCTCATAGCTTTTATCTTTCATACCAGGAATCAATTTGGTTGCCCTTCTTTGAACCTTTTTCACAGCCTCTATATATTTCTTGTAGTACAGTCCCCAGAACTGCACACAATACTCCAAGTGTGGTCTAACTAATGTATTGTGTAAGATAAGTGTAACTTCCTTAGACTTATACTCAATGCTTTTGGCTATATATCCCAGCATCCTGTTGGCCTTTTTTTACTGCTACAGTGCAGTTCCTATAATCTGAAAGACTTTGGTGAACCATTACTCAAAGTCTTTTTCAAATTGAGCTCATTCCAACTTTGTTCATCCCATAAAGCAATCCTGCCTCATGTTGTTTCCCACATGCAGGACTTTACATTTGGCTATATTGTATTTAATTTAGCATGTTTCTGCCCACTTCTGGATTTTATTTCAATCTTCTTGGATTACTTTAAGCTGGGCCTCCCAGTTTTGTATCATCTGCAAATTTGACTAATACTTCCCTGTCAAGGTCATTGATATATATGAGGATGAGCAGTGGTCCCAGTGATCCTGCTTATTATCTAAGCAGTTCCCTGCTTAGATAATATCCCTCCTACTACTCTGTGTTCTACCCTGTAGCCAGTTCCAAATCCACTCTGAAATATGTCCTGTAATTCCTTCTGTCTTCATTTTTCAAGTCTCATGTGGTAGCTTATCAGATGGCTTATAGAAATCTAAGTATATATAATATCATCAAGCCGTGTTATAATGAAAACACTTGGTAGTTCTTCAAAAAATACCAGGTTTGTCTGGCATGACCTCCCCTTATTTTATAAAATAGCTTGTGGCCAGGATTTTAAGTTGGGTCTCCTGGCTTGTTCACCCTCTTGAAACCACTTTCTCACACTGTGGCATCAAACTGCTCCAGAGGAGGACCCTCCACACTTATTCGAATGAGGTCTTCCACTGTGCTCGGGTGAACATCTAGTGTCAGATCTTATCATCCTTTGTTTGGAACAGCCTCTCACATTGAGCAGAAGACACAGGAAGGACCAGCATTATCTTCACCTGATGAAGAATGTTCTTAATAGAAGCTAAAACAATTATTATTGTTATCAAGTTGAGGGTAGAGGTTTTTGGAGTTGGCATAACTGAATGCAATCAATTCCAGTAACAGTGTAAAAAACACTGTTCTTTATATTCATTTTACATATTTTCCTACCTGTAAGTCTGAGCAATATGGTTCCTTCATCAGGAGAATTTCCCAAAGCCCCTGGTAGCTTTTGTCTTTGAAGTACTGGAACACAAGGGTTTTTAACGCCTGGAACACTTTCTTCACCAGGGAAAAGTCACTGCCATTTCTGAATAGAAAACAAACAAAATATAACCAAACTGACTACTGTTGGTTTTTTATATGGCACAAACAGTGGAATATTATATTTTGTCTGCACTGCTTGATTCATCACAAATGTTACCTTTCCAATACAGTCTGGAAATGGTCCAACAGCTTCATGATCCACTAGCTCCTCCACTGTCTCTGGCCAAGTGTTCTGGTTGAAGAACTGGAAACATCTGACTGCTTTGGCTGCTGCCGCATTTGTTCCTGTTCCTGTCACAACCTACATAGGTGCAGTTTTGTAGTGGTAGTCATCAGGGTTGATTTAGTGAAAGTATGTTTTATCAAAATTATACATAGAGATATTATATTAATCAGTTTGACCATGTCATACTAAGCAGGCGGCTGAATCTGAAGCGCAGCTGTTTAGCTGTAGCAGAAACAGTGTGCTCTATCTGCTTCTGATGTCTGGTAGTAGTTTCACTGAGGGGTCCATCCTCTGCCATATTCCGTGCCTCCTGTGACATGTTTTGAATTGAGAATGAATAAGTACATTCAATCAAATGATTTAACAGTGTAAAAATGCTTCAATAGAATGATTTTGTATGGACGGTGGAGATGTGTAACTGATACTTAAATTCGGTCTGCATTCCTTCTTTCTGTTCTTGGTCCCTAACACCTCTGTCTTTTCAGGGCTGCACGGAATGAGGCCAGCCTAACATGCGTCATTGTTTTTCTGAAACCAGGCCCTGTATTTTCGACATTGGTCAACAAGTTTTAGGGCATAGCACAAACCAATGTATGTCTTGTTTGTGCTTACAGTTTGGTCTTTTCAGTTTACTGCACGATTGGATTTTCATGGTAATTCTTAAACAAGGGTTAACTAAATTATATCTGAGCCATATTTGCAGAACATTTAAAATTCTTTTCTACATGAACCTAGAGCAAAGTTATTAAACATGAAATACCATGTCGCAGCTTCACAACACAATTTAAAACAAGTTTCTACGCAAAATTATTATTGTCTATGTATTAAAAAATGGGGCAATACAAAAAGAAGTGGGCAATACAAAAAGAACAGCATGATTTTGGAATTCCAATATACTTATCATGATAATTCTTAAACAGGGGTTAAAGAAATTATAAGGTAGTGCTGAAAAAAAATATCAGCCATATTTACAGAACAGCTTTTTAAAGGAGCTAAATAAGGAACTTATGATATTAATGATGTTAGTACGAATAGAATATTTTTTCATAAAAATTGCGTCAATAGTGTTTGATCCATTCTTCTCAGTTGAGCATATTCTTCTCAGGTGAGCGATGCGAGAAACTCGCAGGTGATGTGAGAGTAACTTGTGTCTCGCGGGCGGCATCAAGCCTGTTTAAATTCTGCCGGAAAGCTGGCATTTTGCCAATCGTTGCAACTACTGCCCGTGGTCAGTGCTCTCATCATGATGACCAATGGAATCGATTCTGAACGTTCATTGCAACTGCGGGACGTGGTTTGTGCTAAAGTGGTTTGAGGAAAAAAAATTACGCCTGTCACCATGACATGGTGTTGCAGCCATTGCCTCAATCGTGAGGATCAGATTATCCAAGCTGCTGACTGCCTGTTAATGTCGTTTCAACAAGACTTCGCTTTGCAATAATATTTCAAGTGCATTACTTGTAATTACTATGTAATATTTTTTCATTTTCATTTTCATTCATTTTAAACATACAAAAATGCTACTCACACATACAAAGCACTGTCTGTAAGTCATTAAGATTTGCTAAATCTAGGCCTGCCACAAAAAGTAATGATATCAAAATTAGGCTAAGTTACAAGAAATAATATTGGCTATTTTAGCTCACACAAATTAAAAAAGCCATATTCAAAATCAATGATGCTACCCAGTATTTCCTAACTTATTTCAGGTAACTTGGCCCTGTGCTTTTTCATCTTATCATTTGAAGAGAGTGTGGTTATTCAATGCGTATTTGTCACATCAAAATGTCAAATGGCAATCGTTCATAGTGGGAATAATCCACAATTCAGCTGTATTACAACTTGTATTTTTTTTAATGACTACACTATATGAACAATTGTCTGCATCTAGTGCTTTGGGTGTTTGAGAAGCACATCATGAACGATGTCTTCCATACGGCACATTTTTCATGTGATACTTTCATGTGACATTTAAAAGTTTGAATGACCACAATGTGTTCAAATGGTAAGATGAAAAAACAGGGCCAAGTTACTTGAAAAACTTTTGGAAACATTGGGCAACAGCATTGCTTTGGAACACGGCATGTTTAATTTGTGTCATAGCCAATATTGTTTCTTGTAACTTGGGCTAATTTTAATATCAGTACTTTTAGTGACAGGCCAAGATTTTTCAAGTCGTAATGACTTATAGGCAGTGGTTTGTATGTGTGAGTAACTTGGCATTTTTGTACATTGAAAATGTGTTTTTCTTCTGATATCATTTCTTGTTGTACTGTGTTATGAGTAACTGATAACAGTAATGCATATAAATGTAGTTTATAAGAGGCATGTGTACTCATACATGCAAACACACATACGTTGTAGCCAGTCCCAGATCTATACTCCTGTGATTGGGGGGAAGGGGGGGTGGGGGGCAGACAGAAATTTTGGGGGCGTGAAGCCTTTTTCCAAGGCACAGTGTGTGCCATAGTTTACTGGCATGTATTGCTTAGTGATTTGTGTATATATCATTGACTTAGTCTTTTCCGTTTAATTTTATTCACATGCTCAATTATGTACTTGTGCTTAAGAGGTTAATATCGGAGGATGTGTTAGGATTCTGCTTTTTTTTTTACACACATCACAAGAGCCAAAACGGAGCAGAAAATACACTGCGCTATAAACGCAGATATTGGTTTGTATTATTTATTTATCATAATATTTACACAGCTGTTGTTTGATATCAATGTCATTTGGCTAACAAAGCTAATGGCAAACAGAGTGAGCTGTGTGTACACAAGTTGTGAAAGCGTGGGCCCCCAATTTATCACATAATTTGTAGCTCAGCGAACCTGGGTGTAAAAATGCAAAGTAACCCTTTTAGAAATGCTTGTGGATTATGTTTATCCTTATCTGAGATTTTACAGTATGATCAAGGTTTACAGTTTAGCACTGGTGCTTTGCTATATAAATAAAAATAATAATTCAAACAGTGTAGTGGCCCCATTCAAACTATAACAGCCTGGCACCATCAGAAACACAAATCCCCTTGAAAAGCACTTTATGTACTAACGTATTTGAGTGGCATCCAACAAGCCTTCATTTACAAAATTATCAGCAATTGTCTCCTTAAATTTCAGCTCCTGAGCCCTGATGCTCTTGACCAAAAGCCTATAGCAATTCCATTCAGTCCCTTATGTCCAATGCTGCAAGTCAGGTAATTCTTGATTAATTTGAATTTTAAAAAGGATTCATTCATTTAAACAACGCTGTGCTTTTGCTACTGTGGCAAGAAATGTCATAACCACAGTAGCCTACTCCCCTCACCGAAGGTTACCAGAGGGTCTAATTAGCATTTTTCTGTTGGACCTGTAAGTAACTACCTGCAGCATGAAGCTAGGGACAAAAAGGGCTTGTGCAAGGGACTGAAATTTTCAAAATAAAAGTCCCAAATGATAAAATCAGTATTACATTCAGCATAATGGAATTAAGCTACACATTCAGCATAATTGAATTAATTAAGCTACACGTTCAGCATAATGGAATTAATTAAGCTATAATCGAATCTGCCTTCTCCCTGTTGCTAATTTCACAGAACTAACATTACCTCTAGCTTTCCAGCTGGCTATGATGGGTGGGGTACTCTGGGTGAGTGGGAGGGGTTGAAGACTGAGGAGGAGATTGATTGTCAACACAGGACAACAGCAAGACTAAAAATCCTGCATAGTATGCAATTAACGACAATTATTTGTTGATTCAAAGTAATCTCATGGTCAACTATTTGAATGAACTAATATTGAAGGCAACCCCTTGTTGGGACACAGATTTGTTATGGGTAATGTGATGCATTTTTTTTTCCCCTCTGCATTTGAATAATTGTCCATTTTTATCACAACCGAATTGGAATTATCCACACAGCTTAGCTTTTGTGCTTTCCCTCTAGTCTTTTGTGTCCATGTATTTTAAGGGCCTCTGAAAATGGTCTGCAAGGCAGATGTGAGCACTGTATTCCATTGCTTGACTCAAAGCAGTTTTGGAAAACAAGTCCTTGTGTCTGGTCACCATTGAGTGTCAAAGGCTCCTGGAAGGTGCTACGCCGGGCTGTGCTACTAAAACATTAGTGTCACGGGTGCCTGGGACGTTAGCCTGTCTGTCTTCCCTATCTAATGCCATTCTTTTCCCTCTTGATAACTCAGACCTTAAGCACCCTGTGGACCAAGATGAGTCACCACCACGGACACCCACAGGGAACGCCCCCTCCTCAGAGTCTGACATCGACATCTCCAGCCCCAGCGCCTCTCACGATGAGAGCCTGGCGAAGGACCTTTCCCTGAAAGACTCGGGCAGCGACCTCTCCCACAGGCCCAAACGCCGCCGTTTCCATGAAAGTTATAACTTCAACATGAAGTGCCCCACTCCCGGCTGCAACTCTTTGGGTAATGCTTCCATCACTGAAGAGCTGTAGTCTGACAGCACTACAGGATGTGTACTGTCAACCATAGTAAAACATTGAGAAATAATAATAATGATAATAACCTTATGTGTGGAGTGCTTTTCTTACATGATGCACAAAAAGTATTTTCCACAATAAAATTAAGTAACAGAAAAAGATGATAAACATGAAATTAAATGGTAGTGCAGCTAAAATAGTTGAGACAAAGTTGCAAGCATGGCTTTTTTTTTAAAGGATACAAAAGAAGACGCAGATGAAATCTGTCAGATTATTCCATAAAATTGGAGCCCAAGCCACAAATGCCTCATCTTCTCATTTCAAAATGTGTGGCTGAGACAATGAGGCAGACTCTTGTTTTGGATCTAAGGGAGTCTGGTGGAGTGTATACTTTTAAGATTGGCAGTGTATTCTAGGGCTAGACCTATAAAGTGCTAAAAGAATGTTGAAGGTCTAGTCATTACAATCCATTACATTATACTGTCATTTAGCAGGTGCTAAAAGTATTATTATTAAGTTATTCAAAGCAGTGGATAGCAATGGAGGACATCTCAGGAATACCGAAATCTGTTATCACCAAGAAGGCACTGAGGCTTGTTTATAATCATTAAATGTAATATTAACCTAACAGCAATTTGTATTGTAGCAAAAGAGGGTTCAATTAACCACATAACCTTACAGAGCTATATTTATAACACTATGCAAAAGGAAATCAAAGGAAAGAAACCAGAGAAAAGAAAGAATGTCTAAGGGGTCAAGGGAGCCAAGGTGCAATCTGAAGAGGTGAGTCTTCAGTCTGTGTTGGAACAAAAAGGTCTGGTAGTTGTGCAGGGTCAGATGATATTTTGAAAATGTACTGTAGCAGAGCTATCCATTTAACTGCCAGATAGCCTACCACCAAGGTTTTGAATTTGATGCAAGCTGTAGCCAGTGGAGGCAGATGAGAAAGAGAATGACACAACTGAGTCTTGGTTGTAGATCAGGAGAGTAGCAGCAGTGTGGATGCGAAGCAAAGGTCCAATGGAGGAGGCAGGGAGGTCATCCAGGAGGGAGTTACAGTTGAGTATGAGTTATAAGATTGAGTATGAGATGACCAGGTCCTGGACTGAGAATTTGGTTGTGTAGGAAGACCACCCCAGAGGTCTTCTAACTGGGGTGTCCTGGAGAGTTTTCTCTCCTTTTAAAGTTTTATGACTATTGCCTTCTGGAGGAAACTCAAACACTTAGAGACCCTGCATGGCTATACTCCACACAAAGATCCATAATTATTTCAAGTTTGAATGCAATCTGTGTCATTTAATTGTAATAGTAAATCGTAATGTCTACGTCGATAACGGTTGTTGAGGCCTGATTGTTAAGATCTCCATTTTTACGTTCTAGTTTCAGGCAGAAACTAACCTGGTACGATTTGCTTTAGTTGCATGGAAAAAAATTCACATGAAGGTGGAGGTTGCAGCTGGTGGGATTTGACAGTTATTTGTTCACAAAATACCAGCCCTACAATAAGAAGCATTGGTAAACTCCCATTAGTTTTTTTAAAGAGATATTAAAAAACTGAGCTAGCTTACCTCCTAACATATTCATGTTTAGTCTCTTTGGAATGACTGGCATCTTTTTGTAATAATATCATGAGGCTTTGCCCTGCTTCCAGCAACATAAGGAAACTTTAATACACAAACTTGTCAGTTTTCAGATAAGACCGTCCCTGTCTGCAACCACACCTCCACACTTCTCGCCTCGCCAAATCAGTGCACTCAGGTTGCCCCCCTCTCTCAACCATGCCCCCTCCCTCGTAGAACCCCCTAAAAATGTAGACTTTTCTTTAGCTAGTCAGTCAATGTCAGGAGGAAGTAGTTCTTAGGAGGACTTAACATCCGTCAGTAACATCTGTTGCAGTGGACATTCTGGAATGTACATCGGCTGTTGCCATCTATGGAATCTGAACCTTGCATCAGGACCTGGTGTTCTGTGGCATTTGGTATGCGCATTATGTGACGTTTCTGTCTTACATCTCACCGGGTATTTTTACTTTTTCATTCCTGGCTTTTTGGAATATTCAGCTGTCTTTTTGGGTTTGGGACTTTGATCTTGGTTTCATATGGAACTATTTTGGAAGAAAGCAGTGGTTTGGTATCTTTCATTTATTATTTGTGCGACTGTAACCTGTCCATGTTTGTAACATATGCTATTTTTTTATGGTAGTTGAACCTAGTCTTTAGATCAGACATGAAAATTTGTTATAAGTTAATACAATTTCTTTATTTTAATCTGGTTGTGAGTTGTACTGTACATTTGATAAAGGTTGATCCAACGTGGTTGCTCTATCTTTCAGCTATTTCGGGAATTTAGTTAATAATTGATATCTTTGGTGATAATTAACGAATTAAAGCGACTATGTTTTTTACATGTTGGATAAGAGAGGGGTTTTAACTGTTGATACACTTGTGTTCAGTATTGAGATTGCTGGACGTCAAATGAGGGTCTCAGAGGTTAAAACTGCTTGCTGGATTTCATTTAATCCTCACTTCACTGACAATGGCTTACAAGCTGCCTTGATATTTCTCAGAGAGGAACGGTTTGTTGTCCACTACCACTCAATTCCTGGTCGATGATGATTTGTCATCTAGCTTGAAATGTCTTGTCGTGCAAGCTCAGATGCCTGCCAAAACCAATATATCGGAGGGGGGTGAGAGAGTTGTGTGTCATAAGCATAGGAATGGAAAGACAGGCCATATAAGGAGATGACAGCAAAGTCTTCGTGTTGAGAGAGAAGTGACAAGGACTGAACCCTGGGGGATGCCAGTAAATAGTTTTGGAGGTCTTGAAACTGTACCCCCCATGCAACCTGGAAGGAGTGAGAGTCGAGGTAGGAAGCAAACCAGTTCTGAGCTGTCTTCCAGATCCAGTAATTGGAAAAGACAGCTGGTGTTTATGGTTGACTGTTAAATGATGCAGAAACTTCAAAGAGGATAAGAATGGAAGAGAGAAGTTTGGTTGAGTGGTCAACCCTAATGGCATACTGTCGAGGTTCTAGAAGGTTGTTCTGAGAGAGAAAAGGGTTGAAAGCGGCATGTGGATGGTGGAAAACTGCACATTCAAGAGATTTGGAGAGAAAAGGAAGAAGAGACAGGATGGGAGTTCTGGATGACCGAGAGACCACGGGTGGGTTCCCTGAGCACAGGGGGTTGACACAAGGTTTTTTGACGATGGCAGGGGCACATTCAGTGGACAGGGTGGGTGTTATGTGACAAACCACATCATAGTTTATGTGCACTGTGCTCTTGCTCATCTGACGAAGACCGGGTTGGCCAATGTATCATGTTTTAATAATAAAGCGATTTTATATTTTCTTTGAGGTAAGTGTCACCCCTTTCTTTTTACCTACATACAGTAGAATTTTTTAAAGTAGCACCTCAGTTCAGTTGCTGTAGTGTATTCCAAAAGCAAATGTGTTCTTTCCTAATTATATACACCTTTCTCATGTGCTGGATTGTGTTTTCAACAGGCCATCTTACAGGAAAACATGAAAGGCATTTCTCAATTTCTGGATGTCCACTCTATCATAACTTGTCTGCAGATGAATGCAAGGTAAATGTGGCAAATAGTAAATGTGGTCTTCATTTTTCTCCAGATGCAGTGAGATGGCAGCTGTACCCTTAAGACTTAGCTGACATGTCTGTCTCACCCCTCCTACAGGTCAGAGCTACCAACCGTGACAAACAGGTGGAAGAGAAAACCTTGTTTCATCGGCAGGAAGAGAACAACAGACATGCGACACGACACCAGGTGTTTTCTCTTTTCCAATAATGATTATACAGTGCCTTCAGAAAGTATTCAGACCCCTTCAATTTTTTTCACGTTACAGCCTTATTCAAAAATTAAATTAATTTTTATTCTCATCAGTCTACACACAATACCCCATAATGACAAAGCAAAAACAGGTTTTTAGAAAATTTTGTAAATTTATTCAAAATAAAACACGGAAATCACATTGAATCACACTGAAATCCTTTCCAAAGGCACTGTAAATATAGCCACAAGATCCAAGCAGCATGGGGCAAAGTGCATAGAACGGAACATTCACGTGTACCATTTATTAGGATGCAATGAATGACGTAAAACATCTGACCTGGATGAATCTTTGAATGGAAGTATTTTGAATATAGGCCCAAGTAGTTGAGTAGTTGGTCAAAAATATGAAATATACATGCATCATCTGATGGAGCACAACTACAATATTTGTACCAAATTTGCTTTGTGGACTTGGGGACATGGAGTGTACTGTTTCATCCAGATTGCATATGTTTTTCAGAAGTTACACATCACATCTCTTTTACCCATATTTACCATACATTTGGAAAGTTTGTGACCAACAGCTTTGTATTGAAAAAAAATATTTTGTTAACTTTCATCAGCATACTCTGAAGGGTCAGAATCCTGTGTTTCATGAACATTGTCCATGAACAATGTAATATTTTAAATAGTGGGAAATTAAATATGGCAGAAATTAATAAACATTAAATCTTATTCCTCTCTCTTTAGTAAATGTATATGCCACATTTTTAATCTAGGCCAAAGATTGCCAGAGTTATGGTAGTTCCAATTCTTTTCTGCTTGCACCCCTAATTACAATATTAAAATAAGTTCTCATCATTATAAATATGCAGGCTGTTTATGAAGGAATTTGGTTTGTAGCTCGTACTCAATGGCAAATTGGTGCCCTGTAGCCTACTCTACATTGAGGGTATGATGAATCCTACATGCTGTATATGAATTTCTACAGGTGCCCACGGAGAGGCAGGTGAGGTACAAGGAGAAGGTGATGGAAGTGAGAAAGAAGAGGAACTCTGGCTTGACGAAGGAGCAGAAGGAGAAGTACATGGTAAATTTCAACCAATCACAAATTCAGCATCTCAACCTTATATCTTTGAAAGTCCTTAAAAATGCTTGAGAAAATATTCCTGAAAAGTCATGGATAATGTAAAGTACCCAAAATAGGTTTATGAAGTAAAAGTTTTTTTTTTTTTTAACTTTTTTGCTGACTCACAAGCATGTGGTCACAATTAAGTTAAATATCGACATGCTTCAAATGTATGCATAATGCTAAATTTGGTCTCATAGCTCAAAGTAACCATGACTATTGAACAAAATTAAATCCTTTAAAAGCATGCATTTATCTATATAACAATCATTGAACAGTCATGGTAAGTATACATTTGAAGGGAAATGCCCTTAACATTGACTTTAACAGTCCAATGGGCTCAACCAACAAAATTAGAAATCCTAAGTCTACTAAGGTTATTAAAACATTTCAGGAATTTGCCTTTCCAGATTCCTGGTGATTTCTCAACCCAACTGGTAGGCAGTATTCTTTTTTCCCTTCTTTTCACCACACCTATTCTCAAATCAAATACTTTTTCTCCACACAATATACTTTTTCCCTCTGTACTAGGCATGTTAACTGTTAATAAGAATGTAGATCAATTAATTTTATTGATTATAAACGGTTAAATTTCAATGAATTGATAACATTTTTGTACTGTAGAGGCTATTCACATTAGTTTAACTAAAAGATACTGTTTTACAGTGCACTGTGCAGGCTTGCACACATTCATGTTTTCTATGTTTACCTTTAGAAAACATCGTTATTCATACTGTATTGATTATATACATAAATATTTTTGCATTGTACTTCAGTTAAATATGAAAGTCAATATTTGTCCAATGTCATTTTTTATTAGAGAGCTTTGTAATTTGCTGTTAGAACATAGGTTACACAGACTACGCATTATGTAGTTCTGGAATTGAAATTAAATATGCATAGTCTGCTTAATAAACATGTACAGAGATGTCCATTCTTTGGTCCTGGTTTTAAATTTACGGGGTAATGAAAAGAATGCAATGTCAGCCAAACACCCAACAGCTAAACAGGCCACATGCAGCTAATATTGATTTGGGTATGTGCTTCGATATCATTCAGCTGAAACCTGATCTCCCAAATAAACGCTCTGACATGTTCATGTTCTCTTGCAGGAGCATCGTCAGACCCACAGCAACACCAGGGAGCCCATCCTGGAAAACATTACGAGTGAATATGACCTGGAACTCTTTCGAAAAGCCCAGGCACGTGCTTCGGAGGATCTTGTAAGAGAGATGATTCCCTGCTTCTCGTCCGTCTTTCCCTTTCTTTTCCTCTCAGCCTGTAGAGGATGAGCCAGTTGGACGAGAGCCCCTTACTACTCCCACACCCTTTATAGAACACCAGAATAAAGCCACGATCGCATAAATTTAATTAACAATGAGAGATTTTAAAGTTAGGCATAGTGCAGAGGAGACTGTCAGTCTTTTTCATGTTGGGATGGGAATTCATCTCTCATTCTGTGCTCTCCTTTCAATTTCTTTCTGCGTTTCGAATATGCATCACAGACATCAGGTTTGCACATATATTAACATATAAGTTGCACAAGCTCCTTAAATGAATATAAATAACTTGGCTGGCTGAATTGTATTATGTGGCTTAAGCATGAGAAGCTATTTTACATTGCTAGCTCTGTACTACGAATTTAGCTGCACCATATTGATACATTTACAGAAAGTTTAATTGACATTGGTCTTGCAAACTAGATGGCCTGCTAGATAGTATAAAACTGTCCCAGAAATACCATGGTTTTACAGTATGTGTGTAGTTATAGTTTGTTTTTCAACACTATTTCCAGAAAAAAAAAACATGCATTCTGGATTGAACTAACAGTGCATTGTGTTCTGAAAAGGCATGTCTATTGTATTGACAGCAAAATTGCCTTCATTTTTAACAAAACTGGAGAGAAAAAAAAAAGCTGTGATACCATCAACTGTAGTAAATACAGATATATGGAATGAACATTCTTATCTGAATCAAGGCAGGGAGATAGTTTTCAGTGAATTGCTTACAAATACATTTTTGTCAACAAAAATAACATATTAGACCATAGACACAATATTGAAGAAAGTTTTTACAGTTTGATAACCGTTGTTTTTTGTGAACCACCCTGTGTAGGGAAACTGGTATACTGCTGTATTCTTAGTTGCATATACATTTAACACTAGAAAGGCTGCATGTTTTTACTACATTAACCCACCAAGCCTGACCCCCAATGGCGTCAGGCTCATCCAGTATAACGGCATCAATTTCAACACCCACAGCGACCTAATTTTATAAAGATTATGAAACGGTATGTAGCAAAACTATTTTCCTGAAATAAAGGACATAATGGTATCAGTTTCAACAATTTAATTTTTGATGTATATTGGTTTTCTTATATCTGTAAGGGAACATGCACCAAGGCATATTACTGGCACATTGAGAAAAGCACTAAAATGTGCAGGGACAGGCAAAACACAAAATGGTAGTAGTTAAAGGAATAGAAAGGGCAATATTTTAAAAAGCTGCTGCTTCTGTCTTTGACTTCATATAAATTTCACTTGCGTAATTTTGCCATCCTGTAGTCTATTCAGAATTTTTCCGAAGTTGCAGTTTCAGTGAGAAACTAAAAGTATGTCGGAGGCATTATCTCCACAGAGTTATAAGCCCATCATTTCTGTGACTACAATGCCCACAATTATTGATCCACTTGTTGAAGTCAATAATCAAAGTAAATCATGTTCATTAAACGACTGTAGGGTTTATATATGCAAAACTTTGATAGCTCTTGACCTATCAATTCGTGCCAACATGCCAGTCATTCAGAATAACGTGCCGGAGAAGAGAGCAACCCATTCACACCTGGGTATCAGCACCTGTTACCTATTGTATGGCTGAGGGGTTTTGTGAAGAAAATGGCACAAAAGGCCTGTATTTCTTTAATGAGTCGATCTTTTATAATTCTAACATCGCAGTTATTTTAAGCCCAGCTATTTAGGATAAGCTATGATAGATTGGCGACCTGTCCAGGGTGTATTCCTGCCTCTCAGCCAATGCACACTGGGGTTGGCTCCACAACCCCCTGTGACCCTGACTAGGAAGAACTGGGTATAGATAATGGGTGGATAGATATTTAGGAAAAGTCATATTGCATTTGCGGTGTTGGAGTAATTTGCATTTTAAAGTCCCATCGCCCCGTGGCATCAGCTTTAGTGTTAAATGACATGGTGGCCCAGGTAGTATATGGTGTCACGGCATGAAAAGCAAATGTAATATTTATGTAAAAATTATGGCTTCATTGCAAGAAACCAGATCCTTCAATTCCAATATTTGTCTTGATGTACAGTTAAATGTTAAAAGCATTGGGACAGTTGTCAGACTGTTTGTTTTTCCTCTCTACTAATCAAATTAGTAATTCAAATCAGTGACTGAATCTAAATTCACAGTCTTCATTTATTTTATGTGTTTTTTTAATGAGCTACAGTGTCATCCATAATGATTGGAACAAAGATGTATTTTTTTTACTTGATTTGGCTCTGTACTCAGATTTGTAGATTTGTAATAAAACAGTTCACATGTGGTTCAAGTGCAGATTCTCAGCTTTTGTTAAGGGATATTTTTATACATTTTGGCAGCATGTATGCCAGGACATTCCCATTTAATGAGTCAAGGCCCTCTATTTCAAGTCTACGTAAGTATTGGGACAACTAATTTAATGACTTGCAAAGTCAGTGTTTTGATGCATATGCCTTGCATTTGATGATGATGCTTTAAGGCTGTGACTCATGGATATCGCTAGGTTTATGATGTCATCCTTAGAGATGCTCTGCCAAACTTTAATTGCTGCACCTTTCAGTTGCTGTCTGTTTTCTGGGGTTTTGGACTTAAAGAGCATCTTCTAGGTTGGCATACCCAGTGATTTAATATATGGGGAAAGGATGTAGCAATGGGATTTTAAAGTAAAAAAAAAAAAAACACTTATAATTTCATCTGTGCTTACTTTTGTAATGCGATTGGCCATGCGCACCTCAAATCTGGGGAAATCGAATGTGACGTGACATAGAGGAGTCGGAACAGAACGAGAGCTACAATCAATGGAAAAGTAAGCCACATTAACAGGAAGATGAATCCCAATCTTAACATCGTGGAAACGGATGAGGCATAAAATCCTTTTACCAATACGTATGATGGGCCACAGCCTTAGGGACTGGGAGCAGGCAAGAATGACAAAAAGCAATGGGACGATGAAGTCGTGGTGTGAGGAGAACCTGTGGCAAACTAGACTTGTGAGTGACTAGTGAGAGCTACTTTACTATGACAAAGTTTCTTATACTGTAGCAATGACTTGGCATACACATTTCACATTTCCTTCATGCTGAATGTGTGCTGGCTCTGTGAGAAATTTTCCCACCGGCACCAGTGGCAGAGAGTTCAGCTGATGTCCGCTGAACTAAAGGAGCTGAGAGAGCAAATGGGACCGCACCAGGTATCACAGTCCTTTCTTCAAAATCCCATCCTGAACTCCATAATATATCCAGGGACATAATCCTCCTCTGTAAAATGTGCATCGCAGACTACTGCGTTTTTTATGACAGATACAGCTGTGAAGTCCCCTGTCCTCCTCACCTGCACAGACCACACCCACAAATGAAAATAGGTACTTTTCCCGGGGGTATGTGAACTCTGTGCCCTAAACCGAATGACTGACTAGCAAGTGACCTGTGTAACTACCAACCTATTACTGTGCTCTAGTGGGGGGGGGGGGGGGGGTTAGTCTGGGTGGGTGATCGCTTTGGAACCTCTTCCATCATTTACTTGGACCAAAAAAATGACTGAAATTTTTTTATTTGTGACAACGTTATCATCAATTTTTTTGTCATGACTGATCATGAAATTCACCCACCTAAGCTATTGTCGTAGGTTACCCAAACCACGACCAACAGTTATAGTCTAGTTCAGTGGTGTCAAACTCGTTGCCATGGAGGGCCGCGTGTATGCAGGTTTTCATTCCAGCCTCAGATCTTGATTACATAATTAGTTAAATTATTTGCTGAATTAGGGATGCAGGTTTGTGCACAATGGTGACCCGACGTCTATGGTGACCCGCATTGTCTAAATAAAAATTTTCTTATATTCTGTGCTTCAATGCAGTTAAACGCATATGGCTGAATGAGTCATTGGACTCAATTAAGGCAGCATTAATTGGTTGGAATGAAAACCTGCATACACACGGCCCTCCATGGCAACGAGTTTGACACCACTGGTCTAGTTGAACTACTTGAACTAGCCTAATGTTACTGTAGCTACCTTGGAAACAGGACAATTAATGTTACCTAGGCCTATAGATCATCTACCAACAATTAGGTCCATTATATATACAATAAAACCCATGAAACACTTACTGTAATCTATTTTAAAATATTTCCATGTATAAACAATTTACAGTAATATGGTAAACCTGTGAAATTTGAAAGTGTTACTTGAAGAATTTAGGCACATTGAGTAGCATTGCTTTGGAATATGGCTTGTTTACTTTGTCTGAGCTAAGGCAATTTTTTTGCATGTAACTTGGCACAATTTTGATATCAACACTTTTAATGGCAGGCCTAGATTTGAATGAATGACTTCTAGGCAGTGCTTTGGTATTTGTGAGTAATTTGGCATTTTTCATCAGATATCATGTCTTTTTGTATTCTGTTATGAGTTGGTGATAATAGCAATTCATATAAATGTTGGCTGAGAGACATGCATACACATACATGCATGCAAACACACCTAGCTGAAAGAAACACATGCATTGGAGCATTTTTCTTTTACCATTAATGAGAAATAAATGAAATTGTATTTCATATTTTGAAATGGAGGTGTTTTCAATGATCTATTGTACACAACAAACCTAGTAATTGTATGTTGGTAGAGGATATATAGGGGAAGCTAACATGAAAATGTATAAATGTGATGTTGCAGTGTGTAGCCATGCCTAGTTAAAAAATATTGAACAGTAGATACGGCAGAGCGGTGTATTTAACATCACTTTTTAAGGAAATGGATATACATGCCGTGAAGTCATTATCTTGCGCCAGTTTCTATATGACTGGTAATGTTACCTACCAGACCGAAATGCAACGCTGATTATAGAGTTTAATTTGACAGCCGTCTGTTACTGTTATAGAGCCGGTTTGTTGTGCTGTTAGCAAGGTAGCAAACGTCAAACTCGGTAAAAATGTTGAAAGTGGAACTGTCTAAAGTGTGGGTGTATTTTATTTGTATTTGAGAAATATAACATTTCTCGTAAAGATTATAGAGATGCAAAAGCATAAATTTATATGTTTAATTTGTAGTTACCCAGGAAGGCAATGTAATGAGTGAGAGGTTTTCATGAGTCCAAGGGGGCTCGAACCTGGGGTGTCACACATGCAAAAGTGTTGAATGTGGATGCGCTACCCAGTACATTACTAGTGAAGGAGACATTTGAATGTCAAAGTTGCTGTTTCAAATGAGTATATATGTCATTTTGTGTGTACATCTGATCTTTTTATTGGCTGATGTACCTTAAATGTCCAATGGGGAGACATTATTTGTGGGCTTGGAGCATGGCATGAAAAAGAGGAGGAAAAAGAAGAGAAGAAGAGAGAGAGAACTCAAAATCCCCTTTGTTTGGGGCTTTATTGTGTGGAAGTGTGAAGTTGTTTGTGAATTCTGTCAAAATGGGGTCAGAAAATTAATGTTTTTAAGGGCTGAGAGTCTGTGGTTGTTATGGTTATTTCTGTGGGGAACCCTGAAAAGTGCCAAACTCTCGGTGCTGCATAGGTATGGGGCATGCCACCCTGCCTTGGTGTAACTTGGCTGGATGGCATACCTGCCATCCTGTTATATTCATTTGCATGTCCTACAATTCCAGTGTTTCACACATTTTTTAAAAGAGGACAGATAGCTGAGTGTCTTTGACTCCACCAAAATGATCCTCCGGAGGGGGCAGTAAATCTCATTCTCTGGCATGGCTGGCATCCTGTGGCAGTGCTCTGAAGAAATGTATTACCTTGGCCCCGCCCCCTTCCCACTCCACTCTGCTCCTCTCCTGCCATGCACAGGAGAAACTACATCTCCAGGGCCAGATCACGGAGGGCAGCAACATGATCAAGACCATCCTGTTTGGTCGGTTTGAGCTGGACACCTGGTATCACTCTCCCTACCCAGAGGAGTATGCCCGCCTGGGACGCCTCTATATGTGTGAATTCTGCTTGAAGTACATGAAGAGTCAGACCATCCTGCGCCGCCACATGGTGAGAGCACCTCCCCGTTGCTTCTATGCCTTGTGTGTTTCAACACTGCACGTTGTCCTACCGTTGCATCCTCCTGTATATGTATACGAATACATACAACTGCAGGCAATGGAACTAAGGGAAAAATATCTCTGTGGTTCAAAAGCAGTTTCCAAACCTGGATTTAAACCTGCAGCTTCCTGGTTCACCTGTATAACCATGCAGATGTCTCATTTCCTGTTTATAGCCACCGGTGTCCTTTCAGTGTCAGTGATTCCGTCTTTCTTGCCTGCAGGCAAAGTGTGTGTGGAAGCACCCGCCTGGAGATGAGATCTACAGGAAAGGGCTCATCTCAGTGTTCGAAGTGGACGGCAAGAAGAACAAGGTAAGTGTGAGTGAGGAGTCAAAGCAACAGATATGTCTGCTTCTTTTGTATCCAAAGTAAGACAGCTCTCAGGTAGGTAAGGTTGGGTGTACAGTGGATATATGGGGCAGAGATCAACAAGAGAAGAGGTCTGTGGGGACTCCTGGGCTGGTGTTCAGGCTTCCTTCAATATATTGTAAGGTATCTCCAAGGTAAAAAAGTTTTTTTTTTTGAAGAATCTCAAGAAATATGATTGGGCAGTGTAGGAAAAAATTGGCATTGTGGGGGGGTGGAAGGGAGGATAGGTTCAAACAGTCATGACATGTCAGTATGACCATATTTGCTCTGTTCTATTTGTGCATGAAGAGACTAGGCCTTGCAGCCACTTGGTGGCTCAAAGCACAGCAGATTATAATAGTCTACTCTTTCCCTCTGAAGATCTACTGCCAGAACCTGTGCCTGCTTGCCAAGCTGTTTTTGGACCACAAGACATTGTATTATGATGTAGAGCCTTTCCTCTTCTACGTTATGACTGAGGCCGACAACACTGGTTGTCACCTAGTCGGGTATTTCTCCAAGGTAACAACGTTTTCTGAAGTATCTCAAGAGCTTCTACTGTTTTTTACTCTTAAAGAGGGCAACATCTCTTGTGCTTGATTTGAGAAAGGTGTGCAAAGATGCCTTGTACAGCATTTACGGAGTTGGAGAATTTAAAGTGTGTGTTCTCTGGTTTTGGTTTTAATTAAATCTCTCGTGTCATTATGCAGTGGAGTAGGTCATGGTTTAAGTCAAAACAGCTTTAAAGGAGAACCACTGAAGGACATGGAACTTAAATATACTTTCAGGAGAAGAACTCCTTCCTAAACTACAATGTGTCCTGCATCCTGACAATGCCACAGTACATGAGGCAGGGCTATGGCAAGATGCTGATCGATTTTAGTGAGTACTCTCCACACCTGGTGTATTTCCATTTTTGTCTATCTATCATCTTTCTGTAAATCTGTGCCATAATACTTTATGTGAAGTTATGTGATATTGCAAACCAAATGCAGATAAAAATGCTGATTCCACATTCTAGAAGACATGCCTTGGCATTGTAGTACATATTTATGCCACTACATACAACAGAAAAGGAATCTGCAAAAGGCCTTAGAAGTAGGAGTTTTGAAATAGCACTAATTACACCAGCCATAAATTACAATAATAGGAAAATAGAATGCAGATCAGAGGCCTAAATGAAATCCGTAAACTTCCTCCCATCACATCACTGTTATGTTGGATTCACACTCCAAGCATCTGCACTTAAATTTATTAAATTTGAATTACTTTAGCAGTAATTGTATACCTTGTTGGTTAATTTCCTGTTCCTGTCTTCAAAATGTTTAGGGACATTTTTCATTTTCACTTTCATCCTGTCATAGTATTCCAGCAGTGGATAAACGTATTTCAGTCAAACATTCCCTTTGTAAGCAAAAATTGAGCCGTGAGCAAAAAATATTTCTTATGAATGGTATGTAAAGTATTTAAACAGAAACTGTATAAAAGAAAATTTTCAACCTATGGATGTTCATTACATTTGTGTCAGTCTTTAATTCAGCATGCTTACCAGTGTGTACGGGGAAACATTTCTGAAGAATTCAGTCGCTAAATGCATATATGAGGAGGTCTATCAGAATAATCATTTGCTTGCTATGCGGTATTATTTATTTGACAGTGATTGAGTTAGACCTGTTCAATGTTTTTTTTTCTCATCTTTGGCAGAAATGTTCAAAAAATAAACAGGCTTTCAACAAACATTACAGAATCATTAACAGAATTAGTATTTACATTTTTATTTGCATTTGATTGATTCTTCATTATTTTTCATCATAACCTGCATGCCTACAATGGCATTGTTCAGTACCCTACAGTAAAATCTGTTCCATCGGGCTATCTTAGGTTACCTGCTGTCGAAGGTAGAGGAGAAGGTGGGTTCCCCTGAACGACCACTTTCAGACCTGGGCCTCATTAGTTACCGGAGCTACTGGAAGGAGGTGCTACTGCGATACCTGCATAACTTTCAGGGCAAGGAGATCTCCATCAAAGGTGAGAAAAAAATAAAATCATCTGCTATCATATCTCATCTGTTGATTGATAGATTTTAAACTTGTTGTCTTTGGGAACCTGATACTATTTTCCTTATGTGTTTTGGCCATCTTTTTTTTCTTGGGACTGAGTATGTCCAGTTCAAACAAACTTAATCATTTAGGTTGGCAGAATGACTTAAAATTTAGGACAGTTTACTAAGTTCGACTCAGTAAGGAAATACAGGCCGTTTATATCATTTTCTTCACACCTCCATTGCCAGTCAGCTGTTGATGCCTAACTGCGAAAATGTCTGTCTCTCCATTGGCCCACTGTTTAGCAAGTGAATGATGGAGGAATGGAGGAGGGATATTATTCTCTGAATCTTATTCTCTCAGCATCAAACATTATCAAAGGAATAAATTATATTCACATTGTTGGCTACTGTAGTCTATTGTGCTACTGTGTAAATTGTGTGCCCCCAGCGACCTAATTTCATAAATAAAACTGTTTTCTTGAAATAAAGGATACAACTGAATCAATTCCAACATTGTATTTCTAAATTATAGCGGTTTTGTTATATAGTGTCAGAACCTCAAATTCACCATTTCTCATTGTGGGTCCTTGGAAACTTCAAAGACAGGCGATTAGAAACAGGAACTGGGGGGAGTAGCCATTTGAGGTGTGAATGTGTGTGTCTGTGATGGTGGGTCTACGTGTGTGTGTGTGTGTGTGTGTGTGTGTGTGTGTGTGTCAGTCAGAGGGGGTGCCCATCCAAACAAGCTGTGGTTTGGTATCTTCTTTCATTAATTTCCTGTGAACATGTCCATATCTATAACATCCTTACATTAGGTGTGAATACGTGCTGTAACTTAATAAAAATCTTAACGCCTTCGTACAGATGCCAAATCTCGGCAATCCTTGGCCATTTAAGGGGTGTCCTATTTAAAGCTTGTGATCATCAGGGCCCAGGAGTTCAAAACTTTTTATCTCAATCAGATCCGATCAGATTTTGAAATCCCGTATTTTGTGATCCAGGATCAGACAACTCAGTCAGATTTTGTCCCAGTATTTCAAAGCAATTCAGGATAGGATCATCCTGATCCAGATTCAGACTTTTCAAGATTACCAGATCCTTTTTATCAGTGCTTTAAAGCACTGGAACATTACTGAGAAAGATTACGATATTCTAACCTTCAAATTATATATAATATTCAGGGGGCTTTAAAGGTGCAATATGTAACTTTTTGAGTGTCAATTTTTATGGCCCTACAAATGTAAACAACCTTTTTTTTTTATTTTATTATTTTTTTTTTTTTTTTACATCTACTATCTTTTAGCTCTGACAGCTCTTGATACAAGGAATAGCAGTTTGCAAGTGCTAACATTTTTGTATTTGATTTAAAAGCTATAAAAGGTTTGTTTGTAAACATTAAAGCAAAGCAGGCTTGTATTTTGATGAACTTTTTATTTGGTTGAATGCACTGTTCTGAGAGGTAGGCTAGAGGCCACTGTAAATGTGACAGAAAAAAGTAAATAAAAATTTTGAAACTATTGAGCCTACAAACAATGTATTTTAATTTACAAAATCTACCATCTTTTTTATATTGAAATGTATTTTGAAATGAATTGTATACTATATTTTGTTCTGGTAATCCACTCTAAATCCACCATTCTACTGGGATCAAGGTAATCCTGATTTTTTGGATCAAAATGATCCCAAACCTATGTTAAAGTTTTGAACTACGCATTTTGAAGATTTGATCCGGATTAAAGCTAGGATTCGATTACCTGATCTGATCGGATTCCAAAGTGATCCCAATCCTGTTTTTTGGTTTTGAACTACCCATTTGCAGGATTTAATCCAATCTGATAGTCAAAATCTGATCAGATCACTTTTGAACTCCTGGGCCCAGATCATCACTTAGAAAAATGGCTTAAATGAAGCAAGGCAGTTGTACCATTTACAATACTAACTTAGATTTAATTACTTCTACCTAAATTAAGAATATAAAGTTCCACAAATGCAATTATCTTGGTGAAAATGCAAAAAAAGCTGTTAATAGTTAATGCTCCTTCATTTTTAAATGAAATACTCAGCTATAACATGTATGCAACAGGCCAGAGAATTGTCTTTAGCTATGCTGATGAGTTGGCAAAATTAGTAAAATTTTCAACAAAAACCATATGAAAAAAACAATTTATGTCGCAACAATTGCTTGTATTTTACTACATGATGTTACGGTTTACTGCACAGTGCTGAGAGGAAAAAAAGTTAAAGCGGGGTATGTGCACGTCTGAGCCCTGTTATATACACTCACCGGCCACTTCATTAGGTGACAGGAGTGTCACCCGGTGTGGTCTTCTGCTGCTGTAGCCCAACTGCTTCAAGGTTCGACATGTTGTGCGTTCAGAGATGCTCTTCTGCATACCTCGGTTGTAACGAGTGGTTATTTGAGTCACTGTTGCCTTTCTATCAGCTCGAACCAGTCTGGCCGTTCTCCTCTGACCTTTGCCATCAACGAGGCATTTTTGCTGAGAACTGCCGCTCACTGGATATTTTATCTTTTTCAGACCATTCTCTGTAAACCCTAGAGATGGTTGCGTGTGGAAATCCCAGTAGATCAGCAGTTTCTGAAATACTCAGACCAGCTCGTCCGGCACCAACAACCATTCCACGTTCAAAGTCACTTAAATCACCATTCAGATGCTTGGTTTGAACTTCAGCAGATCGTCTTGACCATGTCTACATGCCTAAATGCATTGAGTTGCTGCCACGTGATTGGCTGATGAGATATTTGCATTAATGGGTGCAGTTTGCAGTTGAACAGGTGTACCTAATGAAGTGGCCGGTGAATATGAGACTTGCGAAAACCATTGGAAAGCTTATACTGTCCTCTACTGGATAAAAGAGGTAACCTTCAAACTAGAATGAACTGTACAGCGTTACATTAGTCTAATCTACGAGTGGGGTTTCGTAAAGGGATTGTTCAAGAAGTGACCACTGAATCTTGAATGGGTTCTTGTTCACATGTAAAGCCAATGGTAAGATTGTATATTTATTCCATATTTAGTCACAAATATTGATAGCAGAATGATATTGTTTAATTCTAGAAAGATTTTTCTTGTTTATTTCGTTATTCAGTGAGTGTTGTCAGGGAAATGACAATATAGCCTTACATGGGGCACCAATTATGTTGGGATTATATTTCTATATTCCCCCCCCCCCGACACTCCGTGTGTGCTGCAATCTAAGTCCCGACTGAAACACACCAGCAAAACGGACGAAGCTATTAAGCTAACCCAAATTATCTGCTAAAAACAGAATTGGACAGAATGGACAAATTCGAAGAAGATTTGAATTCTGTTATATCACAGACTTGCCAAATACATGGCGTGACTTCGCTGAAGGACCTTCAGCGCGTATGTTTGGATTCGCTGTTAAAAGTTTAATTTTTCAAGCGTGGCCTACAGTATGAAGTCTGCTATCAAATAAATACCCAGAAAAATGGCCAGAAGAAGCAATTGTTTTGAGTGTTTGCCCGTTACAATCAATACAATCATTTTCCCCGAATAGTGGTGACCTGATGCAGGAAAAGTTCTGTGGAAAAGTTTGCCTCCGGTAATGTTTTCCGGTGCACGTTTCAGACCACGCCTGGCCAAAACACTCTTGATTGGTTGGGAAAATACAACTATCCCGGGAAGGTTGCCTCCTTTGTTCATGCCTAGGAGGTCAAGGCATCGGCCAGGCTCTGTTGAACGAAGTGAAAAAAGAGACTGGCTCGTGAGGCTAGGTACAGTGTAGCTGGCGTGGCTGAATAACTTAGCTCAGAAGGAGTATTGCTCCTGGTAGTGCCGGAGAGCGAAGCGTAACTTCAGCTCTTAAGCCTGATTTATACTTCTGCGTTGAATCTACGCCACAGCTTGACGTGCACCTCCCCAGAAATGTAACTACACGTCGCGGCAACGCAGACCGCAACAACTGTGATTGGTCCGCCGGTAGCGTCGCATTTCCTCCTACGCATTTCCAACTAGCATTTTGGCGGTGTATTGCAGAGCGATGCAGACAGACCAGTGCACAAGTATAAATGCTCACCACGGCGTAGGCCACTTGCGTTGGCTACAGTGTAGGCTCTACATAGATTCAACGCAGAAGCATAAATCAGGCTTGAAGCGATACATGCAACCAAGCTAGTTATTCTTCCACTGCCGACTATACTGTGAGTGTGGTGTCGTTGAGATTGGATAGTTAGTCTGGGAGAAAGAGAGGGAGAGAGACAGACTACGTGTGTGGTTGTGTTCAGTTACGTTGCCAGCACAAATGATTTTAAAAGACAAAATGGAAACACAATATCACATTAAACTCAATACAGACTAAGCTAAAGTTCTATTGCCTGGAAAGTTTGCTCAGTCTTACTGTCTGCCCATTCACGCAGGTAGCGGCCTCCGGTGGTCGCTGTGGGGTCCTGGAGAGAATAGTATTGGCGTTGTGAAATTGTGGAGGTTTCCAGGTGTGAGGCGCGCAAGCCGAGTCCTTGTTCCGTAACAGCGGCAATGTTGTTCTACCCCCCGGTTGGTCGTCGGAAAGGATCTTCTTTGACATGGTTAGTCAGCACAGCACCGCATGTGCGCTGGTTTCCACACGGGATGGGCTAGACTTAGTCGCCACAGGTGAGCTAAGTCGGCAGAACCTGGTTAATGCGTACAGCGACTTTATCTGTGTGTTTAGATAAGACGATGACAGCAGCAATCCTAGGTGTTCTGCAAAACTTTGAATTAGTTCTACAGAGTTGTGAGAACTCGGGTTATGCCCATAGGAGTTCCACAGTATGTGGACAGTGGGTGAAAGGGCAGGAAGAGACCGTGCAGGAAGAGAGAGCGATTGCTGTCCCTCACTTTTATACCTGGTGGGGGGATTTTCACACCGGTGTGACAGATTTAGAATGTTGTGCGCTCTGATGATGTCATCAGATGCGCGTCAGATGCGCTTAAAGAGAGTCATTATTTTTATATGGACGGCACAGACTGACCGAGTGTACCTACAGCGTTTTCACTGCTGTATTGGCATGTCTTCGGGCTGTTGTTGGGTTTATCTTGTTACTGTGATGGAATACAAATTTTTGGTGGTGCAATGCTGTTTTTATGAATGTCCAGATAGGCAATGTTCTGCAGTGTGTCATGCTTGGGGGGTGTAGTTGCGGATGAGACTTCATGGAGGGGGTGCTTGTTAAATGGACAACCTACACGATGCTTAGAAACTCTGCATTTGGCATAGTTGTCATGTATCATGTAGTAATAAAGGTAGAACATGATGTTTGTGGTTTTAACTCATAGTTTGGTTGCAGGACCACTGAAAGTCTGAGTTGAACAATCTCAGGACTCTGACATCATGGCCGCTCGCGGGATTGTGCAAAGGGGTTAATTTTAATCTGGTTGAGAGTTGTGGATTTTTATAAAGGTTGATCCAACAGTTTGCTCTGCCTATGAATTTGGCAATTTAATTGATAATTGATATCTCTCCAAATTAAATCAAATAAATATATGCATGTTGGATAAGTGAGTTGTTTAGTATTGAAAGTAAACAAAGGTGTTCGCTGTTAAAACCGCAGGATTTGGAAAATTAATCATATTTCACATTATCCTCTCTTCCCTGACAATAGTGTAAAAAATGTATCAAGGTATATTACTGGTACACTGACAAAAGCACTAAAATGTGCAAAACACAACAAAAAATTGGAAAAAATAATTGTAAGAAATCCAAAGTGCAGTGTTTTTGTTTGAACTGTATAAGAACTTAGACAATTCATTGTGTTCTGTGCTGCTGTCAGTTCCTTTACTTGCTAAAGAATGACCGCTCATCCCTGCTGAGCGAAGTGAAGTGAAAGTAAGTTTCTGATATCTAATATTTTCTTGTGGAACTGCAGTCTGCCTGTATGTCTCTTGTTTGCAATGTCAACCTAACATTACCGCATTGTGTCGGTATGGTTGAACATTATCGTAACATTTCTTCTTGCAGTGCAAACTCTCTGACTTTTTTGCATACTGGACAGTTGTGACTGCAAGTGAATCTCTCGCTGTTACCCCTCACAGCTCTTTCAACCCAAGCAGTGCTGGAAGGTTTGATCGAAATGCCATGACAACATATCGCCTTTTTCCAAAATGGTATTTCTCGAAATAATTGTGCCACTGTAGTAACACACTCCCTATGCTTGCGGGTTAGGAATTCTTCACGGTAAGAAGAAATTTTACGACAACATTGAGCATGGCCTAAACGAGAAAAAACTCCACTATGGGGGACGGACAACCAAATAAAACATTTTTCTCCTATGTTATTATGCAAATATTTTGTTAAGGTTGAGGTTGGGTAGCTTTTATATCAAGTTCTGTTCTTCCAATGCTGTCTTCAGTATCCCTGACCACCTCACCTCTTCACTTGAAATTTTGTTTGTAGCACTCATCAAGTGTGTGTCCTCAACGGAGGTGTGGGTGGGGTTGAGGACGAAGGAGGTGTGAGGTGGGTTTACAAACACAGTCTGCAAGGGCAGCAAAATACTACGTAGTATACCTGTAAGAGTTAGATATGGATTTGAGTGCTCACATTTGCCCACCTGGTAGTGGTTGTACAAACAACATGTAGTTCATGTAGAAAAACAAACAAAAAAAATGTACATTTTCCTCTGCTGGGAAGTTCTCTCGTGGTGGCAGTGGCAAATGAAACGCAAAACCACTGTAACACCCTACTCCATCACTCTGCACAGAGATAAGTCAGGAGACAGCTGTGAACCCTGTAGACATCGTCAGCACACTGCAGTCCCTACAGATGCTTAAGTATTGGAAGGGAAAGCATTTGGTCCTGAAGAGGCAGGTAAGTCAGACACCTTCTCTCCCAGCTCCACTGATACAGGCTTTGGAAAAGGCCATAATTACTTCTGTATGTAACATTAGTCTCTCATGTAAGAAACTGCTCTTATCCTGCTAGAATTCTTGGCCAAAGTAATATATTTTTTTTAGTTCAATTCAATTCAGTTCAGTTTATTTTGTAGGGAATTTGGCAGAAACTTTGCCTGAACCCCTAAAAAGCAAGCAAGGTAACTCCCCAGTGGGGAGAAAAACCCTCAATCAGTGGCAAAAAATAACACCCCAAAGGGAAGAAACTTGGAACTGAAAATGAGGAACCCTGCAACAGATGGGGAGAATATCCTCCGCTGGCTGCCCCAGGGTAAAGGGTAAAATGTATGGTAACAGAAATTTAAGGAGGCCTCTATCACAGCAGATATTCAAATGAGTTGAGCAGGATACACTAGCTGTAAATAGGAAATCCAAATGAAGAGATGTATAATATACAATTCAGAGGGACGAGGTCATGCATTTGTGGCTTCAGGTTGTGTCAAGACTTGGGCTTGAACTAGGGGTGGGACAGGGCTGGAGCAGTTCACAAACTCAGGGCAAGAGAAGAGCAGAAGCCCCAGAACAAAGAAATAGAGAAGGTTAGGCACTACAGAAATGAGGAGAGTAAGACGCCAGAGTGTAAAGCCCCAGGGCAATATGCTTTGACAGCATATCTAAAAGATATGAACAGAGGAGTGCACACAACCATGAGAGTGATCCTCGACTAACATTTACCCAACATTGCACAGAACAGGAAACCTGAGCGTTCACACGCAGTGGCAGTGCGACAGTACAGTCAGGTCAGCTCAATGTCCTGATTTACCTTTCCCAGACATCTTTTAATATGGGATTGTCTAGAGTATTCAGGCTAACCGTGTCTGAAGCCCAGGCATGTAAAGGGAGATTATTCCGTACGACAGAACCTCAGAGAGATGAATCACTAGGCTGTGGATTAACCGGCCAACCAAACTGGTGTGGTCCAGTTCCTTATTACTGCCTCCAAGGTTGAAGGGGAATTCTATCAGAATAAGTCAATGGGAAATGTATAGCACTGTTGTTGTACTAAACAGCATTGTGTATTACTGAGACCATAATCATTTGTTTAAATGTATTATTCACTTAAACTAAGGTTTATATGAACAAAAGAAGAGTAGTTGATTTAAAAGAAAAATAATATTGTATAGCATTCTAGTCAACAAAGGATACTGATTAAAATTGGTGTACTTTCACATCAACTTTAAAAATGACATTTCAGAAGAAGCAGCCGACTTCTATCGCCATCTCAGGTTGAGTTTGTATCTCGGGTTCTGCTGGCCTTTAATGCCAAGAATACCAAATGAATGGTGTAAAGTTTAATGTGCATAAAGTTGCCACAAAGAAGTATAGAAGTGATCATAAATTAAGAAACATCTACAGAAAAAACGATTGTTAGTTGATTTGATGTTCCAGATCAGTGATCCTGAATTTATGACAATATGCAGCTGTGATAGTATCCCTTGTATATTCCATGTGTTGTGCATTTGTAAAATGGAAATTATTACTATAAATTTAATGTAAAATGTAAGTAGAAGCTCACACTGAAACAGTGTTGATATTTTTTAATGGAGAGGGCCATTAATATCTGCCAATGTGTAGTTGTGCTTCTTTGTCAATTGGTGGAATTGGTAGTTAGAGCAAATATGGTTGAAGGGGTCTGGAAAGACCAGCCGTTTGGGAAAAGAGCTAGAAAGGCCTGCTGGATAAAGATGGATATTTAAATAATGCAAGTTGATCTCATTCCAAGACAGGATAAAATTCACTCTTCTTTCCTAGGACCTGATCGATGAGTGGAGAGCAAAGGAGACCAAACGAGGCAACAACAACAAGACCATTGACCCCACTTCTTTAAAATGGACACCACCCAAAGGAACGTAGGGTTTGCAGCTGAACCCAGTAAAACCACTGTTACTCAGCTAGCAAACCTGTCAGTGGTAGATGTACTGTTGTCGCCACTCGGAGCAGGGCTAATTTCTGCTCCCTGAGTGCCACCTACTGGAGGCACAGGAAAAACTTCAATTTGTTTTTTTAGTTTTTTTTTTTTATTTGTGGTTTGGTTTGTTTCTTGGTTTAACTTTGATGTCAATATCTTGTCCATTTTCATTATTATTTACTTACCTTTATTTTAATGCTGTTTTAGGTTTCAGAATTTGCATGGATTGTTTTAATATTGAATGTGATTTTCAATTAGGACCTTGTCAGTACAATCAGATGAAAGTCCCGGTAGATGGAGAGCCCGCTGAGTATTATCCTGTGCAGAACAGTCAGATTTGTTGCTCATAAGATTATAAGTGTGAAGGTTTTATTGTATTTTTACTGCAAGTTGTAAGTAGAGATATGTGAATCATGCCATCATGCAGTGGAATCCACTCTCACTTATTTTTCTGCTGGGTAAAACTTGAGCCGTAAAAGAGTCACTATATTCTGAATGAAAGGCAAATAGTAACCATTAATTTTTTGATGTATTTTAAAATAATTTTTTATTTTTAATTGTGAAAAGCAAATGCATCTGAAATCAACAAGTTGAATGTTTTTGGCCTGTGTTTTTTCATCTTTATTTTGTTTAGCATTTCATTCATACATGACCAAGTCCTCATTAATTTTTAAAACGATTTGGTATTCCATCTTGGAAATATGTTGTCCTTGTTTGATTTCCTGCCTGTCCAAATAATTTTACAACATATTCTTTGACTGGTCCTTTTGCACACCTTGGGGTAAATTATATTGAGTAAGGCTTGTCTGTTTTTTATGCTCTGCTTTTTTTAATGAGAGCAGGGAGTAGAAAGATGTCTGATAAAGGTCATTATTGATACTCAGGGTGACTGTAGAGAGTCTTACTAAAACCTGCCTTTCAGAGCACTGGTTAGTGAAAGGTCTTGTTTACAGCTCAGCAGTGTCCTGCACACTGTTAGCAGTTGCTCCAGGTAACCACGTTGCCTTCATTTTATGACTGGATGTGAAAAGGCACTAATGAGAGGATCCACCATTGATCACAGCCTGTTCTCATCTTGTTAGAAATGTGTTACCATGCATATACCCATGAATGTTCATGCTCTTAATTCAGTGAAATACTCAAATGTGTTCCTGTAAGTGAAAGTCCTGGAAGATTGCCCAGATCTAAGAAACAAGTCACTTGTTATGTAATTATCAGTCTTTCTTCCTAAGTCTCAAGCTTGAAGGAATTTAATGTTAAGAAATGAGCTGATTATAGAACTTTAACATTAGGAGGAGTGCTTTCTGTGCTGCTGGGGACCCGGACTGTCTCAGAGCGCCCGCTACCAGTAGTTATTGTTCCATAGAACATCCAAATGTGTGTCTCATGGACACACATTAACCCCTTTTTTCAAATTTGAATTGAAAAGTAATGTAAAATATGAAACTGAATTTGGTATGAACCGTGAGAAGTGTATCACCATGAAGACAGCAGTGATTCACACTGCCATTAATACTTAAAGGAAGGTAAGTGGGTTTCCCAAAATCATATAACTGGTTCATTGAATTGGCAAGACTCACATTTTGAAACAACTGTCAGTTTCAATAATCCAAACGGTATCGATCAGTTGTTTGCTCCCTGGAGCTGTCTTAATACAACTGGCTATCAATCTGATTTGCAGTAGTACTTTGATAATGACACGCAACCAGGATGAATTTGTTGTGCACGTGAACGTTTGCAGTACATGCATTTTTGGCACACATCTGTCCACCAATGAGAAAATGGATTTGGAAATGTTTTGAAGAAAACTTTTTTGCTGTCTAGCTATTTTAATGATAGCTAGCAGTTAGCTTCAAAACTACCAAGCATTTCATCATCATGGATTTGGTGAAATATTTTTGGCCATGTATGCTAAATAAAATGTGGTGTTGCTATTGTTTTGCTTCCTTGTTCTTTTGCATTGACACATTATTCGATGTGAAAGAAAACTTGAAAACTTTGATCAACCTTCTAAAATGTTAATATATAGAATATTGTGATGCAGTGCTGGGGATGGTCACTCTAACTGTTCTTGGTTTCCTCATTCTTCAAAGAATACTCCACAGACCAAGGCAGGGAAAATGTCCACTCACCAAATACAACTGCAGCCATTCAGAAAAAGGACTCCCCAAGGCCAGGGAGCAAGGTCCTATGGTCTTTCTATATGGCCCAATAATTATGCAGTGGGCAGCAGTAGGGCAAGTGCTGTCCTTGGTGCTGGATCTCTTCCAGGTGACTGGAACACCTGAGGCACTAAAAAAACAACACAGCATCACCATTCCTGGTACCACTAATAAATGTATACAGTGCCCTCCATAATGTTTTGGACAAAGATGTATTTTTCCTGATTTGGCTCTGTACAGATTAAAATGGAGATGTATTAAGTTACAACTACTATTCAACATATAATCAAAAGATGGGTTTATGGGGCTATTATTGTAGCAGAATTATTTGCAAATGCGTACATAAATCTGTACATGGGTACACATCTGAAAATGCGTACAGAATTATTTGCAAATGCGTACATAAATCTGTGAATGCGTACACATCTGTAAATGCATATATAAATCATTAAATGCGTACATAAATCTGTAAATGTGTACACAGATCTGTAAATGCTTACATAAATCTGTGAATGTGTACATAAATCTGTAAATGTGTACACAGATCTGTAAATGCGTACATAAATCTGTGAATGTGTACATAAATCTGTAAATGCGTATATAGATCTGTAAATGTTTACAAAGATCTGTAAATGCGTACATAAATCTGTAAATGTGTACATAAATCTGTAAATGTGTACACAGATCTGTAAATACGTACATAGATCTGTAAATGTCTATATCATCACTCAGGCAGGCCTCTCAATTGGCTGTCTTTTTACACATGATTTTTGCTACATTTCTCCCGTGGCAGAGATTTGCAAATGCGTGTGGCGATTTCTAGGTTAACTAAGACTTCCATGGTGCACTTCGACATGAAACATCCAATCACCGAGTTTAAAATTCTGTAACATGAGCCGGTAACTGCGGGCAAGAGAGTTTACAGTGTTGCGAAAACTGAAAATAGAGTGGTCAACTGCACGCAAAGTTGAATATTTAATTTCTTCTATTTAAGGGTAACAGATACCCTTATTTTTAGACTTGATTGCCAAATTATGAGTATGTAACATAGCTGAACCTATAGTTTCACCTGTGTTATGATGGCTGCTGGCAATGAGACAGGCCAGCCGTTTGAATCTTCGAACAACCCATGGTAAGTAACGTTCGTTGTTTTTTAAAAAAATAAACGCAAGTTAAATTGATAAAAGTATTAGCCTCAACAAAAACACATTTTCAACCTACATAAATGCCAAGTTACTCACACATGCAAAGCAATATCTGTAAGTCATTAATTAAAAATTGCTAAATCTAGAACTGCCATTAAAATTATTTGTATCAAAATGGGGCCAGGTTACAACAAACTATCTTACCTCACACAAATTAAACAAGCTCTATTCCAAAGAATTTCTACCCAATGTTTTCTAAATTATTTCATGTAACTTGGCCCTGTTTTTTTCATCCTACCATCTGAAGAGAATGTGGTCATTCAATGTATTTACCACATGTAAGTGTGCAATGGCAATCGTTTATAGTGGAAATAATCTGCAATTCAGCTGTTACACTCAAAATTTGTGAAAATGACTGCACTATGTTTGAACAATTGCTTGCACACATTGCTTTGGGTGTATGAAAAGCATGGCATGGTATTTATGTGAGGCGGCAAGGCAAAAACTGTGAAAACAAATTTCCCCTGAGGGGACAATAAAGTATTGTATTATATGAGTAAAATGTATAATTATTATTGACATTATTTTGTTTAGAATATTGTGTTCACAAATAAGTTTATTTAAAATTTTTGCATCATCTGACCCACAAACATACAGTACAGAAATGGGGAAAATATATTCAATATTGTGTATTCATATAGACTTAAATTAACTCTACCCACTGTCACCTAGAAACCATCCATCAGTAAGGCAAAGTGACAAAACAGTGAAACAAATCAGAGTTGCTCCATTCGAGCATAAGTATGCACAATCTAAAGATGTGTGGAACTACTAAAGATCTATGAAGCAAAAACTAAGCAATGGACTGGTGTCCCTTGATGTCTCCAAATATATCCAAAATGTCTAAATTGTGCATTGCTGTAAATCTTAACATAATCATATATTTCACTACAAATCAACTGTTACTCATGCAACTCAATTCTGCATCATTTTCAAGTAAAATTGTCATCAGTATAGGGGTCTAAAATATCTAGGGGTCCAAAAACATCTCCATAAATGAATAAACCTCTTTTTGTTCATTATAAAGGATACACATTTGCCATCTTGATGGTTTAAGATTAAACATTGATATTACATTGAAAAAAAGCTTAAGTATGTGATCATTCAATTGTATGTTTTTCTGTACTTTACAGGATGTAATCTTTTGTTGCATGGGGATTGGGCAACATTTTTACAAATGTTACTATTTAGGATCACCCACTGTAAAATACTTTCCCATCTAGGCATATACAAACAGGAAACAAATAAGTTGCATGAGAATTACATCATGTGGCTACTTCTATACAAAACTAGCAGGACTGTGTCACTTAGTCCCAATACAAATGTCAAGGCATGCAATCTAACTAACATTAACTAACAGTTGACCAGTGCCAGCATATCAGTATCAAAAGTATGGCAAAACATAAAATAACTTTAGTCATTTAAAGATACACATTGCATCAGGGTTTGTAATGTATTCAGGAAGGCTTATGTGTTTCCTCTTTGTTTTCTACTTACAGAGAATCTGTTGCGGGGTGGCATTACACATGATATTAGGATCAAATTAGTCAAATATTCCAAAAACCAAAGAAAAAACATAGTTATATTACTGCGTAACAGTTGAATGCACAACACTGTGCTGAAGCAGCTACTCATGCAGCTACACAGGGCTCTTTCTCTTTGTAATACAATTCAAATGAAACATGCCATATTGTCCTCTACTCAATAAATGAGATAATCGGAACAAATATAAAGGATTTACACTGGCATAAATACAAATAGGGTTTAGCATGTGGCCATTGTAAATACCTACCCTCACTTTCTATTTGCGTGTTTATTTTTCAAAATGTTCCAGACAATGACAAATGACTACTGAATCTAGAAAGGGACATCTTTATGTATAAAATAAAATCAAGGGTAATGTATCGTCACTTACGTTCACACACTGCCCTTTACGTTCTAAAGCTCCATTTGCCCTCCCTACTTTGTAGCGAAATAGTGCACCGTCTCTTTAAATGCGGTGATGCACCTGATTACATTTACATTTTTTTATTTAGCAGACGCTTTTATCCAAAGCGATGTACAAAAATGCATATCATTGGAAAAACTACAAAACAGAGGTTTGGAAAGGTACAATACTCATTTCATACAGCTATTAATACAAATTACAAAAAGTGCTGGAATGTGGGTACGTGTAACATGAGTGCCATGAAAGGGGAGATTTAAAGTGAAATGATTCACAGAGTGGTGGAAGTTAGTCCAGGTATAGTCTGAAGAGATGCGTCTTCAGTCTGCAGCGGAAGATAGTAGTGAAGGAGAGGTTCGAAGAGGGACAGGGAGTTCGTTCCACCACTGGGGAGCTAGTGATCCCTTTACTCGGATGGGAGGTGGTGCAAGGTGCCCTGCTGCTGCAGAGTAGAGTGGTCGAGCAGGCATATAGAATCTAATCATGTTCTGTAAATAGACAGGGGCCGTCCTGTTGGCTGCAGTGTAGGCGAGGGTCAGGACTTTGAACCTGATCCTGGCAGAATCCAAGTTGAGGTCAGCCAGGCAGGAAGATATTCTTTCATTGACCTGGAAGGCGGAGGGAGGGAAAGAGAAGAAGAGCTGTGTGTCATCTTAAAAACTGATAAAAGAAGCTATGTGAATTAATGACTAAACCAAGAGATTTAGTATATATAGTGTGGCGCCCCGATCCCTGATCGGTGCTCCCCACGAGACCACCAAGACGGCCGAGCCCATCGACACCGGCGGCTGCTGGGAAAAGTCGTGAGTGGGCGCTACTTACCAAACCACAGCCTGGAGACGTTCAGGACCCTGGACAGCACCAGACAGAACACCTAAGGTGACACCAGGCAGCACCATGGACAGGGCTGCAGCAGAGGGAAGGTAAGGGGAATTTTCCACTCTGCTGCACACCTGCAGCTGCTTGATAGATTGGCTGCCGGCGCCCACCTGAAGCTGCTTGCGCTGACGAGCAGGCTTTATAGACCAGCACAACCACAGGAAGGGAGAGCTGCTGGGGATTTCATCGGAGCTACACCAGGCGCCGTTCTGCACCTGGATCAGAGACTGTAAGCGGCCGTGGGCCACTCTCTCCTCGCGGAGAGGAATAGGTGTGACAACTTGCGAATTGTTTGGTGTAAAGAGCAACCGTGAGTCCAGGGGACCGTGTGACCGGGGGCGACGACAGGGACCTCTCAGGGCTGGAGCTGGGAGACCTTCACCCCTACACCCCCTCTCAGACGGGAGGAGCACCAGTCGGCACTTGGAGGAAGGAGCCGGACCCGGACCGGACTGACTAAGCCCCGCCCCCCTAACCGATGTGCTTCTTGTTTCTCTCCAGAAGGGAACCTTGTGAATACCTGGAGTGGAACACCGATACCCCGACCGGGAAGACGTTTTAGTTGTTTTTGGCTCCCCCTACCTTTACCCCCACTCGTTATCACCATTAAAGAACTTTTTGTTAATCACTACCTCAGTCTCCCTGCTCTGGTTCTTCTGGTCTTCCGTCACTCAACCCCGCGTTGGCTGAGAGAGTTCATAATCGAGAACAGCAGAGGCCCCAGTACAGATTCCTGTGGGACTCCTGTAACAAGGGAGTGAGGTGCAGAGACAAACCCCATCCAGATGACCTGGTAGGACCTATCGGCAAGATAAGCAGCAAACCAAGAGAGGGCAGTCCCAGAAATCATAAGAAAAATCAACTCTTGCTGTATGAAAATATTTCCTCTAATCACACATCTGAATTTACTACCCATATTCATGACTGACACACACCACTTTAATAATTCTTAATTCAATAAAAATGAATTTGAATTCTTCAATTCCTCAAGGTTGACAATTCAGGCACCCTAGTCATCAACATCCCACCAAAGGTACATAAGGGCCTCACTACACCTCTCACAGCCAGACTCATTGTATGCAAGTGGTATTGGTAGTCTCAGAAAATACTGTTGTATGTTGGGCACTTTCTGAAGTCTTGTGCTTACCTTGTCCTCATATATTAAAGACTAACGAAGCCAAGTTTTTATTTTTTATTTTTACTTTTTTTAAACCAACAGGTAAAGACAACATAAGATTGTTTATTTGCTCTGTAAGTTACCAATATATTCAGATATTATTATTATTATTATTATTATTATTAATTGTTATATTTTTGTCATAGCTACACAGCAAAGAAGCTCTGATTAAATGTGGCTGAATTTTGTAGTGCTTCCAGAAGAGTCTATTTTGATGGCCTCACACCATGATCAGCACTTTATCTTAGGAGACATTTCAGTGCGACAGTGGGTGTAATGACACTTACCACAGTCATTGCGGAAGAGTCTATTTCTCTAGTAAGCCCCACAAAAGGTGCAAGCAGAGTTAACATGTTTTACCTTTAACATGGATTACCTTTATGAAATTGAAAATCCTTAGATAATTAGCTATGTTGCACTAGCTAATTATTCATCAGACTATTACGAGGGTGTTGTTGAGCTTCTTCATTTCGATGGTCAACTATGTTTACTTGAACCAAAATACACAGATGAAGAGCTAAATTAAATTTGCATGTGCACAGAATAGTGTAGTTTACGGTCAATTCTTTGAGGTCAGATGGAATCATTTTTAATTTTGACCAATAAATTTCAACATTCACATTTATTTTCACTTCCCAATTACAGGTTTAGATAAACTGGACTTGCTTGATGCTACATTGAACCTATAGTGTATCTTGATATGCCCCATAGACACCATGGTTAAGCTACTGGCATAGAGGCAAAAAACGTCTAAAAAGCTGAAACTTTCCAATGAGCAGTTTCATAAAATACTATCAGAATGAAGAGGATTAATTAAAATTAATTACAAAAATAAGACCCAGGTTGAAAAAAACAGACCTTTAATGTCTGCTTCACACACTTTGTATTGTTTCCAGATGGCTGACATTTTGGGAAAGACATAGCAGCAGCATTCCAATCCAACTTGTGCATGCTCACATTTCCTGCATCATAAAACTGGAATACAGATCGGCTAGAATAAAATAAACCTACTGGTCACCGATCTTGTGTTACAGAGCAAAAACTGGTCCGTTCTGATCCCCGGCAGATTGATCAATGCACCCCTAATTAATAGCCAATTTAATTACCTCTTTTCATTCCCTTCAAGAGCCATGCGCATTGCGCAGGGTGTACTGCCAATTTCAGTATTCTCTAGCGGCAATGGAAGATGACAATAATGATATACTAATTAGATGTTTCTCACAAGACTTTCTTTTGCAGGAGGTGCAAAACCACAACTCATGCAATCTTGCATACGTACCATTTTTGGCAATAAATGTAAAAAACATGATCTTCCTAATGGGCTGCTGACACCCATGTACAGTATGATCATGCACAGTATCAGTTTTTGAACCAACCACATTTTATCCTGTAATAATTTTTTCATTACAATATTGCACCAGTATTACAACTGTCCTACACATACTTTGCAGTTTTAACATTGGACTACGTTATAGTTAGTTTAAATTGTACACAAACCATTTGTGACCACCTCAAACTTAATGTGACTAATTGTAGCAGACAAGTGTATGCTCTTTGCAGTGAAATTTCACAGCTTTTGATCTTATTATTTATAACTAATTCCGTAAAAAGTGAAAATTGTCACAATTCTCCCGGTTCTCCCCTATTCTAAATATCTACTTGACCATGGGTGGGAATGTTATTCTGTGACCATCAGCAGTGTGTGAATTATACCTTGACAATCCGGGGAGCTGCCTCTCAACCCCCACAACCCCACCTCCCACCCCAGAAAATTGTAAGCTTCAACACATGCCCATTTATTTCTGTGCTTTGAATGTAACTGTATGTGTAAGCAATCTAATCATTAGTTTTCAACTTAGCAATAATCATCTGTAACTGTAAAAGTCAGACCAGCTCAAAATATCTACAACAGCACTTGTATGCGTACCTGCACTTTATCCACTCACACACTACACTGTCCTTAGCACAAGAAAAGCAGATTTAATCTAATCAATTAACTTAAAATGCCCATTATTCAGCTATTCACACAGCATCACAATATTGTATTGTCGGCCACACAATTTTAAGTGCCATACATCAGTGGACGGTGGTCACACCTTACAGAAGTGCCGATAGTGGTTTCAGCTCAGTAGGCTTCTGGGATCCTGGGAGTCAGGAAGTGGATAGCTGATGGCTTGCCTTTACCCACGATCTGACAGGTGGCATTCGGGTGAATATGCCTAATTGGGGTCCGTTAATGTCCACGAGAAGCAAAGGCTTCCCTAACGCATTTGCCCATTCCTCTGGCAAATGCATTCACGGCTTAAAAGGTGCTTTGCCCCACTGCGAATGGTGCATTCCAGATTTCCGTCTTCAACAAACACCATGTGTTGTGCTCCTTACATTCTCCACACTGTTTTCTGAATCAGTTGTTTGGTGTGATTGCTGCAGTCGCATCATTCTCTTCCTCCGATGTTTGCTCTTGAGCATCAGCAACCGAGATAGGCATGCCCTGCCTTGCAGGTGGCTTCTGGATAGCTGTGGTTATGGCGGTAGCAGCAGTAGCTTAACTTGAATATGGTGGTTGAACTTGAGGCACTGCAGATGTGCTAACACTACTAGCAGCCATCTAATGCTACTAGCAGATGTGCTAATGCTGCTAACTGTCATTGAGGCAGACGCAGGGTCAAATGCACTGCTTGGTAAAACCATAATCTTGACTTTCTTTTTGACATTTTGCTTAGTCTGAAAGCATTAACAAAAAAACCGTCTGGTGAAGTCATGATTAAGTGCTGTTGTGCTTTGCCTCTGGACGGAAACAAAGGAAGACCTTACAGCTTCTGCTTTATTTAAAGAAAAAACATGACCACAGTTTTGTGATAGTGCCCCCCACCACTATGGCAGACATGGAAGAAAACAACTCACTATTTTATTATATGGAGCCATGGAAAAATACAACAGTTGTTATAATTTTGTGTCATCGATATGCGTTTATTTAATTTAAGCCCAGAATCCCTGACATTTCGCTAATTGGAAATGTCCATATCCATAATTTGTGTTAGCACTGCAGTTATCTGCAGTCAATTAAAATGAAAAGATTGTAAGTTGCATTTATAGTCATTCTCATTACAGAAGGTTGTAGGAAAAGAAGAAAATACAGTACCCCAGAGACCAAATTGCAGTGTAATAAACAATGAAAACTAGACCTAAATTCCGGAATTTAAAATAAAATAAAAAAAATTTAAATGCAAATTATGCATTTTTCCTGCTCTTGGGATTTATATAAAAGTCAAATTGGATGGCATACGATCCAGGAAAACCCTGGATTACCTTTTGAATGGGCTATGAAACATGCAAGCATTGCATGGGAAGGCCCCGAAATTAGCAATTCACTGTAGGCCTGTGCTTTGGTCTGAGCTGGTGGCTGGCAAACGGCACAAATGGCAGACTAGATTGACCTGAAAATTCTGATGAGCTATGCCCAAATTACACTGCGTGATGCAATATTGACTTACACATCTCCAGCAGCAGCTTCCCTCCCACCTCTGCATCACAAAATTACCAAACGGCCAAGGGGACTTTCATGACAAAAAATACCATTTTGCCAGTGCAACGACTTGCAGCACACCATGTGCTGGCCATAAAATCGAGCCCCAGTGTCACTGACTACATTTATGACGTGCTTCTTCTCTGGCGCTTCTCTAACTTTTAGACTGGGGAGGCTCCTCCCTAACCCTTGCTTACACCAACACTGGCCATTTTGATTCTTGCTGTTACCATCTTCCAAGACACACTATATTTTGTTGCTGGACTTGGACATATGTTTGGAACAAAATAATCGGCTAAGTAGGCCAACATGCATGCTTTTTCTTCTAAAACTACTTTTGCTTTCTTAAAAACTTTAGGCATGACATTTCAACTTCTTATACCAATTTAAAACTGGCTTCAACACTTGGAATTCATTTCACAATAACCTGCTAGTTTGCACACTTCCTTGCTTGCTGTTTCACACATTTTTCTTTTCAAAACTTAAAAGAACTTTCAGCTCTCTTGCAATTCCTTGCTTTTAAATGTCATCGCTATTACAGCAGTTCACATTGTTTTATTACACACTTGCTTGATTTTTATCAAACATTTAAATCATTACCCTATTGGTGTGTTAAAACTTTGCATGTATAGGCTTCTTTAACCTTAAGCTTATGTACCAGCCAATGCTTTAAAACATATTTACTTACACATTCTATCATATTGCTTAATTTGCTGCTAAAGAATAAATGGCTTATAAATAAATAACTGCTACAAGTTGCACAAATATTTTCTCCACACTTTTAAGTGTTTAAAGTTATACCAGGCATTCTGGAAATTTTTTCAACCCTCACCCCGACCAGCCACCTACCCCCCTTACCCTCCACCGCCAAAACCATGTCAAATCCCCCAAAAGGGAAAAAAGGTCTAAATTAATCGATCAATCATTTTTTGACACATAGTGTAACATATGCTGCTCTCATGCCTGCCTGTATAAATTGATTGCAAGTGAAAAGTGTAACCTTTGTGAGTTACTACTTTTGACAGTCAACATCCTGAAAACATTGCATACTTTCCATATATTTATATTTAATAGAAAATATCCATCCATAAAACCAATATGTGTGCTGAGAACAACCATCAAGTTCTCCTCTGCAAGGTGTCGTCTGTTTGCCGAAGATGTCATTGGTAACCAAACACAAAGTAAAAAATATTTAGAAGACAAAACAAATTATGTTCTTATCTTCGTGCTGCATATAATACAATGTAATTTTCACTTTTTTCCAAAAAAGAGAAAGAAACTTTGCAGACTGGTTGTTTGACAGGTCCATTGTATTTTTTGTGCAATTCAACTGCAGACAGCTTCACTTATTGAGGCCTCAAGCTTGGAAGAGGCAAACAGAGCATTCTAAATTGTAACACAGACTTCTGTAGTCTGAAGCAAATTGAGTGCTGTCCATTTTTATATTATATACTACTTTATAATGCCATTAATGCCATTTCAGTCTAATTATTATTTATGCGTAGCATACAAAAAGCAAAAAGCCTGGCTTAAAGGGTTTGGTACATAAACAAAAACGTAGCTAAGCATTTGAAATATCTCAGATCAGACCTCTTAATATATATTTTTATTTTACAGGAGATGTATTAAAACAGCTGAGACATTTTATTTGTGGAAACGGGAATATGCAAGTATATGCATCATGTTGGATAATAAGAGTAGACCATCTCTTAAAATGTTCTTGAATTTTACAATACCAACTTCTCTGTTAGAGATATATTTCAGTTAGGCATGGAATATATTGGGAATCTATTAGTACTATAGACCAAAAAATAACCTTACTGGTGTGACATCTTAAAATTGAGACTGGTCTTTATTTTCCGGTGTCGTCTGAACATTCAAAAATGACACCATGTTTCTTGAAAGCGTTTCACTACTGTCAAATATTACTTCAGGAAGGTTTATGTTGATAGAAAGGGCCAGAAAATGTGCAGCAGGAGGCAGTGTTAAAAGCTCTGTGAAATATAAACTTCAGTAAAACTGATGTTTGTCCCATTCCTCTTGAAACTCTGTCAAATAAAAAGATCAAATATCAAGAGTCAGCACGGAACACACTGCAGACTTTTCAGTTCAATGCATGTTTATACCACACACTTGCTTACGTGTACTAATCCTGTTACAAAAATATTTATTTGCCACACTGGATTCCTGTTTAGGTGGAACTTATTCAAAACCCAAAAGACATGGAATAAATAGAAAATCTTCTATAAATGACTTTAAACTGGTTACTTTTAATCTAGACAGAACCCACTACCCAACAAATATGTACACATTGTTTTAAGTAGATAAATGCGTCTTCAAAGTCTTTAATTGCAATATACTCCTGTGTTGGAAAAGTAAAAACACCACTTGGTATAATATAGGGTGTTGTGATGATAAAAAGCATTCATTCATACCTCAACACCCACTTTGTCCAATTTAAATTAAATTCAAGTGAGTAGTTTCCTTTAAAATGCATGTTGTCGGTATGTAGCTAGTAAATCTGAGTGAAAATATAATGGTTTGCCATCTCTGATGTGCCTATCAGCAGTTGATTTTCTGTACAGCACAATCATGGTGTCAGTTTTCAAGTGCATCATAAGTTGAATCAAAATACTTTACAAGATTTAGTAATTGTGAATTTTGAGGAAAAAACACACTCAGCAGAGTGTAAAGTCAGCTGAGAAGGATAAAGGGGCATAAGTGAACCAACCCTAACATTGAGGGATGCTAATATATGCTGCCTGGATCCCATTATAATCTCTTTTAAGAGTGATTTTCACTGGAAGAACACAAGTCCTTAGCGCAATTAGCCTGATACTTCCTGACAGTTAGATGATATCATCAAACAATTCAAACGGTGTGATTTGTAAAACATAAAGCTGGACTACACCTCCACTTGAGGATCTCCTACCCATGAGCCCAACAAACATCTCCCCTTTAGTTCCTGTTGGAAGATGAAAAAACAAGCAGTGCATTAATGGTGTAATTACTTTTAAGAGCAGAATTTTATTGAACAGACTTACATGCCATATTAATTTCATATATTTTAAAGTGCACTAGTTATAACATAGTCCGGTTTGGTAAATGGACTGCATTTATATAGCGCTTTTATCCAAAGCGCTTTACAATTGATGCCTCTCATTCACCCATTCACACACACACTCACACACCAACGGTAAAAGGCTGCCATGCAAGGTACCAATCAGCTCATTGGGAGCAATTAGGGCTTAGGTGTCTTGCTCAGGGACACTTCGACACGCCCAGGGCGGGGGATCAAACGGGCAACCCTCCGACTGCCAGACAACCGCTCTTACTTCCTGAGCTATGTTTCACGGACTAAGATATGTTTCACAGTTTCACGGACCAAGATTAATCTTAGTTCTGGAATAAACTTAATTTTGTACAGAGAATCTCATTCAGAATTAAATTTAGTGTAGCAGGGGTGTTGTATTCTGAATAGTATGCTTAATTAATTTCATTGTTTTTTCTCTCTCTTGGTGACCCCTATCGAGCAATTGAAATTCTGAGATGAGCATCGCAATGGAGAAGTGGATTGGTCTAAACCTGTGGCCATGCAGTGGGCGAATGTGTAACGGACTAGATTAATTAGATGGGGAATGCAGCTGCACGATGAGAGCTTCTTTTCCGTTGAGAAAAGCCAGTACGAATGGGAGACACTGGAAAAAACACCTCCAGGGGTAGCGTTGGTTAGTCATAAAACGCCTGTCTTTTCTGATTTGCAGTAGTTTCGGTTTGGTTGTGTAGGTCGTAAATTGCTTTCTATTTTAATCTCCCCTCGCACTTGCTTTCGAGTGGCACAGTCACACAACAAATTTGATCCGGGCTGCAAAAATGATCCGGGTGACGTAATGACATTCTAAAACAGCTGTTATAGCACCTGTGATGTACTTAAAGTTTCGTTTCAGCATCCGTTTCTATGCCGACGCTGCCAGCTTGATACATTCTGTGGATAAAGATTCTAAGACAACTCAGCAATATTCTGTGGTATAATGGTTTTTTTTTGCAGAAATGCAATCGTATTAGTAAACGGCTACACATGTCATGTAACTTTAAAGTAGTTGGCTATCTACCTGGATATGAATTCAATGTTTTTAACAGAAAATAATAATAATAAATGTGATTTTATCCATGGAAATAGCTATACAAAAAAGGTTAAATAAATGTTGTGGTCGCATCGCGATAGCCGTCGTAGATGTCACTGACAAAAAAAAATAAAATAAAAAAATTTGGCTCTCTTTGCAGTGGTTTGGGCTGGAAACAAGCTGTAAGAGCGGAATAAGCATCCCGAAGTGAAGCACAACCCTGTCTACTGATCTATAGGTAAAGAGTCAGTGGTCCCATCTCTGATATTTCACCATGTCGAACATAGCTTTTTTACTTGAATTTGCATAATAAAATTAACCAAACACAGGTTTACATTTTCTGAACCTCGGTGATATCGTGGTGTAAGTAGGCTACTTAACAATTAGTTAGCTGCTCCACTAGCCTGCGCAATGCTACATTATTCACTGATTATACATTTTCCTAGTTTATCTGATTGTGCAAATATTCAACCATTGGTAACTGCAAAAAAAGGGAGATTTATTTTTTCAGACTTGTTGTTTAGAGCAGGCACTATGATCCTGCATATAGCCTACATGGTCCTCCAGGAATCCAGTCATGAATACTGGATCATCATCATCATCATCATCATCGTCATCATAACTTGCACACTCTCTCATTACTGCATGGTAAAATATATTATGCTGGGAGCCAGAAAGTGAAGTTAATGTGAACTCTTGGTTTTGATGTAACATATCCCTTTTAGAATCCTTTTTATTTTTACTCACGAGAGTCTGGTCTTGTGTATGCTTCCTGTAAATCTTAATCAGACCAGCACTCACAAAAATGCAAGCGTTTAAAGTTATGAACTTACTCTTTCGACCTAGCCGTACAGGAACTGGAACCCCTGAAAAAGAAAAGGTAGAATGCTGTTATTTTTTACCAGTTCGGCCCAGTTTTAGAGCCAGGATTTCAATTTTGGATCGGCTGAAGCAATTCTGGATGGGCCCTTTAATTGCAGAAATTAGGCTCACTGTTTGCGCACACCCCATGTCCTTAATTTAATTAATTTATGTTAGGTTTATGGCTCTGTAATGCCAAATATGCACCATTTGCCATTGTTGTGCTGCATATATCATAAGTAGGTGATCAGTGTTCGAAACCGTTTTTGACACCTGCATACTACATAGCTAGAAGCTGATGTGTTCCTATAGCAATACTGGACGCTGGGTGAAATAGACTGGTTTCTAAGAAATGTCACATCTGAAGTGTGCACGCAACCCTGGGGCAGTATATTCAATATTTCAAATGACAAATCAATATCAACTGACAGCTGCTGACAGATGCTAGCAGATGATAAGAACAATTGTTTTACATCTAATATCTCAACATCAGCACTGAGCTAGCTAGTGTGGTGTAAATATGTGCAATACTTATTCAATTTAAAGTATGTTATGCTATGTTGTTACGGCATGTTCTTGTAGCATAGTTTTGGAAAGTCATCAATGCCAAACAAAAATAACCATAATGAAATCACTTTTTAAAGAGGTTAAGGCATTGATGGCTTTCCATAAATTTTCTTCCATGTTCACAGGTAAAAAATAACCGTGATGAGAGGATTTTTAAGAGGTTTTGGTATTAATGGCTGGTGTATACAGTATAGGTGCTCAATGGAAAGGACACAGTTTTGCTATGACTTTGCCAAGACCGTAGATATAGCTGCAGTTTTGAAGCAGATGGAGTAGGTGGCTGGCTAGCTATCCATGAAAGAAAAACATACTGTGAGACTATTTTGATCCAAGATCAAACAGAATTTTAATACCAAGTTACATGAGTGATAGTAGACCTTTCATAATGCTGGCCTGCTCTTATGAATGAAAGGTCTTGCTGGTTAAGTGTTCATGTTGGCAAGAGACAGGTTGATATTAATCCCCAGAGCTGCTGTAGTTAGCTAGGTGTCTAATGTTAAACTGGGGGCATGTGGTCTGTAATGTGGTCAACTAACTACAAATGATGTATAAAACAATGTTTGCTGGGCCATAATGATTATAGTTAGGGGTAAAAGCATAAAGCTAAAGTCTTCGGAGCAAGAAGACCCTTCAGATTTGAGCCGAAACGCTCCTGGGAAACGCTCTTGGCCCAAAATAAATATGTAAATATTTAGTTAGATTTTCTAGTGGACACAGCCATAAAGACACACATTTACATTAATAAATTTTGTAGTTTAGTGAAAATATTATGTGTTGTTCATTGGTGCCGCTAACTAGCTAGCATTAGCATTAATTACTAGCTTGTATTAGTTAGCTAAGTTGCTTGCTTTAGCTAGACATCCTGAAAAAATATGTCTAAATAGTCCTATTCCTGCACAGTAAAATGTCCAGTGTTAATTCAACTCTAACAGTGTTAATTCAGTTCTTAACGCTCTGGAATGTGGGACCAAATGTTATCTATTAAAATGTCAGTTAACACTGGACATTGTACTGGGCACTGTTGGAAATTGGATTTATAAATTAAATGATAACTGCCTTTCTTTTTAATAGCATAATGAAATTAAATGTTAATTTATTTAGTAAATAAATTAGCATAACATAAAAAATGTAATGAATTAACAAATTCCTATTTCAACTTTTTTATCATAAATTTATTTTTATGTTTCTCAATTAAAGTTTTGGTAAACATGGTATTTGTGGTTTTCAGTGTAAATAATACTTTTACAGAAGCAAAACATTTTAAATATAAATGGATAAGTCTGTAAAAATGAGATGGCAACCTGAGCAAGTGTCCTCCCGGGGGGCTTCTTACCTAAAAGCGATAAATTAACCGCTGTACAGGATTTTCTTCTTAGTGCTACAACAGTCATTCACTGCTGCATTTTATTCCCCTTAGACGTACATTGGTTTATCCAGTTACATGTTATAATTACCAATAAATAGGCATTGTTCTTAAGGTGCGCCGTATTTTCCTATTTTACAGTCTACAGTAGCCTACGCTGTAATTTATGTCCCGTCGTTACATTTACTTCACAATACAGTTACTACGATACTTAATAGTCTATGCAGATGCTCCAAAACCTAACCCTTTAAGTATAATTGTATGATATGTGTGGTATCAAAAGTGTGATATGTCCTCCAATAACAGACAATTGGTAGCAAACGTGAGTATCGGCACGCTTTCTTTGGTTCCATATCATATGCACTATTAGCAGTTACATTAGCTTACATTGCATTTATTTGTCAGACGCTTTTATCCAAAGCGACATACAAGTGTGCATACCAAAGGTCATTGGAACAACTACGAACACATGTCCGATAAGGTAGCTACAATATTCATTTTGTGCAGTAATTCATAGCCATGAACACAGTAAGTGCAGTTAACACATGAACATTACTCTGACCTAACCTATGCTACGCCAAACTAGGAGGCATTAGGCCTACAACCTTACAACATGAAGACAATGATACAAGGCACAATAAGGCAGTTTAATTAGACGCATATGTAGCATAGGCTACTTGAAACAAGACAAATCGCGCTTATTCGATTTCTATATTCCAATCATATAAATCTGTAAGCGTTCTGTGGTTTTCATACAATCATGTCGATAATCACGCATCATTTCCTTCGTTAGGGTGGCACGAAAGGGTTGGAGTTGACCCACTTCATGATTCTCATTTTGTGTCGTCTCGTCTCCAATAGCCTACCTGATTTTCAAACGTCGTAATACATGAGGTTTGCGAAGGATTTTGAATGTAGTATTTTTGCCAAAGTATCTTGCCTATTTACGGACATATTAAGTGTTTCAGCGGCTTCAATCATAATCACATTGCATTAGGACAATTATTCGGTGTTAACGAGAAATGTGTTCATAATTCCTTCCACGGACTAATAGGCCTATGTGAACGCTTTTGCTTGTGAACTAAACAGTTGTTCTTATGTGGCTTTTTCCAGACAATTGATTCATTTTCAAATCTTACTTAACTGCTATAATCACGGTCTTACAGATTATGCAAATAAAGAAGCCAAACTTTAATTTTTTCAAGAATCACTAAACTTCTCGTCATTATTATGGAAGACAATTAGCCAAGAATGCTTAGAAAGCTTTTGGTTAAAGACTGTTAAAGGTTTCTGCTTTACTGATATCTAAACAGTATAACCACACTGTAACTTGTAGTGTTGTATCCAGCTACAATTAGTGCTGTATCTGCAATTAAACTGATTTTTTAATGATTAATTGTTATTAATAATGAATTAATAATTAATATGATTAATTATTAATTTCATTTTAATTTTAAATGCTTTAAAAAGTAGGATGGTAGACTTTCCACGTAGACTATCCTTTACACTCCTTAATTGCTTCTACCTGTGATTGTTTACAAGACTTCCAAAATTTGGATCCTATCTTACCTGAGCGTCTTCCCATGAGTCCATAGAACTGTTGAGATTTTGATCTTTTTATGAGGTCAACCACTCGTCCAGCCAATCTGCTCTCCGAAGGCTCGTCCTGCGAAACAAAATAAACAAATAAATAAATGGCCAGGGCTTTGTGAAAGTCTTATTTGCGTTTGTGTCATGGTAATTTAATGTCACGAAATATTGCGTCATATTACAAATGAAAATTATGATTTTGTATTTTTATGAAGTTCATTTATACTAAATTTAGACTATGCTCTTTTTATTCGCACATACATAACTGATCTTTCACATCATGGTGCTGAAAGGAAATCGTTCGGAATGTGGAGCACAGTCAAATCTCACTTAGCCACTTTGAACGCTTACAGCAAACGACTGGCTGACGATTTGAAACTAGACTTGGATCTCTACGACTTTCGCCAGAAGAGTAGGCTAAAACATGCTTTTAAAAAAAAAAAATTTTTTTTTACCTTCCAGCCCTCTGCCGACCAGTATTTCTTTTCATAGCTCGGAGATGATCCCTGAGTGCAGTATATCAGCGCAAAAAATGAAACTATTAAAACAATGAGTTTCCAGATATCCATCTCGATGTGGAAGTAAAATATATTGCAGTGATGCGTGCCAACACTCACTCTTGTAAATAATATTTCCGTAAATGTATAAATAATTGACACTGTAAAAAATAACAGCAAAATAGAAATTGACCTTAAAAACTAAATCAATATTCTCCGTTCTCTCAAGTGGTTGATGGTGTGAACTGCTGGGTCCGGGCCAATCCTCTACTGCGCGTTCACAAGTGATATTTATACACATGCTCCACTCCCCCTGATGGCGCCCAGAGTTCACTCCCCCTCTCTTTCCAAGAAAAATCATCAATGCTACTAGTTGAAACACAAAGGAAGCGAAAATTTAAAATGAGAAATGTTGAATACCCTAAAATAATATTCCCTGAATTAATTTAAGACAGTTTAATGGGTTATTCTTCCTTCGAGGAACATTTTTACAGGTTGTTGATTACACGACTGCAACTCTATATGCCAGGATAAATAACAGTCATGGCCAATAACATCTTGGCACCAGCTAGGTCAGAATTCAGCAGCAAATCTTTTAAGAGCAATAAGAGGTATATCACTCAAAATTGCAGCCCCCAATCCTTGCTTCACTCCAATGGCTTCTTAATGCTTTTAGAATTCATTAAGAAATGTTATTGATAAATTTGAATGCCCTGCACTGACTTGCCTTCGCCTTTTCAATACCTCTGAGTGTTTAGTGCTCTACAACTTGGGGAGCATGTTCAGTTCCTCACAGAGGGATCTCCTTACTGTTCCGAGCTCCAAACTAAGGCATTGATTTTTCTCTGTGAGGGTCCCAAAAGCTCTGGAATGCACTCTCTTTTAAGATTAAAATGTAAGTCAGTTTCCAGTATTAGGGCTCTTTCAAAACACATTATTTCAGAGAAGCTTTTTATTAAGTATGATTCTAAGTCAATACAATTGGTAAAATATCACTGTTCTAAGACAAAGATGAAACCTCAGGCTGAAAATCTTCAGCTGAGTGCCTTAAGTGCCTTAAGTGCATTAAGGTTCTTTGTTTGCTGAAAGAGGGACCCTGTAGTCAGTGTCAGTAATAAAGATGTAAAACTGCATCTGCATCTCTTCAGTTTTATCCATACCAGACTGAGAATCTATTAAAAATGGAATTACATTATTTCAGGTTGGTGGCATAGTCCGTTTCTGGCTGGTTTTTGACACCTTTACACCTGGTCTCAAACATTAGTTTCTGCATGTGTATGGGTGTTTAACCCAATGTGCTTCCATAATTAGTTAATGTTTTCTGCAACTTTCCCTACCTCACCGGTTGCTATGCCACAGAATTGTTCAAAAAGGTGTGTGCAAAAAGGTAAATTGTTTGGTATCATATTTGATACTCTCAATAATTTTGTAATGAATAAGTGTTTTACTGAAGCTAGACTTCTTTAGCGCTATTTCACATTTTTTAAAAGTGTCTTTGAGTGATGCTACCCAAAAGTTATAGGAGAATATATCAGTTCTAAAGTCCATATACACATGCAGGGTATAATCCCTGTGAATGGCTAATTCAGTGCAGCAGGTTGACGGTGTCAGGTCAGTGTATTGGTGTAGAGAAGAGCATGATCTCACAGATATCCCTCTGTCAGCCTCTTGTGACCAGGGCAGGTGTATACTCTGCTATTAACCTTCTCCTGCTCCCAGTGAGGTAATGCTGAGTGGGAGCATGTCTATACAAGGATTTGTTTTAAAACAAATCATTCTGCTCCGGAACATGATTTTTTTCAGAACCTTAAATTCAGAGGCATAACTAAGTTCTAGTACTTGATATACAAGTGTAATACCTTCTTCACATTTTGTGTAAACATGCTGTTCTTTGTGTTATTGCCTATGCTCCATTGGGTACCAAAGGTTTGGCATGTGACAATTGTTGAAATACAGCCAAACATTACATGATTTTCTCTTGTTCAAAAATGTGTTGTGCTGCAGCTTTCAGACAGTAATGAAAAGAGACCCAATTATTCACAGTATTGAATAATCCACTGCAGTTTACATGACGTTTATTTTTTATAAAGCATAAGCATTGATGTGTCTCAATTTGCCAATTTATAGTTCATGGTGGTTAGAATGAATTGTGTCTGACATTAAGCCTCATTCCAATGTGTATTATGTCAGCAGATAAAAATAGTGATGAGATTCATTTAGGAATCAGACCTATGAATATATAATTGTGGGTTTCAGGCAATTTGGCACTTTGTGCTATAACCTTGATTAATGCTTCTGAGATAAGTTAAACATTGTAACTACAAATGGAAACATTTGTTCATTTTAAGTGACAAGCATGGCCTAATCCTTGATCTTCAAATTACTATAGCTGGCTGAATGGTAGGCATTTGTCTTTGTGTTGTTTTAACTACACATTATATCAATATTTTACAGCAGTTATTCATTTCAGTTCATTCAGCTAATTTACTTGAATGTTTGATATTCAACATTCCAAATAATTACAAAAATTCCCATGCCTAGAAGGGCAAATAATGTCAGAATAATGAATTAAATAAGTACATTGACATTTACAGTGCCTACAAAAAGTATTCATGCCACTTGAACTGTGTTTCATTTTGTCCCTTTACACCTTAAATGTACTGCATTGAAAAATATATTTTAACTGCAGATTTACATTCCTTTTTTACAATTGTAACGGCGGTATCAGTATTCATCTTCCACATTCAATCATTTGTAGATAGGCCTTAGATATCACAGCTTTGAGTCTTCGAAGCATGTCTGTATGTAGTGGTGGACCGCTACAAATACCTGGATACTGTTCTTGACAAAAAATGTGTTTTGAACTGGAAGCAAATGCCATCTCAAAGAAAGTGCAATGTCTTCTTGAGAAAAAAACTATTTTCATGTTTATACTGCAATGATGTGTTTTTGAAGTTTTATTAAATTGGTGCTATCATTTTGTATAATTACCTGTGGGCCAGTAAGAACAAACTTGACAGTCTAGCAAGATAGTGGGGATGAGATCAGTCAATTTCCTGAACATTTATTTCTAGCAAGTCCTTAGGAAGACCAGACAGTCCTGAGCACCCAATACAGCTCTTGCCGCCAGGATGCCTTTTTGGGGTACTTCCCAGGAGGACTAAAACAACCAAGGTTCCGTTTTTCGTAATTGCAATTGACAGGCTTAACATGAAATACCTCATGCTTATCAATGGCCACTCTCTTTGCCCCTTTGCATTGTGATACTGCTTTTGGACCTTGCAGAAATGCACTGTTTTGCCTCACCTCAGACTATTTTGTGTTTTTTGTTTCATCATTGATTTATTCATTGTCTTATTGTTTTATGGTTGTCTCTACTGTCAATCTTAATTTGGTTATTTGTAAATGTTTTAAACTTTGGCTGCAAACCAAATTTCCCCTTTTGATTGAGTGATTGATTTGATTGATGAGCTGTATGAGATTATTGAATTTTTGCCTATTCATCCACGCCAATTTACTCAAGTTCTGCCAAGTTAGATGGAGACCATTAGTGGAGAGCAATTTCAATGGGATTTAAGCCTGGGCTTGGCCATTCCAGAATACTGATCTTTTTATTTTCACGACATTGCTGTGTGCTTTTGGTAATTGTCTTCTTGGAAGATTAATCTATGCTGAAAACACAGATCTCTTGGAACATCAATCTATGCTGAAAACACAGATCTCTTGCAGACTGAAACAGGTTTTCAAGGATTTGCCTTTATTTGGCATCTTCCATAATGTCCTTTAACAACAAGCTTCCCAGTTCCACCTGCTGAATAGCAACTGCATAACATGATGCTGCCACCACCATCCTTTTTTACCTGGGTGATGCGCTTTTGTGTGATGTAAGAATTTACCTGACCCAATTGACATTAATAATACAAGAGGGTGAGTACTTTTAAGTCATTTTCAGGTTTCAGGTCAGGACACAAAGCTGTGCTGGTCTTCAGATGTGTCAGCCAACAAAAATTGCACATTTTTTGAATAAATGGTCTTTATGTGTCATTTTGTTTTATCATTAAAACAGACAGCATCCAAGCTACATATGGTCACAGAATTATTTGTATTATTCAATGGGATATTATGATCAGTTGTGAGAATTTATTATGTAAATAATAACACCTCACAAATAATTTAGCCAAATAATAGCTGTACTAAGTTTGTATATTACTAAAAAGTTTAAACTTATTTTATAAACAACCATACCAAACTTTTTTTTTCACAATGGACTAACAGCATATACCTGTCAAGTTAAAAACTAGACTTGTTAATTTAAGACCATAGTCAATCCCGACCAATTTTGAATTTACATGGAATGAAACCAAGCATAGACAGAGTTAGGAAGGGATTGTATTTTGTCTGTGTTTCAATAGCCAACATCTATTTTATAGCTGATTCTATTTTCAGTGTTCTCCTTTCTGGACATTACAGTTTTCATGTCTTAGATAAATTTGGATGGCAGGTATGCCATCCTGCCAACTTACGGCTTGGTGGGGTGACATGCCCCAAACCTATACAGCACCGAGAGTTTGGCACTTTTCAGAGCTTTCTGCTTTCTAGAAATATCTCCAATGACCACAGACTTCCAGCCCTTAAACATATTGACTTCTGTACCATCTGACCTCGTGTAAACAGACAGAATTCACACACAACTTGTTGACACAATAAAGCCCCAAAATTAGGGGACTGGAGTTAATAAATAAATACAGATAAAAATGTAAATATTTAGGCCTATTAAATAAATAAGCTCTTAAAATCTTATTTCTATCCAGACATTCATTTGGCCCATTAATGTACTGTAAGCTTGTTGGTCAAATAAAGTTTCACTAAATGAGTACAATGGTATAATTTATTCTACTATGTAAAAGAATAAAATATCTTATTTGTGAACATAATTTTCAAACCATTTTAAAAACCATTTTATTCATACATTGTATTCATGATGGGCTTCTCATACACCCAAAGCACTGGATGCACAGTTGTTCAAACATACATGCAGTGCAGGCATTAAAAAATAATAAAACAAAACAAAATTGGTGCAGTGGGTAGCACTATCTCCTCACATCAAGAAGGTCGTTGGTTCGAATCTCGGCTTGGGGCCTTTCTATGTGGAGTTTGCATGCTCTCCCCATGTCTGCATGGGTTTCCTCCAGGTACTCTGGCTTCTTCCCACAGTCCAAATTGGAGAATCTAAATTGCCCATAGGTATGAGTGTGTGAGTGAATGGTGCACGCCCTGCGATAGATTGGCAGCCTGTCCAGGGTGTCCTGCCTCTTGCCCAATGCATGCCGGGATAGGCTCCAGCACCCATTGTGACCAAGCTCAGGATAAGCGGGTATAGGTAATGGATGGACGGTGAAAGACAGCTGAATTGCTGATTATTTCCACAATAAATGATTGCCATTTCACACTTTGATGTGACAGATACACTTTGAATGACCACATTGTGTTCAGATGGTAAGATGAAAAAACACAGGGCCAAGTTCTGAAATTATTAAGGAAAAATTGGGTAGCAGTATTGGTTTGGAATATAGCTTGTTTAATTTGCATCAGCTAAAAGAGCCAATATTGTTTCTTGTATCTTGGCCTTATTTTGATTTTCAGTACGTTTAATGGCAGGCCTAGATCAAGTTTTAATGACTTATAGACAGTGGTTTGAATGTGTGAGTAAATTGGCATTTTTATAGATTGAAAAATGTTTTTCTTCAGATATGAGTATTTCATTAATGAATAGACTCTGCACAAATCAAGCCAGTCAGAACGGAAGATTTCTTTATTGGGTGACTTCAATGTGCAATAGCTGCATCAAAATATGTAAATGATATGAATCATCAAATGTTTGTTTTCTATGAGAACATTTTATTTTCATGTTCATTATTTTCCATTGCAGGAAGCTTACACTCAAAGAACAAAGGAGTCTACATGTTGTGGTTTGTCAGTGGGAGAGCTCTGAATACACAATTGTGGTCACTCAGTGGTGAGGGCCATAATAATCCACCAGCCATAATGATTCTCTTATTCCTTACTTAATTAAAGCAGGGTGTCTTCATAATTATAAGTGGCAAACTGCTGGTATCTTTAGTTTAGTCATTGTTCAGTTTCCATATCTACAGTATAAAAAGCCCATACATTGTAGTTTCAGGGAGCAGTGTGACAACATTTATACAGCAAAATACCCAGTAAATGAATTCTGATAAGAGTACTTTTTACTTTTATTGAGAACAACTAATCTCATTTGAACTTCTATCATTTGAACAATATCTATCAGATGTGAATTACCACAGAATATTTTACTTTGTACAGTCTGCAGCAATAGAACATGCCATTTCAATGAGCTGTTTTAAAAGCGAGTGTCAACAGCAATGCAGCCCCCTGATCAACATTGTGCTTAGCAACATCAACATCCTACCATACTAGAGAGCATTTTATGTATGACAATATCATGCATTTAGTACATGTATACTGCATGCAACCACCTCTACACAAAACATATTTTTTGTGGCATTATATTTGTGAAAATACATACAACAGCGGTACTTTCCTTTAGAATCTGTCATTTCATATTGATAGAAATGTAACCAACCATATTTAATATTTGAGCAAAACTTTCATTTCATTTTTTCTTAAAGGAAATTTAATTTCATTCAAATTATTCCTTTCAATTTCAACAATGACTGTCAGGGCCTGTCACCTTTGTACGTCACCCTGTCTTGAGGTATGTACTAAAAGATGAAACTTAGAATGTAAAACAGTTAAAACAATAGATTGTTAATAAGATCCTTTAATTGAACATCACATCTTATAGATTAGGCATGTTTATGTGACACAAGCTCATGGGCCTTTTTACCTTGAAAGTCAATGCAGAAAGTGAGTATATTTTCACAGGGTTTTGGATGTGGAGGCAGAAGGGGGAAAAAGTGCAAGGTTTGCATCCACAATAGTCTGTGACCACCTTGCAACTCTCCCTCCACTCTCTTTCCCCCAGGTTTGCAATTTCTATCTCTGCCACCTAATACTGCCTCCCCACTGCCACCCGGGTCCATATTCTCACCGGGGGTGTCAGAAAGACGAGAGCTGTGCCTGCATGTACTGCACTAATGTGAGTGAGCCCACAGCCTGTCCTGGTGACTGATTATTTAAATGCATGGTACAAGAAAAGCAAAGAGCTTATTTGCTGAAAATAAAATGATTCTCTGAGGATGTTGATGCCGGTACTGGTGAAATTAAAAGTGACTACTGCCTTTTAATAACAGTGACAGAAAATAAAGTTTGTTTTTGAAAAATAAACAGGGATTTATGTTGCTTAGATTGCTATTACATTTACAATGCGTTTATGTTGTCCATCTCATCTCTATCTTTTGATTGAATTTGTAATTATCATATGGCTCTAAAAGCGTTCTTGGAATAACAGTTATGTGATTTAATTCAGTTAAAGGCCTTAACCCTGCAGATGCCAAATCTGGCCAATCCTCACCCATTTAAGGTCTGTTCTATTTAAGGCTTTATAACTCCAGATTTGTGCATTACAGAGACTTGAAAATGGCTTAGAAGCAAGACATTTGTCTCATTTACAATACTAATTTGGATTGGATTATATTCATAATTTAGGTAGAAATAAAGTGCCACAAATGAAATTATCTTGGCAAATATGAAGGTGTCCTGCAGTTTGAACTGACGTACATAGACATGTCCTGAATCATACCTTGACCACAATTGTGGAAAATCTGTGGGTGATATGTGGAACTACTAAAGATCTATGAAGCAAAAAGTAAGTATACCCTGGTGTCCCTTGGTGTCTCAAAATCTATCCAAAATATCTAAATTGTGCATTAATGTGAATCAGAACATAATCACATACTTTAAACTGTTGTGACTCATGCCACGCAATACAAATGTGTGGAAAATTATTGGCAAAGGCTAACAGTTGTCTCTTATGACCAATATGAATATCTATCCATCTATTCATAATCTATACCCACTTAACCACTTCGCGCAATGCCCCTAGTGGTAGGCTTGCCGGCGTACCTAGATTGCTCAATTCAGACATTCTGTGCTCCTGCAACCAAATTATGAGTTGAAAACACAAACTCTGTGTTCTAGCTTTATTAGTAGACGATTCAGGACAACTATGCTGAATACAAAGTTTTGCAGCGCCACCATTGTCATGCTGGTCGTGCATTTACCAAGCACCCCCTCCCTGCAGTCTCATCTGTAACTACATCCCCCATGCATGACAGACTGGTCTATCTGGGCATACATGAAAACATTCTTTTACCAATAAAATTTGTATTCCGTCGTAGCAATAAGATAAAGCCAACAATAACTGAAGGTATGCAGAACAACTGTGAAAAAATGCTGCTCACTGAGCACTGAAATAAACAAGCTTTTTAAATAAAAAAAAATGATACCATATCATTCTACTGTCAATATCTGCAACTAAATACGGAATAAATATACAACCTTACCATTGGTTTTATGTGTAGAGATGTCCCTTTTGAGACAGATGGTGGTCATATATTATCTTAGACAATCCATTTGTGAAATATATGCTCATTTGTGACACATGGGTACCTTACAAAATAGCTGTGGGTAATACCACACATGTTGTTTACGGTGTTGTCTTCCTTTGTAGTACAATCTGGCTTTATCAACAATTAATTGATCCAATAGGCGACAGAATAAGCTTTCTAATGATGTATAATATGATTAATTTTATTTTTGGAATAGCGTTTTATAGCTCAGTGTACCGAACGTTTTGTCTCATTATAGCTGCATTATGCATTCAGTCTGTGGTAGCAGTAAAAGACACTGCACCTGGTGAAATTTTATAAATGACTTTCGTCGTTTCTTGGAAAATATTATTATTCTTGAGAAGTTCTGAGCAAGGCTAAGGCACATGTTTGCTGATAGACCTAGGTAATATACTGTTTTAGAACTGAAGTTAGAACTGCGGAACGACGCCATTGATTCTGTTTCTGTCTCTATCTACTGAACACTGATAAGATTTCATCCTCCAAATATAAGTGTTACTGCTGAAAATATTTTGGTTATATACGTTATTTTTTAAATGGGGTGTCTTTAAATAGGTCAGTGGTATTTTATAATGAGCATATTTCACACTGTAATGTAAGCATTCGTTGGTTTGCTAAGTAGTGTTTGTGTTTAATGCACCAGATGTGAAATGAACTGCAACGTTGCCAAAACGTGGTGGACGGTTGAATATTGTTTTAATGTCGTCCCATCCCCATACAAGAAAACATCACATACTCTAGAGTACAGAAAAACATACAATAGTTAATGATTACACATTTAGGTACTGTACCACATAGTATGATAATGTTTTGCATTATTTGTTTTAATCTGATGCTTCACCTTAAACCTTCATAAGGGGCACATGTACAGTATATGCTTTATAATGGACAAAAAGCATTTTATGTTTATGATATGATATGTTTCAGGACACCTATATATTTTAGACCACTGTACTGATGGAAAGCTTGTAATTCCCACTTGAAAATGGTGCAACGGTGAGTTACTTTATTCAAAACAATTGATTTGTAGTGAAATGCATGATTATGTTGTGATTTACAGCAATACATAATTTAGACATTTTGGATAAATTTGAAGACACTGGGTACGTTGCTTACTTTTTGATTCATAGATATTTAGTAGTTCTGTGTATCCACCCTTAGATTTGATGCACTTGTGGTTTTTGACCCAGAACACGTATAGTTTAACCTGTTGTATATTTGCAATCTTTCGGTATTTCATTGCAAACTAAAAAAGTTTTTAATATTTTTTTTTGCTTTTTTGCCAATACTATTGCATTTGTGGCACTTTATTTCTTCCCAAATTATGAATACAATCTATCTAGTATTGTAAATGGTACAAATGTCTTGCTTCATTTAAGCTATTTTTCAAGTCTCTATGATGCTCACATCTGAAGTTATAAGGCTTTAAATAGGGTACCACCTAAATGGGCAAGGATTGGCCAGATTTGGCATGTGCACAAAGAGGTTAACCTGGTCAGGGTCGCGGGGGGTGCTGGAGCCTATCCCAGTGTGTACAGGGTGAGAGGCAGGAATACACTCTGTTGCCAATCTGTCGCGGGGCCAATGTGAATATAGCCACATCAAAAATATGACACATGGTAAATAATTGAAAAAACAAGCAGTAACAAGCAGTAATGTATACATGGTTATATATATCTTAGGTAGATTTCATGCTTTCTCCTCTTCTGAGTTATCAATCAAATCAGAATGGACTGAAATGAGTTACACTGGCATAAATAGCGAATAGAGTTTTGCACATGGCCATCGTAAATACCTATCCCTACTTTCTACTTGAATGCTTATTTCTCAAACGGATGGTTCAAGACAATAAATAACTACTGAATCCTGAAAAGGACATGTTTATGTGTCAAACCAATGGTAATATTGTATATTTACTCCATATTTATTGACAGATATTGAAAAGTAGAATGACATGGCATAAAAATTCCACAAAAACTCCTCTTGTTCATTTAACTATTCAATGATCAGCATTCTTCATCTTGATGCTATGCCGGAATACAAAATTTGGTGGTGTAATTCCCAGATAGACACTATTTTCTGGTGTGTCATGCTTGGGAGGTGTAGTTGCAGATGAGATTGCAGGGAGAGGGTGCTTGTTAAATGGATGAGCTATGCGACAATGGTGGCACTTGGAATGTATTTGTGTTTTAGCTTTATTAGTAGACAATACACAACAACTATTCCAATGTTTGTTGTTTCCACTCATAGTTTGGTTGTAGGAGCACTAAATGTCTGAGTTCAGCAATCTTAGGACACCGGCATCCTGGCCACAAGGGGGTTCCCACAAAGGTGTAAAATAGTTTTCTTAAATAAAATTATCATTGAATTATGAGCTTTGAAATAATCATCTCTAAACCATACATCTCCCAGCGCATTAAAATTCGGAAAAAAAATGATAAGCTACACATTTTTATATGGAATAGATTAAACATTGATGAACTGGGAGACATGATACACATCATCCAATATTATTTAGACAGATATATTAAAAAGGCCACTGTACAATGACTGAGACAAATAGATTCTTTGATTCAACATACCCACTAAATATTTTAAAAGAGTAGGGACACCAATAATTTTAAAATGAGCAAATGATTTATTCCTCAATGTATTTTTGTCCTGAATGGGTAATGCTCATTAACAACAAATGATTTGTTTTGCCTTTCAAACTAGTTTGTTATTGAAAATGCATGCACAACCATATTGCTCCATTAATTTTTATCAGTATTGTTTTGGCGTGGGGCAGGCTATTAATCTGAAACTGGCACAAGTGCTTTGATCTCTGCACAGGTGATATATCTGCCTTAAAACACAGGAAAATGGCGGGGCTGTTGGGCATTAATTCAATTGAGCTCAATTTTGAGCTCCCAATTAAACAGAATCAAGGACTGGAAGTGGCCATATTTTATGATAACTATACTGTATTTCAGCAACATGTATCTTAGCATCCATTATTGTTTGGTAATTTGTTTTTGGCTTAAATGCAGTTAGGGCATTATTGTGTTCCTGATATAAATGAAATGATTAACTTTTTTTTATTTTATTTTATTTTTTCATTTTTTATTATATGATTATAGGTCTCTGACACTGTCGTGTGTACGAAAGCCTATTTTCTGATAGATCCGGAACTTAATTTATCCAGAACTAATGTCTTTGTATAAAACCGGCATCACTATAAAGTATACATCTCCTTGTTCCACTAATTAGAATTCCGTAAAATCACAAGCACAGTTGTGGTCCCCTCTACAGTCACCTCCCAGCCTGGTGAATTGTACCGGGCAGTACATGCTGTACAAGTGTGCTCAGAACAGACGGACACAACAGGCCCAACATACCAAGCCCCGGCAGGAGCTCTCATCCTGTCTCTGCTTTCTCCGGCAAGCTGAAGCAATGGATGAAAAAATGATAGGCAAGCTTTCTGCTTCATGGTGCGCAGATATACGCAGATTCATTGTCAGTTAGGTGTCCTCCTTCGATGGCCCTCATTCAATGCCTTTGTATGAGAGTTGCCACTCTCTGGCATCCATACCATGTGGTGAAAGGTGACATGGCGTTTAGAATTGTGTGGACTCCTCTGGCTTGAATGCATCTGGGGAATCTCATTAACATTGCCTGGCTTTCTGTGCCCCAGAATTCTCCAAAATCCTATTACATGGATGTAATGAAATTGTCACTTCTGTCCCCCACCCCCATCATAGTGTGGGAGGGGGCTTGTGCAATGTCATTATACCCCTTCTTAAGTCCAGAGTGAAGAAATGTTCGGAGGCCCTTTGACATTTTGTAAAATTGGTGGATCCTGTCCTTGTGGCACTCCATTAGCAGTCTGAATTGAGCCATTGTGTAAGATGACGGTTCTATGTGCACACCATTTGAGATTCAAGTAGATAGGACAGTTCGTACAGCAGTCATCAAATTAACCAGCAATCTACTTTTACTCTCATGTGAGAAGCAGCTTTTCAATTGAACAGGCCCATTGAGTATCACATAACTGAACTGTAGTGTTGCAGGCTATAGATATAATGCATTGTGTGTCATGGTTCTGTGTTTCTGTCTCTGTTTTTCCTTGTTGGGCCGTCAGATGGCGGCACTTCTGTTTTGTGTCCTGCTCGTTCCCCTGTTGGTTAATTGTATTATTGCTTTCAATTATTTTATTATTGTTTCTGCATGTGTCTCGTTGTTCCCACCCTGTCCTGGTTTGATTGTTAATTGTGCCCTCCTGTGTCTTGTTGGTTTTGAGTCTATTTAAGTCCTTTGTCTCCCTGGTGCTGGTTCTTTGTGTTTATGACTTTGTGTCTGCCTGTGTTTCTCGATCTTGTGTCTTCATTTAAAAGACGCACAGACTAAACCTCTTAATTTGGATGGCAGGTTATGCCTTGGCGGGGCAGCATGCCTCATACCTATACAGAACTGAGAGTTTGGCTCTTTTCAGAGTTCCCTACAAAAATAACCACAATGACCACACAATGTCAGCCCTTAAAAACGTTAATTTTTGTACCTTCTGACCCCATTTCAACAGACAGAATTCACAAACAACTTCACACGTCCACATAGTAAAGCCCCAAACTTAGGGTATTTTGCGTTTTTTTCCTTCTTTTTTCCCCTGCCTGATTACATCATCACAAATGCTCCAGCCCCACAAATAATGTCTCCCCATTGGACATTTAGGCACATCAACCAATAAAAACATTGGATGCACACGCAAAATGACATATATACAAGTGCACTCATTTAAAAGAGAAAAACTTTACTGTTCTTAAGTCTCTTTCGCTTGTAGCTCACCAGGTAATGCGTCTACCTGTGACACTTTTGGATGAGTGACATGTGAGGTACGAATCCCCCCTCAGACTCATGAAAACCTCTCTCTCATCACTGCTTTGCTGGGTAACTAAAAATAAAACATTTCAACTATTGCTTTTGCATCTGCATAATCTTTGTGGGAAACTCATATTTCTAAAAATACAAATAAAATACACTCACACTTTAGAGAGTTCTGCTTTCGGGATTTTGACTGTGCTTAACATTCGCTACCTTGCTAATGACAAAACAGACCAGGGCTGCATACCTTAACAGTTGCCTTAAAGGACACTTCCAAAGGTATGCCGTAAGTTGGAGCTGGCCTTCACTGTTGTGCTGAAAAGTTTATCAATCGATGCCAAGCGAATCGATTGTCTCACTTGTAAAGGCTTATGAATGACATTTTAATATAACAAGTGTTGTCATAATCATTTTACATTAATCTAATATTGCAGAAGAGGAAGCTATGCCAACTAAAGATCATCTGCTAATCTCTTTAAGAGTCAAGACGAGACCTTGTGATAGTTTCAATAAATACGTACATATAGGCCAGAAAAGATAAAATAAAGAGCATCAATCGGGACATATAAGCCATAGTCTGGGACTTCTTGGAAGCCAAGGAAAAAGGATATAGGCTACATATGGGTGAATTATTTTGTTCTTATTGAAACAAAGGTCCAATGTTAATTAGCTTTTGTCACACAATATATAGGCAACCGTAGCAGCATATCCACTGATTCCCACTGACTTTTCTCTGCAGTTCAAAAATGATCATAGATGAAAGGCAAAAGCGAATCTGTGGAAATTGATCATGATTCATTCTATACCGGGTATGCCTTATGAATAGGCCTATCTGTTAAAGTGATATGTTCATCCACCTTGATTTTCTGTTGGATAATCTTAAGTTTAACCAAGAATATCATTATTGGGTTGTTTACTGAAAATCATAAAACAACATGGTAAGAAAGAAATGTTCTGTAATGTTGATATATACCCAGTGCTATTTTGTTTTATATAGGAGGTGCGAGCTAAAGGAAGGGGATGTAGATCATTTGGCTATGTTTGTTCATTATGAGCCACCGTACCTGTATGTGTGTTTATGGCTAGGCCAATCAATGTGCTCTAGTTCCCTCTAGTTCGGTCATGCAAGTAGACTCCATAGACATATATATATATATATGTGGTAATGTCTATGGTAGACTCACTGAACGTCGGCTTTGCTCACACGGGATTTATATTCTTAATAAACCGGCAGTTTGTTTCAAGTCAGTGTGATCATTGACTCACACACAAACAAACTAATTTCTACAGGGTATGCAGTCAGAAAAGCCATATCCTCAGTTAGCTCAACAACTTTTGAATTAAAAAAACTTTTTTACAAATTGGATTAGTATTATTATGGATAGGCCCTATACTTAATTACCATCATGATGGGAGTAGACAGGTGAAACGACAACATTGTCATGACGTGCTATGCACAGAAACGTTGATTGGATAATTCATTTTCGTAAAGTTAATATTAAACTATCTATGTCATTTTCGCATGCAGATGTGCTAGGCCTACTAGATGCACACTGTAGTACAACTGTCGATTTGAAAAGCAAAATGTTGGCATAATAAGGCTAAAACTGCGACAGGGTGAGCGGAGCGCATCGCTAAGGGACAGCTTACGAGTGCCTCAGACCACCCTTTTAAAGGTATACCTTTCAGAAGGTATACCTTAGCTGAGGAGACGCTGGGAAACATCTCGACACCTAAAGGAAGACCTTAAGGTATACCTTACGACGCACGTAGCGCTAAGGAGGCTCTGGGAAACGCAGCCCAGAACCGTTGTCTGACATATTTTTCTTCATCTTCATGAAGTCACAACTCCATAGGGTTACTTGTCTCTGGAAGGATTCAGTGATTGTACCTGTGCCCAAGATTAAAGCCCCCAAATCACTCAATGACTAGACGCCTGTGGCATTTACTTCTCTCGTCATGAAAATCTTTGAGAAGATTATAAAAGAGGCGATTTTTAGCAGATGAACTTACCAGCATCCACAACAGTGACCAACAACAATATGTTGGCTGGTCTCAAAAGGTGAAAGTCAATGGTGTTTTATCTGATGCCCTTTTATCCTCCACCGGTTCCTCCCAGGGGTGTGTCCTCTCACCACTTTTTTTTGTTTGGTATACAAAAGAGTGTCAGTATCATTATGAGGGCAGACATATCATCAAGTTCGTGGATGATTCCGTCATTGTGTCCCTGCTCAGTAATGATGAAACTAACCATGGTCCAGTGGAGGATGAATTTAGTGACTGGTGCAAACGCTCCTTCTTGGACATAAATGTGTCTAAAACAAAGGAAATGATAATTGACTTTAGGAAGAAGCCTGCTGTTATTTATGGACAGGCTGTTGAAGTTGTTGAAGTATCTGGGTACAATATTTGATGATAAGTTAACCTTTGAACCAACTACTGATGTTGTTTGTGCAAAGGCCCCTCACCGTATGTACTTTTATCGGAAGCTCAGAAGTTTTAATGTTGACTCCACTTTTATGAGAATGTTTTATTCTTGTTTTATTGAGTCTGTTCTTACCGTCTCTTTTATTTGCTGGTTTGGGTCACTTACCTTGAAACACAGAAACAGGTTAGAAGGAATTGTCAGAATGTGCAGCAAAATTGCAGGCACTAATCTAAATAACCTCTCCCAACTGCACAAAATCAGAGCCACAAAGAAGGCCTGGTCAATCCTTGCTGACCCTAGTCACCCCTTGTTCAGTGAGTTCAGGTTGCTTCCATCTGGTCGCAGATATAATCTGCAAAGATGCAGGACCAATAGATTTAAGAACTCATTTGTCCCTGCTGCTATGGGATTTTGAATAACATTATGTAATTCTATGTTTTTTGTGTGAATTGGTGTGTGTTGATTATTGATGATGATTGTATTTACAACTGGCTGTGCAACAAATTGCCCCTCAGGGATAATAAAGATGACTTTACCTTACCTTATGTGTCTTACATTTAGATATAAGTCATATATTTAGTAAGTTGTTATATATTTAATTATGATCACAGATTTAATATTTAAACTAAATAATTAAAAGCAACACTTCCTGCCTTCGATTTATAAATTAAATCTGATAAATTATTTATTTATTTTAAGATATATTTATCCCTTGTGTAAATAAATGGATAACTATTTTTATCACATTTAATTTAAGCATCTATTGAAATAAATGATGTTTTTAAATATATAACGTATATGTTAAATCTCTGATTCTAAATAAATATATAATGACCTACTAAATATATAACTTATATCTAAATCAGAGAAAAGTTATTAAATATTTAAAAATTAAATAAATATTTTGTAAACCATTATATATTTAAATTAAATGCCATTTCTGAATTTATGACACAAATATTTAACACTCCATTACCTATTTATCTTATATCTTAAATCTCAGGTTGAGAAATAAATATATAATTAAAATGCTAAATTTTGGACTTTACACTTGGCAGGATTTAACAAATACGCGAAATATATGCTAATTAACCCCACCCATCTCTGACATATTGGGTAAACTAGGCCCTCAGAAACTTTGGTTTTCAGAAGTGCCTGAGAGAAATGTTTAGAGGCAGACACTGATTGGGATTTGTATTTATATGCAAAACCATGTGTATGCCTCTTTGACTGATCGGCTTGCAAGTAGTTACGTTGGTGTGGATCAATCGCTTAGGACCAACTTATTTTATTTCACATTATAGACGTTTAAACTGCTTTCACAGACCCTTATTTCTTTTTTTTAGTGACACTGCTGCCTTCTCAAAGACCAATGTGGCTGCGGTGAAGTTGACCATAACTACCACTAGGTGGAAGTAGACATACAGGCAGAAGGCAGTGTGAGGGCGACACAATAAGAAAATGAACCAAGAAATTATCCCGCAGAAACGATGAGGCACATGAAACTGATACGGGACTCACAGCGCCCGTAGTCTCAGAGGGAAGTGAAAAACACGTTTTATAACGTGTGGATTCAATAGTTTAAAAAAAACAAGGTTTGTGCTGCGGTGAAGTCGCCGTCTTTCTCCCTTCACTCTGCGGCTTTCCTCGCCAGCTGTCCTCTCCCTCTCACCTGCACTCCTCCCCTTATGAGAGGGGTTGGGCCCTTAGGGTTTAACCGGTTCCAGGTTATGTGTGCTGCATTCCTCCCATGTGTTCTTCTGCCACGCGGAAACAAGCCAGCATTTCACGTGGGAAATACCTGTGATTAATTACTTCCCCTAATAACCAGTGGTGTCGGCTTGTCCGCGTGTCCGTGGAGCGCCGAATGTAGTTTGGGGCGCCACAATACATAAATACACACATACAGTGAGCACCATACTTCATTGGACAGTGACACATTTTTTGTTATTTTGGATCTGTACCCCAACACTTTTCAGTTTGAAAGGATACAATGACAATGAGGTTGAAGTGCAGACTGTCAGATTTAATTTGAGGGTATTTTTTTAATACATATCGGATAAACCATTTAGAAATGATAGAACCTTTTGACCATAGTCCCCCCATTTTCGGGCATCAAAAAATATTGGACAGTTTAACATAATGTAGATAAAGTAATCATTTTTAATATTTGGTCGCATATCCTTTGCATGCAATCACAGCTTATAGTCTGCGACACATAGACATCACCAGACCCTGGGTATCTTCCCTGGTGATGCTCTGCCAGGCCTGTACTGCAGCCATCTTCAGTTCTTGCTTGTTTCGGGGACTTTTTGCCTTCAGTCTCCTCTTCAGCATATAAAATGCATGTTCAATTGGATTCAGATCCGGTGATTGACTCGGCCAGTCAAGGATTTTCCACTTTGTGGCCGTCAAAAACCCCTTCGTTGCTCTAGCAGTATGTTTTGGGTCATTGTCTTGTTGCATGATGAAGTGCCGTCCAATGAGTTTGGAGGTATTTGGTTTTATCTGAGTAGATAAAATATTTCTGTAGACTTCAGAATTCATTTTTCTACTTCTGTCTGCAGTCACATCATCGATGAAGACAAGTGAGCCCATTCCACTGGCAGCCATACAGGCCCAAGCCATAACACTCCCTCCACCATGTTTCACGGATGAGGTGGTATGCTTTGGATCATGGGCATTTCCTTTTTTTCTCCACACTTTCCTCTTCCCATCACTCTGGCACATGTTAACACATCTACACCTGCATCCAGGAGAATGTTTTTGATCTGTTGGGCTGTTGTCAGGGGGTTTTCTTCACCATAGAGAGTATTCTCCGGTCATCCACTACAGTGGTCTTCCTTGGTCTACCGGGTCTTTTGACATAATTGAGTTCACCAGTTGATTTTTTCTTGTTAATGGTGAACCAGACTGTTGATTTGGGCATGCCCAGGGTTTTTGCAATGTTCCTGATTGATTGATTTTCATTTCTGAGCCTTGTGACAGCCAGCTTAATTTGCATCGACACTGTTGTCTTCCTCATGTTGTCACACCCCAACAACAATCTCCAAAGGCAATTGCAAAGTCTAGAATCAAGACTAGACATTAACAGCTCTCTTCTGCATTCACTAACGACACAAATGAATACACCTGCTTAATGAAACACATCTCTGAAGCCAATTCAACAAATACTTGTAGTACCTTAAAATGGGGAGACCATGTACAAAAGGTGCTGTCATTTCTAAATGGTACATCCGATATGGATGACAATACCCTCAAATTACAGCTGACAGTCTGCACTTCATCCATTGTATCCTTTAAAACTCAAAGTGCTAGAGTACAGCAAAATAGCCAAAAATGTGTCACTGTCCAATGAATTATGGTGCTCACTGTATATGCCATCTCTCAATATTTCATTGCAAACTAAAAACGTGCAAATTCATTTTTGATTTTCTCTCTAGACAATTGCATTTGCGGCACTTTATTTCTTCCAAAATTATGAATATAAACAAATCTGCATTAGTATTGTAAATTGTACAAATGTCTTGCTTCATTTAAGCCATGTTCAAGTCTTTGTGGTGTTCACATCTGGAGTTATAAAGCTTTAAATAGGGTACCCTTTAAATGGGCAAGGATTGGCCAGATTTGGCATGTGTGCTAAGGGATTAAATTTGCACCTGACAGGAAGATCTCTTGTGGCAACAGCACCAAATTACACCCTAAACCACTGTACTTCGAAAATCCTCACATTGGGAAATTAATAACTATTGCATTCAACAATGGAGAGACACACACATTTGAAAGAAATTCAGAGCATACATTGTTTGAGAACAGTTTCCTGTTATTGGTGCCCATGCATGCACTACTGAGTAATGCCAAGGCATGAGATTCAGCACAATCATGATAGACTTTGGTAGCTCCATTTTCTCCAAGGCCCAAAGTTTTGTTGCTGTATCCAGGGTAAGTTCTTTTAGTAGACTTCACCTAATTAACTTTGACCCTGCCTCCATTACAGCACTTCCAGCTGATGTTGCAGAGCATAGCAGACTAAGTGCTCAACAGTGCCCTGAGAGAATTAGCCTGAACTTAAGCACAAAATACAAAGTGCACAAAGTGAAAGACCACATGCATTTTTTTGCATCAGGCTAATACTTCTGTCCAAGACCAGCAAATTCCATCCACTTTGCAAAACACCCCAATAGTGATTACACGATCAGAGGTTTGCTCAATTCCAATTTGTCCTCAAACTATGCCAATGCCACAGTACAGTGTTTTCTTCATTGCCAGCCATTGAAGCACTGTCTAAAAAACAGTGATTAAACACTTCTCAAGACCATTGCCACTAAGTATGATGAACTACGTTTTGCAGTTTCTTTGAGCACAGAAGAAATGTGTAACTTTATCAGCAGCATAATGTTGCAGAATTCCTCACACAAATGTGTGCCAAGTGCTCTCACATCAGATTCAGTGTTTCACATGAAAGATTATGTAAGGACTGTAGCCACCTAATGTCATTGTTGGGCTACATTTACTCTCTCTATTTTAATCCCAAAGCAAACAACATATCTATAGAGGATACAATAAAATCTATGGAAAATTTTCCAAAACCTCCCAGGCACAAATTTTTTCTTGTCAATCCAAGGACTTAGTTGAATGTGACCATTTTGGTTAAACAGGAAGATTGTTTGCTGTCCAACTAATGCTTTGAAAAGAAGAATGGCAGGGGAATATTACACAAATTACCAAATGACAAAATATGAAGTTTCACACAGCACAGAGGAGCAAAATAGTTTTCATTTTACACTCAGGACATGATCTGTCTTCAGGACATTGTATGTCTGTACTTTCAGTACCTGGCACAAAAAAGTGGGCGTGTGCCAATGACACACTGGGTACATTGGAACCATGGCCAAAAAATGCAAAGGATATGTATATGGGGGCTTAGCCCCAAGGGGAGTTTTAGTTTGGTGCCCGCAAACTTTTTTGGGGCCATTTATTATATTATTACACATACAAACATTACTGTAGATTACAAAAAATAATAGTGACTATACTAATCTGGCTAGTATAGGGATATAATGTTGAATGAATGTAATATGTATGTATGTATGACAGCTAGTAGAGAAACAGACTAACAGAGTAAACAGCTATGTGATTCAATATAACTGGCTATACAAACACACTTGATTACCAGAATATGTATAAGATATACTGTAACTAAATTAATAAACAAAATACTAGCTATAAATAGTTAGCTAACTACCTAGCTGCTTATCCTATGCAGCTGTGAGTGATGATATGTAATGGCTTTTTAAAAATCTTTCATACTAGCATGTAAACTGGCAAGGCACTGGGCAGGCAAGCTAAAAAGAATACATAGCGATGTTAGCTGGCGTAGCCAGCCAGTTACGTTAGCTAGCCAGCTAACGTTGTTAACTAACGTTAGCCGTACTAACGTTACTGAGCTGGCATCGTGAATAATTATTTTGCTGACGTTACACTTCTAAAACTGATTTTAGCTCGCTAATAGCCTAATTTTAATTAATCACAGCTGCATGTATAGCCAGTATCATCAACCCTGTGCTGCCCTGCACAAACCTGAAGCTAGCTGCTCTGCACTATCTGGCTGAGCTGCTGACTGGATCTCAGCATCCGCTGTAACGTTAGTTACATTCTCAATCACATCATTATTCTCCTGAATCTCCTCCTCAACAACCTGCCTCGATATTTTCTTTAAAAATCCGCGGATATCCATCGTTTCAGACAGTTCACTGACACTAACGTTAATGAACGAGAAATATTTGGACTCGTCTACAGAACTCTGCATTGTGCGTAGTCTGCGTATGTTTGTCAGACAAGTGGAACTGTCAGTCTGTCACTCAGAACTCTGTGACTGAACTTTACTGTACCAGTGCTGGCCATCGAATCGTCTGATTGCAACCTACTACACCTACTAGTCGGTTAGGTTACTTACTGCTTGATTTGAAGGGGGTGATTTGTTTACATTAGGGCTCCATTAAATGGAATGATATTTGGTGCTGTATCTCTTTTTTTTCAGGTGTCAAAAAATATATATATGTATTTTTTTGTGCATGTCAAAAGGTCCGGGACTGGACGAAGAAACATCCGGAGCGACGCCACTGATTCAAACCTTACTGATTGAGGTTCTGCAAAACTGTGATGGCAGGTATGCTATCTTGCCAAGTTACACCTTCACGCGTCCACACAATAAAGCCCCAAACTTAGACGATTTTGCATTTTCTTTTTCTTCTTTTTCCTGGCTGATTATTACCCAGGGTAAGTTCGCTGAGCATGGATGCTCTTTTGCAGGAACGCCCTGCTTCACACTCATACACATTCACACCTGGGAGCTGCCCAGTACAACCACAATCCTCTATTGTTGGCCACTGAGCAGCTCCACTGGAGGGAGAGAACATTTTTTAGCCAATTAAATCAGGGGATGATTAGGTGGCAAGTTTTTGCGAGAGCCAGATCTGGGATTATATCATCAAAAAATCCAAGCCCACAAATAATATCTCCCCATTGGGCATTTAAGCACAACAACCAATAAAAACATCGGATGCACACGCAAAATGAAATACAAGCGCACTAGTTTAAAAGAGCAAAACGTTGCTCTTTCTACATCTCATTCACTAGTAGCTCACTGGGTAGCGTGTCTGCCTGTGGCACTTTTGAATGAGATGTAGAAAGAGCAACATTTATTACACTGCCTTGGGTAACTAAAAATAAAACATTTAAGGTATTGCTTTTGCATCTTTTCAGGAAACTCATTTATTTTTCTGAATTACAAATAAAATCCACCCACACGTTAGAGAGTTCCACTTTTGGCATTTTGATCGAGTATAACGTTAGCTACTGTGCAAACGACGCAACAGACTGAGTGAAATATTGGGTCGCATACTCGCATTGTTTTGGAATACAGCTTGTTTAATTTGTGTGAGCTAAGATAGCCAATATTGTTTCATGTAACTTGGCACAATTTTGACCTTTGATGGCAGGCCTAGATTTGAAGTAACGACTTACAGTATAGACAGTGCTTTGCATGTGTGAATAACTTGGAATTTATTTATGTTGAAAACGTGTTTTTCATCAGATAATACAGTACAACCACATAAAAACATACATGGGACTGCAGTTAATGGCAAGGCCAAACAAGTTTACATGTTGGAAAGAAAATCAGCAACAAATATTGTATATACTGTAAATGTACAATGTATACTAATTTTGCAAAAATGTTTGAAACCTGCAGAGTAATGTGTATTTTTAAGAATAGCTGTTGCATATGCAGTTTACATTTTGTAGTCCGTTATGTACTATTTGCATATCTTAGAGTTCTTAAGTAGTTCTTACATGTATTGTGTTACATGTAGATCTTTTACATGTATTGGATTTGCAAAACAAACACTCACATGTAACAATACATAGAATATTTTTGGTCTCTGGCTTCCAGACTGTGGGACTGACTCTCTGTCTGTCCCCTGCATCTTGTGACTCTGCAGTGACCTCACTACTTGATCATTGGGCTCCATTTTTGGGCAGGAACAGTCCTTTCAAAAGTAAATGGTGGAGCACAATTTAATATTCTTAAAACATTAAAGAGGTAATAAGTGGTTTATCTATCAATGCTCCAATGCCATTAGCTTATTAAATGTTCTGGTTCTGTAGCATCAGTGACTTTAGAATTAAAGCTCACCAAAACTTACCAAATTTGCTCTGATGGTAAAGACAATGTCTAACTGACCAGACGCACTACTTAACACTAGAATGGCCAGAGCCGACGGCATCAGGTGTTAACCAGGTGTGAATGGGACACAATTGATACAAATTGTTCGGTCAAGCGCAAATAATGAAACTAATTTCTCACATATAATCACACTAAAGTAATTCACTGCAATCATTTGATGACGATAATTTACTTTGGTTATAGGCTTATGTATTGGGATCAATAATTGTGGGCATTGTAGTCATAGACATGATTGGTTTGTAACTCCGTGGAGATGACACCTCCGACACACTTTCAAGCAGTGACTTTGGATAAACTGGCAGTCGAAGGGTTGCCGGTTCAAATCCCGCCCTGGGCATGTCGAGGTGTCCTTGAGCAAGACACCTAACCCCTAACCCCTAACTGCTCTGGCGAATGAGAGGCATCAATTTTAAAGCGCTTTGGATAAAAGCGCTATATAAATGCAGTCCATTTACCATTCCATTTATAAACTCTGAATAGACTACAGGATGCAAAATCACGCAAGCGAATGGGACCCAAGGAAGCAATTACTGATGAATGACTTCATCATGGACCTGGCATGCAACCTGCTTGAAAATTATATGAAGTCGAAGACAGAAGCAGCAGCTGCCAAAGCAGCCACGGTCACAGCATTAGCACGCACACCCATCAATCCTGGGGAGAAAATGCAGTGCCAGGTCGGCAAATGCAGTCGGAATAAGGCTAAAGACAACTGCAGGAAATGCAATCGATTTGTGTGCGGTCCGTGCTCACACACAGCTGTGCATTCCCTGTGGAATTGAAAAGTAAAAGGAGAGAGACAGAACATATGTAAAAGCTAAATCAACATAGCGTGAGCAAGGGAAGAGAGAAGCGAACGGAATTTGTTATTAATGAAGAAAGGACTTCTTTTAAATATTGCACTTTGTTTTTCTTTAAAGTAATAATCTCGAAGATTTTCATTAAAATAAATGTCTTTTAAGTCACTATCTATTGCTGCATTGGGTAACACAATGGTGATTGAGCCTATTTTTATATTAATTTATACTATTATTATTATCATAATTCATGATTAAAAAACTTGGTGTCTGTGGCGACATTCCCGGGAAAAAATCACAAGCGGCGCACAGTTAGTGACGCGTTTTTCATCACCCATCAGTGGTTGGTCCGCCAGAGAGGGTAGGTGGAACTAACGCAACAGGCTCGCTCATCAACTCACTTGTGTGTGAGCGGTGTACTGTTTTTTACGGTGTCTGCATGCGTTACAATAACAGAGAAAGGGGGGTTGGGGGAGTTATGGAACCCTAAAAAGTTTTTGTGTTACATGAGAGATCATATTATTTGTTGATGTAGATTTCGTATTACATTCACTTTACTAAATTACATAGCTATTTGCACAGTTAACGCTAGCTACCGGACCATGTTAAGAAAGACAACATTAGACAACATTGCACACAGTATCCATCTCTCATATCCGGTAACGTTGCGTTAGCTAGCTAGCTAATATAATTAACACAATCTAATGTCGGCTAACAATTAGAAAAAACGCTAACGCTACCGACCGGTACCGATCTCGCAAACCGTCTCTCGAATGCTACGTTGTTGCAACGTTGCAGGTTTGCTACGGCATTTTAACCCGACTCGGCAGTGTAAAGACATCTTGAGTTAGCCTAATGTTAGACAACGAATGAGTATGTACATAACGTTACTTTTATAACAACCGTTTTTTATTCAGTAAATAGTAAGTGTTATAGTTGGCGTGCCAACTGACTGACGTCACACAGGCGTCACTGGTTGGATCCGGTTGGATCTATGGGAAGTGAGGTCCAAAAACACACCTGCAATTACCGCTTCTCGCCATTGGCACCGCCATAGAGAACGAAACTGAAATCTTCGAGATTGTCACTTTGACTACTTTCACCATTTTGTATTTTGCTGGTTTTGCACATTTTAGTGCTTTTCTCAATGTGCCTGTGTGGCAGGGCACAGTTTACGAGAGGAATTCAGGGCAATTAGTGGACCACGCCTGGTTAAGTAGGCACACACACTTGGATAGGGTTATGAATCAGTACAGAATTTAAAAGTATGTTTCTTTCCACAGTAGGTGTCTGATTTAATTAATTTTGTCTTTGTTGTTTTAGTTTTTTATTTCTACCCAGATCCTGTGAGGGTGATGGGTGATGGTTTTTCGTTTGTTTATTTTTGTGGGGTGCTCTCTCTCTCTCTTTATAAATAAAACCCGGAGTAATCTGGAATTCCTGCATCTCCCTGTGTCCAGGTCTGTCCCTACCAGGGTGGTCATGGCATGTGACAGCCTGTAATATGCCTTAGGTCGCAGTGGGTGCTGAAATTGATGCTGTAATGCTGGATGAGCCTGAAACTACTGGGTCTTGGTGGTTTAAGGTAGTAGATAAACGTGGACCTCCCGGCAGATTTCACTGCTCATCCTAACCCGCACCTTACCTGATCACCGAGACAGAGTTGGCCTGCCACCACCCGCGAAATAAACCAAACTGGTTTATTCCCCTTCAACAGCTGTTTCGAGGAAAAAGTATCTTCAGACTTTTCTCTTTTTTACTCTGTTCACACGGCCTCACGCAAATGACTAACCACAATGACATGTCTGGACACACCCCTGGCCACAATTGGTCAACTGCCATCTTTTGGGTTACAACCTCTACCTTTCACTACATTTCCGATTGCTACTGCTGTTTCTTGTAAAAGGTCTTCCATAGCAAAAGCTCTGAAGGGTTCAATTAAGAGTAATTTAATCACCATCAATACGATGCCGACGACTCCATGTGTTAAAATGAGAGGCTTAATATGGCTCTTCTGAACATCAGGTCGCTGACAAATAAGGCGTTTTTTATTAATGATTTTATCTCTGAGCATAAACTAGACTTTATTTTTATGACAGAAACCTGGCTGTCGTCAACTGGTTCAGCTGTGCTCATTGAAGCCTCTCCCCCCAATTATAGCCTTCTACAATCTGTTAGGGAAGGGAAAAGGGGTGGTGGCATTGCCTAAATATTTTCTGACATTTTTAACTGTACAGCAGCCTCTTTTGGGAGCTTCCAAAGCTTTGAATATCTAGCTATATCACTCAGATCAAAGTCACCCACCCTTGTTATTACTCTCTATCGCCCTCCTAGACAATGCCCCAGGTTTTTGCTTGAGTTCTCTGGTTTTATGTCTATTATTCTTACTAGCTACGACAGTTTTCTTTTAGCCGGCGATTTTAACCTACACATAAACAATGTCACTGATTCCAGGGCTGCTGATTTTATTAATCTCCTAAACAACCTAAATCTGGTTCAGCATGTCTCTAGTCCCACACATAACCGTGGCCATATTTTAGACCTATTTATCTCGAAGGGTATAGATGTCGATATTGCTTCCATTCTTGATATAATTGTCTCGGATCACTGTTGCATTCTTTTTAACGTCAATCTGGAAACCACTGCCAAAAATGTTTCAGATTGTATCGTAAAGAAGCGTTACATCGATGCCACAGTAACTGCACGTTACTCTGATACGCTGTTCAGCTCTGTCCATTTCAAATTCGTCGGTTCATGAGCTCGCTAACAATTTCAATGAAAAATTAAGAAAGGCCATAGACTCTGTAGCTCCAATGAAAATAAAAAAACGCTCTCGTAGCCAAATAATACCGTGGAAAAACAGTACTACTTCTCAGCTGAAAAGGAACTGCCGCCAAGCTGAGCAACTATGGTGCAAAACTAAACTCCAGGTCCACCACAACATTTTTACGGAGCGTGTTGCTGCTTACAATAAAGTTATGCGGAAAGAGAGACAAACCCACTTCTCTAAGATCATCTCTAATAATACCAATAATCCTAGAGTACTGTTCTCAACTATTGATACTTTGTTGAATCCCACAGCCGCTGTCCATATTAATAGCCAAGACTCCTCCGAAAATTGTGAAGAATGTGCATCCTTTTTTAGAGACAAGATTACCAAAATCCGTGCTGGTATAGCGAGTCCCAGTCCTACACTGGACCTTCCAACTGATCCTCCCACTGTATGCCTGAGTACCTTCACTGAGATAAGTGAAATGACGCTTCGGGATATTGTCGCAAAAATGAAACCATCCACATGCTCTATAGATCCCATTCCGACCAAATTATTTAAAGATGCATTTGACTGCCTATCTCGAGATGCTCTACAAATTGTTAATTCATCGTTAATGATGGGTATTTTTCCAGATATTTTGAAGACCGCTCTGGTAAAACCACTACTCAAGAAATCTAATCAGGATACTTCCGTTCTGAACAATTACAGACCTACATCAAACCTGCCGTTTGTGAGAAAAATTATAGAAAAAGCAGTTTTTAAACAAATTAATTCCTATCTTGTCCAAAACAATATTCTTGAAAGTTTCCAGTCATGTTTCCACGCTAATTATAGCACTGAAACTGTCATGGTTCTGTCTTTTTGTTTCTGTTTTTCAGTTTTGTATTTCTGTTCGTTCCCTCATTGGTTTCCCCTGTGTTAATTGTATTATTGTTTTCAATTATTCAATCACTGTTTCTGTTTGTGACTTGTTATCCCCTCCCTCTTTGGTTTGATTGTTCTTTGTGTTCACCTGTGTCTTATTAGTTTCCCTGTCTATTTAAGTTCTCTGCTTCCCTGACTCGGGTGCTCGTTCCTTGTGTTTCCGACTCTGTGTTTCCGCACGTGTGCATCTCCGCTCGTGTGTTCTTGTGATTCTGCCTGCCAGAACCCCTTCGGAGTTTTGTGAGTTTTTCCCACTGCATTTGGGTCCATTTCCCCGAAAACCCTGACAGAAATGGCTTTAGTGAAAGTAATGAATGATTTATGGCTAAGTGTTGACAGTAACAATGTTTCAGTTCTTGTCCTGCTTGATTTGAGTGCTGCTTTCGATACTATAGACCATAGCATTTTAATTCACCATGAGAAGTGGGTCCGGTCTCTCTGGTAATGTGCTAAAATGGTTCCACACTTATGTAACGGATAGAAAATTTTTCGTGAAACTTGGTGACAATGTCTCTAAGCTTGTAGATGTAAACTGTGGCATAGCGCAGGGGAGAATTCTTGGACCGCTTTTATTCTCCTTGTACATGCTTCCTTTAGGCAAGATCATCCAGCTTCGCCATGTGAATTTCCATTGTTATGCTGATGATACGCAGCTGTATGTCTCCGTTGAGCCAAACAACTCAAATGCCATGAGCGTTCTTGCAGCCTGTCTAGCTGACATAAATAAATGGATGAACAAACATTTCTTGAAATTAAATGAAGAAAAGACAGAGGTACTTCTAGTGGGCCCTAAGTCAAAAAGAGTCAAGCTGCAAGCAAAGATGGGAAGCCTGGCTTAACAGAGAAAATCTGCGGTCAGAAACCTGGGATTGATCTTGGATGCTGACCTCAAATTTAAATCTCATATAGACAAGGTGACTAAGACTGCATTTTTTTCACCTAAGAAACATAGCCAAAGTATGACCCTTTTTAACTCACCAAGATGCTGAAAAACTTTTACATACTTTTATCTCTAGCTACTTGGACTACTGCAATGCACCTTTTAGAAGTCTACTGAGTGCCCAAGAAGTCTATTGATAAACTCTAGGTCAGGCATGTCAAACATACGGCCCGCGAGCCGGACCCGGCCCGTTGGATGATTTAATCCGGCCCGGCATAAATTTCTGAGTATGTAAAAAAAAGAAGCGAGTCTCTAGCTCATTTCTATCAAAAGTTATGATTTTTTAAAATAAATACAAACCAAATGCTCCCTCCGGCCGCGGGAGGGCAGTAAATGTGTAAAAGAGACGTCCAGCATGCGGCATTGACACGAGTTAGTACTAAAAATAAACCGGCAATCTTGCTTCACAATTCACCACTACTAAACAAGTTATCGGTCAACACACCCTTCCCAAAATGGCACTGTCAAAAAAAAGAAAAGTGGACACGGAGTGCAGAGTTTTCAAGGAAAAATGGACTGAGAATTATTTATTCACAGAAGTGAATGCAAAACCAGTGTGCTTGGTATGTAATCAGCAAGTTGCAGTGTTCAAAGAGTTTAATATTCGGCGCCACTATGAGACTCATCATAAAGACAAGTATGACCACTTGAAAGGACAAATAAGGAAAGACGAGATAAACAAATTGGTGGCTGGTCTGAAGAAACAGCAGTCTACTTTTACGCGCAGCCGCGATATCGCTGATGGGGCTGTAAGAGCCAGCTACATTATTGCCAACGAGCTGGTGCAGGCATCCAAGCCATTTTCTGATGGGGAGTTTGTAAAAACATGCATGCTGAAGGCTGCAGAAGTCGTGTGCCCTGAAAAGCGACCTGCCTTTGCCAATATTAGTCTAACGAGGAACACTGTCGCAGATCGGGTGACAGAACTCTCAAGTGACTTGACAGGCCAAATGAAAGAGAAAATCAAGTCATTTATCGCATTTTCAATTGCAATAGATGAGAGCACCGATGTCACAGATATTGCTCAACTGGCCATATTCGTTAGAGGTGTTGATGAAACTTTGACCATCACCGAGGAGCTGCTTGAATTGGTGCCCATGAATGACACCACAACAGCAGATGACATTTTCAGCGCTCTCGTTGGAGCGCTGGACAAGGTGGGAGCGGACTGGTCCCGTGCCGTGAGCCTGGCTACCGACGGTGCGCCATCAATGGTCGGGAGAAAGGCAGGCGTTGCCACAAAATTCCGTGACAAAGTACAGACCGCAAATGGAGGACAAGAGTTTTGGGCATTTCACTGTATTTTGCATCAGGAGGCGTTATGTTGCAAAACACTGCAAATGGACCATGTTATGAGTGTGGTTGTGAAAACTGTCAATTTCATCAGAGCGCGCGGTCTAAATCACCGTCAGTTTGACACATTTCTCAGTGATAATGTCATTCATGCTGGCCTACCATACCACACTGACGTGCGGTGGTTAAGCAGAGGTGCAGTACTCAAGCGCTTCTTTGAGCTACGAGGGGAAATTAGACAGTTCATGGAGAAGAAGGGACGCCCAGTAAAGGAACTTAAATGCAAGGAATGGGTGCAGGATCTTGCGTTTATGGTTGATATTACACAACACTTGAATACACTTAACACTACATTGCAGGGCCGTAACAGAGTTGTCACTCAATATTACGACAGCATAAGTGCGTTCAAGATGAAACTGTCACTGTGGGAGACGCAGCTATCCAACGGTGACACCGCGCATTTCTCTTGTCTCACAGCTGTGCGTCCGGAGGCACCGGACCGTCCCGATAATGATTTGGAAAAATATAAAGACAACATAACAGATTTGCTGCGAGAGTTTGAGCAGAGGTTTCAGGTATTCAGTGAACTTGAGAACAAATTTGGCTTTTTTCGCTCGCCATTTACAGTGAAGCCTTCTGATATGCCAGCTGACATTCAACTCGAGCTTATTGACTTGCAGTGCGATTCCGCTATGAAGGATAAATTTGGGTCCGTGGGATTGGATACGTTTTATCAATATCTCGTGCCAGGTTACCCCAAATTAACAGCCATGGCTGCAAAGGTTCTATCCATGTTTGGGACTACTTATCTTTGTGAACAGGTGTTCTCCGTAATGAACAATAATAAAACAAAGCAGCGCTCTGGTTTACAAAAAGGTTAACAAATAAACACTTGAATGACATTGTTAAATGTGCTGCTACTCAGGATTTGACACCTAATATCGATACACTTGTGAAGGCAAAAAGATCCCAAGTTTCAGGAGCCAGCAGCAGCAAGTAGACTGCAGGAGTGCAGTGAGAGAGAAAAAAAGTGTGATGACACGAAATTTGTTTGCACTCATGAATACAGATCATTAAAAATAAGATTAATCTGGTTTCATATTAAAGACAATTAATATTGTGCAGTATATTCTCAGCTTCAGTAGGCCCAGCCTAGTAGTTTAATCTGATGTAGTCTAATCTTATTGCCCATGCACTGCTATAACTTTTATTTTGTATTTCTTTTTTTATTTATTTCAAAGCAGTATGACAATTAAGGCGAAAATATTTTTTTCATAGCTCCCACTTGAGTTTGTTTAGTGTGGTGAGTTGGTTCAGGTGTAAAACTGCATTCACTTAACTGTTAAAATAAACCAGTTGTTAACACATTCACCGCCTAACATGAAATCATTTTTTTTTCTCCATTGTTTGTGAATAAATGTGTTGTGCTTAGAAAAGATCCCTTGTCATCCGTGATTATAATATGTAGGGTAGGCTACAAATGTAGGCTGAATGATAAAGCATAGTACTGAAAAACAAAGCTAAATATTTGGAGTTGACATTCTTTTACTGATCCGGCCCACCCGAGAACAGAAAGTCTGGATCCGGCCCCAGAGCCAAATTGAGTTTGACACCCCTGCTCTAGGTTATCCAGAATGCAGCTGCTAGAATACTAAAAAAAACCAAGAAAAGAGAACATATTACACCCGTCCTTGCTGCTCTGCACTGGCTTCCATTTTCTTTTAGAGTTTATTTTAAAGTCTTGTTACTTGTATATAAATCTTTAAATGGCCTAGCACCTTTTTATATCAAAGATAGCCTATCACCTTATGTACCAACTCGAGCACTTAAATCATCCACAGCGGGCTTACTTAATGTACCTGTAGTTAAACAGCAAAAAAGTGGTGAAAGTGCTTTCTGCTATTATGCACCAAAACTCTGGAACACTCTTCCACAAAACATTAGAACAGCAGGCTCAGTTCACAATTTTAAAAAGCAGCTGAAAACCTTCCTTTTTAATTTGGCTTTTAATTAATGTTTATTCTGTCCATTGCTACTTATTCATATTTTTATTTCTTGTTTTATAAATTTTTTTTATTGTTATCTTTTATTTTACTCTACTTTATTTATATTATTTTACTTTATTTTCTGCACACTCATACTTATTCATACTTTTATTCTTGTTTAATAATTTTTTTATTGTTATCTTTTATTTTATTTTACTCATTTATTTTACACATTACTCATTGACTCTTTCATATTAAATATTTTATTTTATTCATGTTACCATATACACTGTTTTATTCTTGTTTAAAACCCTTTTAAGCCCTTTTAACTGATTATGATTGCTGTGCTTTTCCCTGTTTTTGCCTTTTGTTTTTATTTTTCCTGTTAAGCACTTTGAGCTGCAGTCTGTATGAAAGGTGCTATCCAAATAAAGTTATTATTGTTATCTTCAGAGTTTTCCTCCATATCTCCCTTGTAGCCAGACCCAAGTGGAAAATCTGTGCACATCCAAGTTGTCTTGATTGGAACCCTGTAGCAACTGTGAATTTGGAGAATAAGTCTCCTGGAGTCCACACACCTGCTGTGACATTGAACCAGCTGATAAGCTGACATGTATTAATGGATCTGGGACTGGCCTTCCCTTTTTTCTATTAAGGATTGAAATGCATTTTATTTAACATTGACATCAATCAATGGGATAGTATAAAACTTGTAACATCCGATTGGGTCATGTTACCTTGTTAAAACTTTGTTTTACAAGATAAGTTTTAAATACTGACAGATTATATATTTTTCTGGTATTAGTATGTGAATATTAGAACAAATAATCCATACATATACATTATGCTGTATTTAATATAGTGTTACTGTCAACTATGTTGACAGTACAGTACATTAATATATTAATATATCTTTGTCAGAGAATGCACTCCAGGTCTTGGATGAAGACTATGCTTACAATATATATATATCCCTTATCTTCAGACTGTGTCATGCAACACATTAGTATTGAGAGAAAGCCAAATAAAAATAGAACAAATGGGGAGCAGATTCGAGTAGAAAGAAAATTTAGCAATACAGAAGAATCCATTCATTTCTCATGGCAGTCCTTTAACATTGGGGTATTGGATTAGTCATTACATGTGCATGAATGTTTTTTTCCAAGCCACTCCCAAAATCTGTGAATTGAGGAATTTGAGACTTCAGCGATATAGAATGATGGAACGGAAAGTCTAGTTGACCAACTAATGAGAAAATAAACATTAAGCTAACTGTATAATATTTTAAAAGGCACGTATGATAGTGTATAATGTATAAATAGTTAGTTACACTGCCAAAAAGGCACTTTAAGGTCAAAATCCAAAAAATCATCAGAGGATTTGTGTGTGTTCAGGGGGTGTTGTTGGAATGAGGCAGACACCCTAGACAATATATTGTTAGTTTGCTAGCCTGTGGTGTGTCACAGAGAAGTGGTGAAATGCTTTCAGAAAGCAAGAAGGAAAAAAGGAAAACTTACACATGCATGCCAATGTAATGTCTTCAATAAATGGAACTTGAACCCTGGCCCTTTTAAACAAAGACTGTGTTGTGCTCAGCATAGCTGTGGGTGGGGTGTGTGCATAAGGGGATAAGGAAGTGTGTGTGTGTGTTTGTGCGTGTGTGTGTGTGTGTGTGAGAGAGAGAGAGAAAGAGAGACCAAGAGAGAGAGGAGGTGTTCCCAGGCTATCCTGTCCACCCAAAAGCATGGGCTATATAAGGAGGAGGCACCCGTATAGCTGTCTGAAATACCTTGAGCCTTCAGTCCAGGGCAGTGATATAACAGGTTTCTGTGCTCTTTAGCTTCACAGACAGTCCAACAGGATAGCCATGAGTGTGAGCAGCGTACTTATGAGTGGCCCCACCACTTTCATGAAGAGGTCATCAGTCCCCAAAGCCTATAGTGTTCATGGGGGAATGGGGAGTGCTAGAACTCGTATCTCTTCCTCAGGTCTCAGTGTCTCCTCCGGCTATGGTGGTGGCTATGGGGCTGGCTATGGGAGCAGCTATGGTGGGGGCTACATCCTGAAAAATGCGATGGATTTCAACACACTCCACCTGAATGAAAAGGCCACCATGCAGAACCTAAATGACCGGCTAGCCAGCTACCTCGAAAAGGTGCGCTCTCTGGAGGCAGCCAACTCCAAGCTGGAGCTCCAGATCCGAGAATTTTATGAGAAGAAGGGCCCGGCTGCTTCACGTGACTACAGTGCATACTGGGACACCATCAATGACCTGAAGAAGAAGGTAAGATCCCATCTATTAAAATGTTTATTGAATGTTCCTGGACTATCTTTAGACCATAATTTGAGCATAGCCTGCCTCACAGGTAATTTACGGATTACCAATAGTGCATTTTGTATTTTGCAATGGCTTGTCAGTACATTACAGAATAAGGCTATAAAAAGACCATAACCAATGCCATTACATACAGCAGTACTGATACTTTCAGCAGAAGGAGCCAGTGATGTATTTTAGAGGTGCAATCTTATTGATTTTTAGATTGAAAATTAGTGTAATACCTTGTGGCATCATTTATAAGAAATTATTAAGCATTGTATTAATTAGGCAATGTGCAGGAAAGATCCATGGTGTTGGCTTTGCCAATAGAGCAAGGTAGTTAAATATTAGTGATATCATATTGCCTCTTAAAATTGAAGAAAAAGTACAACATTTTCTAATATAAACAATTAAATATACATGAAAATTCTAACATATAATATATTCTCTAATAATAAGAATGTCTGCATTATAATTCAAACAAGCCAAACAAAAGCAAAGTTGTATATTTACTAATTAATATCAATAATAATTTACTATCAGTGCAACATATCCAAATCTATTCATGGGATCTGAAATTAAAATTTGAGACTTGTAGTTACAGTGTTGACCAAGTATGCATTTGTTATGCGCAGTGTACTAAAGCAGAATTTACAAAGTTATTTTTGTATTTGTGAAACTTTGAAACAATATGATAACCAAAATGTTTTTTTCCCTCCAGATCAATGCTGCCACTATCAACAATACCAATATCCTGCTCCAGATTGACAACGCTAAACTAGCAGCAGATGACTTCAAGACCAAGTAAGTCCACAACCTCCTTACAATTTCTGTTAATTTTTTATAGTAAGTTTATTAGTAGGTTAATTTATATCACACCTTTCTTATATAAAATCACAAAGTGCTTCAGAAGTATAACAAAAAAATACAGAGACAACATGAGCCAAAATTAAATGAACACCAGTAAAAATGGGTCTTCAGCTGCATTATAACGGCATCCAAAGTGTCCAAAGATCTTATGTCTAAAGGGAAGCTGTTTCAGGGTTTAGGAGCATTCATAAGCCCAATCACATTTAGTTTTTAGAGTAATGTAGTATGTTCTTTCAGGAAAATTCAATGATGAAAATATGCAGAGAAGGTGTCTAGTCCATGGAAATGATAATGAACCTAAGGCCGGCACTCTTCTAGGAATAATTTGTTAGATCAAAAAAATAACGACTGACACATTTCAGATAAAGGAGCTTCGTTCTGAAACGTGTCAGTCTTTATTTTTTTCCCTTGATTTAAAAAATGATTCATAGAAGAGTGCTGTCATAAAGCCTCATACCATCACCAGTCTTTGGCTGGACCGCAACAGCGGGGCCAGCCCTACAAACGCGAATGTTTGTGACTGAGTGAGTCACACCATTGGTCGGCTGGTCCAGCCATATACTAGGTTTTAACCTGGTCTTGTTTTTTTTTTGGTTTAGTTAAGGGGATAGTTGGCAGCTTGGTAATTATTAATTAATTACAGAGAGACAGCATTGCTGCATGTACTTTCCGTTCTCTGGATGCTAGATAATAATAACCGGCTGCAAATCTGGTTGCATGCTTGCAGATTGTGCTGTTCCTCTCTAACACCAGTGTTCTCTTCTGAATAATCAGGTATGATCATGAGCTGATGATGCACCAGTCAGTAGAGGCTGATATAGCCAACCTTCGTCGCCTTCTGGATCAGACCACACTGACTAAGACAGACTTGGAGATGCAGATTGAGGGGCTGCAAGATGAGCTTGCTTTCTTGAAGAAGAACCATGAGGAGGCAGGTGTTACAGGCTTACATGTTTTGTGCCTTGAAATGGGAGGAAATTGGGTTTCGTCCTCATCAGTTCTTATTTGTCCCATGTTGCTCCTTACCCATTGAGCATTAGTAGCTGGAAAGTGCCCTAGTGCCCCATAAGTTATCTCTACATGTGGTCTTCTCTTTGAAAATTGCTGCCTGGAATTTGACTTTTACATTCTCATTTACATTTGTTTACTTTCTCAATCTTGAAAAGAACACTCCAGTAATTAAGAGAGAAAAAAATGTTATTTACTGTATTATTCAAATAATGTACACAATTGTTCCCCAAAAATGAGGGGGGGGGGGGCAAATCCCCTTGGCCACTCCTCTCCTTCAGTTCTCTACTGTCTTGGCTTTTGGCAATAGGAGTTGGCAGCCCTGCGCTTACAGTTGACAGGGACAGTCAACGTGGAAGTGGACGCTGCACCTCAACAGGACCTTAACAAAGTTCTGGAGGAGATCCGGTCCCAATATGAAGCCATCACGGAAAAGCATCGCCGTGACCAAGAGACCTGGTTCAATGACAAGGTAACTACAGCACCTCTACTGCTGTAAATAACTTGGACCTTATAATGAATGAAATGTAAGTGCAATCTTCCAGATCTTGTAACTGGAATGACATAAGCCTGGCATGGATTTATACCTTCTGATAAAAATTGAGAATTCCTATATGAAAATGTAAATAGACTGTATACTTCAATAGCTTGTCAAATCGAGCTTTGTTGTAGCAACAGATCAGTGAAATGCTGATTTTCTTTATTGCTTTCAATGAGTGACAGAAAGAGGGGTGAGCTCAATATATGTGTGCTTTGCAGACAGCAGCCCTGAACAAGGAGGTTGCCATTAGCACAGAGACCATCCAGACCACCAAGACAGAAATCACAGACCTGAGGCGAACCCTGCAGGGATTGGAAATTGAGCTGCAGTCTCAGCTTAGCATGGTAAAATGTGCGGGTACACACATCATTACAAATACAGAAAGGCAAACATGGATACTGTTTGCAGCTGACTGACCAACCTAGTAAAACTCACAATATCAATGGTAGAAACTAACTTTCATTGGTAAGTGAATATTAAACAAAAAATGAAACAATGGTTGGCTGAACACACACTGCTTTTTGCTCCATCCAGATGTATAACTACATAACTGGATCAATTATCAGGCTTAATGAATGTTGGAGACCATTTGCTGCAGGTACACAGTGTTTCACCATTTAAAATATTCAGGCTCAAACATTGGACTTAATATATTTCTGTTATATTTAGTATTTTGTTCACAAATCACAGTTATTCCTTTATTTTAACATTTATTTAATTTCACCATTGTTTTCACATATATGTCCCTTTATCTATTTTCCAATTCTTCTATTTAGTATTTTCCATCTTCTATTTACTATTTTCTTCCTCCAGCATATTTGAAGGTGGCACACTTGAGCCTCAGAATTATACTGAAAAGGGTGTAGCTAAGGTGGCTAGGTGGGCCTGACTACAGGTTTTGACATGCCCTTGGCTAATCATCTGTGGGTTTGACTAAAGATGTCTGCCGCCATCTAGACCACCAAGACATTCAAAGTAATGTAAGTGTAAAAAAAGTGGTGAAATATAAAAATAAAGGAATAAATCTGTTATGTAGACACCCTAGAATTACTGTGGTTATGCTGAGCAGTGTCACAGCCTCCTGTGATTTTGCAAAGTAACCAATTGCTGACTGCCAAAATGGCTTCTAGATTAATTGTTACATTACAGTAATGTAAAGACTCTTGTACCTCTCTGTGCATTCAAAATTGTAAAGAAGGAGGTAAACTCTTTAATATCAAAACTAAGCATAAGGGGAGTGCAGTGGAAACACATTTAACTTTGACAAACAAGTGGTGTGTAAGTCTGCCAAGTCTGAACAGAGCTCTAAGTATGTTGGATCAAATCTTGGCCATTGCTCCGAGTACCCTGTGTCAGTGGAGCTGACCACCATTGATACTGTTACTCAGTTAATTGTTTCTCAACCAACAGATGTTGCTATTGAATCTTGTTCCATTCCCTATATAGCTGAGGCCAAAAATTTACATACACCTAGGCTAAAGATATTCAAACTCAGTTTTTCACAACTCCCCACATTTCATGTTACCATACATTTCTTTTAGCGAGTCAATTAGGGCATCTACTTTGTTCACGTCAGAGGTCATTTTAAAACAATCGATTAGAGACAGATTTATTCCAGCTTTAATTCACTATATCAGAATTGCAGTGGGTCAAAGGTTTACATACACCAAGTTGACTGTCTCTTTAAACAGTCTGGAAGATTCCAGAAATTGATGTAATGGCTTTTAAGCCTCTGATTGGCTAATTGTCATAATTAGGAGTTATTTGGGAGTGAATTGGCACCTGTGGTTGTATTTAAGGGCCTACTTTTAGAGCCACTGCCTTTTTGCCCTTGATACCATGGGAAAATCCATGCAACTCAGCCAAGACCTCAGAAAAAATGTGTGAACCTCCACAAGCCCGGTTCCTCCATAGGAGCAATTTCCAAACAACTGAAGGTACCATGAGCATTTGTACAAACAATTGTATGCAAATATAACAATCTTGGGACCACACAGACACTGCATTGTTCAGGAAGGAGGCACAAATTAAATATCAGGGCTGAGCGAACTTTGGTCCGAAAGGTTCAACTGAACCCCAAGAAAACAACAAAGGAACTGGTGAAGGAGTTGGAGGCATCAGGTACCAAAGTATCTACATCCACCATTAAGAGAATCCAACATCACCATGGCCTGAAAGGCAAGGAAGAAACCCCTACTGCAAGACTGGCATTAAAAAGCCAGAATGAAGTTTGCAGGTGATCACCAGGACGGAGACTTAACCTTTTGGAGGAGTGTTGTCTGGTCCGATGGAACAAAAATCGAACTGTCTGGCCACAATAATCAGCGCTATGTATGGAGGGAAAAGGGTGAGGCTTTTAATCCAAAGAACACCATCCCAACTGTGAAGCGTAGGGGTGGCAGCATCATGTTATGGTTGTGTTCTGCTGGAAAAGGGACCGGTGCACTTCATAAAATAGATGGCATCATGAGGAAGGAGGATTATCAAAAAATACTGAAGCAACGCCTCAACGCATCAGCTAGAAAGTTAAAACTTGGTCACAACTGGGTCTTCCAGCAGAACAGTGATCCTAAGCATACCTCCAAAGTTGTAACAAAATGGCTTAAACGCAACAAAGTGAAAGTATTGGAGTGGCCATCACAAAGCCCTGACCTGAATCCCATAGAAAATTTGTGGACTGAACTGAAAAAGTGTGTCTGAGCAAGGAGGCCCACAAACCTGACTGAGTTACACCAGTTCTGTCAGGAGGAGTGGGAAGAAATACTGGCAAAGTATTGTGAGAACAGGCTGATAAGTATCTCATGGGTCAAAGATACTGTTACATATAATCAAGAGCAGAATAACCAACATCATTGATAGCAGGATTTCAGAATGCCAACTGAGTTATAGAAAAGGAAAAGTAACAAGAGATGGCATCTTCATACTAAGAACAATTAGAGAGAGGATGATATAAAAGAACAAAAAAGTTTACATGGTATTCATAGACTATCAAAAGGATTTTGATCGGGTAAACCATGAGCGACTAATTGAGATACTGAAAGAAGAAGGAATTCCGGCACATGAAATAAGAATAATAGAAGATCTATTTTGGAACCAGAAAGAAGCTGTCATTACGGAAAATGGAGAAACAGAAGAAGTTGACATATTAAGAGGTGTAAGACAAGGATGTACTTTATCTCCAATTCTCTTTAATTTGTATATGGAAAGGATGATCGAAGAAGCACTACAAGAGAAGAGAGGGATACAGATAAATGGGGAGAGCTGGACAAGCATCAGGTATGCTGACGATACAGTTCTTCTGGTAGAAAATGAGCAATAACTCCAAGAAATGTTAGAAGTTGTAAATCAGAGATACAGAATGGCATTGGACAGCAAAAAGACCAAAGCAATGATTATGGGAAAAGGTGAAATTGAGAAGATCAAAATTAAATTGGCAGATTCAGAATTAGAGCAAGTGCACAAATACAAATACTTGGGAAGTTGGATCTATAAAGATGGAAGATGTCTGGAGGAAATTAAATGCAGGATTGGACAAGCAAAAATGGCTTTCTTGGAGAATAAAGAACTTCTGAGAAGCAACATCAACATCACAGTGAAGAAAAAGATTATTGAAACCTAGTTTTTGGTTTTCCTTTGCTAATTATTTATGTATTACTTGACTGACTTAGCCAACTGACTAAAATCTGAAAGTTCACTCCAAAAAAGCCAAAGCAATAATTATATTATTGTATATATTTATAGAATTAATCTTTCGGTTGAAAAAATGCTGAAAACACGTTTAATCAACCCATTTCTATTATTACAAATTTCTTTGACATTGCAGTAATTCTGGTAGAATTATCTACTGCTTTTCAGTGGTGCACTGGAGTAGGCTTCAACACCCAGAGGAGTTATCCCACATTTTACAAAGGCTTGGCTGAATACTTGAATCTGATTGGTGTGTGGTGTGCATTAATTTTCAATAACCGGACACCTCAGCCTTTTAACTGTTCTAAAATCAATGTGTTACAAAATACAACATTCTAAATCAGTTAAACAGCAACATCGTTCTTTCGATTTGTAATTATTGTTTTATCCCCTCTCCTTTTCAATATCCAATTTCACAATTAATGGCAACATTTAATCACGGCTTTACTTACTGTAACTAGCTTCATTTAGGGTTGCCCGACCACAGAACCGTCCCTTATTTGGATAGTAACATAGGTGTTCCATTTGGCAACCTGACACATTTTCTTCCATCTCTTTGACTCTGTTTACACTTGGTTTTAAAATGCGTCTTAGGCTATCAGATCACAAGTGGACAGCACTAAATACAAGTGTAAACGACCACCAAGATGCATTGTGACCCGATCACTCAAACCACTTGCCGAGGTGGTCTGGGACGCATTTGACCACATATTATTTGCAGTGTAAACGCTAATGCGTCCTGATGCGTCTCCGACAAGGACGTAACAGGAAAATACGTCATCAATGCAATTTTTCGTCTTGTCCTGAGCTCTTTTGCAAGTCACAAATGACTTTGTCCTGCCAATCTCAACAGTTGGAATAGCCCGTACATGTATATTAGTTTGTTTTCTTTTGTTTTCTTAGCTAGCCCATGCGAAACGGGTGTGAACGGCGATGTGTCTCGACTGTCCACTTGTGTTCGGTTCACCGAAACGCATTTTAAAACAGGGCCTTTGTGAACGGTTTTGTTAGTAATATAATTGCATTTTGAATATAACTCAGTATTTAGCTAGCTAGCTATCCGGGATAACAAGCATGCCGTGAGACCATTTTGACCTAAAACCCAGCTGAATTTTAATATTGACTAGGTGACAAGTGATGGCAAACCTATCATAAAGCTAGCTGCCATTCTAACTGAGTTTCAGAGAACCTTAGAAAGACGCTGTCTATACTGCATGACCATGCCATTTTAAAAAGCAAGACAGAGCTAGGGAGATGAATTTGATTGAGTTATGGTTTCATGCAATTTTATTCAATAATGTAATGACAAAAATGACCAAAATTAGTGCTAACTGTATGGTATAAAACTAGAAGGAATGATTTTTCCTTATAGAATCATTGTTTTCATAGAATTAATGACCAGAGGTTTTTGCTTAAGAACGGTAGCCTACAAATAGAACTACCTACCAGAGTTTTGCATAACAATGGTCCAGATAGAACTATCAATGAGAGATTAGCTTGACAACGATAAAACAATATGGCAAATGAGCTGCAGAAGAATATTTCAATTTCAGCTGATTAAGTCGATAAAATAAATAAATCAATAAATATAAAAGTAACTCATATATTGTCATTGTTGATAACCCATTGTATAAGTGGAATAAACCACTCTGAGATGTCCCGTTTTTGGAAAATAATTAACTTTGAGGGTGGTTAAGCAACCTTGGCTTCGCCTCAGCCGCATCTCCTCTTTCAGGGATTCGAGGGGTTGGACCCAGGCGCAGAGTAAAAAAACACGAGAGACTCCAAAAGGAAAATTCTAACAAAGACTTTACTTAATAAAAAAAAAAAACAGGGAACAAACAAGGCCACGAGGGGCAAAACCACAAACACAAAAAGATACTTAAGAACTGAAAAAAAAACAGAACAGAACACGGGCAGGGCGGACAGAATACGGGCAGGCGGAACACACACAAGCAGGAACGCAGGCAGAAACACAAACAGAAACACAAGGAACCAGCACCCGAGTCAGGAAGACAAAGGACTTAGACTCAAAACCAACAGGGCACAGGAGGGCACAATTAACAATCAAACCAAAGCAGGGTGGGAACAACGAGATACAAGCAGAAACAAGCAATAATACAATTAACCAACAGGGGACACAAAACAGAAGTGCCGCCATCTGGCGGCCCAACAGGGAAAAACGGAGACAGAAACACAGAACCATGACATCCTCCCCCGTTGTACATTATTTTCCAATAATGGGACAGCCTATCATGATTTATTCCTTACATACTCGCTGAAAACATACATACATGCATGCATGCTTACATGCATACACACTTGCATACATACAATACAGTGCAATAAACACTGAATCACCGCCTGTTGTTTACCTTTTGCTATCCCACAGAAAGCTGCTTTAGAGAAAACAGTGGCAGACACAGAGGGACGCTTCAGTGCTATGCTGGCTGGCTACCAAAACCAGATCAACATGTTAGAGGCAGAACTGGCACAAGTGAGGGCCAGTACAGCACAGCAGGGCCGGGAATACCAGATGCTGCTGGACATTAAGAGCCGACTGGAGCAGGAGATTGCCACCTACCGTAGCCTTCTGGAGAAGGAGGAGAACAGGTATCTGTAGCCCTCCACAACAAAAACACACCCATACAATGCTACTTATTAAACACAAGCATATTAGCTGAAATGTAGGATCAGTATTCCTATATACAGTACCCTATATATAGAGTGCAATAATGTTTGGAACAAAGCCACATATGTTTAGCTCTGTACTCCATATTTTTAATCAAAAAATTCATAAGTGGTTAAAGTGCAGATTCTTTTCTCTTTTATTAAAGGGTATTTTAATAGATTTTGGTTTCACCAAGTAGAAGCACAGCACTTTCTATACATAGCCTCCCAATTTCAGGGTGTCATAATGATTGGGGAAAATGATTTCATGGGTGTTTCTTATTAGTCAGGTGTGTTCAATTGCTACTTTACTGCAAGTATGAGAGCTTTCTACTGAAAGCTAGACTTGATTCTGGCCTTTTGATTACCTTTGTAGTCTATTATTGCCAGTTTTCAACATAAGAACCAGAGTTGTGTCAATGAAAGTCTGAAAGTTTGAAAGTTTCCTTGTTGGGTAGTAAAGGCAAGTTAGTCACTGTTTTAGAGAGATAAAGATTATTGGGATTGCGATTTGTTGAATTTTTATGAATGTGACATTGTTGGTGATGATTTGTATATATTGTGAATCATAAAAAATTTTTTATCAGTGCTGTAATGTTAGCCTATGTTTTTCCAGCAATCCAAGCCAGCTAATTGCTTGGTAATAGCTAGCTAATTGCTAATGTATGTGATTTAACTAGCGTGATTTGAACTGAAGGCAGAGGGGAGACTGATGCCTCCTATCAGTTTGGTCCAACGACTAGGCTCGGTAAGTCTGAGTGCTAAAAACTCATGGTCCGAAAAAGTGGAATGGCTAGCTAATAGAGAGCCTGCGGACGAATTCCATGCATTGCTGGTCATGTGTATTGCCTAAGTGCACTGTTGCAAGAGATTACTTTGATTTGATCCATCCATCCATTATCCATACCCGCTTATCCTCGGCAGGGTTGCAGGGGGTGCTGGAGCCTATGCCAGCATGCATTGACCAAGAGGCAGGAATACACCCTGGACAGGCCGCCAATCTATCGCAGGGCACACATATCATTCACTCACACACTCATACCTATGGGCAATTTAGAGTCTCCAATTAGCCTACTTTTATGTCTTTGGACTGTGGGAGGAAACCGGAGTACCCCCGTGGACACGAGGAGAACATGCAGAATCCACACAGAAAGGCCCCAAGCCGAGACTCGAATCCACAACCTTCTTGCTGTGAGGCGACGGTGCAACATGCTGCCCTGCTTTGATTTGATGATTTATGTATTCATGCAAAATCAAAGAAGCATGTCAGTATGAAAACAATTATTTCATACTGCAACATCTGAAATCAAATTGGTTCATAATAAATTGATGATGGCACAGACGGCACAGAGGAGACAAGGTAGTAGTGGTGTAAAATAGAGTGCATTTTTCAAGCAATGGAATGATTCAAAATGATCTGATTGAAGCCATTGCTTATGGTGCAGGTAGAAAAGTGTGAAGTCATCACTGCTCCTTTTTTGCATGGCAAATAGATGAGAGAATCTCCTGTAAAGCTCAGTTGTCAATAATTCTGAGTCAATTGGAAATGGTTGGTTGAATGAATTCATTTGTGCATATTCACATATGAAATGTTTATGCAAATAAATAAACCTGCTTCACCGTCTTAAGTTGCCGAAGTAAGCAAACTGACATTTTGTTACACATTGTAGATCTAAATTTGGGTAGGAGGCTAAAGTTATTTTTTTAAATTTGTTTTAAAAATTTTCAACCTTGTACACATTGGACGTTCAGATGACGTCATGAAAACTTTCATTCCGGCTCTTCGGAGCACGTCTTTTCAACGTGCGACAAAGACGTTCAAAAGACATCTTTTGGACGTGTCTTTGCTCAGTGGGAGGGGGCAGTTAATTCTTCACATGCGATATGGGTGTTTGAAAACATTTTTCATTAAATAAATGAAATAATAATTTGAACAATGTATTTAAAAAACCCTTTAATAAAAGCTGAGAACCTGCACTTCAGCCACATATGAATTGTTTGATTACAAATAAAAATGATGGATTACAGTGCTAAATCAAGACAAAATATGGCTTTGTCCCAAACAATAAGGCAGTCAATGTATAATGTACACTCAGGCATCTGAAATGATCAAAATGTATTTAGAATAAAATTCAGTAATCAGCAAGAATGTATACAAAAGTATAAATATCAATTCAGTAATACAGAAATGTATTTTTTTGAAAAGGACTTTATATAATCATGAGGAATCCCAGACATACATTTTCAATGAGGGAGAGATAAGTTATTTTAAAATATCATAATCATAAAGCACCACAGCACTCAAGCAATAATCTGGCCCTTTCCTGCCAGAGGAACATTTTCAGAAATTTTTGGTTTTTGACATGCTTCCTATCCCCCTTTTTAGTCCTTGCTCATGAGGTTTTATTTTTTTTTGTACTTTTTGATTGTCTGCAAACTTTGGGGTGGAGTTTGCTGGACTAAACATTGCTGATTAGTCAAAAGCAATATTTGTGAGAATCGCCAAACAGACAAAGCAAAGGCAACAGAAAAGCGAGCGGGTCTTCAAACAAAGGAAAAATGTAAATGGGAAAACATAATGAGACAAAATCATGGACCGAACAACACGGTACAAGCTTGAATCAGTATAATAATAATAATAATAATAATAATAATAAAAGCAAACATCCAAAGAATTTTTTCCAACATAAGATACAGGTAGTGATTCAGTAACATGTTGTTTTTTCCTTTTCACTTTTAGGACTCCAGGCACAGGTAAATGACATTTTTATTTTCATGGCAATGATGATTAGTATTAGAGAAAAAATAATATCTTAGTGCTATAAAATTATCTTAGTACAATTCAGTATCAAAATGTTTACACAAGGTAGTGAGATAACTGAGGAGTTCTTTGTATCTCTCCCTACAGGTGGAACAACCACAGTCACCACAAAAACTGTTCGTTCTATCAACTAGAGGCTAAGCACCTCTTCTATAGAAAATCGATGATTGTTTCAGAAGTACATCTCTGCTCATTCTGCCGATCATCTTCACAGAGATAGCAGTCACACTGTGGCCTCTACGTGTTTGCCTAATATTGCAAATAATATAGTGCATCTCCTCTGCAAAGCCTTAATACCCCAGAGTTTATATGAAATGTGTGTCAATAAGAGGAAATTTTGTCTATTGGCTGTTGCCATATTAGTCAATTATTGATGAGATTACTACATGTGCCAATAGGCTTTCTTCTGGGCTTTAAAGCCGTAAGCAGAAATTATGATAGAAATTATATAAAAATGCATCATGTCATCATTTCATTAATAAACTTAAAATTAAAAGATTAACCCGGCTGCTTTGATTTCACAGTACTGCAATGCTTACATTTCTAAAAATAAATCTGTGACAAACTCCAAATTGTCTGTTTTATGTGGACTTACAAGAGAATGTATATTTCAGCTATGCCTGTAGTAATTTATAACATTTTAACAAAGCTTTTTCATTTTGTCACACCAAGACAGCAGAATATTGCAAGAATATACACTACATTTCCAAAAGTATGTGGACACCTGAACATCACTCCCATATGTACTTGTTGAACGTCTCATTCGAAAACCATGGACATTAATATAGAATCGGACCCCCCTTTGCTGCAGTAACAACTCCACTCTTCTGGGAAGGCTTTCCAGTAGATTTTGGAAGAACATTATTGAGGTTGGGCACTGATTTTGGGCATAAGGCCTGGCTCGTAGTCGGCATTCCAATTCATCCCAAAGGTGTTTGATAGGGTAGAGGTCAGGGCTTTGTGCAGGCCAGTCAAGTTCTTCCCCAGAAAACCATTTCTTTATGGACCTTGCTTTGTGCCATGCAGCATTGTCATGCTGAAACAGGAAAGGACCTTTCCAAAACTTTTGCCACACAGTTGGAAATGCCCAATTCTCTAGAATGCCATTGTATGCTGTTGCACTGAGATTTCCCTTCACTGGAACTAAGAGGCCTTGCCCAAACCATAAAAAAACCCCAGATCATTATTCCTCTTCCACCAAATTTTACACTTGACAATATTCGAGCCAGTACAGTTGGCACTATGCATTCTGCCAAACCAAGATTTGTTCGTCAGACTGCCAGATAGTGAAGCATGACTCATCACTCCAGAGAACGTATTTCCACTGTTCCAGAGTCTAAAGGTGCTGGACATCTCTCCAGCTGATGCTTGGTGCATGGTGATCCTAGGCTTGTGTATGACTGCTTGGCCATGGAAATCCATTTCATGACGAATTGACAAACAGTTCTTGTGCTGACATTGTTTCCAGAGGTAGTTTGGAAGTCTGTAGTGAGTGTTGCAACCAAGGACAGATGATTTTATGCACTACACACTTAAGAGCTTGGCGGTCCAGTTCTGTGAGCTTGTGTGGCCTGTCGGTTCGCGGCTTAGCTGTTGTTGCTCCTGTATGTTTCCACTTCATGCGTAACAGCACTTAAAGTTGACTTGGGCAGCTCCAGCAGGCAAGAAATTTTATTAACTGATTTGTTGAAAAGGTGGCATCCTATGACAGTACCACGCTGAAAGTCACTGATCACTATGATCCATTCTATGGCCAATGTTTGTCAATAGAGATTGTATGGCTGTATGCTTGATGATTTTATGCACCTGTTAGCAATGGGTGTTGCTGAAATACACTCCTGGGAAAAAAAAAATTGGCCAAGCCCAAAATGGCAAAAAATTAAGCTTTTAATGGTCTTACCAACAAATAATTGGTCAGAAAATGAGCAAGAATTAAACCTGAGACCTCCTGTGCCACCATTTGCTGTTTTCCTGTTCTAATTTTCCTATTAAAATCAATGGAAAAAATATTCAGGAGAAACAATGCTTGTAGTATCTACTGCATATCTGGCAGCAGCACGGTGGTTTGAGGCTCATTTGATACCTTGGACCCTTGATGACAATTCCCATAGAGATCCATTCAAATGCAAAGAATTTTTGTATCGCTTGTAGGACAACCTGAAAATAAGATATCCACACTCTGATGATGTTGATAGGTCACAGACATCAGGAAGACATGGCATGCAAATGATCTGCAACCAAATACAAAACATGACTCTTTTATTTGACATTATGTTAATTTGTCTACTGTATAAGTGAATTTCCGTGTTTCTAGCTTTTCCACAAACAGTTCACTGCAGCAAAAGTAAACAAGCAAATGGTGGCACAGGAGTGCATTTTTTAAATTCTTGCTAATTTTCTGACCAATGATTTGTTGTTAAGACCATTAAAAGCTTAATATTTTGCCATTTTGGGCTTGGCCAATTTTTTTTGCCCAGGAGTGTAGCTGAAACCACTAATTAGAAGGGGTGTCCACATACTTTTGGAAATGTAGTGGGGGAAAGTAGAAGTCAAATAATTTGGTTGCTAAGTGACCCAGAGCACATAGTCTAAAAGCATAAATGAGTAAACATTGATTATAGATAAGTAAGCCTTTAGAGCAGGATGTTGGACTGAGGAATTGAGTGATTCACTTACGTTTGGTTTTGTTATGGGAACCGCAGTGAACAGCACCATAAATAACAGAGAATCACCTTAGAGTAAACTGTTTCTTGGATAAAAATGTTTTACAGAATGTCATTCTAAACTGTACCATGAATCATGATGATTTAAAGTTTCACATTTACTTGAATTATACCCCCCCCCCCCTTTATTAATTTCCATTCCATTTAATCAAATACTGTGTCTTTTATGTTTTACAAATTTTAGGGGAGCCATGGCAACTATAACAGTGACAGGATGGTCATAGTTTTTTGTTTTTGTATGTCTTCTTATAGTTGTCCCCACTAACTTTAGTAGCATACACAAGTTCAGATTGTCTCATGTGCAGACATATTATGTAATGCTGTCTGTTACTTAATCCTTTGGCTCTAAAAGCTGTTTCTGCAGCTGCCAGTGGAAAGTTTCAGTACACTTTGGGTTGATTTTAAACAGAAAGAGAGGACGCACTCATTTATTTGCTAAGCTTATTCAGCCAAACAAGTCTCCCATTGTCTATTAATGCACCAGACCATAAAAACCACCTCTCCCTCTATTTAATACATTTAATACATTGTGCCACAAATTGACTTATGTATGTATCCAGTTACAGTGATAAAAGCAGTTTATGTTGATCTGGGTAGTTAGAAATCTCCTGTTCATCAGCAGATCTGTGATCCCCCTTCAATGTTCCCTCACTGATGCCATGCCATCTGATATAGCTAGAATCATCCCACACTTGCTTTGAATGTCCATGTATCTACCTCACCCTTTCTTGATTAATATTTTCAGTTGTAATCAACAAATGTACATTCTTTTTGACACTTAAAGTTACAGATGTTTTCATTTTAGAGAAGGAAAGACCAGGTAGCAATTTTTTTACATGTCAACTGCTGACATGTGTGATGTTATTATACAGTGCCTTCGGAAAGTATTCTGTCTCCTTCACATTTTGTTACATTACAGCCTTATTCTAAAATTGATTTAATTAATTTTTATTCTTATCAATCTACACACAATACCCCATAATGACAAAGCAAAAATAGGTTTTTAGAATTTTTTGCAAATTTATTAAAAATAAAAAACTGAAATATCACATTTACATAAGTATTCAGACCCAAAAACATTTCTGCTGCATTGAAGATCTCAAAGAACACAATGGCCTCCATCATTCTTAGATGTAAGAAGTTTGGAACCAGAAGGACTCTTCCTATAGCTGGCTGCCCGGCTAAACTGAGCAATCAGGAGAGAAGGGCCTTGGTCAGGGAGACAACGCAAGAGTGGCTTCAGGACAAGTCTGTGAATGTAAAAAATTCTAAAAAACAGTTTTCGCTTTGTCATTATGGGGTATTGTGTGTAGATTGATGAGAATAAAAATGAATTTAATCCATTTTGTAATAATGCTGTATCGTAACAAAATGTGGAAAAAGTGAAGGGGTCTGAATACTTTCCAAAGGCACTATAGGTGTGATAAAGGAGAACAGCAGAGTTTTTAGGCATATATAATTAACAAAAATTAATAACTGGTGAGAGTGACGAAGACATGCACCACCTGGAAAGAGGAGGCCTGGAGAAACAGAAACCATGTTTCCCCGTGCATTCCTGCTGTTTGCTTAGGCAAGGGCTGCCGAACCCTGTTACTGGAGATCTACTGAGGTGTGCCCTAACAAAGCACGCCTTCATCAACCGCTAGGGATTTCATTGAGCTGCAAATTAGTAGAGTCAAATGTGTAAATTACAGTTGAAATGAAAACCTACAGGATGGTAGATCTCCAGGATCTACCATCCGCACTGGGCCGCACCAGTTGGGATTGGGATTGGGCAGCCTCTAGTGGGCAACAAGAAGAACTGTGACTGGGCCCCACCTCTACGAACGGCTCCTGACGTTCGCTTGAGGCAATGAAATAGGTGGCAGCAGGCCTGGCCTGTGGCATAGGCAGTATAGGCGAATGCTAGGGGCGCCGTCCATTCTTAGGGGCGCACCAAATGCAGGAAGATAAAAAAATTCAAAATTTTTAACTTTTACTATTTTTTACTAATACTAATACCCCCCGCTTTTAGTTAGACTTACCTGATTGTGTGGGATGGGCAAGTTATCTGAACTAGTGATTGACACTGACCGTGAAACGGTCATACGATAAACATCAGTAGCCTAATTCAAATATATATATTATGTCAAAAGACCAAAGCCCTCTGGTGCCCAGGAAAGAAAAAAAAGAAGAGAAGGGGAGGAAAAACGGGAAAAAGACAGAGGTAATGTGATGAATGAATAGTTCATCTATTGCATAGTAGATACTGTTGGAGCAGAGTGTTACTAGCTTACTTTGAACGATAGTAACGTTCGCTAATTTAATAAATAGCTATGGTTAACGTCAGTTACTCCCACCTTATATTCATTAGGGAACATTGGAAAGACTATTCAGGTGTTTGGGGAATAACCTACAACATCATTTTGAGAAATACACTTTTCTTTTAAGTTTGCTGCATGAACCAAAACTGTGGTTGGTAGTTCTATTTGGACCGTTGTTAAGCAAAAACCTCTGGTCGTTAATTCTATGAAACCAATGATTCTATCAAGAAAAAATAGTTCCTTCTTGTTTTATACATACATACAATTGGCACCAATTTTGGTCATTTTTGTCATTACATTATTTAAGAAAACTACATGAAATCATAACTCAATCAAACTAATCTCCCTAGCTCTGTCTTGCTTTTTAAAATGTTGCAGTCTCGCAGTGTAGACATTGCGTTTTTCCAAGACACTCTGAAACTGGGTTTGAATGCCAGTTAGCTTTATGATAGGTTCGCCGTCACTTGTCACCTAGCCAATATTAAAATTCTGGGTTTTAGGTCAGATTGGTCTCACAGCATGCTTGTTATCCTGGCTACCTAGCCAACTAACTATTGAATTGTATTCAAAACAGCGGTTACTACAAACAGAATCGTTCACAAAGATATGGATGAAAATGCGTCCTGTAGCCATGAGTTAAATACGGAATGCCTATTCTACTGTCCAAATAAGAGACCATTCCGTATTTTGCGGGATGGTTGGCATCCCTAAATGAAACCTGGAACTAGAACCGTGATTCAACGTTGCCATCTATTGCGAAATTGGACATTGAAAAGGGGAGGGGACGTAACAACAATTCAAAATCGAAATAATAATGTTGCTGTTTTAACTGCTTTAGAATGCTGGATATTGTAGCGCATTGATTTTAGAACTGTTAAAAGGCCGAGGTGTCCCTTTATTGAAAAATAAGGCCCACCCTTGGACCAATCAGAATCGAGTATTCAGCCAAGCCGTTGTATAAGTCTAGTTAGCCAACGTTAGCCCTGCTTGTAATAGTCAATTAAAATGCTTTTCCTTTTCCATCCCCTTTTGTAATTAATAGTTGTAAGCCTTTGCATTTTCATTATTGATTATTCTTATATGTATATGTGGAATTGGCTGCGATGCAAGGGGCACCAGCTAAAATCTTGCCTAGGGCACCAAATTGGTCAGGGTCAGCTCTGGGTGGCAGTGAAACTCTCTGATGAATTTTGGATCCAGGATGTCCCGAGGACGTACCCAGGACCGCTCTTCGGGACTGTACCCCTCACAATCAACCAGGTATTGAACAAAGTGTCCAACCTGGCAACTGGAGAGGATACGCTGCATGGTGTAGACTGGTTGCCCTGCCACAATTCTTGGTAGAGGCTACGGGGGAGCCAGGACTAGGGGACTAGCGATAACAGGTCAGATTTTCGAAACGTGGAACATTGGGTTTGAGGACCAGTTTTCTAGATTCTATGGGAAGGAGGATATCTTGCATAGACTGTCTGGGATGAAGTAGTGGCAATCGATAGTGGTTAGCCTGATGCTGCAGTTTGATGATGTCAGAAGAACTTTGATTCTACCAGAATTTTTGTTTGAGAAATTTCAATGTGCGTCAGACTCCCGGATGTTCAACAAACTTAGAAGCGTGGGACCATGGGAGAATCTGTGGGCAGATAGCTATGGGGAAAAACAAAGAGTTACATGGTTCCTTGCCAGGAACCTAGTTCAGTTCATTATGCTTTCTTTGCCACTGTTTCAATCCCCCACACAACTGTGGCCACAATGTGGGAACTGGGAAGAATGAGCTCAGGTTTGGCTTCCATTTCAGAGGCATAATACTGTCTGAGGAGTGCAGGTTTTACTGTTCTTGGACCCATAGCAGTAGGAGAAATTTAATCTATTAAAAAACAAAAACAAAAAGAGTGTTCAGATGTTTTGCTTCCTGAATGTAAGTTAAGTTTTTATGATTAGTGTACACCAAGAACGGATGCTCAGCCCCTTCTAACCAATGCCTTCACTCCTCAGGAGCCAGTTTAATAGCTAATTGTTCTTTAGCTTTAATTGTTCTTTGTTGCTAATATAGTTGCTCTTGGCAGAGGTTAAACACCATGAAAAGAAATCACATGGATGTAACTTCGAATCATTGGTACTGCATTGTGACAGGATAGCCCCCGACAACTGAAGCACCCACCCTTACAACAAATGTTATAGACGGCTCTGGATGAATCAGCATAGGGGCTGTAGTGAAGCTGTGTTTGAGCTCAGAGAAGGCCATCTCTCTTTCAGGAGACCATGATAACCTAGAACTGGACTTCTTAGTTAATGCAGCCAGGGGAGCCATAAGAGAACTGCATTTAGTCTAAAAAGCAGCTGTCAAAGTTATCAAACGTTGACACATGTTCTGGTCGATGTACCTGACGAAGACCTTTGAGGTCGAAACGTTGTACCATAAATCACTTTGGGAGCAGAAAAAAACAGTGTGCAATGTAAATACTCTGTCTTCTATACTAACTATTTTTTTATCCTGCACCTGTTGGAATATTTTGGATGTGCGTGCATTCCCCCGGACTGCAAAGTTAGCAAAGAAAGCATTGTATTTGCTTGACAGAAGTAGGACATTGTCATGGTCCTGCGTTCCTGTCTGCGTTTTCCCTGTTGGGCCGCCAGATGGCGGCACTCCTGTTTTGTGTCCTGCTCCCCCTGTGTTAATTGTATGATTGTTTCCAATTGTCTAATCATTGTTTTCTGGCTGTCTCGTTTTCCCTTCCCCTTCCGTGGCCTGATTGTTCATGGTGCCCTCCTGTGTCTCGTCAGTGTGGTCTATTTAAGTTGCCCTCTTCCCTGACTCAGGTGCTGGATTCTTGCGGTATGTCTGGTTGTTCTGTGCTCCCCTCCTCAAATCTGCTCCATGCGTTCCTGTCTATGTTCTGGTTTCCTTGTGTTTGTTCCCTCCTTGCGTATGTTTCAGACCCTTTGTACCTGCCTGCGTTTTTTACCTGCTTGTGGTTCGTTCTGATTGTTTGTTCGTAATCCATGTGTTCGTGCCCATCCCCTGGTGTCCTGGTGTTTTTGGATTTTTTTCATTTTCTTGTTCCCGTGTTTGTTCCTGAGATCTGTTTTGTTCCCGCCTATGTTTTTGACCGGTTTGTGTTTCTTACTTTGTTTCCGCTTGTGTGTTTCTGTGCGTTTCTGCCGTTTGTTTTCTGTACTAGTGTAGTTCTGTTATTTTTTTTGTTCCTAAGAATATTTTGAGTTTGTTGTTTTGCCCTTTGTGGCCTTGCCTGTTCCCTGTTTGTGTTTGCCTTTTTGTGTTAGTAAAATCTTTGTTAATTTTCCCTTTTTGAGTTTCGTGTTTTCCTTCCCCCACTCTGCGCCTGGGTCCCAGCACCCGTACTGTCACAGACATGGCCAATCCAACACCACTTGTACCTTCCGAGGGTCAATCTTCACCCCCTCAGTGGAGATGACCCCTAGGAATTAGACATCAGACACATGAAATTCACATTACTCAAGCTTGACAAAATTTCTGAACGGCATCACCAGATATTCGCAGTGCCCGTGAGATGTATTGCCAGCAGTTGTCCACTCATCACCTTCCTGTGTATGCACCGGCTGATATGTGTTCCGGAGATCCAGTTTAGAAAAGATCCAGGCTCCCTGCAAAGACTGAATGAAGAGGACCTTAGAGGCAAAGGGTAATGATTCTTAGTAGGTATTTTGTTCAGTCCCCTATAGTCAATACGGCTTCTCAACCCTCCATCTTTATTTTTCACAAAGAAGAACCCTGCTCCTGCAGAAGTGGTAGATTGGTGGATATGCCCAGTGGTCAGAGAAGTATTAACATACTTCTTCATTGCTTGTGTCTCTGGCCAGGATAGGGAAAAATGCGACTTCAAGGTGGGACAGTCAGTGTTACACTGTTCTGTAATGTAATGGTTGAACAACAGCTAAACCTCCTCACCTTGTCTGCATGCTTTAATGAGTCGGTATACCTAATAAAGTGGCCACTGAGTTATACAGTATTTCTAACATAAAAATGGGTCGAAATTGGCACTAACACAATAGGAAGCTTAATCTAAGATTTGTCCACTTTTGAATTATTAAATAAAAATGTATAAATCACATTTACATACAAATTGGATAATGAATTACCATCATGCACTACTATTCAGTTTCTGCAGGTTTCTGTGCATGTTTGTACAATGTCTGTAAGGGGGCAGGGTGCATATGTCTCATTAAATGAAGGATACAACCTGATACATTAGGAAATTATCTGGAATTGAATTTTGGGGAAATGGATGATAGTGCAAGTAATTTGACAAAACCACACACACTGGTTGTGTGTGGTAATTGGTAACGATTTAAGTACTGAATAGTGAATCATGCATGACTGAACACAGTGAATAAATATTTTGATTACTAGAATAAAATCTTAACATTTAACAACTGAAATATTACCTAGTGGTGTGAAAAGAAACAAAAGAAAACAGTATTGGACAAATATATTAGGCATTTTTATACTTTCTCTTAATGTACCACAGTTGAATGTTAAATGTAACAATAATCAATTACCATATGCCTTCCTCTATAAAAAGAAAAAAAAATCTTCCTAGTTGTCAAAGTATGATGCCTGTTATCTAATCTAAATCTTTCTCCAGATACTCGTCTTCCAACGGTTATGCGTAATATCAATTTTCAATTTTATTTTCGGTTGACCATGGTTGTTGTGACCAAATATAGCCTCTGACATTCACAATTCCTCAATAAAATATTCTTCACCATGGGAACACAGTCCAATATAAGGAGTCATTTCATCCTGGCTACTGTGATAAAACCTCAAGGGCTGACATTGTTTGTGCAAAAACTCAATTTATGCAATTACTTAGAAATTTATCTTCAAAATTTCCTTGATTCAACATCTGCAGGTAGGTAATTTGTTATCCTGATGAAAAGAAGGCATACATTTTCAATTTCTGTTTATGCATGTGTCCACGATGGAGAAATAATATTATTGTCTCTTCCCAGGTATGACAGCCAGTACAGCATATATGGCCATGCTGGTAGCAGCTTTTGTCATAGTTTGTTTTGGCATGCCTTTGAGCTGGTCAGAAAGCGACACAGATCAAGCACTAATACAGAAGGCACAGTCCTGGAGCAAGGCACACACAGAGGCAATGGAAGGAATTGTCCTGCGAGAGAAATCACGGAAAACACGTGTGGCACAGCAGAAAAAGATTTGTTTTTTGGAAGATGACCAAAGGGACAACATTTCCAAGCAGATAATGCAAGCAATCTCAGGTACAGTATCACAGCTAGCCATGCTCATTCATTGAGTTTCTTAGCTGAAGGATTGTGTTTTGACCCAACAAAAAAGCCTTCCATGGCATATTTTTGCAGTCCATCAAAAAGGTATGCTTCCACATGATTGCAGTTTTATGCAGCATTTGAGTATTTGTCTTGTTGCATGTGATGTCGTACAAAATACAATATGTATCTGCAGCCATCTCCGCTCCTGCCATTTCAAAGCCTCTGGCTACTGACTTTAGCGTGACTTTTAGCTGCTAAACTGACACAGAATGAGATTCTCTAGCCAATGCTTTTATGTCTGCACTGTGCATTGTACATGCCATGGCAAGTCAAGTCAGTGTACACCATATACAGTTGGTGTATATGATGGCACACAATCTCAATTAAGTCCTACTGGCACTCGTCTAATAATACAATGCCCTGTAGATGCCGGTGTCACTCTTTATCAGCCACCAAATAATTTTTTAAAAAGGGGGTCAAATGACAATGCATGTTTCACCACATCATACCAGCCAATCCAGAGAAAGTTGCTAATATTCTTTATACTCAGCAAAAGTGCAAAGTCGCCAATATCCTACTTAAGTACAGAAACAAGGATGTGTACTTTGTTACTTACCACTATTAGGCATCACCCTTTATCAGCCACCAAAAACATTTTAAAACAGGGGGTAAAATGACCATGCATGAGAAAATTTGGCCGACAAACAACTGTACGAAATGTAACAAGTAACGACAGTTGTCAGTAGAAATGTATTTGAGAAAAAAGTCCACAATTTCTTTATTGATATAGTGGAGTAGAAAGTGAAAATTGCTAATATCTTTTATATTCAGCAAAAGTGCAAAGTCATTATGAGATATAACTCTTTTTTTCCCCCAGATTTCTTGGTTCATGCCAAACAAAATGTATATTCCTTATTTAATATGCATATGCATATGCAAAATCTTTCCACCTTTTAGAATTTTTTTGCAGAACATACTTTTGTGAACTAGTCTCCAGCTGTCTCCGGCCTATCATTCCAAATTAGTTATTTGTTATTTGGACGAGACAGTCCAAATAGTCCATATCCGAGTCACTGTATCTCACAAGCTTAGTTGACAAGTGGACTTTATACCCATATAAGGGTCCAACTTTTCCCTACTTCTCAGTCTCTGGCTCAGATGTGTAAAACATGGTAATGCCCACAAAAAGCACTTCCCGGGCCCCAAAATGCTTTTCACCAAGTCCATGGAGAGTCAATGGGTAATGTCACAGTGACTCTGTCCATTCAAAACTATTTTTATTTAAAATTGTCCCCTTCAAATATTGGGTGTGCTCAAGCTCCTCACCACCCACAAAGCTGGCACCTACATTCAGTAGTACATAATGAATGTAGTGTACAGTTAAAAGGCTTAAAAATTGCAACAAAAAATAAAAGTACAAGGGTTTTGTATGAAACCTACAAAATTATTAATGTACTCATATGCTGGCTCCTGTTTGTAGAGTTGATGAACAAAGAAGGCTGTTTTGGTGACCATCCTCTCTCTGACCGTGACTACCAAGGCTGGATGGACTTTGGACGCCGCAGTGCAGAGGAGCACAGATTGGAGTGAGGGAACACCGTGATGTCATTAAAAATGACAAATTCATTCTCACCTGCTATAATAAACTATTAAGCACTTAAAATTTATATATGCTTGTGTTTTATTCATTCTCATACTGTGCTTGAAGACAAAAGGAACCTGACTAAACACAAAACACATTTAATGAAAAAAACGATCACATATGTCACCCTTGTGAAAAAGTAACTCTATAACTCTTACATGGGGCACCACTTATGAAGGGAATATACTTCTATATACTTCCATATGTAGGACTAGTGGTGTAACAATTGCACAATTAAAAATCATAAAATTATGATAAAATTACAGTTATATAGAATATCCAACCAGAAATGTAGACCTTCAATAATCATATTTGTAATTATGATTATTAATTTAAGTTCTAAATTTCTGGTTGGATATTCTATATACTCCCATATGTAGGACTAGTGGTGTGACTGCACAATTAAAAATCATAAAATTACAGTTATATAGTATATCCAACCAGAAATGTAGACTTCAATGAATAATCAAAATGACAAATATTATCAAATAATGAAATCAAAGATTTAATAGATAACCTGAAGGATATAGTTCTAGGATAGACTCATTTGACTCAAATTGTCACGTTTATGCTACATCAACACAGGCACAGGTTTAATAAAATAATTTATTAAACAAACATACGAAACAGAGCATACATAAACTCATCTAACCGGGGAGAACTATGCTAAATATGGGAAAGTAAGTGGGTTTCTGTGTGTGTGTGTGTGTGTGTCTGTGCATGTTTGCAGGTGCATGTGCGTGTCTGTGCAGGTGCCTGTGCATGTCCCTTTGTCTCTGGACAAAAGGGGAAAAGGGGGAAGGGCAAAAAGGGCTGCATTTGTGTAGTGTATAATGGGATTAGAATGGCTGAATAACTTAGCTTAGCTACAAAGGAGTATCACTCCCGGTAGTGCTGGAGAGGGAAGCGTAGCTTCAACTCTTAAGCAATACATGCAACCAAGCTAGTTATTCACACACTACCGACTATGAGTGTGGTATCATTAGAGTTGGGAAGTTAGTCCAGGGGAAGGAGGGAGGGAGGGAGAGAGGGAGAGACAGAGAGAGAAAGAGATCACCACACCAATGTAAACAGTTACACTGTGAATGCAAATTATTTGAATGAACAGTAATAAAGGACAAACAGAAACAAGTTCACATTCATTTCAGCAAAGACTAAACTAAGACTAAACTGCTATTGTCTGGAAAGTTTGGTCAGTCTTACTGTCCGTCCATCCACGCGGGTAGTGGCCTACAGTGGTTGTTCTTGGGCCCTGGAGAGAACAGTCCTGATGTGGTGAATTTGGGCAGGTTTCAGAAGTGAGGCACGCAAACCGGGTCCTTTTCCTTTTTGCAGCAGCGATGTTGTCCCATCCAATCGGTCGTCAGAACGATTCTTCTTCCTGTAGCTCTTTGTGGTTAGCTGACACAGTGCCGGTCATATGCTGGTTTCCACATGGGATGAATTAGGCTTAGTTGCCGCAGGCAAGCTAGGTTGGCAGAACCTGGTTACTGCATACAGTAGTTGTGATCTGTGCATTAGGTAAGTCATGACAGCAGAAATCTTAGGCGTCCTGCAGGCCTTTGAATTGGAGTTCTACAGAGTTGTGACTACTTGACATAGGCCCATGGGAGCTCCACAGTATGCGGAAACTCAAAGGACCTTTGGTGAAAGGGGCAAGAAGAGAGCAAGGGGTTGCTGTTGCTCACTTTTATTCAACTGGTGGGAGGAAGGGTATCTTCTCACAGGTGGTATGTAACAAAGATGAAGAATTCTGTGCACACAGATGACATCAGATGCGGTTTACATTCAAAGCGACAATCATTATTTACAGATGGATTGTACAGACTGACTGAGAGTACCTACATCCCCCTGCTTCTAAGAGGAGTCGTTGAATCCTCCTTGGAAGTACATGGTTACTGAGACAGTCTGTTGTCAAATCAGTCTCTGCAAGGGAAGGGTTGGTCCATTTAGGTACATTTTATCAGCATGTCACCGAGGCAGTCGATGGGAGCTGACAGTGTCACAATGCTGAAAAACACTTAGGCAATTCACAGGACTGTCAAACATGCAAACAGTTCATAACGAAGTGAAAAAACATTAATTCATCCTGGCATTCATAATCAATTAACTACCTAGCCTAAAATGCCTGGCATAACACACAATGTAAAACTCTAGGTATAAAAAAAGTGAAAAGCATGGACACAGAACATACAAAAACCTTGATAAAGGGTTAGTTTGAGTGTTAGTTCAGGTGTCTGGATTGTGGAACACCAAGAGTTATGACCCAGCCACTGAGGGATCCAGATGATGATTAGCTTTAGGATTCTAAAAGGTCAAATTGTAAGGTTTAAATTAGTTCAAATTGGATTAAAATGTTTTGCGCCCTTCAGACAGTGGCTACTGTCAAGGGGCATCATCTGACTTGCAAAAGGCGGTGGGGCCCCCTTCAAGCAATAGGATAAGGCCTATTGCAGTCAAACAGGACAGTGTTCTTTAAAAGCATTGATCTGGTGGCTGTGTCAACAGAAGCAGAAAAGTGTGACCCAGAAGGAAGTGTACCAGCTTTGCTATACATCTGCAGTTCATGAGGGAAAGGTGTGGAAGGTTAGTAGGATTACACAAACAAAGATTGCACTGCAGACATGGTTGGCAAATAGAAGGGTAGGTTCAATTTTTGATTTTTGATTTTTAAAAAAGGCTATACAAAGCCCTGACCTGAATCCCATAGAAAATTTGTGGACTGAACTGAAAAAGCGTGTCCGAGCAAGGAGGCCCACAAACCTGACTGAGTTACACCAGTTCTACCAGGAGGAATGGGCATAAATTCCGGCAAAGTATTGTGAGAAGCTTGTGGAAGGCTACCCTGTTTGGATTAAAGTTAAGCAATTAAAAGGCAATGGCACCAAATACTAACAAAGTGTATGTAAACTTTTGATCCACTGAAAATCTGATATACGTAAAAGCTTAAATAAAATAGTCTCTCAGTTATATTTTGAAATGACCTATGGAAATAAAGTAGATACTCTAATTGACTTAACACAGTAAATGTATGGTAAAATGAAATGTGTGGAGTTCTGAAAAATTGAGTTTGAATATCTTTAGCCTAGCTGTATGTAAACTTTTGGCCTCAATTGTACATAATCCTCTCACAAGCATGATCCATAGTAATTATTATAGGAGTAGTTCAAAATTGACAGCCATTTTTCAGAAGGGGATCCAGGGAAAATCTAGGCTTTCCAGCCTACCTGGATGGACTCTGTCTTTTCTATTCATCTGTAATTGAGTCCAGTCCGCCAAGTTACGCCTTGGCGGGGCGGCATGCCCCATACCAATACAGCAAGGAGAGTTTGCCACTTTTCAGTGTTCCCTATACAGAAATAACTGCAATGACCACAGACTGCCAGCCCTTAAAAACATTAATGTATCTACCTTCTGACCCCACTTCATCAGACAGAATTCACAAACTACTTCACACATCCACACAATAATCCCCCCCAGATTTAGGGGATTTTGCATTTTTTCCTTCTTCTTCTTCTTTTTCCTGCCTGATTACCATCATCACATATGCTCCAAGCCCACAAATAATATGTCTCCCCATTGGACATTTAAGGTACATCAGCCAATTAAAACATTGAGTGCACACACAAAATGACATAAATTGAAGTGCACTCATTTAAAACAGCAAAACTTTGCTCTTCCTATGTCTCCTTCATAAGTAGCTCACCGGGTATCGTGCCTACCTGTGACAATTTGTCCAGCTAGGTTCGAATCCCTCTTCAGACTCATGAAAACCTCTCACTCATCACACTGCCTTGCTGGGTAACTAAAAATAAAACATTTTAAGTATTGCTTTTGCATCTATATAATCTTTGCAGGAAACTCATTTCTATTACAAATAAAATAAACCCACACTTTACAGACTTCCGCTTTCGGCATTTTAACCGAGTTTACCATTAGCTACCTTGCTAACAATTCATTGGTTGCATGTACAAAATGACATCTATAGAAGTGCACTCATTTAAAAAAGCAAAACTTTGTTGTTTGAATGTCTCCTTCAGTAGTAGTCCACCCAGTAGCGCGTCTGCCTGCAACAATTTTGGATGAGTGACAGGCTAGTTTCGAATCTACTCTCAGACTCATTAAAACCTCTCACTCATTACACTGCCTTGTTTTTGCAGCCATTTTTAATGCGTTTAAATAATACCTCAAATATTTGTTCTATGTGCACAAAGATCTTATTTCTCTCTAAGTTTGCCCACAAATTTGTTTATATCACTGTTAGCTAGCTTTCTCCTTTGTCAAGATAATCCATCTCCTGCACAGGTGTGGCGTATCAATTTGCACGGCCCCATGTTGCAAGGATCTGTACACAATTCCTCGAAGCTGAAAATGTCCCAGTTCTTCCATGGCCTGCATACTCACCAGATATGTCACCCATTGAGCATGTTTGGGATACTCTGGACTTGCACATATGACAGCGTGTTCCAGTTCCCACCAATGTCCAACAACTTCGTACAGCTATTTAAGAGGAGTGGGCAATATTCCACAGGCTACAATCAACAATTTCATCAATTCAATGCGAAGGAGATGTGTTGCGTTGCATGAGGCAAATGGTGGTCACACAAGATCTGATCGGTATTCTATTCATTTCATGATATCTTCTTTTTTGGGGAATCTGTGACTAACAAATGCATATCTGTATCCCCAATCACATGAAATCAATAGATAAGTGCTTAATTAATCTATTTCAGTTGACTGATTTACATTTATTACCTCTGAACTCAATAAAATCTTTGAAATTGATGTGTTGCATTTATATTTTTGTTCAGTGTGAAAATAAAATAAATAAAATACACCCATGCTTTAGAGAGTTCCACTTTTGGCATTTTGACTGAGTTTAGCTAAAACCCAGCCACTGGGGATGCGCAAGGAAGGGGATCCGGCGTAAAAACATATGCCAAATCAAATACGCGGATCTGATCCACTGTGGCGACCCCTAACGGGAACAGCGAAAGCATAATAATAAGAAGAAGACCAAGTTTAGCTACATTACTAACGACACGACAGACCGAGTGTATACCGTTAATACTGCAGATGGCTGTGAAATTAATAAGCATTAAAATCAGTATTGCACTTTGGTCCGATTGGTAATATTACTGGTCGTATAAAAACAGTCGCAAGATAATGACTTCTTCACGGCAGGTATGTAAATTTAAAATGGACTGCTCTGCCATTTCTGCTGTTCCATACCTTTTTAACTAGGCTACTGTTGCTACTGTACAATGCCATATTTCTACATTAAGGTTAGTTAGCCCTATATCCTCTAACAACATACAGATGATTGGTAGATCTTTTGTGTATAATAGCTCATTAAAAACGCTTCCATTTTAAAATATGAATTACATTTAATTTATTTATCATTCATGGTAAAGGAAAAATGACTGAATCATGCCTATGTGTTTCTTTCAGCTAGAATGTGTGTTAGCATGCATGTATGTGTATGCATGTCTCTCATAGCCTACACTTATATTAATTACTATTATCAGGGGTTAAATTGGGGGTGGACGCGGGTGGATGGCGTCCACCCACCTTTGGTAAATAAATAAATCATTTTGACCAGCAGTTTTACAAATACCTATGACAATCCAGCCCATTTTTCGTAGGCTCCAGTCCATGTGTTCCCTCCAGTCAGTTACTCGCTCAACCAATCAAAAATCCGAAGAAAGAAAACTCAGGAGGAACAGTCGTTTATATAGACAGGCACAGAAAGAAAAATATCGCTGATTGTCTTGATTGTTTGAAAGTGGACGCGGTAGGTAATTTCATTAACATATTTCATCTATGCAACATTTTAAAGAGAGATGAATAAACAGCCCCCACAAACGTCGGCTATTATTAACAGCAACTTTGATTGCTTGAGCAAAATCAGCAGGTTGCTGGTCAGCAGCTAAGCTAGGATTGAATATTTCCCACATACATAATGTTTTATTCAGCAGTGACTGATGAGCTGAAAATTGGTGGGGCGCAAAACTTTCCTTTAAACTAATCATTGATCTCAACCTGTTTTCATTAGTAATTTTTCCTTTATTATCAAGCGCGCCAATGATCAGACTAATCAAATGGCAAGTAGCCTAACACACAGCGTCTTCATACTGTGTTAGGGGGATTAAATCATAAATTCAATTTATCCGTTAAAAATCTGTTTTAATCACCAAGTAGTCTACACTTAACAAACAAGATACACCAGTCTGTTATCTACCGTGTTAGCTTTCAGAATAACCAGCAAAAACAAAACCTGCACTTCAATTTTGTTTACAATCTACGCATTGCAGATATTTGCCATGAATTCGAGTGCGGAGAAGGAAGTGCATGTATCCATAAATAATGTTGATTAAAAAGTGCACAATTTCGTACTGCAAATGAAAATAAATGTAGGCTATAAGGCCTAGGCTACTCGCTAAAACTGCCTATTTGGGGAGAGCTGGCTATATATAGCCGCGTTTCCACCAAAATTACCCGGAACTTTCAGTCCCAGGAACTACTTTACCAGGAACTAAAAGGTTCCTTCAGCCAATGGTTGTCTGCGTTTCCACCGGGGTCTACAGTACCGCGAAGATTAGGCAAATTAGCCCACTGACGTTGTCGTCGGTCCATCTGTCATATGATTTCTTCTGTAACCCCATACTACCACCGAAGTAGCCTACATTATTTTCTAATAACCGGGACAGCCCGGAGGGGTTTATTCCACTTATATACAACGGGTTACCAACAATGACTATATATGGTTACTTTTGTATTTATTGATTTTCATATATCCTCTCAAACACATTCATTAACAGCAGAAACATGCACACGTTGTAAACACTTTGCTGTTTTATTACTTTCTCGTTGTCAATTCCATATAGGCTAATCGCAAAATGACAAGAATAGAACGAAAACTCGGACTTGCGTGAAAATGTAAATTAGTAGGCTAGTGGTACAGCCACCGTTTGCTTTCCTTCGAAGTTACTGCTAGCCGAGCAGCGAAGTGTGCCCTCCAGATGCGAACCATGCACCGTAAATGAGTCCATAGTCTTCCTGGTCTTTTCGTGGAATTGAAAAATGGCAGTAAAATTGAGTAAAATTACGGCAGTCTGAAAAAGCTAAAGCGAAGATTACTAGAATTAACCTGTTATTTTACCCGGATAAAAAGTGCGTAAGGTGATTTCCAGTTTGCTTGTACTGTATCACCAATGTTAATTATGCAGAACTACCGCATACCTCACATAACTGTATCAAACGTATTGAGTCAATTACAACGGGCTAACAAAGAAAATCCGGAAGAAAATATTCAGCAACCGAATTAATCCGTTTGAATGTTTTGGTAGCCTACGTAATATGCTGTCCCAGCACGAATGCTTAGCATTTTATAAAACGAATACTAAAGCAAGAAAAGAACAGAAGAGCACACGTTATAATTCCAAGACGTTGACAGGTTATAACCAAAAGTAGGCTACTGCGCCGCATAACATAAAAGTTTGATTTGAAGTTATTATGAAAATAAATTGGTTTGCCGCTGCATATTTTCAAACATGGCGGGTAATGGCGGAAAATAAATACAACACAAATGCTACGAGTACTCGACCAATCAGAAATGTTCAGCGCTGCAAGCTCCACCCAAAAGGTTCCTGTACTTTCGGAAAGTACTACCCCCCGAGCAGGAACGTTTTGGGGGGTAAAACAAAGCCCCCAGAACTAAATTTAGACCCTAGTTCCTGCGGTGGAAACGCACTGAGTTCCTCAAAAGGTTCCTAGTTCCGGGGTATAGTTCCTGCGGTGGAAACGCGGCTTATGATAGTATTGCTATTGAGTAACCTATTTTGTGGATTAATTGCATTGATACTCAAGGAAAACCAGGGGAAGATTCCGCCACTGCTTAGTGATTAAAACTGATTTTTCTAAATCGCATTTATCATTTAATCTCCCTAACACAATGCGAAGAAGCTGTGTGTCCCTTTCCAATTGCTTAGTCAGATCGTTTGCATGCTTGTTAATTACTGAAAATTAATTAAAACAGTTTGAGATCAATGATTAGTTTAAAGGAAAGTTTTGCGCATCACCAATTTTCAGCTCACCAGTCGCCGCTGGTTTTATTTTGTTTCAATTCGACAGTTTAAGAAAGATGGATAAAGGAGGAAGAAAGGGAGGACAAAAGAGGAGGATGACCGATTATTTTCGTTGGTAAAAAAACATTCTCAGCATTAATGACACTCAATAAACTTATTTAATAAGTTTAAATATTTTATGTAAAAGCTTGCATCAATAGTATACATTCTTTTTAAAACACAGTTTTCCTTAATTACAATTATGTGCGCAATACATTTAAGATACAACTATTTTGAGCTGAGACATTCATTGGTTTGTACCTTTTTTCACCCACCTCCCACCGGATCTCAGGGTCCACCCACCTCCCAAATCCCAATTTAACCCCTGACTATTATCACTAACTCATAACAAACAGTTCTTTTATATTTCGATCTGATGAAAAATATGTTTTCAATGTACAAAAATGCCAAGTTACTCACACATACAAAGCATATCTAAAGCACTAATGGTGCTTTTATTTATAGTCATTCATTTAAATCTAGGCCTGCCATTAAAATTATTGATATCTTAATTGTGCCAAGTTACATGAAACAATATTGGTTATCTTAGCTCACACAAATTAAACAATTTGTATTCCAAAGCAATGCTACCCAATGTTTTCTAATTTCTTTCAAGTAACTTGGCCCTAAACTAGTAACTTTAAACTAAACTTATGGTACATGCAAAGAACCAAAACAGAGGTAATAATACTAAGTCCCCAGATACCCTGAGATAAACCATCCCCAAGGAACAGAAAGTTGTTGCTGTTTCTGCATTGTGATATTGGGGTTCAATACCCAGCTAGCAAGTGCAGGAACAGAGGTTTTAGTGGTGACATCAGAAGTGACTAGAATCCAAAAGTGGTGAAAGTACCAGCTGGATTAGTTCTAGTACAAAACTTCTCAGATACTTTAGTTTAACCCCTTAGCGCATGTGCCAAATCTGGCAAGGCAAAAATGTACATAAGTAATGATACATCAAAATTACATCAAATAATTGTGAGAGTTGTATGTATATTTTAAAAATTTGAATTGGTCTCTTAGATGAACAGTTGTGTATGAGTTACTGTATAGAACTTTAACAACACCCAGTGGAAATGTACCTCATACTTTCAATGCATAGTGTGCGTAAAATGTGTGTGTGTGTGTGCATGTATCCTAGTCTTCCATTATGCAGAAGATGATTCAAAATGATGATCTTTGGACTTAAGCATTCTGAGCACTCTAGTCTGGCCCATTATAAACAGTTGTGTGGCTGCACATAATGTGTGTGTGCGTGTGCGTGTGCGTGTGCGTGTATGTACGTGCGGCACATGTGTGTGTGAATGTCTGAATGTGATTAAAGGCCAAATCTAATCAAGGGTTTGACAAATTTCTTTCCAGACTGACACTGCAATCTCCTTGTGCCGTTTGGTCACTGGTACAGGCTCAGGGATAAGTCCTATTACTTTCACGGATTGATACCAGATTATGTCATCTCTCTCTGGCTAATAGAATCGATTGTTACCTATGGACCAATTGTTACCTATGCGGCTCATTGTTTTAACAAGAGCACCGCTGTAACCATCAATATCTTGAATGATGCCCAGGTACACATCTCCGTCATAATTGACGGCACACCACTGACCTATACCCTGCTGGCGGCTCATTGTTTTAACAAGAGCACCGCTGTAACCATCAATATCTTGAATGATGCCCAGGTACACATCTCCGTCATAATTGACGGCACACCACTGACCATACCCTGCTGGCGACTTTTACATCTGCCCTCACGTCTGCAAAAGCCTCTTTTTTCCAATCCAAGATCAGCGCATGTGTCTCTAATCCACGTAAACTATTCTCCACCTTCTCTTCCATCCTCATTCCTCCTCCACCCCCACCTCCCTCTTCCCTCTCCGCAGATGACTTTCTGGCCGCCTTTGAAGGAAAGGTGGCTACAATCCGGAACTCCTTCACCCATCCAGTGAGCCCCCCAACCCCCCAGGACAACCCCACAGCCACACTGACCTCCTTTGAAATGCTGGAGGACTCCGATGTATTACAACTCATCACCTCTCATCGCGCAACCACCTGTCCACTTGACCCCATCCCATCTAAAGTTCTCCAATCTATCTCCAGCGAGCTCCTTCCCTATCTGTCTTCCATTGTTAATTCCTCTCTCTCCTCTGGTCATGTTCCCTCTGTTTTTAAGACGGCTCGTGTTACCCCACTACTCAAAAAACCCACCTTAGACCCCTCCGATGTAGCAAATTATCGACCCGTATCCCTTCTACCCTTTCTGTCCAAAACCCTCGAATGAGCAGTTCTTAAACAATTAACCTCTTTTCTCCATCAGAACAACCTGCTAGACCCTCACCAGTCTGGCTTCCGATCTGGGCACTCAACAGAGACTGCACTCCTAGCTGTGACGGAGGCACTTGCCACTGCAAGAGCCTCACGCCTTTCCTCTGTCCTGATCCTTCTTGACCTGTCTGCAGCTTTTGACACGGTCAACCATAAAATACTCCTCTCCACCTTGGCTGGGATGGGAATTGCCGGGACTGCCCTGTATTGGTTCGCTTCCTATCTTGCAGATAGGACCTACCGGGTCACCTGGAAGGGGTCTGACTCTGCTTCTCATCCACTTGTTACGGGAGTGCCGCAGGGATCTGTACTGGGTCCTCTGCTGTTCTCCTTATACACCAGATCTCTTGGTTCAGTCATTAATTAACATGGTTTTTCCTATCATTGTTATGCAGATGACACACAACTCTTCTTTTCTTTCCCCCCCTCGGCCACACTGGTCAATGATAAGATCTCTTCCTGCCTGGCTGACATCTCCACCTGGATGGCCAGCCACCATCTGAAGCTCAACCTCAACAAAACTGAGCTGCTCTTCTTCCCGTACAAGACCTCCTTGCTTCGTGAACTCTCAATCACGGTTGATGGCACCACAGTGACTGCCTCTCACTCTGCCAAGAGCTTGGGGGTGGTCCTGGATGACCAACTGGACCTCAAGGAGCACATCAAGGCAACATCAAGGTCCTGCAGATTCCTCCCATACAACATCAGGAGGATTCGACCATACCTGACGACGCACTCCACCCAGCTGCTCGTCCAGGCTACGGTGACCTCTCGCCTTGATTACTGCAACTCTCTCCTTGCAAACCTGCCAGCTTGTGCCATACAGCCACTACAGATGATTCAGAATGCCGCTGCCCGGCTCATCTACAACCTCCCCAAATTCTCCCACGTCACTCCTCTGCTGCGATCACTTCACTGGCTACCGGTCGCTGCCAGGATCCGATTCAAAGCCCTGACCCTTGCCTACACTGCTGCCAACAGGACAGCCCCCATCTACTTGCAGGACATGACTCAATTCTATGTGCCTGCTCGACCACTCCGCTCTGCAGCAGCAGGGCGTCTTGTAACCCCTCCCATCCGCCCAATGGGATCACAGAGCTTCTCCACCCTAGCTCCCCAGTGGTGGAACGAACTCCCCGTCCCTCTCCGAACCTCCCCCTCACTATCCATCTTCCGCCGTGGCCTGAAGACTCATCTCTTCAGACTATACCTAGAATAACCACCACCATGCTGTGTATATATATATTTAAAAAAAAAAAAAAAAAAAACCTTTTTCCTGTCACTTGTTACATGTTGCCCCATCCCTGCACTTCTTGGTAAATTGTATTTGTCCTAATACTCTAGCTTAATCTTCTGCCTGGTTTGGCTTTGCAGATGTTAGACCAGGATAGTGTTCATTGTTCTCGGCTAGAAATAGCTGTACAAAATAAGTAATTGTACCTTACTGAACCCGTGTTCAGCAGTTGTCTACGATCATGAAAATGCACTTCTTGTACGTCGCTTTGGATAAAAGCGTCTGCCAAATGAATGTAATGTAATGTAACCTTATAAGTCCCTCGTGTAAGTCCGGAATGAGCTGCAGACCTAAATTGTGGGATGTGTTAGGATGTGATGTGCTGGTTGAGGGGCAAGCTTCCTCCCATGGCTGAAACATTGCGGTTTCTGGATTTAATTAATATATAAACATAGTATTACACATATCTATTTTTACAATCCATATTTGTGCCCTATCAACATAGATAGCTCGGGTTTATGTGTTAACACAATGCCTTTCTCATTTCCACCACACTCTTGTCTTTTCCACCACAGAGGGAAGTGTGGTGGAAATGACTGTGGTGGAAATGACATTTCTACAGTATTTTGTGAAAAACTTCAAGGTAGCTTGACATATTAGCTTTGATTTGATAGCTAGCATATGATGCATGCAAAATACACTTATTTAACTTAAAAAATCTATCCTCTTACAAACTTCCATGAAGGTACAGCATGTTTGGAAATGACATACAATAAAAATATTGTCTGTTCAAGCAATATTTACCTTGATTTTTCTTCAATAGCTGTACATGAAAATACACATCTCCTCCATATCAGACATGTGCTCCGTTGCCACTGTCTAGTTCCTTAACAACCACCTAAACCATCTCTCATACAGACTTTTTAAAGGGAAATTACATTGCTGTGGTGGAAATGATGGTGATACTGTGTGACAACTATATTTTGTGTAAAAAATAATATTGACAACTGTCTCACATTAAATACTAAAATGTTATTTTATTATTTGAGTATTACTTTGTTCAGGAACATTAAATGTTTTCATATAAATTATATTTTTACACTTTATTTACATTGTTTAATTTTAAAAGTCTGAGTGTGGGACAAGGGCAAAACAGTGATATTGAAGCCTATAAGGCTGTTGAAAAGTAAGAAAAAATCATAATGGACACATGGTAAAAGGTTTCTAAGATGGTTTCATTGTTAATTTAACAAAGAGAGAGGGAATTGTACAAAATTATATGTATTTTTAAAAATATGACCAAAGGACATGAAAGTGCTTGTAGTCTAAGAACCACTCTTAAAACTCCAGATGTGAACGGCTCAATGACGTGACGTGTGTTTTTTGTGTCCAAATCCAATATTTTCATTAATAAACAATAACTGTATGCTAACATTATATGAAATAACTCTCCTTTATCTCCTCTGTTTAATAACACATCTATTGATGTTGAAAAATTAAAATTTTTTGAGTTTTATCGTTTTTAAGTGCTAAATGTCAGTCAGTGTAACCTGTCCGAACCTAAATTCAAACAACAAAAATGCTATAAAAATATTTAAAACTACAATAAAACTATTAATTAAATATTTTGGCTTAATTTTATATGGGTCTGTTATTATATAAAAAGATGTGTTACTGTAGTTATATTTTCAAATGATTCCATTACTTAAAACACTTTTGTCCCAAAAATGGATTTCACCCAATATCAGTTGGTATAACCTATATCAAGAAGCCATTTTAAATCATGTGATTACATATATTAATCAACATTTAATGACACTGCATTGTCTCCAGTAGGCTACTCACAACTTGTGTCTCCATATCGTCCCTTTGCTAACAAGAATATTGGGCCTCATTCACCAATATAAAAGTTTTTTCTTAAATTTGTTCTTGAGAAAGGTCCTAAGAAAAGTCTACGTCAGATTCACAACGTGTTCTTAAACCGCAGAATTGTTCGCACGTGTTCTTAAAATGATGAATCCCACTGTCCTCGTAAATGGAAAGCGCATGCCAGTTGTTCCTAATTAGCATAGGTAAACGCCCTGCCAATCCCCATAAAAGGCCATGAGACTGCAGGGCCGTGTGCACACACAGAAATAGAAAAGAAAAGTTGAGAGCGAAGCATAGACCGTATAAAAATATGGACGAAGTGATTCATGACGTCACCCACTGATTTTCTATGGTTAGTGCTCGCTGGCGCATGAAGCCCAAACTTGGGCATAGCCACATTGCCCGTTGCAACCAACGCAAGCGCAGTGGAGCGAAAGACTGGAGTCCACAACTACAGGAAAATCCACCCCGACTACATGGTAATTAGACACGCCCACACCTGGACAACAAGTGTAGCCTTGCAGCCACACAACCGTACTGTCATAACATTTTAAAAAAGTTAACTGTGCAAGATACGTTTAGTGTTAAGATATTTACATAGAAAAATAGATGAAACAGATCACTAGCTAACTAGCTAGCTAATTATATAGACAGATAGATAACAGAACTCTAGATAGCTAGACAGATATATCACGAGATAACTAGCTAGCAAGTTAGTTAGATAGACAGATAGATCGATAGCAAGACAGTAAGCTTGCTCCCCCTAGCTAAGTAAATCCCGCTAGCTTGTCTTCTTAAAGAAGCTTCAAAACTGCTTAGAAATCTGATTTCACCAACAACATATACAAATTATAAAAGACGAGACTTTATGAGAATCAACTGAAACCCCAAAATGGTCACAAATCGCGTTTTGACAAGGAACCTTGTTTATCTGAAAATGTCTCAAATGTATTAACCGAAAGAACTGGAGAGAAGATTCCTTAGAATAGCAGTTAGTACAGTTGAGCGCAGCACACAACATTTTTGGACCTTGGACTTTTAAATGGTGAGATCATATGTAGCTAGCTAATCGGAATAAAACGTCACAGCATCACACCTGCCGCTGAAGCACTCTGCCTGGCTGCGAGGATGGGGAAATCCTTATACGGTCACACGGTAGTAGGACAAGCCACACTGCACGCACTGAAATTAACCCAGATTTGGGAATTTTGGTGGAATTATTTTTAAAAAATCAGACCCAGGGGAGACATTAGGCCTATAAGGGATGGGATTAACTAGTTAAACCATCATTTCTTGAGTAAAAATTTTATTGACTTTATATTTCCTCAGAGAAAATTGATCTCTTTTCAGGCTTTCCTCTTTGGCTTAACATTGGGTGGGCGGGGTTTCAAGTTCTTTTTGCAACCAGGCGTTGCAGTTCAGGCAGTAGCCACTGGGGTAAAAGGCTTCACTTGTAGAGGTGAGTTGTTGCCCCTTGGAGCGAAGTCAATGATGTCGAAACGAAAATCTAAAGATGGTGGAGCACCGGACTCCAAATGTAAGAAAAACTTCAGTAGTTCTGAAGTGGAAGTATTGCTGCAGGAAGTGAACAGCAAACGACCTGTCATATTTAGTAGCGTCAGTAGTGAATATAAAATAACACAAAAAAAGATGCATGGGATGCTATTACTCGTTCAGTGAACGCTGTATCCGGAGAAGGGCGCACAACTGATGAACTAAAAAAAATGGTTTGATGTCAAATCTGAGGCAAAAAAAAAAAGCTTTAATTAATGTCACATTAATGCCGCTAATTAAATGAACCGGCAGTAAACTGCATCAGAGTAAACTCGTCGCTGCACAAAACACTGTACAAAAAATGTATTGCCAGTCATGTTTGGTGTCACCCCCTAGTGACGTTCTCTTCTTCAACATGTCCATGTGTTTAAAAAGCGTTACTTAAGTGCTTAATTTGTATTCAAAATTTAAACATTTGCTTTTGCAGTATAGACCAAACATTGCATAATTGAAACCCCCCAAAATTAAAGGTCACTGCAATGGTTTGATTTTTATCATTTATTTACAAATGAACTCCCGCTGAGGCAATCACCCTCTGAGGCGGAACCTGGCACCTTAATGCTTTGTAAAATAATGAAAAATATTATAAATTATAAAAATATTATTGTAATTTAAATCCTATAATATTATACAACTGCCGAATTGAAGAAAACACAATAACCAATTCTTTTACACAAACTTACAGCACTTAATGTGCGTAAGTGTGCTCTTGAGTGTGCGTAGATTCTGTTCTTACCTAAAAACAAATCCCAAATAAGAAAACATTGGTGAATGTCAGAATCTTCGTGAAAAAAAAAGAAAATTCTTCTTAAGAATAGTTGGTGAATGAGGCCCGTTGTCGTTAGAAGGCATAGGAAATGTATGGGCTTCCTATAAGTGACCAATCATACCAGTGAACATATTAGCATAAATCTCCACCTCATCCTCGCCCCCAACTGTACCCCGCGCGAGGAGAAAGTGGCTCGTCGCGAGCGAGTAGAACCAGCTCGCGCGCGGCTCAGGCTCATTGTTTTACTCTCGGTGTTGGAATTTCCACGCATGAAAGTGGTAACTGTGCTCACGCAGTGAATATCTGCTGATTATTTGCATTAAATTGACGCCATATTCAAAGTCCTTAAATACAAAGCTGCGCGTAGGCTATATAATACATCTGCGTGACCGCCGTAGTGCATAGCACGAATGTCGTTTTTATTAGTCATAGCGGTTTTGGTTGATTATTGGCGAATTTAGCGTATTAAACTGGCGATATGCAAGCAGACTGCATTTCCCTGACAGCGCTGTGTTCAACAACGAACCAGCCTGCCTTTTTAATACGTTCACAAGCGACTGTTTGCGGCAGGGCAGGGTGATGGATGCAGAAGGCGATCTCATCGGCCCACGCGTAAATTGTTTCCAATTCCACAAAGTTTGTCTTAGAAGGACTGCTTAATGATTGCTATGTCAGGAATTCTGAAATATACGATCAACAACAAACAGTTTTTAAAAAATGGATGACACGCCCTCTGCGGCCGATTGCAGGAGTGTCTTCGGTCACCACGAAGCGAAATCGTCTCTGTTATTTGCAATGTCCTTAAATACAAAGCTGCGCATCCATAATACACCTGCGTGACCGCCGTAGTGCATAGAATGAATGTCGTTTTTATTAGTCATAGCGGTTTTGGTTGCTTATTGGCGAATTTAACGTATTAAAGCAGGGTTAGGAAATAGGATTTCAATGTTTAAATGAAATGATTAAAATGACATGAACTGCACACTCCATTCCTGTACGTGGCAATATGTATGTTTATCCTTGTTTGTACTTCCGCAAAAATATCAAGGAAGAGGAAGAAAAAACTCTGAACTGTTTGTCGGCAGCGGACCAGAGATTGCCCGTGAAGCTTATAAACACCAGTGGTTACTTGAGATATTGCAGTTTAATAAGCCTCTGCAAATGTCTCAATTGAAGTCCATTCAGAACTATGAATTTACCCTGGCCAAATTAAATTATTTTGAACAGTAAGCTCTAAAATGTCTTCACATCTAACTAATTACTGTCAAGGCAAGAAGATATAAGATTTATTCTTAGAGTATATAATGTCTTGAGACAGCGATGCCAATAGAAACCTATGGGGGGAGCGCACATAGACATGCATAATATAACTAGACAGGAATGCACTCCATCAGCCAACCTAGGCAAAAAGAACCACACCCTTCTCTCATCTCAATGGGAGCGCATCAGAACCAGGAAGTACAATTTTTTCGCTCAACAGATATGCTCAGTTGTGCTCCTAAATCACGTGTAGGCTACAACGAGGATAGTGCAGACATTGGCTAAAATAAATAAATAAAAAATTCATATATTTGTCTGTGGTAGGAAAAAAATATTTTACCTCAGAAAAATGATTAGTGATAAAAAATAAGGGATTTTTCTTCAAAATATTATGCATGGCATAAACATCAATATTTGAGTGGAAATATTTAGTTTTTGCTGCCTAAAATGAATGGAGTCCAATGGGGAAACTTGCTTTTTGTGCAAAAATCATAGATATCAGCAGAGGGCGACACTACATCCAGTGCTGAGGTTGAGAACCGAAAGCTGGTCCCTTGGATTTATTTCATTCCAATTTTGTCTGCATGGTTTTATGTCACAATGCGTGCACGTGCTTAAACGTGCACACCCACGCATGAATGAGTCTGACACTGATTGACTCATCGATGCTGAAAAGGGTTGAACTGATGCCTGCACAAGAACCGCTGTATCAGAATACGTCGAGTATTAAACCTTGACCTAGGATTACATGAATCCACCGCCATTGCTGTTTTAATTATACTGATATTATTACAATTAATATTACTCATAATAATGTTACCTAGGGTGGCACGGTATTGCATTGGGTAGCACTGTTGCCTCACAGCAAGAAGGTTGTGGATTCAAATCTCGGCTTGGGACCTTTCTGTGTGGAGTTTGCATGCTCTCCCCGTATCCGCATGGGTTTCCTATGGATACTCCCATTGACAGCTAAAATGAAATACTTCTACTCAAATATTGATATAAACTATGTGCATTATATTAGAAAGAAAAAAGACTTATTTTTCTGAGGTAAAGTTTTTTTCACCCCTACAACACAGACAAAGACATGCTTTTTTAAAATTATTATTTATTTTAGCCTATCTCATATTTTCGTGTTCTAGTTGGTATGTTTACGGCAGAAAGTTAAGAGAACCTGCATAGCTAACATGGAATTTAACCTTAGGTTAGGTATAGGCCTGCTTGCTAGGATTAGGCAGAATCTTTTAACCACTTTTAACCACTCCAGCACAGTAGGTGGCCGTGTATGCACCTGAGAAGAAAAAAAAACTGGGAGCACTGTTAAAGATGCTTTTGGGAAATGTGGTGTTCAGACATCTGTTTAGCTTCCTTTGGGAAACAGGACTAGTTAGCAGGGTGTAGAATTAGTTATTTATTTTATAGTGTAGTTGCTTTTCTGTTAAGATACTGATTTCTGGTTTAGTTGAGTTTGGGTATATTTATTATATTCTACTGTAATATAATTTTATTTATTTATTTATTTATTTATAATAATACTAATAACAATAATAATAATAATTATTATTATTTTATTTTTATTTATCATAATGTCACAGCTGTCTTTGGGTCACACTCCAGCCCAGTAGGTAGCGGTAATGCACCAATGCTGGTTTTCCAGCAGCCAAGAAGAAGAAGAAGAAGAAGAAGTAGAAGAAGAAGAAGAAGAAGAAGTAGAAGAAGAAGAAGAAGAAGAAGTAGAAGAAGAAGAAGAAGAAGATTATTTCGGAGGGAGATTCAACTTTTTCCGACGAGTAACTTTTAGAAGTAGCTGTCCGACTAACAAACAATTCATATTTCTTAGGAATACATACCTCAAACATGGAGTTCAACAGTGACATTCAGTCGGTTTTGAAAGGGGGATTCCACTGCAAGCTTTGTGATACTAATGTACCCAACAGTAAGTTTCGCTGCCTAGGATTACCTATGCCATTTGTTTACCGAGCTAGCTAACACATGCTCAGACAGCGTTAATGACAACAGATGTTAAAGTGCTTTGAATAATAGTCTAGTTGATAAATCCGAATATATACGAAAGTAATGACAGAAAACGTATTGCCTTCTCTAGCTATAGGTAGCTAACAATATGACGTCCCAGTGCTTTGAAACGTGTAAGTGGCTAGTAGCTAACGATTGTTTTCTTTTGACATCCCGTAAATATAACGCTTTCTGTTGCCTTAAAAGGGATAGTTCACGTTCTTGAGAGTTTTGTGAAATCTGGCTAAGTTATGTCAGCTATAGGTTGTGTTCGAGGCCGCATACTTGGATACACATTACGTTAGGATGTACTGTGTGCTCCGTTAGCTTCATGAGTGAGTATATCTCAAACTCCTGGGGACTAGTCCTGCATGTGCTGGTTTTCGTTCAAATCACAATTGTAATCCCATAATTTTAACAGGCTGTTTTTAGGTAAGTTTCATGTTTAGGTGGATTATTTACCCTCTTAAACCAAATTTGGTCAGAAATAGATACGCATGTTATGAATACATGCTCACTTTTCGTCGCAGTATGGAGAGTACGGATGTTATGCGGTTTAGGGCTTTGGTTAAGTTCGAAACCGAATAATAATTTACTACATACAATACAACGTTAGCACGTTTTGTGTACAACAGATGTTAGTATTAGTAGCTAGTTGCCATCACGAGGTCTTGGAATTGAGTATACTTAACCGTGCCACGGACCTGCGTCCCTTAAAAAAACAACAACAACAAAAAAAAAAACCTTGTGAACGCAGTAACCTTACAAAGAAAATTCATTGGATTTACAGAATTTAACTAAATATTTGTGACACCATTAATGTATTTTTATCCATGGCCACAACAAAGGAAAATATTTATACGTGCTGCAGGATAATTTATCATTTAATGGAGCCTAACTGTTGTCAGTTTCTGTGCAAATAATGCACTTGTGGTCATTACTGTCCTCATGCATATTTAGTGGGCTGGAACCTAAAAAACCTAGCCTGTTCGTGCTCTTTATTAAGTAGGCTAGCTTGATAGGTCCCACAGTCCAAAGTTGCAGTTGGCTAATTGGACACTCTAAATTGTCATAGGTATGGATGTGTGAGTGAATTGCATGTGGGCCCTCCAATTGGATTGGCACCCTGTTCAAGGTGTATCCCTCCATCTCCCCCACTACATGCAGGGATAGGCTTCCCTATGATCCTGACCAGTGAAATAACTTAAAACAACAAATATCAGCTATTAACCATAAAAACAAGCACAAACTGTGCAATTTTTTTTCTTTTATAAAAATGGGCAGTATCTATCTTAGAGATTGGCCATGCTGGAACCATTATGCATATTTAATACAAGCACACTGCCTAATATAAATAGTGCTAATTTTTGTTTAGTTTTTACATTTTGATGTTACATTACATTACATTACAGGCATTTAGCAGACGCGCTTATCCAGAGCGACTTACACAACTTTTTACATTGTAACCATTTATACAGCTGGATATACTGAAGCAATGCCGGTTAAGTACCTTGCTCAAGGGTACAACGGCAGTGTCCTACCTGGGAATCGAACCTGCGACCTTTTGGTTACAAGCTCAGTTCCTTACCCACTGTGCTACACTCCGTCTGTGATGTGGGAAAAAAAAGTCCACATTAATAAACAAAACATTCACAAAAGCAAACGAACATGGCAGCAGATAACTCAATTGGTTGTCTAAATACACAAGAACATGTACATCATTTGTCTTATGACCTGCCCTTGGTTTTTTGGCAAAGCGTAATCAAACTTAAAAATTCCTGAAAAGTCTGATGAAACAGGGTTTTTGTTGAGGAGCGGTAACCTATTTGCATGTGAAGGGACGTACTGGCTCCAAGTTAATTGAGGTCCAGGCATCCTTTGTCAAAGCTCTTTTTCTTGTTTTCAAAGTGCAGTGGACAGACTCGGTGCATACAGTGTGCCTTTTCTCAAGGCATGATGGCTCTAGAGAGGGGACCATATACACCTGGATTGATGTAGGCCATCAGTTCTCAATAGCCATTTCCTTCCCCAATGCTAATTGGCAACACCATTATAATCCTTGGCAATCATTATAGCAATGAGAGCTGATGTCTTCGTCACCACAGATTTTATTTATTGCACATCCAGTGGCAAAGGACATGATGCTGGTGGAAACCATTGGATACTTTTAAAAAATACATAAGCATATTCAATGTGAAACCATGATAAGCCAGCTTCATTCCACATATAACAACTCCATAAAATCATTTAAATGGTAAATGGACTGCATTTATATAGCGCTTTACAATTGATGCCTCTCATTCGCCAGAGCAGTTAGAGGTTAGGGGTTAGGTGTCTTGCTCAAGGACACTTCGACATGCCCAGGGCGGGGTTTGAACCGGCAACCCTCCGACTGCCAGACAATCGGTCTTACCTCCTGAGCTATATCGCCCCAGGCGATATGTTCTTAAAGTTTGCACATACAGTGTTTTTACAAGGTTTAGACTAGGGATGGTGATTTTCAATTATTTAACAGATTGAGGGATCACAATGTGCTTGATTCCAAAGCAATTTCTAGCATGGGGAAGAATCTATCTTTAGAACTCATCTTAACCAGATGGCACCTATCATAATAATATTTTAATGCTTAGTTTATTGTGTGAATAAACACAGTCAGTGTTGGATATGACATGAATAATTTTATTTTCAAATGTTGCATGCCCACAAAGCCAATACACAGCAGCTTGGCTGAATACTCAATTCTAATTGGCTGGGACGTGTATTATTTCTCCATACGTGTCTGTCTATGGAGCAGCACCTGTAAAATTTCAATCATCGTTCTAAATGACCACAGATCAGTTTGAGTCAATAAATACAGTGGAAATTTGTAAGAGCAAGCAAGACGATAGTTACAATGTCATACTTGCTGCTTCAAAAGCTACCATGAATATCCCCAATATATCACACCAGTGCCCTCGCTAGCCTATAGAATGCTGTGTCTTTGGAACGTTGGACATTTCAAAGTCTGTATTTTACACTAAAGGTCCCAAGGTGATTCAACACTAACTAAAATAATGTTTTTTTTTTTTTTTGATTACAAGATACCTGTCAAAGGTTCTGCCTCCTTAATACAGCTTTTCTATGCTTGGTGCGGCATATGTTTCATTTTTATTTTAACCTAGCCTACGAAATACAAAATATATAAACATAAATGTATTGCATTCAGAGCTACCCAAAAGAATGTTTTTACTCATTAAGTCAAACCAAGCATGCTATATGTTGGCTATAAATGAAACGCTGAAAAATAAAAAATAAGTAGAACATAGGCTAGTAATTTCCATGCTTGCCTTACCACAACCACGGAATCTGGATCTGTGCCCTCGACTTCTTGTATATTGTCTGCCAAATCTGGCTTCTTCCCTCAACTTTAAGAGACTGGAAAATGGCGTACAAACTTGCTATTTTGGACGTGGCTACCATCTTTGCTTTCAGAGGTGGAACAAAAAGGAAGTGGGTTGTCAGGTTTTTGCATTTTACATGCAAAGTAGCAAAATCCAGCTAACTGGAGATGCATCTGACTATCAGGTGTAAATGCAGTTTGGTTCCAGGTACAAGTCCCTAATTTAAGACATAATTTTGGTTATTAACTCAAAAGACTTGGTTCTAAATAATGTGAGCTATCCCTTTAAAGTTGAGTTGCCCTCCAAAACTGCCAAGAAAATCATAAAGAATTTATAACTGGGAGTAATACAACTGCCAAAAAAGGCAAAAATCCCGGAATTGGTGACAGCCACAACTTCCTTGACAAGCACCCAGCCATAATGATGGCAGAATGAAGTGGAGCAACTTCATATACGTTCATTGCACAAAATTCCATGCATTTTTCAAATAGAACTTCAACTCACCTTTCTTAATTGCCTGATATGAAACTTACCAACCACCTATTAAGACCGTAGCCACCAGCTAATGCACACTAGCAACCGCTTATTAACATCTTAGCAACCACCTAGTATACTCTAGCAGCCACTTAGGAAGACATTGGCAACAACCTAGTAAGATCCTAGTGACAATCTAGAAAATCCTAGCAACCACCTTGCAAACCTTTAATAACCACCTTATGCTAGCAACCACCTAGCAAGACCCTGGAAACTAACAAGTACCAGCGTAGCTACAATCAAGTAACAACCTTGCAACCACCTAGAAGATCCTTGCAGCCACCCTAGTGACCACGTAATCACACCCTAGCAACCACCTGGCAACCACCTAGTACGCCCTAACAACCGCTTAGAAGATTCTTTTAGCCACCTAGTAACACCTTAGGAAAGATCTAGTTACACCCGAGCAACCACCGAGAAGATTCTAACAACCATCCTTGTTACCTTCTATTGTTCCTGTTAGCTTTCCCCTCAGCTGTAACCTGCTCAACCCATTTTATTTGCTGTCTGCTACTTTACACCAGGTTGGCCAGTGGAGGATGGGCTCCCCCTCTATAGCCGGGTTCCTCTCGAGATTTCGTCCCACTGTGGAGATTTTTCTCGCTGCCGTTTGAGGGTTTTCTCCCCGCTGGGAGTTTTTTACCTTATGTACAGTGGGCTCAAGAATTATTGGCACCCTTGATAAATATGCACAAAAAATGCTAAAAAAAAATTGCTAAACTAAAACATACAGTTATTGACATAAGCTTTATTTTCCAACATGTGTAAACGAGTGTGCTTGATTAATGATTCATTGGAATCAACCAAAGTCTTAAATTATTTAAATAAATAAAAATGTCCCCAAAAAACAAGTTCCACAGTTATTGGCACTCCTGGTTTAATACTTTGCGAAAACACCCCTGGAAAAGACGGCAGCCATGAGTCTTTTCCTATAATTTGTGAAAAGGTTAGAGAACACATTTGGAGGGATTTTTGACCATTGCTCCATGTAGGCTAGAACTTTTTGGAATCATTGATATCTTTGGGTTTGCGCTTATGGACCCCCCCTCTTCAATTCAGACCACAGGTTTTTGATGGAGTTTAAGTCTGGAGACTGAGATGGCCATTGGAAAACATGGATGTTGGTTTCACGTAAGCATTTCTGTTTAGATTTTGATGTATGCTTGGAGTCATTGTCCTGCTGGAAAATCTACTAAGTCTTAGCTTCTTAGCAGAGACAACTAAATTTTCTGCCAGAATTTCCTGGTACTTTGTTGAATTCATTGTGCCATTGATCTAAAAGTGCCCCAGGACCAGTGCCAGCAAAACATCTCAAATATCAATGACCCTCCATATTTGACCGTAGGTATGAGGTGCTTCTCCTGTATGCATTCCTCTTTTTCCACCAAACATGTTGATGGCGTGTATGGCCAAAACGTTCAATTTTGGTCTCATCTGACAATAGCTCTCTCTTCCAGTCATAATTCCAATGAGGTTTGGCAAGCTCCAGATTCTTGGTTTTGTTTATTGTGCTCGGAAAGGGCTGTCTTCGTGCCGCCCTTCCAAAGAGTTAGGCCTAGTTGGTATGGAGGTGCCATTTTATGTTTTTTTTAGACTTGTTGACCGCAAGAAACAAACCAATCTCTGCAATTCTTAAACAGTGATCCTTGGGTTATTAATGGCCTCCCTCACCATCTTCCTCTCTGTCCATGGGGACACCATAAACTTGCAATTTCATTTTGTTTGATTTTACTTACAATAATTGTTAGGGGTGCCAATAATTATGGCACCTATGGTTTTCAGAAAAAATTAGATTACTTAATAAAAAAAACATTAAAGCATGAGAGTAAATGTATTGAAATAAAAGTATAGCCTACAGCAGTGGTGTCAAACTCGTTGCCATGGAGGGCCGTGTGTATGCAGGTTTTCATTCCAACCAATTAATGCTGCCTTAATTGAGTCCAATTACTCATTCAGCCATATGCGTTTAACTGCATTGAAGCACAGAATATAAGAACATTTTTATTTAGACAATGCGGGTCACCATAGACGTCGGGTCACCATTGTGCACAAACCTGCATCCCTAATTCAGCAAATAATTTAACTAATTATATAATCAAGATCTGAGGCTGGAATGAAAACCTGCATACACACGGCCCTCCATGGCAACGAGTTTGACACCACTGGCCTACAGTTTTCCCATATGTTTGAACATAACATATATATTATTATCTGTGTCATTTATTATATGCAGCCTTTTTTCTTCATTTTTATTAAGGGTGCCAACAATTCTGGAGCCCACTGTACTTGCTATTTGGGGGTTCAGGCCTGTTGTGTGCTGTGTTTGCTCTTTTTGCTCTGTCTCTTGCCTTGCTACTTTATAAAGTGTCTTCGTGTCAGTTCTCTGTAAAAAGCGCTATACAAATAAAATTGAATTGAATAACCATATAGTAACACCCTAGCAACCACCTAGAAGATTCTAGTGACCATCTTAACATCCAAGAAACCAGCTACTAGCCTACACCCTAGCAATGACCTAGTAACAACCTAGCGAACACTTGGTAACTGCCTACAAATAGTCTCTTCTTACATGTCGCAATCACACTGCATAATGGCCTGCTGCTGAAGCTAATAATGTACCTTAAAGGGATATTTCACTTTGTTACAACACAAATAATTTTGTGGAGCTTATCCCGTTGTATTTACATAGCATGAATACTAGCAATGTCAGATGTCCTTGTTTTCTGTTAACGGTAGCACCGCTTCTCTCAGATTTTCAGTTCCCATTCACTCCTATTCATTTTTGTGACCTCGCCAAAATTTATTTTAAAACACAGACTAACTACGGAGGATAATTGGTCCATAAAAAAGAGTATTAACATCATAAGGTCCAAGGTTTTTTGAATATTTGGTAAATACAATGAGGTGAGTTCCACAAAATTATTTGTGTTGTAACAAAGTGAAGTATCCCTTTAAATACCAGCCTAATGCAGGTTTCTTCAAGAACTGTACTTTTCTAGTATTTGTTTATGTACCAAGAGTAATTTGCCCACTCTTTTAGGGCTTCCAACCATCACTTATAATATGGAATCATCACTTAATGAAGAGTAAAAGGTTCCATTCCTTATTGAATTAGGCCTAATATGGGATGCTCTTTTGTTCTGTATTTTCTTGCACATTTCTTCAATGTGGTAGGTCATTCTTGGTGATGTGCTTTGATTTTGAATTTGCCGCATAACCAAGTAGATAGCATACTCATTTATAATATTTTAGTTCAGTTGTAGGTGGTGCTGCTGTCATGATCAGAAATTATTCCTTGTAATTACTCCATACGAATGGTTGCTCAGATGACTACACTCTGCTGTTGTCAGCTGATTGCTTGGTTGTTACTAGGTGGTTGCTGGGTTTTTACTGGATGGTTACTAGGAGTTTGCAAGGTGGTTGCTAATATATTCTTGGTGGATATAAGGGTGTTACCAGATGGTGGCTATAATGGTATCCTGGATTGTCTCTACTGTTGCAAAACCTCATTGCGTTCTCAGAAGTTTCTGCCCATGCAGTGCATTTCTGGGCACTTCTCACACTCAAACATACTATGCACATAAAGCATACTCATTTTACATCACAGGTCATTACAAGTACATCACAAGTTTTGTAAAATGTTTATTTTCTTGCTATAAACCACAAACCCTTCCCCTTCACCAACCGTGTTAAAACCATCTGGTTGTTACAAACTTCCATATCTAAAATATCTTTCATCCCACACAAAAACTATTGCATTTAGTAAAATATGCAGTCACATAGCTCCTTAGGGCTACACAGGGACATTGGATGTTGGCAGTTATGACATTAGCATGTATCATAGCTTTGTTCTTATTTGTGTTGCACCTGTGCAGAAGCCAGTCTGGATGATCATTTGAAAGGTCGAAAGCATCAGAAGCTGAGTAGTGTGCGGGCAACCCGTAAGGCACAGGCAGAGAACAGCCTGTTTGTCACTGGGTTTGCACGTCAGACATCCCAGTTGCAGTTGGTGGACTACTTCCAGCAGTTTGGACCTGTAGCTGAAGTCATTATGGACAAGAAAAAGGTTGGTTTTCAAAGACATAGGATATGTTATGTAATGTATACTGTATGGCCGAAAGTATCTGGACTCCCCTTGGTCTGGGGCTATTTTTTATGGTTTGGGCTAGGCCCCTTATTTCCAGTGAAGGCAAATCTTAATGCTACACCATACAATCACATTCTAGATGATTCGGTGCTTCCTCGTCAGCCCTTGCCTGTTTCAGCATGACAATGCCCTTAGGGACACAGCGCGGTCCATATAGAAATGGTATTATCAATAACTGTGTGGAAGAACTTGACTGCCCTGCCCAGAGCCCTGACCTCAATTGGAAAGACGACTACAAACCAGGCCAAATTGCCAAATGAGTGCCTGATGTCACTAATTCTCTTATGGCTGAATGGAAGCAAATCTACTATAAAGCCTTGCCAGAAGAGTGGAGGTTGCTATAGCAGCCAAGGGTGGACCAATGTTAGGTGTTCACATACTTTTGGCCATGTAATGTAATCGTACAGTTAAGTTTGTTTCTGATGTCCAGTTAAAATGTTTTTTTATTAAAACTGGTGGCGTTACATGACGTTACCAATTTTGTAGGAATACTTTCATTAAACTGAACATCTGTTCCTGTCACCACTTTGGCATTCTTTGTCACAAGGGCTGAAAAGGAAGTCATTCTACAAGTTGGCATGTTGAATTGTTCAGGCTTCATCTGTACAATAAGAGTCCCCTTTGTAGGGTGTGTACATTTAATGCGTGTCCCTTCCAGGGTGTGTATGCCATTGTCGAGTTTTGTGAGACAGAGGGAATGGAGTCCGCATTCTCTCAACCTCAGCATATCCTAGAGGGACAGAAACTTCGTGTTAAGCCCAGAGAGAAGAAGGAGTTCAAATACATCCCCAAAAAGAAGCAATATCCCAGGAACTTGCATCTGAGTGTTGAGCATCTGTCCCAGGAACTGTGCCAAGCAGCGTCTGTATGTTTTACTCCTTTCCAGTGCTTTAAATTCCTGATGAATTGCCAGACCCTACTAATCCAGTCATCTGGTGTCTAACCAGCTTCAGCCTTTTCTGTATATTTAATTCTGTATATTCTTTGCTATGAAGTCCCTAACCAAGTCAGGCAATGCATCTACTGAGGCAGGTGCAGTTGTGGGTCCAACAAACCCCCAGAAACTCCACAGTGTTCTTTGTGAACTTACTAAATGTATGCAGTGTAATTGTCTCAAAGTTATTGAGTTTTTGTGTTCCCACAGTAATGTTGCTTGTAAAATGTAGCCTAAGTGTACTGTGGATGCATTTGAAGTGGGGGGTAAAATATGAAATGCTACAGCATCAATCCTGATTAAATTCTGATAGCATAATTAAATTTGACCTTATTCAAATTAGTCGAGTCAAATCAGTTAGTCATCTCTGGCCATGATGATGAGGTACAATTTGAAGGTGCCGCATTGTGGAGCGTACTAAACCGCAACAGGCTTCTCCATTGTTTATAGCTTTTTACTCATTTTTGAGTGCATTGAGTTGTCCAATTCAAATAATGGCTCTCTCCCCTTTCTCTCCTTCTCGATTAATGAGCATGTTCTTTTTGTGCTGTGTTGCATCCTGCTGAATGAAGTTGAGGGCAGAATGTTTAGTAAATTGAAGTGCGGCTATTGCCTGATGATGTCAATGAAATGCCTGAAATTCTTCATGGGAACTGTAATACAAGCACATCATACATTTTTATAAAGTTTTATAAGGTTAATCATCTAAAAAGAAATTACCTTAGGTTCACTTCTGCAGTAAAGATGGAAACATACTGATGGAATGATTATGGTGTATTTTCACTTTTTTTCTTTCCAGACTGTAAATTTCACATTAGTTTTATATGGATTTACTAAGAGGTTGGTGATACAAATGTTGTTGCTCATTGGTAGTGAATTTGAGTCACCTGTCTACATCACTCGAACTATACTCCCAGATCAGGTTTTTGATTACCAAAGATAACCAAAGTTATCAAGAATTTCACTTCTGGTTCTACATTTAACAAAACTGACTGGTATACATCCCCCTAAGAATGAAAAGGTGCAGGTAATTATGGAAGTATTACCCGCAAGTGTACATTTTTTTGGTCAAGGCTTTGTGTAAGAAATTACACTTGATGCAAATTTAAGAAGTCTAAACAACAGTGTAATACATAGTGGCAGATGTATCTGGGTTTTTGGGGTGTCTTTTGAGTAAGATGCATCAAGGAAGATGAGTAACTGAGTGAAATGTCATGTTTTGTGGGAAGAGACAATGCTCCTGCTAATGAATTGTTCTCATAAAATGTATAATGTTGTAAGATTATTGTCAAACTACAAGTTTGGACAATGTGCTTGGTACAGAATAGAAATTGGTAGGATCTGGCTAAGTATAGGTGGCAGTGAGAAGAGATTATTTTAGTAAGTGATGATGACGTTTTGTAAGTGAAGATGACATTCTTGACACAAAAGGGGAGGGACAAATTTACAGTAATTGTCTCTGGTAAATTGGTAACAGTGATTTGTACAGGAGTATAAAAGTATGAACAAACCATTAATCCATGTTGTAGTCCTCTGGGCTACTGAGTTGCCAAATATAGTAGCCCAGCCCAATTTTTGGTAGCCTAGGTATACTGGAATATATTCATGTGCATGTCTGCACCAAAATATGTTGCCCTGTTTCCAGTGACTTGTACGATTTTGTAAAAACCCGCAATAGCTGCGACCGCACATGCGCATGCATCCATGTGTGCATGCATCCACGCACACACCCTCATACAAACACATGACCTCTTCTTTGGCTCATGACCAACATTTCCACAAAATCTTGTGCAAATCTGTGAATCCATTCGGGAGTTATGCGCCTTTTTGTGATAGGCCACGCCCATCACCACGCCCCCCTCTTGGTCAATTGGCCTGAAAGTTACTCAGCACTACCTTTAGTCATGACCAACCTCCATTCCAAATTTCAGCCTCCTGGGGTGAAAACTGTGGCCGCTACGGGGTGGGACACTTTTGTGGACCGACGGACCGACAGCTATAGAGCTGTGGTTGCAGCTAATAATAATTGTACAGCCTGTTGTAATTGTATAATTTGACAAGAGGAATTTGAACGCTATTTGTCAAGAACTTTGGCTGCTTATCTAATCAATGGAGAACAAATTGGAAGTCACCCAACAGAAATCACTAGTGATCTCACCATATACAGTGAGCTCCATAATAGACAAAGACATTTTTTGCTTGATTTGGCTCTGTACTCCACAATTTTAGATTTAGATTAGATTGCACTTTAACCACTTCTCAGCTTGTATTTAAATGCATTTTATACAGTTTGTTTTCACCATGTAGAAATTATAGCACTTTTAATACAAAACTCCCTATTTCCAGGCATCATGTTTGTGATCATGGTCTTGCTGTAGGATGAAGTTTGGAGACATTTGCTTGAACTTGTGCCGATAAAATTCTTCTGTACACTTCAGGATTAATTCTTCTGCTGCTATGAGTGGTTACATCATCAGTTAAGACAAGTGAGCCAGTACCTGTGGCAGTCATTCATGCCCAAACCAAAACACCCCCACCACCATGTTTCACAGATGAGGGGGGTGCTTAGGATCTTGGGCAGTAGCTTTTGGTTTCTATACTTTGCTCTACCTATTGCTTTTTAGGTATTTCTTAGCAAACTGTAACCTTACCATCCAGTTTTTTTCAACTAACTAGTGGTTTCCATCTTGCAATGTAGCCTCTGTAGTTCTGTTTGTGAAGTCTTAACATAACATGAAAAAATGCTTCCTAATGTCTGTGAGAAATTTACCTATTACTAATTTTCATTTATGTTCCCTCGTTCTACTAACAGAACTCAACCTGAAGAATCTGTTGTAGTTCACTTTGTAGCTCCCCTTTATGAATTTAAAAGCCTCAATAAGATCACACGTAAGTCTCCTTTTACTAAGCTTGAAGAAATTAAGCCTCTTAAAGTAATAATCTCAAAGATTTTCATTAAAATAAATGTCTTTTAAGTCACTATCTATCGCTGCATTGGGTAACACAATGGTGATTGAGCCTATTTTTATATTAATTTATACTATTAATTATTATTATCATAATTCATGATTAAAAAACTTGATGTCTGTGGCGACATTCCCAGGAAAAAATCACAAGCGGCACACAGTTAGTGACGCGTTTTTTATCGCCTGTCAGTGGTTGGTCCGCCAGAGAGGGTAGGCGGAACTAACGTAACAGGCTCGCTCTTCAACTCACTTGTGTGTGAGCGGCGTACTGTTTTTTCCGGTGTCTGCATGCGTTACAATAACAGAGAAAGGGGGGGTTGGGGGAGTTATGGAACCCTAAAAAGTTGTTGTGTGACATGAGAGATCATATTATTTGTTGATGTAGATTTCGTATTACGTTTAATGACAATGTAACTTTACTAAATTACATAGCTATTTGCAAGGCAAACGCTAGCTACCAGACCATGTCAAGAAAGACAACATTAGTTTAGACAACGTTGCGCACAGTATCCATCTCTCATATCAGGTAACGTTGCGTTAGCTAGCTAGCTAATGTAATTAACACAATCTAATGTTGGCTAACAATTAGAAAAAAACGCTAGCTAACGCTACCGACCGGTACTGACCTCACAAACCGTCTCGAATGCAATGCTACCTTGTTGCAACGTTGCAGTGTAGCTAACTTAAGGCCAGTTCAGATCAATGATTCGCAACGAGACTGGGTGCAACTTGCAAAATTCCAAGACGTCTGATTGTAAACGTTCTAAATCTGCACTTGGCGATTTGACAAGGACGGTCTTTTAAAACCTCAGGGCAGGCAACGGCTCTGCTACTAGCCAGTTCACAACGCTGCAATTTTCTCTGCAACATTCTAAAACCGTTTCGTCGGCGAATCATTGATCTGAACTGGCCTTAACGTTACCGTTATTTACATTGCCATCAAGTTCATCAATATATTATAATAATCAGAATAAAGCCGGGGTATGTGGATTTCTGAAGACATCATGCAGGAGAAAACTAAATAAAAGAATACGGCAGTATGGATTAGCATTGTTATTATTTTATTACGCTTCCTCGTATGTTCCTTCAGCCTTTATGCCCTTTTTGATGAAATCTCCTTTGTTTTTGTTTTATTCTTCTTGTTCTGTTTGCTAATTTAACACCCAGCTCAGCTTTATTCTCGAACAGTTTAGCTAGCAAAACCAGAAACACCAGGGGTAACATTTTGCAAGGCAGTTGTTTCAAAAATACCACACAACAATCATTCACGAAAAAGACTGCTTATTGTGCACAAGATACATAATTGCACGAGCCACAGCGAATCCCCCCGAAGGCCTCTTCTCTGCCATGTAAAGATGTTCATACCGGGCAAAAGGTGGATAAAGAACGTTTGCAGAAATTGATCATCACTAATTCTACCCCAGGTTTGCTACGGAATTTTAACCCGGCTCAGCAGTGTGAAGACATCTTGAGTTAGCCTAATGTTAGACAACGAATGAGTATGTACATAACGTTACTTTTATAACAACCGTTTTTTATTCAGTAAGTGTTATAGTTGGCGTGCCAACTGACTGACGTCACACAGGCGACACTGGTTGGATCCGGTTGGATCTATGGGAAGTGAGGTCCAAAAACACACCTGCAATTACTGCTTCTTGCCATTGGCACCGCCATAGAGAACGAAACTGAAATCTTTGAGATTGTCACTTTAAGTCTTTCCTCATAGCTTTTATCTTTCATACCAGGGATCAGTTTGGTTGTCCTAAACAGCGTTCGGGGAGGGGGGGCGGGATTTCTCTTGGTAAAATCCTTCTTACATTACATTGTTATGAAATGATCTGCTGCCATTCCATTTTAAATTTATATGACTCGTTCCGCGATAGGGGATGCATAACGTAATTACGAAAATAATGTTATTTACCTTAGATAAACAATGGAACGTGTGGCCCCCCCTCGTGGTCGTGTGGCCCCCCTAACGGTTGTGGCCCTAAACAACCGCATAGAGCGTTTATGCCACGGGCCGGCCCTGTCATTGAATGTATACTCAGTACTTTTAGCTGTATGTCCCAGCATCCTGTTAGCCTTTAATCAACCAAACTAGTGTTTTTCAAATTTAGCACATTCCAATTTTGTTCCTCCCATAAAGTAATTCGGCCTCATGTTTTAATTTCCCACATGTAGTACTTTGGATTTAGCGATATTGAATTTCATTTGACAGGTTTCTGCCCACTTCTGGATTTTGTTTAAATCTTCTTGGATCACTTTAGTAGAGTCCAGACTATTAACTGGGCCTCACAGTTTGTATGCAAATTTAACGAATGTACTTTCAATTTCCCAGCCAAGGTCATTGATATAAATGAGAAAGAGTAGTGGTGACAGCAGATCCTTGTGGCACTCCACTTCACATTGTACCCTGCTCAGATAAGATCCCTCCTACTGCTCCTTTTGTTCAACCCTGTAGCCAGTTCTGAGCCCATTCTGAAGTGCATCCTGTAATTCCTTCCGTCTTCTTTTTGCTAATCTGTTTCTGTTGTGGTGCCTTATCATGCTTTTTGGAAATGTAAGTGTATATCGTCATAAGCCTTGTTACAGTGAAAACATTTTGTCACTTCTTCTGGGAATACCTAAAGTTTTGTCATGACCTTTCCTTGTGAAAATTATGCTGGCTATCCATTAGAATGTTAATATTTTCGAGAAAAAATTCTAACTTTTCTCTATTGATAGATTCTAGTATCTTAAATGTGATTCAGGTTAAACTGACAGACCTGTAGTTTCTTGGAATTGTACAGTCCCCTTTCTTATATATTTGTATTATTTTACCTTGCTTTCAATCCTCTGGTATTTCTTCAATTTCTAAAGACTGCAAGTGGTTTAAAGATGATCTCACCTAACTGCATCTTTATTCCTGACCCACGTTACACCCTCCTTGATTTTACTTGTCCTACTGAAAAGTATTGAAAGAAATGTTTAGGATTAGTTTTTGCATCTTGGGCAATTTGCCTTTCAAAAAGCCTCTTATTTTCCCCATAGTATTTATTTAACCTTTTTTAAGAGCACATATTACAATATTTAGTCTTATTACTCTTGGTGCTGTTGTTTTTATATCTTCTACAGTTAATTTTTTTCCTTAAACTCTCATGTATGGCTTTGTTCATCCACTGGGGCGACTGCTTCTTCAACTTACTTTTCCTTACGTTTGTAATAAGTTTACATTGTGCCTCACAAATAACACTTTTGAGCCAGCCCCACTTATCATTCTTGCAGTCAAGACGTTGCACCTAGTCTGTATTACTTAAGTTTGCTTGCATCTTTTCAAAGTAGGCTTGCCTCAAATAAAAAATTCTGGCCTTAGAGGAGACTCTGTTAATTTGCCAAAATATATCAAAACTAACTGCAGAATGATCACTTGTCCTAAGTGGCTCAATTATGTCTATGCTACAAATTCTGTCAGGATCATAACACGGCACCAGATCCAGAATTAATTTCCCTCTTGTAGACTGACTGACATACCTGTGCCAAAAAATGTGATTTCATCTAAAACCTCTTCCTCATTTTTTCCTTGTCCTGTAATCAATTCCCAATCAATAGCAGTTTCACCTTCCTGACAAACCTGATTTATTTTTCCAACAAGCAGTAAATTCACACTACTGTCTGTGGCTGGTAATACACACTGATAGTAAGGCCTTTTTCATGTTCTCCTATGAGCCTAATCCAAATATCCTCACTAGGCATGAGTTGGTCAGTTTCTGGAATTACCTACACATTAATATTTTCTTTTGCATAGACAACTACACCTCCATCTCTCTTACTGGATCTATCCACTATCTGGTGTACCACTCTATATTATATCCATCCCCATCCTCCTCCCCCAAGCCATGTCTGTGTAATCCCAACTATGTCATAGTCCCCACTATTCATAGCAGCCTCAAGTTATAAAATTGTATGTTTTTTAATACTTCTAGCATTTAAACAAAGACATTTTATATTATTATTACTTCTACATATCCTCTTGTTCCCTCACCCCCGCTGTCCGAAGCCATTTTTCCAAAGTTTTTGCTTTAAAAAGGTTTGCTGTTCATGCTATTGTAGGTAGCATTCACAGCTTCAATCAGGGCAGTCAGCACCTCCCTACCCTTTTCACACTCTAACCTACCCTCCGCCCAGGTACGTAGTTTAAATAATCCTGTGCTACCCTAAGCATAAACTTAGCATTATGGAGCTCACTTATATGTATAATACGTGTTAATCCTGGGTCAAGAGAATTTGTTGGGCATTGATGCATTACAGCTTGGTAGCCCTAGACAAAAAAATATGTAGTACTGGGGGTCTTGCCTGCTGATGTGTACTCCTGGTGTAAAAATACATTTTTGTTTGCTTTTCCTCATTTTTTCCCCAATTTGGGTTGTTGAATCATGCTCTCATGCAACACTCTTTGGAGACCCTGCTGTTGATAGAGCCCAAAGAAGTTTGTATTCTTTGAAGTGCATGAGATTAACCACTGCTTCTTATCACACTGTTCACAAGTCTGACTCTAATAGACACAAGTCAGAGGAAGACACATCATCGGCAGCTTGACAGTTGTACTTGCAGGTAGCCAGTCAACCAGCTGGGGTTGCTGGTGCATGTTGATCAGCTTTCTTTCTGGCTGATGCTGTATCGCCCTCTGGGGCTGCCAGTGCTATAGTTGCCACTTGTGAGGTCTGGATTTGATATCAGTCTGTGGGGATCATCCATCCCCCAGAACAATTTTTTATCAAGATAAGCCACCCAACAGGCCTGATTGTAAGCATGTCTGGATAGATGTTCTACTTTGAGGGACTGCAGGCCTCCGCATTCTCTTAGCTGTACTTTGAGGTACATTTGACAAACTTAACAAACTTACTGAACTAACTTTAGTAATGAATTAGATACTCTCCTTGGCTTGTAAAGGCATGGTTAGTAGCAAGCTAAACCAGGTTCCACGAAGACTCCAGATGTTTTGTTTGGCTGCATCTGTAGCATTGACTTCTGTTTTATCAGTGGTTTTAATGACAACAGAACAAGTCCCACTGTTACCATTCTACTAACCGTGGGGAGTCCATACCCCACAATTGTATTGAATCACTGATCATTTCTGAAGACTGATCACAAAACGGAGCACTTACACTAACAAATATTCTATTGAAGTTTAAATCATAGTAAATTCATTTTGAAACAATGACACTGCTATACTATATTTCTTATATTTTTGGGTGGGGTGGTTAACTCTGTAGGCAGTCTGGCCCGCCCCTCTGAATGTATTGAAGGGGAAACACTATTCATGCTGTTGAGGTTATTTAAATATGGGTGAGGTTGTCAGTCAGTGTGTCAAATATCTTGCTAAAGATTAGAGAGCTCAGTGAGTCAGTGACAGCCATTCAGCACAGCAGAGAGCTAAATATGTTTGTGCACAGGTGAATGAGCAGATGCAAAGGGTGGTGGAGAGCTTCCAGCTGTCTGAGAATGAGAAGAAAGTCCGGCATTTGTTGGTAGAGCTGCTGCATGGAGTCTTCACTGAGTTTTTCCCAGGTATATTCCCCCAACCACATTCATCATCTCTTCTGTCTCAAACACAGATGAGAACATTGAAAGTTATTCTGTGATATCTGTGTGTCTACATATGTACCCCTCAGAGTGTTGCCTCCAGCCCTTTGGCTCCTCTGCCAACACCTTTGATATTCACTCCTGTGACCTGGACCTCTCCCTGAACCTGGAGAACACCACAATCTTCCAGGCCCGTGCCAAAGGCTCTTCTAATAAGGTGTGCAACCCAGCCGTCTTGTCTGTTGGATCTGTGGTAGCACTTTCCAAATCATAGGCAGAAAACCATCCTTTATATTTGAGGGTAAGAAATTCATATACTTGTCTAGAGATATATTTATCTGGTGAGCAAGTGCATACCCACCCCATAATTTTATCACCCGGAAGATAAAATTATGAAATGTATGCTTATGATAACACCTGTTTCCAGTAAAAGTTCCAGTGCTGAAGTTCATTTGGTACTGTGTGTCAGATGAGAAAAGGCCCCTAAAAAAATAATAGGAAAAATATTTATGTAATCAAAAGGTGTCTAAATATCCTCCCCACTACTCTGATGAAGTGTCAATTTAAAGTTCGTCTGGAGGCAGAGTATCAGGCGCTGCGCTTACAGGTTGTACAGGTAGAACTTGTGCATTGGTTTGAAAGGTCCTTTCTTCACCATTCATTTTGCATAGACTTAATCTACAAGGAAACCTCCCTTTTCATGCATTTTACACTGAGCATTGATGGCAGAATTTTGCTGCAATACTCTTTCATAGTTCAGAGTCACGATACCAGCAGCCGTGTTTTCCTTACCATTGTCTTTTGCCACTATTTCATCATACCATTTAACTTGCTTGATCATTTGAGCATGGGGGTACAAACTCTCCTTTATCATCTTGCTTATACTGTTAATTTATTAGTTTCACCACGTAGATTCAAAATGCACATTGTTTTTCATCTCTTCACCGTCAGAGTCAAATGAACTCGTAAAGAAATGTTTCTCAGTACTGAGATGGTCAACTTATATAGTTAACGGGATAAAAATAATAATTAAAAACATTTTTCCATCTATGTTTTTTTCCCCTCCATGCCGTCTTGCAATTTCAGATTGATAACTCTTTTAGCTAGCCAAATTCAGCAAGAAACATTCAACGACAGGCAATTGACAAACAAACATCACTTATATTAGATACACCGTAGGGGACTCAAACCCATTTTACACATAAATCAAAGGATCCATCTTCTGGAAACTGCCATTTAGGATCATCTCTTATATACCAGTTCCACCTTTTCAGATAGGGGCAACTTTCAAGTCTGTAATGAGTATATCTTTAAAATGCAGGCATATTCTTATGGCGTGATGAAGAGCTCTGTTTTTCTCCTATTTATAAATACAGTGGTTTAGGGTTTCACTTGGTGCTGCTGCTGTGAGAGATCGTCCTGGCAGAGGCAAATTTGCATATATTGTCTTTGTATTTCCACAGGAACTGCTTGTTGGTTGAAAAACCACCACCAGGTGTCAAATGTGAAAACTCAAAACCATTTCTGACAGTGAACACTTCAACTTTGGGACTTCCAAGCAAACTAGAACAGTATCTTGCATCAAATTACTGCTTATTTTAACTGGAAAGGAGGAATATTAGTGACAAGCTGTAAATAGGGACATGCTTGTTCCCCGTAACATTTTGTGTGTATTTGAGTGAAATGTACGTCTATAAATGGTTATTCAATGAACTTCATGGTCAGACTGAAACTTAACAATAGACTAGTCAGATTTTTTTAAGTACAGTCAAACGTCATCCATGTTAGTTTCACTTAGGATATAGTGAAAAAGCATCATAAATGTCAATACATTTTTGTTAACTGCTGCTATAGTCGGTGTTTGAATTCAGTCTACCAAATGATTGATGGAAAAGAAATTGGTCACATGTATTGATTTATAAGCACACACCAGATTGGTCTGTATAGTAGACTATTTAGTTCTGTGTTTGTTTTTAATGCATAAATAGGCTATGGATAAATTAATTAAACTTTTCATTTATTTAATGTAAAATAACCTAATCTTGGTTGAAATTGAATGGTCTGTTGTAAATGAGATAAATGCATCCCATTTTGATGCTGTACAACAATGAAAATAACTTAATTCACAGGTCAGTACATCGTCTTACAACAGTAGGCTACATGGAAGTTTTCACGTAGGCTACAGTAATTTACGGTAATGGTGATAAAAATCCAGCATAAATTATCCGACACGATTAAGTTATAAACAACTGAAATGGGCGATTACTGACAAGTACATTTTCACAGTAAATTTTTAACTGGCAGTATAACTAGTAATACTGAAAAATGGCAATGAATTAACTGGAGACAAACATTTTTTTGTCTTTTTTTTTAATGTGGAGAATATCTGTATCAACTCTTCTATGATGGAATAGTTATTCATTCACAGAGCAAGGTAGGCTTATGAATGAATACCATCGCATATCTACTGGCTAACGTTAATGCAATGCGACTGAGGGCTGAACGTTTCGTAATACATAGAAAATAATTGAACAGCCTCAGTGGCTCATGGTGAAGCCACACTTGTACGCCGTGGTGCGGCGAAACCGCCTCCATTCATTTTGAATGAGAGGTGGCAGTGGCCCCCTGCAAGGCATGTTGGGATTGCAGACGGCGAGGCCACGGGGGAGATGGCGAAAGTTCAACTTTGACCCCCACGCCGCGGTAACCAATCAGATTTGATCTAATGATCCATCAACTAAATTGTCCCCATTTTTTTCTTATTTTAGTTCCACATTCTGTCATACCACATTCAAACTAAATGGAAGACTCACTGGTAATTGCAGTGTTGGGTTACCCGTCTCTATATGATCCTGCGCTGCCCTCCTACAGAGACACCAACAAGAGGAATTCAGCATGGAGGAAAGTCGCTGAAATTGTTGGTGTCTCTGGTATGTCGATAGCCATTACCGTGTAAATTTCACAGATGCAATGCTGCCGACGAAATTAAATAGGGAGCCTAGTTTGTCATAATAATTCAAATACAAAATGCAAACTTACATTTTCATATTTTTTAAATTTTTATTCAAACTGGATAATGGTAACATGAAACATGACATTAAACCCTGTGTAAGGAAAAAAGGACGTCTCTCGAACGTGATGAAAAAGTACAAAGTTTATTTCCAATACCGGCAGTGACAAAGCGCACGAATGACACCTTGGATTCAGCAGAGTCAGAATGAACCACGAACCTTTCCAGAGGCTGCTTCTTATTTGTTTTCGAAGCTTTGATCAGTAGTGTTGAATACACATACCAAGACGGATGTAGTCGGTCCTTGTAACACCTATCAATTAGGCCATAGTGTATTGGCCGTCCTGTTGTGATTGAATTAGCACGTCTGTTGACTTGAATGGTTCCCAATCTCTCACTCCTGGTCGCTATTCTACCATTGTACCAACTGTATTGTGATAATGATAAGATCAAGGGAATGTGTGGCTAGCAGACATATTGGCATCAGAGACAGACTTCTTACAGTCCCCCGTTTGATGCTTATTTGCAATAAAGCATCACATGCACATAGTCTTCATCAGTGGCGGTGCTGTCCTGCCTTAGGTTGCTCTCCTATCACGCGGAGAACCTTACCCGTCATTGGAGCAACACCTCATTCCACTGGTCTTACTCTGAGCGCTGCCTGCTATTGCCTCTGCTTTCCCTGTGGATGTTATCACCACCACAACCTGGGTGCCATGCTGATAAATAATAAACTATAACAATTAGTCAGCGGCCGAGATATTTGAGACTGGGTACTACCCAAGCCAAGGGGACTGCTTTACAAAATATAAGTCTTTGTCGGTTTAGGACAGAACACATACAACAAATCATAACACCTTGAATCAAAATCAGTATCAAACAGATGCATACAGCGGCTTTAAATGTCAAGTTCAAAATCAAATTCTGGGATTTCTTCTACAAATCCTAACTCATCCTCAGGCCTAGTAGACAAAATGTGACGTGTGGTATTTACATATGGAAAATGGTAGGGCCCAATGGACCACGCTGTAGGACCTGAGTGGCAATCAACTCCTTCAGTTTTAGTTCATTCTTTTTCCTTTGTAGGGTATCCATCCAATTTGAAACACCTAATCCGGTTCCCGTAGCTCCTAGAACACCATCCAGGAACCCAAGCAGTTTTTGTCTGGTAGGTGTGGGGGTTGGGCTGTCGCTCTGGAAGTTGGCAGCCACCATGTCATGGTATTTCAGGAATGCTGTTGTCATGAGGTCCTTGTACTGGGTCCTGCTCTCCCCCTTGCAGTACTCATCCAGATCTGGAGACCATGCTGTCAAGTTCACCAGGACTGGAATATGGACCCATTGGACATTGTTGTTCAGGGCGCCCTGATGTGGTCTTGCAATTATCCCAGACAGAGGTGCTGGGCGCTGCTCTGGGCACTCTTGTGTCATCGCCATCACCGGTAGCATTACAGTCAAGAGGGTCTCCCACATATTTATGCTGGTTTTCTGAAATAAAGAGAAGAGAAACAAAAATAGTTATAACCCCCCCCCCTTTTTTTTTTTTTTTTTTTTTTTTTTTTTGTAATATGCTAGTACTTCTGGTGTTGAAGCTACTACTGGAGCACAGGTAGGGGTGCATTTGTTAAGTTCTCTGTAATCAACACAAAGCCTCCAGGAATTTTCTGGTTTCTGAACTGGCCATATGGGAGACATTGCTGGTGAGAGACAGGGTCGTATGACGTCCTGTTGCAAAAGAGACTCAATTGTAGATTGAATATAAGGGTTTGCTTCCTCTGGGTACTTATATTGGTGGAGTGACGGAGGATCACGGCCTTGTATATTCACCTCCATGACTTCACGATCTATTCGCCCACAATCATGTTTACTATTAGCGAAAACACCTCTATGTTTTGCTAACATTTCCTCCAAACCTGCATCGTTAACTCTCAGCAATGGATGTAAGTCATATTCTTCCGACTTCTTTATGGCATGCACTGCATGAACATCGGAAATCTCCACAAACTCATCTTTAGACTCAGTATTGCGCCAAATGCAATTGTTGCCATAATCTATAATGTAACCACGCTTTTTCATGATGTCTGAACCTAAAATGTTGCGACCATCTCCTGTTGCACTAAGCCAAGCTTTGTCTTTAAACCTGTCTTTGCCAATTTCAAAGGTAAGGTTATCTAATTGGGAAGCCAGAGACATAGTACCATCAAAGCCTTCTACTGTGATAGTCCTATTACTGTGACTAGGGCTGCATTAGAATGAATTATGGACAAAGAAGCACCACTATCCACTAACCAATTATCGCATCGGCCTCCAACAGCGATCTGTGTAATTGGTCTACCCCATCTATCACGTGACAAAGGTGCCACGTGCAGCACGGAGGCCTGACACCCCTATGCTGAGTGTGAAGTGGTATTGCTCTTCATCCTAGAAATAGCTGCCTGCAAATCAACATTCTCTGCACTCAGTTTTGTTATTGCTGACTGTATACTACTGAGTGTCTGGCTCAAATTCGAGTGATCAGTACCCTTATTGTGAAAAGATTTGCATTCCTTAGCTATGTGTCCTTCCTTTCCACATGCATAACAAACAAACTTTTCATCCAAATTATAGGGTAATGGGCTCTCTCCTCTTTGCTGCTTAATGTAATCTGGCTCATATCCTTCATTTCTCCATGACACAGACCTATGTGAACTATTATTATGAGGCCTTCCTCCAACTGCAGCTACTGGATATCTCTTCTTATTCACCAACCTGTTGTTTTTGGAGTTGTAAAGTTGAGTCATTTTTGTAACTATTTCTGTGTATGGGGTATGGGAGTCTATGTGAAGTGTTAAGGCATCTCGGGTGTATGTGTCACTCTGTGCAATCAATGTAGACTTGAAAATAGGGTCTTGTTGGGTTAAATGTGGCATACCACTATAGTCAGAGAAAGCTTCCCATAATCTAGAAGCATATGCTGCTGGGTGTTCTCCCTGTTGCATTTCTACTTCCCTAATTCTTTCCCAATCTATCTCTCGAGTTCCCAGGACCTCTAGTAGTGCCTTCTTCCTGCTAGCTTTGTCTGCATTTTTGTTCTGTATATTAGTAGAAAGCGCTCTAGCTAAGGCGTGTGGAAGGCATGCAATTAGTGTGACACAAGCATCAGCATCAGTAAGTCTGTGTAGATCTACCGCACGTTCTAGTGATGCAATGAATTCGAGCGGGTCTCTCTTATAAGGCTCAAAGTAACCAATGTTCTTGATTAGGGATTCAATGTCACCAGGTGAGAGAGGCCTAAGTGTAGTGGTTGTACTTGTGCGTTCCCTCTGCCCCCCTCCCCAGGCTGAATAGTAGTGGTTGAATGTACAGGGGCCATAGGAAACTTAACTGTGTAATCCGAATAGCTATCCCAATTACCCCATGCAGGTTTCCCCCAAAATTGTTGGTTTTATCATCCTCATTGTCTAATTCAGCCACTAATCCCTCAGGAAGGGGTACCCCTACCGCTGCTATGTGTCCTTGCATGATATCTACTGCTCTCTTGTATTTTCCTACCCGGTCTGAATTGCTAGTGTGAGTTCTGGGAGTCAGATCGGTACATTTACTAATCAAGTAATCATACGCCGCTTGTGCACGATTCAAGTCATTGACTGTTTTTTCTAGTGACGACATAAGATTCCGATTATTGTTTTCTAGCTGTGCAACCTCCTGCCTCAGCTTTATTTGAATCTCCATGTTAAGCGTGGCATTCACTTTATAGCTTTTAAGAGTGACTGCATTCTCTGCTACTTGCTGTTGAAGAGTATGGTTTTCTATCTCTACAACGTCTAATCTCTTTTTAGTCATTTTGTAAGATGCCAGAATCGCTTGCAATGCTGCAGCAATCTTCCCTTTCTTATTTTTAGGTAATTTCGAATCGTTTTCAAACTGAGACAATGCCCACTCGTAAGGCGCGTCTTGGTTTTCTATCCCTTCAAGCACACTGCTTTTGCCATGTTTAGCAATGTACCTAACCACAAGGTCTTCCATCCTCTAATTTATAGTTAGCTATCACACAATACACGAACAATATTGCCAAACCAGCGTTAATTCGCAATCTAGTCACGTGAATTAGTAAGTGATAAATTACAGAGTACACCCAATTTAAGAATCTATGTTCCAGTGCTTCGGAACCAATAAATTCTACAGACCAGTTACTTTAGGTCTATGTTCTAACCGTTGCATTATCTAGTTGCTTTAAGATAAACGACAGCTACCCTGTTCCTGTACTTCGGACACAGGTCGAGGATTCCAGTTACTTTAGGAATACTATTTTAGCATAAAGGTCCCGGTGCTTCGGGCACAATTGATTCTAAAGACCAGTTACTTTAGGCCTACTTGTATCTACAAGTTACAACAGTGCCACACTCCGTCGGGCACGGTCCAGTTACTCTTAATTCCAGTGCTTCGGAATTAAAACTCTTACTGCCAGTATGATGGTGAAAACAAACAAACTGTCCCAGTCCTTAAAACTCATTTCTAGGTTTTTTTAAACGAGGGGGTTCCCTAAAATACAAACCAGCAGCATAAAAGAAGAAACCGCGTTTCTTACCTTAGTGTCCCCGGTTTTTTTTTTCGGAATTCCTCGCTGGGTGGCTCGCCAGTTGTAAGGAAAAAAGGACGTCTCTCGAACGTGATGAAAAAGTACAAAGTTTATTTCCAATACCGGCAGTGACAAAGCGCACGAATGACACCTTGGATTCAGCAGAGTCAGAATGAACCACGAACCTTTCCAGAGGCTGCTTCTTATTTGTTTTCGAAGCTTTGATCAGTAGTGTTGAATACACATACCAAGACGGATGTAGTCGGTCCTTGTAACACCTATCAATTAGGCCATAGTGTATTGGCTGTCCTGTTGTGATTGAATTAGCACGTCTGTTGACTTGAATGGTTCCCAATCTCTCACTCCTGGTCGCTATTCTACCATTGTACCAACTGTATTGTGATAATGATAAGATCAAGGGAATGTGTGGCTAGCAGACATATTGGCATCAGAGACAGACTTCTTACACCTGTCAACATTTAATAAACACGACTGTCTGTAAAAAATAGGTGACGCCCACAAACAGCCGATTATGAGGACGTGGCGTCGCCGCGTACAGTGTGGCTTCACTGTCAGAATGGTCAGAAGTTCTCAGAACTGATCAAGTGGCTCCACTGACATTGCTGCCTCAGTGAGGTGTGCTTCTTGTGGTAGGCCAGTTGTACGAATAGCATTTTATCGTCAAACTCAATATGAATTGTTTGTGAAACAGGTAACTCTAACAACTATGCTTGCGTATTTGCTAGCTGATCGACTAAGAACATTTAGTATTCATAAGCAAATCACTTCATTGCTAACTTTTAAAGTTTACTGGTTGTACAACCCTGCTTCATGCAATGCATAGCACTCATATCACATCATAAACATTAATTACAAGGCTCAAAATTAGTGGTAACCCCAAGTTACCAATCCATCGCAAATGAGCAGTTCCAATGAGTAAATATGAACACATTTTTCATATGCTCTTGCTTAAAAATATTTGGTGTGTGACGCTTTTCTGTCATAGAAACAAGATGAACCCAACAATAGCCCTAAGATATGCCAATGCACCAGTGAAAATGCTGCTCACTGAATAACAAAGAAAAAAAAACTTATACTATTTCTACTGTCAATATCTGGGTCTAAATATGGGAGAAATGTACAGCCTTACCATACCATTGGATTTACGCATAGAGATGTCCCTTTTGAGTGGTAATATATGGTCTTGGGCAATTCCGTTTATGAGATATACGCTCATTTGTGACACCTAGGTGTCACAAAATAACTGCGTAATACCGCACGTTGTTTTCAGTGTTCTCGCCCTTTGCAGTACAATCTGGCTTGATTTACAATTAATCTATCCAATAGGTGACAGTATAAGCTTTCTAACGATGTGTAACACATCTAATTATACTTTTGGAATAGCCTATGTAACTGAAAGTTGTGAATCATCATCGCCGCCTTACGCATTAATTCTGTGGTAGCAGTAAGAGACACTGCACTTGACAAACGTTATCGATCAGTTTCGTCTTATTTTGTAAAATATTATTATTATTGAGGACGTCTGAGCATAGCTAAGCCATGTGTTTGTTGATAGACCTAGCTGACATAGTTTTCTGGAGCAAGTCTGAAGAGGAGAACAAATAACCATTGATTCTCTGTCTCTGTCTATACACTGAACACAGATATAATTTCATCATCGCTATGTAAGTATTACTGCTCAAAATATATTGGTTATATGCGTTATTTTTTAAATTGAGTGTCTTTAAATAGGTTAGTGGTATTTTATAATAAGAATATTTCACACTGTAACATAAGTCTTGCTGGTAGCTCTGTAGTGTTTGTATTTTCAAGCACCAGATTTGACGTTTCGAACATCGCCAAAACGTGGTGGACGTTTGAATATTGTTTTAATGTCATCCCATCCCAATACAAGAAATCATTACATACTGTAGAGTACAGAAAAACATACGAGAGTTAATGATTACACATTTAGCTATGTGTACCACATTGTCTGGCAATGTTTTTGCATTATTTTTTATCTAATATCAATGTTTCATCTTAAACAACATAAGGGGCAAATTTATATGCTTTATAATAGACAAAAAACATTTTTTATTCATTTTTGGAGAGATTATTCATATGTTTCTGGACCCCTAAACATTTTAGACCCCTGTACTGACAGAAAGCTCCTAATTCCCACTTGAAAATGATGCAAAAGTGAGTTTCTTGAGTCAAAATAGTTGATTTGCCAATACATGATAATGTTGTGATTTACAGTACAGCAATTAATAATTTTGGATAAATTTGGAGACACTGGGTACACTGCTTATTATTGCTTCATAGATTTTTAGTAGTTCTGCATATCCACTTTTAGATTTTAGATTTTTTAGATTAGATTTTTTGCTAAGATAATTGCATTTGTGGCACTTTATTTCTTACAAAATTTTGCATATAAACTAATTTAAGTTGTCTTGTAAATGGTACAAATGTCTTGCTTCCTTTAAGCCATTGTCCAAGTCTCTGTGATGTTCACACCTGTAGTTAGAAAGCTTTAAATAGGGTACCCTCTAAATTGGCAAGAATTGGGCCGATTTGGCATCTGCGCAAAGGGGTTAATCATACCTGATACCATTGTAAACATACAAACTTTAGAGACCAATTGAAATGCTTCCAGAGAAAAAACAAAAAACAAACATTACCACTCCAGTCAGTTGGGTTTTGATATGATCTTGCAACTTCTATGCAAACACATCACATGATCGCAGAAAAGAAATATGATTGTTATTATGCTTTATTTAATTTTTGTTATGATTTATTGCCCAGCCCTACTTTTCTAGTTATTCCTTTATTTAATAGTACAATCAAATGCAGCAGAGGCTGCCATTTCACCACTGGTTTCACTTCATTTCTATGAATAAAATGGCACTATTTTTTCAACAATAGCACTCTGCATAGGTGTTTCAAATTTTGAGAGACACAGAAAGAGGCCATGCAGACAGTCTTTTCACGGGAGCTTGCATGCGCTGGTACATATCAACTTCCACCAAAAGCACAAATAGGCCTTAACCCCTTTGTGCAATTGCCAAATCTGGTCAATTCTCACCCATTTAGGGGGTGTTCTATTTAATGCTTTAAAACTCCAGATGTGAGCATCACAGATACTTGGAAAATAGCTTAAATGAAGCAAGTCAGTTGTACCATTTACAATATTAACTTTGATTATCTTGGCGAAAATGCAAAAATTAAGTTGTTCTCCTTTAGTTTGAAATAAAATTTTGAGAGCTCATATATGAAACTATAGGTAAAACTACATGCCCTGGATCATAAACCCTTTGACCACAAGTGTGCAAAATCTGAGGGTGATATCCAGAAGAACTGTATATCTATGAAGGCAAAGGTATGCAGTGTACCCTGGTGTTCCTTAGTGTCTCCGAATCTATCCAAAATATCTAAATTGTGCATGGTTGTAAATCATAACATAGTCATATATTTCACTAAAAAGTGAGAATTAGTCTTTTCATCAGTATAGGAACTGAGAGGCCTTACAGCGGCATAAAATGTGAGTGGGGTTTTACGCATCGCCATTGTAAATACCTACCTCCACTTTCTATTTGCATGTTTATTTCTCAAACGGATTGTTCAAGACAATAAATGACCACTGAATCTTTAAAGGGACAAACTTACACATAAGGCCTACTGGTAAGATTGTATATTTATTCCATATTTAGTCGCAGTTGTTAGATATGATAGCAGAATGACATGGTATAATTCCACAAAAATCCCTCTTGTTTATTTAGTTATTCAGTGAGCAGTGTTTTTTCACCACTCTCTATTGGCATACCTTCGGGCTATTGTTGGTGTTATCTTGTTGCTATGATCCATCCATCCATTATCTATACTTGCTCATCTTGGGCAGGGTTGCAGGGGGTGCTGGGGCCTACCCCAGTGTGCATTTGGCGAGAGGCAGGATTACACCCTGGACAGGCTGCCAGTCTATCGCAGGGCACACCATTCACTCACACATTCATACTGATGGGCAATTTTGAGTTTGCAATTAGCCTACCTGCATGTCTTTGGACTGTGGGAAGAAACCGGAGTACCCGGAGGGAACCCACGCAGAAAGGCTCAAGCCGAGATTGTAACCCACAACCTTTTTGCTGTGAAGCGACAGTGCTACTCACTGCACCACCATGCTGCCCTGTTGCTATGATGGAATACAAAATTTTGGTCGTGGAAGAATATTTTTATGAACTCCCAGTTGGATGCTATTGTTCAGTGTGTCGTGCTGGGGAGGTAAAGTTTCAGATGAGACTGCAGGGAGGGGGGTGCTTGTTAAATGGACGACCTACGCGACGATGGTGCCACTTAGAAACTTCATATTTAGCATCGTTGCAGTGTGTCATGTACTAATGAAGCTAAAACAGAGTTTGTTATTTCCACTCATACTCATTTGGTCGCAACTCATTTAGTTGCAGGAGCAATGAATGTAAGTGTTGAGCAATCTCAGAATGACGGTGTGCTGACCTCGGGGGGCTTGGGCTAGGGGGTTATAATCAGGCTGTTAGTTGCCTGTGTTGTAGTGATGGAATCTGAACTATGTGCTGTAATAAGCTACTGCTTCTGTTTGTCTTAATTTTGTATTCTTTTGTTAAGGCTGAAGAGTGCCAGTCAGAGGACGTACAGTCAGAGGACTCCATCCTATCTGACATTGACCTATCCACTGCCTCTGCAGCTGAGGTACTGGATCTAGTAGCACTTGTCCTGAGAAAGTGTGTGCCAGGAGTGCACAAAGTTCAGGTGCTAAGCACTGCCCGTCTCCCTGTGGTAAAGTTCGCTCACCGGGAATTGGGCCTGCAGGGAGATATCACCATAAATAACAGGTAAGTGCTCTATAGCTCTGAGGACAAAATGGATAATTTTCACACAAATACAAAAGTAACTAGAGGGTTGTACTTCCTAAAGAATTACAGAAAGTGAGTGCTCCACATCAGCAGACATTGTTTCTAGGCAGTTGCCGGTGATTAAATTTGATGCCCAACCCCCAATCGGCTACATCCCCTGGGACTTGTATGACCTTATGTCATACACATTTCCCTCTTGGACTGATTTCCACCAAATTTGATATTTTGACGAATATCCGTTCCACAATGATTTGTATTTACTTTTGTTTCGTTCGGTCATTCAATTTCCGAGATGTCATTTAGAATTTGTAGCACTTCCAATTGGTTGATTTCAAGGTCCTTTCACACATAGTGTGAAGGGAGAAAACCAGACATTCTGGTCCGGACCTGTACAAATAATTTGAAAACATTCAGATCCAAAATCAGGCATCTGGCAACCCTACCTGGTAGTATGAAAGAAACCCTAAGCAGCCCCGGCATGCGGGATGGAATATTGCCGTATTGACATGGTTGGCGTCAGTTGAATGCTACAACAGGCACTCTGCAATTTTTATTCATGTTCAAATTTTTTGTTTGCTGTGGATATTTAAGACTTTGGCTAAAACTAAATTAGAGGATAACTTAATACGCTGCATTTGTTGCATAAAAATAAGCTGTGTAACCAATGGCATATTACAATTAAGACTTTACAATTGCATATAGACCAGTTTTATCATTATATAAAGTGACTTTTTTTTTGGAACATTCAATTAAAATATATTAGATCAAGTTAAATTACATAACATTAGATCTAATTGAAGAGCCCGGGAGTTGTTGGAGTCACTTCATTTCTCGAGCAATGACAATGGAACACCTGCCATTACTTTACAGCTTTATCAAGGTTTATTATTAACATTAATTTTGCATTAATGTTAACAATCATCTGACCTTTGTGAAACATTAGCACGTCATGAACAGTATTGGCTATCTATTCTAGTAATAACCCACTATAAGTTGTATCACTGGGAAATCACCTTCAAGACCACAAATTTGTTCAAAGTGATCAATCACAGCATTGTTAGCTAACATTTGCTAGCATTCCTAGCTAACATTTAGCTAATTTTTTTGTCTCAATATATTCAACACAAAAAAACTATATTAAACAAATTTAAAAAAAACATGCTTACATTTACAGTCATAAGGTATGTCTGTACGAGATTTGAGCATTTTAGAATTTGGGATTTTTATGCATTCCTGCATGCAGCTTTGCTCAAACTTGGCCATGTTAAATGGTTGGTGGACAGTGGTTTTCAGGTCATTCCGCAAATTTCAATGGGATTCAAGTCTTGGCTTTAGCTGGGCCATTATGGATTACTGACATAGTTTTTAAAGTGTGATTTTGGTCATTGTCCTGTTGGAATATAGATATTTGCTGCCCTCTTGCAGGCTAAAATGGGTTTCCTCAAATATTTGTATATTTGACTCAATCCATCTTGCCAACATGCTAACCAGCTTATGAAAAGCATCCCTACAGCATGATGCTACCATCACCATAATGGTTCCTATTGTATCACTTGGTTGATGAAGTTTGTTTGGTTTTCACAAAACAGTGTTTTGATTTCAGGCCAAAAAGCTCAACTTAAAGTAACAATTTCAAAGATTTTCATTCAAATAAATGTCTGTTAAGTTACTATCTATTGCCGAATTAGGTAAGACAATGGTGATTGAGCCTATTATTATATTAATTTATATTATTATTATTATTATAATTTATGATGAAAGAACTGGGTGTCTGTGGTGACATTCCTGGGAAAAAATCACAAGCGGCGCACAGTTAGTGACACGTTTTCCATCACCCATCAGTGGTTGGTCCGCCAGAGAGGGTAGGCGGAGCTAACACAACAGGCTCGCTCTTCAACTCACTTGTGTGTGAGCGGCGTACTGTTTTTTCCAGTGTCTACTAGTGTTATGGAACCCTAAAAAGTTTTTGTGTAAGATGAGAGGTCATATTATTTGTTGATGTAGATTTCGTATTACATTTAATGACAATGTAATGTTACTTAATTACGTAGTTATTTGCACAGCTAACGCTAGCTACCGGACCATGTCAAGAAAGGCAAGCCGTCTTTATACAGAGCATTAGCCCCAGGGTACAGGTGGAGCAAAGCCGAGTCTGATTTCTGTGTAAAGATGTCAAGCCGGAGAAAACTAAATAAAAAACAATACGGCAGTATGGATTAGTGTTATTATTATTTTATTACGCTTCCTCATATGTTCCTTCAGCCTTGATGCCCTTTTTTTGATGAAATCTCCTTTGTTTTTGTTTTATTCTTCTTGTTCTGATTGCTAATTTAACGCCCAGCTCAGCTTTATTCTCAAACAGGTTAGCTAGCAAAACCAGAAACACCAGGGGTAACATTTTGCAAATATCACACAATAATCATTCATGAGAAAGACAATGTTTATTGTGCACGAGATACATAATTGCATGAGCCACAGCGAATCCCGCGGAATCTTCTCTGCAGTGTAAAGATTTTCATACCGGGCAAAAGTGGATAAAGAACATCTGTGGAAATTGATCATCACTAATTCTACCCCAGGTCTGCTACGGCATTTTAACCCAGCTTGACAGTGTAAAGACAGCTTAAGTTAGCCTAATGTTAGACAATGAATGAGTATGTACATAATGTTACTTTTATAACAACCAGTAATTCAGTAAATAGTAAGTGTTATAGTTACCGTGGCCCAGGTGGCAACTGGCTGACGTCACACACAGGCAACACTGTTTGGAAGTTAGGAAGTGAGGTCCAAAAACACACCTGCAATTACCGCTTCTCGCCATTGGTACCGCCAAAGAGAACGAAACGGAAATCTTCGAGATTGTAACTTTAAGTCTCATCAGGCCAGAATCTTCTCCCAGATGATTTCAGTTTGTATCATATTGCTTCTGGCAAACTCCAGGCATTACTTAATGTTGGCCTTTCTCAGAACTGGCTTCCATCTAGCTGCTCAAAAAAGCCACTCCAAAAGGCCATGTCTGTAAAGCACTGCACTAACTGTTGTTCTTTTGTTGCTCTGGCAAAAATAATTCTGAAGGTATTGCAGATACTGTATGTTGCCTGTTCCACACCTGACAGGCGTTGCTCCAGAGTCACATGGAGAGGTCACAAGCAATATGTTCTCAGAATATTGGTCAATTGCACTATTTGAGAGTAGAATGCAGATGTGTTTTTCCCTGCCTGGTCCCCTTAAATACGCTTCTCCCCCCCCCCCCCCACCCCCCCAATAGGCTGGCCGTCAGAAACACGTGCTTTCTGCAGCTGTGCTCCAGGGTGGATGCAAGGCTTCGCCCCCTAGTGTATTGCATCCGCTACTGGGCCAAGCAGAAGAATTTGGCTGGTAAGTCACACAAGAGTGGCCTATGCTCTGCATCACAAGAATTTCTAATACCATTATGTAGACACAATATATACATTTTTTTGCCATTAATTTAAGGCTGCTTTAATATCGGAAAAAAATTAGAGCAGACTCCCACATATGCCACTAATCCACAAGCAGGGGATTGTCAAATATTACACATGGTTATGGTACCATTTCTCAGGATCCATGCCTTACATATAAAAAAATTACAACTACACAGTAAAACTGTTATATGCACATTATTGGTGAGCTAGCATTTAAGGTAATAATCTAGGCATGTCAAGCCAGGACAAACACTAATTGAAACCTGTAATCCATATTTCTGGCAGCATAAGCAGATCCACAATACACAATTTCTGAATTAATATTTAAATCAAATGGCAGCTTCAATTTTAATTTAGAAATGCCAGTTGTGTATTGTGGATTAATCTGTTTATGCTGCCAGAAATGTGGATTACCATTTTCAATTACTCTGTTTGTCCTGGCTTGACATGCCTAGCTTATTACCTTAAATGCTAACTCACCAACAATTTGCATGTAACCCTTTTACTGTGTAGTTGTAATTTTTTAATAAATGGTAAATGGACTGCATTTATATGGCGCTTTTATCCAAAGCGCTTTACAGTTCATGCCTCTCATTCACCAGAGCAGTTAGGGGTTAGGTGTCTTGCTCAGTGACACTTCAACACGCCCAGGGCGGGGATCGAACCGGCAACCCTCTGACTGCCAGACAACCGCTCTTACCTCCTGAGCTATGTCGCCTAATATCTAAGGCTTAGATTCTTTGCAATCCACAACAATTGAAATTACATTGATTGTATGGAATATTGGCAAAAATTGGTTTCCCTACAGCTTAGTCCATTCGAATCTGTGTAATATAGTGTAATGAATATAATCTGTCCTCTCTTCAGTTATAGACGGTGGAGGCTGATTTCGACTGTAGTGTGGCTCTATATGGATTGCTATCTATCTTGGTAGATACAGACAAGCCTCTGGCTTGTGTAGCCTGCATAAATACAATTGTGTGTTTTGCTGCAAAACTATTGTATAGGCGAGTGACTACGGGGTGCACATATCCTGAGTTCTGTATGTATGTTCGGTCCTTTAAACTGCTAGGTGTGCAGTGGTAAGAGTCAAAGAGGATTGCCAGGTTAAAGTGAATGTAATTTATTGTACAATGTGTTAATAATAGCAATATACAATGGTGCAAATGTGTGTGTAGTTGAATGGCTAAACGCATATGATGCGTCGGAGAGCATATTAATGAATCTTCTTGAATCAGTGCACTTTTCCCCTTATGTACAAGAAGATCAAAGGAAAACCACAAGTCATCAAATAAACACACAATCCTAACAAAACAAAACATCAATGAAATCATAAGAAAACATCATCTCTGTAAGCATGCCACACCGGGTTAACCTTTGTGTCTGGCTGGGTGGTAATCCATAGGTACCAAGATCTTTAGTCGGCACCCCACCACCAGAGACACCAACTTGTTCCCCATGACATTGGCTTTCCTACAATACGAAACATGATTACATTGTATTATGGAGAACCCGAGTTTTACATAATGCTGATCTAGTAGGATGTTTTGCAACTGAGCAGTGTCTCTTTATCACACCTACTGACAGCGGAGTAAACAGTCTGTTTTCCTTTGTGGGTCTGGTAAGGGGCACACTTTTGTAAACCACCCTACAAATATAACTGTCAGACTATGTACAAATTGTTTGAAATCCTATGCAGGATCATATTTGCATTCTGAAAGTCAAGACACAGAAAGAGCTGTGCCACTGACTTTTATCTGCATGATTCCTTCACAATTTCTGTTTACTCATACTGCAGTGTGGGTGAAATGAGAGAACCTAAAACAACAGCAAAAATTAAAATGTATAGCTCATGCATTTCTTTTTTCTAGGCAACCCATTTGGTGGTGGACCATTACTGAACAACTATGCTCTGACTCTGCTGGTCATCTTCTTTCTTCAGAATCGGGACCCTCCTGTTCTTCCTTCTGTAAATCAGCTGAAAGAAATGGCCTGTATGTCCAGCCTGTGGCCAACCTGTGATAAACATAAGAAGCAAGAATACCAATCATTTCTGGGCTCCTTTCACAACAAGGGGATTATAGTATTGTAATATAATGTTTATGTTTACCTGAACATTATTCTATTTTTTTGCAATTAGGATTAGCCTTTAGTGAGGTGTTAGTGTGAACGTGTGTGGTCATATACTATGTTGTGTTCCCAGGTGAAGAGGAGGTCTGTGTGATTGAAGGCTGGGATTGCACCTTCCCCAGCCAACCCATTGGTGTGCCCCCTAGCAAGAACACAGAGGATCTCTGTAAGTAATGAGGGTGCACTGATAATAATCAAATTGGAAATGTGTCCATTTGTCCCAGATGGTCCATTCCCAACACTGAGCATTATTTTTTATCTTGCAAATTTGATTTCTCTCAGGTGCCCTGCTGGCTGGCTTCTTCACATTCTATGGCCAATTTGACTTTGCTGGATCTGTCATCTCCCTTCGGGAGGGCCAAGCTCTGTCCATCACTGGCTTTCTCAGTAAAACAGAAGAGGAAGAAGAGGTGACAGGACAGCTAGAAAAACCAGGGATCTGTGGGCTTAAAACCGTCAGACTTGGCCCTGTCAATGTGCTGGATCCCTTTGAGCTGTGCCACAATGTTGCTGGCAATCTGAACGAGCGTACGCAAAAGGGTTTCTGTCGAGAGTGTGAGGAGGCAGCTAAATACTGCCGTAGCCTGCAGTACCAGTGCAAATCCACAAAGGGGAAGGAATGGGGGCTGGTGCGGCTGTTTGCACCTCTTGGTGGGGGAATACAGGGGTTGAGCAGGGGAACAGAGCGGGAGCTGGCTATTAGCATTCCCTTCAAGGCAGCTATGCTCTCTGACTTGATCCGCAACCAGCTTCGCTTGGCTGGAGGCCACTTTCGTCAGCTGTGGTTTGAGAAAGTGTGCCAAGCTGTGGTGTGTGTGTTCCAGAATGTGCTCAAGTGCAGGGTGGCTCCCTCTGATAAGCCTTCAAAGGTCAGGGTGAGCCAGGAGGAAACGGAGCATGATGCTGTGACAGACACAGCTGCATCAGCTCATGCAGATTCTGCAAATGAAGATGTGAAGGATGTCTCCATAACTGACTGCACTCTACCAGTAGGTGAAAATGGAAAGAATATTCAGGAGGCAAAAAATAACTGTGCTTCAGATGCATGTCCCTCCTCTTTAAGTAAGGGTTGCAGTCCTGAGAACACAGACCATGTGGGGTTAAAGAGGCCCTTGTCATGTGGAGATGACACTCTGGTATCACCTCCTAGCAAAAGACAGATGCTGGATTCCACCGCCAAGCATCCTTTAGCCCATTGGCACTGCCAGCTGTTTCACAGAGTTTGGGTAGGGCGCAGAAAAGTGAGACACAATGTGCTCAAGAGGCTGCGGGAGGCCTCCAGGCCTGAGGAGGGCACCATAGAGCTGGAAACTCAAGTAACTGAGTGTATTGCTCAAGAGAATAAGGAAGCACAAAAGCTACTAGAGTTTACACTGGAAGCAGAGGTGCTGGGTTGCACAGAAGACACCCAGACTATTTTGAAGTTCACTCCTGGTGAGGACTATGGAGGCCTCTTTCAGGACTTTTTCCACTTTCTGGAATCCTTTCTGCCAAAGATGACCGAGAAACTCCTGGAGTAGAAGTAGAGAGAAAAGATGTCAACATAGTATCACTAGGTTAATGCATGTTTTATTAGTTTAACTTGGAGCCATGGAAGAGACTAAAAGAATGTGTACACTGTACAGTAGCTCATAAATACCAAATGCCATTCAGCCAAAGATTTTGAAACTGCCCTGACTTTTTAGGAAGCAGTGAGAATTTGGTTTTGAAAAAAAGTTTTTTTTTTTAGTTTTCATTTTCATAACTGTATCCTAATAATATATTATACTGATTGATATAATATATTGATAGATTGTGTTATTTCCCAGCCCAGTTTTTCCCCAGGTTGAGGCCATATACATGTGTACTCACTTGCTGGCTGTCTGAATTCGCTCTTCTGAAGTTACTATTCAGAACTCACATACTCCTAAAAGCAGGAGTATGCGAGTTCACCGATCAACCAGCAGGGATCCCTAGATAGCGCTGAACGTGAACCCCAAACTGAATGAATTTTCCCATTCCATGGGTGACACAATCACCAATTGCCTATGGAGTACTGGCCACAGTCGACATTTGGAATGGTCCAAGTTCATTCCAAGGCAGTGATGCTCATCTGTGCACTGCAGCATGGTACCTTTAGCAAAGGAGCTATCCAGCAGACCCAAAATGTCTTTGCTTTAATGAGAAGTATGCCATTTTGCTCAGAGTGCACAAAATGTACTCAGTGTACTTAATAATAGAAAATGTTGTTTTAAGATGGCTGTAATATAACCTACTTGGCAGAAGCTATTATGAATGTTTCTAAAGGTCAGTAACAGTTTTCTATGGCCTGGTACATGTGCATTCACCAGTAAGTGTGACAATGAGTGAATGAATTGAAAATGAATGAATTTAAGAAATTCATTAAAATTGAATAAATGCCTCACAAAATAAAACAAAACCTCACTCTCCATCATCCTCTATGTACAGCACTGTCTAATACACTCTCATGATGCCAATGTTAAATTAAACACCTTATCTTAAGCGACATGCATTTCTTTTGAATTATACAAAACTCAAAGGAACAGCAGTAGGCTAGTTCAGCTGTTCTCAAATTCAGTCCTGGGGACCCCTGTGTATGCTGGTTTTTGTATGAACCACAATTGCAGTCCTAATCTTAATCCTAATCCCAATCTTAAAGTGTGCTTCGGTCCCTGATGTGATTATGCGGTGTTGGGTTTTGCAGTGTTTCTCATTAATTAACTAAACTGTGTTCGCCCGCCACTATTTAATTTGTACTGCCACAGTTTCAGAATGAAGAAAAAAAATTTTTTTTTCTCATAATAAACATAAAAGATTTCTCTGTTCTTTTTACACCGTCAATTCAGCAATTCACCCTTGCTATACGTGCACACAAGATAAGAGCGGGCCTTCGGGACTGGCGGTAGTCTCTGGAACATTCAAATCCTGAATCTCAAAGCCATTGGTCCATAACACATTCTGAGACGACATTGAGTTAATTTTCTATTTGTTACCTAAACTGACGTGAATGTGGTTTAAAACATTATTTCCAGCAACAAGTTAGCAAAGCTATTGGTAATTCTGAAGCTTAAAAATATGTTTATTACATGACACTGATGAGTGATACTGTGGATATTTGCACTCCTGTATGAATTATTAGTGCCTGGCCAAGTTTGATACAGTAGCCTATTCTCTGAGGTTACTCTCACTTCATTTTCAGCGATATTAAGGCAAAGCTATATCCTGACTGACATGTAATGTTATGTCTATTATATAAATGTATTCAAAGCTGTTGATTGTTACTCAGTTTCAAGTACTGTTTTAAGCTGAATGTTAATACCAGATGTTCATGTAGTTGGAATATCCTTTCTAGAGAATCTCTGTTTGAAACCCGTTGATCAAATATTTTAGCTGTTTGAAAATGTTTGGTGTAATGTTTTTTTTCTTGATATCTTACCTTTCATTCAACTCAAAATCTGACATAGCATGCAGTGCCATATTTTTACTGCAACATTAGAGTGCGATTCCAAATACATTTCAATAAACCAATATAACACGGGACCGCTTTTACTTAATTTCTTTGGTGGGTCAAATGTAGGCTTGAGTGTCTTAAGCTGAGTGTTACCAAATTAGGCTTGAAAAGATCTGTGGAGAATGAAATTAAATAATTATCAAACAAATGTAGAACTCTCATAATATGGCTGCCAAATCAACAGTTGTGGAAATTTTTTACTAAAACCGTAACTCATGAATGCATTGACTGATCATAAAGAAACTTGGTACATGTGCAATTACTGCTTTTGAGGCTGTTTGTTTGGCATTTTGCCAATAGGCAGTGCTGTAAGGAAAATAAATAAAAATGCCATTTGCTGGACCAATCAAGTTGAATCTTTGTATGCTATGTGTGGCAAACACGCCTGCCACAGGCCACCGAAGTGGCTTTCCTTGGGGCCCTCCAGCACAGAGACACAGGGAGATGATGTTAAAACAGTCCACGTTTATTTGCAAGGGTCGGCAAGATGTTATAGCCGAGGAGCAGATGTTAACACACTGTCATGACCGAGAGGCTCTCCTGTGTGGGTGGGGATGGCAGATTTAACCTGTGCACAGTGATTACCTCACTACGCACAGGTGCAGCCACTCCTGTTCCTGGGTCCAATTAGCCTGGCCAATTATCTAATTAACCAATTATCCAATTGGCCAGGTCTAATTAGCTTGACCCAGGCAGGTGTGGCTGCTTAAACCAGCCATCCCCACACCACATACCCCCAACGCCAAACTGAGGCCAGGGAGAATCCCTGGCCGAAGCCTACTCCCCCCCCAGCACTCCAACCAAGCGAGAAAAAAAAAAAAAAAACGAAACAAAAAAAAAACCAAGCGCCCTTAACACTTTAAGGGCCCCGGAACAGTCCAGTGCACAGCCGTGACCCTCCCCCGGATGATGAGGCAGCCCTCCCCCCTCCTCCCTCTCGGAGCGCGGGGATTCCTGGGCTGCTCAGCTGGTTGGTGGGGATGTCACCGGCTTGGGCTGTTCCAGGGGCTGTGGTGGGGTGGTTGGGCTGGTGGGCTGGCTGGGCTGGCTTCCTTGTGGCGCTGGGGACCAGGAACCCTTGCAGGTGTGGTGGCCGCCAGTCGGCTCTGCTGGAAGGCTGGTGCAGGCTTTCCCCTTCACGGGCTCCGGGCAACCCAACCAGGCCAAAACGATGAACTAAAACAACCAACAGACAAGAAAGGAAGCAATACGGCGCGGCCACTGCTTGTGCGCCGCCCGTAGCTGACCCGCCTTCCCGGCCAAGTCCAGCTCACGGCGCGACCACCTCTCGTGCACCGCCCGTAGCTGACCTGCCTTCACGGCCAGGTCCAGCTCCCCAGCGTCCCAGCTGAGGATCGCTTCCTTCCCCTCCGTGGTCATCTCCCGCTCCCCGCTTTTGGCCTGGAGGATCCGCCCAAAGCCCTGTCAGGAACACCGCAGCTGTTCCTCCTCCAGTGTGCTTCCTGGCTGGCCCTCCTGTGCCTCTTTCTTGTGCCGGAGAAGCCCCACGTTGGGCGCCACTGTGGCAAACACGCCTGCCACAGGCCACCGAAGTGGCTTTCTTTGGGGCCCTCCAGCACAGAGACACAGGGAGATGATGTTAAAACAGTCCACATTTATTCCACGAGGGTTTGGCAAGATGTTACAGCCAAGTGAGCAGATCTCAAACACTGTCATGACAGAGAAGCTCCTGATGTGGGTGGGGATGGCAGATTTAACCTGTGCGCAGTGATTACCTCACTACGCACAGGTGCAGCCACTCCTGTTCCTGGGTCCAATTAGCCTGGCCAATTATCTAATTATTAACCAATTATCCAATTGGCCAGGTCTAATTAGCTTGACCCAGGGCAGGTGTGGCTGCTTAAACCAGCCATCCCCACACCACACTATGTCTTTGTATCAGACTGGCATTGGATGCACAATGATAAAGTAATATCTGAAAAAACATGAAATATTTCGGTCATTGTTTTTATTACATTATCATTATTTCATTTTATTCATTTTTTATTGATGGTCCGAGCCATACTGTTTTTGTTCTGTATTATTATTATTATTATTTTATTTATTTATTTATTTATTTATTTTTATGGACAGCAAAAACGAAATTGTAGAGCTATGAGGATATTTTTATACATATTTTTTTTAATCCAGTGCACCCCCCCCCCCCCCCCCACTATTGAAATGATGCCTAGTGGCCAGATGGTGGCACTGTAATGCAATTATTTTGGCCCATAATTCCTAATCTGTGTGGGCTACAATCAAAATGTTACCTCAGATTCCTTGTTCCTTGCTGTGGGCGTGTAATTTGTTTTTACTAAAACAGCTGTAACTCATGCACGACGTCCAATCCTCAGAAAATTTGTTATATAGGAACAGCTCATGATTCTAAGGAAGCATGCAAATATTAGCACCTCTCTGCCAGTAGGTGGTAGTATAAGAAAAAAATTTATTGAAATATGCATGACTTTTCAACTGTTTGACCAATCAGGCTAAAATTTGCAAGCTGCATCTCTGTGAAAGCCCTTGCCAATGCTTTACAAACAGATCTTAAATATACAAACAAATCCCTTTAAAAAATGTCTGCCATCAGCCAGGCAGATATCAGCCATTTCACAGGCTTAGCCATGGCCGATCATTATGAAACTTGGTGAGTATACTGGCCTCATGACTTGGTAATTCCCTGTAAAATTTGGGATCAGTCAACTATTAGGGGGTGCTATAGCAAACTTATTAGTTTTCAAAGAGCATATCTTTGCTTATGGTTAATGTAAAATTCTATAATTTACATCAGTAGATTCTGCTCCTTCGGTTGAACAGCTTCAAGAGGACCTGCCTGCAGCACGCTGGGCAACCTCCACCAGGAGTACCTGCACGCTCGGTTCCGGAAGCACGTGACCACACCAGGAACGGAAATCACGTGACCTCAACTACTTAGGAAACAAGTTAGTTTTTTAACCTCTTAGCGCAAAGCCCCTAGTGGTTGGCACGCTGGCGTGCCTAGATTGCTCATTCAGATATTCTGTGCTCTTGAAACCAAATTAAGTCTCATCTGCAACACCCCCCCACCCATGACACACTGGACAATATTGTCGATCTGGGTATACATGAAAACATTCTTTTACCGTTAAAAAATTGTATTCCGCCGTAGCAACATGATAAAGTCAACAATAGCCTTATGCCAGTACAGCTGTGAAAAACGCCGCTCGCTGAACACTGAAATAAACGAGATTAATTTTTCAAAAATTATACCATGCCATTCTACAGTAAATATCTGCGACTAAATATGAAATAAATATACATCCTTTTTCATTGGTTTTATGTGTAGAGATGTCCCTTTCCAGACGGAGTGGTCATATTATCTTGGACAATCCGTTTGTGAAATATACGCCATTTGTGACGCCTGGGTACCTTCCAAAATAGCTGTGTGTAATACCGCACGTTGTTTTTGGTGTTTTTGTCCTTTGTAGTACAATCTGGCTTGATCGACAGTTAATCGATCCAATAGGTGACAGAATACGCTTTCTAACAATGTTTAATATGTCTAATTTTACTTTTGGTATAGCGTTTTATAGCTCAGCGTAACCAGAAGTTTTGTCTTATAGCTGCATTACGCATTCAGTCTGTGGTAGCAGTAAAAGACACTGCACCTGGCGAAATTTTATCGATGACTTTCTTTTTCTTGGAAAATACTATTATTTTTGAGAAATTCTTAGCATGGCTAAGGCATATGTTTGCTGATAGACCTAGCTGATATACTGTTTTCTGGGTAGTTAGAACTGGGGAGCAAAAGGATTCATTCTGTCTGTCTGTGTCTACTGAACACAGATAAGATTTCATCATCCAATGTAAGTGTTACTGCTGAAAATATTTCGGTTATATACGTTATTTTTGAAATTGAGTGTCTTTAAATAGGTTAGTGGTATTTTAGAATGAGGATATTTCACACTGTAACGTAAGCGTTCATTGGTTTGCTTGTAGTTTGTGTTTAATGTATGTACTGGATATGACCTCTACTGGAACATTGCCAAAACGTGGACAGTTGAATATTGTTTTAATGTCGACCCATCCCCATACAAAAAAACATCACATACTGTAGAGTAGAGAAAAACATACGAGAGTTAATGATTACACATTTAGGTATTGTACCACAGTATGGTAATGTTTTTGCATTTTTAAAAAATATGATATCAATGTTTCACCTTAAACCTTCATAAGGGGCACATCTATGCTTTATAATGGACAAAAAGCATTTTATTCATTTTTGGAGAGATTTTGGATATGTTTCAGGCCCACTGGATATTTTAGACTACTGTACTGATGGAAAGCTTGTAATTCCCACTTGAAAATGATGCAACAGTCAGTTTCTTTAGTCAAAACAGTTGATTTGTAGTGAAATACATGATTATGTTGTGATTTACAGCAATGCATAGTTTAGACACTTTGGATAAATTTGGAGACAGTGGGTACACTGCTTACTTTTTGATTCATAGATCTTTAGTAGTTCTGCGTATCCACCCTTCGATTTGACGCACTTGTGGTCAAGGAGTTTTTGATCCAGGACATGTATAGTTTAACCTGCTGTATATTTGCAATCTTTCAGTATTTCATTGCAAACTAAACAAGCACGAAACTGTGCAGACCTACGGCGCAACTGTACAGAGTGTCATGAGTAAAACTTGGCTAACTATATAGCTAGCTACCTATGGCATGTCCTCACCTCTGTAACGTTATTTGTTGTCCTCCGTGTGTCCATACATCTGTATCGGTGGCACGCACTAAGTAGGTTAACTAAAGTAGGCGAAATGCTAACATGTTAGGGTTAGCAAAAGTAACGTTAGGCGATAAAGCTGTGCTTAAAAATCTTGTGCTGCTTGAAGTGGTGATTTTGGAAGATGCACCTGCCCATGCGTCCTACTAAACGAAGCACCACCTGCGCATGTGTCGCACAGGTCGTCGGTGAGTGAGTGAGTGACCACAATTTGCCATGCATAGCCCACGTGGGAAAAATAGCAAATTTATTTTAGATTTTTTGCCTAGACAAGTGTCTGTGATGCTCACATCTGGAGTTATAAAGCTTTAAATTGGGTACCCCCAAATGGGCAAATATTGGCCTGATTTGGCATGTGCGTTAAAGGGTTAAAGAGAAGGAACCAACAGCAAACCGGTTTGGCTAGCTAGTGTGTGTGTTTTAAATAAACAATAGATTTTTTTACAAAGGTAATACATTAATTAGATGTAGCCACTTGTACGCCTGTCATTTATGATTGTATATCAGTTTGAATTAAGGGTGGATAATTCTCTGGTTACAAAGTAGTACTTACTTTGATAACCTTAGTGCACCTTACTAGGCCAATAATAGCAGGGTGTAATGCCGGCATTATGGGTTTTAATGTATTTTTCTGTTGCATTCACACTTATTGTGATCACTTGACCATAGGCCATTTTCTGCATTCAAACTTCGAGTCATAACTGTGGACTCTTATATCCCAGATATAGTTGTACTTGAAGAATCTTAATTCCTAAAAAATTTGCATGGTCTTATTAAAGTGAGGCAAAAACCAGTTATTCTAATTCATTATTCTTTATTCAAGAGTCCAAAAAGAAACAAACAAAAAAAATCAAGACAATAAATTATTTGATTTCTTAATAGGCTTTTAATGGTAAAACTCAATTCCTCTGGCCAAGGCAAATTCTGCCTGACAGTGGCTGACACTCTCATTCCTTTCCAGGATCCTGATGACCTTTACAACAAAACAAGTCACTAGTCCCCTTTATACATCAATTATTGTTTATCACGTAACCAATACCAATTCGAAATAATTCCGCTTTCACATCTCACCTCTTTAAGTATCACATCAAATAGGTAGTCCATGTTCAACTCACCTCTGTCAATTTGTGTTGCATATCTGTAGCAGGCTTCATGAGCTACATGAGTTTGACTGTCTATTGGGAATCGGTGATAAAGATTTGCCAAATTTACATGTTTAAACAGTTTGACAACTTATTTTGGATTGCACTTTTTTAAAGCATGGATGCAAAGAGCTTTACATTTATATATAACAAGATTAAAGATATTGTGAAAAGTTGATCTTAAAAAAACATATTAAATCAAATGTCTGATTTATTTACCGGGTTCTCATTGTTTTAGATTCAATGATGCTGTGGGATTCTCCCACAGGTACATCCAGCTGGACCTAGTGCTCCCACTTTTTAGACCCTCATGCAAGTTCTGGAATTAAAGTGAGAATTACATTTATATTCATCACAATCAAAACGCAATGCAACAATGATGAAGGAACTTCCTTTGGTACAAAACAGTGGCACGACATTACACAGCAATACAGGTGGCACAGTGTATTCTGCACACATAGTACATATAGTGTAGGGGACACAATGCATACATTGGACAGACTATACATAGTCTTGACAGTACACAAAGAAATTATCAAAAATTGGTAGCATGGTCTATGTTTATGGCACGGTTGTACAGTTAGCCAGGATGGCCCTGTGAGATGGCACATTATTCCAGGGGTAATGATGATGTTACCAGGTAAAATTCAGTATAGTGAAATTACACAGTGCAGTACTTGTGTGTGTGTGTATACATAGGCGAAAAGGCATGTTGTGCTATGTGCCGTTAACAAGAAGAAAAGACAGTGGGCCATGCAAGATTGGGAAAAGGCAGATACACATCCTCTTAGACCAGCTTATCATAGTTGGTGTTTCACTGTATTCAGAGAAACTGCTTTCTTTGTATTTGCGTTGAGTTCTTCCTGTAGTTGTGGTACAGTTTTTTGATGGTGTCTCTTGCTAGAGAAGACAAAATATTCGTCTTCTGCCTCTTGATCTTCCCGATCTTCTCCTGTCAACATTATTCCACATAACACTTCTGCGTGTATACTGAACACTGCACTGCGGGAAATATTATGCCTCTTTGCAGTTTTTCACTTGGAATAACCTTGCCACAATGTGTTTACTTGGCTCCACACATCTAAGCCTAACTCCTTCTTCTGCCATATTTCTCGCTACTTTAGTGCCTAATATACGTACAGTACAGTCCACTGATATTAAGCTACCTATGGTTAAAAAATTTTTAAGTAGATAAGATATCAGTCAATTTAATTACTCCCTCACTTCACTCCCACCCTTCCACCTCCCCCTTTGCAAAATGGTTGGATATAATTCAAATAATTTGTTTAATTGTAATTAAAGCCAAAGGAGGCTATTTTGAGGAAAGCTGTGTCTTAGTAAAGCTCACCTTTTTGTTATTGTAGGTATTGTTTTTATTGTATTCGAAAAAATTGACAAAATTAACTGAATTGTTCTCTACTTAACGTTTAAAAAAAAACAAAAAAAACACTCAGATGGCCAAATACTTTTGTACTGTATGTTCACCTGTTACAGGTGTTTGTCACTTCAAATCAACAACTGAATGTCCCATCCCTCAGGTGAGAATGAGAAGGTCCAGCACGAGGAGCCACCCTTTGCATTTGCAGCATTGTACCCATTTAAAGGTCTGCACATCTGGATACAGCAGCATGACAAAATGCAAAAACTCACATTTACATGTAGGCTTGAATAGGACTATCAGTATAAAGAGACTAAAATTATAAATTTGTACCTGCTGAACAAGGCAAAGAATGCATATCAGACTAATGCTACATGTACCGCAATTAATCCATCAGTGCAAGCCGTGTGTATACTGGTGTGTGTATGTGTGTGTGTGTATACATGTATATAACTTCTGATTAACAATGTTGTACAGTAGTACAGATTATGCTGTAGTCAGCTGAAAGGTAACTTCTTTGCTTGCAAAGGATGGTAAAGTAGTAAAAAAAAAAATGGTACAGTAGAATAGGCTCATCCAATTTGTTCAGGTGTTGGGAACAAAAATATGTACAGTGATAATAAAATGTCTGATGTTTGAAAGGACTAGGCAGAGTTGGAGTAATTTGAAAGGGGTTGGCATATGGGTTTAAAATATATAATGTCAGGTCCATAAATATTTGGACATTGACAAAGTTATTATTTTAGCTGTCTACCACAGCATATTGGAGTTGAAATTAAATAATGAATGTGCGCTCAAAGTGCAGACCTTCAGCTTTAATTTGAAGGTATTTACATCTAAATCGGGTGAACGTTGTTAGAATTACAGCACATTTTATATGTTACCCCCCCCCCCCCTTTTTAAGGGACCAAATGTGATTGGACAATTGGCTGCTCAGCTGTTCCATGGCCAGGTGTGTGTTATTCCCTCATTATTTCATTTACAAGTAAGCAGATAAAAGGTCTAGAATTGGTTTCAAGTGTGGCATTTGCATTTGGAATCTGTTGCTGTTAACTCTCAATATGAAGTCCAAAGAGCTGTCACTGTCGGTGAAGCAAGCCATCATTAGGCAGAAAAAACAATGCACGCTGGGATAGGCTCCAGCATCCCCTGTGACCCTGCTCAGGATAAGCGGGTATAGATAATGGATGGATGGATACTTTCCAAAATGTTCTGTTTTTTTATATTTTTATGTATTTAGGTGTGTACCATGAATAATTCCTCATATATTTCATAGGTATTGATACTATTGACTATTGTCTTGATAGTACACTTGTGCCCTTCAAATTACACCATTATCTGTCTCTGCTGTATGTTGCCATAAAGTTAAGTCTTTTTTAGAGTACTGCCAACCAGCTGGAAATCTCCTTTTATAGATCTTGGGGATATAGGGTTAACAAACCCAGCTCACTGAACAAAAGGACTAAGCACTGTGCCATGTAACAAACAAGCAGGCTGTGTTTACTCTAGGGAGGATATCACCACTTTTTATATTGTACTGTATTCTCTGGGCTGCACATTTCCAGTTGGTTTACATAACGGTCATTGTTCATCAAATAATACATTCACATTGTTGTGTTTGGATACCTTTCAAGTGGGCACTTGCCCCTACTCAAAATGTCCTTAATGTCAGTGTTCATGATAGGCTCCTGCTTTAGTTTCAGCATTAACAATGTTTTAAAAACAGGAAAGCTGGAACAACATATCACATTTTCAGTTTCTTTATCTGATAAATCAAACCAACATTGATAGATGTCAAGTGAACAGTCATGTATACCCTGCAAACCTGAAAGACTCTCTGATTCAAGCAGCTTGCCTCAGCCTGCCTGTGCCATGCTGCATCCGCTTTAACTAAACAGCCAAGTAGCTGGCTGTGATTTTTAGCTTGTGAATTTGGAATCTGTCTGTGGAGATCAGATGCTCCAGGCTATTAGCATTATTCCACACACTGCTGGTTCTATTACAACTGGGAACAGCTTGTGAACATTGTTCAATTATAAAGAAAAATATCTGTGACAGGGATGTGCTGGAGAATGAGGGTGGGGTTTGGGAGGCAGGCACATTGAGTCCTACTATACCCACAAGCTTATCACTTTTCCAACTGCAAGAGGAAATTTGTGTCATTAGCATCATTCATCCCAGAGAAACATTCAGTTTAACCTTAAGCCTTTTATAATAGATTATAGAACAGTTAGAACTGTCAAGTTTCATTGACCAATTGCTTCATGAGCAGTTCACAAGTTCAGTTCCTTTTTTAATATGGTTTACTTTTCATAATTATTTTTTCCACTGCTACCATTAAGTCGCTTCCTTCTGGCCACTTACATAAGGAATTATTCCGTCTGATTTTTTAGATAATGGCTTTTCTGTGTGTGAATGTTCTTTAGACATAATGCTATACACACCACTCTTCTATGGCTTACTATAAAAATGTAAGATTACATTACATTAAATCTCTGGAATTCTGCCTGACCAATCAGCCAGGAAGCCATTCATCCTGTGTTCTTATTTGAGTGCTGAAAAAACTGTTGTGTTAAATTGTAGTTAGTATTTGTGCAAGAATGTATCAACACTGTACTCTTATTCTTAGGAAGTTATGGTCCAGGGAGCAGTATGTGGAAAATCTTGAAAATGCTGGTCAATGGGACACAGTTTATCAGAGTGGGAGGCAGGACTGCTGGCTGCTCCAGGAAGAACTGTTCCACATTTCCCCTGCAAAATCTTTCAGGATGAAAGGGTCACTTATGTGCTGGTGGAGACCTATCTAGACCTCTGAGAAGTGGATGTCTGCTTTACAGAGATAACAAAATGCTTGTTCTCCTCAAAGCTAAGACCACATAGCTCTTAATTACTGATGGTAGTGTAGCCCCCTACCACTTGACTCAATGCCTAAGACATAACTGTTCAGATGACAGCAAAAAAAAAAAAACTTCCTTGTGGTTTAGTCGGTAAGCTGCTCACTGCCAGCAGAGACTCAGCCCCATATAATGGAAATTACAGCATGAAACCTGGTCATGCTTCACCTGTCATTATTTGCTTATACCCCCAAATAGACACCGGCATCTGAAAATAGCATCCTCTTTAATTATTGCTTTCAGTCGACACTGATTCAAGGTGCACTGCTTTAAGACCTACAGCGTTGTAAAGTGTAGACTCTTCGCACTTTGATGCAAAAAACCCAGTAAAACCACTAGAGATAAAAGAAATAAGGCAGTCCCCTTCCCCAAAGGAGGGCTGAAATTGACACCCCAGGTTGATGATTGTGGTGTTTTATAATCCAATAACTGTCCAAAACAAGTCAAACAACTGCTAATACTACAGTGAGGTATTGATTTTGCTAAAATTCCCCTCTGATCCCTAAGCAATCTGTCTGCTCTTTGTATACAAGCTAGCAAAAGTCACATTAATTATGCGTTATTTCCATTGAACTGAATGAGTTATCATGAGCATTTGCAAATGAGCATTGCAATGTATGTAAATACAATGTCAAATGCGAAAAGTGTTGTTTCTCTAAAAAAGCAACTTCTTACCTTACAAACAGTGAAAATTATCTTAGTTAGACATTCCAGTGCTGAGGAAATTACCTAAAAGCAAGCTACTACTACCCTCTCTAAGATCTACCCATCCTGACTTTTGCCCCTGCTTGGAAACCCTGTATACACTTGAGGCCAAAATTTTACGTACACCTAGGCTTAAGATATTCAAACTCAGTTTTTCACAACTCCGCACATTTCATGTTACCATACATTTCTTTTGGCAAGTCAAATAGAGCATCTACTTTGTTCACATCAGAGGTAATTTTTTAAAAATCGATTAGAGACATTTATTTCAGCTTTAGTTCACTATATTAGAATTCCACTCAGTTTGGTTGCAGGAGCAATTAATGTCTGAGTTGAGCAATCTCGGCATGCCGGCGTGCAGACCACCGCTTGCGCTCAGGGGTTAAATGAATCCTGTTCCTGTGGTACCGGGTAAGACTACATGCATTCCTTAACCAGTTTGGGTTCCAGAGGGGTTTCTTACAGTTGGTGATCTTAACATGAAAAGTTTTGGTTTCTTATTGTTGGTGACCTTGACATGCCATTTGGTGTATCGGAAGGGTTTCTAACACCAGTTATGCAATGTGTTGTAGCTATCTTACTCTCTAGGGACTCCCCTTTAAACCTTCTAGTTTTCCCTCTCAGTCAAGTTTTCTAGTTGGGTGTGGAAAATGATGTGGCTAACCCAATGAGAAGTTCCTTTGATTAACCCTTAAGTAACCTAGGTTGATTGCCGTTTTTTCCCTATCCTCAGTTTTTTACAGATTAAACAGGTTTATCTAATAGATAACACCTCATGCAACCCTTAATTTTTTCCTCAAGACTTGTACATATCAGGAAATGTCCAGGTTTTGGCCTGGATATGATGTACCTTACATGAATAGGTTGTATGAAGTAACAATATCATACAGTCATGTCAATAGAACGTACCATTGCTTTATAATGGTAAAAAAAATATCAGCATAGTACCTGGCGGAATTATGTTAAGAGAACTGAAATGGTAAAATAAAACCATTTTCTTTTATTTTGATGAGACTGAAACCAATTTGGGTGGCAGGGTGGTGCAGTGGGTAGCACTGTCGCCTCACAGCAAGAAGGTTGTGGGTTCAAATCTCAAACCTTTCTGTGTGCAGTTTGCATGTTCTCCTCATGTCCGCGTGGGTTTCCTCCGGGTACGATTGGAGACCCCCCCGTGACTCTGCCCAGGATAAGCGGGTATAGATAATGGATGGATGCAACCAATTCAAGCAATAATTATGCTTAACAATAACAAATGATAAAATAAAAATAAATTAGCATGATATATAACTATCATAAAAACTCTATGAATAACTTTTCAAGTACAAATTGTTTTGTCATAAACTGAATGATTAGTTTACAAGCTGTTCAATCAATCAATCAATCAATCAATTTTTATTTGTATAGCGCTTTTAACAAAGGAGCTTTGTCACAAAGCAGCTTTACAGAGAACCGGCCCCCAAAGAGTAAGCCTAGGGCAACAGTGGCAATGAAAAACTCCCTGACTGATAACAGGAAGAAACCTTGAGCAGAACTGGACTCAGAGGGGGAACCCATCTGCCGCGGGCAGGCACCGGTTTTTTATGGAAATGGCTTACATGAAAACATAAATTATAATACATAAACAGCCAATCCAATATTAATGAATTAAGTCCAAGCAAAGGTGACTCCGGTCACGTAGAGAGATGGGCAGGAACACCAATGGGTGGCAGGGTCAGACGGGGACAGGCTTGGTGCACAGCAAACTTGGGGTAGAGCTCCAGGCAGGTGCCTAGAACCGAGGAACATGAAAACGCATTGTTCGGGGGTTCAAATGGTAGATTAGCAAGCAGAGCAGAAGAGACAGAGGTGCCTGCATGCAATAAGGAAAACCCCGGCAGAATAAGGCTGTGGCAGCATAGCTAAGGGAAACAGAGACGGGCCAACGTAGCCATGAGGGCAGGCTTGAGACAATCATCACCAGACCATGAACGGTTCAGCTTAACACAGCAATACCAATGATGATCCAGTGACAGCACTAACCACTCAGTCCACCAGAGACTCTATAGCTATGCCCGCCACCCACTCCTGCCCCTCAAATATAGGAGAGACTAAAAAGATACGTTTTGAGCCTAGCTTTAAATAAGGTGATAGTGTCTGCGCCCCGAACATGGACAGGAAACTTGTTCCACAGGAGGGGAGCACGTTAGGAGAAGGCTCTACCACCTGTGGTACTTTTAGCTATTCTAGGAATAACAAGGAGGCCTGTTCCCTGCGAACGGATGAATTAGCTGGAGCCCTTTCAGAGAGGAATTTGCACATCCAGACGAAAGAGCATTGCAGTAATCTAATCTTGAAGTAACAAAAGCATGAACTAGCTTTTCTGCATCATGTAAGGACAGTATTTTCCGAATTTTAGAGATATTTCACAAGTGATAAAAAGCAACCCTAGAGATGTTTTTAATATGTATATCAAATGCAAGATCTGGATCAAAGGTAACACCAAGATCTTTGATTACAGCACTTGAAGTAATGGAGATCCCATCAATGTTAAACATATAGTCAGATAGTTTGCATCTCAGGGACTTAGGCCCCACTACCATTATCTCGGTCTTATCGGAATTTAGCAAGAGAAAATTTTGGGTCATCCATCCCTTTATGTCTATAAGACCAGCTTTGATCTTTGACAGCTGGACAACTTCATCAGGCTTAACTGATAGATACAACTGGGTGTCATCTGCATAGCAGTGGAAATGAATGTCATGTTTGCGAATAACAGCTGGCAGTCTGCTTCAAAAGTAAAAGTGACATGAAATCTCAATGTACCAAACAGTTTGAGAATAACTGCAGGTTTTGTATTCCTGTATTGCCAGTTTATATATTCCAGTAGCTGTCATAGTAAATATTCATATTCATATTTTATTCCACAAGCAGTAAAGACACATAACCTATTAGAATAGTTGAATCGTCGCATGAAAATACAAATCCTCATCTCCCGAACCATCATCTTTCTCAATAGAATGAAATATGGCGTGAACTACCTTAGTTATTTTGAAGTCATGTTTCGGAAGTTTTCTGTAGCTACTATTCGTGGTGACAGAACAGTGTAAACATGGCAAAAGTAGGCGTCGTTTTCAAAATGCAGCCCTAGCTTTAATGTCAGTAGATTCACCATATTTGTTGCAAGTCTTCCGTGCATAACAAAAAAAAGAAAATGATCCTACTTTCAGAAATAAGAGAGTTGTTTGACGGAGATTAAAGATGTTTTTTGATGCAATTTGCGTCTCTTGGCTTCAACAGGTTAATGCAGCATGATCAGCCCATAACTGTTTGGCAGGCCCATACAAGTGTCAGAACTGGCATATGTGCTTCTACCTCTGATTGATGGTATCTCCCCTTTAACATGGTACGGATTCTCCTGGCATGTTCTTCATTGACAACAGTCAATACTGCATGAATATGGTGTGCTATAAGGGCTCAAGGAAGCCATTTCACTGCCTCCCCAACTGCAATAGAGGCTACACCAGGGCAGTCAAGAGCTGTTTGTATATCAGTGTTTACCCCTTCAGTGTTTTCCATTCATTTTATAACCGCTTAGTCAAGATCAGGGTCACGGTGGCAACAGGGCAAGCAGAGCAACTGAGTGACTTCCTCTAGCTCATCCCGGGGGATCCCAAGGCGATCCCAGGCCAGACTGTAGATGTAATCTCCTCAGGATGTCCTAAGTCTGCCCCTGGATCTCTTCCCGGATGGCCGTGCCTCCAACACCAAATGGAGGCGCCAAGGAGGCATCCTTATCAGATGCCAGAACCAGCTGATCTGACTCCTTATCAGATGCCAAATTCACCTCAACTGACTCCTTTCAATGTGGAAGAGCAGTGGCACTACTTTGAGGTCTTCTCAGGTGCTTGAGCTCCTAACCCTATCAAGGCGAGTAAGCCCCATCACCCTATGGAGACACCCCATTTCAGCTGCTTGCATTTCTGATTTCAATCTTTCGATCACTACCCTCAGCTTGTGAGCATAGGTGAGAGTAGGGACAGATTTTGACTGGTAAATCAGGAGCTTTGCCTTATGCCTGTCTGACACAATGGCCTTATTACTGTGGCTGTTGCGCCTAGATGGTGGTTAATCTTCCAATCCCTTTTTCCTTCACTCATGAATAAGACCCAAGATACGTGAAGGCCTCCATCTTGGGCAGGTGCTCCCTCCCTCAAGGAGACAAACTATCTTTTTCCAGGAGAGGACAGTGGTCATCTATGGAGGAATATTTTGGACAAAATTAAATAAATGAATACATCTATAAATAATTAAATATATTGTGTAATGTGACAATACATAAATAATAATAAAATGAAATCTGAGCATAAATAATTAAATAAGGCATGAAATGTACATATGTATTTATTTTATTATTTATTTCAATGACGCTATATGCAACATGAAATAAGGCTTGAAATTAAAACCGTCACTTTCACCCATCAAAGTTGGGAGGGCGGGCTCTAGTGAGTACACAAAACACAGGAGGCTTAGTGATAGGTTGTGTATTTCTGAGAGACCCGCCTCTAGTGGCTGCAGTCAACAGCAATCCAGCAATGAGCGATTCCCAAGGCAAGCAAAGCGCAGTAGCACACTATGTTGTGCCAGTGGGCGGTCAGTGGTGGTCATGACGAGCAGAAAAATTTGCCCACAATTTTTCTGCTTGTCATGAAAAAAATAGTGAGGTGGTCCGGTGGCTCTTTTATGCTGTGAGGAGCATTTTTCTGGCATGGTTTGGGTTTACTTGTCCCCATAGAGGGAAGGGTCCTTGCAAATCAATACAACATTATTGAGTGATCACCTTTAACCTATGATGAAACATTTCTATCCTGATAGAAGTGTTCTCTTCCAGGATGACAATGCCCCTTTCGCAATCACCAGATCTTAACCCAAATGAACACCTGCAGTGGTTTACAGTCCCATGGTTGAAGTGTTAACGGTCAGAAATGGTTTTGAGTGCTCACATTTGCCTGGTGGTGGTTTTGCAAACAAGTAGTTCCTGTGGAAATACAAAAAAAATATTTGCAAATTTGGCAGCGCCAACTGATACCCTAAACCACTCTATGTCTTTCTTCAGCATGACTTTAGTGTGTTGTTGTGGTGTGGGGATGGCTGGTGTTAGCAGCCACACCTGCCCTGGGTCAAGCTAATTAGACCTGGCTAATCAGATAATTGTTTAGGAATTAGATAATTGGCCAGGCTAATTGGACCCGGGAACAGGGGTGGCTGCACCTGTGCGTAGTGAGGCAATCAGTGCGCACAGGTTAAATCTGCCATCCCCACCCACACAAAGGAGAGCCTCTCGGTCATGACAGTGTTAACATCTGCTCTTTGGCTGTACCATCTTGCCACCCTTGTAAATAAATGTGGACTGTTTGAACATCATCTCCCTGTGTCTCTGTGCTGGAGGGCCCCTTGGAAAGCCACTTCGGTGGCCTGTGGCAGGCTTGTTTGCCACAGTTGTCTTTCAGAATATTCTCATCTCATTATATGCCTCTCCCTTAATTGCCCAATTATCTGAGGTTTTCACTGCTGAAATCTTACATTTCTATACATTTCAGTGTTTCCAAAATTTTGAACCATATAAACAAAAATTGCAAATTTATGCATCCCTGCTTCTAATGCAGTAAAAACAAATGATCTCAGAGTGTACACTGAAACTGATTTTCTCAGTACATGGTTTTGTGTACTTTGTAACTAACCCCAGACTTACAAACTATTATTACAAACTAAGCTGAAATGAAATGAATTGCACTACTATTGGGACCGCACAACAACACTGAGTATTATACTATTTCTTTGGTAATGCAATTGACAAGTGACACCCTATAGCACAGGTGGCGTAAATGCACTGCTATTGAACAGGGTCTAAAAAGCTGAAATAATATATTTATTAGCATAGCAACCGGATACTTTATGTTGAGTTCTCTATATAAGGGTCACTGTGTGTTGTTTTGCCTGGAGTTCAGCTTCCAAGGAAATTGCAGTATCCGCAGGGGTTTGCTAATGGCAGGAAGTTTATATTTTTCTACCCTGAACTGGAACACTTCTGGTTCATTGAATAATGCCATAATTGTTCATTGTTGGAGGGGCTTCCTGCCCGTGCAGCCAGAGAGCTCATTAGGCAACGTTGATCTCAAGTGACTCTTCCCCACATGTGCTTAGACAGTTTGTCCAGTGGCAACTACAAAGTTGCATTGCTCTTTGGAATTGACCTGCTAAATTTTTTTTTTTTCCTTTACACAGTCAAGATGTAGTATCATAGAGAAACTTCATGTGTCTGCTGTCAGCTAGACAAGAGTGCACTGAGCTCTTAGATAATAAGCCATTCAAACTGTGGTCTGTGTTGGGACCCAAGATCTCCAAAGTATGTGCATTTTATATGCACATTCTCACTGAGGAAAATTGTTGCACTTTTTTACAATATTAACATGTATAAAATTCAAACATTCTTTCTGTATTCTTTACAGATAATTGGCCTAAACTAAGTTTTTCAGCACCCCATGTGGGAAAAAAACATGGGTTGCAAGCAAGGTAAAAAGGGTTTTAAGTTAAAATTGTGTTTCTTCTTTGGTGCTTCTTTTCTTAGGTGAGAAGTTCAAACTACAATCAAAAATGCCTGGAATCGACTTTTACGATGCATCCTGTAAGTATCCACATTTATTTGAGTTTCTTTTTCTAATGCTCTGAAATAAATACACTTTAAGCAAAAGTATGTTAAAGCTAAAGTGTTTAAAAATAAAAAAAATAAAAAAAACAGGTATGTCCAGCATTCAAATCACGAACGAAGGTGGGTTAGCAATTTGCATATGCATTAACGACATTGCTCATGGGACCGCCTTTTGATTTTTCTTATAAAACAGGATAACTTTACCAGTTCTAGAGATCTTGACAATGGATGAAGAGCTGGTGCCAAGTCCACCAACGAATCCACAAACACCAGAGCAAGTGCGGATCAACCCTGCCAAGGAGAACGCATGCTTATCGACACCTACACTTATTCGTAAGAATCCTTTCTTTAAACTGCTCAGTATGCTGGTTGAAGGATTTCGTTATTTACAGATATTCTTTATTATACAGGCTCAGAAGAACCAGAAAAAACTTGGTGAGGTGAAAAAAATCCCGCCTAAATCTCAGGAAAAAAAGGAAACTTTTTAGTGGTGAGAATTATTTCAAGTACGCTTGTTAACAGACTGTTGTTTTGTATGCATTTTAGACAAAATTATACTAATTCTACAAGATCCGGTCCTGAGAACCACATGGGGAAGAGGGCCTTGGAAGAAACGGTGGTGAAACCGATCACAACACAAAACCCTACACTGATTGAAGAGTGTGGTAAGTCTATTTAGAACTTGTGATACTTGTAAGTTTTGATGAAAGGTATGGTTTGAAACAAAAACTGCTAAATATTGGGCTTTACTGCAGTTACAACTGAGGAAGCCCCTGGACACAGAGAGGACTGCAGTGCTGAGGAAATCAACCAACAGGCCTGGACATCACACCTCCAGGAGCAACCAGCTGTTGAAGCAATACTCCTGAAGCCAGAGGACACTGAAAGGCGATCCTTTAAGGTCCATTTGGAAGCACTGAAAATCTTCAGTTGTGAGTTGCATTTGGCTGAACAACGTCTCGCAGTGTTGCAGGACTGTGAGTTTCGTTTGTCTGAACAACGTCTTAGTGTTTCAGAAATTCTTTGAAAAATATTAGAAATGGCACAGAGGCAACAACCAGATCAGGTACGCCTGCTGAAAACATTCACAATGCTTTTATAAACCCAGATCTGCTACAGCTTGTTAATAATAATAACCAGGATACTTACAACATGCATGAACTAGCTGGTGACTACTTTGAATTAAGTTTTGGATCAACTAAACCAGGAATGAATCTTAATGAGGATTAAGGAATCTTAGGATCAACTAAACCATCTTAATGAATTACCACTAACATCTACAGCTGATGATAACCCACAAGGTTCTGGTGATGTGCATGATGCTGATAGTTATGATGATGTTGGTGAGGTGACTTGTGACCCTGACATGGTAGTGGTGCAAAGGCCCTCCTTTAATTGTGTTGAAATTAGGCAACGGTTTAACTTTGCATCCTTACACAACGTGGACAGCTATGAGGACTTCTATAATGTGCTGCTCAACATGTTAGATCGTTTATTGCATAGAGCTATGCAGTTGGCAATACCCAATGATGTGATTCAGCTGGAGTTGCGTGCTGACTCCCTGTCTGGGGGTGTGTCCATAATTGCTAATGGCGGTAGTGTCGATCTGGACACATTTTTGGGCATGGTTGAACAGCTGGTTCAGAGCGATTTTGAAATCCATTCTGATGATACATTGGAACTGGTGGTTCAGATAGTTCAAAACCCAAATGGTGGTGCCCATAGGAAAATAGCCAGTCTCAGAAATTAGATTTTAAGAAAAAAAAAAAGATGTCTCTTTGTAAGTCACAACCGTGAAAATAACCTCTGCTTTGCCATTTGTTTTTCTAAACTGTTAAATCCGGAATTTACGGTAGAGCGGATGGAGCAATACGCCATACATTTACAGACATCAGTAGGCCTGGGCGTGCAGGATATAGTGTCTTTTTCAGACATACAAAAGTCTGAACAGCTGTTAAAGGTAAATTGTTGTGTGGTACCGTAATGCACAGAATGTCTTTTGCAAATTTCAAACAAACCCAGAGCTGCATCCAAAGACTGTGTTTTTGTACCTAGAAATCTAATATTACTTTGGTATGAAGTCGTTGAAAGGTTTCTTAGGCACTGCAAATGTGTGTGATTACTGCTAAACTCCTTTTACAGCAAAAGTTAACGACCGATGTAAGTACTACTGTAATGTTTGTTTTAGTGCTGATTGTTCTTCGCACCCTTTAATAACGGCAAAGTGTAAAGACTGTGGACTTGTATGTCGGTCAGACTTTTGTTACACAGAGCATAAAGTTGCCAAACCGAATAATTCTACTGGTAAAATGAGCGCACATACAAGTAGCCTATTGCAAGCAGTGTGGCAGGATGTGCATTGTCAGTGCTAAAAAACCTGTACCACATCGTTGTAGTGTGAAGCGCTGCGTCAACTGTAATGATGAGCTGGTTGCTGATAGTAGGCATGTTTGTTACATTCAGCAAGTCAAACCTGAACAGCCGAGCGAACGCTGTTTTACGACTTTGAGAGCCGACAGGATGATGGTGTACATGTTGCTAATTTTATATGCTGTATTGATTTTTAAGGGGTGCGTTGGACAGCAGCGGGTCACGGTTGTGTAGAGGCCTTTTTCCGTAGATTCTGCACCTCGAAATACAAAGGGTACACGTTTATTACACATAATTCAAAGGGTTATGATGGTTACCTAATTATGCAACACTTAATTAAACAAGGCATCACACCACACATTATAGGGTTAAGGCAGCAAACTTCCTTGTATCACCGATGATGCATTTGAGCAGCGTTACATAGATTCCCTCAGCAATGGGCCTCATTTACGAAACGAACGTACGACAGAAAACTGGGCGTACGGTCATTTCCACGCAAAGCTTGGCATTTATCAATTTGGACGTGAGCGGAAGCTATGATCAAATCTCACGTCAAGTCTCAACTCGTGTACGCAAGTTTTCATGTCAGCGTGGACTTGCAGTGCAGCATAGTAAATCTGTCTGAGTCGGAGAGTTGTTATTAGACCATATTCTGACTGGCATCTAAGCATATGCAGCCACATATTCATCACTTAAAAATATGTAGCCTATGGCAAAACTATGTGTCATATATCCCCAACATAAATAGGCATTTTCAAATTGTTTGCAATTAACAGGGTTAACAGTTTTTTGGTGTAGGCTATGAGATTAATTTCTCTTTCATTTTGAGATAGCCTACTTGTTAGGCTAGGCTACTGGTGACATAATTACAAGCAATTAAAATGAAGCAATTAAAAGCAATGGGTAGGCTAGCCAATTTGCAATATGATAGGTTAGATGCTTATTCCCTCACCTATTTAAACAATTTTATGACAGCCATAAAATTTCGGCAATGGCAGATCTGACTCTGTTAGAAGACCTCTACGCGCCGGTAAGACGCGAGAGGGTTTTTCGGGACCGCAGGGATCTTTTTATGGAGAGTGACGAGTGGTTATTAAGTCGCTTTCGTCTCCCAAGGCATCTCCTTCTGGAATTATGCCACAATTTGGAACCTCGGTTAAGGAGACAAACCCGCCGCTCGAATGCCATACCTGTGCCAGTGCAGGTGATTGCTGGGTTTCCTAATGTGATTGGTGTGATTGATTGTACCCATGTGCGTCTGAAGCCACCATCCATGAATGATTACGCATTGATCAATCGTAAAAACTATCACTCCATAAACGTTCAGGGCATTTGTGATGCCAGACTCTCGCTCCTAAACGTGGTAGCCCGGTGGCCCGGGGGGACGCACGACTCCTTAATTTGGCAAAATAGCAGCGTAGGGACACGGCTACAGGAGGGCGCACTGCAGGGCCGGAGTCATCTCCTCGGTGCTGCGTTAAAAAATTAATTTTCTGCGTTAATTAATGTTCTAAAAGTATTCCAACGACTAACATTTGTGTGATTCCTGTACTAGGTGACAAAGGTTATCCCCTCACGGAATACCTGGTAACCCCACTGGCAAAACCTGCAACAGAGCAGGAGCACAGATTTAACAGTGCACATACGCACACGGGCTACGGTGGAGCGCTGCATCGGGTTGCTTAAGGGCAGATGGCTCTGTCTAGGATCAGCGGGGGGAACTCTTCTGTACACGCCAGAGAAAGTGTGCGAGATAATTTTGGCCTGTGGGGTTCTGCACAATAATTGCGCAGGATAACGGGGTGCCATTTGATGTTCCGATGCAGCCAGATGAACCTATGCCCAGAGAGCCATGGCCAGCATAGCCCCAACTGGGGGGCTATACGAAGGAGACAGGACCTCATTCATCGCTTCTAAAATGTAAAGTGTTAATACTTATGTTTGGCAAGTAGGTTATTCAATATGGGAAACAGACAATGCACAACATTTAGTCAAACATTTTATTTATGTGATGCACGTTTCAAGTTTCGTTGATCTCTTTTAAAGTGTCGTTGATCGCTAGAAGTGAGCGATTTATCTCCACCATTGACCGACAGATTTCTGTCTGTTTTTCCAGGACCTCTGCTGTCAGAATCCAGGGTCGTGGTGGCCCAGCACGGGGGGCGAAGGACACGCGCTCTCTCACAGCTCTTGGTTGCCTGACTCTGTGGGGCTGGCTCCAGGCCGGTTTGTGTAGCCGAAGGCTGAACACCACTGGTGCCTGGCTGTGATTCATCTGAAACAATTTTTTTGTGTGAACAGTGACAAACGAAAGCATGTTTATAACATCATTCAAATGAAGAAAAATAAACCCTGCAACCGTGTAATTATTTATATACTAGTAGCCTAGGCTATTCAATTTTACCATTATCCGGCTCGGACACAGTCTGTGTCTCTTCTGCCACCCGTTATGCCCAAAATGGAAGCAGACCCGATAAGCGCGGCCACTCGCTCCTCAGTCTGCGTCAATGCAAGGCTGGGATCCAGCTGGCCTCCTCCAGTCAGCTGGGTGCTGCGCCGAAGGGCTGCAATATGCTTTTTGGTGGCGAGTTTCAGGTCTGACCATTTTTTCTTGACCTAAATGTAAAGAATTACGATATAAGCCATTATATTACTATTTCATATATATATATATATATATACTATATATATATATATATATATATATATATATATATATGCACACACACACATCACGGATGTATAAATTAAATATTCCAACTCCTCAGCTGGAGTTCAATTCTCCACGGAAACGCTGTTGACCGCAGCAGTGATTTCCTTCCACACTGCTTGTTTCAGACTTCCTTTGATGCCACTTTTTAGGCTGCCAAATAGAACTAATTGGTTCAATTGCACTTGGGACGTTAGAGATTCTATTTCCAGTTCGGAAAAATTCCTCTTCTTGGCTGTATTACGCTTCTCCATGTCGTAAACTCTAGGGGCGAGGCCTCCTAAACCGAGAATATATAGGGGTGTGATATTTAAATGACGATTGTTTTCAGCCGCCACATTTATCAACACCCGATCATTCTTACGCTGTGATTGACGAGATACGAAAGTTTCATGAATCACACGTGAACCCTGTCGTAAGATGATTTCTGCGCTCGGATCTGCGGTGGTTTCTACGTTAGATTGATAAATGAGGGCCAATGAAACTGAGCGCCATGCCATTGGATTTAGGCTTTGAAAATGCCAAAAAGTGCAACTTTTGCACTTTTGCTAATCCTTGCTTTTAAACTACATTGCTATTATAACCATTTACACTGTTTCATTGCTTGCTTTTTTCATACATTTAAATCGTCACCCTATCAGCTTGTTAAGACTTTACTTTAAACTAACATACAAGCCACTGCTTTAAAACTTACATATTCTCACATATTGCTTAATTTACTGCAGAAGAATAAAGTTGCACAAGTACTTTGCCGCACAAGGCGTTTAGCATTCTGAACATTTTTATTAATTTTTAAATTTTTAATTAATTTTATTTTTAGATTTATTTTTATTTTTTATTTATTTTATTAATTAATTTTTTTACCCTCACCTAACCATCTGGCAACCACACAGCTGCTGGACTGTAAAACTAATTGCAGTTTTAAAGACATTTCTGTTATGAGTCGATGTAACTGATTGTTGTCTGCCACCTACTAATCGTAGGCTACGTGCATAGAATTGTATTTGTTCATAGTTAGTTTCAGTGTAGCGGTACCCAGCAACTTTGTTGAGAAAGTGTATCATTTATTAACCATAATACTAATACTTTAACGTCTGACTTGTCACCACATGCTACATCATGTGTACAGAGATGTATTGTGCTATACTCTGGCAGTATGCTATCCCATATTACAACCAAACTGCTTAATTTTCAGAATTATTGGTCATTAAAACTTATATTTTTTTATGGATTGTGTTTCCTCTCTCATACTGATGGAATGATCCACCAACAAAGTCAAATAGAGACATCTGAATTCATAAGTGCCGAGGGTCAATTCCCTCTAAATAATTTTAAGTGCTGAGGTTGATAAAGGCTGATCTCTAGTTATTTCAGGCTCAGTATTCAGAGTGCTGTGCCACTAACAGGCTAACTGAGGGTGACCCCTAAAAGGTGATCCTTGAATACAGAACTGTAATTAGATTTGAAATAATCCAATAAATTAATTTTAAATTGAATAACTCAACTAAATACTATCAACTAGGGGTGTAACGATACAGTCAACTCACAATTCAGTTCGATAGGCGATTCAGGGCTCACGGTTCGATACACTCACAATATATTCAACAAAGTAAGACTGAAAACAAACTAAGATCTCACAGTTCTTATTTATTCCTCCTTAGGCATGTACGTTTACAAAAAAAGCTGTTTTCAAACCATTTCTTTTTTCTTGCAGTTTTTCCCTTATTCTGCAGACTCCAGTGCAAAATGCAAAAATAAAATCTCAAAATCTCTTAACTTGTGCTTAAAATTGTGCTTTTTTTAAAAAAAAAAAAAAGCAGATCCCTACCTTCTTGAAACTAAAAGGAAAAATAATATAAAAATAAAAATAATCAGAATGTCCTTAATGTGTAAACAATGTCCTCATTAAGAGGGGCAAATGTCTGAACTTTTGTTGAAAAGCCATTACCAAACTACAAGACACCTGAGTTGGCCAGGCCACAAAACCCAGTTTAAATGTTTTCACAGGAACTCATCTATATTTTTGACCTAGAACAATTACATGTTTTTTTTTTATTTCTTTTTTTTTTTAAAGAAAATCAGCATGTCGACATTTTCAGGCAGCAGTTGAGACATCTGACAGTTCACAAAGTCTCCTGCTGTTGAAAAAACACGCTCATTTGGAGTGGAATCTTCGATTCATCACGCAGGGTTTTTTGTACGGCGTCAAGTAGGTGAAAGGTTGGTTCCTCAGTGTGTGACACCAACTGTCAAACATGGAGGAAGAAGCGTGATGGTCTTGGGTTCTTTTGCTGGATCCAGAGTTGGCGACTTGCTCAGAGTGACTGGAATCCTGAACCAAAAGGGCAACCACAGCATTTTTCAGCGCCATGCAATAACCTCTGGTCAACGCCTAGTTGGTCAGGGGTTTATCCTACAGCAAGATAATGACCCAGAACATACCTCCAGGCTATGTCAGAACTATCTTAGAAGAAAAGAACAAGACGGTAGGCTTCAAATCATGGAATGGCCAGCACAGTCTCCGGACTTATACCCCATCGAGCTGGCTTGGGTTGAACTGGAGAGAAGGGTGAAAGCAAAGTAACCCACAAGTGCAATGCATTTGTGAGAACGTCTGCAATAGTGTTGGGAAGATCTTTCCAAACAATATTTGACATTGTAGACTGAATGCCACGAGTGTGTTTTGTGATTTGAACCCGGGTCCTGTCACTCATCCAAAAAGTTCAAAAGGCAAACTTGCTACCGAGTGAGCTATGAAGTCCATTATTTTTCCATTTTGTGTGTGTATCCGATGTTTTTCTTGGGTGATGTACCTAAATGTACAATGGGGAGACTTAGTCTTTGTGGGCCTGGAGCATGTATGATGATGTAATCAGGCAGGATGAAGAAGGAAAAAATGCAAAATCCCTAAGCTTGGAGCTTTATTGTGTGGACATGTGAAGTTGTTTGTGAATTCTCTTGAAATGGGGTCAGAAGGTAGAGAAATGAATGTTTTAAAGGGTTGAGTGTCTGTGGTCATTGTGGTTATTTCTTTAGGGAACCCTGAAAAGTGCCAAATTCTCTGTGCTGTATAGGTATGGGCCATGCCACCCCACCCAGCCGTAACTTGGCAGGATGGCATACCTACCATTCCAATTATAGGGGAGAACGTGGCAAAACCTAACACAGTAGAATGTAGGGATGTATCCGAATCCGAATACGGTATTCGGGAAAGCACGAATAATGCGATGGAAACAGATATTTCTTCTACCCAAAGTTGCTCATTATTATTCGGATTTGGGGAAAAAAAAGTAAGCTCCATGTCGAGTTCTCATAGCCTCTATCTAACGTTACACGGGCAGAGAGGGAGAGGGGGGGCGGCAGCAGTTACGCACGGCTGCTAGCTGTATCTGGAACTCCGGCACATAGCAGCTGCAGTAGGCTTTATGCCTATCGTTATTAGACTACTGCAGCTGCTTTGTGCACAAAGTTAGCGAGCTAAAGAGATCGGATTCATTTAAGCCGCATTTCCACCAAAAGTACCTGGAACTTTTAGTCCCAGGAACTACTTTTCAAGGAACTAAAAGGTTCCTTCAGCCCATTGTTGTCTGCGTTTCCACCGCGGTCTAAAGTCCCGCGAAGATTAGGCAAATTAGCCCACTGACGTATGAAAAAGCGACGTTGTCGTCGGTCCATCTGTCCTATGATTTCTTCTGTAATCCCATACTACCACCGAAGTAGCCTACATTATTTTCTAATAACCGGGACAGCCCGGAGGGGTTTATTCCACTTATATACAACGGATTACCAACAATGACTATATATGGTTACTTTTGTATTTATTGATTTTTATCGATTTAATCACCTGAAATTGAAATATTCTTCCGCAGCCGTTTGGGCATATTTTACCGTTGTCAAGCAAAACTGTCGTTGGTAGTTGAACTTGGACCGTTGTTATGCAACAAATAGGATATAACAGGCCAACAGTCAGATTGTAACTGTTTTATATATCCTCTCAAACACATTCATTATGTTTTTATGCGAACATTCCCTTTCATGTCTTGACATCCGAGGCGACAGAATGCATTCACATTCCACAAATAACTGGCAACAACAGCAGAAAACATGCACACGTTGTAAACAATTTGCTGTTGAATTGATTACTTTCTCATCGTCAATTCCATATAGGCTAATCGCAAAATGACAAGAATAGAACAAAAACTCGGACTTGCATGAAAATTTAAATTAGCAGTGGTACAGCCACCGTTTGCTTTCCTTCAAAGTTTCCGCTAGCCGAGCAGGGAAGTGTGCCCTCCAGATGCGAACCATGCACCATAAATTAGTCCATAGTCTTCCTGGTCTTTTTGTGGAATTGAAGAATGGCAGCGTAAAATTACAGCAGTCTGAAAAAGCAAAAGGGACGATTACTAGAATTAACCTGCTATTTTACCCTGACAAAAAGTGCGGAAGGTGATTTCCAGTTTGCTTTTTACTGTATCACCAATGTAAATTACGCATAACTACTGCATACCTCACATAACTGTATCAAACGTTTTGATTCAATTACAACGGGCTAACAAAGAAAATCCGGAAGAAAATATTCAGCAACCATATTAAACCGTTTGAATGTTTTGGTACGTAATATGCTGTCCCAGCATGAATGCTTAGCATTTTATAAAAACAAATACTAAAGCAAGAAAAGAACAGAAGAGCACACGTTATAATTCCAAGACGTTGGCAGGCTATAACCAAAAGTAGACTACTGCGCCGCATAACATACAAGTTTGATTTCAAGTTATTATGAAAATAAATCGGTTTGCGGCTGCAGATTTTTAAAAATGGCGGTTGAAATAAAACACTGCAAGTTGTCGACCAATCAGAAATGTTCAGCGCTTGCGCCTCACCCTAGGTTCCTAGTTCCGGGGTAAAGTTCCTGCGGTGGAAACGCGGCTTTAGATAACCACTAATTAAAAGATAATGCCCATTCTGTTTGCAACATAGGACTTTGATTTCACTAACTAGACGTTTCATTTATTACACATTATTGAAAAGTGATCGCTATATTCTGTAGTCGCCCCCACCGAGTCAGCGCAGAGCTGGTAGCGGGCTGAGAGTTGACCGTTCCCAGCTATCACTCAGGGAAACTCTTGCATTGAGGAGGTATCAGGTGCGGGAGCTAGTGAGACAAAAGCCTGGTGTGGCAGCTGGATTTCTTTCAACCCCCCACAATCTATAGATCAAAGATCATTTTTAGCTGTATGTGTTAATTTCCTCCATTTAAAAAAAACCCAGTCGAAATATTGAAAAAATCGACATTTTACCTTGTATTTCAGTCAATATTCATCCATTTAAGATGTATGCTGTATGTATCAGCCATAGGTCTTGGCTAACTGATTATTCATTGACCCATGTTAGGGAGGTATAGCCTTACAAAAAGAGCGCAGTGAGAAAATGTTTAAAAGAGTGTTTTGATTTATAAAGCTTCATTTTCCTAGTTCAAATTGACTGGTCAGTGTCCCCCAGCTAGTTTAGGGGGGATGGTGGTGGGGTTCAGATGGTTTGCAGTCTATTCAAACTTAGTTCAGTAGGGAAAAAAAATAAATAAATAAAATAAAACAGGCAAAAAAAATTTCATGTATTACTGTTATGTAATTACTGTTGTAAAGTAATTCCCTAGCGAACTGCACGTTAAGAAACGCGAACGCAGCATCATTGGAATTTAAGATTATTCCCTTCAACTGAAGGATATTTTCATCTTTACTGTAAATAGTTTCTGTTTCCAATGCAAAACAGAATCTTTCGATTTATAAAACATTTTTTTCAGTTTCTGATTGTTCAATGTCCCCCAGTTAAAGGGGGGGTGGAGGTGGGGCTCAAACAGCTCATAAAACTTAGTTTAGTTAAAAAATAAAAATGAGAGAGAGATATGAACAGTACAGTATGAGGATGTGGAAATATATTTAATAATTAATTATATGCCAAAATTAAATCAATTTGATGCTTTGAAGGCACAACAATTGCATTGCCAATAAATATTAGGTTAGAAAATACAACATTTTCTCGATTTAACGTGACTTCCGGTATAAACCACACCCACTTCCGGTGTTCTATCCGAATTTAGATACAGATACAGATAATTTTGTTGGTTGAACAGATACAGATACAGATACAGCACACCCCTAGTAGAATGTAACAGACTTTTTAGGTAAATGTATCAAGATTGAACAACGTATTTCAGGTTAAACACGCAGGATTCCCATCTCTGTCTTCAATGAACAACGGGAGAGTTCTGTAAATATTTGGGGAGATATTGTCGAAGTCTGTTTTGGCTATATGCAATAGAATTTTTTCACCGGAAGTGTTTTTTTCAGCTACTGTATTGTGTGTATGTCAACAATAAATCCAAATGTGTGTAATCATAATAGTCTTTTTAGTGACTAACAGATCCCATAATTTTGATATAGCATGCTAGCTGGGATTGCAAGCCAGGCAAAAGTGCAGACCCCCCCCCCCCCGGGGGGTAAAACTGAACAGGGTTGTTAGCCTGTTGTAAGACCATTAATTAACCAATTGATTGAATCTGTTCAACTCCGACCAGATCTTCATAAATATATTTAACTCAACTTTAATCGGCTACGTGGTGATGTGTGACATCAGCTGATACAGCTGACATTCGACGGGAACCAAAGAATAATGTACCGTCTTATGATTGATTTTTCAAATATAAGTAGGCCAGAAAAAACATAATGTACTCAATCAATAAATTAAAGACCGTTTGTATCATATACCATGGAATTGTATTGAATTGCCTTACTTTGTGTTAACTTTTAAAGCTATTAAGACTGTTAGGTGTGTCCTGCTCCAGATGTGAGCATCACAGAGATTTGAAAAATGTCTTAAATGAAGCAAGACATTTGTACCATTTACAATACTTACTGAGATTATTTCTTCCTAAATTATGAATATAAACAAAAGTGCCACAAATGCAATTGTCTAGGCAAAAAATCAATTTGCTCTTTTTTAGTTTGCAATGAAATACTGAGAGATTGCAAATATTCAGCAGGTTAAACTATACATGTCCTGGATCAAAAACTCCTTAACCACAAGTGCGTCAGATCGAAGGATGGATACGCAGAACTACTAAAGATCTATGAAGCAAAAACTAAGTGTACCCAGCGTCTCCAAATCTATCCAAAATGTCCAAATTATGCATTGCTGTGAATCACAACATATTCACGTATTTCACTACAAATCAACTGTTTTGACTCAAGAAAATCACTGTTGCATCATTTTCAAGTCGGAATTACAAGCTTTCAGCCAGTACAGTAGTCTAAAATATCTAGGGGTCCAGAAACATATCCAAAATCTGTCCAAAATTAAATAAAATGCTTTTTGTCCATTATAAAGCATATAAATGAGCCCCTTATGAAATTTTAAGATGGAACATTGCTATCAGGTTAAAAAATAATACAAAAATATTGTCACACAATGCGGTGCCTAAATGTGTAATTAACTCTTGTATGTATTTCTATACATCATCACTGTTGCATGCTTCACAAAAACTATTACACTACTAACTAACGCTTACATCACAGTGTGAAATATCCACATTATATAATACCACTAACCTATTTAAAGACACTCAATTTCAAAAATAACGCATATAACCAAAGTATTTTGAGCAGTAATACTTACATAGCAATGATGAAATCTGTTTTCAGTAGATGGAGACAGAGAAAGGAAATCAATGATATAGTTCTATCCGCTCCTGTCTTACACCAGAAAACTGTCAGCTAGGTCTATCAGCAAACATATGGCTTAGCTATGCTCAGAAGTCCTCAATAATAATAGTATTTTCCAATAAATTTCAAAAAATCTTTGACAAGGTTTCGTTACCAGCGTCTTTGTTTTACTGCTACCACGTCAATGCGTAATTGAATGCGATGATAAGAAAATTTCCGGTTACGCTGACCTATAAAACGCTATTCCAAAAGCACAAATAGACATGTTATACATCGTTAGAAAGCTTATACTCTCACCTACTGAATAAATGAATTGTCAATCAAGCCAGACTGTACTAAAAAGGGCAACGACGCCGTAAACAACAGGTGTGGTATTACGCACAGCTATTTTGGAAGGTACCCAGGCATCACACATGCGCGTATATTTCACAAACGGATTGTGCAAGACAATATATGGCCACTCAGTCTCAAAAGGGACATCTCTATGCGTAAAACCAATGGTAAGTTTGTATATTTATTCAATATTTAGTCCCAGATATTGACTGTAGAATGACATGGTATCATTTTAAAAAACTTTTTCTCGTTTATTTCGTTATTGAGTGAGCAGCGTTTTCACTGCTGTATAGGCATATCTTAGGGCTATTGTCGGGTTTATCTTGTTGCTATGACGGAGTACGATTTTTAGTGGTGAAAGAATATTTTCATGAATGCCAAGATAGACAATATTGTCCATTATGTCAAGGTTGGGGGGTGTTTTCTAGATGAGACTGCAGGGCGGGGGTGAGTGTTAAATGAACGACCAGAGCGACAATGGTGGCACCTCAAAACTCCGTATTCAGCATAATTGTCGTGTATCGTCTACTAATGAAACTAAAACAACGCGTTTCTGTTTTTAACTCATACTTTGGTTGCAGTAACACCGAATGTCTGAGTTCAGTAATCTCGGCACGCCGGCTTGCCGACCACTAGGGGCTTTGCGCTAAGAGGTTAAATGTGTAAATACATAATACAATGAAGATATAAATAATTTAATGTGGAAACAGATTTTGTATTTACTTATGTTGCCATTTCTTTTTTTTATTTTATTTATTTATTTAATACTGGCACAAATTTTACAATGTTACATTGCATGATGCTTTTTCATCAGCGTTGTTTGCATATTGTTAGGAAGCGTATGGATGTTCATAATGCATAGCCATTTTTTCCCTGAAAATAAGACACTTTTTTCCTGTCCGTAAAAGCATTTAAAATTAAAATTATTGCCAGTTCTTCTTTTAGTGTGAACACAGCAGCTTCAGTAAACTTATCTCTACTATCAAAGGGCACTTTGTTTAAAGGCACCCATTTTGTAACAATTATTAGTATCGGCCTATAAATCCAAGTATGGGTCTATTAATCACAGGTAGGCTTTGTACCTGATTGGGCAATAGCTAACAAAGTGTATGCTGTCAGCATGTTCAGAACTTTATTGTCATGGGAGGATGTGTCAGCACATTCACTCACACACTGCATGAGGAAGTACTGCACAAGGTCAGAAGTAAACAAGTTGTCTGAAACATAACCAACACATTGAAAGCTTACAGCTTCTATTTTAATCACTTGGCATATGCTCTTTTACATAGTGACATACAGATGTGTTTGGAAAAAGGCCCATTTCTAATTAGTCTAATGTCAACTGCGCAAGCAAATATTTGTATGGACCCATATGTAAATTTATTGGTAAAATAAACATATGATTCTTATTTGTTCTTTATAGCTCATAGCTACATCCACCATTAAGAGAATCCTATATCGCCATGGCCTGGAAGGCTGTCGCACAAGGAAGGAGCCCCTACTCCAATACTGGCATTAAAAAGCCAGATTGAGGTTTGCAGGTGATCACCAGGAAGAAGATCTAGTCTTTGGGAGGAATGTTCTCTAGTCAAATGAAACAAAAATGGAACTGTTTGGCCATAATGATCAGCGCTATGTATGGAGGAAAAAGGGTGAGGCTTTTAATCCTAAGAACGCCATCCCAACTGTGAAGCATGGAGGTGGCAGCATCATGTTGTGGGGGTGTTTTGCTGGAAAACGGACTGGTGTGAAAAATTGAGTTTGAATGTCTTTAATCTGGGTGTATGTAAACTTTTGGCCTCAACTGTGTATATTACGCACGCGCACGCACACACACATGCTACATTCAATGGAACATGTAGCCATACCCACAAATATTTGACAAGAAAATGTCACTAGCACAGCTTTTGCAATGTTGTTTGCCATACTTGTAAGCAATAAATGTTATATCAGACTGTCTTTGTTTGTAATTATATGTAATGCAGTAAAGAAACTTCATGTTTTGATTTGAAGAAATTTAAAGGCTTACCTTAAATATGTATATATGTATAACATCATACTAAAAATATATCCAAAGAACAAAAGTAGAACTGCAGTCCAATTTTCAAATCACCATCTTGGATTTTGCATTTCCTTTCAAAAGCGCTATGTAGGTCCTAGAAAAATATTTCAGTGTGTTCCTCTGTGATTATATATTTGTATTACAAATGAACATCACACATGAAATGCACAGAGAAAGATTGGTCAGGATACTCTTGCTGCTGCTAACCATTGATCGGCATCAGCAAACACGTTCTCATTCTCAACCATTCACATACATCACTCCATAATAATAATAGCTTTATTAATATATCACCTTTCATACATTAAAATGCAGCTCAAAGTGCTTTCCAAGCATAATGAAATAAAATAAAAATGATAAAACATAGTAAGCATAGTGACAAAATAAATTATATAAAAATTTGAAAATAAAAGAATATAATAAAAGCATATCATTAGAACAGTAGAGTAAACCAAAGAGTTAAAATTAAATAAAACTTTATAAATAACAATTTAAAGGAAAGTGAGTTTAATAAAAAAAACTGAGTCTTCAGCTGTTGTTTAAAATTGTGTGCAGTAGTTGCCTGATGGATAACAACTGGTAATCCATCCCAGGCCTTAAATATACATAAAAGTTTGCATAAAAACAAACTTCAGCTTCATTGGATTTGATTTTTGGTATGTTCTAAACCAGCAGCTGATGATCTAAGTGTTTGGCTTGGAACATATGCTGACAGGCAAACAAATGTATGATTTCTTATTCTTCTTTTATTATTATTATTATTATTATTATAGCATAGTAGTAATAATAATAATTGTAACGTCACGCATTAGTGGGGAAATTGCCAAACTGCCCCCACATCTGCAGATATTGGCCACCTTCACCTTTACCCACACCATGTGACCACACGGCAATACACTGTGTATCTGAGCTTTGTTTAGCAGCTGCTGTTGTTATTTTTTTAAGCATAACTCATCAATTTTACCTGCATTTAATATCTGAACATTTAATTCAGGTCAATATACAAATGAATACAACAACACTGGGGATGAAGGGATGTGTGACGTGTTAGCTAGCCAACTGCACTGCCTATTTATAAATAAATAAATAAATCAATAAAAAATCAGCTGTCAATGTCAGCTAATGGTTCGTGTAGTGAAAATTTCTTTATTTGCAATATTGTTTGCATATTTTCAAATACTTGTTACGTCCCGTAACTCACATGCGTTACAACAACTAGGTGTACACTATTGAACGTAACACGAAGCCACCACAACAATAACCACAACCCAAAAGAAGACCCAGTTAAGCAAAGTGATATATAAAAGGCAAGAAGGGGTTTATTATACAGCAAAGCAGGGAGTTAGACTTTTTTAATCCTAAAGGTGCTTTAAGCATATTTACAGGTTCAGCGCAGGATTGCAGGATCTCACAGGGCAGGTAACCCACGGCAGAGTTGAAGTTGGTCCTTTTATCTAAAAGTCAGTCCTCTAGTTGTAGTACAGATGTTTGGAAACTGGGGTAATCACTGACTATCCTTATAATCTGTACTCTAAAATAACTTTCTACAGCTAAAAAGTAACACAGAGGCTATTATTAGTGACTTAACACATTATAGAAAAGTGTGTGTTAATATATGTGCTGTCAAGATGAGCAGATTGCAGTCAAAAGACAACATGGACAGTAGGCAATAGGCAACTCCGAGCTGTAGACCAAGACTCAGATGCACATATTCAATATATAGTCCGGCATCTTTCTAATAACGCTGCTCCGCGACGGTCCCGGCATCCTCACAACAGGGATCCTTTACATTGGTTGCCAAGTGATGGCATGCAATGTCTCTCAGGATTGTGATGTCATTATGCCCGTTTTTAGGGGCGACAGAAACAAACACAGCAGCAACAAAACACAAAGCACAAAAAACACTGGGATGTAACACAAATGGTGTATTCCAATTCCAGCAAATATTGCAATGGACACCATGTTTTTTTTTTCTTCAAATATTTTTATTGTACTCATGATGGTTGCAAGAACAATCTGTACGGTCAATATTTTTCTTTTTCTTTTTACATAACACAACGGAAACAAAAAATGACACATATTTTCTTTACCCATCTCCTACAACCCAAGACCAAATCAACTTTTTACATACACATGGCTATATCAAAAAAAAAAAAAAATATATATATGTTTAGGCAGTTTGCACAAATATACAGTTATTAGGTGGTACAGATTAGGAAAAGCAGAAGAAAAATAAATTTAAAAAAGAAGGGAAAGAAAAAGAAAAACCAGGTCACACAAGTGCATTTTAAATATCTAATCAAAGTTGTCTCTCGCAATCTAAAACAGGTCTCCATGTTTTATCAAATTACTTCAGTCTCCCAGTGAGCTTAAACCTCAACTTTTCTAATATAAATGGAGTACTTCTCCAAGTTCTCTAAGCCACATTTCAAATGGAGGAACTGAATCTGCCTTCCGTAATTGCAGTATCAATTTTCTGGCTAGTATCATGCCTAGACACACAGCCCATTTATCACTTCCTGACTCCAACACAATATTATTTGTACAACATAAAATGGCCACTAGAAGATCTGGATCTTGGTACATGTGAAATATTGGTGACTAAGTGTACCTTCTTCCATATTGCATGTATTGCATATTGCTGGGACATTTGGGAACATTTTATTTATTCTTAAGAATAGTGCAGGCTGTGAACAGTCTTAAACTGAATTTGTTTATCTCTAGAATTAATTGCACAGTGGTGTATGTTCTTTAAACATGTCTTCCAATCTACTACATTAATGTCTATACCTAATTCAGTTTCCCATTCTCTTTTAATCTTGTCTGTGTTAATGTCTGTGAGGTTGTAATCTCATATTTCTGTCTAAATTGCATAAATGATGCAAAGTGATTATCCACATATAGGTCCTCTAATGTGGAGATGCCCAATTGCTTCCATTGTATAAATGTGGCGTCATCCCTAGCAGGGATGAAGGCATAATTCTCTACAATAGGGCTGTCATCGTACATATTTGTGGCTTTTATATGTTCTCTAATTTGTTTCCACACTCTAAGTGAATTATGCATCAGGATGTTTCCTCCTTACATCGATTTATCAATCTTAATCTTAAAAAGGTCTGGGAGAGATGTCCCTCTGCATGCAGATTGTTCTAGCATCAGCCAAGCTGGCTGTAACTCCTCAGTGGTGTCACCAGTACAATTCCTCCAATATGATAGTATATTTAGGTGTGCTGCCCGATAAAAATATTTAAAATTAGGGAGACCGAATCCACCAACTCCCCTCACTTTAGAAATATGTTTCTTACTTATACAGGCTGTTTTGTATTGCCAGATGAATGTGATGATGATGGAGTCAATTTCCTTGAAAAGACTTTGTGGTATAAAGCAACTTATCGACTGGATAAGATAAGCCGCGTTTCCACCAAAATTACCCGGAACTTTTAGTCCCAGGAACTACTTTACCAGGAACTAAAAGGTTCCTTCAGCCCATGGTTGTCTGCGTTTCCACCGCGGTCTAAAGTCCCGCGAAGATTAGGCAAATTAGCCCACTGACGTATGAAAAAACGACGTTGTCGTCGGTCCATCTGTCCTATGATTTCTTCTGTAACCCCATACTACCACCGAAGTAGCCTACATTATTTTCTAATAACCGGGACAGCCCAGAGGGGTTTATTCCACTTATATACAAAGAGGTTACCAACAATGATTATATAGGGTTACTTTTGTATTTTTATTTTTTATCGATTTAAACACCTGGAATTGAAATATTCTTCTGCAGCCGTTTGGGCTTATTTTACCGTTGTCAAGCAAAACTGTCGTTGGTAGTTGAACTTGGACCGTTGTTATGCAACAAATATGATATAACAGGCCAATAGTAAGATTGTAACTGTTTTATATATCCTCTCAAACACATTCATTATGTTTTTATGCGAACATTCACTTTCAGGTCTTGACATCCGAAGCGACCGAATGCATTCACATTTATATGTATAACTGGCAACAACAGCAGAAAACATGCACACGTTGTAAACAATTTGCTGTTTGATTACTTTCTCATCGTCAATTCCATATCGCAAATCGACAAGAATAGAACGAAAACTCGGACTTGCGTGAAAATTTAAATTAGTAGTGGTACAGCCACCGTTTGCTTTCCTTCGAAGTTACTGCTAGCCGGGCAGCGAAGTGTGCCCTCCAGATGCGAACCATGCACCATAAATTAGTCCATAGTCTTCCTGGTCTTTTTGTGGAATTGAAGAATGGCAGAGTAAAATTACGGCAGTCTGAAAAAGCTAACGGGACGATTACTAGAATTAACCTGTTATTTTACCCTGACAAAAAGTGTGGAAGGTGATTTCCAGTTTGCTTTTACTGTATCACCAATGTAAATTACGCAGAACTACCGCATACCTCACATAACTGTATCGAACGTTTTGAGTCTATTACAACGGGCTAACAAAGAAAATCCGGAAGAAAATATTCAGCAACCGAATTAATCCGTTTGAATGTTTTGGTACGTAATATGCTGTCCCAGCACGAATGCTTAGCATTTTATAAAACGAATACTAAAGCAAGAAAAGAACAGAAGAGCACACGTTATAATTCCAAGACGTTGGCAGGCTATAACCAAAACTAGGCTACTGCGCCGCATAACATACAAGTTTGATTTGAAGTTATTATGAAAATAAATCAGTTTGCGGCTGCATATTTTTAAACATGGCGGTTGAAATAAAACACTGCAAGTAGTCGACCAATCAGAAATTTTCAGCGCTTGCGTCCCACCCCAAAGGTTCCGGTACTTTTGAAAAGTACTACCCCCCGAGCAGGAACTTTTTAGGGGGTAAAATAAAGCCCCCGGAACTAAATTTAGACCCTAGTTCCTGCGGTGGAAACGCACTGAGTTCCTCAAAAGGTTCCTAGTTCCGGGGTAAAGTTCCTGCGGTGGAAACGCGGCTATAGAGGAATCTCGGGAGAACCACCATCTTTATAGCATTTATACGTCCCACAAGTAATTGGTAGTGTCTTCCAAAACTCTACATTCCGCTTCAGTTGTTCAATTTTTTGTTGCAAATTCATTCGAAGCAGCAACTTTTGCTTCCTGGTGACAATGATCCCCAGATAAGTAAATTTCTCATTCGCTATTTTAAATGGAGTGGATTTTTAAATGGGATTAATCTGCGTCAGATGAATTGGCATAAATTAGCTTTTCTCCCTGTTAATCTGAAACCCCAAAAAAGTACCAAAATATTTAATAACTTTTAAAAGAGCCTGAATCGAGTCTGTAGGATTACTAAGAAACAAAAGTAAATCATCCGCATATAGACTGATCTGATGTTCCTGACTCAATAACCACCAGAGTTATATCTGGGTGTTGTCGGATACTAGTAGCAAGAGGCTCTATGGCCAGTGCAAAAAGAAAAGGAGATGGGCAGCAACCTTGGCGAGTCGATCCATGTAGCCGAAATGGGGGGGAGATGTGATGATTTGTGTTGATACATGCTGTAGGTTGAGCATATAGTATTTTGATCCAATCTATAAATTTATTACCGAAACCAAATTTGTCTAATGTGTTGTACATACAGTATATGGCCATTCAATTTGATCAATCAAAAGCGAAAAAGAAAACGCACACCTTGTAGCTGCTGAAACGTTGGCGATAAAAATCTGCATTGGAGTAAACGGAGCCTTCTTTCTTTTTAAGTTTTACATTCAATTTGATCAAACACCTTTTTAGCATCCAGTGATATAACTACTGTTTCAGTATCATTTTTACTATATAAAATATTAAACAAGCGTCGCAGGTTGGAAAACATATGACGATTAGGGATAAATCCTGTTTGAGCAGGGTGCACTATGGTGTGAATATAATTCTTCAGCCGGTTAGCTAGTATTTTTCTGATCAATTTTGTTTTGATCGAGAGCAATGACACAGGGTGGAATGATGCTGGGTCTAATTCATCTCTGTACTTCTTCAGTAGAAGTGCAATATTAGCTTTGTACAGTGATTGGGGGAGTAATCCAGAAGAAGCGGAGTGTTTGAACATTCGTAATAGCAAAGGGGTTAGCGATTTGGAAAAGGATTGGAAGAGCTCCATGGTATATCCGTCTGGCAAAGGAGCTTTATTATTGGGGAACTGTTTGACCACTTCTTCTATCTCCTCTAGTGTAATTTCTGACTCTAAGTCTTCCTTTGCTTCAATATTAAGCTGAGGGAGATTCAGATTGGCCATAAATTCATTAATAATTTCAGGGTTGTGGTTACATTTAGACTCATATAATGTAGAATAAAATTCCATAAATCGTTTGTTAATTTATTTGGGATTTGTTTGAATATCACCTTTTTCAGATTTTATCTTTAATATTGCACGTGAGGCTTGAGCATGTCTTAACTGTTGAACAAGTAGTTTATGGGGTTTATCCCCAATCTCAAATTGTTTTTGCTTAATCCTATGTAGCTGTCTCTGTATTTGGGCTGAAAGGATTGTGTTATATTCATGTATCAGTGCCACAATTGAGTTCAGAGTATCAGGGTTTGAAGTAGTTCTATATATCTGTTCCAACTTAGATATTGTCTCATCAATCTCCTTAGTCTTAATTTGCCTTGCTTCCTCTTTGTAGCACCACATGAAATTATGTTTCTTCTTAAAACTGCCTTAATCGATTCCCATAATATTGAGTTGTTCACATCATTTTGTTTGATCAGACATGTATTTTAGAAAACTTTTGTCACTTAGAAGAGAGGTGTCGAATCGCCACGTATAGCTATTGCCGACATTATTTAGTTGAATGTCAAATGACATTAGGGCATAATCACTCATTAAAATATTATGGTATTGACATGATACTACATTGGGTATCAATTGAGTCCAAAATGAAAAAGAATCTAAAAGTAATTACAAAGTAATCTCTACCCAAGGGATTTAACCAAATGTCCACTATATTCAAACTAGTCATGGCGTTAATCAATACAGTGCTGGATTTACTAACAACTGTAGAGCAGGAGGATTGTTTATCTCCTCCCATTATGATATTGGTATTTTCAATGTAAGGGATTTTATTTATGGAGCATTTGGTAAAACAATGGGTCCTCAAAGTTTGGACCATACACGTTTATTAATGTGACTGGTATACTGTCCATCACACCCGACACAATGCGGTATCTCCCATTGGGATCTGAAATAGTGCACCGGTGATCAAAGGGTACGTTTTTGCATATTATTATTTCTACCCCTCTAGCCTTAGCCCCAAAGTTTGATTGAAAAATATGTGAAGCCCAACTTATGCATAATAATTTGGTGCTTGCAATCTGTTTAATATGAGTCTCCTGTAAGAAAATGACGTCTGCTTTTAAAGGATTAACATGGTGGTTGAATGTGACACTTCCCAGTTGTCTTTAGGAAACAACAAAACAAATGTGCATAATTTTTTTATTATTCAGTCAATGAAATGTATTTTAAAACGTATTGTCTAAGCCTATATTTCCCACTTTAAAAGTTCACCCGAACTGTCTGGGCTACCTCCATGATACACGCTCATCTTGGGATACTGAATTTTCACAAGCTAGCTAACTTAATATATCAAGTAACAATAGCTAAGGACATTGACATATCCAATAATAATTTCTGCTAGCTAGCTAGCCAAGTTAAAATAAAACCACAACTATAATGTCCTTATGAAAGCAAACTAGCTAGCTAACGTTATCGATAACATTACATTATGAAAGCAAACTACTAGCTAGCTAACGTTAATAGCTAGCTATAAATGAATATAACCAACCAGAAATAGTCTAATAGTCCTTAAAAGGCACTCTAATTGAAGTGAACCTAACGTTAGTCAAACATTTGCATTGTCTTGCCTGTAAGCCATCGGCACAAACTATGGGTCACAAGTTATCCATGGGTCCCCAAATATGATTTAGAATTAGCTATCACAGCAATCTGACTGACAGTAGGGCGGGCAAAACGGACCTTTAGAATTTCGCCAGCAGTGTATGTGCGTGAGCTCAATACATTTCTCACAGAAAAGGTAGTTTCTCGCCATTTTTAGTTCATTACAGTGGTGATAGAAGTGACAAGAATGAAGTGGCACTGTGCTGTTAGCATTTACTGATCGCCGTACAAGGTTAATATGAAGTAGCTAGCACAATCGAACAGCACTAACCCATAAAAATGTACTTTGAATGGTACTTGCTCAATCGAACGGTAAATGTGAAAAACATTGGATTATAGTCAGCGGCACCAAAATTTTCTGTCAAACCCTCAATAAATGGTATAACTCCCAGTAGAAGATTGAATTAACTGAAACGTTATCGATTCCGCTTGGCCACAGTGAGTGAAATTAGGCAATCTGAGTGTATAGTTTCTATGTAAATTACGTCAAAATGATTCAGCCTTTTTGTTTGCTGCCTAAACGTCACAGCACACTTGTAGCAGGACGGTGTGTCCAGCCAGATTTCTTTACGGGGTGTGGAAAGGGGAGTGGTTACTGTACGTGTGATGCACCAAGTCAAGAACATTCTCAACCGGTTGAAAATAGGATGATAAATTTAAAACGCATATTTCTCCAAAAATAAAGAACGGGCATATTTAATACTTTACTCATCGTGTTTCTTCAATGCCTCTTGTGCAAATAGCACGTAAAACCGAGAAACTGTGAAAACCACCATGTTACTCCTTTAAAGTTTTAATATGTGCAAAAACTTATTTTACTGGATGGTTAAGTCCTCTAGTGTTCCAGCTCAGAAACCTTGTGGACGTGGTCTTAGTATCTTTATTATTATTTGACATTTTTAACCAATGTAGTGAGCAAAGTAATCGGCATACAAAATAACTGAATAACTGTACAATCTTCCTTTCCACCACCAACAGATATGCCATGTGTAAACAACTTGAACATAGGAAACAAAACAAAATGAAAAAAACAAAAACAAAGCGGAACCCATAAACATACCCAACATTGTCCTCCGGGGAACTACTACCCTCCCTCTCGCCTATGAGAAACAGTCTCCCCTTAACTTCAATGTGACTTTCCGTGCTTTCATCGTATAACGTTTAGTATAAAAGACCCCATCTCCCCCCTGATTCCAGAGCATATTGTCTTTCAAGAAACATTTCTAATGTGTCCTCCTTTCTGAATGATTCAAGAGATGTATAAACAATAGTAGTGGCCGCAGAAGCTATTTCAGTTAAGTTGACTAGCCAGTCAAACAAGTTAGAGCGAGAGGGACACAATTACCTTTGCTTTTTGGTTGAGTTTAGACCAGGGAAAGAAAAAAATAGAAGAAAAAAACCATAGGTATACACACATACTCAAGTCAGCGTGGTATCCCCTTCTCATCCAGGTATTTGTCTGCTTCTACTGGATCCTCGAAAAGGCCATGTCCTCTCCCACAGACACTACAAAGCGTACCGGGTGTCGGAAGCCACATCTCACATTCCTCGTTATGCATCTCTCCCTGACTTTATCGAACCGCTGTCGCTTCTTCATGATTGCTGGGCCTAGGTCAGGATAGATTAAGACGTTCGACCCATTGTATTTTAGTGGGAACTTCTGCCTGGCGAGACGTAGAATCAGCTTTTTGACCAAGTCGTGGTGTATGAGGGCAATAATGGATCTCGGACGGCCTCCTGCTGTAGGGGGGGAGCGCAGAGTGCGGTGTGCACGGTCCACCTTCACTGGTTTGTTGTTAAAATTTTTCTCCCCGAGCAGTGATGGGATGAGCCGTGAGACAAAATCTGTTGGGTTAATGGTCTTCATTTTCCTGAACTCCAATAATCCTAATATTCTGCCTTCTTGAACGAGACTCTAAGTCTTCTGTTTTTCCCCTGAGCTGCTGGTCCTCAGTTGTCAGGGCAGCGTACTGTCTCTCAAGTGTTTCAAAGCGAGTCTCGTTCCGTGGAGGTCACTCATACATCCACTTCCTTCAGAACCCGAGCAAACCCAGCAATAGTTTCTTTGATTAAACCGAGTATCCATGTTTTTTTTGAGGTTATCAATTGCTTTCATTATGTCCGTTGTATTTAGAGGTTCAGGCCCAGAAGAAACTGGCGTCTGTTCCTTGGAGTTGCTGCTAGCATCACCGTCTTCGTTTTCATTTGTTTTTTCCGCGTTTTTGAGCTGTTTTGACATAATTATAGTTATTTTCAGTTTCTTGATTTAACAACTAATTTTCACTTTTAGCTCTGATAAAAAGTGTAAAAAGCAGAGCGGACGAGTGGGAGCTTTAGAAAAATGTGGTTACTCCATGTCACGCTAAACCGGAAGTCGGACACCATGTTTTTGGAGTACTTTTTTGAAAGTTCTACTGATCATGATATGCTGAAATAAAGCGAATAACACAGGTACTACCATATAATCCACTAGACAGCAGTGTAGTATAATGGAGTTGGTCTTGTAACCTAAAGGTCGCAGGTTCTATTCCCCGGTAGGACACTGCCATTGTACCCTTGAGCAAGGTACTTAACCTGCATTGCTCCAGTATATATCCAGCTGTATAATTGGATACAATGCAAGTCGCTCTGGATAAGAGTGTATGCTAAATGCCTGTAATGTAATCTCCTCTGGTCCAATCAAAGATGATAATGTTTAAAGATTACTTACTTGTTTTTGACAATTTTCCCAGAAGACTTGATAGGGAATTTATACAGGTTATTTTGGGAGCAAGTGGATCTTTATCACTATTATCTTTGGTCGAATACATAAAAGTTATTTTCCACTTTGCGGAGTATTTAGTCAATTGTTTTTATTGCTGGCGGACTTACCCGTGATGTTTTACATTGTAAATTATTATATTCTGCTTTCTGTCAGCCCTTAGTTTGCTCATTTTGACAGCTTGGTTAGCATAAAGACATAAAGACTATAGCATACATACCAGCATTCCAAAGAATTGATTTGGTGCAATGTTTTGTGGAAAATAAATGTGTTTAGTCCTAGAAAGAACCAAAATGACGACTGTGGGTCATTCGTAAAGAGACGTTCTAATCTTGTGTTCTAATCACACCGGTGTGATTGTATGTTTCAGGTTCCACTCTAAAGCTGTAACACCAGTGTGACCGTACACGCCACAGAGTTAAAAACTCTAATAATCTATGTGAACAGTTTCAGTGTGGTTCAGATCACAGCACAGCACTGAAACAGCTCTTCTCAAAGTCTCAAATGATTCCTCCTCTCATCTGCTTCCAGCTCCCTTAGTATTCTAATTCTTCTCCACCTCAGTGCAGCTTTCAACATCATTGACCATTCCATTATCCTCTCCTGGCTTGATTCTTCCATTAACATTACTGACAAAGCATTATCCTGTTTAAATCATTCCTTTCAGACAGACATCAATTTATTAACATCAACAACTGTAATTCTGACATAGCCCCAGTCTCCCATGGTGTCCACCAAGGTTCGGTGCAAGACCCTTTCCTATTTATCTTCAACATGCTTCCCCTCTATCATATTTTCCGTCATCATGATCTCCAGTTTCAGCCTTTTGCAGATGACACCCAGCTCCACATTGCCACTAAATCTATTACAGCCACCCACTCCACTCTCACAACGGCCTGATTGAAATCAAATATTTGATGAAATCTAACCTTCTCAAATTAAACTGTGAAAAGCTGGAATTAATCATCATTGATCCCAAATCCCACATCACTCATTAAAAAGTCCTTAAAAACCTCTCCTGGCTCCCAATTCATCAGTTCAAATTACTCCTCATCGCCTTTCTCCATTGCTGCCCCATCCCTCTGGAACTCCACTCTAAAATATTAGAGAGTCTCCATCATTCTCCACTTTCAAAAAAAGTTGTCAAACTAATTTGTTCACAATAGCATTCACTTTATAATTCATATGCTACTTGTATTATGTTTACAGTTATCTAGTTTTTGGTTTTGAACTTTTTCATACTTGTCCATTTGATTTTGTTTTGTGAATATTTGAGCATTTGAAAAAGTGCTATATAAATAAAATGTATAATAATAATAATAATAATAATAATAATAATAATAATAATAATAATATATTATTATTATTATTATTATTATTATTATTATTTATCAGATAGCTATTAACCAGATTTTGATCATGTGATCCTTGTTACAAGATATCAAAGAGGTTATCGAAGAGAAAAATAGTTTTAGAAGAATTTAGTCGGAAACTTTCGAATTTGGCATTTTTAATTCAATTACCAAGAATTCCCAAATTGTGAACATTTTAAATATTGGGCAATACTAATTCATAGAATTTAAACAATATACCGTGAGCTCCATAATGTTTGGGACAGACATATTTTTCTTGATTTGGCTCAGCACTACACAATTTTAGCTTTGTAATCAAACAATGCATGTGGTTAAAGTGAAGATTTAGCTCAGCTTTTATTAAAGATTATTTTTAAAATATGGTTTTGTGTGCCGGCTGGTGGAGAGAGCACACGCACCTAGGCTGCGTTAGCTAATCAGCCCAGGTGCTTAAAGGTGTGCTGCTATCCACAGTTCTGGGCCGAGAACGGGAGCTAACACCAAGAGCGCAATTGCGTTTCGTTTTATTTTAAGCACGAGAAAGACTGAAAAGGAAGTAATCCTCAGCTGGGATGCTGGAGGAGCTGAAATTGGTGGACTACGTATAAAAAGTACTGTAATCTATACATTGTGAAACCAAAGTGCATAAAAAATACCTTTTAATAAAAGCTGAGAATATGTACTTTAACCACATGTGAATTGTTTGATTACACACATGTGGCACAGATTGGATTTGTACTATGAACATGTAAACAGGAAAAAAGCACATTGAATTGAATCTTGCTTCCACAGTTTAACCTGGGGGAAATGTAGCTTTGCCATATTGCCTCATTACTTGGTTAAAAAACTAGCTATTTAAAAGCTGATTGTTTTTCAAGTAGTTACCACATGCTACAGGGAAAGGTAGGTAAGCTCATAAATCTGTTAGATTCAGTTCCCCTACTTGCCAACACTGATTCATATACATTATTTGCATTAAAGTATGAGTCATCATACTTGGTTGCAAATTATTTTGCTTTCAATGACTGCCTAAAGTCTGCGACCCATAGCCAGAATCTAATTATCTTCCCTGGCGATTTTCTGCCAGGCCTATGCTGCAGCCTTCTTCAGTTCCTGTTTGTTTTGGGGGCTTGTTGCCTTCAGTCTTTTCTTCAGAAAATGAAAAGCATGTTCAGGTTGGATTCAGATCAGGTAATTTATTTGGCCATTTATGAAAATTCCACTTTTGGGCCCTCATAAACTGCTTGGTTGCATTAGCAGTATTTGGACATTGGTTGGATCTGAGCATATACACTGCAGAATTCATCTTGTCACAGTCACATCATCAGTGAACACAAATGAGCCAGTTCCAGTGGCAGTTATACATGCCCAATCCATAACTATATGTCCATCATGATTCACAAGGTTGTATGCTTTGGATCGTGATCAACCTGTTTCTTTCAGTACACTTTCCTCTTTGCAACACTTGGTACAGGTTAATACTCATTTCATCTGTCCATAAAACTTTGTTCTAGAACCAGTATTTAATGTTTTTTGTTTTTTGTTTTTTGTTTTGTCCCCCACAAACTCTGACCCGACCTTATATTTCTGGTCTTATTTTTCCCTTTTATTAGGGGTTAGAAAGAATATAAGAATAACTTTCTACTGATATTCTTTCCATACATTTGAGTAATAGAGACATATTATTATCATTATTATTATTATTATTATTATTATTGCTTTATTTATATAGCAGTTTTCATACAATGGTTTGCCCAAAGTGCTTCACAGAAGAGCATTTGCGTTTAGAAAATAGAAATATAAAGCAAAGAATAAATAAACGGACAAAATAAAAAATGTTGAGATACAAATTAAATAAAAATGTGAAGTCAGAAACAACACAGTGATAAAAGACAATGTGCATAAAATAGGATAATTTTTTTTAAAAATACAAAATAAAACAAATGTAATAATTAAAAGGCATCCTCAGTAAACATGTTTTCAGCTGTGTTTTAAAACTAAAATCAAATCTGATATATTATGAGTCCTCGACAGCTTTGGGGCATAAAAACTCTCTGTTTATGTTTTACCTTTGTACTCTTGAGCAGGCCAGCACTAGAGGCTCTTAGGGCTCCATTGGGTACACGTATAGATAAGCAATCACTGTTATATTTATGTGCGAAGCACCTTTATAATGCTTTAAAAACAAGTAAAAGACCTTTAACCCCATTTGCACAGATGCCAAATCTGGCCAAGGCTCACCTTTTTATGTAGTGTTCTATTTAAGACTTTATAAGTCTTGATGTGAGCCTCACAGAGACTTGGAAAATGGCTTAAATCAATCAAGACACATGTACCATTTAAAATACCATCTAAAGTTTATTTTCATAATGTAGGTATAAATTAAGTCCGACAAATGAATAAATAAATAAATAAGCAAATAAATAAATAAAATCTAGGCAAAAATGCACAAAATAAAGTTATTGGCAGGTATGCCATCCCGCCAAGTTACGCCTTGGCGGGGGCATGCCCCATACCTATACAGCACCGAGAGTTTGGCACTTTTCAGGGTTCCCCACAGAAATAAGCACAACTGCCACAGACACTCAGCCCTTAAAAACATTAAATTCTATACATTCTGACCCCATTTCAACAGACAGATTTCATAAACAACTTCACATGTCCACACAATAAAGTCCCAAACTAAGGGGATTTCACGTTTTCTCCTTCTTCTTCTCATTCTTATTTTTCCTGCCGCCTATCCCACTAACAACATGTCTCCCCATTGGACATTTTACCGACACCAGCCAAATCTTCACCTACACGACCCAATCAAAACTCGCATACACACGCAAAATACCCATATCTTTTTACTCTGAAACATTTTCAAGTTAAACAGCTAGTCTGCCTGTGGCCTGCCTGTGGCCTAAGGTTACGGTCTTGGGAGCATGGGGTCCTAGGTCCATATATGCACGTACATAAAGCCTGTCATAACAGAAATTAATTAACAAATTAACAAAAATAAATACAGTGAACAGTCTTACTCGTGGTAAGTGGGTTTTAATTGGAAGATCTCGGAGTGGTAGATCTCGGCTTACATTTTGGAATAAAAAGTGATCTTGGGCTTGAAAAGGTTGGTTATCACTGAGCTAGTGGTTTATGCAAATATGTGATATCTTTAGAATGGAATTTAATCGGAAATGGTTTGGATTTGGGAATTCTACGAATTCGAAGTCCCCGAATTATGCAATAATCCGCTATGCAATTAAGTGGATTCTACTGTATTAACCTACACTGTTTTGGCCTATCTGTGCAGAATGAAACAAAAGTCTGAAAAGCCTTTAATGTTGTGTAGGGTACAAGTAACACCAGTGGCAAAAAAGGATAGTACAGGTATTCTTTGAGTGAATGTATAAAAAATATTTAAATATGGCGATTAAGTTAAAAGGTTAATTATTATTATAAGCTTTGAGTGACTAAAACAAAATGCACTTCAAGCCATTTCATTGCAGTTTTAAATGCCACTATTCCTGTAGAATAACCCCATTACAATATGTAAATCCATCAATACAGACTATAACCCCCCCCCCCCCCCGAATTGCAATACGTAACCCTTCAATAAATATTTTAATTTTTCCAATTTTTCAAATGTTTAATTTTTTATAGCCTACATCTCAGTGCAGTGTAGTGGTCTCTTGATGACTAGAACTTTACATTCTAAATGTAGCTAAATACAGGGAGACAGCTTATTGAGTTGATGGTAGGAGTAAAGCTGGACTGGCCGCAGTCACTGTCACACAAATGCCCTAAGCTCTATTTTGAGCCAGGAAAAACCCTGATACTTAAATATATTTTTTTCATAATACATATCCATGTATGGTCTTGAATACATTGCATTTCAGTGTATCACAATTTACAGTTATATATGGTATAGAATATATCAGAAAATACATAGCAATGTATAGTCTATGTGTTATTTCAATATATTTGACAATAAATAAAAATGTATGGTTTATGAATAAATTATGTCAATGTATCTCACATAATATTCTCATTTGTGGTTATGGATATAATGAATATAAGCAGGGTCCACCTATATATTACAATGTATTGATTGTATTGCACTATTTATTTTCAATACATGCCTAAATATTTTTGCATAAGGGTAACCCAACCCTCAGGTCATCTGCCACTGGCTTTTTAAATGTTCACAAGTACATTGGTAATGCTGCCTTTTTAACTATGCTGAGGCACAATGGAGCACGATACTGGGGCTGGGTGATATATGGAATATTAAAAAATTATCCAATGTCATTTTGTGGGGAATGCAAAATGAAGCTACTTCAGAAATATTGCCTTGTGTTTATACTATGCATTTTTTTGTGGTGAAATTAGATGAATGAAGAGCCAACTGCGTAACACACAGCGTGTATTTGTTTCAGAGATGCCATGATCAGAGTGTACGCATAGTTCTATTTAAGGTTTAACTCCAGATGTGAGCATCATAGAGACTTGGAAAATGCCTCAAATGAAGGAAGACATGTGTACCATTTGATATTGCTATATATTCCCATTGCTCATAAGAGACATCTGTTAGCCTTTGCTAATAATGCTCAGCACATATGTGTTGGGGCCTAACCAACAGCCCTAGCTGTTCTTATGGAATGGAAACGGCATGGGAAATACTCATTCAAATTTACAGTGAGCTAATACATGCTAGATTGCGGTAAAGGTTTCCAATGAAGTGTTCATAATAGTAATATGTTGTCCCATTCCCGTGCAACAACAGATTACATACTGCAGAGTACTGAAAAACATACGTGTGAATTATTACATGTTTAGATATGTGTACTACAGTCTGTCACAATGGTTTCGCATTCTTCCTCATTTATATCAATGACCTCAACAGGGACATAGAAAGTACATTAGTCAAATTTGCAGACGATACAAAACTGGGAGGCTCAGTTAATAGTTTAAAATCTAATACAGTAATCCAAGATGATTTAAATAAAAATCCAGAAGTGGGCGGAAACAAATTAAATTTAACATAGCCAAATGTAAAGTTCTGCATGTGGGAAATAAAAACATTAGGCAGGATTACTTTATGGGAGGAACAAAATTGGAATGTGCTCATTTTGAAAAAGACTTGGGAGTAATGGTTGATCAAAGCCTTTCTGGTTCTAGGCACTGTGTTGTAGGAGTAAAAAAAAGGCCAACAGGATGCTGGGATATATAGCCAAAAGTACTGAGTATAAATCCAAGGACATTATACTAATCTTATACAATACATTTGTTATACCACACTTGGAATATTGTGTGCAGTTCTGGGGACCGTACTACAAGAAAGGTACAGAGGCTCTGGAAAAAGTTCAAAGAAGAGCAACAAAATTGATTCCTGGTATGAAAGATAAAAGCTCTGAGGAAGCTTAGTAAAAGGAGACTCACGGGTGATTTGATTTAGGCTTTTAAATTCATAAATGGGATGAACAAAGTGAAATACATGAGATTCTTCATGTTGAGTTCTGTTAGTAGAACAAGGGGACATTGTTATGGTTCTGCCTTGTTTCTCTTTTTCCTTTTTTGGGCCGCCAGGTGGCGGTAGTCTTGTTCCTTTCCCCTGCTTAATTGTTTTATTGGTTCCAATTATTCTATTATTGTTTTTCAGTTGTGTCTAGTTATCCCTTCCCTCTGTGGTCTGATTGTGCATTGTGCCCTCCTGTGTCTTGTTAGGGTCTAGTCTATTTAAGTCTTCTTCTTCCCTGACTCGGTGCTGGTTCCTTGTGTTTTCGCTTGTGTTTCCATGTGTCTTGCCTGAGCGTTTGCCCGTTTGCCCGTTTGCCCATTTAGCTTCTCTTTGGATTTTCTGTTTTCTGTTTTTGAGTTTTTGTAATTAAAGTCTGTATTCCCCTTTTGGAGTTCTTGGGGTTTTTTTAACTCTGCATTTGGGTCCATTCCCTCGCCAATCCGTGACAGACATAAATTGAAATTAACAAAAGATAGATTCCATATAGACATTAGGAAGAATTTTTTCACACAGAGTCAATGTGTGGAATAGCCTGCCAGGTCACGTAGTAGAAGCAGAAACTCTAGAGTAGTGGTAGATACTATCTAGTCTGTAGGAAATCAGAACACTAGTTAGGAAAAGGTGAGCATTGTTGAGCTGAACAGCCCGTTCTTGCCATTATATTATGTTATGCTATGTTATAAAGGGGCAAATTTATATGCTTTATAATGGACAAAAAGCATTTTGGACAGGTTTCTGTAATACTGTAATTCATAATTTATTATAGGTTTTTACAAAAAAAAACCCCAATTGTGTCAAGGTCCATCCTTTTAAGCTGCATAGAAACAAATAGCTGAAAAATGCTGAAAAATGTTGGTGCCACCATACATTTTTCAACTCACCCTACTATTGATGGTTAACTAAATTTTCTAGTTTTTCCTCAAGAGAAATGATTGAGAAAACAACTGACGTAAAAATTAGTCACAGAAAAGGTTAAACTCTGTTTTTTGGAACTGGCTTGGATTTTCACAATCTGACACTTCCAAACCAACAAAATTAACAAAATAATTTATACCCTACTTAAAAAAAAAAAAAAAAAACATATATGTACTATTTTTTTTAAGGAAACACTTGAAGTGAGACTGGTACGGCCATGCTCCTATTAATGATTGACCTAAGATATTTGTCAAGGTCATAAACATAATATTTCATGCTGCATAAATCAATTTTGTTTGATCAGTTCATTATATCCATAGATATTAAAAAGGTGGGCATGATCCTAGAAGATTATTTCTGTAGCCTGCCTCTATAGTCACCACACAATCAGGGGAAAGGCTACACTTGTGAGAAAAAATAATTGTTTTGCCAGAGGTCTGTAGTTGTTGCACTTGTATTTGCCATTTGCGAGTGATGCATTTTTGTGAAAGCATTTCGATAAGATATAACAACCTGCAGGTTATAATCCTTGCAAATCCTTTGTGAAACAAGCCCCAGAACTATATCATTCTGTTGGTTACTAAAGAGTTAATGATCATTTTCAAATTTCCTTTGGCTTAGTGCCTACACAAACAGCCAACACTGGTTCAAATGTACAAGAGATGGAGATGTGGAGGCAAAAATATTCAAGATTAATTCAGTGAACAGTAGGATGAATGTAGCATTTTCAGTGCTAATTATTAACTCATTCTATTAAGCAATTTATTAGATTGAAAAAAACTATTGAGTATTCCTTAGTTAAACAGACGTTAGGTCATATATTGACAGAAGTACATTATTTTTTAATTTTTTTAATTACAAACTCAATCAGAGCTGATGAAAAACATTTTTGGAAGTGAGCAATGACAATATTGTGTACATTTGATTCATAATTAGAAATATAAGTCCCTTTTTAAGTATTCTACAGTTGAGGCCAAAATTTTAAATACACCTATGCTAAAGATATTCAAATTCAGAACTCCGCACATTTCATGTTACCATACATTTCTTTTGGCAAGTCAATTAGGGCACCTATTTTGTTCATATCAGAGGTAATTTTAAAACAATCTATTAGAGACAGATTTATTTCATCTTTAATTCACTATATCAGATATAGTACGTTAAAGCTGAAATAAATATGTCTCTTAGCTATTATTTTGAAATGAACTATTATGGAAATAAAGTAGATACCTTAATTGACTTAACACAGTAAATGTATGGTAATATGAAATGTGTTGAGTTGTGAAAAACTGAGTTTGAATGTCTTTAGCCTAGGTGTATGTAAACTTTTGGCCTCAACTGTACATGAAATACAAATAAATTAATAAAATAATAAAACATTGAACCCCCTTGTAGTTATGCAACATTCCCTGATGGAGCACACCAGATATTCCAGCCATTTATGCATAAAGTGCACGTGGACACAATATGCTTAACTCAGTCTGAATGCACTTATCTTGGTCACATGAGACACACCTTCAGTCTCTGCACAATGTGCCTAGATAAATTGGCTTAAACTGCCTGGTCTGCAATTTTTGGAATTAAGTAGACTTTGCCTGCATGTATCTCATGGCTAAATAGGCCCTTAGTGTGCAGCTAGTAACCTCCAGCCAGAGCTAAAAAGTTCAGATCAAACTTACTGTGATTTAAGTCTGAAACAATTTTTCGACAAAACTGAATGGCCTGTTGGATGTGCTAAATGGCTTGCCACACTTTCCCCTTGAAATGGCCCCTTTCCTTCTTTTTATTACCTTTACTAAACATGTATTAGAGAATATATCATTCAACAACCCTTTCTAGATTGCATGGAAATTTCTCCAGGGAATAACACAATCATAAGCCGCATTTCAAGGAAGAAAATTCATTCTTGAATTAGAATAGGGTCTACAACCCTGGTCCTGGGGAACTAAAGGGCCTGCTGATTTTTGTTATTACTGAGCACTTAATTCATCAATTATAGCAGCTGATAACATAGTCACCTCAATTTACCTGATTTCTTAGGTCTCAATTAGTTGCTGATCAGGGTTACAGACCCCTGAACCAGACAGTCACTGGACAAACATTTTATTTGCCACTTTTTAGTATAACATTTTGCAGTAAAAGGAAGCACTATTTCAAAACCACATGCGTACATCATTGCTACATAAAATATTCAAAGTGAAAAGCATTATGAAGACAAGAAGGAAGTGGCCTGAATAAAAATGTATGAGCTGGCTTGAGGTCTTTGTGTTAATTTGGTTCAATTACTTGACATTCTTTCTTCATTTATGGACACATACCAAAATGTAACCCCACATATATGTATAAGATGTATAAGAAGTAAAAGAGCATAAAAGAGATAATAACAAGCATCAATTAACATACTTACAATCCAAACTGATCAAATCTAAGATCAGGGATCTAAAATGGCCCAGTGATACAATGGAATTCAATTTAAGTCTTTTTTGCAGTTCATTCTAGGTGTGAGGGGCACAGAATTTAAAAGCAATCTTTCCTAGTTCCGAGTTAGTTTGAGGAATGTGGAGTGTTAGCCAGTCCTGAGAGTGAGTGTAGCGATTTCCAATTTTTCCAGTCCAGGAGTGATGACAAATGAAGGGGTAGATTACACAGAAGGGCTTTATAAATAAATAGAAACCAATGCTGATCTCTTCTTGTGTAAAGAGAGGGCCAGCAAACTTTTTCATTGGGATGGCAGGCATGCCATCCCGCCAAGTTACGCCTTGGCATGCCCCATACCTATACAGCACCGAGAGTTTGGCACTTTTCAGGGTTCCCCACACAAATAACCACAACAGCCACAGACACTCAGCCCTTAAAAACATTAAATTCTGTACATTCTGACCCCATTTCAACAGACAGATTTCATAAACAACTTCACATGTCCACACAATAAAGCCCCAAACTAAGGGGATTTTGCGTTTTCTCCTTCTTCTTCTTCTCTTTCTTCTTCTTCTTCTTCTCATTCTTCTTCTCATTCTTATTTTTCCTGCCGCCTATCCCACTAACAACATGTCTCCCCATTGGACATTTTACCGACATCAGCCAAATCCTCACCCTCACGACCCAATCAAAAACTCGCATACACATGCAAAATACCCATACCTTTTTACTCCAGTTTACTACATTTCCAGCTTAAACAGCTAATCTGTCTGTGGCCTAGTGGGTAAGGTTACAATCTCGGGAACATGGGGTCTAAGGTTCAAGCCCAGCTAGGGACATGTTTCTTTAACCTGCTTTTACTCTCACTAATAATTGTCTACTTCTTCTCAATTATTGCTTTTGCGCCATATCTTATTGCGCCGTTCACCGAACGTATACACTGCATTATGACGTACCGTCTACACGTTCAGTTATTAACCGGCTACAATATTGCAAAGCCATATGGATTCAGCGGGAGCTCTTCTGTGCTTACTGGCCTGTGTTCTTCTTTAAAACCACGGACAGGTTTGCTAATGATGTTTCACGCATTGCATAGCTATGTCATGGTGCTGCACTAACAAAGTCACAGACTGGTAAACCTCCGGTTGAAGGATTGAATCCCGCCTCGCCCTCAGGCAGATAATTTCCTCTTTTACACTAACGTTTTCTTACGCTTATATTTGCTTTACCAAAACTCACTCACGGCCACCCATATGCATTTCATGACGGCAAATGTATTCCTTTTATTTAAAAATTACACCAGTTCACCACTGTGCCATTTCTACTAACTATATTTCTTCACTTGCTACCGTACAAAACCTTCTTATCAGCAAACGCCACGTTTCTACATTCATGTTGCCTCGCCCTGTTCTGCAAAATCATGATCACGCTGTGATACAGTACCTAAATGTGTAATTATTAACTTGCGTATGTTTTTCTGTACTCCACAGTATGTGATGTTTTCTTGAATGGGGATGCGACAACATTACAGCAATATTCAACCGTCCACGACGTTTGGAAATGTTCCTGTTTGGCTACCGTACAAAACCTTCTTATCAGCAAACGCCACGTTTCCACATTCATGTTACCTCGCCCTGTTCTCTATCTAGCCACATACAAACAATTACTACGTATACATACGTGTATGTTCTGCAACTCCCCATTAAAACATTACATTTAAAATCATGACTCACTCATAAGTATAACTACTAGTACTGAACATGAGAAAAGCACATGAGTGCAATAGATTTCATACCTTACTTAACCCTCCACTTTAACAGCTATTGTTTTATAGCGACTGTTATATATACCGTTCCATAAGGAAACTAAGCTCGCTCATGGTCACTTTATTTACTCCGCACTATAGTCTGTGATCATGTCAACCTTCACCTACATGCCCATTCTGCTAAAAACGTATTGTTTCAACTACGCAATTTCATCATTTCATCCTAATTTCTCTCACATTGTTGTTATTTTCTCATACGCAAAGCCTGCTGGGACATATGCGTCTGTTCCTGTTCTCCACTATCAAGTTTCCCGGTTCTAGCTTAGCAAAACAGCGAAGAGGATTCCCACCTGCAGATAAGCCTATCAAAATGCCTTATAAACCTTACAAACACGAAAAGTGCATCTCCACGAAATAACAGACAACGGAGCAGGACAGCAGGGTACACAAGTTGCGACCTAGGCAGCTCTAATTCTACGGGCTTGCTGATTCTTTTCTCAATCAAGGCTCGTTGAATGGCCGTCAAATCCGTGAGGACATACACTAGCCATATTTCACCTGCGTTTCTGTTGCGTTTACACCTACGCCACTGCATCCTTTGTCACAGCCACTGTTTTACATATATAGCAAACCGAAACTGCTAAACAGTACACGCTCATCAGACTGTAGGCTACAAATTCACACAAGGATAGCCATAATCCACAACCGTTTCTTACAGGGTCACTTCGCATTTCTCACTCTCATAATAAAACGCTTTGCAAAAAGAAATTATATCTCATAAAAAACACGTTTTCAACGTACAAAAATGCCAAGTTACTCAAAAGTATTGATATCAAAATGACGCCAAGTTACGATACTACAAACAATATAGGCTATCTTGCCTCACCGAAATTACATAAGATGTATTTCAAAGCAATGCTACCCAATATTTCCTCAATTCTTTCAAGTCACTGTGATTTCTTTAATCATAAATTATAATAATAGTAATAATAATAATAATATAAATTAATATAATAATAGGCTCAATACCCATTGTGTTACCTAATTCGGCAATAGATAGAGATAGATAGTTACTTTAAGCTAAATACCAATTAATTCACATGCTGCCAATATCAGCATTTATTCTGAGCAGGATACACCTCAAGATGCACCCTAGTTCGTTTTATTCAGTTCCTCTGCATTTGCGCTCTCATGCATTGCAAGACTACCTTCCCCTCCTTCAGTTCTCACTCTGTCTCTCTCTCTCTCTCTCTCTCTCTCTCTCTCACACACACACACACACGCCATTTCTCTTTCTCATCTCCTCCAGACCCAGAAATCAGAATCCAGAAGTGACTGTCAGACCCAGAGAACAGTGATTGAAGACCCATCTCTTGCCAGCAATGGTGTGGAAAGCTTATCTCTGAAGGACAGGAGCAACTGTTGAAGCTGCGGAGCAAATTTGTGGCTTATTATTCTTATTGTTCCTGTCGTTGACTTAGTGGGAATCCATAGTGAGACTGGTTGATAGACAGGGAGGGACAGAGAGAGGGAAACATACCTTAAGGGATGTTGCTGTGGATTTGTGAGGGGAAGGCTGCAGAAAGTGTGGGCTGGGTTAAACTGGCACTTAAAAGGTGCCTGCTCTGGCTCAGCAGCACATGAGAAACAGAGGGAGAGGCAGGGGGGGGCAGCCTGTTCACTAGAGGGCAATTTCATAAACCAGCCAAGAAGCTGTGCACACATCAGCAAGACTTTTATTTTCAGACTTCTTTTTTTAACTTTAATTTCTCTTACCATTCAGGTTTGAGAGGGAAGAAGCAGAATGTTTTGGGCAGCATTATTACTGCTCATCCTGGGAGTTTCCCATGCTTTGCCACCCCACTGGCTCCCTGGGAATTTTACCTCAGATGAGGTTGGGGCAGAAAAGTTTGTGAGTGACTACAATACCACTGCTGAAGAAGTCTTCTTCTATAGCACAAATGCCAGCTGGAACTACAACACTAACCTGACTGACCATAACTCCCAACTACAGGTAAGCCTCCAGTTTTCTGTCTTTAGGGCTGTTGCATGGGTTCAGTCATAAGGAGGGGTTCCATTCATATATACATAGGAGAGGCTATTCATTTGCGCATATTCATTTGTGGAGTAGGGTCTACACACCTGATCATTTTTTATACATTTTTAACACTAATTAACCTCCTTACTCACAGCCAGTATGCTGAAGTGTCAAAGTCCGCTGCTGACTGACACTATCTGAGTTCAGCCCATTGTCCTGACAGCTGTTGTGCACCACAATCATCAAACTCTGAGCTCTCATACCTCGAACTGAAATATTCAAATGGTGAAGTAATGGAGCTGAGCTTTTATAAAACCTATGGAATCAATTAAAGAAAGGAGATTCTGCCATTGTTTTAATTATACAGATATGCAGGCCAGATTCCGTACAGGTTGCTTCAATGCACTTGGTGCAGATATCTACACATTTGAAAACCTCTATCTGTCTGAAGAAGGGGGTGCAGGGGATTCAACGCAGACCTCAGCAGATGGGGTGGGGGATTCCTTACTTGAATCTCTGAATCAGAGGAGGTGTAGTCGTCTGTTCTCACTGAATCTGAAGGGAACCAGGCACACACAGCAGGCACTGACCACCTCTGTAGTCTGACTGTTACACCTGCTAATTCTGCCAACACTGCTTTTAGAGCCAACTCAGCTTACAAAAAAGAGACATTCTTTCGTTAAAATGGCTATGATGTAACAGAAAGGCAAGCCGTGGACTGTTTTCATTGCAAGCAAAATTATATATTGACTTCTATTCGAGGTGGCAGCCACTGAGGTGTCTGCAGTCCTCTCTTTTTACATAGTATACAGAACTTAGTATACAGAACTTTTGTAAAGTAAAATTTTTTGCAGGTTTATTTCCTTTTCTTTTAGGGACGTGGTGATATATGGCTGTAATGTGCTGGAGCATAGCTACTAAATTCATTACAGAAACCCCTACCGCAATGATTTAGGGAAAATTAATTATTTTATGTGGCATTATGTAGTCTATGGTCCTCTGCTTTCCCCACATATGCACATAGACCAGAGCCCTCAGATAAATTAATTCAGCATATGCACAGTTTGCCTTTGGTCATAGACAGGCAATAGATCAAACAACACTGGTTGTTCAAATTACTTAAGAGGGTTCCCAATGATAATTTAAAAATAAAGGCCTCAAAGAGAAAGCAGGGAGCCATCAGCTCCTTTCAAACATTTACTGTATAACAGCATATACAGCTGAGGTCAAAAGACATTCAAACTCCACACATTTCATGTTACCATACATTCCCTGTGTTAAGTCAATTAGGGTATCTACTTTATTTTCAAGAGGCAAGTTAAAAATAATAGCTAAGAGACAGATTTATTTTTTATAAGCTTTTATGTACTATATCATATTTTCAGTGCATCAAAGGTTTACATACACTTTGTTAGTGTTTGATGGTATTGCCTTTTAATTGTTGAACTTGAATCAAACGTTTGGGGTAGCCTTCCACAAGCTCCTCACAATACAACGCCGGAATTTTTGCCCATTCCTCCTGACAGAGCTGGTGTAACTCAGTCAGGTTTGTGGGCCTCCTTGCTCGGACACATTTTTTCAGGTCAGTCCACATATTTTCTATGGGATTCAGGTCAGGGCTTTGTGATGGCCACTACAATACTTTCACTTTGTTGTATTTAAGCCATTGTGTTACAATTTTGGAGGTATGCTTAGGATTACTGTTCTGCTGGAGACTAAGTTACGACCAAGTTTTAACATTCTAGCTGATGTCTTGAGGTGTTGCTTCAGTATTTCTAAATAATCCTTCTTCCTCATGATTCCATCTATTTTCTGAAGTACACCTGTCCTTTTTCCAGCAAAACATCCCCACATGATGCTTCCGCCCCATGCTTTACAGTTGGGGTGGCATTCTTCAGATTAAAGGCCTCACCCTTTTTCCTCCATACATAGCGCTGATCATTATGGCCAAACAGTTCAATTTTTCTATCATCTGACTAGAGAACACTCCTCCAAAAGACTAGGTCTTCGTCCTGGTGATCACTTGATCTCCTCATTCTGGCTTTTTTATGACGGTCTTGGAGTAGTTGCTTCTTCCTTGTGCGGTCTTGGCTGAGTTGCTTGGATTTTCCCATGGTATCAAGGGCAAAAAGGCAGTGGCTCTAAAGGTAGGCCCTTAAATACAGCCACAGGTGCCAATTAACTCCCAATTATGGCAATTGGCCAATCAGAAGCTTCTAAAAACTCATTATATCAATTTCTGGAATCATCCATACTGTTTAAAGAGACAGTCAACTTGGTGTATGTAAACTTTTGACCCACTGGAATTCTGATATACTACAGTGAATTAAAGCTGAAATTAATCTGTCTCTAATCGATTGTTTTAAAGTTACCTCTGATGTGAACAAAGTAGATGCCCTAATTGACTTAATTAATAAAATCAAAAAAAATAATACTAATAATTGTAAGGTAACATGAAATGTGCAGAGTTGTGAAAAACTGAGTTTGAATATCTTTAGCCTAGGTGTACGTAAACTTTTAGCCTCAACTGTACAGGAATAGAAACAGTGGATCACAAAATGCCAGATCATAGTGGCAAAGGACTAGACAAAAATATTAATGCGCCACAATGAATGAATGAACATACCTCTGGCTTTGAGAGAATAAGGAGAGAACACGTGAACAAACTCTCAATACCTCACAAATCCCATTCAATAATCACATTAAACCCCATCTCATCGTCCCCAGGCCTCACTGTGATTCAACACAGTTGAGGGTGAAATTTGGTTCTTAGCAGAAGTGTTATTATTGTTATTGTTATCATAATGTTTTGAACATATTATGTCGAGGGAGTTATTATTCACACTTAAATCTAACAGACCAGTGGTTGGTGATATTGAATCGAGAACTGCAATGAATATGGGCTTACTTTCATCTGCTGTACCTCAGCTAGTACAAATGATGCTGGATCCATACAGTGATGTGTTCTTGTTATTGATAACAGTTAATTGGTTCAGGTTTTCAGGGGGAAATTACAATTACTGGCGTTAACAAACAGTTAATTTTTTAAATGATTTATGAAACAAACACATCCCAGAGGGAACATCACAGTAACACAGTTAACATCACAGCAAATAGTTCAGTAAGGTACAGCAATAATGTGTACTAATGTGATGGTCATGTGCAACAAGTCACCTACAGCACTATTTGTAGGCTATGGACTGAAATAATCATATTGCCAGGCCAAGGATAAGTACACTGGTCAGGATTCAGGCCCAGCAGTTTCAGAGGTTCTCTCCACAATGCCCTAAATTATGCTTATTCACCTTTGAAAATAAAGTCATTGATTCCCACAAAATAGTAGTGGGGGGTTGGTCCCCTACCCACCTTATCATTATCGCTTTCCTTGCAGCATTATAAGGGGGTGGATAAGTTTCTTTTGCATTTTCAAGGTAACAGATATGACCACCAGTAATCCTAAGAGTGGTTTAACATCTACAGTGTGCTCAAGTATTCCTGATAGCTTGTCACAGAGCTTCCTCCAGAATGCTTGCATGTGAATGCATTCCCATAAACAATGGGACCTAGTATCAATACAGTCTTCACATTTTGGGCAGTTTGGTGAAGTTCCACTCTTTAATTTACAATAAATGTGTGGAAAAATGTATATGTTATGTATTATAAGGCATTTCCCTAAATTTCTTAGGTGTCTTATTTCAGACTGAAATTGTATGCCCCTATACAAACACCTAGGCGCAATACAAACGTTCTGAACATTATTAGCAATGTCTAATAGTTGTCTCTTATGACCAATGCAAATATAACAATATCAAAAATATGACACACCATAAATAATGAAGTGTTACAAGCAGTAATACTTTTGTCTTCGTATGTATCCTGGCTAGACTTCATGTTTCCTCCTCTTCTGACCCACTCCCCAGAGAATTTGCTTTAGCCATACTGATGAGTTGGAAGAATGAGTATAATCTTCCAAAAGCCAAAGGAAAAAAAACCCAATTATGTTGCAACAGATGCTTGTATATTACTGCATAATGTTATGGTTTACTGCACAATGCTGTGACAAAGCAACCATTCAAGTGGTTGCATGCGGGCCTGAGACCTAAAAAAAATTACATGAGAGATATGATACACTGTTGGAAAGCTTATACTGTCCTCTACTGGGTAATGGAGGTATCAATCAAACCATAATAAACTGAACAGAGTTAAACTGGTCTGAATTGTGAGTGGTGTTTTGTGCCATTATAAGTACCTATCCCCGCTTTCTATTTGTGTATATTTCTCAATCAGAATGTTCAAGACAATAAATAACCACTGAATCTTTAAAGGGACATCTTTACATGTAAAACCAATGGTATGCTTGTATATTTGTTCCATATTTAGTTGCAGATATTTTCATTAAAATGCAAATAATTCTGAAAGGGTTTGACATAAAGTTATGAAACTTAATATGTGCATTGACAGTTAGATCCAGACTCCAGCTATAAAAGCTTAGCCCAATCTAACCACAAGATTATGCTATACAGATCTAAATATATAATTAAAATCCAAATATAAAATATATTTAAAAATTTATTTAAACTCACAGCGTCAGAGGTGTCCCTTAGTTGATGGCATGGTCCAACATCTCAGTTGGAATATATCTATAAAGCATGTTTCCACCTTCATAGAGTCTTTGTGTTTGGCAACTCTTGTTATGCAATTTTAACCCCGGGAATCGCTGCTTGCAGCTATATTTTTATTTATCTCTATAAAAATATCACATCAGCAAAAAATTCATGATAATTTCAGTTTGCCAGACCTTTAACTGTATGCATACCACCAACATTAGACATCAAGTAATTGTCCCCCACCCAAAGGAACTTGGAGGTCACAATATTGCGTCTTTAGTGGGGGACGACATACTATTTTCTACCTATGCCTCTGTTTTACAGGTTCCTGTTTTTATTTGTTGTCTTATTATTTTAGAATTCAAACCATTATATTAAATGGACCTTTTATATTCTCTATTTATTCCTTAATTATTTTGTCATTATTTTTTTAATAAATCAAAGTTGCCTATATTATTATTAATTCCATTTATTACTATTATTATTATTATTATTATTCCCTTAAACAGAACAGGCAGCAAAAACTGTAAATTGTAGAGCTATTTCAGGTATATAACTTGGCAGGTATATTTCTACATCCCGACTACTCAGGTTGTCACAATGACTCCTAGTGGCCAGATGGTGGTGCTGTAACAGAACCATTTACATTTTGGCCATAACTCCTGAACCGTGTCGAGAATCAAAATTCTTTATTTGCCAGATTCCTTGGGTTTCGCCAAATCAAACATATATTTCCAATTAATGTGCATGCCAAAATCTTTCAACATTTTAATTGTTTAGCAAAACCTACTTTTGTGAACTAATCTATGGCTATTTTTCCTATCGTCAGCAAATAAGGCTGGAATAATCTCTGAACACCACATAATTATAAAAAATGTTGACTATTCAAAAAAATATGGCCATCAAATGTCAATCAATTGTGGGCATGGCCTGTCACAGGCTGATTCCATGATGAGCCCGTAAGCTAGGCCTATGCTATTCATTTTCATTAAAGACCGCGCAACTCTGTTTTCCCAACATGCCGGCTTATTTCATATAGGGAAAAACAGTGTTTGTGTTATGTATTTGTATGGCAATGTCTGTTCTGATAATGTGATTATTTATTTTTCTTGTATCAGATAAGGCCTGCTGGTGCAAGTTTATAATCTTGTGTTTGTGTGTTATTTTTACTGTTTGTGTCAAATGTCGAGCGTGTAAATGTTTCTCTTTCACTGTTTTTTTTGAATAACACAAATCACCACTATTTTCATTGACTGTTAAAACCATGTTTATCGTAGGCTACTCACTTCCGCGTCTCAGCTCCATGCACTGCCAAACGGAGCAAGAGAACAAACCAACCTAATGTACTGTAGATGGGGTTAGATGGCAGCTACCACTGCAGTCTCAGTTCACAGGGAGAATTTTTGTATTTATATATAATTTGTGTGTAGATCTTTTCAAGTGCCTTTATTTTCTTTTCTTAGGTTATATATTATTTATGTAATTGGTTTCATGTTTTCTGTATTGTTCATTTATTGTAGTTTGGCTGTTCTAAGCTAATTTATTTAATTTATGATGGTTCATGCCAGGGGAGGAGCTACTTGTAAAAAGTTCTCAGTTTAGAGTTCCTCCAGGCAGTCTTGACTCAACGTGCATAGTATACTTTGGGCCACAAGGTATAGCCAAATTTTGTGAAGTACTGCATTTCTTTTTATTTCCTTATTTTTTCTTTTTGTTAGGTACAATATTTATTTTCTAGTATTTTTCTTCACTGTATATATTTTGCGCTTATTTGGGAACTGGCACTGTAAAAAAAATAAAATTCACTGGGTTCTTTGACCTCACTGCTGCTTTGCCACGTTTGTTTGCCTCCGGCTATCGGCGTTACCCTTACATGGCCATTTTTACTTACAGGAAGAAGAATGCAAATTTTGGCACCTCTCTGCCAATAGGTGGCGCTATAAGAACATAATTTATTTAATTAGCTATAACTCTTCATCCGTTTGACAAATCGGGCTGAAATTTTGTATACTACACTTCTGTGAAAGTTTGACATTTTGACTTGGTACTACCTTGTAAAATTTGGGATCACTTGGCTTTTAGGGGGCACAATAGTAAATATGTAAGTTTTCAGAGAGCAGTCTTTGGCTATGATTAACTCCTTGAACCTGAATGATGTGTATTGGCATTATAAAACACCCCCTTTAATCTCCATTAAATAACTCTTATATATGAACGTAGGATCGTTTTTTTTTTTGTTTGTTTTGCAGTGGATACTTGCGTCTCTCAAATAAACTGAACCAATGACAATCAAACCAGATATGCTTTTGACAACCACGACTACATTTCTCAAAATTTTGGCTGTTCCATCACCAACAGTATTAGTTGCTGAAATTAGGACACAAATCACAGAGCACTCAGCTCTGCAGTTCTAATGCTTCAGAAACATGTTTTAGAGATAAACTTTATTAGTAGAACTACCGCTTCATGCCATACTTCATTCTAGTGTTGTAGTACTCAAGACTGGTCTTGGTCTCGAGACCATATTTTGATGGTCTTGGTCTCATCTCGGTCTCGACTGCATTTTTACTCGGTCTTGTCTTGGCCTCGGAGAGAGAGGACTCGGAATTTTAGGTCGAGACCGGCCAAGACCACAACTACAGTGACACATCATTACCTGCCTGGGCTTTTTTTTTTTTTTTCTGTGATTGGATGTAAAACGTCCCTCTTCAGTTGCAACCAATAACTTGGCTTATTTTAAGTACCGCAGGCAACCCCTGCTGTGGGGTTACTTTCCATAGAGGAAATGCTCTTTTGATGTGATTGATGTTCATATTACCAACAATCATATAGATTCTTCCTCCCTGTATTTCAGGAGTACAAGGCAGGGCAACAGACAGATGATGTCACACGGCCAACTGAAAAAAATTTAATCTAGTAAAATCTGTATTTTGGTTGATTAGAGACTCACCTTTCAACAGTGTTGAGGAAACTAATCTAAAACTAGTCTACCAAACTACAAGCTACTTCACAATGGAAAAATAGTTAAACTAAATCTCAACTTTTCACTTAGGCAAGCACCATTACAGACATTGTGCTAAAATATTTTTGTTAAATTGTTGTTATATTCTGTTCTATTGTTAAATTAATTTTTATTTTTTACTGCAGGCCAACAGTTAACAAATTTACATTTTAATTTAAACTTTTGTTGAAAATTTAAATTTCAAATAAATATATATATGTTGAATATAACTACTATAAACTAATGTTTCTGTTTATTAACAGCATACTCTGACATATAGATCCAGGGTTCCTCGCCCCCCCCTCGGTCTTGGTTTGGTCTCGGTCTGCCCCCCCCCCCCCCCCCCTCGGTCTTGGTCTCGGTCTCGCCCCCCCTCGGTCTTGGTCTTGACTCAGTATTGGATTAGGTGGTCTCGACTACAACACTACTTCATTCTAAGGACAAAGATGATGGCTTCTGGAGGTGAAAGTAAAGGGCACTGGGGATGTTTATTTTCATGAAAGACAATGTGGAATTGAGGTTGAAGTGAAACTGAAACAGATGAATTCATGCTATACTAATGAGTTAAGTGTTGTTTTTATGGATTATGTAATGAAATACAAATGTTACTATGTATACTTTCCACTTGCCGCATGCCAGCCTCATCACACAAGCATTTCATTTCTAAATGCGCCATTTCCCTACTCGATTAAAGACACCTAAGGATTTTAAATATTGCTCATTTATTCGTCTGTTTCTAGGTCATCTGTTTCATTGTTTCTGGTTTTCATTTCTCCATTTGAAAGATTTTTACAGCTATTTTACAGCTACCTCTGCTAATCAGTACCAGTTCAAGATTGTGCATGAGTGCAAGAAGCGTCGTTTACATTTCAAGTGTTCAGCTAAAACAAGCACACAGTCATTCATTTACTTACACACCATTTATAAACCCCTTTGCACACATGCCAAATCTACCCAATCTTTGCCCATTTAGGGGGTACCCTATTTAAAGCTTTATAACTCCAGATGTGTGCATCACAGAGACTTGAAAAATGGCTTTAATGAAACAAGGCAATTGTACCATTTCCAATACTAAATTAGAATAGTTTATATCCAGTATGCCGTCACATACAGGAAATAATATTTGCATCTGACAACTCCTTGAGCAAAAGTGCGTAAAATCTGAGGGTGGATATGTAGAACTACTAAAGATCTATGAAGCAAAAACTGAACAGTGTACCCAGTGACTCCAGAATCTATACAAAATGTCAAAATGATGCATTGCTGTAAATCATAACATAATTACGTATTTCACTACAAATCAACTGTTTAGACTCAAAGAAACTCACTGTTACATCATTTTCAAGTGGGAATTACAAGCTTTCCATCAGTACAGTGGTCTAAAATTTCTAGGAGTACAGCATCATATCCAGAAGCTCTCCATAATGGATAAAATGCTTTTTGTCCATTATAAAGCATATAAATGAGCCCCTTATGAAAAAAAATTATTTATTTCCGCCGAAAATAGGGCCTACCAACTAATCCATATCATATCCAGGCCTAAACTAGATATTTTCAGATAGGGACAAGTCTTGTGAAAAAGTCTTGTGTGACAGTTGAGGCCAAATATTTATATGCACCTAGGCTAAAGACATTCAAACTTAATTTTTCACAACTCCACACATTTCATGTTACCATAAATTTCCTGTGTTAAGTCAATTAGCGTATCTACTTTATAAGAGGTCATTTTAAAATAATAGCTAAGAGTCTGATTTATTTCAGCTTTTATGTACTAAATCAGATTTTCAGTGGGTCAAAAGTTTACATACACTTTGTAAGTATTTGGTGGCATTGCCTTTTAATTGCTTAACTTGAATAAAACTCTGAGGGTAGCCTCCCACAAGCTTCTCACAATACTTTGCCAGAATGTATTCCCACTCCTCCTGACAGAAGTGGTGTAACTCAATTAGGTTTGTGGGCCTCCTTGCTCCTTTGTGATGGACACTCCAATACTTTCACTTTGTTGTATTTAAGCCATTTTTAAATATAGTGGAGGTATGCTTAGGATCAGTGTTCTGCTGGAATACCCAGTTGCGGCCAGGTTTTATTCCTCTAGCTGATGTCTTGAGGTGTTGCTTCAGTATTTCTAGATAATTCTCCTTCCTCATGATTTAATCTATTTTCTGAAGTGCACCAGTCCCTTTTACAGCAAAACACCCCCACAACATGATGCTGCCACCCCCATGCTTCACAGTTGGGATAGTGTTCTTCGAATTAAAAGTCTCACCCTTTTTCCTCCATACATAGCGCTGATCATCATGGCCAAACAGTTCAATTTTTTTTTTCATCTGACCAGAGAACACTTCTCCAAAAGGCTAGGTCTTCGTCCTGGTGATCACCTGCAAACTTCATTCTGGCTTTTTAATGCCGGTCTTGATGTAGGGGCTTCCTCCTTGCCTTTCAGGCCATGGTGATATAGGATTCTCTTAATGGTGGATGTAGATACTTTGGTACCTGCTGCCTCCAACTCCTTCACCAGTCTTGGGGTGCAGTTGAACCTTTCGGACTGAAGTTTGTTCAGCCCTGGGAGTTGATTTGTGCCTCCTTCCTGAATGATGCAGTGTCTGTGTGGTCTCAAGATTTTTATATTTGAATACAATTGTTTGTACAGATGCTTGTGGTACCTTCAGTTGTTTGGAAATTGCTCCTAAGGAGGAACCGGACTTGTGGAGGTCCACAATTTTTTTTCTGAGGTCTTGGCTGAGTTGCTTGGATTTTCTCATGGTATCAAGGGCAAAAAGGCAGAGGCTCTAAAAGTAGGCCCTTAAATACAGCCACAAGTGCCCAGTTAACTCCTAATTATGACAATTGGCCAATCAGAAGCTTCTAAAAATAATTATATCAATTTCTGGAATCTTCCAGACTGTTTAAAGAGACAGTCAGCTTGGTGTATGTAAACTTGTGACCCACTAGAATTCTGATATAGTGAATTAAAGTTGAAATAAATCTGTCTGTAATCGATTGTTTGAAAATTACCTCTGATGTGAACAAAGTAGATGCCCTAATTGACTTGCCAAATGTTAACAGGAAGTACCCAGTCCATGTGATCAGTCTGTCTGTGATCCCGTGATTGTGACGTGACGTCATTGAACCAAAATAGCGCCCAGTCCTTACATTATTATTATTGATTCTCATAGTGCTACCTATTAGCCTAAATCAGTGGTGTCAAACTCGTTGCCATGGAGGGCCGTGTGTATGCAGGTTTTCATTCCAACCAATTAATGCTGCCTTAATTGAGTCCAATTACTCATTCAGCCATATGCGTTTAACTGCATTGAAGCACAGAATATAAGAAAATTTTTATTTAGACAATGCGGGTCACCATAGACGTCGGGTCACCATTGTGCACAAACCTGCATCCCTAATTCAGCAAATAATTTAACTAATTATATAATCAAGATCTGAGGCTGGAATGAAAACCTGCATACACACGGCCCTCCATGGCAACGAGTTTGACACCACTGATTTAGGCTAATAGGTAGCACTATGAGAATCAATAATAATAATGTAAGGACTGGGCGCTATTTTGGTTCAATGACGTCACGTCACAATCACGGGATCACAGACAGACTGATCACATGGACTGGGTACTTCCTGTTAACACCTGTAAAACATGCATCCCTGTCTGTCCATGTCTCTTTGCTGCTCAAGTGGAGAGACGTGCACAAGGCACTCTCTAAGGGCACAGGCCTAAAGAAAGCTAAGGCCTGCCAGTCACGGGACACGCAGAGAGATGCACTGGCTCTCTCGTGTTGTAGCCACAACTGGCAGTTTATAACTCAAAGTAAATGTGTTCGCTATACTGCAAGTAAGCTAAAGAAACTGATCCATCAAGGAATAAGTTAATTTACTAACTTTATACTTGCTATTGTTCTGCAACATAGCAACAAGTTAAACGCACATAGTCCATGTACTTTCCTGTGATGGCAAGTAAAGCAAGCTCCAGGACAAAAGAGAACCAGAACGAAGAGCGGCTTTTCTACTCACAGCGCAACGGAGATTTAGAGCCAATTCCCAAGTCCCTTTGACAAGCCAGCACTACATGGAACCATCTGCACTCCCCGCAGTTAGACTGACAAACATCCTGGCATCAACTAGCTTAGGAAACTTCTTTGTTCTTTGATTTCAATGAATTATGTTATTGATTGTATATAATGTTATGTTTAGATTATATCACATCTCTTGTTGATTAGCTACAGTCTAGCACCCTCAGCTACCTAGCCTGCATAGCAAATGTATATACTCTATTACTAACATTAGCTTACAGTTCACCTTGCTTTTAACCAAGATCTATGCATGTGATCGCTCATGCACTAACATATACTCATTCAGTATATGGTCTTGTATATTTAGAATCCAAAAGTACACTGAAATTAGCTAGACACAGCCATTCCCCTGATTTCCAGGCTAGTTTCAGCTGCACATGCTAAAATTGGATTCATAATTTCACTCCAACAGAGGAGCTTTTGTTCCCTGACCCACACTTACGCATGTTGTTACACCATTGGTTATTATATTAATATTTAGTGTTGAAATTCATAATCATGATTTAATAATTAATTTTATGAGACTGATTATACTTTTCACCATTTGATCACTGTATGAGGTAATATGCTTATATCTCCTGCAACAAACACATTTTAATTATTTGTCCTTACTATTCAACAATTCGTAGAGGTGTTTTCCTGTATAATAATAATAATAATAATAATAATAATAATAATAAACTGCTAAAACACTATGGAAATTTTCACCATTTTTATTTAAACATTTAGGAGAAAGCTCACCCAGTTTGCATTACACTACAGCAAGGCCTAGTTCAGATTCTATGAAGACATCAGTTGTCCACACCTTCCATCTACTCTGAGAATACTGGCTGTTGGACGAGTTGCTTCATTCGTGTCAACTTCTTCACCTGCACCTGGGGTGGCATAGGTTTTTATTATATGCAACCTTTTCTTTCATTTGTATTTTTTATTAAAGTTCATTTAGTCACTTACTGCATGGATTTTATGATTAATAGATGCCCAAATTTGGACTCAGCTGGAGTCAAATTGCAGCCTTGTGAAATGTTTTGGTATCTTGTTACTTCATTAATCAGTACATCAATGAAATTTGATTTTCATTTTCTTTCTGACCTTTTTGATGCCATTTTAGACAGATTATACCCCTGAACTGTGTCTTTTAAGCTCTGCTCCACAGGTGCAATTAGTAGGCAGACCCATTTGATTATTGTGTCATTAACTGCAGCCATGGTAAATAAGATCTGAAAAGAAACACATTTGCAACATACAAAAATGAATGTTAGTTAGTCACACATACAAAGCACTGTCTATAAGTCATTAATTCAAACTTGCAAAATCTAGGTTTGTGATTAAAGTATGCATAGCAAAATTAGACCAAGTTACAAGAAACAATATTAGCTCACACAAATTAAACAAGCTGTATTCCAAATCAATGCTACACAATGTTTCCTGTGTGAGTATTTTTTTTCTTCAGATATCATTTCTTTTTGTATTGTGTTTATTATAAGTGATAATAGTAATACGTATAATTCTCGGCTATGAGAGAGAAGTTTACACATAAATACGTGCAAACAAACATACTTTTTAGCTGAAAGAAACACATAGGCATGGAGTCACCCATTTTTCCTTTGCCATGAATGACAAATAAATAAAAGTCATATTTTTAAATGTGTTTTAAAAGTGTTTTAATGAGGTATTGTGTACACAACAGGCCTACTAATTGTTTGTAGGTCAGAAGAGCATCTATAGGGGTAATTAATATTAATTTAGAAATGTGGCTTCGCAGGCTAGCTAGAGTAGCCAACTTAAAAAGTAGTTAACAGTACAAACGGTACAGCTGTCAATTTGACCATTCTCAAAATCGATATACCTCCTGTGAAGAAGTCATGAGCGGGTTTCCATACTACCAGTAACGTTACCTACCAGACCGAACTGCAATGCAGATTTTGGGGCGACATGGCTCAGGAGGTAAGACCGATTGTCTGGCAGTCGGAGGGTTGCCGGTTCAAACCCCACCCTGGGCATGTCGAAGTGTCCTTGAGCAAGACACCTAACCCCTAACTGCTCTGGCGAATGAGAGGCATCAATTGTAAAAGCGCTTTGGATAAAAGCGCTATATAAATGCAGTCCATTTACCATTTATTTTGGTGCTTAATTTCGGAGCCATCTGTACTAGATTTGTATACTCGGTCTGTCGACTCATTAGCACGGTAGCTAATGTTAAACTCAAAATGCCGAGAACCAAATGGTCTATTCTGGTTGTATATTATTTGGATTTCAGAAATATAAATGAGTTTCCTGCAAAGCAATATTTATATTTTTTAGGCAATTATTCATTAGCAATCAAGTCAGTGTAACGAGTTAAAGATTTTCCTGAGTCCGGGGGGGGGGCGGGATTTCAACCCGTGCCTGTCACTCGTCCCATAGGCAAATGTGCTACCCAGTGAAGTAGTCTAGCTGCTGTGGCCACAAAGTTAAAATATATGTCCATTTTGCGCGTGTATCTGAAGTTTTTATTGGCTGATGTAGCTAAATGTCTAATGGGGAGATTTTTTGTGTGGGCCTGGAGCATTTGTGATGATGTAATTGGAAGGAAAAAGGAGGGAAAAAGTGTGAAATCTCCTAAATTTAGAGCTTAATTGTGTGGACATGTGAAGTTGTTTGTGAATTTTGTCTGTTGCCATGAGGTCAGAAGGTACAGAAATGAATGTTTTTAAGGGCTGAGAGTCTGTGGTCATTGTGGTTATTTCTGTCGGAAACCCTGAAAAGTGCCAAAATCTTGGCACTGTATAGGTATATAGGGCATAACTTGGCATACCTGGACGGCATACCTGTCATCCCAATGCTAAATTTATTCAGATTGGCAGGCTCAATTACACCGGGCAAGATCCATAGAGCACAGAAAAGTATTTGAATCCAAAACAAATATGTCTTGGGAGGGAAATGCTTTCTTGGGTGTGCTCCACTTGGGCTCTTTTCTTGAGACCACTTTAAATTCTGCCTTTGGCCTCCTCTAAAAATGAAAACATACTTCATTTTCTAAATAAACATTTTTTGGGATGTGTCTCTTGATGTGTAATTGTTTCTACCTTTCTTTGTAGATTGCAGCTTCGCTGGATGAGCAGACCTTCACAGAGGCCTGGGGAAAGAAAGCTAAGGAGCTCTTCAGTGATGCTTTGATGGACAATTTCACTAACCCCATGTTGAATAACCTAATCAAGAAGATCAATGTTCTTGGAGCAGCAAACTTACCCCAGCAGGAACGAGAGACGGTATATATATTCCATACCTGCTCTCAGGTGTTATATGACACATCAGTTGACTCTGTACATCCATCAAGTTACCCACATTTATTAAACTGATTGGTAACATACTATCTACTGACTCACAATCCCACAGTATGTACTGTCTATTTATTCACAGTCTCTATGCACTTCCCTGTTGCATGTACAGTTTACTCACCACTGGTCTCTATTCTGCCTACTTATCCACAGTCTCAGTATACTGATATGTCTTTGTACTATATACGGACCAGAATCTATATATGGTATGTTGAGCTAAATAGCATACATCCACCCACCAAATTTATATACTGTCCCAGTCTTTATATTGTCTGTATATTTGTTGCACTGCCTTATATTGGACACTAACTCTGTATATTGACCTACAAATGAGGGTTTGATTGTGGCCAGTTAACCAATGGCAGGTAGCTTGAAAGCAAACCGTGAAGGAATGTTCATAATGAATGCTATTATTTTGATTTATTGATTTAAATGTGGGGTAATGCATGTGATTTTAAATTATGTATAATAAGTAATTTGTGCTCAATTTCAGTACAATGCCATTCTTAGCAAAATGGACAGTATCTACTCTACTGCCAAAGTATGTCCTCCGGGTGTGACTGAGAATTGCTGGTCTCTTGAGCCTGGTGAGTATCTTTCATTCTGGAGTAGTCCTTTCTTGTATGTTCAGCTGTATAAGGATTCATCTGGCTGTGATAGTTTCATATTTAAACATTTCTACAGCTGTATATGCAATGATGTAACTTCAGAGATGTTCAAGGTTACAAATTTACTAGACGATGTCGATTGAGGTTTGTACCTCTTTACATCAGGATAACTATGTAGAAAAATGAACATTGAAAAGAAAAATAACAGGAAAATGACCAATTTACAAAAGCCTTTAGAGAAAGACTTTGAGAGGCAGCTCTTTGGAACATGGAAGACACAAATGGAAAATTAACACTAAAGGCCAGAGCCAATGCCATCAGGCATTTGGACTTTAAAATTTAAATTACTCACACACCACAAATGCAATATCCCCCTCCTTCCAGGACCTTTCCAATATGTTTTGGCTTGAAATAACAGTATCTTTGGAATGCTAAAAAATCGACTTATTAAAGAAATACTGGTAGTTTGTGCCATTTTTCTCTAAAACTCCACCAGACAGCAGGTAACAAGTGCTGGTACAACAGGTGTGAATTGGTCTCTCACTCCTCTGACATGCTATTCAGCAACTGAATTATCAACACTTTGATACAAATTGCTTGATCATGTGCTATTGAAAATAATTCAGCACATAAAATCACACAAAATTAATTCATTGCAATCATGTAATGATGATGATTTACTTTGATGATTTACTTTGGCATGGGGATCAATAATTGTGGGCTTTGTAGTTATAGAAATGACAGGTGTACAACTCAAAGATAATGCTTCCAACATAAACTACATGGCCAATAGTATGTGGACACCTGACATCCAACATTTCATACACGGCTGCTAGCTGTATCTGGAACTCCGGTACACACACCAACAAACTTTGAGCCACTGCGGTGCAAAACATTTAATGAATAAGTTATGTGCGTCAGCCATTATGTTTCTTCAAATCGATTCATATCATTGTGGATGGCCACAAGATAAAATTGCCCATTCTGTTTGCAACATAGGACTTTTATTTAACTAACCAGTCGTTTAATTTACTACACATTATTGAAAAGTGATCGCTATATTATGTAGTCGCCCCCACCGAGGCAGCGCACAGCAGGCAGCGGGCTGAGAGCTGACCATTCACGGCTATCACTCAGGGAAACTCTCGCATCGAGGAGGAGGAGACGTCAGGTGTGGGAGCTAGCGAGACAAAAGCCTGGTGTGGCAGCTGGATTTTTTTCAAACCCCCGCAACCTATACATCAAAATGAAGCAGCTTAGAACCTGTAGTTTCAGCTGTATTTGTTAATTTCCTCCATTAAAAAAAATCCAGTCTAAATATTTTATAAAACGTTTTACCTTGTATTTCAGTCAATATTCACCCGTTTAAGATGTAACATGCTGTATGTATCAGCCATAGGTCTTGGCTATCAAATGAATACGAAATCCAGTCCAGATTTTCATGGTAGGCTAACAGTTGCCCCCAAGGGAAAATATGAGGACATCAGTCTATCCAAACTTAGTTCAGTAGGGGAAAAAAATAAAACAGGCAAAAAAGTTCATGTATTACTGTTATGTAGGCTAATTACTGTTGTAAAGTGGTCCATTCATGTTTCCATAGTGAACTCTTAAAGGAGTACCATGGTGGTTGAACGTGACACTTGTCACGAAACAAATGTGCATAATTTTTTTATTATTCAGTCATTTCAATGTACTTTAAAACCTATTTTTCTAAGCCTAAATTTCCCACTATAAAAGTTCACCCGAACCGCCTGGGCGTGGTAATGAGAACTGTCAGTTAGCTATGATTGACAGACCGTGCCCCGTTACCATAGCTACCCCCATGATAAGCGCTCTTTTTGGGAGACTTTTCACAAGCTAGCTAATTTAGTAGTATATCAAGTATCGATAGATAGCTAAGGTAGGGACATTGACTTATATCCAATTATAATTTTTACTATCTAGCTAGCCAAGTTAAGATAAAAGCACAACTATAACGTCCTCATAATAGCAAACTAGCTAGCTAACATTATCGATAACATTGCCTTATGAAAGCAAACTACCTAGCTAGCTAAATGAATATAACCAGAAATAATCTAATAGTCCTTAAAAGGCACTATAACTTAAGTGAACCTAACGTTAGTCAAATATTTGCATTGTCTTGCCCGTAAGCCAGCGGCACAAACTATGGGTCTCGAGTTATCCATGGGTTTACGGGGCGTGGAATGGGGAGTGGTTACTGTGTTCGTGACGCATCAAGTTGACAACTTTCTCAACCGGTTGAAAATAGAACGATAAATTTAAAACGCATATTTCTCCAAAAATACAGAACGGACATATTTAATACTTCACTCATTGTGTTTCTTCAATGCCTCTTGTGCAAATAGCACATAAAACCAAGAAAGTGTGAAAATCACCATGGTACTCCTTTAACACATCAAGAAACGCTAACGCAGCATCATTGGTATTTAAGATTATTCCCTTCAACTGAAGGACATTTTTCTATATATCTTTACTGTAAATAGTTTCTATTTCCGATGCCATACAGAATCTTTCCATTTATATATTTTTTCAGTTTCTGATTGTTCTGATGTCCCCCCAGTTAAAGGGGGGGGGGGATTTAACTTGACTTCCGGTATAAACCATGCCCACTTCCTGTCTTCTATCCTAATACAGACACAGATACAGATAATTTTGTTGGTTGAACAGATACAGATACAGATAATGACGTCTCTGCACACCCCTAGTGCCTGGTGGCATTATCATGCTGAAACAAGAAAGGGCATTCCCTAAACTCTTGGGGAAGCACAGAATTATCTGGAATGTGGTTGTATGCTGCAGCATAAGATTTGCCTTCAGTGGAACTAAAGGGCCTAGCCAAACCATGAAAAACAGCCCCGGACCAAGGGGTATCCGGATATATTTGGTCATGCTGTGTACTTTAAGTTTACAGTTAATAACTTAATGCTTAGCTGTATGTAATATGTTGCAAATAAGATATTTGATTAAAACTATATATTTTTTTTAATGTTGCAAAAAGTTTTTATACTATCACAACTAAATTACAACAAATAAACATAATGAGGGGATATTTTTACACTGAGAGGTCTAGGCCTATTCTCCCCATTTTGGGGGGGTCCTCGGATTTTTGCTATTTTTGTCGCACATCAGGTCTTGCATATCTTTTTTTCATTTCACAAAAAAAAGGCACAGTTCAGTGGAAGACTGTTGGAACAATGAGTGTTTTAATAACATACACTCAACCAACCCAGCATGCAGATCAATTTACAGAAGGAAAAATGATCAAAGCCAGAAGTTGAAAATATCACAAATACGTAAGATGGATTGCGAGTGTAACTGCATTTGGTCAGATTTCTTGCTATAGGCTTATGGTGTATGAACCTCCATTAGAAATGAATGTGCATGTTGTGTCCAAAATGCAGCAATGCCTGATATAAAGCAGGACAAATCACATCCCTATCTATATTATAGAACAGAAAAGTCTCTGTTAACTGCACTTAATCATCCACCCCCACTTTAACCAACCAGTATTAGTTGTGTTCCAGCCCTCGCACAAGTGACTGGTGCTCCAAAAATGTATACAACTTTACCAAAAACACAGGAGGGAAGAATAAATGAGTATCAATGACAGTTGGTAGAGTGCCTGATAACCAGCTTCTAAACAATTATAATAAGCCGTGGTCAAGTCGCATACACACATAGTGCGGTTCCTGTTCCAGGGTGTGGAGATACAGACAGACACCAAACATGTGATAAACTATTTCTGTGACAGGGATGAAAAGGTAGGGATTGGTTTGTACCATATGAATGATCCGCTGCAATTACCCACATAATGCATAAAAATAGCAATACAGGATGTCCTGGGGTTAAACTAGGCTCATGTGAATAGAACTTTGAGCTGAATTCATTTTACTGTGGGATGTGCTGTAATTACATTTTCAAGATACCTGGTCTATTTGTATGGGATTTACTATATTGGCAAATCCTCTGAAATTACCACAGATAGCCCGAATGTAAATGTCCATGAGAAAAGAAGTGGCTAGTTAAAATCTGATTACTGGCTGCCAAAAACCAAAACAAACACTTTCCATATGCAATTACATTACAGCAGAGTCCATTTCAACTGAATTGCTCTTTCTGCAAGAACTTTGATTTTGACAAAACACAGATGGTAATTCAGTCTGGTGTTTTTACATTCCTGACTTGTAAAAACCAGACATTGCAGATTCTTACTGGATTAAAGTCATGCATCCTGTCAGTAATCACTTAAAATACATAACCTCCCTTTGTGAAACTAATCCAGCTCACATACTGTAGGGTTTGACAAAGAAAACCATTTTCTCCTTTATGTCATCAAAACCTGTTGCCCACCCTGTTTCAATTCCAACTTGCATATAGAGGTTTATGTAACCTGAGTGATAGCAAGCAATTTTGTCTTAACATGTTTGTACAGATCTGATCCCCATAGAAAATAATTTCCTTTCAAACTATGCCAAGATAAATACTGAGTGGACTGAGGTCACACTCAGCTGTGAATGTTTCATATGAAACACACTTAAAATACAGTTTACAGTTTAAAATCCTATTTATTCTCACTTTCACTGCACAACGTACCTCACAAATAACTCAATTATGCACTTATTTTATGTCAAGTACCTGTACCCTCTCACTGTTGCTGTACACAATGTACAGCGTTCTGGGTTTGCCCATTTATTACAGAAGGATTGTAATTACTATTTTTGGTATTCACTGTGCTTCCCCTGCTACTGGAATCCTCCCTTGAAGCGATTCACATGCTCCAATTATGTGTAATAACTACGGAAACCAGTTTACCTTGGGCACCTGCCTCACAATGATTCATTAATCCCTGTGGGGGATTGTTGCAATCACCTGACTAATTATTTATTTTATATATCCTTTATTTTACCTCTTGAGATCAAGTATCTCTTTTTCAAGACAGATCTGGCCGAACTGGCAGCATTTTAAAGACAGACAAAGGGTCAAAAATAGGGGTCAAAAAATTTTTACACATTGAACTTGACTGATTTTAATTTTTGAACTGTGAAATTAATCTATTTGAAATTTTTTAACTGTGAATATATATATTGATATATTGAATATATCAATATATTCAATACCTTCACACTGTGAACTGAACTGTAGGCCAAACTACACTGTTGACTATGTGTTGACTCACATCTGCTTACTGTTGTTTTTTATGGAAAGAACGATGGGTAATGTAATGATTATTCTTTTGGATCCTTCATGAGCGTGTTAGGTCCTTCCATGAACAGCAATGATAAGCACACGTGTGTTTCAAAATACAGTGAACTCCATAATGTTTTAGACAAAGATTTAAAATAATTTACATGTGGGTGAAGTGCACATTATCTGCTTTTTAAGGGAATCTTTATAGATTTTGGTTTCACCATGTAGATATTACAGCATTTGTATACATAGAGGCTGATAAATAAGGGAAAAAATACAGTCAGAGACATTGGCCAAACTCTAGGCTTACCAATCAACTGCTTGGAACATCATTAATAAGAAAGAGAGCACTGGTGAGGAGGGACTGCGGAGGGCCTGGTAGGCTAAGGAAGAGCTCTACAGTTGATGACCACAGAATTCTCATCATAATGAAGAAAAAACCCCACACACCCATCCAACAGATCAGAAACACTATTCAGGAGGCAGACATGGATGTGTCAGTGACTACTGTTCACGGAAGACTTCACAAGCAGAATGACAAAGGTTGCACTGCAAGATGCACAACACTAGTTAGCTGCAAAAACAGGACGACAAGGTTACTGTTTGCTAAGAAGTACCTAGAAGAGCCATCAGAGTTTTGGAAAAAGGTTTTGTGGACAGATGAGCCTACGGTTGACTTGTATCAGAGTGAAGAGCAGAGTGTAGAGGCCAAAAGAAACTGCCCATCACCAAAAGCACCCCCCAAAGCAACATTTTGGTGAGGGTGTTGTGGTTTGGGCATGTACGGCTGCCACAGGTACTGGCTAACTTGACTTCTTTGATGATGTAACTGCTGATAGCAGCAGCAGCATGAATGCTAAAGTGCACAGAAGCATTTTACGCTCAATTCAACCAAATACCTCCAAACTCATTAGACGGTGCTTCATCTTACAGCAAGATAATGATCCCAAAAATACTGCTAAAACAACAAAGGAGTTCAATAGTCAAAAATTGGAAAATTCTTGACTGGCCCATCTGAATCCAATTGAACATGTGTTTCATATGCTGAAGAAAAATCTTATGGCAAATGGCCCCTAAAACAAGCTGAAGTTGGCTGCAGTACATGCCTGGCAGAACATCACCAAAGATACTCTGCACCAGGCAATGTCTATAGCAGTGGTTCTCAAACTGCGTACCACCTCAGAAAATATTTGGCTGTCCAAGTACCACCATTATGACCGACGTTAAAATATAGTAGCGTAGGCCTATCCTATTCAGCTATGCATAGTTCACGCAGGAGGCTAATATATTCCTAATAAGAAAATTATTTATTGTTGACTGTTGTCAGCCATAGCCACGCTGTACACAGGGGTAGCACTAGAACTGGCACTTAAACTCTTACACACAACTCTCATACAATGCAAGGGGCAGCCCCTCACACACACACACACACACACACACAGCAAGTGAGAACATTAAGAATAACAACTGTATTTCATTCAAACACACACACCAGGGGCGTGTCTACGGGTGGGCTGGGGTGGGCATTGCCCACCCAGAGATAAGCCTTGCCCACCCAGAGGAATCATCTGCCCATCCAATGAAAACTCTGAAAAAATCACCGTTATAGCTATTTTTTAGGGTCCATAGTTTTCTGTAATTTTGTCATTGGTCATCAAAAAATGCACTGCTTTCCTATTGGCCATTTTGAAGGCGTGGGTGTGCTTAGTCAGTGCTGCTCCTTTAAATTATCGTGAAACCACGCCACTTCTTCACACATGCGGTACAGACATGATTAAGTGAACTGTAAAACCTGTTTGTAGCTAGCTGCTATCAGAAATCCAATTAAAACTGTTAATACCTTTTTTCTTTCTAGTTATATTAATAGTCTTGTATAGTTTCACAGTTGAGTTTGCACGTTTTGCAAGCTTGGTTTAGTGATTAGCCAGCTAGCTAGCCAGCATTTTTGTATAGCTGTTTCCGTGGATAAAATCACATTTATAATTGTTATTTTCTGTTAAAAACATTTAATTCATATTCAGGGAGATCGCCAACTACTTGCAAGTTAGATGACACGTGTAGCCGTTTACTAATACCATTGCACCGGCTGGAAAATAACCCGTTAAACCAGAGAAATTGCGGAGTTGTCTTAGAATCTTTATCGCCGCAGAATGCAGCAGGGCTGGGAGCGTCGGCATAGGAATGGACGCCGCAACGAAACTTCAAGCATGTCACAACAGGTACAACCATAAACATATATATGTCTATGGGTACAACAGCTGTTTCAGAATGTCATTCCATCGTTTTTGCAGCCCGGATCAAAATCGGCGTGAGAGTACCAAATGAGACATTTGCATTGGCGTAGGAACCGGGTGGGACGTGTCCCCCTCCATGTGTGTAAAGAATCAAATTGCCCCCCCCCCCAACCATAACTGATCCCTCTCCCATGCAGAGCTTTCATACAATCAGCAATAAAAGATTAGTTAAAAATTATGCGGAAAGGTCTGTAATGCCTGTAAACATAACGTGAATTATTGACTCCCCTCTTCACACAGTAGCATTGATTTACTCCCATGGCCACGAAAAGTTTCAGCTTACGAAAGCACAAATGGGATATGTAGTCAACAATTAGAGGTGATTGCTGAAGCCGATCACACTGTAGACTTCACTTCCCATAACCCTTATAGAAATAAAAATGGTTAGAAGAAATTTTAGGATAGCGCTTCCGATTTTGCTTGTGTCGAAAGTTCTGCAATGGAAACAGCGATAGATTTACCCACTAGCATCTGTCCAAAATGTAAACAAGCCAGGCAGTTTTCATAGTAGGGAAAACTTTTATGACAATGTCAGCTAAAGTAAGTGACTCACAGCAGTTGGAAAGAACGGTAACGGTAATCTTATATTTGTAACGTTACCTATCAATATGCCAGCTAACGCCAATGTTAGCTAGATACTTGTCAATGAATGAACTATGATATCTGATAGTATGATAAGTAGCTAGCTAGGTAATAGCTGTCGGTACACTGTCTGAATATGATGTTCACTTGGCGATAGCTGCATTCGGTTGCTAAGCAGGGAATTCACGTGACTCCCCCATGTTGCAGTGTTAGTCCTGCACATCAAAAACATTGATGGAGAGTCCCTGTAGTCCCAAGCAAGAGTTGGACAGGCTCGCTCCCCATCTCATCGCAGAGCACATGGAATAGGCGAGAATGCATTGGTCGGGCCTTACTGAAGTTCACAGCTTTCACAGCCGAGTCCAGCACAGACTTCAGTTCTTCGGGCATCTTATTCACCGCCAGGGCCTCGCGATGGATGCTGCAGTGAGTCCATCGCATCTCGGGTGCTAACTCGCGAATTCAAGCTGCTCCTCCGCTGTGGTGACTGGTCATAGCCCTGGCGCTGTCTGTGCAGACTCCAACACACATTTTCCAATCGAGCCCATTCTCTTGGACAAACACGTTCAGGAGCTGGAATATGTGCTCGACTGTAGTTCTAGTCTGCAGTGATTGACAGAACAGAAAGTCCTCCTGAGCTGCACCATCATATTCTGACATAAACAAGCAAATTGGCTAAATCTGCAACATCAGTAGTCTCGTCTAGCTGGATGGAATAATAGCGACTACTTTTAATGCGCTCAATCAGTGTGTTTTTAACGTCATCTGCCATGGCTCCTATTTTACAAGTTTAACTGTTTGGCAGCCTTCTCCCCACACATGATGCATGTCATCACTTTGGCTAATGGTAGACACAGTTGCTCGCCAATTGTGTGTGGCTTACCGGCTTTCACTACACGGAGGCTGGCACGATACAAAGCTTCCTGTGCTTTGGCTACAGGTGTAACACAGGATTGAATCGTGGACACGGACTGCTTCAGTTCATCACGTTTTCTTAGAAAAAAATCAACTGATTTGTCTTTCAGCACTGCGTTTTTGGTTGTAAGATGCCGTTTGAGATGCGATGGTTTCATGCATTCATTGCTAAGAACATCACTACATACCACACACTGCGGCCTAGGCTCTTCCCCCGTCCCTCTCCAGTTGAATCCAAATTTGACGTAACTCAAGTCATATTTCCTTACTGTTTAGCATACGTACCATAGTTTGAGAACCAGTGGTCTATAGGTCGCAGACTTCAAGCAGTCACTGCATTCCATGGATATCCAACTAAGTACTAAACATGACTACTTTAATTTACATAACATTAATGTGTCCCAGCCATTATGGTGCCTTAAAATGTGGGTATGGATAAAAAGTGCTGTAATTTCTACATGATAAAATCAAAGTGTATATAAATACCCTTTAATAAACCTGAGAATCTGCACTTCAACCACATGTGAATGGTTTGATTACACATTAATACATAACATTAATGTGTCCCAGCCATTATGGTACCTTAAAATGGGGGTATGGATAAAAAGTGCTGTAATTTCTACATGGTAAAATCAAAGTGTATATAAATACCCTTTAATAAACCTGAGAAGCTGCACTTCAACCACATGTGAATGGTTTGATTACAAAACTAAAATTGTGGAGTACAGAGCCAAATCAAGAAAAAATGTGTCTTTGTCCCAAACATTAGCTCACTGTATATATTTCTCGCTCCTTTTTGGCTGGACCACAACAGCGGGACCAGCCCTACAAACACGAATGTCTGTGACTGACTGTTACGGCCTCAAAAACCAATGGCTTTACCATGAGGCAGAAACATATTAATTGGACGCCACACCGAGTTAGAATAAAGGAATTTATTTAACAAAACACAAAAAATACTCACAAATGATGGAGCAATAAGAGCAGGGAGGTCTGGCCAAAAAGAACAAAAGGAAGGAGAAGCCTGGGCCAACCACACAGTGGACCATCAGACCCAGGACTTATCCCTAAACTAACAAAATAGAGAAAAAACTAAACTACAACAATAAAGCCACGATAACTATACTACCAGACCTCCCTCCCCAAAAGCAAAAGGAAAAATAGGAAACTTAGACAAAAACTCTAAAGGGGAAGAGGGACCAAACAAAATGGAATGCTGCCAGCCAAGAGTCTGACTCTCCACTCTCCACTGAGCCCTTTTGAAGGGGGAGGGGCTCTACAGGTGCAATCAGTCCCTAATCATAGGCACATAAGAAATAAGAGAGGGAGAGACAGACAAAGGGGAATAAGAGCAGAACAGGGGGGAGCGCGTAACACTGACTGAGTGAGTGAGTGATGAAGTTACACCATTGGTCGGTCGAGTTATGAAGTTACACCATTAGTCCGCCGGATCACGTGTGTTAGGTCCAGCCATATACTAGGTTTTAACCTGGTCTTGTTATGCATAAAAGCATTATTGACAGACCAAGTTTATGACTCAGCTCTTTCACACCATGGTAGACCCTGAGGACAGAGGACAGAGTCTGTGGCCTAGTTTTCCCAGTCAGAGTGGTTTTGGTATCTTGCTTCGCATGAAAAGTTTGTGAGATGGCTCCAAAGTCACCCCTGTTGGTCTGGTAATAAAGCCAAGAATATTAGTTGGTTGGCCCCGTTGACCAGAGTACCGCCTGGCTTTTCTGGCCCCTGGAATCCCCTTACACAGACAAGAACCCCAGTTTATATACAACCTGAAATACATTTGTGAACAAAACTGAAAATATGAAAACTCCTATAACTGGACCATTTTTCACTTTACAGTACCAAAAAAAAAAAAAAAAACTGAAGTTTTGGTGTATCATGCAACAATAGTTCCATAGCCATTATACTACACTGCTGCTGCTACGTCCTGTAGAATACAGCCAACAAATAAAATAAATCATTCCAAAGGTTCAGTCAATCATTGACCTAGCCCTTCCAAATCCAAGTCCCCGAACAGCCTCTGTAAACATGCTCGCTGTGGCACTGCCTCACACAGATAAATTCCAGCTAAAATCCTAGTGTATTTTACAGATATAGCTGGATTAGCTAGGCTGAGCTGGTGTACCAGTCTGGCTGATCTGGGCTAAACTGATTTACCAGCCTGGTCAAGCTGGCTTTAACTGGTAGATAAGCTTCATCACACTGATGAACTAGCTTAGTCAAGCTGACTTGTGGTGGACCAGCTCAGCTGAGAAGATTGACCAGCTTGATAAATTTGTTTCATGATGGACCAGCTGACTTGCTGGCATGCCTGAAAGATTTGGCAACCACCTTGCTAAAACTCAAGAGTGAAAATGCTCAATTTGCTAAATTCACATTAAGTTAATCTCTAATTTGAAGAATATAGATTTAAATTATTTCCCTCTATTGATTACGAGCATGCAATGTAAAGTTAGTTCTTAATTTAGCCACAGAACATTTGTTTTCCTTATCAAAAGGATATATATTAACCCTTTCTGTATTGCCCCCTTGAAAATACCTAAAATTGTTACTATTCTTGAGCCCTTTGACTACAAGCATAATTCTGGCCTCTTCTGAAAGTTAACCCTTGTTTTTTAAGAGTCACCGTTACTAAAAGAAAGGAACAGCAGCTCCAGCATAGTGCAGAAGCAGAAGTTGTTTTCTCGCCTAAAAAAATCTTTGTAGTGGATACAGATGCTTGTGGCTATTACCTGGTGGGCATAGAAACACAATGCAGCCACAGAGTGTCATCTCCCATTCCCTTTAAAAGCCAGGTGCGCTTGCACCTTGGCGGATTGCTATTATAAAGGCGGATTTTCCAAGTAGTAGGAAAGAACGCTTCTCTGCAGAGGAAACTAACCATTATGACATGTATTTTTTTTTAAAAATATTGCGCGTTGTGCACCCGCCTATATAGGCGCATATTACTATCTTAATAATGCGCCCTTAAAATAACAATAAAATACTGCGCCATTGACTTAAGACCAGGTTTTTGTTGGTCAATCGCGCAATTTCTCTCCGCTGCCTCAAGATAGCAATGTGCCAACAATGCGCCTGACCACATCTCATTTTAAGACCAACATGCCCATGGGCGCTCAGATGAGTGCAAGTACATTTACTGTTTAAACAACGTAGGCGCTGGACAGGAAAATGCTGCATCGGTCTGAAACTAGCAAAGACACTTGCGTTGCGCTAGGCACCGCTTTGCGCCGGGTGTAAGATAGAGCCCAGAGTGTTATTTACTACACAACACCGATATACCGTGCAACCATACTGTTGATTTTTTCCTCAAGCACTTGTTACTGTTACTACAGTTGTGCATGGTATTTCAGTCAGTCATTGCTGTGCATGAGATCTATTAGTTAATGTAATAAATAATTTTTTCTGCCTATTTTTTTCATCTTTTTGTGATTTTTTAACAACTTTGCAGTGACTGCTCCATGCCTTTAGCCAATATTTTCCATGAAAAACAGCCAGCCTTTCAAAACTGCTGTAACTTTGACACCCTGCATAACCTGCAAAAAAAAAATTCCTTTCTTCTCACTCGCCCACCCACTCATGTCATTTTCCTTTCAAAAGTTTCCATTAGTTTCTCCCTACACCTGGCCACACTCGTTGTCAGTGCATTCTCTAGATATTTACAATTCCTATTTGCATGAAACAACTTTCAGATGTCTCAGACAATGCTACAATGGGTCACGTGGTTCTATAGGTTACAGGCAATGTGAGAGAGAATTGTTACCGGACTAGAGTAAAAATGATATAATCACAAGTTGCATGTTTAATATTAGCCCAATGTTACAATCCTCTCTCTCTATCTCTCTCTTTGTCTGTCTCTCCGTCTCTCACACACACAGACACAAACAGCTTCAATAATCTTTAACAAATTGCTACTCTGCCCTTGTCTCCACCAGAGCTAACTGACATCATGGCAAACTCACGGAGCTATAAGAAGTTACTCTACGCATGGGAGGGCTGGCACAACACATCAGGTGTCCCCCTGAAAAAGTTCTATCCAGAATTTGTGGAGCTCAGCAACAATGCCTCACGCATGGATGGTAAGAATGTCATGCCACTCTCACTAATAAACCAGGGAACTACAGCACACAGTATGCATAGACCATCATAGATTGTAATTCATGAAAATACTGAATTCAGGTCAAAACCACAATATTTAATGTAGTTAGGTAGACACAAAAGCTATGTAGAAAAAACCTTTTGACTTTTAAAACCCCTATACGTATTGTACATATTTTTATTGGAATTTCAATCATTTTAAAAATGAATTATATGTTTATTTTCTGAATCCAATCTTGTTAAAATATTCAGTGCTCTGAATACTGAACACAAGTGGCATTGCATACTAGAACCCCTTATTTAACCTACATATAAAATAGATGTGATTTAATAATAGCAGATGCTATTAGCACCCAGATGTCAGTAGCCAACAATGCTTTTTGCACCCTGGTGGAATAGCCAGTGTGGCTATTTACACCCGGGTGTATTTAGCATGGCAGAGACAAGCACCCAGGTGTTCGTAGCCAACAACGCTATTTGCACCCGGGGTAGAATATAGCCAATGCGGCTATTTACACCCGGATGTATATAGCATGGCAGAGACAAGCACCCAGGTATCCGTAGCCAACAATGCTATTTGCACCCGGTCACACATTAGGTACTGTACGTATATATGTACTGTATGTATATTTTAGAAACAGCATCAGAGTCCTGATCTGCTGCACCGCGTAAAGGACAAAGGTTTCCATTAGGGTTGAGCCGAATACTCGGATGAAACGAGTATCCGGTACAGATAATGTACTTTTTACGAGCACGAGTACCATCCGAGTAAAATGTGTCAATATTCGTACTCGCGATGAAGGAAAATCCTCATTGGGTAACTGTGTCCAGTGTCCACATAGTTCCGTGATAGGCCAGCCACACACAGAGCTCCTCCTCTACACAGAGCCTATACAAAGTTAACTGCTGCTGCGCCACACAACACAATCTTGCCATCATCGCAGCCACTCTGTCAACAGGGATCTATTATCTATTGTCATTCTCAATAAAATAAAGTTTACAATTCTCAGATTTGGCTCAACACATTATTCTCACCATAGCTAAACACACATTTACTGGACATTCACACGTAAGTACATACTGATTACAAACGGACATTTCTAGCTTCTAGCTTGCTACAGTGGGGCTAACTAGTCAGTTAGCTAGCGACTACATGATATAAGCATGTACCTGTATTTACATTTAGCGATCTCACACACATACTCTATTAGCATCATTGACATCCTAGCATTCTTATACATCCACTGTACTAATGCAATATCACTTTTGTGCACATTTAGAGGTCATCGCTCACCTGAAATCACAAGACATATGGTACATCGTGGTTAGCCAACTGTAACCTGGCGCGCTCTGTCTACTATTAATAAAACCAGAGTAACGATAACAGCGTCTTTTACTGCTAGAGTGAATGCGTAAGTGAATGCGATGATAAGAACATTTTCAGTTATGCTGACCTATAAAACGCTATTCCAAAAGAAAAATTAGACATGTTATACATCGTTAGAAAGCTTATACTCTCACCTACTGAATAAATTAATTGTCAATCAAGCCAGACTGTACTAAAAAGGGCGACAACGCCGTAAACGACACGTGTGGTATTACACACAGCTATTTTGGAAAGTACCCAAGCATCACAAATGCGCGTATATTTCACAAACGGATTGTCCAAGACAATATATGACCACTCAGTCTCAAAAGGGACATCTACGCGTAAAACCAATGGCAAGGTTGTGTATTTATTCAATATTTAGTCTCAGATATTGACTGTAGAATAACATGGTATCATTTTTAAAAACTTTTTCTCGTTTATTTTGTTATTCAGTGAGCAGCGTTTTCACTGCTGTATTGGCACATCTTATGGCTATTGTTGGGTTTATCGTGTTACAATCTTTCAGTGGTGAAAGAATATTTTATGAATTCCCAGATAGACAGTATTGTCCATTATGTCATGGGTGGGGGGTGTAGTTGCAGATGAGACTGCAGGGAGGGAGGTGCATGTTAAATGAACAACCAGAGCAACAATGGTGGCGCGGCGAAACTCCGTATTCGGCATAGTTGTCATGTATCATCTACTAATGGAATTAAAACAAAGCGTTTCTGTTTTAACTCATACTTTGGTTGCAGTAGCACTGAATGTCTGAGTTCAGTAATCTCGGCACGCCGGAGTGCCGACCACTAGGGGCTCTGCGCTAAGAGGTTAAAATACCAACTTCCGGTTATTCCCTGTCCATTTCCGGTTTAAGCCCCACCCGTTCCGAGTACGGATCAAGCGGCCAAAACCAGACTTCGTTTTTGAAGCTCATTTCCTGGTTTCTCACTAGCGCCACTACAGTTGGCTCCAGTATAGGTGTTTTCATATCCGGTTTCCATGTAAGTCTACAGTACAAATACGGTCAAAATACAAAGTCAATAATTTTTTCTCATGAGAACAAATATGTGTATTTTATTCGTCTTATGACTGTCCATGGGTCGATTTCATGATTTATCGTGTCATTTGGGCACTGTTATAATATTTGTTGTGGACCAATGAGGTACAGTTTGCGTCACTTCCTGATTACTGCGGAGGACTAAGCTACAGTAAGGGCTACAGTCTATGGTCACTGGGGTGGGAGGTGGCACCTCTTGGCCTTGACATTGCGGCTCCGACCACGGTCCACCTGTGCGAAGTCAGAAAATGCAGGCATCCCATTTCGTAGTGATTTCATTATGGCGTGTGCTATTTACAGCTGCACTAGACGACCATAAAATAATCCCCTGAAGTTTTTCGGTAGCTGAGTCATTTTTACTATTTCCTTTAGCCTACTTAACCAAATAATTAGTTGGCAGAAAGCATAATCAGCTTGCTATATTTGGTAGTCCAGTAGCCTATGCTAAAACAGTTTGCAACTTCAGCTACCAAGCCATTTGACTAGCTAGCTAACCCTAAACTGCAAATATTCAATCTGTCAAGGCTTGTCAGTCGTGTACATTCCATAAATGTCTACCTGGGCCATGCTTCATGCATGTGACAAAGCTACTATAATCCCGATTTTGGGATAAACACTGCTAAATTTTCAGTTTCACGAAGGGAATTAAGAGTCTTAAGGTTTATTTGCTGGATAATATACAACACACGATTCAAATCACACACAGAATTTAACGAAATTAACCATCTTTGTAAGACTAGCATTTAGAAAGGAACATGTTCTTAGCATTTAGGAGACTGACAAGAGCATTTAAGACAGTGGTTCTCAGAATCGGTCCTGGGGGCTCCTTGCGTATATTGGCTTTTCTCCATTGGTTTTGATGATCTACAAGAAAAAAAGCCTAATAATAATTAGAAATTCAATGTACATTATTTTTGTCTTCATGCACCAGGTGGAAAACTTGCTGTACAAAGTGCGTTGTCATATTTACACGCCTGCAGATCAGTTATTAAAATTCTTGGTAGATTTGTTAATCACCGCTGACAGTGTTAATTTTTATTCGGTAAAAAGTGACTTGCGAACGATCGGTCAGCTAGCGTCACCCAGTAAGTGAACACCACAAACGGCGATGGAGTAGTAGCAGTTACTGGCTCATCAACTGACTGTGGCGAAAACCTACGACGATAACTTGCTCGGTTAACAGCAGGTCTACCAGACAGTTATATGAAAATTAGCCTAGTCAAATCACCAGTAGCCTACACATCTCTGATTGATTGACCATCAGTGTAGTCGATGTTCTTCCCCTGTGGTTCATATTGCTAATGTGTGAGCTAACCACGGATAGTCTACCTAGCTCACGGGAAAGCTGATATGCTAGCTAAGCATTTATGTTTTGCTGGGAAACATAAATTGAAGATAACTGAACATAATTGTATTATTAATGTCATATATAATAATAATAATACATATAACGTGATTACATGACACAGTACAGTCAAGGATGGAAATTAAAATCCATAAACATTTGATAATATATTTTAAAACATAACGGCAGACAGTCAGCCAGCCTCAAGTTCGTTCTGCAATCGTTCGTTCAGGTTGATGGGCTTTTCCGCACCAGACTGTCAATCACATTGTAAAAATCACAAGACCGCTTAACTCTATGGTTTTGGCTCCAAATTGACAACATGGCCGCGCCCGCCATTGAGCTTCAAAATGTGTTTTAGAGACCCACGGAGAGTCAATGGGTGACGTCACAGTAGCTTTGTCCATATTTTTTACAGTCTCTGGTACGGATACAAATACAGATAATTTTGTTGGTTGAACAGATACACATACGGATACGGATAATGGTGTACTCGCTCATCCCTAGTTTCCATGAGGCCAGACCAAGTCTGACAGTCTCTGCCACCCAGTAGCGGGCATCAGGGACCGCCACATGGACTCACATTAACTCCGATCCGAGCTGTAGCGTGCTGTGCTTCAGAACCGGGACTTACAAACCTGTTAACATAACCTGTAAGTGGCTAGAGCCACAGCTTGTTGGGCATTGTGGAGCCGGGGGCTGGGTGTAAATAGCCGAATAGCTGCCCTGTGACTATTCTCACCCGGGTGCAAATAGACACTCTGTTTAATAATTCAATATAAATGTAATAATTATGATTGAGAACGACAATTATCAATTAAATTGCTGAATTTGTTGATATGTCAGTCTACAGTGACCTGGTGTAATCAACCAACAAGTCTAAACAAACTATCAGATCTTAAGGTTAAATAATTCAATTAAATTAGGAGGAGTCAAATAGAATAATGAATTGAAATCATACAGTTGACGCAACGTTTACATACACCTAGGATAGACATTCAAACTCAGTTTTTCACAACTCTTCACATTTCATGTTACCATATATTTTGTTTGGCAAGTCAATTAGGGCACCTATTTTGTTCACATCAGAGGTAAGTTTAAAACAATCTAATAGAGACAGATTTATTTCAGCAATTCACTTTATCAGAATTCCAGTGGGTCAAAGGTTTACATACACCAAGCTGACTGTCTCTTTAAACAGTCTGGAAGATTCCAAAAAATGATGTCATGAGTTTTCAGATGCTTCTGATTCACTAATTGTCATAATTAGGAGTTAATTGGCACCTGTGGCTGTATTTAAGGGCCTACCTTTAGAGCCACTGCCTTTTTGTCCTTGATACCATGGGAAAATCCAAGCAACTCAGCCAAGACCTCAGAAAAACAACCTTTCTTTTAAGCACGAAAGTCAAGAAGTAAGTAATCTTCAGCTGGGATGCTGGGCGAGCTGGACCTGGCCAGGAAGGCGGGTCAGCTACAGAGCAGGCGAACTGAAAAGTTGCTGCTTGGTTTTACTTTCTTTTGTCTTTGTTATTTTAGCTTGTTGTTTTCGTTTATTGTTTTTGCCCGGAACCCGTGAGGGGGAAGGGTGAAGTGGTCCGTTTATTTGATTTCGTGTTTGAGTAGGTGCGTTATGTCTCTCCCCATGCAACAGAAATGGTGTTCCCCGGTATTGTCGTGTCTCCCTGCCCGGTGTTTCACGCTTGGTGTGTGATGGTTGGTGCCGAAACACGGGAGGGAGCTGTCTCAGCATAAGCCGAATTAGCCTTCGGCTGAATTCTCGCGTGGAAGGTGTGTGACAGTCGGTCTGCCAGAGAGGTGGATTGGGCTCTGCTCCGCCCGCTGGTGGAGAGAGCACACGCACCTGGGTTGCGTTAGCTAATCAGCCCAGGTGCTTAAAGCTTATTGTTTCAGTTTATTGTTTTTGCCTGGAACCCGTGAGGGGAAAGGGTGAAGTGGTCCGTTTATTTTATTTTGTGTTTGTGTGTGTGCGCGCTCTCCCTCCATGCGACAGAAACGGTGTTCGCCGGTATGGTCACATCTCCCTGTCCGGTGTGTCACGTTTGGTGTGTGACAGACATGTACTTACTAAATGTTGTTGAAAGCAGGGCTAAGCACCATGATATTATTATCAAAAGATTCATGATGTTAGCCACTTTCTAATGAGACCCATAGATCACATGCCTAGATTATGGTATCAGCATAAATTTTAATTGCCACAAGGAAGTTTCCTTTGATGTTTGTGGAGGGGAGAATAGGTGGCATTCTTAGAAACAATATAATATTGTATCCAATTCACTGTTTAATCTTAGGGGTGCACTGATTATGAATTTCATGGCCGATTGCCAATTTTTAAAAGCCAAATCAGCCGATTCCGATAGTCGATTTTTAAAGTTTGTAATTAATAAATTTTTTAAAGCATTACGTAACAAAGAAAACATAAGATTGTTTGCTCTATAGGTTACCAATACGTTCAGATACCAACACCATTATTGCCTTAGCCACACAGTGAACAAGCTCTGATTCAATGAGGCTGAATCTTTTCTCATCTGCTTGCTGGGTTCACACCATGATCTGCACTAGCGCTTTATCTTATGAGACATTTCAGTTCAACGATGGATGGAATGACATCTGCTGCAGTCCCAGTTGATTTCTCTCTTAAAGGTGCAAGTAGAGTTGATGTGTTTTACCTTTGATAGCAATGTAAGGCCAGCATTTTGAAATGCAATTGGCTTATAGGAGGCATAGTTTAAGGCATTTCTCTTTCTTCCATCTGGCCTGGGAGGCCTTACCAGACTATAAGGCTGTCAATATTTGCAGGGCTTCGTCTTTTGTAATGGGAGCATATAACATTCATTTTTGATTATTTTACATTTTTTGGAGATTGGAATTGGAAACAAAAATGTCATTAGCATAGAGGCATCACCAGTCTCTCTGCATTTACATATACCTTAGAATAAAAGGTTGTCAATACCTCATTAATAATCTCAGTTTCAAATGATCTACTACCATGTGAATCCGAAATCGATCCTATCACTTAGGAAAAAAGCTGATTCTCAACTAAATGAACAAGATATTTACCTGGTTTATCTCCCAATTCACATAATTTCTATTTGGCAAATTTCAAGTTTCTCTCTGATTGCTGAATCCAAAGGAATTCCGTAACAATGGCAAATGAGCTATAAGACTGCACACACCAAACACCAAGGAAAACCAGATCAAGATGCATGGTTCAGATTCCCTAGATGGCAACAGCAGATATCACCCCCTGAATGTACACCACAATAGATGTTAACTGGCTGGTGTTAAGCAGCGAAAATCATCTTCCACTAAAGAGAAAAAAAAGTCCACATTTTATGTTGTGCAAGAGGGGGAGGGGGAGGGGGTGGTTGAGAGACACAGGGGGCATGGTTGCACTGATTGGGTGAGGTGTGGAAGGATGGGGTGAGGAGAGGGCTCAGACAATGACTGTCTTCTCTGAAAGTTAACTAATTTACATATTAAAGTTGTGTGACGACCTGGCTCACAGCCCACCACATGAAATAAGACACACCAAAACCATAAACTTCAGAAAAGGAATAACAGTTTATTTAATTAAAAAAAAATTTTTTTAAATGCTATAAAAACCCTAAACTTGTCAGTATCAGTAATCAGTGTTTGTGTGATATTTGGTGAGTGTGTGTTGCATGTACTAAACTAAAAAGCAGAAAATGTGTATGGCAGGCCCATGCTGGCCAGCAGGAAAAGGGAAAAAGGTAAGACTGGAAGACTTTCCAGCCTATTTACAGCCAGCAGCAATTAAGAGGCCACGCCTGGCTCAGCAAGCCCCCTTCCCCCCACCTCCCCCCCATCCAAAAGAGAAATAACACACAAGGTGAAAGCAACAGGGGGGTGGGTGCCAGGCATGAAAGTTGTTTTATGTTGTTGGAAGCAGGACTAAGCACTATAATATTATTATCAAAAGATTATGGTTTTTCTCCTCATCATAAAAACACCAAACATGAATTTGTTAAGAGGTTATCCAGCTCAGTTTAATCGAGCCAGTTCTAATCCCCTTCTTTAGGAATGTAACAAAACCAAATCGCACTGCATTGTTTTCTACTTGAGACTGGAACCGCTTCTAAAAAGGAAGAAGACAGAAAGGACAACAGACAACATTCCTGTGGTCAGATACAATTATATAGTCTGTTTTCCAAAGGTGATAATCTAAAAACTAGATATCCAACTTTCCAATTTAAGGCTGCTTCATACTTCCCGTGTCCGCGAGGGTCCGCTTTGGTCCTCGTGACGTAAATGTCGTCATCCGCCCATGTCCAGAGGGTCTACGTAGCCCTATGTGGACGTCCGCCCGCAGCCCAAAGTTTGTGACCGCGTGGACTGTATGCATAGCAAGCGCGCCGACTGCGCATGCTCCAGATAACAAAATTTAATGGATGCTTGTTTTGAAGAGAGTTGTGCGAGGAGATCCGCCGTTACCCACATTTATATTGTCTATCTGGGCATTCATAAAAATATTCTTTCACCACTCAAAAATTGTATTCCGTCATAGCAACAAGATAAACCTGACAATAGCCCTAAGATATGCCAATACAGCAATGAAAACGCTGCTGACTGAATAACGAAATAAACAAAACAAAGTTTTTAAAAATGATACCATGTCATTCTACAGTCCATATCTGGGACTAAATATTGAATAAATATACAACCTTCCCATTTGTTTTACGCGTAGAGATGTCCCTTTTGAGACTGAGTGGTCATATATTGTCTTGGACAATCTGTTTGTGAAATACACGTGCATTTGTGATGCCTGGGTACGTTCCAAAATAGCTGTACGTAATACCACACCTGTTGTTTACGGCGTTGTTGCCCTTTTTAGTACAGTCTGGCTTGATTGACAATTCAGCGTAATCGAAAATTTTCTTATCGCATTCACTTACGCATTCGCTCTGTGGTAATGGAACTGGAATGGAGAGTAGATCGGGAAATGCGCATGCGTGGAATGCCAGACCGACGCGGACCCTGAACTGTAGTATGAATGGAACCAGGTGCGCGTTTGCGCGACCGGTCCAAGTCCGCAGCTGTCCGCGGACGCGGAACGCGGAAAGTATGAAGCAGCCTTCATACAGCAGGACAAACTAAATGAAAGATACTTACCAAATAGCAACACCTACTGTTAAAAGAGTACAAAAAAAAAACTTGTCTGTCCTAATTTTGTTTTTGTAAATTTGGGAAGTCATATCTCCCAAATGGGTCTCTTGAAAAAATGCAACACTACTCCCTTATTTCTTTAAATATAAAATCATAGGTTAGGTCTTGGCTTGTTTATAGAGCCCCCTAGTGTTCCAAACATACATTTTAAAAATATTAGAAACCATTTTTTATAAGAAATGTCTTGGTCTCATCTGAAGGATGATGTCTCCTCCAGCACTTTCCCCGTCACTGCATTGGGGCATTGCCCCCTACTGGCTCACAAACACCACTTCCAGCAGCAACTTAGCTTTCCTAGGAGGTCTCTCATTCCAAGGATTAACCAAGCCCACACTAGCTTATCTTCAGCCATTCAGCCAGAGCAGGGTGCATGGTGGTATGGTTACTGTTATGGTGCTGTTATTGGTCTCCTTAAAGCCTGATTTATACGTTGTCGCACGATCCTTACGATGAGTGTTGCATGAATGACGTATTTTCAATGGGAAAAAGTGTTGCACAACACTCTTTTCAGTGTCGTGCACCTCTAGAATTTTATGTCGCAGAACTTCAAACTTTGTCACACAGTGTTGATTGAACAGCCAAATGGCACTCCGAAATTCATGGTCATGGATATGTCATTACTTTCGGTTTATTGGAGTGACAGACTGCCTTCTTTTTTCAGTTTGCATCATTTTTAAAAAACGAAAGTTGATATAAAATTAATTCCTCCCCTATTTCTCTGTAATTTCAGCGGGCGCCGCAGTGTTTTCTCAGATGTAAACATCAGCAGTTTTGCATCTCGTTACCATAGACAACCGAACCCTCTCCACAGCCATTTTCCGAAGTGTAAGGGCGCGGTCACACATTGTGAATATTCGCATCCCGTTCATTTCCATTCTATGCGAGCAAAGGGGCGAATAAAACATTCGCTTCCGGTGGCGAAGGAAATTCGCATCTTCGCTTGGAGTTCAACTTTGGTGAACTTTGACCGGCGAATTCGCAGCCTCAACCAATAGCAAAGAAGTGTGTGTGGTTGACCCCACTTGGCTGTAATTGGCTGTAGTTTTCTTAGTGAGCCAGGATGGAGGAGACTTTGATTTTTGCTGTGTCTAACCAGCTGGTATTGTAACATCTTGCCCATGAAAACTACAAACTGCCCCACAAGAGAAATGTTGCCTGGCTGGCAGTGAGTCAGGAGACAGGCAATGAAGGTAAATAAATGGAAAATGTATCAATAACATCAATTCATATTTTGTGGTATTTGTTAGCTAGCTTAACTTGGCTAAGCTAGCTAACAAATACAACTATAACAACTGTATACATTTTCCCGTCGCAATCCCAAGAACCGCTCATGTGATATCACAATCACTCAACAACCACAACCACTCAAACGGACTACAAACCAGCAAACTGATTTCCGTGTGTGTCACATCCTGCACTGCCCACATTCAGCACGATAAGATACGAATTTTGCCTCGGCAGGCAATGGTCATTCGCCTGCATTAGCATGTGTGACCGCACCCTAAATGCGAAACGTCATTCAACACTTTCATTTTTGTCACACAACACTTGTCGAAAGGTTTGTGCAACAAAGTATACATCAGGCTTAAGAGTGGCAGGATAGAGCAAGGCTTTTTAGCCCCAATTTCACTAAGGCACTTCCTAGCCTCACCAAACCCCATGTTTGCACCATCGCTGAAAAGTCCAGGTAAAAAATGCTGGGGCCCTCATATTTCAGATTGTTGCCCTGCTGCACACCGTGCCATGTCCAGCACTCATTACTTGTCAGTAAAGTGATGCAGTCATATAATGACTGGTTGAGGGTATTAGCTTGCATTTGGCTTGGATGCTCGAGAGCGGTGTGGCATCTTTAGCTTCAGTGCTTAAAAAACAGGGAAGGCACTTTTCAAAACTGCACTGGCCAGTCTCCCTCAACATTTTCTGCTAGCCCCACAATACCAACATTAATTCACTTCTATTTTCAAAGACATAAATGTAGTCTGTTAGACTCTGGATCTTGCCCAGTTTCTTCGACCTCCATACTTTGCTCTTGCCATCACTCTAATTCAAGTGAATCTTGGTCTCATCTGTCCATCTGTCTCTTTTTCCAGAACTCTGCAAGTTGTTTTATGTACTTTGCAGGAAACTTCGTCATCCTGTTTTTTTTTGCGACTGAAGTCTAGTCGCTGACACATCCACTCCTACATCCTAAAGTGTTTCTGATGTAATGGACAGGTTTTCGGGGTTTTTTCTTCATTTTTTTTTCTCATCCTGATGGTGAGATTTCTTCGGTTATCAACTATAGAGGTCTTCCTTACCCTACCAGGACCTTTGCGATTACTGAGCTCCTCAGTGCTCTCCTTCTTCTTAATGTTCTAAACAGCTGATTTGGGTAAACCTAACATAACATGATGACGGGAACAGCCCATTCAGCCCAACAATGCTTGTCTTTTTTCTGACTAAATTAGTGCTGAAATTACCTACAGACTAGATAGTATCTGTGTTACGACCCCAATAGTCAAGGGGAATATGAGAAGGGGTATTTAACATAAAAGGATTATTGTGATGTAATCTGGGGTGGATGAACCGATGGGAGGACAGAAAACAATACACAACAATTGGTATGTGAAATAAGTTTAGTGACAAAGTGCAAGTGAAAATGTTTACAAGAAGGTAGAATTTACAATGGGTATTTACACTATTTACAAAGATGCACTGCTGGTTGCATTCACACTCACATTCAAAGGAACCGGATGAGCGATGCCAAAAGAAAGAACAAAGTAAACTCAAACCAAGCTAACTCAATTGGAGTAAACTGCCTAACTATCCAATAAAAATAAAGTTCAAACAAAAACCCTACTTTTGACTAACTACTCTAACTACCCAAAACTAAACATACAGGAGGTGGCATCCACTCCTAACCTAGGGTGTTTAGACAATCCAATACCTATGTGTAGCAAAATGTGTAGGGCCCCTTACCTAGTCCAGTTCCACATACCACACAAACACACAAAGTTGGCAGCATGAGAAAACTACAGTACAATAAGGCTATACGAGACAATCACAGCAGGCCAACAGCAAAACAGAGAGTAAGAGAGTGAACCAGGAAGTGACATGGGTTTTTAGAGGAAGAGGGCTTCTGATTGGCTGCTTGCTTCAGATTGGTCAGCCAATGGGTAACAGGAATCTGGGCAGCCAATGGGTAACAAAAAATCTGGAATAGAGTGGCAAAGTGGAGAGGGAGGGAGAGAGAGAGACAAAAGACACAAAAACACATGCTGGATCATAACAATCTGTATCAAGCCTAGTCTTGAAAATCCCTAGAGTTTCTGCCTGTATTACGTGACCTGGCAGGCTACTCCACACATTGACTATTCTCTGCGTGAAAAAAAATCCTAATGTCTGTATGGAATTTACCTTTTGCTAATTTCAATTTATGTAGCCTCGTTCTACTAACATAACTCAACCTGAAGAATCTCTTGTAGTTCACATCGTTGATCCCCTTTATGAATTTAAAAACCACAGTCAAATCACCCCTGAGTCTCCTTTTACTAAGCTTGAAGAGGTTAAGCATCTTAAGTCTTTCCTCATAGCTTTTATCTTTCATACCACAAATCAATTTGGTTATTCTTCTTTGAAGAGGCTCTTTTTCCAGAGCCTCTACATCTTTCTTGTAGTACTGTCCCCAGAACTGCACACAATTCTCTAAGTGGTCTAACAAATGCATTGTATAAGATTTAGCTATATATCCAAGCATCCTGTTGGCCTTTTTTACTGCTACAACACAGTGCCTAGAACCTGAAAGGCTTTGATCAACCATTACTCCTAAATCTTTTTCAAAATGAGCACCAATTCCAATTTTGTTCCTCCCATAAAGTAATCTTGCCCAATGTTTTTAATGCCACATGCAGAACTTTATATTTGGCTATATTAAATTTAATTTGCCAGGTTTCCACCCACTTCTGGATTTTATTTTAATCATCTTAGATTACTTTAGTAGAGTCCAAACTATTAGCTGGGCCTCACAGTTTTGTATCATCTGCAAATTTGACTAATGTACTTTCTATGTCCCTGTTAAGGTCATTGATATAAATGAGAAAGAGCAGTGGTCCCAGCACCGATTCTTGTGAGACTCCACTTCCAACAGCTCCCTGCTCAGATAATATCTATTACATTTATTTAGCAGATGCTTTTAATCCAAAATGATGTACAAAAGTGTGCATATCATAGTCATTGGAACAACTACAAAACACAGGTTTGATAAGGTACAATACTCATTTTGTACAACTATTAATAGCCAAGAACACAGTTCAGTTCACACAGTGAACATTATTCTGATCTAACTTATGCCAAGTCAAACTAGGGGGAGGAACAAGCGACAATATTAGGACGAAAATACAAATTACAAAGTGCTGGGATGGGGGTACATGTAACATGAGTGCCATGAAAGGAGGGATTTTAAGTGAAATGATTCACAGAGTGGTGGAAGTTAGTCCAGGTATAGTCTGAAGAGATGCATCTTCAGGCCACGGCAGAAGATGGTAGTGAGGGAGAGGTTTGAAGAGGGACAGGGAGTTTGTTCCATGACTGGGGAGCTAGGGTGGAGAAGCTCCATGATCCCTTTACTCGGATGGGAGGGGGTGCAAGGCGCCCTTCTGCTGCAGAGCGGAGTGGTCGAGCAGGCATATAGAATCATGTCCTGTAAGTAGACAGGGGCCATCCTGTTGGCTGCAGTGTACGCGAGGGTCAGGACTTTGAACCTGATCCTGGCAGCGACTGGTAGCCAGTGGAGAGTGACCTCACCAGAAAAGTGACGTGGGAGATCTTGGGAAGGTTGAAAATGAGTCAGGCAGAAAAATTTTGAATCATCTGTAGAGGCTGTATGGCACAAGCTGGCAGGCTTGCAAGGAGAGAGTTTCAGTAATCAAGGCGGAAGGTCACCATAGCCTGGACTAGCAGCTGGGTGAAGTGCGTAGTCAGGTTTGGGCAAATCCTCCTGATGTTGCACAGGAGGAGTCTGCAGGACTGTGATGTTGCCTTGATGTGCTCCTTGAGGTCCAGCTGGTTGTCCAGGACCACCCCCGGGCTCTTGGCAGAGTGAGAGGCAGTCACTGTCGTGCCATCAACCGTGATTGAGAGCTCACGTAGTAGGGAGGTCTTGTCTTGTATATCCCTCCTACTACTACTCTTTGTGTTCTACCCTATAGCCAGTTCCGAATCCACTCTGAAATACGTCCTCTAATTCTTACTGTCTTCATTTTACTAACAAGTCTCTCATGTGGTACCTTATCTAATGCCTTTTGGAAATCTAAGTAGATAATATCATACACCTCATAATCAAAACACTTGGTAGCTGCTTCAAAGAGTAGCAGAAGGTTTGTCAGACATGACCTTCCCTTACAAAAACCATGCTGGCTATCCCTTAGGATGTTGCTATTTCCAAGAAATACTTCCAACTTGTCTCTAATGATAGATTCCAGTATTTTACATGTAATGCAAGTTAAACTGACAGGTCTGTAGTTTCTTGGATCAATACGGTCCCCTTTCTTATATATTGGTGTTATATTACCTTGCTTCTAGCCATCAGGTATTTCACCAGTTTCAAAGGACTGTGTAAAAATACCTGCCAGTGGTTTAAAAATGATCTCAGCTAACTCTTTGAGTACTCTTGAGTATATACCATCAGGATCTGCTGCCTTGTTTGTCTTTAGCTTAAGTAATTCATCCAGTACTTCTTTATCCTCTATTTCAATATCTAATAAGACATTCTGAGTACTGAATATGACTTCCAGTCTATTAGTAACCTCTTCTCTAGTAAAACTCTCAACAAAATAACTATTTAAGGCATCAGCAATATATTTATTCTTAGAAAGGAATGCTCCTTCTCCATTCCTGCTGCACCAGATACCCTCTTTGACTTTCCTTTTCCTACTAAAGTATTGAAAGAAACATTTAGGATTACTTTTAGCATCTTGGGCAATTTGCCTTTCGAAAAGCCTGTTGGCTTCCCATAGTTCTTTTTTAACTTTAGCACATATTACAATGTTCAGCCTTATCAGTGCTGTCATATTTATGTACATTTCGCCTCAAGATTAACCCTTTTAAACCAACCCCACTTTTCATTCACAGTCCTGTAGTTAAGAAGTTTCACCAAGTCAATATTACTTAAATTTTCTCACATCCTGTTGAAATTGGCTTGTCTAAAATAAAAGATTCTGGCCATAGAGGAGGCCTTGTTAATTTGCCATAATACATCAAATCTAACTGCAGAATGCTTGCTAGTCCCAAGTGGCTCAATTACCTCTATAGCCGCGTTTCCACCGCAGGAACCAGGGTCTAAATTAAGTTCCGGGGACTTTATTTTACCCGCAAAAAAGTCCCTGCTGGGGGGGTAGTACTTTCCAAAAGTACTGGAACTTTTGGGGTGGGGCGCAAGCGCTGAATATTTCTGATTGGTCGACTACTCGCAGTATTTTATTTCAACCGCCATTTTTAAAAATCTGCGGCCGCAAACCGATTTATTTTCATAATAATAACTTGAATTCAAACTTGTATGTTATGTGGCGCAGTAGCCTACTTTTGGTTATAGCCTGCCAACGTCTTGGAACGGATGAGAAATTAAGATTGAGGATTATAATGTGTGCTCGTCTGTTCTTTTCTTGCTTTAGTATTCGTTTTATAAAATGTTAAGAATTCGTGCTGGGACAGCATATTACGTACCAAAACATTCAAACAGTTTAATTCGGTTGCTGAACATTTTCCTCCGGATTTTCTTTGTTAGTCCGTTATAACTGACTCCAAACATTTGACACAGTTACATGAGGTATGCGGTAGTTCCACGTAATTTACATTGGGGATACAGTAAAAGCAAACTAGAAATCACCTTCTGAATTTTTTGTCAGGGTGAAATAACAGGTTAATTCCAGTAATTGTCCCTTTTGCTTTTTCAGACTGCCATAATTTCACTCTGCGATTCTTCAATTCCACAAAAAGACCAGGAAGACTAGACATGGATTCTATTTATGCATGGTTCGCATCTGGAGGGCACACTTCGTTGCTCCGCTAGCAGTAACTTTCAAGAAAAGCAAACGGTGGCCGTACCACTGCAATATTAATTTAAATTTGCACGCAAGTCCGAGTTGTCATTCTATTTATTCTTGTCCTTTTTGCGATTAGCCTATATTGGAAATGACGATAAGAGTCGAATTAATCAATTCAACAGCAAATTGTTTACAACGTGTGCATGTTTTCTGCTGTTGTTACCAGTTATTTGTAGAATGTGAATGCATTCTGTCGTCTCGGATGTCAAGACATGAAAGTGAATGTTCGCATAAAAACATAATGAATGTGTTTGAGAGGATATATAAAACAGTTACAATCTGTATATTAGCCTGTTATATCCTGTTTGTTGCATAGCAACGGTCCAATCGAACTACCAACGAGAGTTTTGCTTGACAACGGTAAAATAATATGCCCAAACAGCCGCAGAAGAATATTTCAATTTCAGGTGATTAAGTCAATAAAAATAAATAAATACTAAAGTAACCATATAGTCATTGTTGGTAACCCGTTGTTTAAGTGGAATAAACCCCTCCAGCTGTCCCGGTTATTGGAAAATAATGTACTTCGGTGGTAGTATGGGGTTACAGAAGAAATCATAGGACAGATGGACCGACGAGGACGTTGCTTTTACATACGTCAGTGGACTAATCCGCCTAATCATCGCGGGTCTTTAGACCGCGGTGGAAACGCAGACAACAATGGGCTGAAGGAACCTTTTAGTTCCTCGAAAAGTAGTTCCTGGGACTAAACACGGCTTATGCTGCAAATTCTGTCCGGATCATTACATAGCACCAGATCCAGAATTGATTTCCCTCTTATGGGCTGATTGACATACTCTGCCAAAAAAGGTCATTTATAACATCTAAAAATTCTTCCTCACTTTTTCCTTGTCCTGTCATCATTTCCCAATTAATAGCAGGGTTATAGAGGCCACCCATAATAATGTCTCACAGTCCTGAAAAGCTTGTTTTATTTTTCCCAAGAGCGTTGAGTTCACACTACTGTCTAAAGCTGGTGGCCAGTAACACACTCCTACCATAAGGCTCTTTCTCTGTAATCCCAACTATGTCATAACCCCTCCTATTTATAGCAGTCTCAAGTTCCAGATTGTTTATATTTCTTGCATTTAAGCAAAGACATTTCAGATTATTTCTACAACCCATCAATTCCCATTCCGTCACTTCCCGCCATCCCAAGACACCCTTACGACAACTTTGCTTTAATAAGACTTCATTAGTGTTCAGACTATTATATGAAAACCTGAGAGCTTCCATCCTGGCAGTCTGCACTTCCCTACCCTTTTCACTTTCAGACCTTAAAGGACATGCCCTATGTCCCTAAGGTTTGCCCTATGACAAAACATCATTGTGCCCAAAAATGGGAGGGGCTATATATAACAAGTGCAGTAATTTCCACATGGAGAATCCAGAATGTATAAAAATACCAGGTTGCCACCCAATTTTTAAATTTTAAAATTGTCCCATAAATAAGAATATAATGTTGCATTCTTATTAAATCAATATGGGATGCATTACACATTTATGTCATGATTAGAGGTTGCCTGTAGCAGTGTGCCTTGGTTGTCAGTTTGCCTCAGAAGTAAATAGGAACCCCAATAAAGTTCCAGACTTGTAAAATGAAGTTCAGGTACTTTACTGGCTTTATAAAAATATAAATATAGCCATACTACTTACAGCCATATAGCCTATCTCTCAAGGCTAATGAAGAAATAAAAGGTGAGCCATTGACATCAATCGTTTTATCTTAAAAAATTAAATATTTAACTGTCTTGTCACAAAGTGTCCTTTAATAAACTTACCAACCATGGAACTACATAATGCTCTTATCAAGTGTCTTTTGTATATACAAAAATACGTTCTATACTAAAGTTAACCACAAGAGGAAGCCAGTTGGCTATGAATAGTGCAGAACATTCACTTTGAGGGTTAATTTGTGCCCATGCATGTGCTGGAAAATATTCTATGATATTGAGAAGTTGTAGACTATTGGTAATTGTTTTCCTTTATGAGGTAGGCTACAATAGGCTACATGTAGGGGCTCATATTTCCTGTTTTGCAGAAATAGAGGACGGAATCACAGAATCTGGGTTGAAAGGCAGAATTGACAAACCGGAACGCCACAGTATTGTGTAAATTGTACAAATTGCATTTGTTGCTGTTGAACATTGGGGCAGTTATGCCATCTTGCCAAGTTACGCCTTGGCGGGGCGGCATGCCCCATACTTACACAGCACCAAGAGTTTGCCACTTTTCAGGGTTCCCCACAGAAATAACAGCTACAGACTCTCAGCCCTTAAAAACATTAATGTCGGTACATTCTGACCCCATTTCAACAGACAGAATTCATTAACAACGTCACATGTCCACATAATAAAGCCACAAACTAAGGGGATTTTGCGTTTTCTCCTTCTTTTTCCCGCCTCCGAGCCCACAAAGAATATGTCTCTGCGTTGGTCATTTTACGTACACCAGCCAATCCTTCACCAACACCAGCCAATCTAAAGGCCGCATACACACGCAAAATGGGCATATCTTTTTACCCAAGACAATTGCCAGTCACTACAGCTAGTCACTTCGTGGCTCAGTGGTAACATCGTGGTCCACAGATCGTTCAGTGACTTGAAACTATTTACAAAACATTGGGTAGCATTACTTTGGAATACAGTTTCTTTAATTTCGGTGAAGCAAGATAGTCTATATAGTTTCTAGAACAGTAACTTGGTGTCATTTTGATATTAATACTTTTAATGGTAGGCCTAGATTTAGCCAATTTGAAAGAATGAGTTATAGACAGTGCTTTGTTTGTGTGAGTAACTTGGCATTTTTCTATGTTGAAAATGTGTTTATTATGAGATTTGTTTACTTGTGGTGGGACCCTGAGGTTTTTTTACATATGGATTTTATAGCCTATTTTAAAACTAATGTTATTACTGTTATTGACTTTATTTTGAGTAGATATTTGATGGAGGTGTAGTTGATATACCCCTCTGTGATAATTATGGTTATTTCAACTATTTTCTGCCACTTGACAATAACTTTTAAATGAGCATACTGTGCACATGAAGAATACTACATAGTCACTGTTCACAGTATGCTAAGTATAGATTAGTATGCTTTTTTGAACACATGGTTTAAGGATTTCCATTTCCTCATGTCATACCTGTCTTCCCCAGGCTTTGCAGACACTGGTGACTATTGGCGTTCATGGTATGAGTCACCTACCTTTGAAGATGACTTGATGAAACTTTACAAGCAGGTGGAGCCCCTCTACCTGAATCTACATGCCTTTGTGCGCCGTAAGCTCTACAATCACTACGGACCCAAGTACATCAACCTCAAAGGCCCCATTCCTGCCCACTTGCTTGGTAAGATGGTTTAAAAAAAGCCCTACACAGTAAAATGTCTAGTGTTAATTCAACTCTAAAGCCGGGCACCCACCGCACGCGTAGTGTAAGCGGCGCATAAGCAGCACGGCGAAGCAGCATGGCGCGGCATGTCGTGTCTACACGTGTTCCGTTTGTGTCGCACAAAGGCTTGGTTAAAGCTCTATATTTCTAGTAGCTCTCGCATTCTGCAGTGGGATTACATTTTGTATTTCATGTTTGTTCACGACTGTTGATTATGGGTTAAGTGAATACTTGGTGAGACCTTTTTCAGTTTGTTAATTTGGTAATATTTCGTTAACTCATGTAAATACGTGAGAAAATAAACGCTTTAAAGAATTACCATAAACTTAAATTACAACGTAGCCTACATAATAATCAATCTCAAACTGTATTAATTAATTGCTTGGTTAACAAGCATGCCAACTTTATGAAGAATATGTAATGATCATAATAATAATAATAATAAATAATCCGTAATCAACCATTTGGAATTCCCGCGTCGTCTTGTCAAAAACATTTAAATGATCAGATTTAATAAAATTAGCTAATCATCAAAAAGATAGCGTAACAGTTTAAACTTGAAGGGATATGAACACCACAACGCCATGAATACTGGAAGCTTTGAAGTACAAGTGCAATAAAGGCTTGCTTACAACTTCATTTATAAAATAGGTGCATTGTCATCAGCAAGACCACTAAATAATCTGATTTTTTAAAGTTCTGTGGATTATCTTATTTTTATTAGCAGGCCCTTTTTGAAAGCACAGCGAACAAAGACATCAAAGTCAAATAGGCTGAGCAATGGTTGGTTAAAAACTACCTTCCAACACTTTGAGCTAACAAACCGCTGCTCAGTGCATTCACTTCTACATCATTCAATAGGCTACGTCTTTCTGTGGTGTATTTTCAAATGTATTTTGCCTTTTTCCCAGGTTCCATTTTTTTCTGCAAGGACAATGCAAAAATGAAAAGGCTGGTATTTTTTAGCTGCTTATAAAATATCTGGTTTTATCTTGTTCTCCACTACTGCAAGATGGAACTAGGGACACACCCCCAGTAATATAAGGATGAAATATAAATCAGAGCATGTATACCTAGCATTTTAGAGCATATTTCTGTGTGTTAAACAGGTTATGATGCGCGGCAAGCCGAAAAATAGAACAGAAGCTAAAAACTATGCTTCAGTTCGCTTGTGTCGCACAAGTTTCGCACTAGGTTAGCGCCGCGTTTGCGGCTGGTGTAGAGGACGTCGCCCGCAGCAGTTGTAATAACAGTACTTCAACTACACTTCACTTACGCGCGTAGTACGCGCCTCATTTGCTCACGCCCGTTACGCATGCGGTGGGTGTCCGGCTTAACAGAGCACATACGATCCTACTCTGGAGCAAAAGTACTCTGTGAGAGTTGATTTAACACTGGAAATTCTACTGTTTGTAGCAAGCCTGATCTAACATAAAACCCATCTAATACTACTTTTCACCTTATGCCTATCAGTGCAAAATGCCAAAATGTCCTATTAGACATATATATTACAAAGTACATGTAAATTGGAATCATGACAATGCAGGACACCTCTGTACAGCACAGTCCTACTTGACTGCTCTGTTAGGCCTTATTCTAACTCTCAGATGCTCTATTATTCTTCGATAGGAAACATGTGGGCACAAACCTGGAACAATGTATATGATATGATGATCCCCTTCCCAAGTAAACCCAATGTGGATGTCACAAATTCCATGGTCTCACAGGTGAGATTTCCATTCTTATAATCAGACAGTGCAGGAGTAGCTTTACATTTTTTTTTAAAGCCTCAAGCTCAACCAGTTCAGGACTGAAGTAATGTCTGTCTAAAAGACAGATTACTTTAGATTCAGATCCAATTTGTCTTGCATCATCACGTTCATCTTTACTGCTAAAGCTGCAGCAGTGAGGTCAAGTTGTGGTATTGTAATTTTACCGGTGCAACCCTTGCTTTGCCAATGATGAAAGTGCAGTGTGTGTGCTTCTGATGTGTTCTGGAGACCAGGTATTTGAATGTCATACCTCTTTTTCACTTCCATTGACAAAGTGGCGAAGTGGTCCCACCAAAATCGAGTGACTTCAAACATTTTGTCTTCTGATAGTTGGCCAACTGATGTAAACTTGTCGCCCACTGTTGCCACTGCTGAGGCTGAGCATCTGGCATGCTGTCATTCCATGCATGCTTTATTCTGCAGAGCGCCCGCAGAATTGACTTCACTGGGAGATGAGTGGGGCTATAATCCAAAGTAGGTCATAGATATAATAAGTCACTATCGAAAGTGCTTCTCTTCTTGTCAGTGGCTTGTTATGAATAATTCATGGTCATCCACATAATAGTTCCTTAGGACTGTATTTATTGTGTGTGTGGTTGTCCTCAGCCCATTTTCGTAGAGGATAAGTTGCACAGCTTGGTGATGAGGTTACCCTGAATAGGTGAACAACCATCCTGTAGTCCTTCAGTTCCAGACTGAGCTCTCCTTGTGGCCACCAAAGAAATCTTAGCTGATCAGGAGGAGTCTTCAGCAGGAACTCTGTTCTGAAGGCAATTTGCTTATCAGCATACTAATGAGGGAACTAGTCAGTTCTGGTCCTTGCAGCAACTGTGAGTTTAGCGAGGTTTGTTGAAACATGGCTGTACAGTTGAACATGACCCTTGTGCTTTGTTGGGTAGTAGACCCCATGATGTGGAATGTACATTATCTTGTCACAGCCTTTGTGAATTTCTACCATGGGGATCTCCTCAGAATAGCCTTTCTCCACCACCAATATGACCTGTTTGTAATCGTGATGAAACTCCTGGTTTCTCAATAACTTCCATTTCAGTTTTCCCGCTCTCTGTCCTATAACAGCCCGGTTGTTTGGGGAAATTATTTGCTTTTTTTAAGAAAATGCCAATTCTGTAGTGGCCCTCGATCAGCCTCACCAATGGTGTCACAAAATCCCAGAATTGTCTATCCTCAATAGACATTTCCAATTTCTCAGGCAGCTGAGACTCAGGAAAGTAATATTTCATTTGTTGCTGAGTGAGTTGCTCTAGTTTTGCCATTTAGATTCTATTTACTGTTACTTGTGGCCACTCTGTCTCCTTCACTGTTTTTCTCTCTTCTCTCTCTCCTGTCCACATCATTCTGTTGTGGAATGTTTTTGACTGAGATCTCTACCTGTGAGTAAGGGGGGAGTTCCAAAAAATTTGTTCTCATCCAATCCGCTGGCTTCAAGCCCCAAACATTTACCGACTGGCAAGATTTTTTCCCTGTTACCTTTAGGTCCCTCACCAGCTCCTTCATACAAAAGCGTCCTGTACTGCCTGGATCTATGTGTATGTTTCAGATATTTATTTGCTTCTCACAGACCTGACCTTAACTGGAATAATCAAAAGTTCACAGGCTGCTTCGCTGGCTCCACTAGAACCACAAGTTTCACTGTCTGTTGTGGGAGAGGAATTTGAGACTGGTTATTTGTCATTCCCACTTTCAACAGTAGAGGAAGAGCTGATGGAGTTCAGGATAGCAGGGTGTTTTAGAGAGCATGTTTGACAGGTGAGCCTTTGCTGGTCACAACCCACAGAACGTTGTTGTGGTGAAAAGTCGAAACATCGCATAGGCATTCAGGTGAAAACTCTGCATTTGTGAAAGCTGATTAGGATGTAGCCAGTCTATATTCGGGTAAAACCTGAGCTATATTGGTGTTAACCTATTCTATTTATGTAAAAATGTTTTTCATCTTAACTAGATTTCCAACCCTTTATATGTCTAGATTCTGGATTTTGCTTGCTGCAAAAACCCAGAAAACTCAACCTCACTGTCATTATCCCAACTGAAAGTTTGCTATCTTTCCACTATTGTTAGCTCCTATTTATAATGAAAACATAATGCAAATATATATTATTACATATATGCAAAAAGATATAAAAAAGGTGCAATTAGTTTGCTAATGCTGTTAACAATGCCATCCAAGTGATCGACAGGAGTGCAGTGCAGTTGCCTAGCAACAGAATAAAAGTTGTCTCCAGCACCTTTTAAGAGTAGGCTTCATAAAATCTAGACAAGATACCTTTTGAAGCCTACAAAGCATGTCCTGTCTGATGTCAGCCTAAGGCATAGTTGTATAATGATATCTTTGTTAAAATGCAAAGACAGATTTTTTGTTTATGGGTGTACTGTTTTATATTACAAACAGGCCTACATATTTTCAGTTCGATAGCTACTGTGTTTTTCTTATTCCTAAATGTTTTTCAATAATTATGGGCATGGGCCTGTTTTCAAAGCTCCCTATGCAAGGGTGTAATTCGGGGAGGGGGAGGGGATACAACCCTCCCAATATTACCAAACAGGCTAAATAACCCCCAAATAATATAGATTGATGATAAGAAAAATAATTAGATATAATAGAAATGGAGATTCCATGATGTCAATGGGATAGGCTAAACTGATAAGTAAGGCTGGGTTTTTGTCACACAAGTTGCAGGTGCCACAGATTCTGTGACTTTCCCCATTTTTTGCTATTTCTGTGATTTTTTGGTTCTGAATGGTAACTGGCAACTTTAACCAATCCCCCAAGTGGTCCCCCGGTGTGTATAGATTACTCAACTCAGACATTCATTGCTCCTGCAACCTAACTATGAGATGAAAACAGAACCTCTTTGTTCTAGATTCATTAGTAGACAATGCCGAATATGCCGAGTTTTGCATCGCCACCATTGTCGCGCCGGTTGTTCATTTAAGAAGCACCCCTCCCTGCAGTCTCATCTGCCACTACACCCCCCACTCATCATACACTGGACAATAGTGCCTTTCTGGGCATTCATAAAAATATTCTTTCACCATTAAATAATTGTATTCCGTCATAGCAACAAGATAAACCAAACAATTACCCTAAGATATGCCAATACAGCAGTGAAAATTTGGCTCACTGAATAACAAATTAAACAAGACAACTTGTTCTAAAATTATACCATGTTATTCCACTGTCAATATCTGGGACTAAATATGGAATAAATATACAAACTTACCAGTGGTTTTACTTGTAGAGATGTCCCTTTTGATATTGAGTGGTCATATATTGTCTTGGACAATCCGTTTGTGAAATATATGCTCATTTGTGATGCCTGGGTACCTTCCAAAATAGCTGTGACTGGCAATGAATCTATCCAATAGGTGACATTCACTCTGTGGTAGCAGTAAAAGACACTGGCAAAATGTTATTGATTAGTTTTGACTTATTTTAAGCCATTATTATTGAGGGCTTCTGAGCATAACTAAGCCAAATGTTTGCTGATAGACTTAGCTGACATAGTTTTGTGGAGTAAGTCAGGAGACCGTTGACAACAACATTGATTCTTGGTCTCTGTCTCTATCTACTGAACACAGATAAGATTTCTTTGTTGATATGTCAGTGTTACTGCTCGAAATATTTTGGTTATGCATGTTATTTTTTAAATTTAGTGTCTTTAAATAGGTTAGTGGAATTTTATAATGACCATATTTCACACTGTAACAAGCATTTGGTGGTAGCTTCAGCAGGGTTTGTGTTTTATGCAGCCGGAACATTGCCAAAATGTGGTGGACGGGTTGAATATTGTTTTAATGTCATCCCATCCCCATACTAAAAACATTTCATACTGTAGAGTACAGAAGAACATACGAGAGTTAATGATTACACATCTAGGTACTGTAACACATTATGTGATGATGTTTTTGCATTTGTTTTTGCATTGTTCTGATTATCAATGTTTCATCTTAAAACTTAATAAGGGGCATATTCATATGCTTTATAATGGATATAAAGCATTTTATTCATTTTTGGATAGATTCTGGATATGTTTCTGGACCCCTAGATATTTTATACCACTGTACTGACGGAAAGCTTGTAATTCCCACTTGAAAATGATGCATGAGCAGCTAGATGAGTTTCTTGGGTCAAAACAGTTGATTTGTAATGATTTATAGCAATGCATAATTTAAACATTTTGGATAGATTTGGAGACACTGGGTACACTGCTGACTTTTTGTTTGATAGATTCTTTAGTAGTTCTACATATCCACTCTTAGATTTTACGCACTTGTGACAAAGGAGTTTTTGATCCAGGACATGTATAGTTTAACCTGTTTTATAAATGGGATCATTCAGTATTTTACTGAAAATTAAAAAGAGCAAATTCATTTTTGATGTTTTGCCTTGACAGCTGCATTATATTGTGGCACTTTATTTCTTCCATAGTTATGAATATAAACTAATCTAAGTTAGTATTGTAAATGGTACAAATATTTTGCTTCATTTAAGCATTTAAAAAGTCTCTGTGATGCTCACATCTGGAGTTATAAAGCTTTAAATAGGGTACCACCTAATTGGACAAGGACTGGCCAGATTTGGCATGTGTGTGAAGGGGTTAACATTGTCTACAGTGTTATTTTTATAGGCGTACACATTTTAAGAATAGCCCACTGACAAATGCTGGGAGAAACAAAGTGAAACAAACAGGCACCCATCAAATACTCAAACCTCCTAATGTACAAAGTATCGTACCAAAATAAAGTTTCAAGAAATTAAAACTGACAGACAATAACCGTGTTTTATTTTAGAAATGCAATTTTCAGGGAGGCCTCTTTGAAGCATCTTTGAAGTACTTCTGACCACTTTAGCGTCATGCTTCAGCTCGTAGCTCACCATAGAAAATGAGTTTGGGTTGGTGCTCATCAGAAATTATACAGCCTGCCTATCTGAGTTGTGTTCACCTTAGCATTGTGGAGATGCTTGGCATATTTGAGCACTCAAGGACACTGTCTTGCCAGTGAATTTTTTAGGACCTTGTGAAGACACGTAAAACGGAATAGGTTGAGTTTCTTTGCATGCCTCTGGTTGACAGTCCATGTCACAACTGGCATACAGAAAGATGGTAAGGATAATGGCTTGGTAGACTTATCTTGGTTTATGTGCTTAATCTCCATTTCCAAACTGTTGGGTGGAGTCTTCTCCAAAACATACACTAGCCTTAGTGAGTCTGGCATCGACTTTTGTTTTATTTTTATTTAACCTTTATTTAACGAGGAAAACCCTGATTGAGATCTCTTTTGCAAGGGGGACCTGACATAAAACAAAAAGTTACAATGTTACACAAGACAGTAGACAAACAATTTATAGACATCAAATGGAGAAAGGTGACAGCAGTGTAACAGTAGTTATAAATAGTGCTGAAGTTAAAAACAGGAGCATATTTCAGGTACAGAGTCATGAATTACATGTTTGAATCAGGAATTAAAAGTATTTTGTCAAGTTGAAGATTTTTTTGAAGATTGTTCCAACTGTACGGTGCAAAATATCTGAAACCCAGCTTTCAAAATTCAGTAGGATGAGGGAATTTGAAGAGTATCACATCACTGGAGCGGAGGTGATAATTATCTCTATTTCTAATTAGTAGACCACTGCAGTAAGAAGGAAATAGGCCAATTATTGTTTTTTATAAATGAATATATAGTAGTGGATCAATCTACGCAGATGTAATGAAGACAAACCAGACCATTTAAATAGCAAACAATGATGGGTTAATGATTTAGCAGCTGAAATGAAGCATAAGGCGCTATGGTAAACTAAGGCATGTAAAGTAGAGGAGGAAGCATGTATGTAAAGTTTGTCTCCATAGTCCAAAACTGTTTTTTTTTTTTTTTCTTTATGTAGCTAAAATGAGTTTCCCCTTGATTTTATAACTAAAACAAGATGACTTCATCACCAACATTTGTGCAGCAGGATGGCGTGCTACTCAAGTAGGTGAATCTGTCCACTGCCTCTTGGTGGGGCTATCTGGAGCAGGTTGGATCATGACCTCTATCTTCTTTGTACTGATGGTGAGTCCAAAGTTGTCACAGGATTCAAAAAACAGTTCCACACTGGACTGCATGTCTGACTCATTCCAAACAATCAGTGTACAGATGTCTACAAACAGGAAGCCATGCAGTCTCTCAACATGAACTTTGGTCTTGGTTTGAAACTGTCATAGATTGAAGAGCTTTCCATCTATTATGTAGCATGGCGGATGTCTGAAAGCATATAAAAGCACATTATGTCTGCTTGGTTTGGTAGATGTTACTGTTTGCATTGCTGTTTCATGCTTTGCAGCCCTACCCTGCCTACCCAAAAGCCTTCATCATGGCACATGGAATGGTTAACTGGAGAGAATCAAATGATCTGAAAGCAGCATGTGTAGACAGTAAATAGACACACTGTACTGTATATAGAAGTGGGAAATGTAAACCGGAGCAAGTCCATGCACAGATTTAAAAACTAATCAAAGCACATTAAAATCTATTCTAAAATGGACTGAGATCCAGTGCAGTGATTTTTATATTGGAGTAATATGTCTGCTGTTCTTTATTTTGGATAGCACTCTGATAGCAGCATTTTGTTGAAGTTGTAGCTGACCAGTCGTTTTCTTTGGGAGGCATTACAATAATCCAGGCGACTAGTAATAAATGCCTGCATTTGTTTCTCAGTGCCATCCTTGGAGTGAAATGAGCTGGCCTTGGATATATTCTTAAAATGGTAAAAGGAAGATTTAGTAATGTTTCTGATATGTGTTTGAAAATTCAAATCTTTGTCAAAAATATCTCCCAGGTTTTTAGCTTGAGGTGTAATTGTTAAAGATAGTGAATGTAGGTATACCATCATGGTATCTTTTTTTGCCCAATTACTAAAATCTCCATTTTGTCTCTGTTTAGTATGAGAAGTTTTTGGTTATCCAACTATTACTATCTGAGATACAGTTTACCAAGGTGTCGATAGGGTGAAGGCCATCTGAGGCCACAGATATGTATTATTTGGTGTTGTCTGCATAACATCCATCCATTATCTATACCCGCTTATCCTGAGCAGGGTCGCGGGGGGTGCTGGAGCCTATCTCAGTGTGCATTGAGCGAGAGGCAGGAATACACCCTGAACAGGCTGCCAATCTATCGCAGGTGTCTGCATAACAATGGAAGTTAATATCATGCTTTTGGATAATGGTCCCCAGCGGTAGTATGTAAAAACTGAATAACAGTCTGAGGATTGACCCATGGGGCACACCACATGTGATATTTACTCTTTGAGGGGAGGATTCACCTACTGAGACAAAGTAGTCGTTTCTAGTCAAGTAAGAAACCATTTCAGGACCGACCCACTGGAAGTTAAGGTGCTGTGATCAACCGCATCAAAGGTGGCACTCAGATCCAGCAGTACCAAGATGCAAGGTTTTTTGGCATCCAGAACAACTCTGAGATAATTCACAACCTTAGTCAGAGCAGCCTCAGTGCTGAGCTTGGCACAAAAGCCAGACTGAAATTTCTCGAAGATGAAGATGGAGTTAAGAAAATCAGTTAGTTGATGGAAAACCAGCTTCTTGAGTACTTTACATGAACATCAAATTGGAAATTTGCAAGAAATTACTGAGAGGTGGAATCTAAGGGTACACTTTTTCAAATTCGGTCTTACTGTTGAACTCTTGAAATTAGTTGGAAAAAAGCCAGATTGCAATGACTGGTTTGTAATATATAGAAATTGGTCAGTTAAATTTCGATTGTTTTAAAATGACCTCTGATATGAACAAAGTAGATGCCCAAATTGACTTGCCAAAAGAAATGTATGGCAACATGAAATGTGCAGAGTTGTGAAAAACTGAGTTTGAATATCTTTAACCTAGGTGTATGTAAACTTTTGGCCTCAAATGATATGGGTCGTGTAATCATTATGAGTGGCCTTCCCCTGAATTTACACTAAACGCAGCATTCCTAGTGTGTTCTCGCTGAAAGTTTTTTATTTTTGAGAGGGTGACCCACATAATTTCTACTCAGCTGCATAGTACCAATTAACGTAACTGCTTATAACTGTCCTTGATGCTCTTTCTTGGGTAGCAAGTTTAGTTGGCCAGCCAAAGTTATATCATGGGTGATATCAGCAGCAATGCAATTAGGCCTGTATGAAAAAAAGGGTTAATATTCATGTTATTCTGTGTTTGTACAAATAAATGCCAAATAGCAAAAACACATTTTTTATTGTTTGCATTTGACAGTGTATTTCATATGATCACGTAAATGCCTACTTTAATGTTTACTGGTGCCTCATTCCGAGATAGCACCGATTCTACCTACAATAAGTAACTTGTTTATTGTTCATACAAGTTAAGACAGATAACGGGTTTAGCCAGTCTTTTTGTGTTTTTGACATAAAAATCTGTAACAGTATTGTAGTATTGGCTGTACTGAAATGTCAGCTAATTTGTTTAAAGTTTCCCGAGGAGAAATGGATAAGTGGCTGATATGTCCCATTAAAAACAGAGTCACTGATGATGGCTTCAGTGTTAATGGGAAGAAATGTTTTGTTTTATCCTACGGTTTTCTGTCTGGCAGCTTTGAGCACTTTACCCATACTATGCTTCATTGATATAGCCTTAAATTCTACTAATTGATTATAAACTGTGATTAATTGCCTGTTAATTTCAGTAACATTGTCCTTTGTCCTAGCCCAATTCACATCTGGTGATTGGGGTGGCTGGTATGCCATCTCACCAAGTTACGCCTTAGCTGGGCGGCATGCCCCATACCTATACAGCACCGAGAGTTAGCCATTTTCAGGGTTTCCTTCAGAAATAACCACAATGACCACCGACTCTCAGCCCTTAAAACATTAATTTCGATACCTTCTGATCCAATTTCAACAGACAGAATTCACAACCAACTTTGTCCGCACAATAAAGCCCCAAACTTTATTAATTATGTAGGGAACCATGAAAAGTTCCAAACTCTCGGTGCTGTATAGGTATGCGGCATGCTGCCTCGCCAAGGCATATCTTGGCGGGATGGCATACCCGTCTCCCCAATGAGGGTAGCCTATTGCGAGATCTAGAAATGAGAAATTACAGTCAAGATGATTTTGATGTACTGACTCGAATGTACCGATTCATTTTAAAGAATCAAACTTCCCAACACTTGTTCAAACTACTTTACAGTTGTGTTCCTTGTAGGCTATTTATCGGTTGTAGGCGTTCCACTAATAAGAGTCAACCGCATATAAATTTGTTTATGAAATCATGTCAAGTGTAATCGCGGATTGATTCTTATTCTTAAAATGTATTTTAGGTATAACTGGGTTAAAAATATGACTGTAAACCCCTTAGTTTGATATAAAATGTAGTGGTTTCTGTTTGGATGCGTGGGGGGTTTGGACCCAAACACAGAGGGTGGAAAAATACAGAACTCCAAATGAAAGGAACAAAAGACTTTACTTAAACAAGGGAACAAAGGGAACAAAAAGCCTCGCAGGGCAACTTTCAACAAACCAAGGAAAACTTAAAAACACAGGAACAAAGAAAATGCAGACAATACAAAAACACCAGGAAACCAGGACATGGGCAGGAACACATGGAGCAGGTACTTGGGTAGGGGCTTACGCGCACACAACCAGCACCTGAGTCAAGGAAGAGGGAAACTTAAATAGAACAGACACTGACGAGACACAGGAGGGCACCATGAACAATCAGGCCACAGAGAGGGAAGGGAAAACGAGACAACCAGCAAACACTAATAGGACAATTGGAAACAATCAAACAATTACACAGGGGGAGCAGGACACAAAACAGAAGTGCCGCCATCTGGCGGCCCAACAGGGAAAACGCAGACAGGAACACAGGACCATGACAGTTTCTCCATTATAGCTTATGGGAAATCAAGAGTTGCAGTGCAGTGGATGCCATACTGATTTCAGCAACTTCTGACTGCTCCTGCCTCTCCAGTTCCTATTTGTGCTTTATGACTTAAGGGCGTTTCTGGAGGCATGGTTAAATGCGTTACCCTTTGAGGCAGGGCATTGTAGTCTTGTGGAGTGTCGTTTGTAGTCCATTGTACCAACCACGTAACCATTACTTTTTTCAGATATTGCATCCAATTGCATGTGTTTTCCACATGCACTGGCTGCCGGTCAGGTGATTACTTTTCGAGCTGTCTACTTTTTTTAATGGCAGCCTGTGATGCCCACTGATATTTTGTAGCAACAGGAAAAAACCTACTTCTGTATTTACTGTGACTGATCTTATAAAATGTTTTAATTGATATGGATATGATGCATATACAAAACAAAATTAATGGCAAAAACAAAACACATGCATATCAGCATGACTCATTGTTTATTTGTCATATTACTGCAAGTCAGAGATGAACTGGCATTGATTTAACATCTATCTATTGAATGCATCATTTCAATGAGTCTCAGTTGCAAAAAGCTTCTCCAGTAATACATTTTCACCATGTTATCATCAGCAGATATTCACCATGTTATCATTGGCAGGAAAGTTTGTCACAAAGTCAAATTGATCTAGTGTCCATAATATTTAAAAGGATCATGCTAATACAGGCTGCCTAACAGATTTTTTCTTTACTTTTTCCACCCCAATGTTGCCTATTTTGTTTTCCAGGTCAACCTTACAGAATTTGAATATTGTGGTCAATATAAAACAAGAGCTTCATAATTAGGTTAAAAGACACTCACAGCATTTAAGCCAATTGTCACTGTGAATATTAAGGAGGCAATCCCCCACTCGCAGGATCTAAAAACTTTTTATCCCTGTGTTTACAGAACTGGAATGCCACTCACATGTTTCGGGTTTCTGAGGAGTTCTTCACCTCCTTGGGCCTTCTGCCCATGCCCCAGAAATTCTGGGATTTATCCATGCTTGAAAAGCCTACAGATGGTCGGGAGGTGGTGTGCCATGCCTCCGCCTGGGACTTCTACAACCGTGAAGATTTCAGGTGAGCCCCTATGGTGATCGACAAGGTTCAGACTGTGCAGTGTGAGTGGTCAAGGCAATTAAAAGCCTAATCTCCAAAATGAAATTAAGAAGAGATGTATCATGAAGTATGTACAAAAGAACGGTGTTGCATGTAAGGTGAACAGCATGCAATGTACAGTGGTTACTGGTTTCATTTGGAGCTTCTGCTTCAAGAAATCTTCCTGGCGGAGGCAAATTTGCATATATTTTATTTGTATTTCCCTAAGAACTACTTTTGTTCGCAAAACCACCACCCGGTGGCAAATGTGAGCACTCAAAGTTAACACTACAACTGTGGCACTCACAAGCAAAGTAGAACAGTGTTATCACCGCTCTTATTTTAAGGGGAAAGGAGAGGAAAATATATTTTAAAGACAAGCTGAAAATAGGGACATGCTTGTTACCCCTAACATTTTTGCATGTATTTAAGTGAAATGTACGCCTATAAACGGTTATTCTACGAACTTCGTGGTCAGACTGTGAAATTTAATAATAGTCAGATAGTTTTGAGCACAGTCTAATGTCATCCATGTTAGTTTCACTTAGGATATAGGGGAGAGTCTGTATAAATGTTACGCACCATAAATGTAACACGATAAATTACTTTTTGTTCACTGCTGCTACAGTCGTCATTTGAGGATTGTATACGCTCAATTCAGTTGTACACCAAATGATTAATGGAAAAGGAACACCATTCATCACTTAAATTTATAATATGCACACACCAGATTGGTCTGTATTGTAGGCTTTGGCTATTTGGTTTTGTGTTTGTTTTTAATGCGAAATGAATTGTTTTATTTGAGAATTTATTCAAGACAAATTACCAAGGAAAACCTCAGCGATCCTTTTTTTGTGATCATAAATTTCATTATGTGCAGCAGTTTCTGAAACAATGATTGTTTTGTTCCAGAAGTCTTGGAAAACAATTTATTAAAATGTGCATATTTTATTAAATAATACATATTTTTCTATCTGCTTTTCATATGAAATGAAACGGTCGTCAATCGAGTATCAAAATACCATCGAGGACGTTTTATTTTGACTTATTTTGACAAAGGTCTGATATTCCCCATTCACTTTAAAGGGAAATACTGAAGCAACACCTCAAGACATCAGCTAGAAAGTTAAAACTTGGTCACAAATGTGTCTTCCAGCATGACAATGACCCTAAGCATACCTCCAAAGTTGTAACAAAATGGCCTAAAGACAACAAAGTGAAAGTATTGGAGTGGCCATCACAAAGCCCTCACCTGAATCCCATTTGTGGACTGAACTGAAAAAACGTGTCCGAGCAAGGAAGCCCACAAACCTGATTGAGTTACACCAGTTCTATCAGGAGGAATGGGAAAAAAATCTGGCTAAGTATTGTCAGAAGCTTGTGGAAGGCTACCTCAAGCGTTTGATTCAAGTTAAGCAATTAAAAAGCAATGCCACCAAATACTAACAAAGTGTATGCAAACTTTTGACCCACTGAAAATATGATACAGTACATAAAAGCTGAAATACATCTGTCTCTTAGTTATTATTTAGAACTTACCTCTTATGGAAATTAAGTAGATACCCTAATTGACTTAACACAGGAAATGTACGGTAACATGAAATGTATGGAGTTGTGAAAAACTAACATGGAGTTTTAATGTCTTTAGCCTAGGGGTGTGTGAACTTTTGGCCTCAACTGTAAATAGCCTGCCAGAGGAGAGACAGAATACATTCGCACATCCGCATTCCGTATCAACACCTGGCTATTGTAAGGCAGCGGGGATGTGAAGACAAGCCACACTCCAGTAAACTGTCCTAAATCTTAAGTCATTCTATCAGACTTGGCACTTTATATTATAGAGTTTGTTTGTTTAGCATCCATATGTTCACCCAACTCCTAAAAAAATGACAAACATTTTTATTAGTAAGCTAGCTGGCAAGTATTAACTATCACAAACAAGTATTAACTATCAATTATCCTTTTTCACCGTAATTAAGAAAGCATGGTTCCAAGACGTTGTGGCTGTGGCATACTATTCTAGCGGCTCGGGAGACCCTCGTGGTAAAACTTAGACATTTTCCTTGCAAATGAGCAGTTTTGGCTGCTTGTTTTTGCTAACTGGTTGATGGCCTGTACAGTTCAGTGACAGACCAGTTAAAGGACAGTACAGCGCAGAGATGGACTCATTTTCACTCATGTGCTTAAAATGTTGGGCATGTGACGTTTTACAATTGTGCGCCTGTTGTTCCCTAACCTAAATGTAAGTATAGCATCTAAAAATGTTGCTAAAAGTGCAAACAGCACAATTCCTTCAGCAATCAATCACATCAGCAGTCTGTTTTGAGTATGAACACGGTAAATAGGGTAATTAAACAAATAAAAACGACTTCACACTTCTCTCACAAAAGAGTTGACTGGGCTATTGTCACCAGCCGTATTTTGGTCTGTGGCCATCTTGGCAGGTTCTGCATCTTCACTGGGCAGTGATCAAAGATGTGTGCAATGATTTTTAAATGTTCATAAATCCTAAATTTAAAAAACCCTAAAGAAATCGCCTATATACTGTCACAAAAATGATATAATTTAGAAATAAAACTGTTAGAGTTGATCCAACTGAGTACTTTATTTCAAGAAAATAGTTTTGCAACATAGCCTCGGCCTCTTGTTTCATTATTGTATGAACTTAGGTTGTTGTGAGAAGTAACAGAAGTAATCAAAACATGGCCTTTTGAACGTTAAACAACCTCATATTCATGTAAAAACCCATAGAAACATTTTTTATGTTCTACTTGCAAGAAATTATCTTAAATAAATATAATTTGGAGACCTCCGTTCAGCCTGCAGGTTCCTTTTGTTTCGAAAATGAGTAATTAGAGGTGTAAATTGAACAGTCTGTCATCAAAGAAACTGATGAAGAGTGTTACATTAGGCTATCTATCGCTTGAAGAGATATAGATAATCAGGTGTATAGTGCTCATTATCTAGGCTTCACCAAGATCATGTCTGCAGTGTGGTATAATGCATTTTAGTTTTACAAATGGGTGTTTTTTCTTGTTTTTATTTTTATTTTTTAATTACGGTGAAAAGGAGATGCCTCTTTTCGATTCCCAGCCTGCTGCCAGTGTGCGATGATGCATATCCCTTGGGAGGTCAAGCCTGTTTTGGTGATTTTCAGAAAACAGAGTTTGACTGTTTATTTTTAATCCATAATGGCATAAATGCTACAGTATAATCAAATAACAATAAATATATAAATCACGGACTTTCCAGAAAATACAATGTTAAAAATTAGCTGCTTCCCTCGGCATTTAATAACTATCATTGGAGGGAAAGGATCTGTGTACTTTTTGGCTACTCATTTTCTGTTTCAGGAACAGAAATTAAAAAGCAAGAAATTAATCGGTGTTCGATGTTCATTTTTAAAACAGAAATCGAAAAATGAGAATCAATCGGTTACTCGTGTTGTTGACAACCAGGGGCCAAATGTAGAAAAATATCAATTAAAAAAAATATTAATGTGGAAATCTGAAGGCACTTTATTTACTAATTTAAAAAATCCCTTCTGGAAACATAGTGAGTGCCCTTTTTTCTTTTTTTAGTGACATTTTGCTTGCTGTAGAATTCCTCAGGACGCTGGTAGCTTAACATTTTAGGACACTACATAATAACCGAATAACATGTTAAACATTTTACACCAAATTTTTATTACAACCAAAATGTGTAATAATACCTTCAATGAGGTTATATTTTTTATAATGACCCATAATTGACTTCGGTGCAGCGTTAGGTGCAGGCACAAATGCTTGTAAACAAAGTCAAATGACCTGTTAAAGTGAGCCTAGATGCCAATTTTGTGTTAATGTTTGTGCGTGGAACGCCCGTGAATACAATGCCAGCAGAAAGTGTCACCTCCCTCTGCAACTAGAGTAATTACACAGGAAATGGGAAGCGGATAGTAAATCGTATTAAAGAAAACAGCCATTATTTTCTGACAAGTTAGGAATTTATATGCTATTATTTGAGTAGCATTTATGACATTGTGAAAAATAAACTGTCAAAATATGTTTTCTGAGGGGCCGTCTGGGTAGTGTAGAAGTATAAGCACTTGCCTACCACCACAGAGACCTGGGTTCAATCCCCGGCAGCAGTATTTCCGGCTTGGTCAGACATTCCTACGAACACAATTGGCAGTGTTCGCGGGTGGGAAGCCGGTGAGGGTATGAATCCTGATCGATGCATTAGCGACACGTACTGGTTAGTCGGGGCGCCTGTTCGGCAGGGAGGGGATCTGGGGGAGATAGCGTGAACCTCCACGCGCGTTACGCTTTCCCAGTGAAACTCCTTGCTGTCAGGTGAAAAGAAGCGGCTGGTGACTCCACATGTATTGGAGGAGGCATGTGGTAGTCTACAACCTCCCCAGACCGACAGAGGATAGTGCATCGATCAGGAATGTGATATACACAGGGATTGGTATAACAACTAAATTGGGGAGAAAATGGCAAAAAAAAAAAGTTTTCTGAAAAATCGCCAAAACGGGTTTGACGTCCCTATTAGGGTCTTATGAGTTTTATGCTGCTAACTATTGTAATATGACAAGAGAGTTACCGGATCCATAAAAATATTTGAATGACTTCTATGCTGATACCAGCCCAGTATTAGCTGGTATTAGGGCTTTATTTTTCCCAAATATTAATGTTATCTTAAAATCACAGAGCTAAGCTTTCATCTTAAGATAGCAAATCACCCCAAAATGCAACGCGGCGTGACATCAAATACAATGCAGAATGGTTGAAGTGGTCCTTATGAGTAAAAATTACACTCTGCTGCCCCTTACTGTCAGAACCCTGCAAGAGGCAAATGCGTCAAATGAAACCAGTAAATGTAGGCCATGTCTTTTCGTGTAAACAAAGAGTTTTATTCGACATAAAGCCTTCCACATTCTGAGTACTTTGATGTGTCCATTGTGATGTCCTTTGACTAAAGATGCAGGCAGAGTGGATAAAGCATGAAAAAACAACTAAGGGTATTACTGTGCAACGGTGTACAAGCATTGGTTCGAGGTGTAGAGCGATGTGGAAGACAGGAGGTAATTGTTGTAAATCTCACCCAGCTGCGGTGTCTCTCAAGTCATGAAGGATAAGGGGCACCTAAAAAGAAATGCTGTCATGTGACACACTAAGGTTGTGTTGGTCTGTAACCTGTGTTGGTTTAATGTACAGAATCAAGCAGTGCACCACTGTGACTATGGAGCAGCTGTTCACTGTGCACCATGAGATGGGCCACATTGAATACTACCTCCAGTACAAGGATCAGCCAGTCAGCTTCCGTCGGGGTGCCAATCCAGGATTCCACGAGGCTGTGGGTGATGTGCTGTCTCTCTCTGTCTCCACACCAAAGCATCTACAAAAGATTGGGCTGCTGGAACAGTTGACTAATGACTACGGTACACTGTCATTTCAATTATTGTCCCTCATTTATTTAATGCATTACTTTTTGCTCTCCATTTTTATGACTTTTAGTTTTTCTGTTCAGTAACATGTTGTAGTCTTTACCTTACAGAGAGTGACATAAACTACCTGTTGAAGATGGCCCTAGAAAAGATTGCCTTCCTGCCATTTGGGTATCTTATCGATCAATGGCGTTGGGGAGTTTTCAACAGCAACACACCTCCTGAACGCTACAATGCAGAATGGTGGTACCTGAGGTATATTCATAGTGAGATGTTTTAGGAAGCCATAATGTTGCTTTTTAAATTTCATTACATTCGAAAAGCCAGAAAATTCAAGCAACTTTACTGTATGTATCTGGTAACAGCATTCATGTCTAATGTTCTGTGCTTGCTCCCTTGGTTAGAACCAAGTACCAGGGAATCTGTCCACCCACCAAGCGCACAGAGGAGCACTTTGATGCAGGAGCCAAATACCACGTACCTGGAAACACACCATACATTAGGTATTGTCCCTGATGAAACCTCTTTACGTGCCCTACACTTGCCATCTGCCACCCTGTTAAAAACTCTCCATTAGATTTAATCAAATGAGCATTGCACATGAAATGCGCAGAGTTTGGTCAGGTGACTTTTGCTGCAGCTGACCATTAGTCAGCCTCAGCCACTACATGTTCTCATACTCAACCAATCACATGCACACATCGCTAATGGAGCGCCTTTTTTGACACTAGAAAGGCCACGTTTTTAACTTCCTTTTACCGCCAAACCTGACGCCCTGCGGTGTCAGTCTTGTCCAGTATTACAGCATCGATTTTCTGCACCCAGAGTAACCTAATTTCGTAAAGATTGCGAAACCATATTTTGCAAAACTATTTTATTGAAATAAAGTACACAATCAATTTCAACATTTTTATTTCTAAATTCAATGAATGAATAATGAAACAAAGCATTTATGTAGCACTTTTCCAGATGTTCAAAGCTTTTTTCAGTGATGAGGGAGAACTCACTCCACCCACTGCCAATGCCAATGCAAGAAAAATGTAAACATAAATGAATATACACAGAGAGAAATTAATAGATACAATATAAATGTATTCAGAAATACCCATTTATGTCAGATATTATTCATTTTGTTATTTCTGTACATTCATTTATGAAATGCTAAAGTATAAAAAAAAATTCATTTTTTGAACTTTGCGAGCAAATTTAAGTAATATTGACTGGGTGCAGCTTCTTGACTGCAAGACTGTGAATGAAAAGTGGGGCAGGTTCAAAAGAGTTATTCTTGAGGCACAATGTAAATTTATTCCAATGGAAAGGAAACGTAAGTTGAAGAAGCAGTCTCTCCAGTGAATAAACAAAGCCATATGGGAGAGAAAAAATAGACTGTATAAGATAGTACATAAAAGTGATAGCACTGAGAGTAATACAATTAATAAAAGTAAGTAAAGCTGAATATTGTAATATGCCTGCTAAAGAAGTATGGGAAGCTAAGTCTCTTTGAAAGTATATAAAATGAAATATAAAGTCCAATATGGGTATATATATATAGACTTTTTTATATATTTTTGGAGACAAATAACTGTTGTTCCAGATTCATTCAATCACCATTTTCAAAAGTTCCCTTTGTGGCCACGAGCTAGGATCAGGGAGTCCATACCAAGACTGACCATGTGAGCCTCCTCCAACTTCAACAGTCCTTTGATACCTAATGCACTTGATTTATACTGCAGCTGGGATCTGTCTCCACTTACTTACATTAAGAAAGATTGGCATGGCAGGTATGCCATCCCGCCAAGTTACGCCTTGGCAGGGGCATGCCCCATACCTATACAGCACCGAGAGTTTGGCACTTTTCAGGGTTCCCCACACAAATAACCACAACAGCCACAGACACCCAGCCCTTAAAAACATTAAATTCTGTACATTCTGACCCCATTTCAACAGACAGAATTCATAAACAACTTCACATGTCCACACAATAAAGCCCCAAACTAAGGGGATTTTGTGTTTTCTCCTTCTTCTTCTTTTTCTCATTATTCTTCTTATTTTTCCTGCCACCAATCCCACTAACAACATGTCTCCCCATTGGACATTTTACCGACACCAGCCAAATCTTCACCTACACGACCCAATCAAAACTCGCATACACACGCAAAATACCCATACCTTTTTCTTCTGAAACATTTACAATTTAAACAGCTAGTCTGCTGTGGCCTAGTGGGCAAGGTTACAGTCTTGGAAACACAGGGTCCCAGGTTCAAGCCCAGCTAGGAACATGTTTCTTTAACCTGCTTTTATCCTCACTAATAATTGTCTACTACTTCTCAATTATTGCTTTTGCACCATATCTACCTGCTGTTCACCGAACGTATACACTGCATTATGACGTACCATCTGCACGTTCAGTTATTAACCGGCTACAATATTGCAAAGCCATATGGATTCAACGGGAGCTCTTCTGTGCTTACTGGCCTGTGTTCTTCTTTAAAACTACGGACAGGTTTTCTAATGATATTTCACGCATTGCATCGCTATGTCATGGTGCCGCACTAATAAAGTCACAGACTGGTAAACCTCCGGTTGAAGGATTGAATCCCGCCTCGCCCTCAGGCATATAATTTCCTCTTTTACACTAACGTTTTCTTACGCTTATATTTGCTTTACCAAAACTCACTCACGGCCACCCATATGCATTTCATGACGGCAAATGTATTCCTTTTATTAAAAAGTTATACCAGTTCACCACTCTCCCATTTCTACTAACTATATTTCTTCACTTGGCTACTGTACAAAACCTTCTTCTCAGCAAACGCCATATTTCTACATTCATGTCACCTCGCCCTGTTCTCTATCTAGCCACATACAAACAATTACTACATATGTACGTTCTGCAACTCCCCATTAAAACATTACATTTAAAATCACGACTCACTCATAATTATAACTACTAGTACTGAACATGAGAAAAGCATATCACGTTAAAATCGTGAAATCAATAGATTTCATGTTACTTAACCCTCCACTTCAACAGCTGAAATTTTATACCCACTGTTATATATACCGTTCGATAAGGATACTAAGCTCGCTCATGGTCACTTCATTTACTTCGCACTATAGTCTGTGATCATGTCAACCTTCACCTACATGCCCATTCTGCTAAAAACACATCGTTTCAACTACGCAATTTCATCATTTCATCCTAATTTCTCTCACACTGTTGTTATTTTCTGATATGCAAAGCCTGTTGGGACATATGCGTCTGCTCCTATTCTCCACTATCCACTACTAAGTTTTCCGGTTCTAGCTTAGCAAAACAGCAAAGAGGATTCCCACCTGCAAATAAGCCTATCAAAATGCCTTATAAACCTTACAAACACTAAAAGTGCATCTCCACGACATAACAGACAACGGAGCAGGACAGAAGGGTACACAAGTTGCGACCTAGGGAGCTCTAATTCTATGGGCTTGCTGATTCTTTTGTCAATCAAGGCTCGTTGGATGGCCGTCAAATCCGTGAGTACATACACTGGCCATATTTCACCTGCGTTTCGGACGCGTTTACACTTACGCCACCGCACCCTTTGTCAGAGCCAGTGTTTTATGGTACTACAAACAATATAGGCTATCTTGCCTCACCAAAATTACATAAGATGTATTCCAAAGCAATGCTACCCAATATTTCCTCAATTCTTTAAAGTCACTTGGCCCACTTATCTCTAATGGGTCTGGTATTGTTAAAATGTTGTCTCCCGTTGCTTTGCTAATTTGTCTTAGATTAAATATTCCTAACAAGAGGATGGTTCCCAGTCATCCTAACAATTTTAATTTCTTGGCTTTTGAGCTTCGCAATCTTGATTTAGTAGGGTTTTCACTCCTTTTGCGGAGAAAGAAATTGAAGGCAGCCACACAATTTCTGTGGTACATATCAAAATTTCAGTTGAAGATTGTGAGGCCCGTGGTTCTCGCTGAGATGCAGATACTGTAAATGCTCCGCAATGCAAGGGCATAATGGCATCAGAAAACACTTAAATTGTGCACAGTTGTAAATAGAAAAAGTATTAAAAAATATAACCATGCAAACAAAAGCCGTGTATACACTTAAATTAAAAGTAATCACTTAAAAATGATAGGAAAATATTTATGTAATCAAGAATGTGTCAATTTTAGGTTTGTCTGAAGGCCAGAGGATCAGGTGCTGCACTTGTAGGTTGTGCAGATGGAACTAACTTGATCTGACTCTTGTGGATCCATTATGCCCTGTAGTCTTACTGCTGATGGTACCACTAATAGCACCAGTCCACCAGTGAAATGTTGCCAAATTAGTCCACGAATGGTATGGGAGCATGATACTGACATTGTAAACAATGTCACTTGGCTACACATGAAGTATGACAATGCAGAAAACAGGTGAGTTGCCTTATTTTTAACCCTAGAACGCTAATGTCAGTAGATTTTCACCACACCAAGACATGGTCACATGATCGCCTCGCGCTACCGCATGGTAGCGGCATGGGTCCCCGGGTAGCTTCAGTGTGCTTCCAGACGTTGCCAGCAGAGGGTGTATTGCGCCACTCGCGTCCCTGGTTTTTTCAACAGGCGCGGTTTTGGGTGATTTCCACCCAACATCCCGACACTAGTGTTTGTGTATGAGAAATGTTCGGGTTAGTTCCAGGTTAGTTTTGCGTTAGTTAGTGTTTGTTTACTATAAATCAGTGCCCTAATTACATAAATTTCATTACAGGTTGTGAATATTGCTTTACAGAGTGACTAGTTAAATTAACAACAGTGTCTAAAAAAAGAAGTGAAATACTTTCTGGTGAAATTCCATGAGAAAAGTCTGTCTGTCCTTGCCACTACTACCCTGTCTGCACTGACTGCATGTAATGCATAGGTACCGTAAGTTATAATGGTCTTGGAATTTGCCTGCAATCCTTATTTAGTATAAAACAGTAATGAATAAATATCAGTTAGTGTCCATTTACAGGGGGATACATACGATACATTGCCAATTAGTGATTTTTCGCTAATTGGCATTATTTGTCTATCTCCCCTACAGTTTATGGAGATGCTGGAAGGCTGCGCCTTTTCCAGTCAGGGCCCACATGTCCCGGGATTACATCGGTCAACGCAGAAGTTCTTAGCTCTACTTGTTTTTGTTCTCAGGAATTAAATGTTTACATATATCTCATTTTTGACAAATTTTCCTAATTTTTTGTAGTACCCCCCTCAATACCTTCTTTTCGTTTTTTGTGCCTTTTCATGGGGGGAATTGAAAGTCCAGTAGTTTAACTTGTCTTGTATTTTTGTACATTAATAAATCTTTATTACAACTATTTTTTTTTCTCCCAAAATTGGGTATAATATACCCGACATTAGTGTTAGTGTAACACATATGGACATTAGTGTTCTAGGGTAGAAAATAAGTGATACCATTACTATATATACTATATATATAAATTGTTAACACGATCATCATCATTTTTATATTAGCTCAACAGTAATTCACCTGCTAAATCAACAGCCCCAACTTTCTAACCAGCCAGCTAGCAGTATGATGCAGTATTGGCTAACTAGACCCTAACCCTAACCCTTACTCAGGATACTAAGCCTTATTGATAATTGGAAATAAGCAGCAACGTTATATTATAACTGTCAACACGATCATACTCTAACTCAGGATACTATGTATTTATCGAGCTAACTGATGTGAAACTACTTAACTAGCTGCTTCATTTTATTTGCTCACGCTATCCTCTGGACTGTGCGTGCTGTCCACTGGACCGCTCTTGCAGACCACCTTCAGTCGCCCTTGCTGTCAATCTCTCTCACAGTGTTTAGATTGCTCTCACTGGTTTACTGAATCTCTCTTGCGCTTGTTTTCTCTCACGTTTTTTTATCGACTTTTGCCCACAATGCCACCTCATACCAATAAAGCCCATAATTATGCAATGGGCTGAAAATTAGGTGAATACAATGAACCACTGCTGCCGCTAGACATGTCTGTAGAGCCGGAGCTGACCTCTGGTATACAGAAATTTAGGTTACTGTCGTAACCCCAGTTCTCTGAAACATCGAGTGGTAGGTTGAAATCTGATCATAACTCCTCAGAAGCATCCAATTGTACTAAACACCTAACAGGTGAGGGGAGATGCATGCATGGGCGTAAATTACGGGGGGGATGGGGGGTTGTAACCCCCCCAATAATCAAAACCGGCCAATACAACCCCCCCAAATAATCATATCATCATGATGAATGAAAAATATTAACTGTTATAAAATATGATAAAGTGGTTAGTTTTCTCGATTCAATGTAATTAGCACATTGGCGTAGGAACAGGGTGGGACGTGTCCCCTGCAATATTGGAAACAGTTGCATTTGTCCCACCCAATTTTGGAAGCGCTATCCTAATATTTCTTCTTACCGTGAGTTTTCACGGTTGGGAAAAATTTTATGACAACGTCACCTAAAGTCAGTGACTCACAGCAGTTGGAAAGAACGGTAATGGTAATCCTATCAATATGCCAGCTAACGTCAATGTTAGCTAGCTAGTTGTCAACGAATTAACTATGATATCTGATAGTAGAGAGGACAATCGAAAAAGTATTGTGATTAAAATACCAGTTTAGCCTTAAATTAATGTATTGTGAACAGCGATTGTACATATATGGAATATTAATGTGATATATTGGCTGTTTTTGTGGTCTTTTAGCTCACACTTTCCCTAAATTCCATCAATGATAAGATCGGGACTCCGACGGCACCGAAAACCAATAGATTTCACCGAACATTCGACTGTTTACATTTATGGGGTTCTGAACCAGTGACATCATAATAACTTTGGTTGATTTTACGTGGTCATTTATGGCAGTTGGTTCTTTCAGAATTCTGACTGATAGCCTGGTCAGTATTTTCACTTGATACATCCTGCTTTATAACTTCAGAGTCCCAAGTCATTTGTGAATGGTTTAAATGGATTTTTAAAGTAGACACTTCATGCTACAATCATGGTAACGGAAATGAGTGTTCTGTGAAGTTTAGGTAGCAAACAACAAGGCTGAATCCTTCTGACGCAATTTACATAGCAACTATACGTTCAGATCGCCTAGTTTCACTCACTGTGGCCAAGCGGAATCGATAATGTTTCAGAAAATATAGGGTGACCATATTTTGGTTTTCAAAAAAGAGGACACTGCGGGCAGGATGGCGGCATGGGGCAGACGGACACCCGCAGTGAGTGGAAGGTTGGGGTTGTGGGGAGGGTTCAAGTAATTGGTGGCACCGTGGCAATGTGTATGGGGTGGGGGTGGGGGGGGTTTCGAATAGTTGACAAATGCGTCCACAACCATGCCACTGTGTTACTGAACTTTAATACATAAACAGCTAGTCTTTAACAAGACAAATAACAAATGCCTTCAAAGCCATTATGGCCAGATAATCTTATTCCTTTCCATTCAACTTTTGGCCCTCAACAATAAAATAAAAACAAACAAATAAAAAAAATAGTTTAGCTTTTAACACCTTTTACATAACACTGTTTCTTTTCATGGCCATAGATTAAAATAAAAAAATAAAAAATCAGTTGCCATAAAAAATCCACTATTTCACTAGACACTTTTCAGTCCTCCTGATGTGTTCTGGTATACTTCCCTGAAGATCGAATCTTTCCCACGCCACCATTCTTCCAATCAAAATACTGAATAAGCAGAGGGAATATTTTAACAGCACCGTGGTTGCTAAGCTTCACACAGAGCTCACCCCCAGAACTGCGTGGGCTACTGAAGTCCTGGTAATGTCCAGGCGGTATAACCTAGCAAAGGTATGTGGAGAAGTCCAGCCTACGTTTGAAAAAATCTCCTGCAAGGAGACCCCACATAATAGGGCCCACAATGCAGCCATGCCCCTCATAGAATGAGCCCTCAGGCCCGAGGGGGCTGTTAACCCCTTTGAATCATATGCCATAGCAATAGCTTCCACAAGCCAATGAGACAGCCGCTGCTTAGAGATGGCTTTCCCTTTGCAGCTCAGACCCCAGGAGACAAAGAGCTGGTTGCTCTTTTTGAAAGCCCAATCCTTGTCATATATGTGTGGAGAATACACACAGGACATAGCATATGCAGCCTTTGATCCTCTTGAGAGAAAGGTGGTGAAAAGCAGCAAGCTCCAACACCTCACATGTGAAAGCTGGGAAGCGCTTTAGGCAAAAAGGCTGGATTGGGTTTAAAAAACCCTATCCATATTAGGGGAGAATATTGCGCACAAGGTATGTACTGAGAGCGCATGGAGGTCACTGTCTCGCTCAGCCGAAGCTAGAGCAAGCAGCAAGACAGCAATTTTAATCTCATTTATTGGATCGAATGGCTGTAGAGACAGAGCCTCCAGCACCAGTGATAGGGATGTGCTTTTAGCAACAGGCAGAGAACAGCGAGTCCCCTTCATAAAACTGCGAATGAGGGTGGTGTAGCCCCACTGCATAGTCTTTGAAACCAACATGACCAAAGCTGCCAGGTAGACCTTAGTGGTTGAAAAGGATTTCCCTTGATCTATAAGATTCTTGTTGTTTCCACTCATAGTTTGGTTGCAGAAGCAATTAATGTCCGAGTTGAACAATCTATGAACACCAGCGTGCCGGCCACTTAGGGGGCTTGTGCAAAGGGGTTAAATATTCACTTGTGAGAGGTATGTTAATGATCAGAAATGCAGGTAATGATGCTTAAAAACACACTCAAGGACCAAGAGTCTATAGGTTACTTATTGCTAACTTTTTGTTCCCATCAGTAGTTTTGAGCCCACTATTGGGGTATATAACTCAAGATAGGTTTAAGCTTTAAAATAGGCCAGATTGTTAAATTGTAGATAGAAGAACCCAACTTGGTATAGATATCCTTTTGGGTGCATATAATCATCAAAAAGGCATTCCCATAAATTCAGACCCATATATGACTTTTTTTAAAAGGGAAATCGAACGTGGCCAGATGGCCTTTTGACACCACCGTCAAAAACGATGATTTTGGTTCCATATGTCAATATTGATATTTTTTTATATTTTGCCTCTATAACTTCTATAGTTTCATAAAATGAACAAATTAGTTTATGGTAGCATCATTTATGATTAAATGCCTCCACGGTTTTAAAATTGACTACTACCATTTAAAAGTCCCTTTAACAGCCATTTTCTCAAAACTGTATATTGCCCATAGGGTATTCAATTTATCTCTACTTTAACAATAGATACAGCTACATCATTTTTACATACTGCTTCTTAAATGTTATAGCTAGGATGTGTCAGAGGCTTTTTTTGATATGTTATGTCATTTTCATTTTATGTGGCATTTTATCAGTAAAAAATAGTTTTAAAAAAAAGGTTTTTTCAGCATGTACATATTGCTTTTGGAATAATTAATTAAAAAAACAATATTTTGACAAAAGCCTCTGACAAGCCCTAACTATTGAGTTATTTATCACATAAAAAAAAATCAATTCAGATTTTATCTGTTGAGCTTAAATATTGAATACGCTTATATGCAAATTAGCACATATTTAATCAGCTAATAGCTCATTTGCATATTTAAAAAATAAAAAAATAAAAAGTCATAGTACAAAAGAACCTTTTTGACAGCAAAAATTAAATACTTCCGCTCTAATATTGATGTTAACGTCGTGCATTATATTCACTTATAACTTATTTTTCCGAGGTAAAATATTTTTTTCCTACCACACAGACAAATATATGAATTTTTTTATTTATTATTTATTTTAGCCAATGTCTGCGCTATCCTCGTTTTACATGTGATTTAGGGACACAACTGGAAAAAAAAAATGCTAGCGACAGCGACCTTTAAAAAAAGAAGCCAAAAGTCGATTATAATAAGCAATTGGAGGAAGGGGGAAGGGCAGCGTGGACAGCAAAATGACAGTTGGCCATATGGCACTTGATATTTGAAAGAAAAAATAATGAATGCAAAGTACAGTGCGTTGCCAAACATGGTGTTCCAAATAAAACATGGGGAGACGGCTGCTTCATGCAGACGTTTACCTCCCTTCAATGGCAGTTTTTCTCCTAATGAATCTTTATGATTGTGGTTGTTTATTGGCTCTCAGAGACACTAAAACACTTTGATTGATGTGAATTGGACCAATAGAAAAACAGAAAAAAAAACTCCACTACTTCCTTATGTTCCGCATACCACGTTAAGGTTGATACAAATACCACAAACTTAGTGTTCAGAAAAGCATGTGTCTGGGTTAAATACAAAAAATCTCTCTGGGCAGGCCAACCAAATAGTCAATGCAAGGGACTGCCTTTGACTGATTATAAATTGTAACATTTCTGAAACTCACTACAGCAAAATATCATCCCTGGCCATGCAAAAAAATATTACATAATGTAGAGTACAGAAAAAGTGGTGTTTTATTGAAGTACTGGTGTGTATCTTTACATATATAGATGTGTATGACAAAGTGTGTTATAATGCTTTTTCATTATGTCATTTGTTCCTATTCTAACATTTGTAATAGAGCTTTGGTGAAAAGTGGATTAATTTAAATGCTTTACAGTGTAATAGACAAAACTATTTGATTAATTTTCAGAGAGGTTTTGGATACGATTCTGGACCCCTAGATATTTTAGATCACCATACTGATGGAAAGCTTGTAATTCCCACTTGAAAACGGTGCAAAAGTGAGTTTCACGAGTCAAAACAGTTGATTAGTAGTAAAATACATGATAATGTGTTGATTTACAGCAATGCATAATTTAGACATTTTGGATAGATTTGGAGACACTGGGAAAACTGCTTACTTTTTGCTTCATAGATCTTTAGAAGTTACGCATATCCACCCTTAGATTTTACGCACTTGTGGTCAAGGAGTTTGTAGGACATGTATAGTTTAACCTGTTTTATATATGAGATCTCTCAGTATTTCATTGCAAACTAAAAAACCAAATTCATTTTTACTTTTTTGCCTAGACAATTGCATTTGTGGCACTTTATTTCTTCCTACAGTATGAATATAAACAAATCTACATTAGTACTGTAAATGGTACAAATGTCCTGCTTCATTTAAGGCATTTTTCAAGTCTCTGTGATGCTCCCAACTGCAGTTATAAAGCTTTAAATAAGGTACCCCGTAAATGGGAAAAGATTGGGCAGATTTGGCATCTGTGCTAAGGGGATATTTTCTGCAATCATAGTTATACTTGTAGAGTTCACTGTCTGTTCCCTCACAGATACTTTGTGAGCTTCATCCTGCAATTCCAGTTCCATGAAAAACTGTGCGAAGCAGCCAAACAAGATGGACCGCTACACAGCTGCGACATCTACCAGTCCAAGGAAGCAGGAATGATCCTTGCGTATGTGCAACTTTCATATACAAAGAATTCATATACAAATGCTGTGGATAAGATGTAGCTGCTTATTTGTGAGTGTGTGTCCACTCTTACAGATACAGGAAATTAAAGAAACTGTTGTCTTAGCTTCCTCTGGGGGTGACATAGCTCAGGAGGTAAGACCGATTGTCTGGCAGTCGGAGGGTTGCCGGTTCAAACCCTGCCCTGGGCGTGTCGAAGTGTCCTTGAGCAAGACACCTAACCCCTAACTGTTCTGGCGAATGAGAGGCATCAATTGTAAAACGCTTTGGATAAAAGCGCTATATAAATGCAGTCCATTTACCATCTCTATTTATACAGGTCCTTGAAACTATATGTATATACAATATTTTTTTACAAAGAATAGTGAATGTAAATGTGTAGTGAATGTTTATATAGGCTAGTACATGTAATCAAAACAAGTTACTTGCCTTGTTTGCGCAGATATAGCTATAAATAGTTATCCTTTGCTCTAACAGTTCTATGCGGTTTTTTTCTGAACTTAATGAGTAAGTGTGAATTAACTCCAATAAATATACATTAGCAAAAATGGTCACAGTGTGTTCCCTTAAAGGTCCAGGAAACTGGATTCAGATTGTGGTTATATTTCCCGAAGTGACTATTGATTGTCTTCTAAAAATTATTTCAAGCTTTTAACCCAATTATAACCATTAAATTGAAATAAACACTATTAGATTATTGTAACCTGTTCAGCAAACAAAGACGTGGGCGTGTATTCTGCGCTCATTAACATTCACATCCGTAAGACACGTCATCTGTAAACCATTCCTCATTGCTAGGTAGGTTTAGAACAGACTGTCCTTTGTAATCTTACACTACCAGACAAAACAAAAAAGTAACATAAACTAAACTTTGCCATCGTATGGTTGAACGTGAAGATCAGTCAATGCGTAATAACTTTGTAACACTGAGCTACTGTACACTAACATTAGATTATATAGCAGTCTCAAATTCCGGACATTACATCCAAATAAAGTCTTTGATTACTCATGTCTAAGCTTGGGTGGCATGGTGGTCCTGGGTGCGGGTCCTGGGTGCAAATCCGGCCCGGAACTTTCTATGTGGAGTTTGCACGTTCTACCCATGTTTGTGTGGGTTTCCTCCGAGTACTCCGGTTTCCTCCCACAGTCCAAAGACATGCAGGTAGGCTAATTGGAGACTCTAAATTTCCCATAGGTATGAGTGTGTGAGTGAATGGTGTGTGTGCCATGCGATGGATTGGCGGCCTCCCTAGGGTGTTCCTGCCTCTCGCTCAATGTACGCTGGAATGGGCTCCAGCAGCCCCCACAACCCTGCCCGGAATAAGCGGGTATAGATAATGGATGGATGGATGGATGTCTAAGCCGGAAAGCTATTTAATTATCACTGGCTAATGGTAGGCCTACTTACCAATCGACTATGTTCTGTGACAAGTTCAGGGCGAAAATTGGTGCTCCAAATACACTGTACAGGTAATTAAATTATTGCAGTGCCCATAGGATCAAGAAATACAGCCCATTTCTTGTAGGTCTCTTCATTTTTGGAAAAAGAAAAAAGCGTATTGCAGAGAAGGGGCATTTTCAACTTAGCTTGCCTTGCCCACACAAAAGTGGCAAGAGCGTCATTTAAATATTGCATATAGAAAGGATTTCACTGGACATAAGTTCGCTAAGTAACTAACGCCCAATTAACCCCATTCACTTAAAACCTAGCCAAGGGGGAAAGCAAGCCAATTTCAGCTCAGGCTTTTAGACTGTTTTTTTGCAAGGATTGGTGAAAAATATTTCTTTGCCATTTGTAAATCCAAAAAAGTATTAAAACAATGCATCAGAAAAGAATAAACTGATTTCAGTTTCCTAGACCTTTAACGGTGACCTGTTGACTGCTTTTATACAGGAAGGTCCTCCAAGCTGGCTCTTCTAAACCTTGGCCAGAGGTGCTCATGGAGGCCCTAGGTACCAACAAGATGGATGCTCGCCCTCTAATGAAGTACTTCCAGCCCATCATAGATTGGCTTGAGGAACAGAACAAAAATGAAACTCTTGGCTGGCCTGACTTTGAGTGGAGGCCTCCACTGCCTGAGGGCTACCCGGAAGATACTGGTAAGAGGAAAGCACAAGTATCCCATCATTCATCAGAATCTTTTTTTAGATGTCGTGATCAATACATGCTTCTGGGGTGAGGAATAGCATTTCAGTGGGAATGACTGGCCAGATAAAGGTATACTATGCAGGATTTCTTAGCCTATGTTTACAATCAAAGAAGTCTACTCCGACATATCAAAGAAGTCTCCTCCTCAATCTTCAACACCACCCACTCAAGCCAAGTAAGTTATTCAACCTAATGTACCTAGCTGGATAGCTATATGTAACGTTAGTACCGTGAAATGAGTGACCGTGAGCAACAGTAAGAAGACAGATTTGATTATAGCTTCATTAATTCCATTATGTTGAATGTATTAGTGATTTTATTGATGGATCTTTAAATTAGAAAATTTCAGTCCCTTGCGAAAGTCCTTATTGTCGTCAGCTTCACGTTTGCAAAAGCTCTGTTACTGTGTGACAGATTGGCTTAGTGACATGTTTAGTGTATAGCCACCAATTACCATTTCTTTCACATATTCTGCAGATCCTTCCAGGATGCAAATTGATGGAGGGAAGGGGGGGGGGGGGGATTTCCCTGCCACTGCTAATGTTGTCCCCTCCTCTGCTTGATGAATTTTTGTGCTTTTACATCCCCCCCTCCCCCCATACTTCTAATGTGTGCTATAACATTTCCTCTTAGACATTTGCTTTTTCTATGCTATTACTCTTGTACTGTTTACTTGTGTGTCTTTTGGACATAAACAATATTTTTAGGTTTGAGACATTTTGTGGGTAAAATTTAAATTAAGTTTTTATGCATAACACATTTTTAAATGTTTGTAATTGTTTATAATACATGGATACAACTCATGCTTAAATAAATAATGTATGACTCATGATTTACTAGATGAATTAATGTATGGCGTATCATGAACTCCTGTAGCTCATATCAAGACACTATCAGTTTGCGTGATTACTTAACACTTAATGGGTCTGTGCATCAGTTTATGAATGTTAACACACAGTTAAGTCATACATAATTAACATTCCATCAAATTAGCTGTGAACCAGTTTAGGGGACAAAAGCTTCTCAGAGCAGTGTATTTGATCAGCCTCTCTGAAAGCAAAACAGTACCTGATTCTTCTCTTCATGCACTAAGTATGAAGCCTGCTGTGAGGGTGTATACTACATCAGTCAATACATTAATTAATGCAGTAGATAATGATGGATCATGCATCCTCCCTCTCTTCCTTCAGATAAAATTTCAGATGAGGAAAAAGCCAAACAGTTCCTGGAACAGTTTAATAGCACTGCAGAGAAGGTGTGGAATGCCTACACTGAGGCATCCTGGGCCTACAACACAAATATCACTGATACCAATAAGGAAATCATGGTAAGGGCTCATTCATATATCTACAAAGTGAGAGTCTCTTTCACATAATGTAATTGCCTCATCTAGATAGAGTAATACTATCTAAGGCTTTTATAGTACGTACAAAATAAAGTGCAATCTTAGCTAGGGGCTCGTTAAATTTCCATTTTGATTTGAGGGGTTCACTTCTTCAGCTCCAGTCTGTTTAAAAATACAAATGGTGTTTGCTTCACAGCTTCAGAAAAGCCTGGAGATGTCCAACCACACAAATGCGTATGGGGTGGAGGCACGAAAATTTGACCCCACGGACTTCCAGGATGCATCAGTAAAGCGAATACTGAAGAAACTCGGTGACATTGAAAGGGCGGTGCTTCCAGAGGAAGAGCTAAAGGAGGTGGGACAGGGATGTATTTGGATCCATACAGCACATAATATTTAACTAAAAAAAATCATATCTGAGGGAAATTGCAGTGATGTTAGGGCATAACTAATCCCCATCTAGTCCTCATCAAGTCCTAACAGTAGATAAGTATAACCTTATGTGACAAATGATACATAAAAGATTTGTATTTTGCCATTATTTATTCAAACAAAGATAAGCTAAAATGCAGAAGTTTTCCGTGTAAATGTAAGTGCACCTCATCATTCAGTAACATGTAGAATGACTACTTCAGCTTAGCAGCAATAACCTGAAGTAATCATTTTCTGTATGCGTTTATCAGTCTCTCACATTGCATCAGAGGAATTCTGGCCCACTCCTCCTTACAGAACTGCTTCAGCTCTAGGGCTGTCAACATGGGCCAAAAATGATGTTTGAATATTCATTAAAAAAACACATATTTTAATATATATTACAATTTAAAATGTTGAATTATATTACATAGAATTTGACCAACTTTAGGGCTGTGTTAAATGGAAGCAAATCCCAGTGCTCCGACATCTAGTATAAAGTCATCCCAGTAGAGTGGAGGTTATTGTAGCAACAAAAGGTCTACCAACTTCATATTAATGCCCATAATTTTGTATGAGATGTTGGATGTCAGATGTCCGCATACTTTTGGCCATGTAGTGTAATTTAATTGAGTTGGATACAATTTTAATCAAAGTAGGGTACAAGCAGTCTGATGTTACATTCATATGACCTAGTCGGTATAATTGTTAAGGGGCAGAATAATTGTGGCAGCAAATGAGAAGCTCTATAATGAGCGTATGGTGTTTTTTTTTTTTTTTTTTTTAGCACATACTAATGTTAATGACAGAAAACACATTTCCAATGGTGATGTGAGACCAGTCATATTCACACTCCGATTATGAAGCCTGGGGCTTTATTTATGAAAAAAGACACAAACACAAAGTGCACAAACATTGACGCACAAGCAGCTTCATAACTTAGCGTAAAGTGAGTTGTTGTAACGTCAAAATCGAGGAAAGCTGCTTCTGTTTGTTACTTAACACCCAGGCAAGCTGGGTGTTAAGCAAATAGCCTACTATACAGATCAATCTGGTGTGTGCTTATTATAAATGCTTGTGACCAGGTGGCTATTTCTTTTCCATCCACTTGGAGCATCAAGAAGATGATGCTATGTCAATGGAGCAAGCAAATTAGTTGAACACATTTAGTATTAAACACTGAACTAATTTAAGTCAAACATGTTGATGAGTACAATTTATTTATTTAACAGATATTAAACACTATTTAAAATCCCTAAGGTCTCCCCAAAAGGACACTACATGTAGATGGTTTTCAACACCGTCTAGTGTCCCTAATCTCCAAATCTAAAGACCTCAGCATGACCTCTCTGGGTACCAACCCCCTCGTTTTCTTTTTAGATTTCTTTAAAAAAGCATGTTGTTTGTTAAAGAAACTTGGAGGCGGAATAATTGTGTAATACATTTATACAGACGGGGACATCATGTTTCCTGGATCACCTAGCAAACAATTCCTGCTAAAACTGACTCAGAACATTTCAATGACAGACAACTGCTTAAAATGTTGGATGATTGGATTTATTGTGAATAAAATTGCCTTATATCTGAAAATTATTTCTGGAACATGTTTTACAAATTTTTATGTAGCTTACTCAAGAACAGTTTTTTATAATTATTGCCCACGAAGGTTGTCGAATTGCTACATTATTTTATCACTCAGTAGAGAACTGAATTGCGCATGTACAAAGCTGAAATGGTTACTGTGTACAAAAAGGTAGCTACTGCATACAAATCATGTGGTAGCAGTGTACAAAAACTTGAGGACCTTGTTATATTTATGATGTGTGCATTAATACTGAATCTCCCATACCTAAAGAAGGATACAGTAAAATTGTTGCACATTTTAATCTTTTTGCTGTGCATGCGTAAGCTGCTTGTGTGTATCACTTATGTCAACCCCTGTTTATAATACTTTTGTTTAAATAGCATTAAGGCACATATTTAGAGATTTTTTTTTAATCTTGATGGACAATTTACAATAAAGTGCCATAAAAGTAAAAAGTATAATTTCTTGGACCTTTTGGAGAGGGACCTAAGATCAGAATATTTGTAACATTATCCTGCCAAAATTCCAGAACTCCCAAAACACTAGCATGGAAAAAGGAATAAGTAAAACTTAACTGTTTAAGCATTTTATGCCAATGTCAGGTTATTTGACAAAAACACCAAATGGTCAACTTGCAAAGAGGCCAGTGCCACTTCATGATTCACTTATTCACTATATTCCCTGCGGGTGGAAGAGACGTGTTCTAATAGCACCAAGGGTGAAGTGGAAGAGTCTGCCCGCCAAGCAGCATAGCAATGATCTGACCTAACAACTTCAGTTTTCATCAGAGGAGGCACTAAAATGCGAGTTTTATTTTTGGTTTAATACAACCCAGGTTGAAAGATAACTGCAATAAACATGGTGCTTTTTTCTCTTTCACATTAGAATATAAATTTTCACGCTTGAATGTCATTTTAAAAATTTGAATAGTATTTGATATCGAACCATTGTTTGACAGCCCTATTCCACTCAGTGACATTTCCCTTTATGCATTCCTTTATGCACAACCCTCTGAAAGTAATGCCAGATCTCAGTGGGGTTGAGGTCTGGCCATTCAGTCACAGATTTACTCATGTACTCATGATTATTTTCTTGTTGCATGATCCGCTTTTAGCCAAGCTTTAGCTGTCAGACAGACATTTTCCTCTAGAATATGCTGGCACAAATCATCACCCCTTCACCGCCATGCTTGATAGTTGAAATAAGAATTTTGTAATAATAATATTATGTGAAAGAAAGCCATACTTGTTCATTCTTTTCCTAATGGTGGCGTCATGAATTTTTAAAATATTAACTGCTTATGAATGCTCAACATGGTGTCAAACCATTAAATTACTTTGGAGGTAGCATTGACCCCCAACTTGCCAGCAATGCTAAGCCTGGTGTAGTGCACAGCTCAAAATTAATGATTGCAATCCTCAAAGTTCATATAGTTTGAAAATCCTGAGTTTATGCCAAAATGTTAAAACTGACTTTTTGTAGTGTGTCAAATCATATCACGGGTTCGTAGGAAACAGGTAGATCATTTTGTGATAAAGGATTTCCAGTTTCACAAAGAAAGTTCAGAATTTAGCATTATCACTCAGACACCCTTCTATTGTTGTCGCTTGTTACTGTTTTCCAAACCAACTTCAAATTTCACCAGCTGGTGCACTCAATTCTTCTCATGTGTATTCACTGCCTTACTTGAGCACAACGCTTGATTTTTGTCATGTGGTTTTACTATGTGGACAGAGGCCTGTAGATAACAAGATGTTACTTGGTGCTTTGCAATTTCTCAGAGCGTCATGCAGTCTGATCTTGGGGTGAATTTGCAGGGACACCCATTCCTGGGTAGACCTGAATGCTCCAGACCAAATTTTTAAATTACCTATACAGATGGTACTACTTCCTGATGATCAACTAATTTTGTGCACTTGAATAGCAGCACCTGGTTTCAGTTACCTTTGTAAGGTAACTATAAAAGCAGTAAGGGTGCCCTTACTTTTTCACATGTTGCTACCACATGCTAGCTTATTTTTTGTGGAATACATAATGACAAGGTAAAATGTGTTATTAGTCACATGAAGTAAGATGTATATACTTGTTATGCCCCAGCTAGGATGGACCAGGACACAACACAAAAGGTAGAACACTTCCTTCCAATTACCAAAACCAACTCCAGAAAACCAGCATTGCCAATATGAGGGATATTTATTTACAACTCAGAGGAAAACGTAGTCATCAGGGTGAGCCAAGGCCAAAAACAGAAACAAAAGACAAGCCACCAGTGCCAAGATTCTAAATAACCTACCAAAAGAAAAGTTTTAGTGAGAATGTCTGAATGTTGGCTTGGGAATTGCAAAGAAGGGATCCAGTCTCTTTTTCGCAGGTCAGTTTTAAATTCTGAGCTGTCATCAGTGAGCCAATCAGCTGCAGATACCTAGCAGCCCATCCCTCGGGGTCCAACCAATCTGGAAGTGACCTGCCAGTTTGGAGCTCTCTGTCACTGCCACACTTCCCAGACATTCAGAGCAAATAAAGAAACGAAAAGACAGAAGGCAGCAATTATCTATTATGACCACTGTAGTAACACTACTGTTAGGACTAGGAGAGGACTTTGATGTGATTTAGGTATGTCCTAATATGTAAAACAATTAAAATTTAGGGTGTACTTTCTTTTTCACATCACTGTATATGCACCAAGTGGATGCTTGTAGTCTAATTTACCATCAGTTGTCCTTGGAAGTACAGGAATGATTAAGAATATTCCATATGGTTATTCATGAAACATGAAAAATATGAACATATCATATCTACTGTGATATTCAGGCCAGAGTGATGGTTTTAATGCCCTCCCTCATTTTTCCCTCAGTACAACAACCTACTGGCCAACATGGAGACCAAGTACAGTGTGGCTGAAGCATGCAGAGAGGATGGAACGTGCCACCCTCTGGATCCCGGTTGGCTCACATAGACAATGTTAATTTCATACTGCCAAACTGGAGAAACAAATTGTTTAACATTTCTAAATTAGTGCAGTAATGTCAGGCATGGTTTTGGTCTTGATCCCTCTTGTGCTCTTGGACAGGCTTCTGATGATAAGAGTATATACAACAACTAGAATATAAAGGTTATGAATAAACTTTATTGTGGTTGCTTCAGCAGTTGTTTAGCTGTTGCCTGATGAAGAAGTTAGTTTTCCTTAAAGCCTAGACAGCATATTCCCAAATGTTATACATAGATATAGATTGGAAGGGGTATTTTTTAATGGCTAATACAAGTAAAGATAGTCTCGTTGTTTCACCATACATGTAATTGCAATATTGTCATTTGCTGAAAATAACAAGTATCAAAATTGGAGAATTGTTCATAGGAAGGCATATTGCTATTTAACTTTAATTTTAAAATATACAAAAGGTAACCACATGAGGGAGCCAGCTGCCTACAAATAGGCCAAACATGCATTAGAGGACTACACAATGAAATAGCTAAAAATGGTTAAATATGCTGGGAAGAAAGCGTTTTTATCCTGCAAATATCTTTATCGTTGCAACACGTTACAATTAGGGAAGCATTTTGCAGTTAAGGGTGCGGTATTTGATTTTGAAAAGATTAACATAGTGTAGTTACTGTATAGATAACAATGGCACAGCCATCGCTAAATGCAAATTTTTTAATTTTCAATTGAAGACCTGGTTTTATAAATGTATGATGCCTGTTATTGTTAGATTAACACTTTTATTTGGTTGTTATGAATTGAAAGCTCGATGGCTTGCTTCACAGGCGCATAATGGTGTCTTTTCTATTTTCGCTATGTGTCCTATTGGCTGAAATAGAATCACATGTACCATAGGTCAATGTTTGCCATTGTTGCAATTTACTTTTTGTTCCCCATTCATTCTCTGTGAGAATTATTTCTGAAAAAACTTATTAAATATTTGGAATATTTGGTTCAAAAGGTTTTGAACAAGCACACTGCTCTGAACCAAGCTGAATATCATGAAGTTGAAATGGCATGTCTAGCTTAAAAGCTGTAGGAGAAGTAGCGTGCAGAAATTCAGGGAGAAAGAAAATAAAAATAAGAAAAAGAATAAGTTTGCTGAAGCAGCCACACTAATAAGTATGCAAGAGAACAGGCACTGGGTTGCTGAAGCAACTGCACTTACAGCATGTTCCCTCATTTTAATTTCCAGCATCATTCGCTAGGCAATACATCTCTCCTCTTATGAGTTTTACATTAAGCTTTGCACATTTCATTCCACTGAGTCCCATAAGTGTTATGAAAATCTCCACATTTAAGCTCTGTTGTAATTATATATGCATGTAAAATGACAACTGCAGTGAAAACTATTAACCCCATGTTACCCTTTAACCAAGCCCTTATAAGACTTACACCTATACATCAATGTCCTTCTGTTGTTTTGCAGATCTCAATGAGATCATGGCTCGGTCCAGGGACTATGATGAGCTGCTATTTGCCTGGGAGGGCTGGCGCAATGCATCTGGCAGGATTCTCCGAGATGATTACAAGAAATATGTGCAGCTTGCCAACAAGGCTGCCCGGCTTAATGGTAAAAAAGCTTACAAATAAGCCCTGGAGTAAATTTCAAATGAAAGGCCTGCAGAAATCACAAATACCTTGATTGAAGTTTTGCATTCTATATAATTTCCATTGTGAAGTCCATCAACTTTATTTGGCTACACCAACCTGCTGCACTGACCAGTATTTTGTAGCAATTTCTATACATTTGAGTTCTTCCCAATTCAAATATATGTATATATTTGTAGCCAAATAAAACGTCTACAAAATTCTGGAGGTTTTTCAAATTACCTCAGCTAAACCCGCCATTTCAGCACGGGTGTTGGGGAGCCTTGAGCAATAGCCTGCAGTGGTTGACAAGAGGCACAAGGAGACGCAGTGTCCATGTAAGCAGCTTTTGTAAAGGCTGTAAAGGCTGTTTACATTCTCATTTTAGTCAAAAATGATTTCATGACTGTTAATGGAGCTAAGAACTAAGAACAGCAAGCAACCGAAATACAATAAGGACAACTAATTAGAAAGAGTCTACATACATCATGGTTGCAGATGTCACAAATAGCCATTTAAAAACTCTGTTAAAGATTCCCTTTAGAATTTTACTTTGGATGTTGTAGCCTACAGTATAGGCCTATATTTGCACATTGCAGGTACAAGTGAGAATTGCTGAGAAACATTTATGACTTCTGACATCCTAAAATTTCAACAGTTTAATGAATATAACCTACCTGTAGGATTATTGCTTGTGATAAATTTGGCAGAGAATGATTGCATGTTTATGGCAACTGCTGAAATTTTACACAAATGAAGTCAAGGAGAATTTGACCATTGAATTCCATACAGTAACCTGCAGTTGAGGCATACACCTAGGCTAAAGATATTCAAACTCAGTTTTTCAGAACTCCGCACATTTCATGTTACCATCATTTATTTTTTTTTTTTTTTTGGCAAGTCAATTAGGGCATCTACTTTGTAGACATCAGAGGTCATTTTAAAACAATCTATTAGATAGAGACAGATTTATTTATTCAGATTTAATTCACTATATCAGATTTTCAGTGGGTCAAAAGTTTACATACACTTTGTTTGTATTTGGTGGTAATGGCTTAGCTTGAATCAAACGCTAAGGGTAGCCTTCCACAAGCTTATCACGATACTATGCCCGAATTTCTGCCCATTCCTCCTGATAGAACTGGTGTAACTCAGTCAGGTTTGTGGGCCTCCTTGCTGGGACGTGTATTTGCAGATGAGACTGCAGGGAGGGGGTGCTTGTTAAATGAACGACCAGAGCGACAATGGTGGCACTGCAAAACTCCGTATTCGGCATAGTTGTCGTGTATCCTCTAATAATGAAACTAAAACAAAGCGTTTCTGTTTTCAGCTCATACTTTGTTTACAGGAGCAATGAATGTCTGAGTTGAACAATCTAGGCATGCCAGCATGCCGACCACTAGGGGGTGTGCGCTAAGTGGTTAAGCCATTTTGTTACAACTTTGGAGGTATGCTTAGGATCAGTGTCCTGCTGGAATACCCAAGCGGCCAAAACCAGACTTCGTTTTTGAAGCTCATTTCCTGGTCTTGTTGTTCCTGGTTGCTCACTAGCGCCACTACGGTTGGCTCTAGTATAGGTGTTTTCATATCCAGTTTCCATATAAGTCTACGGTACAAATGCGGTCAAAATACAAAGTCAATAATTTTTTCTCATGAGAACAAATATGTGTATTTTATTCGTCTTATGACTGTCCATGGGTCGATTTCATGATTTATTGTGTCATTTGGGCACTGTTATAATATTTGTTGTGGACCAATGAGGTACAGTTTGCGTCACTTCCTGATTACTGCGGAGGACTAAGCTACAGTAAGGGCTACAGTCTATGGTCACTGGGGTGGGAGGTGGCACCTCTTGGCCTTGACATTGCGGCTCCGACCACGGTCCACCTGTGCGAAGTCAGAAAATGCAGGCATCCCATTTCGTAGTGATTTCATTATGGCGTGTGCTATTTACAGCTGCACTAGACGACCATAAAATAATCCCCTGAAGTTTTTCGGTAGCTGAGTCATTTTTACTATTTCCTTTAGCCTACTTAACCAAATAATTAGTTGGCAGAAAGCGTAATCAGCTTGCTATATTTGGTAGTCCAGTAGCCTATGCTAAAACAGTTTGCAACTTCGGCTACCAAGCCATTTGACTAGCTAGCTAACCCTAAGCTGCAAATATTCAATCTGTCAAGGCTTGTCAGTCGTGTACATTCCGTAAATGTCTACCTGGGCCATGCTTCATGCATGTGACAAAGCTACTATAATCCTGATTTTGGGATAAACACTGCTAAATTTTCAGTTTCACGAAGGGAATTAAGAGTCTTAAGGTTTATTTGCTGGATAATATACAACACACGATTCAAATCACACACAGAATTTAACGAAATTAACCATCTTTGTAAGACTGGCATTTAGAAAGGAACATGTTCTTAGCATTTAGGAGACTGACAAGAGTATTTAAGACAGTGGTTCTCAGAATCGGTCCTGGGGGCTCCTTGCGTATATTGGCTTTTCTCCGTTGGTTTTGATGATCTACAAGAAAAAAAAAAAAAAAAGCCTAATAATAATTAGAAATTCAATGTACATTATTTTTGTCTTCATGCACCAGGTGGAAAACTTGCTGTACAAAGTGACAATTGATGACAATTGTCATGTTGCTTGTGTCTTTTAAGACCATCATTCATGTTGGCAATCTGATCAGATGAATCGGCCAATTTCTGAAATTCTGACGTTTAGACCACACAGACCATCGATGTTCAAATTAATTTTGCAGGTCCTTTTTGAGTGACAGGATTCAGTTGGCCATAGGACAGCAAGATGGAAGGATTCTCTAGTTGCCCAGACTTGTTGGAGCTCTGGTAACCTAGCTTGTGGAAACAACATAGTAGAAACATCTGCTTGCATTTTCAGAATATATCACGTTTTTTTTATTTTATTATTTTTTTTACAAAAGCAGGTAACATTTTTCTGAGTAAACGAGCAACTAACAGCAAACAAACATCAGCAATGGAAGCTTGTACATTTTACAGTATATGCTTGCTAGTTTTACATCCTTGAGTGGCATTTTGAGAAACTGTGACTACATGATGGGCCTGAGTGGTTAGGTAATTTTGTGACTCACCATGCACCTAAGTGGGAGGAGAGCCAGTGCTGGGGGTGTGTCAGTGAATATCACATGACATGCAATTTTGGCAGCTCATTGGAATTTTCGGGACATTTTGGTCTGTCATTTGCACCATTCGCCACCCACCTGCCCAGAACACGTCTATGGCTTATGGCACAGGACATTGTCTGGCAGATTCGGGGGTTTACCATGTAATGTGCGCATATTTCACAGTCTATTTAAAAGGGAATCAACAGTTCTCATGGATCTTATGTTGCCAAATTTGACTTCAATATAAATCCCAGGAGTAGGAAAAATGCATTTATTGTTCATTATCTGGTAGGCACGGTGGTTCTCCATGTGGGTTTCCTCCCACAGTCCAAAAACATGCAGGGAGGCAGGCTAATTGGAGATGCTAAATTTCCCACAAGTATGAGTGTTTGGGTGAATGGGGAGTGAATGGTGTGCATGCTGTACAATAGATTGGCGGCCTGCCCAGGGTGTATTCCTGCCTCTCGCCCAATGCATGCTGGGATAGGCTCCAGCACCCCTTGTGATAGATAATGGATAGATGTTCGTTGTCTTTTTTCTTTTTTATATTTTTAATTCCTGTACTTATTTCAATTTTTAATTGCTTATGGCTGTTCTTATACTGAACTGTAGTCCTGTATTTCATTCTTTTTCTTAAACCCTTCTGTAATGAGAAGAATGACAATAAATGGAACTTGAACAATCTTTTAATTCTAATATCAACAAAGCAAAAACAAAAATGTAGAAATGATTAGCATGAACTCATTACAAATCCCAATATGTATTCGTTTATCTAGTATCTTACTGGTGGAAATTTTAAAAACTGCTTGAACATGTATTGCCTTGTCCAGTATTTTTTTTAACAGAAAATAACAATTTTTTGGCATGATTATTTCAAATGACTGATGTCACAGAACGTCATTTTTTGTACTTGGAGTACATCTACACTGTTGAGCAGTCAAACAAACTGACAAGGATGGGAATTTTGATTGTCACACTTTGTTTCTCCCAGCGTTTGGGAATGCCAGTCAACCACTCTTACGCTCTTGTCTATAAAATGACAAATATAATCCGTGACATCTGAAAAAATCCATGAAAAACTATAGGTGGAGGGCCCCCCCTGTAATCCTGCAATTCAGTAGACATTTTATAAGGCTACAACTGTATACATGCACAATTAACACACTTTGTAACACATTAGTGTCTCCAACTGGTCATAAACTTCTCTACGTGTCATTTTCTCTTGCAGGCCATGCTGACAATGGAGCCTTTTGGCGCTCTCTGTATGAGACTCCCACATTTGAACAAGATCTGGAAAAACTCTGGAAGGAGCTTGAGCCCCTCTACCTTGATTTGCATGCTTATGTTCGTAGAGCTCTCTACAAGAAATATGGACCCAGCCGTATCAACCTGAAGGGGCCAATCCCTGCTCACCTTTTGGGTGAGGGCAGTCAATTTAGATATAAATGCATTTAAATGGACAGACACGACTTATGCCTAGATACTCAACATACCCATTGATATTCTATAATTACTTGTAAATGTCCTTTGGGATGCAACATGTAACATTTTATCATCAGTCAGCATGACAAATTAAAGTTGAATAACACTTGTGATTGAATTTACTTCTGGGAAAAAGGAAAGTGCCTGTCAAAGCACAGACTACATACCAGCAAATCGCCTGCTTGGCAATGTCAGGTTAAAGCAATGCCAATGTTACTTTGTGGTTATTTTCCTTACAGGTAACATGTGGGCCCAGACCTGGTCAGGTATAATGGACCTTGTTGTCCCATTCCCTGATGCCACACAGGTAGATGCCACTCCAGCCATGATAGCCAAGGTAACACCCCATTAGTTCTATGATGCTGTGTGGGTGATATGACTGTAATTATGACCTTGAGGTCACAGGAATGTGTATTATCTCTTTAGGGATGGGATGCCACAAAAATGTTTCAGACATCAGATGACTTCTTCACTTCCTTGGGTCTATTACCCATGCCCCCTGAATTTTGGAGCAAGTCTATGCTGGAGAAGCCAAATGATGGGCGCAAGGTGGTATGCCACGCCTCAGCCTGGGACTTCTACAATCGCAAGGACTTCAGGTACAGGAGTCCACCCTGCCCGCAACATTATTGTGTTCTGGTAACTCCTTGTTCTACAAACAGAACATTTCTACAGAAACCATATGGCCTTATACCATTCTCTTGTTAAACTGCAAGAAGTAAGTACTTGTTGGCTCTGACGAACTTGGATAGGAGGCCTCCAGGGAAAACTAAGCACCAGATTTTGAAGGATAATGACTGTTTTTCTGGTATGAAAGTTGTTGCTACAAGGTCGCGATATCTAAGTTTGATTTACTAAATTGTAAAATTTCTATTAGGATGTAAATTGCAATGATTATGTCACTCTGCAACTTTCCTTTTGACGCACAATAAAATTTGTGCATATGTATACCGGAAGTGCACAAAATGAATGCGCTAAAACAGTGCAGATTGTGTAAATTAGACTCATTAAGTATTCCACGGAATTTAAAAAAGCATGCATTAATTGCAACTCTCCTCTTTACGTGAAAATTTTTTGAACGCCTGAAAGCAGGCAGCTATTTGTCTGCCCTGATGTAGCAATAGCTCAGACTCTAAAAGGTGTGATACAGTAAGGGGATCTCTCTCCCAAACATGGCAGCAATCATCAGAGCCAGGAGAAGACCCAGAGGACAAAAGTAAAACAGAAGACAAGAGAGGGTCTTTTGTCCAACAATTACTCTTTCAGTTAACAGAAGCAATACAGGTTAAACAGCCACTCAATAATCATGCTGCTGGAGGATATAAAAGAACAACTTGAGTCATGTACCCAATGGTATAATTCTCTGCCGGCTATAGTGAAGTTGAAGTTGCTCTCAACTTTGCATTCCCTTGCAACCAAACTCTGAGTGGAAAAAACAAATTCTGTGTTCTAGCTTTATTAGTTGATGATATGTAACAACAGCACCAAATACATCTCTCCACCATTGTTGTGTAGTTTGTCTATTTAAGAACTACTCCCCGCCCAGTCTGAAATGCAAATAGCGTAACACATTGGGCAATAGCATCTATCTGGGAGTTCATAAAAATATTCTTTCACCCCCGAAAATTTATATTCCTTCATAGTAACAAGATAAATCTAACAATAGCCAAAACGTATGCCAATACAGCGGCAAAAATCGCTGCCCACTGAATAGTGAAATAACGAGTAATTTTAGTGTAATTATACCACATTATTCTACTATCAATATACAATCTTAATAAGAGCGTAACTTCTGGGGCTATTACAAAACAGGCCAAATAACCCCCCCAATAATATAGCATGATAATGAGAAAAATAATTATATAATATAATAAAGATGGGGATTTCATGATGTGATTGAGATATAGTCTACCGATCAGTAAGGCTATATGCATTCATCATAGAAATTTTAGATGGTAACCTGTCAACCTTAAAATAGCCTATACTGTGTTATTTGTATAGGCCTACGTATTTTAACAGTAGCCTATTTCCAAATGCTGGGAGAAACAAGTGTGACAATGTAGGCCTATATTGATTCTAGAATGCTCTGAGATCAAGATTCTTGTCCTTGTCAATTGCAAACAGATATTTGACTGCCACTGTCAGCAGTGTTGCCTAGTACAGTGATTCTCAACCTTGGTCCTGAGGGCCCACTGTGTATGCTGGTTTTCGTTCCAGCCACAATTGCAATCCCGGAATTGTAACAAGCTATTATTTTTCCTCAATTAGGTGCTTCTCATGTCAGAGGGATTATTTGCCCACTTAAGCCACCTTGGTCAGAAATAGCTGTGCAAGCCATAAAGAATAGAAGTCCCATATTCACATTGTGCTGTATTGTAGACGATAACGTAAAGAGGTTAAAAAAACTTTTAAACTAATCAAAATAAAGACTGAGGCAAATCAACAGGTTCCTAATTGGGTAAAGTGAGGACATCTGGCCACTAAATCTAATCATTTGATAGAACGAAGAATTCAAAAACAAAGAAAATGATAACGAGTCAAACCTGTATTGTGCTAATTTAAGTTTAAGTTTAAGGGAAATATTATGCACTTAAAGTAATAATCTCGAAGATTTTCATTAAAATAAATGTCTTTTAAGTCACTATCTATCGCTGCATTGGGTAACACAATGGTGATTAAGCCTATTTTTATATTAATTTATACTATTATTATTATTATCATAATTCATGATAAAAAAACTTGGTGTCTGTGGCGACATTCCCGGGAAAAAATCACAAGGGGCGCACAGTTGGTGACGCGTTTTTCATCACCCATCAGTGGTTGGTCCGCCAGAGAGGGTAGGCGGAACTAACGCAACAGGCTCGCTCTTCAACTCACTTGTGTGTGAGCGGCGTACTGTTTTTTTCCGGTGTCTACATGCGTTACAATAACAGAGAAAGGGGGGGTTGGGGGAGTTATGGAACCCTAAAAAGGTTTTGTGTAACATGAGAGATCATATTATTTGTTGATGTAGATTTCGTATTACATTTAATGACAATGTAACTTTACTAAATTACATAGCTATTTGCACAGCTAACGCTAGCTACCGGACCATGTCAAGAAAGACAACATTAGTTTAGACTTTGCGCACAGTATCCATCTCTCATATCAGGTAACGTTGCGTTAGCTAGCTAGCTAATGTAATTAACACAATCTAATGTCGGCTAACAATTAGAAAAAAACGCTAGCTAACGCTACCGACCAGTACCGACCTCGCAAACCGTCTCTCGAATGCAATGCTACCTTGTTGCAACGTTGCAGTGTAGCTAACTAAAGGCCAGTTCAGATCAATGATTCGCAACGAGACTGGGTGCAACTTGCAAAATTCCAAGACGTCTCATTGTAAATGTTCTAAAACTGCACTTGGCGATTTGACAAGGACGGTCTTTTAAAACCTCAGGGCAGGCAACGGCTCTGCAACTAACCAGTTCACACCGCTGCAATTTTCTCTGCAACATTCTAAAACCGTTTTGCCTCGTTGCGAATCATTGATCTGAACTGGCCTTAACGTTACCGTTATTTACATTGCCATCGAGTTCATCAATATGGCCTATCGCGTCTGTACTTCCCGCTCCCATCTGCTGTCTGTCCTGGCCCCTCGCTGGTGGAATGACCTCCCCGTGGCGGTCAGAACAGCAAAGAATCTTACCACCTTCCAGCGCAGACTGAAGACTCATCTCTTCAGGCTGCACCTCTCCCCACCCCTCCCTAGCCTATAGTTTAGCTCACTGTACCTAGTTAGGATAATATGATTACGTTAGTGTATTTGGCAGGATTGTTGTTTTTGTCTGATTAGGCAAAAGTGCTAGTTTGTACTTGGTAGGATTCTTGTTTGCTGAACAGTTTACTCTACAGGGTTGGAGTCCTGATCGATGTGGTCACTTCTGGCACTACGATCCTTACTTCACTCTAGTGTTTCTTTTGCACCTCTACATCGTGAACCAATGCACTTGTTGTACGTCGCTCTGGATAAGAGCGTCTGCTAAATGCCTGTAATGTAATGTAATGTAATATATTATAATGGTCAAAATAAAGCCAGGGTATGTGGGCAGTCTGATTTCTGAAGACGTCATGCAGGAGAAAACTAAATAAAAAAATACGGCAGTATGGATTAGCATTGTTATTATTTTATTACGCTTCCTCATATGTTCCTTCAGCCTTGATGCCCTTTTTGATGAAATCGCCTTTGTTTTTGTTCTATTCTTCTTGTTCTGATTGCTAATTTAACACCCAGCTCAGCTTTATTCTCGAACGGTTTAGCTAGCAAAACCAGAAACACCAGGGGTAACATTTTGCAAGGAAGTTGTTTCAGAAATACCACACAATAATCATTCACGAAAAAGACTGCTTATTGTGCACAAGATACATAATTGCACGGGAGAAATTTTACACAACATCGTCACCGAATTTTATACGGCTTGGCTGAATACTTGATACTGATTGGTCCAAGGACACCTCTGCCTTTTAACAGTTCCAAAATCAATGCGCTACAAAATCCAACATTCTAAAGCAGTTAGAATAGCATTTCTATTTTTATTTTGAATTGTTGTTACATCCCCTCCCTTGTCCAATTTCACAACTGATGGCATCGTAGAATAACGGTTCTCGTTACTGTAGCTACTTTGTTTGGGTTGCCAACCATCCTGCAAAATACTAAATTGTCCCTAGATAGCTAGCTATCTAACTAGTGGTTTGTCCAAACGATGTATCGTTTGCAAGCTTGTTCATTGTAATATCCATATCTATCTGTTTTTGGGTGTTTTGTTTGGTAGCACAAACAAAGCCTTTGCAGGCTAAGTTAACAGTTAGCTATCTACTGTAGCTAGTTGTATATCCAAACAATATATCACTTGCAAGCATGTTCGTCAATATATTCTTATATTACATTACATTACAGGCATTTAGCAGACGCTCTTATCCAGAGCGACTTACACAACTTTTTACATAGCTTTTTACATTGTATCCATTTATACAGCTGGATATATACTGAAGCAATGCAGGTTAAGTACCTTGCTCAAGGGTACAACGGCAGGGTCCTTACCCGGGAATCGAACCTGCGACCTTTCGGTTACAAGCCCAGTTCCTTACCCACTGTGCTACACTCCGTCCTATATATACATCAAAATTACCTATATATCTATCTAGCTATCTATCTATAGGTAAGGCCCCAACAAAAAAATGGAATTTATTTAAAAAAATTAAAAAAATAAAATAAAAAAAACCATACATTTCATGGCAATGATTTAAATCATATAGATACTTATATAGAAAATACCATACCATTCCAAATAATGCTAATATCACTGTGTGGCAGAGCTTGGTTTGTGAAAGAGGTTCAGGGCAATTGGAGGACCATGCCTACTGGTTAAGTAGGCACATGCATCGGGAGTGCATCACTGATCAGTCCAGTTATTTAAAATGTGCTGTATTATCAGCAGGGATCTGTGACCGTGGGATTCACAACCCGAGAAAGAGGAAGTGACCAGCAAAGCTGGAAGGCTGTTATATAATTTTGTTTATTTTTGTCTTTGTTATTTTAGTTTGTGGTGTTGGTTTATTATTTTTACCTGGATCCCGTGAGGGTGAAAGGCGAAGCTGTCTTCTTTATTTTATTTTTTATTTTTTGTAATAAACGCACTCTCGGTGTAAGCTCCCGGTCTTGGCGCCAAACTGTGGAAAGAAACACACCTTTAGCACCTGGGCTGATTGGTTAACGCAACCCAGGTATGTATGCCTGACTGAGACCAAATGCGACACGCTGCAACTAATCTCAGTGGTTAAATGTCAAATGTCATGATAACAATTAGTGCATATGTAGTGTCTGGAACACCCCATTAAAAAGATTTGCACATTTGCACAAAGGTCTGCGTCTACCAAGCCATCTGCATCACCACCCTCCTTTACAGCTGTGAAGCTTGGGTAACTTACAGCCGCCACATCAAGTCCCTGGAGCACTTCCACATACGCTGCCTTCAGCGCATCCTGGGAATTACCTGGCGTGATCGTGTGCCTCACACTGAAATACTCACAAAGACCAACTGCAGAAGTATTGAGGCTATGATCTCCCAGCACCAGCTACGATGGCTGGGGCATGTGGTAAGGATTCCCCCAAATCGGCTGACTCGCAGAGTGCTATATGGCCAGCTACACCATGGACGACGCTCAGCAGGAGGGCAGAGGAAGCGCTACAAGAACCAGCTGAAGACTGCATGAAGGACGTGCAAAATCAGACCCGAGGGCCTGGAGGATGTTGCTGCTGACCGTAACAACTGGCGGCAGCTATGTCTGGGTGGGATCTGCATGCTGGAGGAGGAAAGGACAGCCAGGAGACAGCAAAAGAGACTCAGGAGGAACACACCCATGGTTGCTGCTACCACTACCACCACATATATATGTCCTACCTGCAATAGGACTTGTGGGTCCAGGATAGGACTATTCAGCCATCAAAGAGTTCATCGATAAAAGACAGAAGTGGGCGTCATCATCGGATTCGATGGACAACCAAGAGATTAAAAAGATTCTATTTAAAAACACGACTCATTCGTAATTATAGCTACTAGTACTCTACGTCATAAACGTACATTTGAACAACAGTTTTCCTATGCAATTTCACGTGTTCCTTGAACAACTATATAAAAATAATACCGTCTGTTTTACAGTCCAGTTCCTCCTTAGGAGCAATTTACAAACAACGGAAGGCACCACAAGCATCTGTACAAACAACTGCATTGTATGCAAATATAAAAATCTTGGTACCATACAGATACTGCATCATTCAGGAAGGAGGCACAAATGAACTCCCAGGGCTGAACGAACTTTGGTCCGAAAGGTCAAACTGAACCCCAAGACAACAACAACGGAACTGGTGAAGGAGTTGGAGGCATCAGGTACCAAAGTATCTACATCCACTATTAAGAGAATCCTACATCGCCATGGCCTGAAAGGCTGTCATGCAAGGAAGAAGCCCCTACTCCAAGACCAGCATGGAAAAGCCAGAATGAAGTTTGCAGGTGATCACCAGGACGAAGACCTAGCCTTTTAGAGGAGTGTTCTCTGGTCAGATGAAACAAAAATTTAACTGTTTGGCTATAATGATCAGTGCTATGTACGGAGGAAAAAGGATGAGGCTTTTAACCCGAAGAACATCATCCCAACTGTGAAGCATGGGGGTGGTAGCATCATGTTGTGGGGGTGTTTTGCTGGAAAAGGAACTGGTGCACTTCAGAAAATAGATGGCATCATGAGGAAGGAGGATTATCTAGAAATACTGAAGCAACACCTCAAGACATCGGCTAGAAAGTTAAAACTTGTTTTCCAGCAGGAAAATGATCCTAAGCATACCTTCAAAGTTGTAACAAAATGGCTTAAAGACAACAAAGTGAAAGTATTGCAGTGGCCATCACAAAGCCCTGACCTGAATCCCATAGAAGATTTGTGGACTGAACTAAAAAAGCATGTCCAAGCAAGGAGGCCCAAAAACCAGACTGAGTTACACCAGTTCTGTCAGGAGGAATAGGCAAAAATTGTATTGTAAAAGTATTGTGAGAGGCTTGTGGAAGGCTACCCCAAGCATTTGATTCAAGTTAAGCAGGCAATGCCACCAAATACTAACAAAGTGTATGTAAACTTTTGATCCACTGAAAATCTGATATAGTACATAAGAGCTGAAATAAATCTGTCTTAGCTATTATTTTGAAATGATCTCTTATGGAAATAAAGTAGATACCCTAATTGCAGTAGTGTATATATAAGTATATTTTTAAAAATGAAAATCTAGTTCCAACATCATTTTCCTACACATTGATTCACTGGGGTCTCCAACCTGCAATATTCCCTTTAATAATGACGTTCTTGGAGACTCAATGGGGGGAACATTGCCCAACATGGCAACCCTGGTCTCTACTGGAGCGCTGATTGGATAGTTGAAAATGCCTTAAACGATTGGCTCTCCATACCGGAAGTGTAAAAACAGCGCCAAAAGTCTGTCTGTAGCTTTCTTCTTGTAAACTTGGCCTTGCATGTAGAGGGAGTGTCGCACGTAAAAAACTGTTTTGCATTCGTACTTTTTCTGTTCACAGATGTTAATAAACCACTTCAGATCACAAAACACATGTAGATTTTAATTTACAGACGTGACCCTCCCCCCTCACGACAATCTATATCCACAAACACAACGTTTTTTTACAGGTTCAACTTGCAGAATACAAAGACGAATACTTTGTTTCAGTTTCAACTCGCAGTGTACAAACACAAACCATAAATTGCAAGCACAAGTCATTGCTTACAAATACAAAATACTTTGGCATTAATTTGAGCCCATATGGACCATGATGTTGGTCAGGTGTCCACATACCTGTGGTCTTGTTGTGTATCTTCTTCTACTAAGTGTAGATTGCAGTGCATGAGACATCATTTGAATGGTCAGGACCTGTACTTTCACAACCTATAAAAAACATAAAAATGATCCTGTGATATTTGTGGACCAATTTACCAGCCCTTGTCAGAAATTGTTGAATTTTGACAAAAATGAGAAAAATCTACATCTGACTGACTAATCATCCCCTACACCCCTTACACCCACTTAAGTTGTAACTGCAAAAGATAATTCAGTTGAGGTAAAATTATACTATTTCCTTATTGTAAAATAAAATTCACGCTCTCTGGTTCAGAGATTTGTAATCCACCTTAATCCCTACAGGATCAAGCAGTGCACAGTTGTGACCATGGATGACCTCATCACTGTCCACCATGAGATGGGCCACGTGCAGTACTTCTTACAGTACAAGGACCAGCACATCTCCTTCCGGGATGGTGCCAACCCAGGTTTCCATGAGGCCATCGGTGATGTGCTGGCTCTATCTGTTTCTACTCCCAAGCATCTCAACAGCATTGGCTTGCTGGACAAAGTGGAGAGCAACAGTGGTGAGCTATCTTTAATTTCCATTGGACTCTTATAACAAATAGGAGGCAAATGGGCTCTCTGAATATTCTGCTCAGGAATGTCTATCAATAATGTAAAGAGTGTTGAATATAAAACACTGCACCAAACCTTGAACTTTTTTCTGAGATTAACATTGAATCTGACATTCTTTCAACAATTTAAGACATGTTTCCATCTTAAGCCGCTCTTCCATCTCAGGGACCTTTTTCCAGAACTCAGGAACTATTTGTGGAACTTAAAAACTAAGTTGTGGAACTTTTCCCAATGGAGAAACCAGGACCAAATCGACTTTTGCCAAGCAAAGCAACCACGATTCTTAAATACCTGTTAACTACAAATTAGTTTACAAATTTGAAATAAATGAATTTTTGACTTATGAAGGGAAACTACAAATATGGATGACTTGATCACCTGTCAGCAAGGTGAAGATGAATTGAAATATATTTAATTTTCCAAACCTTGCGGTTTTAACCATTAACACCCTCGTTTGATGTCTGGCACTCTGAACACCGAACACAAATGCATCAACAGTTAAAACACCTTGTGGCAAGTGAGTGCCACCCCTCCTGGTTAAAAACACACTCGTTATTAGCACTGCCGTGCTATTTTATTCAAACTCTCGTCTTTTCCAGACAATTCTTAAACTCAACAAGGTTTCGTAGCCGTCTTGTCACCGGCGCTCGTCCTCCTCTCCGGCTTCCGGTCTCACTTTTAAAAACCCCAGGCTCACTGTTGAAAGCAATTAAACAATTGACAATTATCGGCGCTGATTACCTCCAGCTGACAGTTGTGACGAAGGATCCGAGAGCCGCTCCTCTCACACTCTCTCTCTCTGCAGCCGACGCTCAAACCACGCCCACTCCACCACACACCTCATTTATCTAACATGTAAAATATATTTATTTGATTTAATTTGGTAATTTTTATCAAAGATATAAATTAAATTACCAAATTTGTTGAACGACAGGGCAAACTTTTGGATCAACCTTTATCAAAATGTAAAACTCACAACCAGTTGTATTTATTAAGTTACAACAAATATTCACGTCTAATCTAAAGATGAGGGTCAACCAGCTTAAAACAATTAACAAAGGTTACAGACATGACAGTCACACAAGAAATGAATGAAAGGAGATTCCAAACCACAGCTTATTTGTCCCAAAAAATCCAAAAGACAGCAGAATATTCCCAAAGAACCAGAGATGAAATGTAGAATGCCAGACCTAGATGCAGGATGCCCACTTTCGACTAACTGTTACAAACTTCTTAGGTTGCCCAGAACTGACTTAACTAAAAAAAAGCCACATAATTTATCTAGTGCAAAAGAAGAGAGGGAGGAGGGGAACGGACACCCCCTCTGACACACACATACACTCACACACGCTCATACACACAGACCCACACTCACACACAGAAACACACATTCACACCTCCACACCTCCAATGGAAACCCCCTAGTTCCTGCTTATCTTATCTCTAGGCTATGCTGGCTATATCCTGGGAGAGGAGAATAACATACTGGTAACTGTCCTTGTGTTAGTACAGGATATTGGTTTGTTTTTTTTCATTGAAACTGATGCTTTTTTGACGGACCTGACTGTGTAGGCGATTCAGTTTTTGTTCTAATACTTTCCCCTGCTGTGGAAAAAGAGAACTACAATTTCAGGTTGCAAATGTCAGCTAAGGATTGCTCCAACATATGCCATCTGCTGTTTGTCCATAGCCAAAGCAGTCCATAGTTAGACAAAGCAGTATATTTTGAGCAAGACATTTTTATAGAACAGATGGTACTGTTATGGTGAATGCATATGCCTTGTTCACAGAGAGTGACATTAACTACCTGATCAGCGTCGCCTTGGACAAGATTGCGTTCCTTCCTTTTGGTTACTTGATGGACCAGTGGAGGTGGAAGGTGTTTGATGGGCGAATCTCTGAAAATGAATACAACAAAGAGTGGTGGAATCTCAGGTGAATCTTCACCATATATGTCACTCTGCCTCCTTTCTTATCCCCTATCCCTTTGTAACATAAACCTAACCTTGAACTTGCTACTTCTTTTAGACTGAAGTACCAAGGATTGTGCCCACCAGTGGCCCGCAGTGAGAAAGACTTTGACCCTGGTGCCAAGTTCCATATACCTGCCAATGTCCCTTATGTCAGGTAGAGTAAAAAACCTTTCATAAAGCACTCTTGTAGCAGTGGTTGAACACAATAGGACAAAACATGTTTCTATATAAACTAGCATTGTCAAAAATATTGATTGTTCGCTGTGCCAGCGACGTATGGACGGAGAAACACTAGCACACACAACTGCCCACATGGCAGTTCCTCCTGAGTGCCCTGCCTCTCTCTAGCCCAGCTCAATCTTTCACTCACTGTGCTTTTCTTGACTGTACTCCACCCAAATATACACTATATTACAAAAGGTATATGGACACCCCTTGGTCTGGGGCTGTTTGGGCTAGGCTCCTTAGTTCCAATGAAGGAAAATGTTAATGCAATGACATTCTAGACAATTATGTGCTTCCAATTTGTGACAACAGTTTGGTAGGCCCATTCCTGTTTCAGCATGACAGTGCCCCCTGGGAGGGGTGGGGGTGTGAGGTCCCTATAGAAATGGTTTTGTCAAGATTGGTGTGGAAGAGCTTGACAGAGCCCTGACCTCAATCCCATCCAACACCTTTGGGATCAGTTGGAAAGCCACTGCAAGCCAGGCCTAATCGCACAATCAGTGTCCAACCTCACAAATGCTCTTCTGGCTGAATGGATGCAAATCCCCGTAGCAATGCTCCAATTTCTACTATAAAGCATTCCCAGAAGAGTGGAGGTTGTTATAGCAGCAAAGGGTGGACTAACTCCATATTAACGCCAATCATTTTGGATGAGATGTTGGATGTCAGGTCTCCACATACTTCTGGCCATGTAGTGTATTTTGCGGTACTTAAGTTATAATGACAAGTGCACTGTTTGACCTAGAGACTTGAAAACAATCTCAGTAGATATCCCTCCTCGCAAAAAACAAATGTGCCTCAAGCAGCCATAAGACCACTGCTGTGGATAGACACAGGGTTGGCAGATGGAAAGAGCAGCATAACAACAGATGTAGAAAACCTGTGATGCTTTATTTTGCAAAGTGCCAAACATTTGGTGAAATCATTTAATTTCGGAAATTCAAACTGAGAAAAATAAAACATGGAAAATCTCAGTAAAAATGAATCAAACCAAAAACTGTACAAAACAGACAAAAAAGCTAGCTAGGCAATACCATCTAGGCAGGCTACGTCATTGCCTGACCCTGCCACCAGACTACCACCCACACACATGCACCTTAGGATCAAAAGAAAACTCAATCAGCCTAACTGCAGCTGTTATATTACCCTGACTCCTCCCCCTTGGGATGATCTCAAATTTCTCCAGGATTATAAACAACCAAAATACACAGAAACCAAAATGCTTAATGCACTTCCACGTCACTCTGAAATAGCTACCCTTTAAAAAAGGCTATAAAAGGTCCATCTATGTATGCAAAATACCACCACATTAACTGAGACAGTGGTCCCGCCCTTTCCTACTGGCAGGAAATACCTCTAGAAATATGCTAATGGTATCGTCACTTCTGTTTGAGTGAAATTAATAACATGAAAGGAAACTGGCATGTAAGTTTGCTCTTGCAGCTGTAAATTAAATAAAATGTTTATTTAATCACTCACCATTGCCTAAAGGAAGTAGTGGGAAACAGGTAAACAGCCTACTGCACATGTTGAGGGCAAAAGCGCTTGCTGCCCATGAATTCAATATAGAAGACCATATATTTATTGTATACTTCATTATATGTCACAGTTTGTGACATATAATGAAGTATGGTTGTTATGGTCCAGAAGTTTTGGGAAAATACGATTAAAATGTAAATATTTTATTACATATTACATATTTTCACAATCTGCTTTTCATATGAAACAATCTTTAATCGAGTTTCAAAATACAACCAGGGAAGTTTTATTTTGCTTTCAAAAGTTTGATATTCTCAGTTCAATTTAATGGTAGCTCCAGTGTTTTTCCTTGAACATGCACAGTACAGGCTTACTTCCAGGGCTTCCCCAGCTTAGGTTAGCTCAAGGCATGCTTTCCTGTCTATTAAATATGCATGTCTATGAGTAAACATGGCTGTGCTGATGAGAAATCATGTTTTTGTGAGTTTCCGACAGGAAGAAAAGGGCTAAGATAAAAACCACCCTAACTACCGCCTACTATAATCTAGCAACCACCTAGTCGTACCCTGGCAACTGCACAGTAAGACCTTAGCAACTAGCTAGTAAGACCATAGCAACCACCTAGTAAGACCATAGCAACCACCAATAACACTTTAGCAACCACGGTAATTGGCCAGGGAAAGCTTGTACATTTTTACTCCTTTGTTTTTTAATAGAATGTCAATTTAATTTTATACTTCATACTTACCATTCCATACTGGCTAAACAATAATACTTCAGCACTTTCAGCTCTGTAAGCATACACATTTTTGTCAAAAATGTAACCCTTTCTAGGTGTCACAGTTCTACATTTGTTGGATAAAGTTGCTGTAATTTTAAGATTTTGGAAAAGAGAGATGATGGGCATGAAGTACCATGCACTACATAAGTGCCCCAATGCCTCTGGTGTCAGCATGGACCAGTAGACTTGACAGAACCTGTTCACTCTTCAGGTACTTTGTCAGCTTCATAATCCAGTTCCAGTTCCACCAAGCTCTGTGCAATGCAGCCAATCATGTAGGTCCACTCCATACCTGTGACATCTACAAGTCAGAGGCTGCAGGGAAACTACTTGGGTGAGTAATACACCTACCTGCTTCTGCTCAGCAGCAGAGCACCTTCATTGTACTTTCCTTGCACTGATCAAGTGAAAGGTTATCACTAACTTTCATCTGAAATTAGCAATGTGTATCACTATAGGAGCTTTGTTGTTTTTTCCCCCTATGGAGACCCAACATGGTGTTACATAGTTTTTTAAATAGGTAAAACAGATAATATGTGCTATAATTCCATGTAAACTATACTAAACTTGAATCTACTTTCAGACTTAGCTTATTTTTCTCAAGAAATCCATATTTAACCAATTATCAACATTTTTCAAAAACACAGTTTGGTTGTGTTTTTTAAGAAAATAAAGAAAACTTTTTATTTGTAAATCAAAGTTGGACAGGTGACTGAATTCAGGCCTTGTGTTATGCCATCAGCAACCTGTGGACCTTCTGTGGACCTTCTGTGGACCCCTGTTCACAAGCTCAAATGTGTTAAGAGTGCTGTATGACACATATATTCATGAGCTATCTTTTCTGCAGTGATGTGATGAAGCTGGGCTTTAGCAAACCATGGCCAGAGGCCATGGCCATGATCACAGGTCAGCCTCACATGTCTGCCCTGCCATTGATGGAGTACTTTAAGCCTCTCAGCACCTGGTTGAAAGAGGAGAACAAAAGGAATCAAGAAGAGCTGGGCTGGCCTGATTATGACTGGGAACCACAGAGTAAGTCTCAATCCCAACCACCCACATCCGCTCACAGTCAACCCTTTACTTATTGAATAATCTATTTTATAATTCCCCCACTCATATTAGTGGGTATTTCACTCTATCATCATAAGCTTAACTCACTTCCATTTCTTCCAGAAAGGTTTCTATTTAATCACCTGGGAATGCACTGGATGTTACAAACATACTGGTGTACTGATAATTGGCCATCATCTTGCATGGCTTAATTCAGTCCCAATGCCTGCTATATTATCGCTAAAAAGGAGACACTGGTGTCTGTGCACAATATGTAAACTTGTCCCATACTCTTTCCCAGGTAAGGTGGACGTGGTGGATTTCCTAGGGATGAGTGTGGACAGCGCAGGAGCTGCAGCAGGACAGTGGATCCTGCTGGTACTGGGACTGGTGTTTCTGGTCACCACAATTTACTTGGGCTACAATTACAGAAAATCAAAGAAACGTGGGAAGTCATCCTCTACAATGGAATTGAAATAAGGGGCTTAGTGAGATCCATCTGATTCTCTACTCATTCAATGCTTCAGTGAATGGTTTAATGTGTTTGGTTTTGCTCAGATCTGTCCATAACATTATTCTTGATTTTTATACAATTATGTGAAAACTGTGTAATTATGCAAAGAAGCAGTTTATAATTTATTTGTAATATTTGAATGGTGGGGGGAATGTTTTAATGTTTGTGTATGTATTTTTTAATTTGTTGATTTAGTTACATTTTGGAAAATGTACAAATTATTTGTAGAATATGAAAAAATAAATGTATGCCTCTTCTACACTTATTTGGTTAAAATCAGTCCTTAGCGTTAAAAAAATTATTGATGGAAATGAAAGAAAACACTATAAAATAAACAACACAGACAATGTGCGATTTTATTCTCAAACACATGGGAAAACTATAATTTCCTTAAGTAATTCCATTTTTAAAATGAAAATCATGAGTATCAAAGTGATTGCCACCTGTTAATGAATAGAATCAAAGTTAAAGAAAGTCAAAGACCTGTCAAAAATACAGCTAGGGATTGACGTACACATCATAAATGATTAGCATGAATGGATAACCATACCACAAAGCACAGGTAGAGCAAGAAACAAAAAGTTTCAAACATCTGGAGCAGTCGCAAACTTGCCAGGAAGAGGAAATTTGCCTGTTGTCCTCACACACAATGAGGAAAATGGTGAAGGTCAAAAAAGAAGCTAAGGATCATAGTTCAAGAACTGGAGAATTTAGTTGCATCTTGGGGTCGCCAAGTCTCAAATCAGCCATAAAACACCACCTCCATGGCAACAGGCTCTTTGGTGCATTTGTATAAAGAAAAATCTTACTAAAAGTAACCAACAGTTTAAGCCTTTGCACTAAATGTCTGAGTTCAGTAATCTCAGCACGCCGGCGTGCCGACCACTGAGAGGTTAAGATCACTAGCGTAATGAATTCCACCAAATACCAGGAAATCTTAGCCAAAAACCAGGTTGCCTCTGCAAGGATGCTGAGACTTGGCCGTAAGTGGAATGTCCAACCAGCACAGAAATAGTACTGGGAAAACTGAAGAGGGCAGTCCAAAAGTGCAACCATAAGGATATCCAGGAAAAATGTTCTGCATGGAAGAAATGTTCAAGATCCCTAAAAAAGGCCCCTTTATTATCCTGTTTTCATCGTTGCCAGGGGAGGCTGTAGAAGGTAATATGGGTGCCAATAATTGTGAAACCTATTTTTTATTTATATTTGAGAATGTTAAAATCATTTGGTTGATTCTATAGAATCATTAATAAATTATATTATATTATATTTATTATATTTTCTACACATTAGCTACAATACACGTGGGTGTTCTGTGGCTTTGGTTTCATTATTATTATTATTATTATTATTATTATTATTATTATTAATAATAATAATAATAATAATAATAATAATATGTATTTATTTATTTATTTAATATAGTGTCATGCTCCTTAGTGTCCAGCCCAAAAGAGCTTACAGTGCCATGAAAAAGTATTTGCCACCTTTAATATTACGCAAAGGGAACCTGAGTTAAGAAACTTAAGTTTTTAATTATTTCATTTATTTAATGAAAAAAGTTATCAAACACCCATATCACCCATGATTTATTGCCCCCTTATTTACTTAATCAAACAATTAACCAAATTTAATTGATAATTAGATTCAGCTGATTGAACACAGCTAGATTTGATTGCAGCCAGCCCTGTTGAATCTGAACTTCAAACATATTGAACTTTACCATCAGAGTGAAGTAGTCACCACAAAGTTTCTGCAAGCACACTATGCCACGATCAAAGGACATTCTAGAAGAGCATCCAAAAAAAAAAAAAAAACACACAGGCCTCTCTAACCTTAAGCCACATTTCCACCGCAGGAACTTTCCCCAGATACTAGGAACCTTTTTAGGAACTCAGTGCGTTTCCACCGCAGGGACCAGGGTTAGGGTTAGGGTTAGTTAGGGTTTAGTTTTAAATTAAGTTTCGGGGACTTTATTTTACCCCAAAAAAAGTCCCTGCTTGGGGGGTAGTACTTCCCAAAAGTACCGGAACTTTTGGGGTGGGGCGCAAGCGCTGAATATTTCTGATTGGTGGACTACTCGCAGTATTTTATTTCAACCGCCATTTTTAAAAGTCTGCAGCCGCAAACCGATTTATTTTCATAATAATAACTTGAATTCAAACTTGTATGTTATGCGGCGCAGTAGCCTACTTTTGGTTATAGCCAGCCAACATCTTGGAACAGATGAGAAATTAAAATTGAGGATTATAACGTGTACTTTTCTGTTTTCTTGCTTTAGTATTCGTTTTATAAAACGTTAAGCATTCGTGCTGGGACAGCATATTACGTACCAAAACATTCAAACGGTTTAATTCGGTTGCTGAATATTTTCTTCCGGATTTTCTTTGTTAGCCTGTTATAATTGACTCAAAACGTTTGATACAGTTATGTGAAGTAGCTATGCGGTAGTTATGCGTAATTTACATTGGTGATACAGTAAAGGCAAACTGGAAATCACTTTCCGCACTTTTTGTCAGGGTGAAATAACAGGTTAATTCTAGTAATCGTCCCTTTTTCTTTTTCAGACTGCCATAATTTTACTCTGCGATTTTTCAATTCCACAAAAGACCAGGAAGACTATGGACTAATTTATGGTGCATGGTTCGCATCTGGAGGGCACACTTCGCTGCTCCATTAGCAGTAACTTTGAAGGAAAGCAAACGGTGGCTGTACCACTGCAATATTAATTTAAATTTTCACGCAAGTCTGAGTTTTCATTCTATTTATTCTTGTCATTTTGCGATTAGCCTATATGGAATTGACGATGAGAGTCGAAGTAATCAATGCAACAGCAAATTATTTACGACGTGTGCATGTTTTCTGCTGTTACCAGTTATTTGTGGAATGTGAATGTATTCTGTCGCCTCGGATGTCAAGACATGAAAGTGAATGTTCGCATAGAAACATAATGAATGTGTTTGAGAGGATATATAAAACAGTTACAATCTGACTATTGGCCTGTTATATCCTATTTGTTGCATAACAACGGTCCAAGTCAAACTACCAACGAGAGTTTTGCTTAACAATGGTAAAATATGCCCAAACAGCAGTGGAAGAATATTTCAATTTCAGGTGATTAAGTCGATAAAAATCAATAAATACTAAAGTAACAATATATAGTCATTGTTGGTAACCCGTTGTATAAGTGGAATTAACCCCTCCAGGCTGTCCCGGTTATTAGAAAATAATGTAGGCTACTTCGGTGGTAGTATGGGGTTACAGAAGAAATCATATGACAGATAGACCAATGACAACGTTGCTTTTTCATACGTCAGTGGACTAATTTGCCTAATCTTCGCGGGTTTTTGGACCGTGGTGGAAACGCAGACAACAATGGGCTGAAGGAACCTTTTAGTTCCTTGAATAGTAGTTTGTGGGACTAAAAGTTCCGGGTACTTTGGGTGGACATGCGGCTTTAGTTAAACAGCCAAACATGATGGTGGCAGTGTGGTGGTGTGGGGATACTTTGCTGCCTCAGGACTGGACAAGTTGCCATTATTAAACGAACTATGAATTCTGCTCTGAACCAGAAAATTCTTAAGGAGAATGTCTGGTCATCTGTCCAGAACTGAAGCTGAAACACAATTGCAGCAAGACAAAGATTCAAAACACAAAAGCAAGTTCACATCTGAATGTTCTGACTTGAATCCAATAGAGATGCTGTGGCAGGATCTGAAATGACCAGTTCATGCTCAAAAACTTACCATTTTGTCTGAATTAAAGCAGTTCTACAAAGAAGAGTGAGCTAAAATTCCTCAACAGCAACATGAAAGACTAATATCAAATTATAGGAAACATTTGGTTGCAGTTGCTAAAAATGATGTAATCATTTACTAAGTTTAAGGGGGCAATTACGTTTTCACATGGGTGACAAGGGTGTTTGATAACTTTTTTCATAAAATAAATTTATTAATCATTTTAAAATGTTTTGTGTTACTATTCCAGTTCTCTTTGTCTAATATTACATTTTGTCTAAAGATATGAAACCATTCAGTGTGACAAATATGCAATAACAGGAACAGGTGAATACTTTTTCACAGCACTGGCTCACACAAATTAAAAGGCTCTATTTCAAAGCAATGGCACCAAATGGCCCTGTGTTTTTCATCAGAAGAGAATGTGCTCAATCAAACTTTTTCACATCGAAGTGTCAAATAACAAAATGTCCCTCATGGATGACGATATTTAAATTGATGTTTTAAATGGTGAATAAATTAATTTGATAAAAATATACAAGTTTTGTATATTTGCAACATAAATATCAATTGTAGAATAGAAACTACTGACATATTGATAAATCAATTGATGATTTATTATTTGCATAGATACATTTTTATAGCAGCATATAACATTCACATTTACATACAGATATTTATTCCAAGAAACATACAATTATTTACACTAGAGAAGGGGGTTGGGAGTGAATAAATAAACAAACAAATCAAAACATTGGATGGATTAGATGGATTAGAAATATTTAGGCCTATAAAACAAATATTGAATCTTACAAACATATCCGGACATATTTACCCCATTAATGTTCTGTATGTTTGTGAACTTTTGCTACAGTAAATAAGTGAAAACAGTATAATTTATTTAATGTAAAATATTTTGAAAAAATTTTGAACACAATTTCCCAAACAAAATAATAATAATAATAATAATAACTCATTTTATTCATGATGTGCTTTTGATTCAGTACTAGATGCAGAAAATTGTTCAATGAAATAGTGTTGTCATTTTTTAAGTGTAACACAGCTGAATTGCAGATTATGTTCACTATAAGTGATTGCCATTTCACACTTTCATGTGACACATACAGATTGAATGACCACAGTCTCTTCAGATGGTAAAACAGCCAAGTTACATGAAATTCTTTAGGAGACATTTGGTAGTATTGCTTTGGAATAGAGCTTGTTTAATTTGTGTGAGCTAAGATTTTGATATTAATACTTTGAATAGCAGGCGAAGATTTATCAAGTTTTCATGAATGATTTATAGACAGTGCTTTGTTTGCGTGAGTAACCAGGCATTTTTGTACATTCAAAATATTTTTTCTTAACATTTTATACACAGCAGTAAGCATACTGACATGTTAATTTCTTAACACCTGCTTTCAATGTACGCTACATGGCCAAAAGTATGTAGACACCTGTCATCCAACATCTTATCCGAAATTATTGGCATTAATATGGAGTTGGTCCACCCGCAGTTGGCTTTCCAATTGATCCCAAAGGTGTTGGATGGGTTTGAGGTCAGATGTATACAATGGATGGCAGATATATCCCAAAACCAGCCTTGTACACAGGGATAAGCGAAATCTCATGAATGGACAAGCTCACATTGGGTACTCGCTTGCACTGCTTTTTTTGGGCTGATCTACAACATGTGTACAACTAGACCCATTCTCACATATATACAGTGGAATACACAGCAGAAGATGTATTGATGTAATAGTGCTGATTGTGATAGAGTTGGAAAGTGATTACAGTGATTTATTGACTGACTTCATGTTTTTAGTAGACAACTAAAATCTTAATGAGGCATTGCAAGCCTAGGCAGGATGCAGGATGACAGGGTGACCCTACTGCCTCTGGCACAAGGGTTCATATGCATTCCCATTTTAAGAGCGAGTTAATAAAAACTGGATCCTGAATTTCAGCTCTGGTTTGAAAAGACCACAGTGTCTGATTTTCCAGAGTGCTGAGGAATGGAATTCATGAAGCGGAGGGTTTGTAAAAACTGCAAGCACCATGGTAACAGCAGACCTGCTTGTCAAGAGGCTGAGCAGTAAGGAGTTGAAAAGGCCCACTTGAATAAGAATTTATTTTTCTGATAATGCTCAGCAGTTTTTTTCAGGTGCATTCCTGCTTCTTCTGCTCATTTTCCAGGCATTCAAGGATTTAACTGGAAATTGTACTTTATTGGGGCTGTATGTAAATTTTTAGAGGACCTTATTTGTAATATATTTTCTTAAAATTGTAGTTGAACTCAGCACATTCTTCACCACTAATGTTGAGCCCTTTGAATGAGTTTTATGGTGGTTATGAGAAAGTGGACATATAAGGTTTTATGGGCTTCATATGTAAATATTCCATGTTTCCTGTGAAATTTAAAGTGGCTTTCAGGCAAAGGTGGAAATCCAGGAGTTAAAAAATAAAAGTCCTGCCATGTGTTTCTTTCACCCATGAACTCACCCAGCTGATTTCACCAGTTAGTTTTACCCCCTGGCTGAAGACTTACAGGTTATTGGAACAAAATACTGGGAAGGACTTTTACTTTCTGAACCTGGACTTCCACCTTTGTTTTCAGGCATTTATTAGGTGTAAACTTATAATAATAAAATTTAATATAAAAACATAAAAAATTACATAAAAATAAAATATATAGAACTTTAAACAAAGATAACATTCAAGGAAGGAAAAAGACCTAAGTACAACCTCATTGACCTGTACAGCCTTCATTTTTCACTAGCCCTGGCCAAAAGTTCAAATAACTGGACCATTCCTGAAATGTCACATTCCAGTATCATGACACCTCCCACTTCCTCCCCAAGAGTCCAAATCCTCTAACTTAAGAATACTAGTTTTATAAAGCTAGACTATTTGCAAAGTTTAAGCCAAGTATAAACCTTAGAATAGGATTGTTGTTCCCTTCTGTTAATGAGATAAGTAATAGAGAGAATAAAATGGAGACATGCAATTGAGGAAGAAAAACAAAAAACAAATGAAGAGTGAAAAATTATTAATTACATTCTTTCTGGAAGGAGGATGTCCTGGGTTGCAGTTCATTTATAAAGGTTTTTGTCCTGAAGGAACAGAGACTGGTGTTGGTTTACAAGGGGACTCACAAAATGGCCATGCTTCAGTTTGACTGTACTTTGTTCATGTGCAAGGAATGTAGGTTTGTTTCAGTGGACAGACTTTTAGCTACATTGCACACTAAAGAGAAAGCTACTGAAATACAATATACACACTATGTGTCACTGTGTCATTGCATCTGATGCAAATGTGTGCACACACATAAGTATAATTAATTATAATACAATACAAACAAACACAGTGTGAATATGGTCTGTGAAATTGTGTTCCCTGTAAAATATTGTACATGGATACAGTACATGTTTCAATGTCTGAGAAAAATTCTCAGATTAGTATTTGTACAGTATGGTTAATCTGCTGTCAGTTTTGGTAGATGAAAATATAGAGGTGGGAAAGGGGGTTTGAGAAGCCGGTGTAAAGTGATCCTCACCTTTCTCAAGACTACGGATCAGATAGCTCAAGTGCAGGGGGAAAGGCCAACCGTCTTTTCTGTTTTGTTATAGGTTTTATGTGAATATAATTCAATTTTCAGCACTACTGGCTGAATATATTGCTATCTTCCATATTAGGCTTACTATTTTGTCATTTTCTGCAGATTTACTTGTCCTCTTCCTCTGTTACTGAGGTACTGTATTGACTTAAGGCGGGGTTTGTGGTTTTTTTTTTCATTTCACTGTTGGTGTATCCCTAGGGATGTAACGTTCATCCTGAAAAGCTGAAATATATGTATTTAGGCCGCATAAAATGGCTGGAAATTTAAGGACAAGTCACAGGTAAGATGGCCACTTGATAAGAGTGCCAGGATTTTTGTGTCAATGTTGACTGAATACACAAAGGCCTATTGTGCCATCATTATCAACCTTGAAAACACAAATGTCAAAATCTCAAAAGAATTGAGTCCTTCAGGGGAAATAAATGTTTAATGTCCGGGATTGGGTAAATAACTTCTGTCAAACTCAAATGTCCACAGCTTTGCTTCTATGCAGATGACACCCAAATCTATATCAGCTCTACATCCACTTATCAGCCACCCACTGCCATCATTGAAAACTGTCTGACACAAGTCAAATCCTGGATGCAACACAATTTTCTTAAACTCAACTGTGAAAAAACTGAAATCATTCTCATCGGACCAAAACCCCAGCTCAAAAACTACACAACTTCTCCCTCACCATTGACGGTACCCCAGTCTCCACCTCCCCCCTGGTCCGCAACCTCGGTGTCATACTCGATCCAGCCCTCTCCTTTGAAAAGCACATCAATAACACTGTCAAGGTTTCATTTTTCCATTTACGCAATATCTCCAGATTCAGACCCTCTCTCACCCATCCCGATGCAGAAAAACTCATCCACGCATTCATTTCCAGCAGACTGGACTACTGCAATGCACTCCTCACTGGTCTTCCCTCCCGCCTCCTACACAAACTGCAACTGGTTCAGAACTAGGCTGCAAGAATACTCTCCCGCACATCCTCCCGGTCTCACATCACCCCTGTCTCGAAAGATTTACACTGGCTCCCAATCACATCACGCATCACATTCAAACTCCTCCTCCTAGTTTATAAATCCCTAAATGGCCTCGCACCCACTTACCTCTCTGACCTCCTGCTCCCCTACTAGCCACCCAGACAGTTACGTTCATCCACTGCCGGCCTCCTCACCACCATCCCCTCTCATTGCCGTTCTTTTGGCGACCGTGCCTTCTCAGTTGCCGCCCCCAAACCCTGGAATGCCCTCCCCCCTGACATCCGTACCTCAGACTCACTCACCTCCTTCAAATCACGTCTTAAAACCCACCTCTTTTCCCTAGCCTTCCCTTGATGTTTGTCTTCCTCCTCTCACACCCCCTCCTACCACCACAGCACCACTGGTCCCACTGCATTTTCTGCATTGTATGTTATTTATACTGTATATTTGTATCTTTTTTTTTTGATAATTCATGTATTGTAAAGCATCTTTGAGACTATGAAAAGCGCTATATAAAATAAATGTATTATTATTATTATTATTATGATGCACTGGAAATCTATGTCTTTACTTAGTTTCACCAAATTCCTGCACCTTTTACTTGTATTTGTTATTCTAAAATGTGTTCGGGATGTTTAAATGTGTGGCCCTCTTTTCTGTGTTGGGAGGGGTGGACATGGCTACAGAGCCAATGATTTTGGATCAGATTCCAGAGGTATTTGTTGCTTGTTAGCTGCTGCAGTGATGGATGCCAAGAAGCCTAGATACAGCGAACCAAAAAAACAAGCTGACATGGCTCATTCAATCACTATTGTCAGTCTTGGAATTTCTTGTCCTCGGTGCCATCAGCTGAAGTTCGCCATGGGGATGAAATTCGACGCAGAGTTAGCCTGTTTTTTGTTGGACCTGTAAGTAGCTTACTTTTAGCTAGATAGTTATATTAGGCAGCTAGATGCCAGAGGTTGGGGAGATTCTGTTCTCTCATTAAGATGTTTATATCCCTATGGGAACTGCTGTTACTGTTCATAGTCGCATCTTAGCTAGCTTGGTAATTCACCCGCATTTATTTCAATCGGGAACTGAATTGCATGCTATCTAGCTACGTGTAGGCAACTTCACTAACAAAGCTAACAAAGTTGCAAACAAAGACTCTTGTATTCATCAGGGTTCACTGATTATAAAACATGGCATAATTTGAAAATTGAAATATTTCAATAATTACTTTCTTGCTCTATACCTCAGGAATATAAAAATGTAATAATGTTACATTTCATTTTATTTTTCAGCAACTTTATCCAAAGTGACGCACAATAACTGCATACCGAAGGACTTTGGAAGAACTACAAAACACAGGTCAGATAAGGTAGCTACAATTTGCATAAAGTACCAGTTATCCATAGCCATGAATGTATACATATTATGTTGTATTTGAGAAAATAAAGAGGATAATATTTCAATAGGATACAGATAACTTTGTGAAAGTAATTAACTTTACAAGTGTATTAGCTAGCAATAATGTACCTATGGCCTGCTAATGTTACTTATTCTACACACGATTCTGTGTTTACATCACAGTTCTAATTAAAGGAAACACACAAAATAGCTACACTATGGAGTACCATATGATGTTCTCACATGTTAAGAGGTGTGCTCGGTGTAAAAGATTGTTATAACACTGCCTAATTACTGTTAACATCTATATGGAATCATTCATGTTGCTAAAAATGTGATTTTCAATATCCCTGACTACCTCACCTCTTAGCTTTCAGGCTTGTTGAACTCCCACTGGACCCTGTAGTAGAAAGAGAGAGGGAGAGAAAAATGAAGAGGTACAAAGAGGGAGAGAGAAAGAAAGAGTGGTCAGTTGGGACGTTTGTACCTGTATAACGGTACAACTACATCAGGATACGATACAATAGAGACACTCAAAATGACAGTAAGTTTTCTATTAATTTATAACAATGTGATTTACAATTAATAACATGTAATCACAATACAATTAAATTAGTTGTGATGTAAATGTGACAATTAGATTTGACAGATTCTCCCCGCCTCACTGACACTCAACAGATTATTGACACAACAAACTGTATAACTTTCAAAGTTAACAAGTGTCTTTATTAACTTCAGTGTCTCAATCTGCCTAAATACAGTTTAACATGTAAATGATTCCTTAAAATACAAAACAATTCATACATGTCATATCGATGCAGCTGTATTGCGACATTGGCTATGCAATGCATTGATGCATCAATGTTTCATCACATCCCTAGAAGCTTGTCACTGAAGGCCTGTAATAATTATCAACGGTAGGCTCTGCATTGCCAGGGAACAAGAAGCTCCAGTGAGGATTTACAAAAGAAGTGTATTCCCCTGAGGTAGATGTTAATTGTAGGGATATCTGATGGACAAAATATGTGAGCTTATGTAACAAAGTTGGAATGAACGAAAATTGTAGGTTTAATTCCTTACGGGAAGAGTGTTAAGAATTCCATGCCGCCCAGTATGTGAAAAGGGTAGATGCCAAGTTATTGACTTGAAAGAATTGAGGAAATATTGGGTAGCATTGCTTTGGAATACATCTTATTTAATTTCGGTGAGGCAAGATAGCCTATATTGTTTGTAGTACCGTAACTTGCCGTCATTTTGATAGCAATACTTTTAATGGCAGGCCTGGATTTTGGCAGTCTAATTGAATGAGTTATAGACGGTGTATGTCTTGTATGTGTGAGTAACTTGGCATTTTTGTACGTTGAAAACTTGTTTTTTTATGAGATTTGAATTTACAGACGTGACCCTCCACGCTCAGGAAAATCTATATCCACAAACACAACGTTTTTTTACATTTTCAACTTGCAGTGTACAAACACAAACCATAAGTTGCAAGCACAAGTCATTACTTACAAATACAAAATACTTTTGGCATTAATTTGAGCCCATATAAGAACACGTCGTGAATCTGACGTAGACTTTTCTTAGGATCTTTCTTAAGAATAAATTTAAGAAAAAACATTATTGTTTTTTGGTGAATGAGGTCCAACGTCTGCAGGTACGTCCACATCAGAAGTCGCGCAATGATATGTATCCTCGAGTTCGACACTAAACTGTCTGGGTCTACTTCCTGCATTTGTAAGGGAAGCAACAAAACAGCGTAAAATATTAACATAATGAAATAACTGATTGGAAAATTAAGAGCGACACATTCATTAGAAGGACTATATCGGTCATGAGAAGCAGAAGTGTTATAAAGTGCATTTCCCCTTTAATATTTATTGATTTTTATTGACTTAATCAGCTGAAAGTGAAATATTCTTCCGCGGCCGTTTGGGCATATTATTTTACCGTTGCAAAACTCTGAGGTGCGTTCAAGTTCAGCGAACAAGGCGAGCGTTTGCAAACTATTTCAAACTTTTTTCCGTTAGTTTTGTGTTCGCCGCGAACGCTTGCAAACATAAGCGAATGGTCTGAAAAGGTAGTTTGCGGCGAACAAAAATGGACGCTGGACTGAGGGAAATGTTCCCGGTTGGGTATTTCAATTGAAGATGCCGCAGTTTGATCAGTTTTTTCAATAATGTTATTGCTAACGCTAGCCAATGTTATTATTGTTCGCTAGCTATCTGTTTTTTTAATCATCGATGAACACAAAAGCGGCTTTGAGTACAAACACTCTCGTCGCCATGTCTGTTTACGTTTAATGCAAACAATTTGGAATGTTCATAAAAAACCGTCAAATTGAACTGTTCAAACATGTTCGCCACGAACATTCGCCTCTGTTCGCTGAACTTGAACGCACCTCTGGTTAGTAGTTCTAATTGGACCGTTGTTAAGCAAAAACCTCTGCTCGTTATTTCTATGAAAACAACGATTCCATCAAGAAAAAATAGTTCCTTCTCGTTTTATACCATACAATTAGCACCAATTTAGGTCATTTTTGTTATTACATTATTTAAGAAAACTGAATGAAACCATAACTCAATCAGATTAATAAGGTATAATTATGTGGCCTATACTTTACCATGCTATTGCAATATACACATTGCTTTGGAATTTTATTGTGCAGAGCTAGGGAGATTAATGATTTTTATTTAATGTGTAGATATGTTCTTCCTGGATTCAACAGTAATGTGGGTTCACATTATAAGCAATATACGTTGTCTGCCATGAACATTAGTATTCTATTTTAAAACTTGAAGTCATGGACAAAAAGCGTAAACTACTAGTTCATTTCCATCAAATAGCCTAGGCTACTACACATATTGTAGTAGGCTAATGTAGACCTATTGACAAAATAGCTGTTCTGCTTTGTGTATGAACAAAAACATTCGTTTATGCTTCGCCTACTCTGCACCCCGGAAGAACACCTTTATTCAACGTTATTTCTTTCTGATGGGTGTGGGACGACGACACTGAGGGAGGGGGAACAGGAAAAAAAAAAAAAAAACATTTACTCAGCGAGTTTGCAAAAGGCTTCTCAATGATGTGCGCGCTTTCAAGCTCAGTCGAGTGAAGTGGTGGAGAAATCCTCTTCGTTCTTGCATTGAAAGTGGGATCGCAATAGCCAGTCGGAGTGAATTAAATGGCTTCAATTCAGTTTCACTTGCTATCACAGGATCTGTTCCCTTTGTTAATAGCCTTATTTTCCGTGGCTCAGACCTGTTGTGGATTTAATTTAGATGTCAGATTCCCTGTCATTAAAGAAGGAAAGACTAAGGGCAGTTTCTTCGGATTTTCTGTGGCAATGCATAGGCAGACGGAAGGCTCCAAAAGATACCTGTAAGTATCCGTTCCGTTTCTGAAATAGAAAAGTGTGGTGCCACAGGTAACCCACACTTAAGTGGAATACGATGTTTCTGCGTAGTTCAATTAGCCTACAGGATGCATTGTAAGCGTTCTCGCAGATGAATTTGCTACGAGTCAATTACATTTAACGAATGGTTCAAAAGATGACATTGACATCGCTTAAGATATTTAATTTATCTTTATCATTTAGCGTAGTTGTTCTGTATACATTTTGTTTAGGATTAGGCCGAAGTTTATAGTGGGCTAGCGTGTGGCTTCGGCAGATGGCGAAGCTAGTTTTCAGTAGTCATGGCACCTTGCACCGTCTTTTCAACACCTGCCTTGGATTTTGGTCGGGAATTAGAGGGGACTCAATTATTATGCATTGTATAGTTATGTGCACCACCTCCCAAATACAACGAAACTGCTTCTTTGAACTGTTAGGCCCATACTTGTCACCTGTCACTATCTGACTCCCAACCAGCGATAAATTGGATGTAGCCTAAGGATTTATAATTACGTGGACAGTGGCCTTGAAAAAGTTTGTTTTCGCTACTAAATGTATTTTTTTTGGAATGTAGGCTACATCATCGTGTAGCCTACAGATGGTCTTTTAAGCATATGTTTTCTTAATGTAATCCGTTAATGTATGTGCTCATTGAAACTTTGCCTCTGTGCACAAGGTTTCAGAAGTTATCTATCCCACTGAAGTACCAAATGGCAGATATTAGCCCGTACAATTAATTTAGCGTTACACCGCAACTATTCTACTCACAAGCTGGCGAAAGTGCAGTAATTCATTCTGACTGTCTTGTTCATGAAAATAATGCCTTAATGGTGTCAGAATTAAACCGTCTTTTTCATTATCCCCCACAGTGCCCAGACTTTTGTTAGCTTTATGTTTTGTTCTGTGTATCGTTTGCACCATTTTCAGCTTTTTGATAGGCTACTGTTAAAAAAAGATGTATATTTTAGCTATATTTAAATCTGTAGCTGCAATGAATTATCCACAGCTATATGCCTCTAGCAAGGTGAAGGTCTTTAATGGCAAATCCGCCAGTAAACGTGGGTTTCCATAGAAATAAATTATGCTTATGCTTGTTACAGTGCACTACTTTTAGCCTACCTGTTTTTCTCAGAAAAATATAAGTGGCACTGAAGTCCATCAACCTAATGCTTATGAAATAATCGCCTTAAAGTGTTCCAAGAATATTTAAAATGCATTTTTGCTGCTCATATAAGTTCTCAGTTTCATGCCAAATCATGTTTTACAGGAATTATGTCTTTTGGTATGCAAGATTAATTGAGATGGCAGTTTATTGCCCTGCTTTTAGCTCCGTTATTCCCTGTGATTGACTCGTGAATATGAAACCTTGTAATTGGGATGGCGGGTATGTCATCCCGCCAAGTTATGCAAGATTTCCTGTAAAAAACGTTGGTTGACATGTAATGCCTTTATTAATATTATTATTATTATTATTATTATTATTATTATTATTATTATTATTATATGAAAGGGTATTTTGCAGTTTTCAATCAAATGCATTTATGTGTGTCAGCTTTGTAGATGTATCTCAAAAAGTTATTGTAATTTTGGTTAAAATGGAACATTCTACAGAAAAAGTTTACATACACTTTGTTAGTATTTGGTGATATTGCCTTTTAATTGCTTAACTTGAGGGTTAATTGTTTACAGAAGGAGTTAACTTGGTGTATGTAAACTTTTGACCCACTGGAATTCTAATATAGTGAATTAAAGCTGAAATAAATCTGTCTCTAATCGATTGTTTTAAAATTACCTCTGACCTGAACAAAGTAGATGCCCTAACTGACTTGTCAAAAGAAATGTATGGTAACATGAAATGTGCAGAGTTGTGATAAACTGAGTTTAAATATCTTTAGCCTAGGTGTACGTAAACTTTGGCCTCAACTGTATGGACTGCTACTGTACTGCAGTGAAAAACATGTTTTATTTGTCCTGTCTGTTTAGTCAACATGAGTCTATGCAGGCATGCACAAAGCGAAGGCAGTATGCTCCCTCTCCCCCTCTACAAGAGGTTCTGGATGAGAGCTCCATCTCATCTGATTCGTTCTGGCATTGAAGGGCTGTGCCTCCACAGAAGTTAAAAGAAGGACAGCCAGTCAAAGTGGCACAGGAATGTAACGCTCATTTTATTATCTTTAGTAATCATATCATGGCCCCAGGTAAAACAGGTGCTCCATGGTGTTTTAAGACAACATCTATGGCTGCAGGGTGTACTCTAAAAGACATCAGAGGGCTGAGGGGAGACTGTGGCACAGTCTGTAGGGCAACTGGCTCTTGGCCCATCCCTCATGTAGCCAGGGGCTTGATTTCCCGCCATGGCACTTTCTTTACTGTGATCCCATCTCTATTTTTAACCCTCCCAAAGCCAGAACAGCAAAAAAGACAGCAGAACCCCAAAACAGTTTTCCAAATTGGCTTATTTATTTGTGAACATGAAGAGTAAAGAATTTTATACAATATACAGTGCACTTTAAAAGCATGGTAAGTATAGTGTGAAATTTGTTATTTTTGTTGTTATTTTTGCTATATGCTTAAGGAACTTTGATTTGAGCTCAAAATATGACCGAGACAAAAGTACAATCAGCTTTTATTTCATGACATTTACATGTGTTATTATGTTATAGAATTTTACAGAAACAACTGCTTGTTTGTGGCACTCATTCTCAGCTATGCAAAAGTATGTTAATGGATAAAATTAAAAGTAAATAAAAGCAATATTTTGGTTGCAGAGCCCTTAAATACAATAACTGCACCCAGTCTATGAGCCAGTGACATCACCCAGCATTTGGTATCTTCCAGGCTTTCACTGCAGCCGCTTATACTTGATCTTTGCTTTGGGGGGTTTCTGTCTTCAGTCTCCTCTTCAGCAATTTAAATGCATGCTCGATTGGATTTAAATCATGTGACAGTCTTGCCCAGTCCAAAACTTTTTTCCCCTTCATGAATGCTTTGGTTGCATAGGCAGAGTATTTGGTGTCATTGTCTGGCTGTGGGATGAAACGCTGGCTGATGAGGTTGGAGGTACAGTTTTTTAGTCAGACAAAATCTGTCTGTACACTTCTCACTTCTGAATTCATCCTACTGCTGTCATCCTTTGTTACACCATCAGTAAAGATGAGTGAATCTATTCCAGAAACAGCCATGCATGCCCAAGCCATGACACTACCGTGTACTTTAGTATACTATAAAATACATTTCATGTTCTGTGTAGCTGGCACATTTCTCATATCATACACTTTTAAACAGCATCTTGGATCTTTATAGAATTCTTCAGAATAGGGAAAGCCAATAGATGTCTAACTAGAGGACTAAAATGGAACTTTGCAACAAAGGCACATAAAAAAAATTTTTTTGGAGTGCTTGTAGGAACTTAAAAGTCAGTAAAAGGAGTTGAAATATTGAATCAGTAACTTATTGATATGGTCTAACTGCTCTATATTCTGCTAGTTTCCTAGGGATATGTGATTGAAGGCATAAAATATATTTTTTTATCAGCTTTACTAGCATTCTTAGCTTCAGGCCATGATATTGTCATGGTGCAGTGCTTCCTTTGCTCGTTACAGATATGTATATTATCAATATACTTCAAAAAAATTTATTCTACTGCTGCCTAGAGATATAACATTATACTGCTGCACAGTTCAGAGTTAGAGATTTTCTTTCCTGAGATTAAAAGAAACAGTACCTAAAGACTTAAAAGGTGAACCACATCTCATCAGCATGGACCTCTGTTGTATTTTAAATGTAGATGACATACAGTAGCTGAGGAGTGAATGCTGCATTTAGCTGTGTGCTGTTGTCTCTCTGATACTCACATTGAAAAGGTGAGGAGTGCTCCCTAGACCGTTCTGCATAGAAGAAAATGTCTGTGTACTGTCTCAAGGGAGGATGTAGACAGATGGCTGCCATCGAAGGGCTGCAATCCAAGAGGACCATATGGCCCAGTTAATGGGGGCACACAGGACAAGCCCAGTTGCACCAGGGGGCCAAAGAACAATAATGTCTATGGCCAGTACAGACCTTCGCTGGTGCATTAAACTCTTCCTGACATTTCCTTATTTAGTGTGCAAGTTCTTCACTAAAAACACAGCTAAGTGTATTCACATATGGAGATTAAATTGTGTGGGAAGAGGCAGGCTTGTATAGCCTATTTTGTTGAGTATGACTCATGCTTTGAAACTCACCGTTTTAAATCTATATTTGTTGGCCAACAGGAGAATGCTTTGCCTATGCCTTATGCTTGGATGTATTTGAGATGTTGTGTTATTTCTCTTTGTTGTGTTGCTCAGAATCTGTTTGGAATGTGGTCTGAAATAGTCTTTTCCTTCTCTTTGCTTTTCTTATTATGATGGATTTATGCTGAATACATGCAAGCAGGGACACAGATGCCACACCAGTGTTATTACAATCTGCATAATTGCACTTTTTCAAATTCCAACAGTTTTCCTGAGACATAATAAGAAGATCATTTCTTCAGTTGTGTTGGGGGAGCATGGCAGAGGGATTAATTCATTTTGGAGGACATCTTTAAACTACCCAAAGGATTATTAAGAACATTGTATCCATTTAATTGTATATATTTAGCAGAATTTGTGAGTGCTGTTTACCTTAGTGTAGGCCTGTGCTAACTACCAGAGAGGAATGTGCCTTGCAGGCACTCCAAGTTCTGGACAGTGTTGCACCGTCCACCCACCTCTGAAGCCTGTTTGTACTCGCTAATCCCTAGCCATCCACAAGTCTTGACACCATCCTCCACCCCCATCCCCAGCTAGCCCCCGCACCTCCCAAGAAACCTCCTACCTCCTCCTCTAATACTTTTGGGCCCAGTCTTTGAGAGCTCTTTCTGCTTTTCCTGGAGGAGGGGAGCAGGTTGTCTGCAGGGTACTGATTGGCCATTCCAGCCCTCTAAACTGAAGGAATGTGTGGAATGCTTTGCTCTTCTTTGTGCTCAGTCTGTTAGACTGCAGGTTGGGACATGACTGAAAGCAGGAAGCAGGGAACTCAGACCCCTCATATACACATACCCCCCGAGCAGCTAAGGGCTACATGCTGCAGACTGTACTACTGAATCCAGTGCAAAGGCAAGGTTTCTTATTAACCGCTGCACTTTTTGGTCTCTGAAAAAGCAATGAATAAATGCAGTTCCCTGACTCAAACACACACTTAATTAGATGAGCATTACTGTTAGGAGTCATTTTCAATGGTATTAGGTTCTTGTTGCGGTGCTTGAGAAGCTGTCCGCTATGACTGGTGTCAGGTATTTTTTATTTTGATATATTTGTACAATTTTTTTACTTTAAGACATGTAGTTTCAAACTTGACCACATATTTGTGATACATTGCCATTTTAAACATCTAATTCTTCCATTTTTATTTGTCTGTATTTCTTAATTGACAGATGAATAAGCTGTCTTTGGTCAGGGGCAATATATTAGAAATGTACACTTTGTTCAGGTGAGTTTACCTATGGCCAATCCTTTCCCATTTAGGGGGTGCCCTGTTTAAAGCTTTATACAGTGACTCCAGGTGTGAGCATCACAGAGACGTGGAAAATGGCTTAAGTGAAGCAAGACATTTGTACCATTTACAATACTTCGATTAGTTTATATTCATAATTTATCATGCATTTATCTTGGCAAAAATGAACTTGTTTTTTTAGTTTGCAATGAAATACTGATACCCATATGGAGAAGGCAGGTATGCCATCCCACCAAGTTATGCCTTGGCGGAGCGACATACCCCATACCTGTGTACAGCACCAAGGGTTTGGTACTTTTCAGGGTTTTCTACAGAAATAACCACAATGACCAGTGACTCTCAGCCCTTAAAAACATTCATTTCTGTACCTGCTGACCTCATGTCAACAGACAGAATTCACAACTTCACACGTCCGCACAATAAAGCCCCAAACTTTTGGGATTTTTACTCCTCCTCCTTCTTTTCCCTGCCTGATTACATCATCATAAATGCCCCATGGCCCACAAGGAATACATCTCCCCATTGGACATTTAGGTATATCAGCCAATAAAAACATTGGATACACACAAATATACAAGTGCACAAATGAAACAATTTAGGAATAATTGGGTAGCATTGCTTTGGAATACAGCTTGTTTAATCTGTGTGAGCTAGGATAGCCAATATTGTTTCATGTAACTTGTTGCAATTTTGATATCAATGCCTTTAATGGCAAGTCTAGATTTGAATGAATGGTTTATAGTGCTTTTTATGTGTGAGTAACTTGTCATTTTTTCACGTTTCATGTTTTTTATCACATGAGAGAGAGAGAGAGATATATATTTCTAACTCTCATTCAAATTCAAAAAAGGGCGATAATTTTATTGAACATCTAAAAATGAGTCGAACAGACTCCTTACAATTCTTGGCACTCCAAACCCAAGAGCTCAGCCCAGGAAAGTATCCCCTCAGTCAGCTGGTTCTGAACCTCTCTAGACTAACATTAACACATACTAATGCAAACCAGCTTCAGACCAGCACTGCTTCACAACAGACAGCTCATTAGAGTCAACCAAATTATAAAACATCAAAAACTCCTATCTGGACCATTGGAACCAAGAAACACAATCCCAAAATAAACTGAATTGTTATCGGGCCCTAAATAGAAAATACACACAGGCAGAGTATCTCTTCTCTGTCAGAGATACAAAGCAGAGATGGATCCTGACCAAGTACAGGCTCAGTGACCACACACTTGCAATTGAAATAAGCAGATACAAAAACTCATGGCCACTGCAAGACAGGAGAGATGGAAACAGATGCACTTCCTCCTTACTTGCACAAAATATTTACAAATTAGAAAAAAATATTTCCAAAAACTATCCTAAATTATAAATTATTTTAATTTCATATCAAAAGAAGAAAAATGTTCAATTCTGTTAGGGGAAGGATCAACAGCCCCAATTGCGGCACAGTTCATTTCAGCCTGTCATAACCTGAGGGACAGTGAGTGACCACCCATCCAATATAAACATTGTGCATATTTAGGGGTCCAAGCAGCGAAGCTGGTGGAACCCTATTGTATCTGTTCGGATTATTATTATTATTATTATTATTATTAGGGGTCCAAGCAGCGAAGCTGGTGGAACCCTATTGTATCTGTTAGGATTATTATTCTTATTTTTCTCCGCTAAAAGTGTCTGAGGCTCAGCAACCAATACGTCCTAGAGCAACCAAATTTGGCAGATGGGTTCCTATGGCCCCCCACTACTCAGGCACTAAAAATCACCTATGGCAGCCAGATGGTGGTGCTATAACAGAGGGTCATGTTTAAAAGGTCATAACTCCCACACCGTTAGTCAGAACAACACAAAACTTCATCGACCGATGCATCTGAATGTGCTGTACAACTTTGCTTTTGGGAGCACCTATGTCCGCCATATGGTTTGCCCGCCATTTGGACTTTTTCATTAGGTGGGGAGCGGAAGAGCTGGAGCTCCAAATCTAAGTGCTACGACATCTAGTAAGCTTCTTTACGGCAAGCGACATCCATGGCGACGCAAGTAATCCGACACCGTAGGTCTAGTTTTTAGCAGTGAGGGGAGGGTCTGAGCATCGCGGAAGCAATGGAAGACAGTTCTTGAGCCTGCATCCATTTGAAGACAGTATCAGGTGAGTTCGTTTAGTCTTTGAATCTGTCATTACGCTGAGAAACAGCTAAACCATTTTATTTATAGGTTCTGAGTTTCTGTGCAAACGCGCGAAAACACGCTGGTATAATGAAACAATGATGGTAGCCTAATACATATATCGTCCGCTTCGTTCCGTTGCTACCATAACATAACGACCTACAGCTGCAGTTTCTCGCTGCAATTACTAATATTGAATATAAACAAAAGACGCAATTTATGCTGTAAATCGTATTCTCAATTTAATCTCTACATCGACTGTAAGCTTAGGGTTGTAACTAGGTAGTTGTTTCGTAGGTGACTTAACTCGTCTTAACTATTGCTTGTATTTTTGCATAGACTGCGTTGTTGCTGTTCTTGTTTGTGTTAGTGTTAATAAGTTTAACCTACAGGGTCCAAGTTGAACTATGCGGTTGTTCCCTGCACTCGGAACGGTAGGCTACTGCCCTCTAGGGTTTTCGACACACTTGTTCCTGCTTATGGTTAAACACTTTGTTGTACGTCGCTCTGGATAGGAGCGTCTGCCGAATGCCTGTAATGTAATGTAATGCAATATTTTGTAGCAACAAGATAAACCGGACATTAGCCCTAAAATATGCCAATACAGCAGTGAAAACGCTGCTCACTGAATAACGAAATAAACGAGACGTTTTTTTAAAATTATACCATGTCATTATACAGTCAATATCTGGGACTACGCATTTAATAAATATAGAATCTTACCATCGGGTTTTCGTGTAGAGATGTCCCTTTTGCGAATGAGTGGTCATATATTGTCTTGGACAATCCGTTTGTGAAATATAGGCTACGCGCATTTGTGATAACTGGGCTATCTTCAAAAATAGCTGTGTGTAATACCTTACCTGTTGCTTATGGCGTTGTCGCCCTTTTTAGGGCAATTTGGCTTGATTGACAATTCATTTATTCAGTAGGTGAGAGTATAAGCTTTCTAACGATGTATAACATGTCTGATTTTGCTTTTGGAATAGCATTTTATAGGTCAACGTAACCAAAATTTTTCTTATCTGCCAATGTCTAAATAAATAAAACGGTAGGCTACTTTGCGCGCAGCATGCAGATCGCGAGTCTTTTTTTTTCGTTTTTTCTCAATGTCGTATTTATTATTTGAAATGTGTATTTATGTGTTATTATTCTATCTGTCTCTGTGGCGCTCTGAAATGTGCATTCTCTGCTAAGCTGAGCAATGGATTGGAATATGTGTCTGACGTAGTGTTGCACGGTATACTAAAACGTCAGCACTTTCTCAGTACTTAAAAAAAAAAAAAAGAAAAGAAAAAAGAAAAAAAAAAAAAAAGAAACGGTTCGGTATTAGAATATTCCGACGTTCGGTAGTTTTGAGTCAAATGTAAAAGCCTGGGAAAATTGTCGCCCGCATAACTGATTGAGAGGATGAAAAGTGTAATTTGTCATAATCTTCGCTGGAAGGCAGTAGCAACTAAGGTTGCCAAGTGAGGTGACTTGCGCTTGTGCACTCAGCTCCTTGATACAGCGCAAGCTTTGACTCAGTTCACTTCAGTAGCAATAGGTGTTCCAATTTGGAAATATTTAATTATAGATAGATGCTGTATTGTTATTAAAATATGCTGTTTTAAAATCTATTTAAAGGTGAAAGACCTGTTTTAAAGATTATTTATTTACAACTGTTTAATTTTTGAAATATATTTCACATATTTTTCTATTGTTCAGTGTTGTAACACTATAGGCCTATGCATATTAATATGTTGAAGAGGCTTCAACTTAAAGGTTGCTAATGAACCAGGTTGCTTATGAACCATGAATTCGAAAATGAGGTCAACCCTTGTGGACATTACGTTTCTGATCTATTAAGGTAATTGCAGTATCGTTAGGTACCGAGTATCGAATTAGCATCATTTAAGTTTCAAGTATCATTTCATTATTGAGTATCGTGATACTAAACCTGGTATCAGTATCAAAGTCAAAATTTTGGTATCGTCACAACACTAGTGTGACGCCTTTTTTAGTTGCGGCGCAGAAACACTGCAGCTGTGCATACACGCCGGACCATCTAAGTGTTACGACATGCCATCTAAGTGTTACGACATAGTAAAGGCCTTTACGGGAAGCGGCCAGGACACATCCATGGCGACGCAACTAAGTCATCCGCCAGCTTCTCTTAGCACAAAATTGGCCATAAGTCATCAATATTTTATACAATCATCATGATATTCAGTAGATATGTTGGGTGCAGGCATATGATCATGAGGACAAAGCCATTTTAAAATCGCTCCATAGGGGGCGCGATGGTGCCAATGCTTGGACCCCTCCCAACGCCCCTTGCGGCTTTAATTATTTATTTACTTCTGTTGCTGTCAATGCTGTTATTGTTATACATTGTTACATTTATCATTATTATTTTAGTATTATTATTATTTGTTATATATATGTATGCTTTGGCAATAATTACATTTGTATTTTATGCCAATAAAGCAACCTAAATTGAAAATTGAAATTGAGAGAGAGAGCACAATCCTTCAGAAATGAAACAAAACATCTTTGCCTTTCACCCTAACGGGATCCAGATAAATAAAAAAAAATTAAAAATTAATAAAACACAAACTAAAGTAACAAAGACAAAATAAACAAACAGTCCCACAGCAGCTTTCAGCAGCAGCTCCTTAGTTGGTGCAGCTCACACTCCATTTCTGATTTCCCCACCCACTGGGGAAAGAGCACACTTTATATACTAGGACTAATTGCACTCCAGGTGCGTGTGCCAACTTCACCAGTGGGCTTGGTCCTTTGAATGCTCTGAACCTCTCCCACAAACTGAGCCATGCCACAAAACTGTTTGACCATTAAGAAGAGAGTACTGGTGAGTTCAGTAATCACAAACCTCTACAGTTGATGACAGTGGAATTTTCACCATAATGAAGGCAAACCCCAAAACACATGTTGAGCAGATCAGGAACACTCTTCACCTGTCCGACAGATTAGTTTGCAGATGCTTATACTCCTAATAATAGTAATATTATAAGGAGACAATGGGGCAATGTGTCACAGTAACATGTTTTTATTTACATGTCATTTCATTTTAGCCTGTGTTTACAATCAAAGATGTCTCCTCCGTCTTCCACCCCGCAACCTCGCATCTGAGTACCTGACCGAGTCACAGACACACACATTTCTGTTCGAAACTCCCGGTAAATGTCTCCCATCAATTACTGAGACTGGACATTAGGCTACCTTGTCCAGTTGGGACCACGAACCAGACATGTACAAATAATTTGAAAACCTGGCATTCTGGTCAAAAACTGTACGCCTGGCAACCTTAGCTGCATAGCTAGAGGTAACGTTACTTACAGGTCCAAAAGAAAACTAGCCAGCCCATGTCCCTTTTCATCCACTTGGGGAATTTCAGCTGACATCACCAAGTAGCAGTAGTTATTGAATGAGCCCTGTCAGATTGTCTTTTTGCTTTGCTGTATCTGGGCTGCGTTTCCGAGTTTCGATGTACCTTAACGTTTTACGAAGGTTCTTAAGGTATACCTTCTTAAGGGAAACCGCTTTTTTACGAGTGTTTCCCAGACTATACCTTAAGGCAACTGTTAAGGGACAACTTAAAGGTACATCGTAAGTTGGAACTGGCCTTCACTGTGGTGCTGAAAAGTTTATCAATCGATGCCAAGCGAATCGATTGTCTCACTTGTAAAGGCTTGTGAATGACGTTTTAATATTACACGTGTTGTGATAATCATTTTACATCAATCTAATATTGCAGAAGAGGAAGCTATGCCTACTAGAGATTATCTGCTAATCTCTTTAAGAGTCCGTTAAGACGAGACCTTGTGATAGTTTCAATAAATACGTACATATAGGCTACAATGGATAAAATAAAAAGCATCAATCGGGACATATAAGCCATAGTCTGGGACTTCGTGGAAGCCCAGGGAAAAGGATATAGGCTACATATGGGTGAATTATTTTGTTCTTATTGAAACAAAGGTCTAATGTTAATTTGTTTTTGTCACACAATATATAGGCAACTGTAGCAGCATATCACTGCACTGCACTGATTCCCACGAACTTTTCTCTGCGATGCAAAAATGATCGTAGATGAAAGGCAAAAGCGCTTCTGTGGAAATTGATCATGATGAATTATATACCGGGTGCCTTATGAATAGGTCTACCTGTTAAAGTGATTTGTTCATCCACCTTAATTTGCTGTTGGATAATCTTAAATTTAACCAAGAATATCATTATTGGGTTGTTTACCGAAAATCGTAAAACAACATGGTAAGAAAAATGTTCCGTAATGTTGATATTTACCCAGTGCTATTTTGTTTTATATAGGAGGTGTGAGCTAAAGGAAGGGGATGTAGATCATTTGGCTATGTTTGTCCATTATAAGCCACTGTACCTGTATGTGTGTTTATGGCTAGGCCAATCAACGTGCTCTAGTTCGGTCATACAAGTAGACTCACTCAACGTTGTTTTTGCACACACAGGTTTTATATTCTTAATAAACCGGCGGTTTGTTCCAAGTCAGTGTGATCATTGACTCACACACAAACAAACTAATTTCTACAGGGTATGCAGTCAGAAAAGCCATATCCTAAGTTAGCGCCACTACATTAAAAAAAAACTTTTTTTTTTCTTTTCACAAATTGGATTATTATCATGGATAGGCCCTATACTTAATTACCATCATGATGGGGATAGACAGGTAAAACGACAACATTCTCACAACGTGCTATGCACAGACACGTTGATTGGATAATTACTTTTCGTAAAGTAAATATTAAACTCATTTTCGCATGCCGATGTGCTACTAGATGCGCACTGTAGTACAACTGTCGATTTGAAAAGCAAAATGTTGGCATAATAAGGCTGAAACCGCAGAGCGCATCGCTAAGGGACAGCTTATGAGTGCCTCAGACCACCCTTTTAAAGGTATACCTTAATTAAGGTATACCTTAGCTAAGGAGACGCTGGGAAACAGCTCGAGAGCTAAAGGAAGAGCTTAAGGGATACCTTACGACGCACGTAGTGCTAAGGAGACTCTGGGAAACGCAGCCCTGGGCCATTAAAACAGCTAGCTAGCTATAGCCACAAACTCTCTGCTGAAATTTTAATCCAAACCACAGGCTTTGCAGGTCAAACTCACCCCTCCCAACACAGAAAAGGGCACCATGCCCGGATACATCCTGTACATAGTTTAGAATAACAAATACAGCTAAAAGGTGCACAAATTTGGCCAAAGTACATAAAGGCAGAGATTCTTAGTGCATCATCGATAAGTCTTAGCATGACTTTTTAATTATAATTTCAAGTTAAAAATCCTGCATATTATGCCTTTAAATTTCTGGCAATTAACTACAATTCAAAAGTTATTCCTGGGAGTAGTGACTATTAGTATTCAGCAATCCGGTGCATAAACTGGCAAAAATACTGTAACTGAGGAGTAAACTTGTAGCATTTAAAATGAGCTAGTTCTAACATTGTAAATATAGAAATGTCATCGTTATAATAAACATATGTAACATCACAATATTCAACACCAAGACTGCTTGCTTAATGGCTAGCTATGACTATGATACTGTTTTATTTAGCTGAGTGTGAGGTATTTGCAGCTAAAAGGTTGTTGTTAGTTAGATTGCTAACAATATACCTTAGTTTATCCTATTGTGCTTAGTTAACTTGTGAACACATTATTTGTTTAACGGTATTTTGTTTACTGACCGCAACATTATATTTCAGTGCCTAAAATATTCTCTGCAGCGTCAGTGGATTCTAAATCAAAACTGCAGCATATGGCCACACTGTCTCCTAAGGTGAACATTGTTCAAATATATGAGTCTAGAAAGGGTTACAAAGATATTTCTAAGGCTCTGGGAGTCCACCGAGCCTCAGTGAGAGCCATTATCTCCAAACGGAGAACACTGGAAGCAGCAGTGAATCTTCCCAGGCCAACCTACCAAAATTTCTCCAAGGGTGCAGTGACAACTAGACAATTTGCAAAAAAGCATGTGGATGATCCCCAAACCTTTTGGGATAATGTTCTATAGACTGATACGTGAAAAGGGGAATTTTGTGGATGACAAGGGTCTCATTATGCCTGACATAAAGAAAATACAGCATTTCACTGTAAGAACATCATATCAGTAGTCAAACATGTTTGTTGTAGTGTAGTATCATGGGTATGCTTTCTGATCTGTACGAGAAAATTCTTAAGGTAGATGTCTGGTCAACTATCCATGAGCTGAAGCTAAAGTGCAATTGGGTTATGGAGCAAGACAATGATCAAAAACACAAAATATATCTTTCATACCAGTAACTAATTTGGTTGCTCTTCTTTGAACCGTTTCCAGTGCTTCTCCAACTTTCTTGTAGTACGGTCCCCAGAACAGCACACAATACTCCAAGTGTGGTCTAACAAATGTATTGTATAAGATAACTATAACTTCCTTGGATTTATACTCAGGATTTATAATCCCATCATCCTGTTGGCCTTTTTTTTGGCCTATCTGGACAAAATCACAGATTTTATATTTACACCATTATCCGTTGGATATTTAAAGCGAAATTCCCTGCCTAAAGTGGACCTGATTTATCGTCATCACAACTGCTCTGCCCCATATAAAATGAAAGTTATCGTGTTGCTATCAGGTAATATTGGACATTTATGTGACCATACCACAAATGAATGGACACGCTTAATGTAACAAAGTTCTCAACAGCAGCAGATTGGCCAAATTTCACATCAATCAAGTGTATCTGTCTGTCAGGCAGAAGCTGTAGGGAAATTGAATAAAAATTGGAAGAATTAGACACATTTTTTAAAATGATACAGCAATCTACCAGCATGGCCTCTGTGATCGACATATTGGGCACCCCTGCTTTAGTAGATTCCAGACTATTAGCTGGGCCTCCCAGTTTTCGTGTCTTCTGTAAATTTTACTAATGTACTTTTTTATGTCCCTGTCAAGGGCATTGATATAAATGAGGAAGAGCAGTGGTCCCAGCACTTATCCCTGTGGGACTCCACTTCCTACAGTTCCTTGCTCGGATAATATCCGTCCTACTACTCTTTGTGTTCTACCCTGTTGCCAGTTATGAATCCACTCTGAAATACCTCCTCTAATTCCTACTGTCTTCATTTTGTGTTACCTTATCAAATGCCTTTTAGAAATATAAGTATATGATATCATAAGCCTTTTTATAATCAGAACACTTTGTAGCTTCTTCAAAGAATGCCAGAGGGTTTGTCAGGCATGATCTTCCCTTGTAAATAACCATGCTGGCTATCCCTTAGGATGTTGTTATTTTCAAGCAACACTTCTAACTTGTCTTTAATCATAGATTCTAGTATTTTATGTGATGCAAGTTCAACTGACAGGGCTGTAGTTTCCTGGATCAGTACGATCCACTTTCTTATATAGTGGTATTATATTACCTTGATTCCAGTCCTGCCAGTGGTTTAAAGACACTCACATCTCACCTAATTCTTTGAGTACCCTTGTGTTTACGCCATCTTTAGTTATTTATTTAAATTTTTATTTCATGTAATTTATCAAATCTTCATTCTCTATCTCAATATCTGTTAAGATGTTCTGAGGACTGAATATGTCTTCCAGTCTATTAGTAACCTCCTCTCTAGTAAAACTCTCAACAAAGTAACTATTTAACCTCGTAATTCCCCTAGTGGTCGGCATGCCATTGTTCCTAGATTGCTCAACTCAGACATTCATTGCTCCTGCAACCAAAGTATGAGTTGAAAACAGAAACTAGTTTCTGTGTTCTAGTTTCATTAGTAGACGATACACGGCAACTATGCTGAATACGGAGTTTTGCAGCATCACCATTGTCACGCTGGTCATTCATTTAACAAGCACCCCCTCCCTGCAGTCTCATCTGGAACTAGACCCCCCACCCATAACATAATGGACAATATTGTCTATCTGGGCATTCATAGCCCAGATCAGTAGCCCTAAGATATGCCAATACAGCAGTGAAAACACTGCTCACTGAATAACGAAATAAACGAGAAAAAGTTTTTTTTAAATGATACCATGTCATTCTACAGTCAATATCTGGGACTAAATATTGAATAAATGTACAGCCTTACGATTGGTTTTATGCGTAGAGATGTCCCTTTTGAGACTGAGTGGTCATACATTGTCTTGGACAATCCGTTTGTAAAATATACGCGCATTTGTGATGCCTGGGTACCTTCCAAAATAGCTGTGCGTAATACCACACCTGTTGTTTACGGCGTTGTCGCCCTTTTTAGGACAGTTTGGCTTGATTGACAATTCATTTATTCAGTAGATGAGAGTATAAGCTTTCTAACGATATATAACATGTCTGATTTTGCTTTTGGAATAGCGTTTTATAGGTCAGCGTAACTTATCATCGCATTCACTTACGCATTCACTCTGTGGTAGCAGTAAAAGACGTTGCTCCTAACGAAACGTGGTCAATGATTTTTCGTAATTTCTTGGAAAATACTATTATTATTGAGGACTTCTGGGCATAGCTAAGCCATATGTTAGCTGATAGACCTATCTGGCATCATTTTCTGGAGCAAAACAGAAGCGAATAGAACAGTATCATTTATTTACTGTCTCTGTGTCTACTGAATATAAGATTTCATCATTGCTATGTAAGTATTACTGCTCAAAATACTTCGGTTATATACATTATTTTTTAAATTGAATGTCTTTAAATAGGTTAGTGGTATTATATAATGTGGATATTTCACACTGTAATGTAAGCGTTAGTTAAGAGTGTAATAGTTTTCGTGAAGCATGCAACAGTGATGACGTAAGAGTTGGAACACTACCAAAACGGTTGAAAATTGTTTTCATGTCGTCCCATCCCCATACAAGAAAACATAAGAGAGTACAGAGTATGGAAATACATACAAGAGCTAATTGTTAGTTATTAATTATATAATTATTACACATTTAGGTACTGTACCGCATTATGTGACAATATCTTTGCATTATTTTCTAATCTGATAGCAATGTTCCATCTTAAACCTTCATAATGGGCTCATTTATATGCTTTAATGGATTTTGGATATGTTTCTGGACCCCTAGATATTTTAGACCACTGTACTGATGGAAAGCTTGTAATTCCCACTCGAAAATGATGCAACAGTGAGTTTCTTGAGACAAAACAGTTGATTGCAGTGAATACGTGAATATGTTGTGATTTACAGCAATGCATAATTTAGACATTTTGGATAGATGTGGAGACGCTGGGTTACACAGCTTAGTTTTTGCTTCATAGATCTATAGTAGTTGTACATATCCACCCTTATATTTTATGAACTTGTGGTCAAGACGTTTTTGATCCAGGACATGTATAGTTTAACCTGCTATATAGCCTATATGCAATCTCTCAGTATTTCATTGCAAACTAAAAAAGTGCAAATTCATTTTTGATTTTTTGTCTAGACAATTGCATTTGTGGCACTTTGTTTCTTCCAAAATTATGAATATAAACTAATCTACGTTAGTACTGTAAATTGTACAAATGTTTTGCTTCATTTAAGCTATTTTTCAAATCTCTGTGGTGTTCACATCTCGAGTTACAAGGCTTTAAATAGGGTACCCCCTAAATGGGCAAGGATTGGCAATATTTGGCATGTGCGCTAAGGGGTTAATAAATAATTGTATTTAACCTGTGTCTGTTTTGATGTTGCTAGAATGCGGGAGTCTGAGTCAAAATAGCCTATCCAGAACTATATCCTTCAGGTTATCGTAAATCTTTGATTTAATGATTTGATCCTTAAAATTTCTCATTTTGATTATTAATTGAAGTTCCAAATTTATGGTCGAATAGTCTAGATAACTGTTATTTCATGAGACTGATTTTTAATTGCGCGGTTATACCGCTTTGCCTACATAAGTGGTGCCCAATGTGAGAATATGGAAATATAATCCCTACATAAGTGATTCCCCGTGTAAAGCTATAATGTCATTTCCCCGACAGTGATAACTAACCATTATGAACAGATTTTATGAATAGAATCTCTCCAAAATGACAGCATTTGATTGAAATACAGGGTTTAGTCAAAAAGAGAGAATGGGTAAATAAAGAATATTTGTTTTGTGGGGTTTCAGATGGTACCACCCTCAATGAATTTCTCATCTGTAAGTGGAATATGGCCGGGAGAAAAGATATACAAAATATTACAATTTGGAGAGGCTTGGTGCCATTTGGAGAGGTTTTCAGGAGATTTGGGCCCACCTTTAGGAAAATGCATGTTAAATCTTACTTTTGTTCTGCTTTGTTCAGTCCACTCCAAACTGATTTCTCTGTGTTTTATACATCCTGGTGTACAATTTAGTCCCTCCAGGAATCACGTAATTAATGCAAATTCAACCAAACTCCGCAATATTTGCGGGGGCTTGCAATTTAGCATAATTCCAGCGATTTCTCCACATTAAATGTCCAAATCCAGAGCCGTATATATGTGTTAACGCATACAAAAAAATACGTAGCAAAATGCGTCTGTCGGGGCTGCGGTCATAAAGAAATGCATGACAAAATGGTTAGGGAAAGTAATCATAAGTACTTATCTGTCACAGGAGTCTTCAGTAACGTTGACTGGTGATCCATTTTGTGAATAAATTTGTTCTCTGATGAAAAAATATCTTTGGCATACGGCTCCTTCGGACAATCTCTGTTATCAACACTGCTATCTAGCATAATTAGCAAGCATAGCGTAGCTCAACCTGTGTAACGTTACTTGTTGCTCTGCTGGGAAAGACCATCCATCACTGCATACAACTTGGTTTACTCCAAAAGTCAGTTCGGAAAGCCACTGCAAAATCAAGCATTTTTGATCGCAACAATCACAAAAAAACTCTGCTAAATCCTGGAGGGACTAACAATTGGAAAAAGAAGTCTGGTTCAGTCCAATATCAGAAGTACATATAATCACTACAGAATAAAGCAAATACAAATCCATTTTTGGATTTCTTTGTTGTTTTTTCAGTATAAATATGTCCTGTATGTTTACGGAGTGAGACTCCTATAGTAATAGAGGATTTGGTCAATTTAAGAATGCCCTCTTTATTGCAAGCTTTGAACCATGTCTATACTGCATATCATTTTGGAGATAATGGGGTTTATTTAAGACAGGGAGGAGTCTTACAAAAACCCTTCCACACTTTTCATTCACAGTCTTGTGACGTTGCACCCAATCTATATTATTTGCTTGCATCTTGTAATAATTGGATCATCTAAAATAAAACATTCTACCCTTAGAGGAGGACCTGCTCATTTGCCAAAATATATTACGTTACATTACATTACATTACATTACATTACATTACAGGCATTTAACAGATGCTCTTATCCTGAACAACTTATGCCGAGTTCACACTACACGATTTTAGCCCTGATTTCCCACTCGCCGACAGTTTTTGGAGATTGCCGACAAAAGCCCCAGATCGGAGGCAAATCGGCGTTCGATCAATATGTGTGAACTGCACAAAGACGCAATCCGAGAGACTTGCCGATGCATCGCACACGCCGGAAAGACATCAAGCAGGCTAAATATCTGGACCTGTCGGGGAGTCCAAATCCTGTAGTGTGAAAAGTGTTGTGACTGGTAATGAGGGCGGCGACGAGCTATAGCCAATGACAGCAAGACACGGGGTGAGGGGAAACCTGGAGGAGGAGTCATAACACATGCAACGCGACAGCATCAACAAGTATGGCTACATTATGGCTTTATTTATTTATTTATTATTTATTTAGATATTTTATTTATTTATGGCTTTATTTTATACATGGCTTTATTTAACTCCAACTCTCTCTGCAGAACAGGCAATCCTTGCTGCCCACGTATCCCAATCCATTCTCTCACCCATATTCTTTTCTTTTTCTTGTTTTTTCGTTGCAAATCAGCGCACAAACAACTTGGATTGCTTGTTTTTTGTGCACATCCATTTTTTGAAGAAAAAAATCCTATCTCGCACATGGTATTGCGTCATTTCTCGTGTCACTTCTCGCGTGTGTTTTTGTGACAAAACATAGTTTGGAGACCAGATAGACTGGTCGGGGATTCCTCCTGGTGAAAGATCTTGTAATCTGTGACCCCCTGTCGCCGATCAGTCATGTAGTGTGAAAACCACAACGACTTCAAGATTCCTGATTACAAGACAGAAAGTTGTGTAGTGTGAGTTAGTACAGCGATCTGACAACTTTTAGAGTCGTGTAGTGTGAACTTGGCATTGCACAACTTTTTACATAACATTTACATTGCAAATATTAATACAGCTGGATATATACTGAAGCTAACCAGGTTAAGTTCCTTGCTCAAGGGTACAATGGTGTTGAACCTACGACCTTTAGGTTACAACTCCTTACCCGTTATACTACACTGCCGCATCAAAACTAACTGCAGAATGTTCAATTGTCCCAAGTGGCTCGATTATCTCTATGCTGCTAATTCTGTCTGGATCATTACATAGCGCCAGATCCAAAATTGATTTCCCTCTTGTGGGCTGACTGACATACTATGCTAAAAAAGAGTCATTTATAACATCTAAAAAATTAACTTTTTCCTTGTCCTGTTGTCAATTCCCAACTAATAGTGGGGTAACTGAATTCACCCATAATAATAGACTCTACTTCCTGACAAGCCTGTTTTATGTTTTCAAAGAGCACTGAATTCACGCTACTGTCTGAAGCTGGCGAATGGTTACACAGGCCTATCATTCCCTTTTAATGTTCCCCTAAGAGCTTAATACAAATATCCTCACTAGGCATGAGTTGGCCAATTTCTGGAAGCTCCAGCACATTAAGATTTTCTTTTACATAGAGCTACACCCTACCTCTTGCACTGGATTTATCCTTCCCAATGAGATTGTATCCCTCTATATTATATCCATCCCCATTCTCCCCAAACCATGTCTCCGTAATCTGTCATAGCCCCCACTATTCATTGCAGCCTCAAGTTCCAAAAATGTATTTTTTATACTTCTAGCATTTAAACAAAGACATTTCAGCTTATCACTGCTACACATCCTCTCCTGTTCCGTCACTCCCTGCTGTCCCAAGCCACTCTTACTAAAATTTATCTTTAAAAAGATTGAATTGCTGTTCATACTAGTACAGGTAGCCTTGATAGCTTCCATCCAGGCACCTCCCTACCCTTTCCACTCTCTAAACTCCCTGCCCCCCAAGTCCATGGTTTAAATAATCCGCTGCTCCTAAGCATATGCTCATCAAGTGCAGCAGTACCCCTTGGGTTCTGGTGCAGCCTGTCACACTTGTACAGGTTGCCCCTGTCCCAAAAGGAGTCCCAGTGCCCCATAAACCTATACCTCCTACACCACATTTCTGGCCACGTGTTAAACCTCCAAATAAAAATTTGCTTCCTTCTGCTTGCACATGATGCTGGTAGAATTCTAGAACAAACTACCATGGAGGTTCTGTTCCTAATCCTTTCTGCTAGTTCTACTAATTTGTCCTGCAGAACCTTAAACCTATCCTTACCTATGTAATTGGTTCCTACTTGAACCATTACCACTGGAACTCTCCCCGCTCTGGCCAGGAGCTTGTCTGCACACTCCAGGAGATCTCCTACATCTCTCCCCATCCTAAGTCTACCGTTGCTACCGAGATGAAGACTCCACAAGACCACAACTTGCTCAAGGTGGCTCCGGACAGCTAGCAGTAAATAGCAGCAAAAACTGGAGAGGAAAAATAAAGCACTTTTAATGCTTATCGAAGGTTAAGCGTTTAAATAAATAACACAAAAAATGTCTACCTGGTATGGATTCAATCCGGTTATAATAAACTAACTTACCTTTTACTCAATAGCAATAACTGAAGGAAGTCTTACTTACGTACTTACGTACTAGCTAGGTAATATTTTATTCACAGCGGTTTAGGGTTTTATTTGGCACTGCTGCCTAGGAGATCTTCCCAGCAGAGACAAATTTGCTAATATTTTTTTGTTTTTTCACAGGAACTACTTGTTGTTCCACAACCTCCACCGGGTTGCAATTGTGAGCACAAAAACACATTAACACTTCAACCACGGGACTCATAAACAAACTAGAACAGCTGCTTGCAGTATAATTACCGCTGCTCTTATTTTAATTGGAAATTTTAAAGGCGAGGAAAATCAGTTTTAGTGATGAGCTGTAAATAGGGACAGGCTATTCTTGTTACCATAATATTTTTATGTGTATCTGAGTAAAACTGACATTTATAAATGGTTATCCATGGAACTTTGTATTCAGACTGTGTAACTTAATAGTCAGATAATTTTGAGCACAGTAGAGGCTGATGTTATTCATGTTAGTTTCACTTAGGATATAGGGGAGAGTCAGTATAAATGTATTTATTTTTTATACTTCTTGCATTTAAACAAAGACATTTCAGATTATTACTTCTACACAACCTCACCTGTTCCCTCACCCCCCACCGTCCCAAGCCACCATTACTACAAGTTTGCTTGAAAAAGATTTAATTGGTGTTCACACTATTATAGGAAGCCTTGACAGCTTCCATCCGGGCATCTGCATATAGAGAGCATATACAGGCATATTTCCGTTCTCACCTACAACTCTTTTGAAGTACTGTCTGTTTTGGCCACAGTGATCCCAACCAGCCTGATGTCTTCTTTTTAATGTGTTTTTCTGTGCATATAGGCTACAGGCGCTGACAGAAACTGCATGCCGCCACTTTTTCTTAATCCATCGAGACCGTTTGCTCTTACAGTTGGCAGCCCACACATGCAAAAGTCTGTCCCTTGTCATTGTCTTGTAATGTGCGGCCTCATGTTGTTTCCTCGTCTTACAGTATGTGCACAATTAAAATGGTAGGATGGGACTCCTGGATGGTAAATGTGAGATGTCCTGCCATGTTAAGACATAAAATGTTGTGGTGTACATCTGACCTTAACTGGACATCAAGAATGCATGACAAAACTCTTACATGTAAACTTGTCTAGCCAGTCATTTTTTCATGAATACATTAAAAGAGCTTTATTCAAATTAATGGAATTTATGTCACGTGATGCTTTTATCCGTCCACCCGCTTATCCTGGGTAGGAGGGTGCTGGAGCGTATCCCAGCGTGCATTGGGCAAGAGTTAGGAATACTCCTTGGACAGGCCACCAATCTATCGCACGGAACGCACGCCATTCACTCAACATTCATTCACATACTAATACCTATGGGCAATTTAGAGTATCCAGTTAGCCTACCTGCATGTCTTTGGACTGTGGAAGGAAACCGAAGTACCCGGAGGAAACCCACGGGGACATAGGGAGAACATACACACTCCATACAGGAAGGCCCAGGCCTAATTCAAACCCAGGACCACCGTGCCGTCCGTTTTCCTATCATATAAAGGATAATACTGAAAACTATTTTTTAAAATGTAGCATTTTTATACTAGATTTTATACTAGATCACAGCTAGATTACAACAAATACACATGCAGATAATACAGCTATCCTTCTAATTAGGCTTGTGTTTAGGCACTGTCCTCCCTGATCGGTTCAACATACGCCGGCTACAAGAGGGAGGAGGGAGGGCCAGCTAGCGCAGTGAAATGAGTCGTCTGTATGTCACTTGGACATTTAAAAGAAAAAAATAGCAAATAAAAAAGTATAGTGTGTTGCTTAAGGAAATAAGCAACTAAATGCCAAAACATTGTTTGGGTGGCAGGAAATCTATTTGTGCTAGCCACCCAAAGTAGTATGGGGTATGTATGGGAAACATTGAATAATAATAATAATAATAATAATAATAATAAGGCCGCAAGCTTCAGTTACTTTTTGGTGAACACAAGGAACTGACTCACCTCCATGTAAGAATTTGTTCCTTTCGTTCAGCTCTCATTAAGTTAAATGGGAAACTGGTCATTTGCTGAAGCTGCAGCTACACCTCCTATTTAACCATTTTCACCATTAGGCTCTGTTGTCTGTAGTAGCCATTAGCCAACGACAGCATTGATCTGCTTGTGCAGGGGGCGTGCTTTGCTCTCTGAGCTCCTCTCACCAGTGTGACTGAAGCAATGTATGATGCAGGAAACCAAAACAATGCTGTTTACCAATGTAAATACAAATATAGCCCAGATAGAACGCAATAGCTGTCTTGCTACAATTGTGCACAGCACAACATTCAGTAGATTCTGCATAGAATTATGGGTCATAAAATTATGACAGGCACTGACTATGAAGATAAGTGTAAAACTGAAACGTCAAATCATGATTTTAGCTATATTACAACATTGTTTATTTTGTTTCTTTTCAACCATTCAGATGTGGACTTGCTTTTGTGTTTTGGATCATTGTCTTGCTGCATATCCCAATTATGCTTCAGCATCAGCTCGTAGACAGATGACTAGACATTCTCCTTAAGAATCTTCTGGTACAGAGCAGAATTGGTGGTTCCTTCAATAATGGCAAATCATCCAAGTCCCACGGCAGCAAAGCATCCCTGCAATGTCACACTACCACCATCATGTTTTACTGTTGGTATGATATTCTTACTGTGAAATGCTGTATTTGCTTTGCAGAAGATAAAATGGGACCTGATTCATCCAAAAAGTTCCACTTTTGACTTATCTGTCCATGGGACATTATTCCAAAAGGCTTAGCTTGAGGATTATCCAAGTGCTTTTTTTGCAAATGTGAGATGAGCATTTATGTTTCTCTCGGTTAGCAGTGGTTTCCGTCTTGCTATTCCCCCATGAATCCCATTTTTGCCCAGTCTCATTCTTATAGTGGAGTCATGAACACTGAATTTAGCGTAAGCTAGAGAGGGCTGCAGTTTTTTTGATGTTCTTCTGGGATTTTGTGTGACTTTATGGATGAGTAGTTGCTGTGCCCTTGGCAGACCGACCACTCCTGGGAATATTCACAGCTGTTCCAAGTGTTTTCCATTAAGAGACAATGGTTCTAACTGTGCTTATTTGGGAGGTTCATAGCCTTACAAATGGCTTTGTAACCCTTTCCATATATTTCAACAATGTTTTTTCCTTATCCCTTCTGGAATTTCCTTTGATTGTGGCATAGTATACTTGTATAAACTTTGTGGTGACAACTTCACTCTGATGGTAAGGTTAAATATTAATGAGGTTTATATTCAACAGGACTGGCTGGAATCTATCCTGGCTGTGTTCAATCAGGTGAATCTATTCATCAGTTATGTTTGGCTTATTGGTTGATTGAGTAACTAAGGTGGCAAATACTTTTCATATGGTTGTCTAATACTACATATTGTCTAAAGATCTGAAACCATTTAGTGTGACAAATATGCAATAATATGGAAAATCAAGAAGGGGCAAATACCTTTTCATCGCACTGTACATTGGGCTGATGAATTTGATTACATTGGCAGATGTTGCGGCTTATGTGTGTTTACGATGCAAATACATTTTTGCAGAATTTATATTTATCTTTTGAAAACAGTAAGGCCTTAGGCTGGTACTGGCACATCTGCATACTGTTGTTTCTGTGAAATTAGCATACCTGCCTGATTCATTCATGTAGTAGGTGACGCTTGCCATGAGAGTTTCTGTCCTCAGGGCACCGAACAGTCTGGGTTGATGACATCATCTCATCTCCACTGTGCTGTCAGATATTTATATATCATAGAAGCAGATATTTCACTGCTCTTTAGCAGTTTCCTGCAGAATTCCATCATAGAAAAGTGTTTTATCATGACTGTACACTAGTCACCCATTTAGTCATTACATTCAAATTTACCTGAGCCAGCACATAAATCCACATGATTCTTGCTTCTGCAACCAAGAGATGGTTTATTTTTTTCTGGCATGTCAGCAAACCTGATTGGGCAGGTATCTATGTTGCTGTTTGGGCAGTGGTATGAATGCAACCTGTGTCCTCACATGTAAGCTCTTAGTAACCTTGAAAGCTTGATGTTGACAGAAACAGTAAGCAGATTAAAGGGAAACATGGACTCTGGGTTTGCTTTCATGTTTTGTCAAGTCCAGACATGCTGGTGCTCACATACCCTTTTCCTCGTTCATTCCCAGCCAGACCTCATGGGTTGTCACAAAACTCCCCCTGAGAATGGTTTATGTAAGATGGGGATTCACCACTTCTCATCTGTTTCATCCATTCCATCCAACCTTTGTTATTTCTTTCTCTATTCTTCCCCCATCAGGTCTCACTCCACTTACTTTGAACATCAATGTGACTACATCAACTGGCTTACACACTTTCAGGAGAAAGAAACAAAGCAGCACATGCAATAACACTGATTGGTGTGATTGTAATTATCACTGCTAATTTTTTTTGAAGGTGTAAAATATGCTTTTATTCCCTTATACTACTTGCATATCATGTGACTTCATTCATTGTTTTCTCCCTACTTTTTTGAAATTTTTACTGAAATCTGATTCAGACATTCATTCAGGTATCTTTGTATTCCATTTATTTCCAGGCTTCTGACAGGAGCACCAAAGGAGAAAGCTTTGCTGAATATGCAGATCAATGAGACAGGTGCGATCTACTTCTGTCCAGTCAACACTGACACCTCGGACTGCACCAGAATGGATCTGGTCAGCTCAAGTAAGGAATGCTGTTCTGCCTGACTGTGTCTGATATATAGGTGTGTCTTTCCACCTCTATAACCTTTTATGCAATCATAGATTCATCCATCAGAAAGCACCAGTATGTTTGTGTTTTATTTTCTGCTGAACCTTGTAGAATACGCTGGATTTTTTTGTAAACAGTGAGCGCCTCATGGCCCCCTCCAGAAACACATAGCGAACAGAGCAAAAAACACTCCTCATTCATTTGTGAAAAGCAGACTGCTGGGGTCTGTCAAGCTGTGAGGCTCACATGATCAGCAAGGACATCTAACCTTGTAACCCCCACACCTCAAGTGGGCTGTTTGTGATGGAGGTCTTAACTTCAGCAGAAAAGGCAGTTCTGAGCTTTAAGAGAACTGGAGATGTACTCTACATAACTTTTTTCCAGTCAAGTATAGATTGGAAGAGAAACTCTAATCAGTCTACAAAATGACAAAATGGGTATGACTTGTCTTTTTGATATTGTGTGGAAATGGAAGCACAATATTTAGTCTACCTGAGGTTTCCAGCATTCTATAATTATCAAAAAACTATTGTGCAAATTCTGTGATAAAAACTAAGAAAAAAGGCACGGTTCCAATGTTCATTCAAGAAGACAAGTTTATTTACAGGAACGGAAGTTGTCAGAAAGACCAGAAATGCGCTATCGATTCAGTGGAGTTAATCAAAATAATGATGTAATAACTGAATGGCTTTAAGTACCTATCTTCTGAGGCAAGAAACAGAAATGTATATTCAAAATAATGTGACTGATTTAAGAAAGCTAGTGTCTGCTAAATCAATCAGTCTGTAAATCAGTAGGGGGTATGATGGTCAAACTTCCAGTGGCCTAGCCAGGAAACAGCCTATTATACTGTTAAGAGAGCCTACTTGGTTGGACTAGCTTTCAATCACTCATTTCCAGTTTTTGTTCTATAGTGAATATGCCTACTAGTGGTGACAAATCATTGCTTACACTTATCACCTCCATTCGCCTTATGATATGCTGGCCAAAATGATCTTGGTTGAGACATCACCTTACAATCTTATGAAGTAGTTGTCACTGGTGAAGCGGCAAGTTTAAACCATACACCAAGTTCAAACAATACACCACACACACACACACACACACAAACACAGCTTTCTCATGTTGCTCTCATGCACTCCGTCATGTTCATTTACAAGCGCTCATTCAAATATATGCTAAGCTAGCTATCGTCAGGTTACCTATAGATGGACGCTTTTTGATGTTACTCTTGTGTCGAATTGAGTCAGCCGCTGCTAATCAAAAGAACTTAGTAGAATACCTTCACCTCTTAGCTGAATAATTTCTATTAATTTGGTATTAGCTGAAATTTGATATTATAATTTAGTTATGATTAACTATTAATGTGTAATGTGTATTTAAATAATAATTTATTTAATTATTAATTTAAGTTGCCAATTTATAGTTTGTATATTTAATTTATGAGACTGATTATTACATGCTGGCACCACCTGTGAGGATATGGATGTATATCTTCAACATTTGGTGCCCCACTATGAGAAGTAGCAGCATGTCCCCTATATTACTGTTGCTACAGTTGTGCATGGTATGTCAATCGTATCTCATTGATGATGAAAGGCTATATAAATTTAATGAAATAACATTTAACAAAACTTTTTTCAGTTTTTCATGATTTTCAAAAAATTTGCTGTGACTGCTCCAGGACTTCATTTAATATTTTCTGTGACAAACGCCCAGTCCTTTCTGATCAGTAATATGAAGTACAGTATATGCCAATGCGCATATCAAATAATTGACAGCAAATAGGCTTATTTTATAGCCACCCTTCCAAATTGTGTGCAAAAGTGCAAGACATCAGAAGACACAGGCATTATTGAAGTTCTGATTCCATTGAATTTCTCTTCATTTCTTGTGTCACATTTCAAGCAATACATGTTTTTTTTGTATTGCGTGATTTCTTTTAGCTCTGAGGCTATTGTGGCACTGATTGTTCTCTCTTGTTGGAGCACCATCCTGACTGGTTGAAGTTACACTCCTTGAGGGTCCAGCTGAGGCAACGTCTCTCTGTTCTTCTACAATTAATATACAGAACATTGAAATAGAATTGTTTTCATTGTTGGCAAGTATTCTGGTTTCCATGGCGGAACCTGTAGGAGTTGGTGTGGGAAAGGGGAAGGCACTTGCCCTTTTCTATAGTTCGAAGACATGCTGCTTGATCCTTGCCGCTGGCCCCTTGCCTTGTGGGACTTACAGGAGTTGCTTTGCAGAATTCGCCACTTAGTGGGTGGCAGTCTCTTTGTGGTACTTGCAGGAGCACCACCAATCATCTAGCCTTCAGGCGTCTCATCTGTGTTCCGCCATGGCTAATAGCCGAGGGCAGTGGGGTCACAAGGGGTGGGCTTTCGGGGCTGAAGCCCCCGATGTTATTCGTCCAGCCCCGGACCTTTTGACACACAAAATTTTTTTTTTTTTTTTTGACGCCAAAACAAAAAAGAGATACAGCACCAAATATCATTCTATTTAATGGAGCCCTAACGTAAACAAATCACCCCCTTCAAATTGAGCAGTAAGTAACCTAACCGACCAGTAGGCGCAATAGGTTGTAATCAGACGATTGGATGGCTAGCACTGGTACAGTAAAGTTCAGTCACAGAGTTCTGAGTGACAGACTGACAGTTCCGCTTGTCTGGCAAACGTACGCAGACTACGCACTGCGCAGAGTTCTGTAGACGAGTTTGTAGAATATTTCTCGTTCAGTAACGTTAGTGTCAGTGAACTGTCTGAAACGATGGATATCCGCTGATTTTTAAAGAAAATATCGAGGCAGGTTGTTGAGGGGGAGATTCAGAAGAATAATGATGAGATTGACAGCGTTCCAGCGGATGTTGAGAGCCAGTCAGCAGCCGGAGAGTGCAGAGCAGCTAGCTTCAGGTTTGTGCAGGGCAGCACAGGGTTGATGATACTTGCTATACATGCAGCTAATTGTGATTAACTAAAATTAAGCTATTAGCGAGCTAAAATCAGATTTAGAAGTGTAACGTCAGCAAAATGATTACTCGTGATGCCAGCTCAGTAATGTTAGTACGGCTAACGTTAGCTAACAACGTTAGCTAGCTAGCAACATAACTGGCTGGCTAAGCCAGCTAACAACATTAGCTATGTATTCTTTTTAGCTTGCCTGCCCAGTGCCTTGCCAGTTACATGCTAGTATGAAAGATTTAAATTTTAAAAAGCCATTACATATCATCACTCACAGCTGCATAGGATAAGCAGCTAGGTAGTTAGCTAGCTATTTATGGGTAGTATTTTATTAATTTAGTTACAGTATATCTTATACATATTCTGGTAACTAAGTGTGTTTGTATAGCCAGTTATATTGAATCACGTAGCTATTTACTCTGTTAGTCTGTTTCACTACTGTAACATAACCACTTACGTTAATTGTGTAACTACATCTAGCTGTCTTCATTCTGCTTTGCAATATAGCCACATACATACATATCACATTCATTAAACATTATATCCCTATACTAGCCAGATTAGTATAGCACTGTCACTATTATGTTTTGTAATCTACAGTAATGTTTGTATGTGTAATAATTAGGGATGAGCGAGTACACCATTATCCGTATCCGTATCTGTATCTGTTCAACCAACAAAATTATCTGTATTCGTATCCGTACTCGGAACGGGCGGGGCTTAAACCGGAAATGGACAGGGAATAACTGGAAGTTGGTGTTTTAACTTCCAGAGCCCCTAGTGGTCGGCACGCTGGCGTGCTGAGATTACTGAACTCAGACATTCAGTGCTTCTGCAACCAAAGTATGAGTTAAAACAGAAACGCTTTGTTTTAGTTCCATTAGTAGATGATACATGACAACTATGCCGAATACGGAGTTTCGCCACGCCACCATTGTCGCTCTGGTTGTTCATTTAACACGCACCTCCCTCCCTGCAGTCTCATTTGCAACTACACCCCCCACCCATGACATGATGGACAATACTGTCTATCTGGGCATTCATAAACATATACTTTCACCACTGAAAAATCGTATTCTGTCATAGCAACACGATAAACCCGACAATAGCCATAAGATGTGCCAATACAGCAGTGAAAACGCTGCTCACTGAATAACGAAATAAACAAGAAAATGTTTTAAAAAATGATACCATGTTATTCTACAGTCAATATCTGGGACTAAATATTGAATAAATATACAACCTTACCGTTGGTTTTACGCGTAGAGATGTCCCTTTTGACACTGAGTGGTCATATATTGTCTTGGACAACCGTTTGTGAAATATACGCGCATTTGTGATGCTTGGGTACCTTCCAAAATAGCTGTGTGTAATACCACACGTGTCGTTTACGGCGTTGTCGCCCTTTTCAGTACAGCCGGGCCTGATTGACAATTAATTTATTCAGTAGGTGAGAGTATAAGCTTTCTAACGATGTCTGATTTTGCTCTTGGAATAGCGTTTTATCGGTCAGCGTAACGGAAAATTTACTTATCACATTCACTTGCGCATTCACTCTGGGGTAGCATCAAAAGACGCTGCACCTAACGAAACGTTGTCAACGATTTATCATTTTTTTTTCATTTTTCATTCATTTCTTGGAGAGTACTATTATTATTGAGGACTTCTGGGCATAGCTAAGGCATATGTTTGCTAATAGACCTATCTAACATCGTTTTCTGGAGCAAAACAGAAGCGGATAGGACTGTGTCATTGATTTACTGTCTCTCTCTCTATCTACTGAACACAGATAAAATGTCATCATTGCTATGTAAGTATTACTGCTCAAAATATTTCAGTTATATACGTTATTTTTGAAATTGAGTGTCTTTAAATAGGTTAGTGGTATTATATAATGTGGATATTTCACACTAATGTAAGCGTTAGTAGTGTAATAGATTTTGTGATGCATGCAACAGTGATGACAAGAGTTTTGGAACAAAACCTGATGGACGGTTGTAAATTGTTTTCATATCTTCCCATCCCCATCCATCATCATGCTAAGAAATACCTAAACCATTTTTATTGATAGTATTTGAGTTTCTCTGCAAACGCGCAAAAACATGCTGGCATAATAAAACAATGACGGTAAATATAGCCTATATATATAGTCTGCTTCGTTCTGTTTTTACCATAATATAACAAACTTTCTTGCGTCTACAGCTGCAGTTTTATTTATTATTTGAAATAGGCTATATATTATTATTCTATCTGTCTCTGAGGCGCTCTGAAATGTGCATTCTGTGCTAAGCTGAACAATGGATTGGAATATGTGTCTGACGTAGTGTTGCACAATATACCGAAACCTCATCACTTTTCCGGTACTTAAAAAAAAAAAAAGAAACGGTTCGGTATTAGAATTTTCCTACGTTCGGTACTTTTGGGTCAAATGTAAAAGCCAGGGAAATGTGTCTCCCGCATTACTGATTGAGAGGATGAAATGTGTAATTTGTCAGCATCTTCGCTAGATGGCAGTAGCAACTAAGGTAGCCAAGTCAGGTGGAGTGCGCTTGTGCATTCAACTTCGTTGATACAGCACAAGCTGCGACTCAGTTCACTTCAGTAGCAATAGGTATTCTAATCTGGAAATATTTTACTATAGGAAGATGCTGTATTGTTATTAAAATATGCTGTTTTTAGATCTATTTAAAAGTGAAACATCTGTTTAAAGATTATTTAGTTTACAATTGTTTAATTTTTGAATTATATTTAATATATTTTTCTATTGTTTAGTGTTGTAACATTATGGGCCTATGCGTATTAATATGTTGAACAGGCTTCAACTTAAAGGTTGTTAATAAACCAGGTTTTTAATAAACCGTAAATTTGAAAATGAGGTCAACCCTTGTGGACATTACGTTTCTGTTCTTTTAAGGTAATTTCAGTATCGTTAGGTACCGAATATTGAATCAGTATTATTTAAGTTTCAAGTATCATTTCAGTATGGAGTATCGTGATACTAAACCTGGTATCGGTATCAAAGACAAAATTTTGGCATTGTGTTTCGTGACAACACTAGTCTCACACCTTTTTTAATTGCAGCGTGAAGGGCTGCAGCTCTACGCGGGGCCATCTAAGTGTTATGACATGCTATCTAAGTGTTACGACGTAGCAAAGGCCTTTACAGCAAGCAGCCAGCACATATCCATGGCGACGCAACTAAGTAATCCGACAGCGTCTCAGCACAGAATTGGCCATAAGTCATCAATGTTTTGTATAATCATCATGATTTTCAGTAGATATGTTGGGTGAAGGTATATGATCATGAGGACAAAACCATTTTAAAATCTCTCCATAGGGGGCGCAATAGTGCCAATGCTTGGACCCCTCCCAACGCCGCTTGCGGCTTTAATTGGAATTGGAGTTGTACAATTAAGCTAAAATGACAGACAGGCAAAAATGAGACAAAGACAGAAACAAAACTACAAGGACACTCTCTGGCAAGGTGCTGATGAATCTGTGACAGGGCCCCTCCTTCCACAAAAAGCTCCCGCTGTTCCACAGTGCTACTGGTGGATGAGCTCGAGGATGTGCCCCTCGGGTCCATCACCCTCCCAGCCGACAAGATACTGCATGGACCTGCTGACGTGGCGACTCTCCAGAATCCTACGGACAGTGTAGGCTGGCTGTCCACCGAATATGCAAGGTGGGGAATGGAGGAGGAGGCGGAGGCAAAAATGCGCTCATGGTGTTATCACTCCGTTTGCAAAGTCTTCAAGTACTTCAGTACTAGTGTAGTCATGGTTCCTTGAATGTGACTAGTTCACAAATAGGTTTTTATAGTCTTGTTCATAATTAGTTAATATTTCACAACTGTGAAGCAATTAGCATGTTATTTCTTGTTGCAACTTGCAAGCACAATCACATGCCTTCCTTACTTTGTTGTGCAGTGTAGCTATTACATTACATTACATTACATTACAGGCATTTGGCAGACGCTCTTATCCAGAGCGACGTACAACAAAGTGTATAACCATAACCAGGAACAAGTATGACTAAAACCCTAGAGAGAAGTACCGGTCCAAGTGCAGGGAACAACCGCATAGTTCAACTTGGACCCTGAAGGTTAAACTGATTAACACTAACACAACGAGAACGGCAACAACGCAGTCTATGGAAAAAATACAAGCAGTAGGTAAGACAGTTAATGCACCTAAGTCACCTACGAAACGGCTGCCTAGTTACAACCCTAAGCTTACAGTCATTTACAGGGGGGTAGGGAGGGATGGGGAGAGGTGCAGCCTGAAGAGGTGAGTCTTCAGTCGTCGCTTGAAATGGGTCAGTGTCTCAGCTGTTCTGACCTCCACGGGGAGGTAATTCCACCATTGTGGGGCCAGAACAGACAGGAGACGTGTTCTGGAAGTGCAGGTGCGAAGAGGGAGAGGTGCCAGGCGTCCTGAGGTAGCAGAACGGAGGGATCTGGCTGGCATGTAGGGTTTGAATATCTTGTGGAGGTATGCTGGGGCTGATCTCTTGACTGCCTGGTATGCTAGGACCAATGTTTTAAATTTGATGCGAATTCTATTTTCTATTCTATTCTATTTACATTATGTTTCTATTTTGGTCATTTAGCACAGTCTTTTAATGTCTTGGCTCAATTATTAATCTGAATTTTATGGATGTTCCTACAACCCACATTAATGCATGTACTGTAAGTAGTACTGGAGTTTTTTGGGTGGAATTTTTGTCTATATTATTCACATATTGCTGTCGCTTTTGAACAACTGAACTGATGCATTTACACTGTCCCGCTCGTACACACTTTATGCTTTTCAAATATCAAGGCTGTTGACAGATCAGGAAAATGTATCTCATGCCTGCAATACAGCTGAACAGCCACACGGAATAGTTTGTACGCATGATCTGGGGCGTGAGTAGAGGTACACACATTTTCAGGACAATTTATAAATATCTAAATCTCAATGTTGTCATGGATTTCGGTGTACGCCCAATTTACGATCTGTGCGTATGACAGTTCTATGCATGACGCCCTGTATCCGGGTCTTTCTCTGAGGGGCCAGACTGGTGGTACAGAGCATCTGGTTTGGTATTTTTAGATCCTGGGTGGCATGAAATTGAGGAGGTAAAAAGATTAAAAACAGTACCCATTGTGCTTGATGTAAGGTAAGCTTCTTGGATATAGGCTAGATTTGGTTAACACCCCCTCTAATGCCCCCTCTAGCCAGTGCCTCCATTCTTCCAGGGCTAATATTAAGGCCAGCAGCTCTATACTAGAGCCCGACCGATATATCGGTTTGGCCGATATATCGGCCATTATTTGACTTTTTTGACGACATCGGGATCGACAGTTATGCAGCCGATGCGTCCTGATTTTTAAATAAGTATAATAAACAAAAAAAATATTGATTATTTATCTGTACTTGTCTGTTCGAATGTTGTAATTGCTATTTACTAGAATTATCCAGTAGAGGGAGCTCTAATACAAGTGTGAACTGCAGCAGCTGACGCGCTATTTGTGTAATAAGACATTTGTCACTCGTGCCTCATCCAATATTCTCCACTGCAAGACTTGTTTGCACAGATTCGATTGCCGCAATAAAGGTATGTATATTTAGTGAAAGTTTTTAATTAAATGCGTTTATACGACCACTATGTTTATCAATCCTCATTATCAAGCGAGCGAGCTAGCTAACATATTTGGTTCACTTTAGCAAGCTAGCTGGCTAGCAAGCCTTTATGAAGTGGCAGTGAGCACATAAGCAGCGTAGAATCTACATTTCCAGAGGACATCGCTGTATTCTCAAATAAATAGCCAGCCAAAATAAAATGGTGATTGAATGCATCACACATTTGTTTTTTATCTGAGATAATGATATTAGCTACTATATGATGCTGTGTCAATAGCCAACGCGTTATTGCAAGTGTGTGTGTCATCTAGTCACGAGTCATCGTAGCAAGCTAACCAGACAGTAAAAACGCAGATAAAACACTTCTAACGTGGATCATTTTAAGCCATGTTATCTAGCTTTGTCATGATAACATGAGAGAAGGATTGCTGTTGGAGAAGTGAATCAACCAACAGTTAGCGCGGGTAACCTACACGAAAGCACATTGTAGTTTTTTTCACGTATTTCATCCAGTCAATTTAATTTCATCTAACGTTACACTTGATTCACTCATTAGCTCCGCTCGATAATGTCTTACTCTTTGAGATCATGTAGTAGAAATAAAATAAGAAAATATAATTCATTTAATTTACTGAGAATATATAAGAAATAATGAGGCTGTGTCAATAGCTAATGCATTATTGCGAGCGAGTGTGTCATCTAGTCACGCAGCAGAGCGCATTGTAGTTATTTTCACCACCGAATTCTTATGGACAGGGAAGCTCGCTAAATAAAGTCTTACTCTTTGAGATCATGTAGTAGGAATAAAATAAGAAAATATAATTAATTTACTGAGAATAGATACTAATAAATAATAATAACAAATTAACAACAATAATAATATTCATAAAAATACATGTTTGAAACTGGAAAACTGATTTTTTTTAAGTTAATTTTTTATAGATGGCTGGAAAAGAAAGGAGTAAAAGCAAGGTGTGGAGTTGTTTTGATTTCACACACTTAAAGATGGTATTAATATATATATATTTAATTTAATATCATCTTTTAAATTTTTTTATCTAAAAAGTTCTTTGTGTGTTTATTTTTATTTGTTTGCTTATGAGTTAAATGTTCTTAAATATAGAAACTTTAATAAAATATAAGTTTTTCAAATTGATTTGAAAATGTTGCATTTTTTGACAAAATATCGGTCAAAACATCGGTAATCGGTGGGCTAGGACTCTCCAAAATTGGGATCGGCATCGGACCCAAAAATCTGGCATCGGTTGGGCTCAACTCTATACTACCTATATCATAGTTGCTTTTGGTGGGGCTTAGTCGCTCAGAGAAAAGGGCACCGGGATTCAGTCTCTGGTTGGCTGGATTATGTTGGGACAAGACGACTGACCCTCACATCAGAGGCATCTACTACAACAATAAAAGGAAGAAATGGATGAGGCAAAGTCAACACACGAGCTGTAGTGAATCTTTGTTTTAGCTCAGGAAAGGTTGCATCCAGCTCAAGACACCAGTTAATTTTAAATCCAGATAGTAACACATCTCTGAGGGCGCCCTCTGGCGAGGCGCTGATACATCAGTGAGATGCACAGTGAATTAATAGTCACTGACCTGAAGGAAGCCCTTATAATAATACTGTACCATATATTACATGACTGCATTCTACTAGCTGAGTGATTTCTTTGTGCACAGCTCTGCTTCAGTTTTATTTTCTAGAAACTTGCTTAGTAAATGTTTCTCTTACATGGAGTTTGTCAAAAATTACAAAAATATAGCTAGAAATGTAACAGGCATTCTTTTTTTGCGCAACACAAGACTTTGCACAACAATAATTTAACATAAAATTTGAATTATGATATCTACGCTTCTACTTGGTCTGAAAGCTCCAAATGTGCAGTTTCGACAGGCTTTCCCTACTTGTCTCCCAGTGCTATGAGCAGGAAGCTATGCATCTAGATATATCATATGCTGTTTGTAATCGTCAATGATGATGCCACCAGCTTGAGGGGGTTAATACACTTTTATCTCAGTGATTATCCCCCGTTTAACATTTATTGCAGGAATATTAGTGGAATCTCTGTTTTTAAGAGGGTTTGCTAACTTCATTTTGACTTTGTCCCCTCCTTCGTGAAATGTACTTCTCAACCAATCCAGATAGAAATCGTAATTTTGTTGTGTTGTTGCCTTGTACAGCAGCACAATGACAATAAAGTTTCTTATCTTATCAAAAAAAGAAAGCATATTCAACCATTGTTCATTTCATGCAATTGAAGTTTTATATCACAAATCCTTTTTTTTAAAGTTCTGTAGAATTATGTGCAACTATTTTCTTTTCTGACTGGTGTATCTGAATTTCAAATTTCACCATTTTCCCTTTACTTTCTTTTTTAATTTAGAGAAGAAGCTTATGGCCTTTCCATTTGATGCATCCCATTCTGTACTTTCAGTGTGGAATATTGTGTCAGTGTCTATATTGTCCTTTAATGAAAGCTCATTCTTCTCTGCTGTAAGAGAAAAGTATTAAAATGCCGCACTTCTCTCTGTATTTCCACTTGTAGTTCTACAACGGAATGATATTACACCAATATCGCAACTTATTACATTATCAGTAATCCTATTTTAAATATAAAAAATTTAAACGAGTTAAGACTAGTTGCCACAACTCTATGTGTCTTCAATCCCCATAATTCCTTCGTATTGCAATAACGAACTTGCCTGAGTAATAAATAGACCTATAGAATTAAAAGCAACTGGCTTACACTAGGTGGGTAGCCCAGTTACATCTGAGAAATGCTACAGGCTACTAGGAGCTATACTCTCTTATTTGTGTGATGTAAATAAACTGTGAACTATGTGAATTATGTTCTCTCCCTTTCCACCTTCGCTAATGTGTGGTGAGCTTTCTGGCGCAAAAATGGCTGTCGTGCATCACCCAGGTGGGTGCTACACATTGGTGGTGGGTGAGGTGAGTTCCCCCTGACTGTAAAGCACTTTGAGCATTCGGAAAGATGCTATATAAATGCAAGGATATTCTTATTATTATTATAAGGCCACCAGGAAATGCAGGAGACCGACACAATGAACTTACCCAACACAAATGTAGCCGAGGGATATCCAACAATCCTGCTGCAGTTACGCATGGCATGGCATGGCATTCGGTAGAATCCATGAATTACGGCTCATAAAATTAGGACAGCCAATGACTATGAAGATAAAGAGTGTAAAATTGAAATGTAAAATCATTTTGGCTAGCTATTTTTCAACCTGTTTGATCCACTATATAACATTTGCACCAATAAAGCAACAAATTCATAAGCAATTGGCCCACACTGCTAATTTTAATGTGCTGTCTTTAATAAAATAAAATAGTCTATAGCCATTATATTGTTATCATCAACCGTTCTGTCGTTTGCAAATTATTTAGTAGGTTAACTTGTGCCACTTATTTGCGAGCTAACAGTAAACACTATTTGAGTAAATTGCAAGAAAACATGCCCATGTTGGCTATTCATTTTTCCCACAGCCCGCAGGAACTGCCACTGTGGGCTATGCATGGCAAATTGTGTCACTTACTCACTCACTCAAGGACGACCTGAGAGGGACGTTTGGTGGGACGCATGCGCAGGTGGTGCTTTGTTTAGTAGGACACATGCGCAGGTGCATATCCCAAAATCACCACTTCGAACGGCACAAGATTTTTAAGCACCGCTTTATCGCAACGTTACTTTAGCTAACCTTAATATGTTCGCATTTCGCCTACTTTAGTTAACCTAGTTAGCGCATATCACTGATACAGATATATGGACACACGGATAACAACTAATAACGTTACAGAGGTGAGGACATGCCATAGCTAGCTAGCTATATAGTTAGCCAAGTTTTACTCATGACACTTTGTACAGGTGCACCGTGGGTATGGACGGTTTTGTGCTTGTTAAATCTGTGAAATGTTTCAAAAATGTCTGTCAATTGCATAATAACAGTGTCGTGGTTCCTGTAGGAATTCACATACAAAGGACAGCATGTCACATTTCTTTCGCTAGGAACTAGAATCTGAAGTTGGAATCAGTCCCTGCATGACTCTCGTTCTCGTTCACTAGGAACTGGAGTCAGTGAACGAAGAATCAGAATTCGTAATCAGTCCCTGCATGACTCTCATTCTTGCTCACTAGGAACAAATAAATATCTATGGAATGCCTATTCTATTGTTCAAGTAAGGGACGATTCTGTATTTTGCGGGATGGTTGGCAACCGTAAATCAAGCCATAAGTTGCAGTAGCCTAACCAAAACCGTGATTTAGCTTTGTCATGAAATTAGAGGGGATGTAACATTAATTCAAAATCAAAAGAATAAAATTGCTGTTTAATTTCTTTAGAATGTTGGATTTTGTAGCGCATTAATTGTAGAACTGTTAAAAGGCCGACGTGTCCTGTTATTGAAAATGAATGCACACCCTCGGACCAACCAAAAAATGAGCATTCAGCCAAGCTGTTGTATAAAAACGAATAATCGAAAATTCAAGACAATTAATCAAGAGACATCAAGAGACAAGGACACAATAGGATTGGAGTAGTGACGATCTCTAGTGGCTCTTAGGTGCTGTCATTTCTAAACGGTTCATCTGATATGTTTGAAAATACCCTCAAATTAAAGCTGACACTCTGCACTGCAACCTCATTGTCATTGTATCCTTTCAAAGAATCAGAAGTCGGAATCAGTCCCTGCATGACTCTCATTCTTGTTCACTAGGAACTAGAGTCAGTGAACAAAGGATCAGAAGTCGGAGCCAGTCATTTCGTGACACTCGTTCTCGTTCGCGGGAGTCAGGACAAGAGCTGTGAAGGAACCAGAGAACGAAGCCAGGAATGAATCCTTTTAGGCAACTGAGTCAAAACATTTGTGTCCCTGAAAGGAACTGGAATGCCCACCACTACTGCTCGCATTCACTCCACGATCTTCATTACACAGAGTCCCTCCTGGCATTATGTAGTTAGATTACTTGGGAATGGCTGGATCCATCAACACCAATGAGGGCTCATTTGAAAGGTTAAATTCTTGTTTAATTTATTCTCTGATTTGATTGGCATAAAAGTAAACCTATCACTGTTCAGATAAGCAAACATCTGCTATACAAATTACTACTGTACTGAAGAGAGGGGTGGTCAGATAAACCAGCCATGTTCTAAATGGATTATTGTCTGATTGAGTTTAAAATAATGGCTGACCTTGCTAACAGCGTTAGCTTGAATACGAGCAGGGGCATTTTGGATTACAGGCACATGCACATAGACAAAGGAGCCAGTATTGTATATTCCAAAAGTGAATGCAATGTAAGTACATTACATATTGACATTTAAAACTTTTTGAAAGCTGAAAGGGTATACAATTTTTTGATTAAAAAATAAACGAGACCAGGTAACCGTAGAAAGTACAAAAAAAAGTTTTATGATGTGGGTTACTGTGTAATAAGTGATTGGAGGCTGGGGAGCCTCCTTTTATTTTACTGCCATGTGTTGTCCTTACTGCTGATAAGGGAATGAGGGGTGTTGTTGTTGGCCAAACGTGACGCTCCCTCTAAACTGGCCTACACGTTATTTTCCACGAGCGGGCAGTAGAATAGAGGACACCGGTGAACTTTAATACTAGGTTACTACATCTGGGGCCTCATTTACAAAACGTATTTCAGATCAACTGTGTGGCGCGTGCATAGAAAATCACTTCAAAGTAGTGATTTTAAAAATTTCAACATGACTCGATTTGACCGTGGAAACGGTCGTCGCTCTACGTCAGGTCTTCACTTGACGTATGCACGCAAGTTCATTTTATAAATGAGCCCCCTGCAGTTTCTATAGCCTAATAAGCAAATGATTAAAGCACTTTCACGTGGATGTAATTTGCCACACATCGGCATTTATTAATCATCAGGAAATGATTGTTTATAGGAAATTCCTGTTTATTTCTTAACACAAAAACTATTCAAACGGCTAATACCTGTAGCCTAAAACAACATTAATTACTTACTCTGTTTAGTTTGTTTAACTTCTTTCATCATCAAATTTTTTCAAAATCTTCAGAAAAGAAAGGAAACATAGCCTGCCATGGGAACATTATTTAGCCTAAATTGTTAGCTGCCCAGATCTGTTGAACGAAGTGAAAAAAGAGACTGGCTCGCGAGGCTAGCTGACCAGTAACGTTAGTTGTCAATAGAGCTGGAAGTATCACCGGAGGTTATTGGCAAGGAAAACCAGACGATCCACTTGCCCTGGGTCCAGGGCAGAACGTTTTTTGTTGACAGAGGAAGTAACGTTAGCACAGGAAATGAACTTTGCATGCATGAACATGATTCGCCGCATGAAATTACAGCCTGCATGTTAATGCATGAACATGATTCGAACTTCGAATATTTTTTGACAGCCCTAGTGCTCACTGTAACTCAGGGCAAGAAAATTTTCACTTTTCAAACAAATGTAGTTCTTCACCGAACGCTTAGATGGTGTTAAACCGAATTCTCACCAGAAAAATGTTAATTTGGTTTATTTTGCTAATACCGTTCCTCTTTATGTTGGACTGTACTGTAATTTTGTACATACATACATTTTTCCTTGATAAACTGCATTTAGTGATGAGTATTGTAGGAATTTCTTAACAAAAATGATGGTATTGAAGATAAAGATAACAAACAAGTTTTAATAAAATGACTGGTTGGGAAGAGGTACAAGTACAGTCTTCGAAAATATTAGATCCAATACATGAGTTTAAATTGTTTTCAGAGACAAAGAGCTGTTGGTCCAGTCAATTATATTAATTTAATCGCCATATGCAAAACTTCCAATTATAGCTCATTTGAGGTTAGAGAGTCCATTTCAAGACAGAAATAGTTCATCATAGTTATAATCGGGCCAGTTAAACAGAAGTAATTTATTCCCTTAATGCACTTGATTACTGCAGCTGGTGTCTATGCCCTCTTACATTCCAACCAATACACTGTATGTGGTGAAACAGCATAGAATTAGATACATTGGCTATTGAATGTTAACATACAGCACTTAGTGAACTGTATCAAGTCATTAAATTTTATATAATTGCTTTTGTAATGCTTTATGTAAGTCATATTTTAAGGTATGACATGATCCTATAGTATGCAAGTTGGGGAGTGGTCTTATGACACATTCTTCCCCTCTCAGCGGATCCCAATGAAATGGTGGAAGGGATGTGGCTGGGAGTCAGTGTGGCAAGCCAGAGGCAGCAACAAGGGGGACGTGTGCTGGTAGGTTTTGCCACACTTTCCTGTGCATGGACTGATGTTGTTTTCGGTTGACATAATTAACACAGAAGAGCTCACTGACTCTCCATTGATATAGGTAGTTATTGATAGAGGAATTGCCTAGTGCACATTTTGTATTTTTCTTGTTGTATTGTAACAGTGCTGGCAAGCACAAAATATCTTTATGTATTCAATTCAATAGCTTTATGATATTATTCCAGTGCAGAAAGAAGGTTTTGAAAGTGTTGAAGGATGAATGAAGTGAATAGGGTAAAGAAAATACATTTTTCTCCATTTTGTCCTTTCGCTCTCGTCCAGGCTTGTGGACATCGCTATGTGAAGGTGATCAGAGGGGGTGCAGAGGAGCAATGGCGGATGATTGGAAAGTGCTATGTGCGGGGCAATGCCCTGACCTATGACTTCACTGATGATTGGCAAGAATACAACTATGAGGCCTGCAACCCAAACTTTGACATGGAGCTGGAGGGAATGTGCAACATGGGCATGTCAGCAGGCATAACTGAAACAGACATCTACATTGGTTCCCCAGGCAGCTTTGTATGGCAAGGTATGAGCCATTGTGGGCTTTTATGTCAGAGTATACCTCATGTCATTTATACCTAATTTGCACCATTTTACTTTGTGATCATTGTGATTGTTCCTGAACATCTGTGATGACTTTCACGTCTGTCACCTTATTTTAGGCAATGTTCATGTCACATGGCGGGATCCCACTCCTGGGAATTCCTGGGACTCCAATGTTAAAGACTTTGGCCAGCTGAGCAAGCGCTACAGCTACATGGGTATGGTGTCCATGCTACAGGCAGATTTCTGCACTGTGCCACACTAGCACTCCCTGATGCCAGAGGAAATTGATAATGTTGCAATACAAAAGACACTACAATTGATATAGATATAATTTTTGTTCATACTCTTTAAGTTTCTATGGTTATTATGTAAACACTTTTAGACGTATTTTAGAGTGCTGTGTAGTTTTATGTTTCGATAGTTGTGTTGCAGTGGGTGATGCATGTTCTGTTGAGTGTGTTACCCTGAGTAGCATATGACCCAGTGAGTGTTACAGTGAGCAAAAGATTTAAAAATGAGTGGGTTTTGGTGGCAAATGAATGACGTGTTACAGTGTTACAGTGTATGATTGGTTAAATTGAACCACGTATGTGATATGTTGCAGGTTACTCTGTCTTAGAGGAGAAGAAGTTGTTGAGTAGGCATGAGTACACAGTGGTGACAGGGTCTCCTCGGGATGAGGCCAAAGGATCGGTCACATTAGGACTGAAAGCGGATACTGAACTGCAGGTCGTCATCACCATTCCTGGGCAACAGGTGGGCTCCTACTTTGGGAGTAGCCTTGCTGTCACCGATCTCAACAATGATGAGTACGTCACCGTCAGCTTGACTATTTCCCACTCTTGCATTAGATCTGTCTCAGTAGACCATTCACAGTGGTAAAACTGAATTATATGTACATGTGTACTGTGTGCGTGTGTGTGTGTGTGTGTGTGCATGCATGTGATCACATGGGGTATTTTGCAGCTGGAATGACCTGATTGTGGGGGCCCCATTCTACTTTGACCGCAAGAAGGAGGAGGGTGGGGCAGTCTACTTGTTCATGAATGAGAACGGGGCATTTCAGAAAACTGCCACCATGGTGCTGACAGGTTTCAGGGCTTCAGCTTTTGGCCTGGCAGTGGCAGCCATCGGAGACATCAACCAAGACGGATTCCAAGGTAAACATCACTGCGGTTCCACATTCAACTTTTCACTAAGGGAGCTTCTGGGGAAAGACTCTGAACATATCTGTAAGGCCTTTCCTACTAGAAATCCAGGTTCAGGCTGCAGTCAAATGAAATTTCATTTTTTACTTTATCCAGAAGGCTCCTTATTGTATCTGTAAGTCACATCCTACCTCACACATACTTATAAAATGCTTGTACACACATGCTGTACTGGAATACACACTTATGACATTTTTGCAATCGCTACTGTGAATCACTGACAGACATTTGAAAGACAAGTATACAGTGCCCTCCAAAATAAAAATAAGAATATAATATAAGAATATACAATAAGAATAAGAATATGAATATAGCTAATGCTCTGCATTGCTTGTATAAAAATGGGAAAATTAAATTATTTTATGCTTATACAATTGCTCAGAGGAAATGCTATTTAACAAGTAACCATTTTTTGTTTTCCAAAATGAAAGATGCTGAAATTACTGTACTGTTTTCAATACTTTGTGCACCCTCCTTTTACAAAGATGAAACAACTGAGTCAAATTTTATAGAATTGATGAGAATGGTGAAGATAATATAAGGATTTTGACAATTTCTCAATACGAAATATTTCAAGGTCCTTTAGTGAAATTGTGGACTGCCGTCCAGGAGTCAGAAAGTAAAAGTACTGCCATTTGTTTCTTCCATCCCTGAACTCAACCAGCTGTTTTTGCAAAATAATTCTACCTCCTGGCTGAAGACGTATGCTAATTTGCAAATTCAGGTGATTGGAACAAAATACTGGGGTGGACTTTTACTTTTACCTGGATTTTCCATCTCTGGGAAAACAGTAATCATGTAGTCAGCCATATCTCTTGATTGATTTTGAGGTCAGGGTCATTGTCTTGTAGAAAAATCCATTCCTTGATATGACATCTTTGGATAACACTGGAACTTTGATTAGAACCAGGTTTTATGATCAGATAATCATAATATTTTTTATGAAAATATTTTTCAGTATGAAAATTGCCATAACATGGCAACCGTAAGTCAATTACTGAAGCTAGACAAATTTGTTTATCTCATCAGAGGCAATGTTTCAGAATTAGCCTACAAATGTTCCATGTGGATGAGCGCAAATATTCCGTATGTGTGAATATTTTGGATATGTGTGTGTGCTTCATAAGCAAGTAGTAATATGTACAAGCATGTTTTGTGTCTTCGTTGTAAAATATTAATTCCATAGTCATGACTCACACCATTGTCTATTAGTAGAGCTGACTGGACCCCAGCTATTTAATCACCAATGATTTCCTGCCTCTCCCCTGGAGGAAACTGTTGTAGTTCACTGACAGAATGCTGTTGTGAGTGTTAGCGATGCATCCATCATATAGCACCCACACCATTATATTTGCCACCTAATTTTGAATAAACAAGGCTTGTGGAAGTGGGAAGAGGTCATGTTGCTCATTTATGTTACTATTGTTTTTTGTTTCGTTGAGATGCTGTCTCCATGTTAATGGTGGGAAGTTACTGATTTATGGTTCACACCAAACCAGTTTCAATTTGTCCCTGATACCCATTTCCTCTCTAACCTGCAGACTTTGCAGTAGGAGCTCCATTTCATGGCACTGGGAAGGTTTTCATCTGGGTGGGTGGCAAGAAGGGCATCTCCCAAGAGGCCAGTCAGGTAACAGCTCTCACTTCGGTCATTTTATTGTACATTATCCCTCACCAGAGGTTGGAGATTTGAATCTGGGTTCATGTGCTTATTGTATGTGTACCCCTTAGTTATGTATCCAGCATTACTTAACCCCTTTGCACACAAATGACAAATCTGGCCAATCCTTTCCCATTTAGGGGGTACCCTATTTAAAGCTTTAACTCATGACATGGCTTAAAAATGGCTTAAATGCAGAAATACATTTGTATGATTTAAAATGCTACATTAATAATAACATATTAGTTTATATTCATAGTTTAGGAATAAATAAAGTGCCATACATGCAATTGTCTAGGCAAAAAAGCAAAAATGAATTAGCTCTTTTTTAGTTTGCAATGAAATACTAAGAGATCCCATATATTAGACAGGTTAAACTATACATGTCCTGGATCAAAAACTTGACCACAAGTGGGTAAATTATAAGGGTGGATATGTAGAACTACTGAAGATCTATAAAGAAAAAAGTAAGCAGTGTTCCCAGTGTCTCCACATTTATCCAAAAAGGTCTAAGTAATGCATTGCTGTAAATCATAACATAATCATGTATTTCACTACAGATCAACTGTTTTGCATCATTTTCAAGTGGGAATTACAAGCTCTCTGTCAGTACAGTGGTCTAAAATATCTAGGGGTCCAGAAACACATCCAAAATCGCTCCAAATGTGATTTAAAAATAACGCAAAAGCATTATCACACAATGTGGTACAGTACCTAAATGTGTAATCATTAACTCTGTATGTTTTTCTGTACTCTACTGTATCTAATGTTTCCTTGTATGTGGATGGGACGACGTTAAAACAATATTCAGCCGTTCACCACTTTTTGGCAAAGTTCCAGCTTACATCACATCCGGTGCATGTGCACAAACCCTGCTGAAGCTACTGACGGAAGCTTACATTACAGTGTGAAATATCCTCATTATAAAATTCCACTAACCTATTTGAAGACACTCAATTTCAAAAATAACGTTCATAACCTAAATATTTTGAACAGTAACACTTACATATCAATGAAAAGTGTGAACCTGTGTTCTTACCTGTGTTCAGACAGAGACAGAGAATCAATGTTCCTCTCATGACTTACTCCAGAAAACTATGTCAGCTAGATCCATCAAGAAACATATGGCTTAGCTATGCTCAGAAGTCCTCAATAATAATAATATCTTGCAAAATAAGATTAAACTGATCAATTTCATTTTGCCTGGTGCACAGAGTGAATGCATAAGGCGGAGATGATGATTCACAATTTTTGGTTATGCAGGTTTACAAAACGCTATTCAAAAAGTTAAATTAGACATGTTATACATTGTTAGAAAGCTTATACTTTCACCTATTTGATAAATTAATTGTTAATCAAGTCAGATTGTAATACAAAGGGCGACAACACCATAAACTGTCTGCGTGGTATTACATGCAGCTATTTTGGAAGGTACCCAGGCATCACAAATGAGTGTGCATTTCACAAACGGATTGTCCAAGGCAATATATGAGATGTCTCGAAAGGGACATCTCTATGCGTAAAACCAATGGTAATGTTGTATATTTATTCCATATTTAGTCCCAGATATTGACAGTAGAATGGCATGGTATAATTTTAGAAAAATGTGTCTTTATCTTTGTCTTTAACTTGTTTATTTCGTTATTCAGTGAGCAGGGTCTTCACTGATGTATTGGCATATCTTAGGGCTATTGTTGAGTTTATCTTGTTGCTATGATGGAATACAATTTTTAGTGGTGAAAGAATATTTTTATGAATGCCCAGATAGACACTATTGTCCAGTGTGTCATGGGGTGGAGGGTTTGCAGATGAGACTGCAGGGAGTGGGTGCGTGTTAAATGAATGACCAGCGCGACAATGGTGGTGCTGCGAAGCTCCATATTCAGCATAGTTGTTCTGTATCATCTACTAATGAAACTAGAACACAGAGTTTTCATTTTTAACTCATAGTTTGGTTGCATTGAGCAATCTAGGCACGCCGGCGTGAAGACCACTGGGGTCAAAGGGGTTAAATTACTTAAATTAATTAAATGATAATGTAACCTGGTCAGTGAGCTGTGGGGGGTGAAGCACTTTGACAGTCAATGATGATGCGAGCCAGTTTTTGTATTCATTTATAATAAATATGCAGTGATATCAGCAATTGAGATGGCCCAACTATTATACTATTGTAAAATGTGATGCTCATAACAGAATTAAAGGACAAATTAATTTTTAAAAAAGGTTATTACTCTACTGCTATTTTACAAGCCCTTTTTGTCTTGGCAGGTGATTGAAGGGAAGGAGGTGGGTGATGGCCAGTTCCAGACATTTGGCTACTCTATCAACGGTGGCATGGACATGGATGAGAACAGCTACCCTGATGTCTTGGTGGGCTCCCTGGATGACCGCATCGCTCTGCTGAGGTGGGGAGTGTTGGGAACTGTTTCTTATTTCTACACTACATTTTATGGTTATCTTGGAAAATCTGAAACACCTGTCCTGCTCTTGTAAAGCTCTGCCTATCACTGATCCTCTGTACCAGCTCAATTTAAGCATACCAGTCTTGATCCATGGCAGGTTTCCAGCTAGTTCAGTAGATTTACATGTACATTGATGTTTATTATTATACAGTAAGTGCAGACCTTTGCAGGGGCAATTAGTGAGGATGTCAGCAAGCCAAACAAGCAAATATTTTTAAATGATTCTTGTGGAAAAAACAAAAAAACATTCCCAAATTGGCTTGCTTTCCCCTTTGGCCAAATACCAGGTTTTCAGTGGGCAGGGTTAAGTGGGTGTTGGCTACGTAACAAAAGCCTTAAGTCCAGTGAAATCTTTTCGACATGTGATATGTAAATTATGCACTTTCCACTTTTGCGTGGGTAAGGCAAACTAAGCTGAAAATGCCTAAGCATTGCCCCTTTTCTGGATGTGGAGAAAGCAATACACTTCATAAAATAAAGAGACCTACAAGAAATGGGTTTTATCTCTGGAGCCCACCGGCACTGCAATATTGCAATAACTTGTACAGATAGTATTTGCAGTGCCCAATTTTGCCTGGAACTTTTTGCAGAACACGGTGGATCAGTAAGTAGTCCTACCGTTAGCTGGCAACAAGTAAATATCTTTCAAATATAGACATGTGGCAGCAAATACTTTCTTCATTCGAATGTAATGTCTGTAGTTTGAGACTGCTATAGAGTTTAATGTTAGTGTAAAGTAGCTAGGTGTACAATGTTATTACTCATTGAATTATCTTCAGGTTTAACTATACGATGGTAAAGCTTAGTTTATGTTGCTTTCTTTCATTTTGTCTGTAAGGTTTCTGCATTGGACAATCTGCTCTAACAAGCTCTAACCTACTGTAGCTAGCAATGAGGCATGGCTTATACATGACCTGACTTATGGATATGAATGTTAATGAGCGCAGGATACACGCCCAACCAGTCCTTGTCTGCTGAACAGGTTACAATAATCTAATAGTGTTTATTACAATTTAATGGTTATAATTGGGTTAAAAACGTGAAAGAAATATTAAGAAGACAATAAATTGTCATTTCTGGGGAATATAACCACAATTTGAATCCAGTTGCCTGATTGTACAGGTATTTTACTGAGAGTGCTGAAGAGCACTGTGTGCTGTATCAGCACAATTAGACGCCACAGTATGCTTTGTATATGCTTCCCTTTTAACCTTTGCCTTTATGGTCTCCCTATTACTAGGGCACGTCCAGTTATTCACCTCTCCAAAAACTTCACTGTGCTACCCAAGATAGTGGACCCCAACCACTGCACCCCTGGTGAGAAGGCCTGGTAAGAAGCCCTATTTTTTATAAGAAATTTCTGGCAACTCTGCTTCTTGTACTATTGTGCCCTGGAGTTATTTAACTTGTTGATGCAAACCCCTAGTGGCCATGACGCCGGCATCATGAGATTGTTCAACTCAGATGTTCAGTGCTCCTGCAACCAAACGAGTTTAAAACCCAAACTTTGTGTTCTAGCTTTATTACTAGATGATTCAGGACAACTATGCCGAAGACAGAGTTTGTAATCGCCACCGTTCTCGTGGTTTTTTTATTGTGCGCTCCAATAAACAAACAAACAAAACACACACAACAGGAGAAGGGAATAGATGATATGCAGCTCTTGTGTGTATCTCATTCCAGAGTCCCATTCTCATTGCAGGCAGAACAGATAAAGTGTTACTAATTACTGTAATTGCATACAGCTGCAGTTGCAGGCCAGCAAAACCACTGCATCTCCGCCTGCAGATGGCACCCTAACCAAAACTACACCTCCACAGTGATTTTCTTAATAATGTAGGAGTTACAGTGTATGCTGCAAAGAAAAATTACAAGCCATTTATATTTATGATATGCTGTTTGAATATAAGAGTGAAGCATATGGCACTGTTTCAGTGTGACAGAATTGTTTATTTGTTTAATATTGGCAAATAATACTTTCTTTAAAATCCTTAATCATTCCTTGTCCAATTAAATGTATTGTTTTAGTGCAGAAAATTAAAGGTTGGGGTTGTGTTTGCAATGGTCATAGAATGGGATTACAAATAAGCAGTACTATGGCTGTTGGATGGGCCATCTTGTCAAGATATTGGTCTAGAGCACAGGTTTGCTTGAATTTAATTTTTGTAAAGTTTTTATTTTTTGTAACTCAAGCAAAATCTCTCATTTTCAAATGTTTCACTGCTGTGCTTTACAGTGTGACTGTCAAGGTGTGCTTCTCATACACCCTCAGCACAGGCAACAAGGACTATAAGAAGAACATCAGTAAGTGGCTATCCATTTTTTATAATAAACATATTTTTACCACTTATGTTTTTCCATTGGTTGACTCTTCACTCTACTCTTGTACCTCCTCAATTTAGCTGTGAAGTATACTGTGGAGGCTGATCGGAATCAACGCAGCGCACGTGTTCGTTTCATCAACAATAAGCATGACATCTACACAGGCTTCCTGTCTATGCCCTCTACCATGTGCCAAGCCTTGGACCTCAGCCTGATGGTATGAGCCCACCCTTACTTTTTATACTGATTCACATTGCAGCCTGACTCTTTAACCCATGATTGTTCAGATAATATAAAACTGATAGATCGACAGATATTAGACTGACATTCTGACCCTGTTGGACCTGTTGGTCCTTTCCATGAATGCTGATGAAAACAAAATTTGATTTTAAAACATTTTCATATAGTTGAGGCCAAAGGTTTAGATACACCTAAGTTAAAGACATTCAAACTCAATTTTTCTCAACTCCACACATTTTATGTTACCATACATTTCCTGTGTTAAGTCAGTTAGGGTATCTGCTTTATTTCTATAAGAGGTCATTTTAAAATAATAGCGATGAGACAGATTTATTTCAGCTTTCATGTACTATATCATTTTATGTATATATTTTCAGTGGGTCAAAAGTGTACATGCACTTTGTTAGTATTTGGTGGCATTGCCTGTTAATTGCTTAACTTAAATCAAACACTTGGGGTAGCCTTCCACAAGCTTCTCACAATACTTTGGCGGAATTTTTGCCCATTCCTACTGACGGAATTGGTATAACTCAGTCAGGTTTATGGGCCTCCTTGCTCAGACACGCTTTTTCAGTTAAGTCCACAAATTTTTCTGTGGGATTCAGTTCAGGGCTTTGTGATGGCCACTCTAGTACTTTTACTTTGTTGTCTTTAAGCCATTTTGGAGGTAGACTTAGGATCATTGTCCTGCTGGAAGACCCAATTGTGAACAGGTTTTAACTTTCTAGCTGATGTCTTGAGGTGTTTCTTCAGTATTTTTAGATAATCCTCGATGCCATCTATTTTCTGAAGTGCACCGGTCCCTTTTACAGCAAAACACTCTGACACGATGCCGCCACCCCTATGCTTCACAGTTGGGCTGGTGTTCTTAGGATTGAAAGCCTCACCCTTTTTCCTCTGTAAATAGCGCTGATCATTATGGCCAAACAGTTAAATTTTTGTTTCATCTGACCAGAGAACACTCCTCCAAAAGGCTAGGTCTTCATCCTGGTTATCACCTGCAAACTTCATTCTGGCTTTTTAATGCCAGTCTTCGAGTAGGGGTTTCTTCCTTGCGTGACAGCCTTTCAAGGCCGTGGTGATATAGGATTATCTTAATGGTGGATGTAGATACCTTGGTTGCCTCAAATTCATTCACCAGTTCCTTTCTTGTTGTTTTGGGGTTCAGTTGAACCTTTCGGACCAAAGTTTGCTCAGCCCTGATAGTTAATTTGTGCCTCCTTCCTGAACAATGCAGTGTCTGTGTAGTCCCAAGATTTTTATTTTTGCATACAGTTATTTGTACAGATGCTTGTGGTACCTTCTGTTGTTTGGAAATTGTCCACTTTTTTTTCGTGAGGTCTTGGCTGAGTTGCTTGGGTTTTCCCATGGTATCAAGGGCAGTGGCTGTATAGGTAGGCGGTTAAATACAGCCACAGGTGCCAGTTAACTCCTAATTATGACAGTTGGGCAACAGAAGCTTCTAAAAAGTCATTACATCAATTTCTGGAATCTTCCAGACTGTTTAAGCCTGGTGCATACTAGAGGATTTTCAAATCGTAATCCCGATTTTAAAAACGTGGGAGACCACAGACAGATTTAACCGATTTTTAATATTTTAATCGTAAGAACGCACACACCAGACGATTCAGTCCAGACGCAGGACCACACACTTGGCATTTATACTAAACGATTTCAGAGTGGCGATTCCAGGGACTTTTTTTATTTCTGCAAGCTGATTCCCCATCTCCATGGAGACCACAACGTTACAATAATTACATATATACATAATACAATAATATTGATACTTTTGTTGCTACGTGCAGTTGCCTAACCGCATCGAGTATAAAACAATATCGTCCGCAGAGAACTTCTTCGGTTTCGGCAAGCCAAAATTAATTCGGTTGGTGACGCTTCCCGGTCAGCTCGCTCTCATTGGCTGTTGCTGGTTTCTGCTCAATATTCCATTACATTACATTACATTACAGGCATTTGGCAGACGCTCTTATCCAGAGCGACGTACAACAAAGCGTATAACCATAACCAGGAACAAGTATGACGAAACCCCTAGAGAGAAGTACCGGTCCAAGTGCAGGGAACAACCGCATAGTTCAACTTGGACCCTGATGGTTAAACTGATTAACACTAACAACGAGAACGGCAACAACGCAATCTATGGAAAAATAAAAATAAATAAAAATACAAGTAGTCGTTAAGACAGTTGATGCGCCTAAGTCACCTATGAAACAGCTGCCTAGTTACAACCCTAAGTTTAGTCATTTACAGGGGGGAAGGGAGGGATGGGGAGAGGTGCAGCCTGAAGAGGTGGGTCTTCAGTCGTCGTTTGAAATGGGTCACAGTCTCAGCTGTTCTGACCTCCACAGGGAGGTCATTCCACCATCGTGGGGCCAGAACAGACAGGAGACGTGTTCTGGAAGTGCAGGCGCGAAGAGGGGGAGGTGCTAGGCGTCCTGAGGTAGCAGAACGGAGGGATCTGGCTGGCACGTAGGGCTGTTCCTTTCACACTATAGGACTTCGAATCGTAAATATCAAACATGTTTGATATTTACGATTCGAGATTGGGGAGACTCCGATCCAGTCTGTAACATTAAGATTATGTCTGTAAACCCCTCACACTACAGGATCATTTGGTCAGATAATCGGTTAGATTAACCTTGGATCGGGAACGCCCCCGCGATTATCAGGAAGAGCGAATCGGGCACAAAATCGGCCCAATTATCCTCTAGTGTGGGGCCAGAATTAAAGAGACAGTCAAGTTGGTGTATGTAAACTTTTGACCCACTGGAATTCTGATATTGTGAATTAAAGCTGAAATAAATCTGTCTCTAATCGATTGTTTTAAAATTACCCCTGATGTGAACAAAGTAGATGCCCTAATTGACTTGCCAAAGGATATTTATGGTAACACGAAATGTGCAGAGTTGTGAATAACTGAGTTTGAATATCTTTAGCGTAGGTGTATGCAACTTTTGGCCTCAATTGTATATGCTAACACTTTCTAAATTAACTCATATTATGAAAATGTCAGTCCAAAGCTGCAGATTGTATTCCTTTTGTGAGGAACAGGTATGAGTTATTGGTGGGAGGTTGTAAGAGGTATATTTTTGTGTTTTCTTTCCACAGGACCCCATCCATGACAAACTGGAACCTGTGGTGTTTTCTCTGAATGTGTCTCTGTATGAGCAGAAGGCCAAGGCACGGCGAAACCTGCAGAACCTGGACGCCTTCCCAATGCTGAGTGGGGCACAGAGCCTCAGTGAGAGAGCAGAGGTATGGTACACTTCCCGCAGTCCAGCATTAAACCATCCAGTGCTTTACCAGCACAAATGTAACAATTTTCCATAATGGATGGATGTTCACCCTTTGGTGTCATTATACTCAACAGTTTTAATATGAGCCTAAACTTTTGTTATATTGCTTCTTTCAGTGAAATGGTGTTGCATGCTGACAGCAGACTTTATACTGTGTCTTCAGGAGGTACACTTTAATTCCTGTGCACAAGCCCCCTAGTGGCCAGGATGTCCTGAGATTGTTCAACTCAGACATTCATTTCTTGTGCAACCAAAGTATGAGTGGAAATAACAAACTCTGTGGAAAAGCTTTATTAATAGATAATACACAAGAACTATGGTGTCACCATTGTCGCATATATCATCCATTTAACAAGCACCCACTCCCTGCAGATTCATTTGCAACTATACCCCTCAGACAATAGTGTCTATCTGGGAGTTCATTAAGATATTCTTTCATCGCCAAACATTCATGTTACGTCATGTCATATCAAGATACAGTCAACAATAGCCCGAAGGCATGCCCACACACTTGTGAAAAACACTGCTCACTGAATTGCAAAATAAACAAGGTATTTTTGTAGAATTATGCTACATCAGCCTACTATCAATATCTGCAACTAAATATGGAATAAATATACCATCTTACCATTGGTTTTACACAAAAAAGATGCCCCTTTCAAGATTAAGTGGTCATTTATTGTCTTGAACTATCCTTTTCAGAAATAAACACGCAAATAGAGTGTGAGGTAGGCATTTACGTCCGCCACTTTCTCTCAACAGCGTTATAACTCATTTCAGTTTGTTCTAGTTTCATTGATTTATCAGTAGAGGACAGTATAAGCACAGTGTGATGCATGTTTCATTTGAAATTTATAAGGATTGAGAGCCCTGCACTACAGCTTTAATTATTGCTTTAGCACAAAAAGCTGAGTAAATCTGGCACTCTGTTTTTAGAAATTCAGTTTGCATGCATTCAGTTTCAAAACAAGTACAGAACATCCAGGTTACTCAGGAAAAGGATTAGAATTTGGGTGTAATCAATTCTGTCTGTAGCCAGTCATCATCAATGTCTGTGAAAGATGAATGAAGATTCCAGTCGATAACTTGTAGCGTGAGCCACCTGTAGCAGACACACATACAGTATGTCTGTCTAACTCTAATGTTAGCAAACAAGGCATAAATGGTGAGTGCAGTCAGTTGTATTATCGATCCATTTGTCATGCACTTTTGTATCTAGTCAGGCAGATTTTATTGTCTATCTGTCAATTCCTAGAATGATATATGTTTAAATTATATAATGAGTAAGCCCAAATATACCATTCTAAATACAAGTTAGCCAGCTCACTAACCAGACCCACATTCAGCAGATTGTTAGAAAACCGCTAGCTATCTAGTTCTGCTATGATAATGTATGTATTCTGGCTAGATAATTCACTTATTTTCTTAAAGCCCAATTAGACGCAGGCAATTAAAAATAGCATTTTCGTAAATTATTGCTTTCATCAGTCACTGATTCAAGTTGGCCTCTTTGCACTTTGATGCAAAAACCCCTGTCTTGGTCGGTAAAACCACTAGAGCTGAAAAAAGAAATAACAAGGCATTCCCCTTCCCCAAAGGAGGGCTGAAACTGACACCCTAGATTGACTATTATGGTATTTTATAATCCAATAACTGAATAACTGTCCGCAACAAGTCAAACAACTGCTAATACTACAGTGATTGTATTGATATTGCTAAAATCCCCCTCTGATCTCTAAGCAATCAATCTACTCTTTGTATATAGGCTAGCAAAAGTCATTATTCATTATGCATGATTTCCATTGAACTGAAAGCATTTTCATGAGCATTTGAAAGCGACCATTTCTATGCATGTAAATAGAACATAAGACATGAAAAGTGCAGTTTTTCTAAAAAGCAGGCATGTGAAGTATGTCTTTATAGTCTAAAACTGTTTTTTTAAGTAGGTTAAAATTAGTTTCCTCTTGATTTTATAACTAAAACAAGATTTATTCCTCAAATAGAATCCTAACTTTGTCCGCAGATTAAAAAAAAAAAAAATTATCTATATGCAATTTAAAACTAAGCTTATCATCAAACCAGATCCCAAGGTATTTATAGCCAGATACCTTTTCAATGCATTTACCATCTAGAGTGGTGATTTTAAGTTCATCTATGGACTGAGAATGAGACCTTGAAAACAGTAGACACTTAGTATTGCCTGCATTAAGTACCAGCTGTAGATCAAAAAGAGCTGACTGAATATAATTAAAAGCATTCTGAAGTATTTGAAAGGCTTGGGCATGGCATGGCAATAAATAATTGCATCATTAGCCTATAAGTGGATATTACAATTTGAGTTGATTAAAGCATGTGAAATATTATTAATATAAATTGTAAATAACACAGGGCCCAGGGTGGAGCCTTGGGGGGTAAAGATGATTTTTGGCCATCAACAGATACACATTGGATTCTATTAGAAACGTAATTTGTAAACCAATTTACTGTTGCATACTCAAAACTAACATTCCTTAATTTATCAATTAAGATGGAATTGGCAACTGTATCAAAAGCCTTAGAAAGGTCAATAAAACGGGCAACAAAGTGTTTTTTTTTTATTGTCAAGCACTTTGACTATGTCATTAATTACTATAGAGGCTGCAGTAATTGTACTGTGACCAGACCTAAAACTAGACTGCACATTACTAAGTATACTGTTGTCAAGTAGGAACTGCTTGATCAGAGTATTAACCAGAGATTCTAAAATTTTGGAAAGAAAAGGGAGTTTTGAAATGGGTTGTTAACTATTCAGCTCAGACGGGTCACCACTTTTAAACAAGGGGAGCACATATGCTGCCTTCCAGCCATTGGGAAGAGTGTGAGTCAAGAGTCAGATTAATAATATGAATGAGGGGATCAGCAGTAAGAGGTGCAGCGAGCTTCAGAAGCCTTGGCACTAACAGATCAGGACCGGCTGTTTTTTTAGGATCTATATTTCTTAATGCTTCAAGAACATGAGCAGAAGAAATAGGACTAAAGGCTCAGTTACAACTGAAGGTGGTGAAACTTCAGGCCTAGTAAATCCTGATGACCCCATATTTTGATTGTTGAAAATATGACCCGCAGATATAAAGTGTTTCTTAAAAAGACAGTGACGACGAACAAACAATATCGTCCTTGTTAGTTGCTGGCTGAGTATCCAACATAATTTTCTGAGGAAGAGAAGAGGAGGCGTTTGTAGCAGCTAATGATTTTACGGTCTTCACACCCTATTTGCGGGATGGTTGGCAACCCTAAATGAAACCAGGAACTAAAACCGTGATTCAACGTTGCCAACAATTGCGAAATTGGACACTGAAAAAGGGAGGGGACGTAACAACAATTAAAAATCGAACAAATAATGTTGCTGTTTTAACTGCGTCACCTCTATCCAGAAAGTAATCCGTTACCATATTAATCCATTCGTTCTTGTTGCTGGCACTAACTAAATTCAGCTCGGCAATTTGGAGGAGAGCTTTAGCCACATTACCAGCATTGTCACTCATGATAGAATCTCCCGAGACACTCATAATCACTTGTAAAAAACGTTGACTAGATTTGTAAACAACACAGGGTATTTCCTGACTACTTATGCAGGAATGTCATGCGGAATGGTCATTAATATGGATGTTCCGCCCATTGTCCTGCCCCCTCGCAACAAGCAGACAGAGTGAGAGATAGAGAGAAAGAGAGTTTAATTATTTAAATTTTTCTTATGTTTACCGATCAAATACGAGTTTGATATTAAGGTATTAGAAAGTATACATGTTTAAGAAGTCATTTCTGCAAAAAAAGTGAATTTTGGTGAAAATTTTTTTAAAAAATTAAAACGCGATTTTCTGGAGAATCACCTCATGTGACTTACGCCTGGGTTCAGTGGCTCCTGTCACATATATCCTGCACGTACACCTTGGTAACAGTAGATACCACTACAGTTGAGGCCAAAAGTTTACATACACCTAGGCTAAAGACATTCAAACTCAATTTTGCACAACTCCACACATTTCATGTTACCATAGATTTCCTGTGTTAAGTCAATTAGGGTATCTACTTTATTTCCATAAGAGGTCATTTAAAAATAATAGCTAAAACAGATTTATTTCAGCTTTTATGTACTATCAGATTTTCAGTGGGTCAAAAGTTTACATACACTTTGTTAGTATTTGGTGGCAATTGGTGGCATGGCCTTTTAATTGCTTAACTTGAATCAAACGCTTGGGGTAGTCTTCCACAAGCTTCTCACAATACTTTGCCAGGATCTTTGACCATTCCTGCTGACAGAACTGGTGTAACTTGGACATGCTTTTTCGGTTCAGTCAACAAATTTTCTATTGGATTCAGGTCAGGGCTTTGTTGATGGCCACTGCAATACTTTCACTTTGTTGTCTTTAAGCCATTTTCATTTTGTTACAACTTTGGAGGTATGCTTAGGATCATTTTCCTGCTGGAAGACCCAGTTGCGACCAAGTTTTAACTTTAGCTGATGTCTTGAGGTGTTGCTTCAGTATTTCTAGATAATCCTCCTTCTTCATGATGTCATCTATTTTTTGAAGTGCACCAGTCCCTTTTCCAGCAAAACACCCCCACAACATGATGCCGCCACCCCCATGCTTCACAGTTGGGATGATGTTCTTCGGGTTAAAAGCCTCATCCCTTTTCCTCCATAAATAGCTGATCATTATGGCCAAACAGTTCAATTTTTGTTTCATCTGACCAGAGAACACTCCTCCAAAAGGCTAGGTCTTCATCCTGGAGATCACCTGCAAACTTCATTCTGGATTTTTAATGCCAGTTTTAGAGTAGGGGCTTATTCCTTGCGTACCTTGGTATCTGTTGCCTCCAATTCCTTCTCCAGTTCCTTTCTTGCTGTTTTGGAGTTCAGTTGAACCTTTCGGACCAAAGTTCGTTCAGCCCTGATATTTAATTTATGCCTCCTTCCTGAACAATGCAGTGTGTGTAGTCCCAAGATTTTTATATTTGACTACAATTATTTGTACAGATGCTCGTGGTACCTTCAGTTGTTTGTAAATTGGTCCTAAGGAGGAACCGGACTTGTGGAGGTCCACAGTTTTTTTTTCATGAGGTCTTGGCTGAGTTGCTTGGATTTTCCCTTGGTATCAAGGGCAAAAAGGCAGTTGCTCTAAAGGTAGGCAGTTAAATACAGCCACAGGTGCCAATTAACTCACAGTTAACTCCTAATTATGACAATTGACCGACAGAAGCTTCTAAAAAGTCATTACATCAATTTCTGGAATCTTCCAGACTGTTTAAAGAGACAGTCAACTTGGTGTATGTAAACGTTTGACCCACTGGAATTCTGATATAGTGAATTCAAGCTGGGGGCGACAAAGCTCAAGGGGTAAAAGCAGTTGTCTGGCAGTCGGAGGGTTGCCAGTTCGATCCCCCGCCCTGGGCGTGTCAAAGTGTCCCTGAGCAAGACACCTAACCCCTAATTGCTCCCAACGAGCTGATTGGTACCTTGCATGGCAGCCTTTCACCATTGGTGTGTGAGTGTGTGAGTGTGCGTGTGAATGAGAGGCATCAATTGTAAAGCGCTTTGGATAAAAGCGCTATATAAATGCAGCCCATTTACCAAATAAATCTGTCTCTAATCGAATGTTTTAAAATTACCTCTGATGTGAACAAAGTAGATGCCCTAATTGACTTGCCCTAAGAAATGTATGGTAACATGTGCGGAGTTGTGAAAAACTGAGTTTGAATATCTTCAGCCAAGGTGCATGTAAACTTTTTGCCTCAACTGTATATAGTAAACTAATGGACAGAATGAGATGACATTAGACAAGAGTAATTGAATTTTCAATTTCAAGATCATCTTTTTTACTACTTTAAATTTTTTCATGAAACAAGAACAAATGATCAATTATTTATTACAAATAATTGATCATTTGTTCTTGTTTCATGAAAAAAATTATTTAGATGATCTTTTGTAATAGCATAGCAAATCTAGATGCTATGCTGAACATGGGTCTGACTAACTGCTGTAGTTTAAGAGATATGCTGTATTTTTTACTTTAAAATAATGTAAAATAACTTTGTGAAGGCATATATATGATGCAATGTCAATCTCAGTCTTTACGCACTTTCGCTGAATTCGTGCACCTTTTCCCTGTATTTGTTATTCTATGTGTTTGGGATGTTTCTGGGTGTGGCGATCTTTTCTGTGCAGGGAGGGGTGGGTGTGGCTACAGAACCTGCGGTTTGGGATCAGATTATAGCAAAGTGTTTGTTGCTAGTTAGCTGCTGAAATGGCAGATGCCAAGAAGCCTTGATACAGTGAAGCAAAAAGACAAGTTGACAGGGCTTGTTCAAAAACCTTGCTTTTGCTCAATGCCGTTACCAAGGGGATGAAAAGCAACATGGAGTTGGCATGTTACTTTTAGTTAGTTATGTTAGGCAGCTAGATGCCTGAGCTTGAGTAGCTTTAGTATCAATTTAAGTTCTCCCATCAAGATGTCCTCCCCCCTATGGTAACTGCTGTTACTATTTATAGATGCAACCTAGCTAGCTAGGTAATTCACCTACATTTATTTCAATCAGGGAAACTGAATTCAATACAGCATGCTTGCTATCTAGCTACGTATAGCCAATTTCACTAACAATGCAAACAAAGTTTCTAGTCAATGGCTTGTATTCATAAGTTTTTTCATTGAATTATAGAAAATTATTCTAAATTAGTATTTGCTAAACTTTCAACATATTTTTATTTTAAACTCTATACCTCAGAAATATAGCACTATAAATTTAGATTACATTACATTTTATTTGTCAGATGCTTTTATCCAAAGCGACGCACAATAATTGGATTCTGACGGTCGTTAGAACAACTACAGAACACAGGTCAGATAAGATAGCTGTAATTTGCATAAAGTACCAGTTCTGCATAGCCATGATCATAAACATATTATGTTGTATTTGAGCAAAGAAAGAAGCTAATATTTGGATAGGCTACAGATAACTTCATGAAAAAGTCATTCACAAGTGTATTAGCTAGACCCATGGGTGAGATTACGGGGGGGGGGGGGGGGGGGGGGGGGTGGGGGTGGGGGGGATGGGGGGACAGGGGGGGCAGGGGGGGGGCTCCCCCTGACTTATAAAGAAAATAATGAATATATCTACATAACTATTTTTAAAAATAATAATTAAAAAATGTAATTACACCTATGAAGTTGGCCTTGAAGTTCATATTTACCTTCTTTAATTAACCAAAGTTGTTGTTGCACAATGTTCTCAGCTGAAGAGATAACATTTTAGCTATTTAAAATGGCCAAATGGGTTAACACATTAACAAATTATTTTACAAAGAGGACAAGATCAACTAAACAGAACAAAAATGAAGAATTTCTTTAGGATGAAGCGTCCCTCACAGACACAGGCAACATTTCTCTGTGAGAAGTTGGCATTAATGCAGAGATGAAACCTTCACAGCCTCGGCAGGCCGCTGAGAGGCAGACAATGCAGCAGTCCAACCTGCAGAGTGAGATCCAATTCTTAGTGTAGGAAACTGCTTGAAATTGAGGTATGAATCTGCGTGTCTGCGTGTCTGCATGTGTGTTTGTGCGTGTGCATGCATTGAAGCGGGCGTCCTCCCCCCACCCCCTCACTAGATAAAATATGTGGCTTTCTTTTAGTTAAGTCAGTCTTTGGCCAACTTAACTAGAAGCTTGTCACTAGTTGGAAGTGAGTCCTCCATCTACGCATTGCCTAGACATTTTATATCTGGTCTTTTGGAATACCCTGCTGTCTTTTGGTTTTGGAATTTCAGTCTTGCATTACTTACATTACTTTGGGACAAACACACTGTGGTTTCGTTGTTTTTTCACTCCTTTCTTGTGTGACTGTGAACATTTCAATGTCTACAACTTTTGTTTTGTTATGAATTGTACATTTTGATTAAGGTTGTTCCAACAGTTTTGTCTGCCTATCAATGAATTTGGTGATTTCAGTGATAATTGATATTTTTTGATAATAATTGCCAAATTAAATCAAATAAATATATTTTACATGTTGTATAAGTGAGGTGGCTTAACTATTGATACACTAGTGTTTGGTTTTGTGAGTGCAGAATGTCAAATGAGGGTGTTAACGGGTAAAACTGCTGGGCTCAGAAAATTAAACCTATTTCACATAATCCTCACAATTGCTGACAATTAAACATGGATAGATAATATAGCTGGCTGCATTCACCGTTTCTGCCTCGCTTGGTAACGTTAGAGAGTTGCTGTGTGTGTGACTACTGCAGGTGGCTCAGGTCACAGGTTATCAACTGGAATCTTCATTCATTGGCATTTTTCACAGAGATTGTACTCACTTTTGACTTCTGAACTCATTTTGAAACAGAATTTCTACAAACTGAATTTTTTCAAATTGAATTAATTTTTTTTTATTTGAGATATTATAAAAACGGAACTGATGGAAATAGGCAGGATTTTTTGTACTATTAGAATTCTGGGAAGCTACATTTTTCAGATGTTTATTCAAAACTAAAAATGTTTAAGTGAATAAATTCAAATGTATTGAATTCAAAATCTAAAACTTTTTGATCCATATTAAGTCTAGTGTCAGTGCCCAAATAGTCACTTGAAACATTGGAAAAATTTGGAGGAAGACTGCAAATGTTGACATCTTGTACCAAAAGGTTAGTAGCATCTTCAAGCATTGTTGAAAGATGGAATTCTCAGTGTAGAAAGACAACTGAGTATGGCAATCTGAGAAGAGCAAGTTCCCTGCCATACTCCCAAAACACTTATTTATCCGCCTTCATTGTGCGATACATACATTAAACAACTGGACATGGAAGAAGAAACCTCATACCCTGTGAAGTGTTGCAATGCCAGTGTTGCAACTGCTTTCATCAGGGCTGGGGAGAAGCCAACACCAGCTGCCAGGACCACCTCCTCTGGCCTGCTTGCAAGCAATGTTCGTCTTCACTGGGCGGAGGGGCTTACACCGGCTGATCCCACTGCAGATGGTGTCTGGGATGATTTTCAGGATCTGGTCGTGGCACCACCGGTAGCGCACCTCCCCCAGGGCTTTCGAACAGCAGCTGAGGATGTCCAAGGTTCCTCTTTTGAGGCACAGCGGGCATGCTGGTGACTCCACCTTTCCCCAGCAGAACAGGTTGGATGGGCTAGGTAGAATGTCATAGACAGCCTGGATCAAGAACTTGATACGCTGAGGCTCAGCTTTCCTAAGCTCGGCCCATGAGACCTTGCGCTCGACCGCTTGCACCAGACTTAGTGCGCGGTCCTCTGCACTTGACTTCAGCAGACTTCACCAACATGTTCATGGCAAGCACAAAAAGAATCACTGAAATGGTGCAACCAGTGATGATTCCCTTCTCAAGCTTGTGCCACTCCGACGTTGTAGATCCGGAAGAGACTCTGGAAGAGACTGAAGCTGTTTTAGTAGTCCAGTATGAGGTCCATGAACTTGTCTGGGATGTAATGCTGGTTTAGTGCCACCTCCACCAGCTTGTGGGGTATGGAACCATAGGTGTTTACGAGGTCCAACCACAGAATGACCAGGTCCCCCTTGTTCTCCCGGGCTTCCCTGATCAGCTGTGTGCTCCAGACACCCCGGTAGCTTTGGAATCCCTCCTTCCTGCACCGAGGTGTCAGTGTAGGAGTTCCTCAGGAGGTAGTCAGTCAGGCGTCTGGCAAAGTTCATCACCCAAACTGAAGACAAGATTGAAGGCAGTCATCGAGTACAAGGATTTTCAGCCAAGTACTAAATATGATGATTTTATTTATGATTATGTTAATTTGTCTGATTACATTTGGTCCTGTAAAATAGGGAACAGTTATTTATGGTGCTAACATCTTGTATTAAGGCTACAGAAACGCAGCTTTCAATGTTACAAAAACAACAATAAAGCCAAAAATGTCAAAAGCAATGATAAGAACATGAGGCAAAAGTGCCTCATGATGGGCTTGTGCTTAATATCGTAAACTAGGAGTGTAAGCCATGTCTCACAAGATGCTGGCTTTGCTGCATATTTAAGAAGACATAGGTCTATTCTAAAATAAATAAATATAAAATATTAAGTCAATGTTCTGTTTAATTAAATGACGATAAAAATGCTGGCTGGCTTGCCTACAGTAATAAGTCTATAAATTGTGTCATCTCCTCCACTGTAACAGAGTAGGCTATACAAGTCTAAAAAAAGATGTCTAAGCAACATTATGTTTAATGCGCCAGAGTAGTGTTATAGACAATTTGCCCCATATAATGATGTTTGTTCATTCGTTTGTACACACATTTAACAGGATTTTAACAAATCTTTAGCATTTTTAATATATATTTTCTTCTCATTTATTCATTGTAGGCAGGGACGGACATTAGGCAACTCTAGTCGACTTCCCAGGGTGGCAAAAGACGTGGGGTGGCAAATTGACAGCACTAGGACTCCTGACCTGCTGCAAAGAACAATGACAGAAAGCTTGTCACTGGTTAAAACCCATGAACGGTATCAGAACTTGAATAGAAATTGTCCTCTCAAAACAGTGCTTTTTCCACGGCCCACAGTTTTTTTTCTGATGGGCAAACATGACGTGTCAGGTGAACGTGGTCATTTTGCCCCCTTTGTACTGTGTAATGGCTGCCACAGGTTTTAGACTTAATGCTATGTTAGCTAGTGAAATTAGACACACACACCAACTTCAGAAATGAACGCGAGGCTTCTTGAAGCTGCCGTCACATGCTGAAATGTAATTTAATGTTTCAGTTTGAAAAGTAAGTGAATGAAAGTCTTACGTAGGCATAGGTCTATTTAATTTATTTGCAATTATCTACCACACTTCCTTTCATTTAGACAGCTCTGGCTGTGTATGATTTGCTAGTTAAGTTTGCTTTCTCTTTTGAGGTGAAAATATGCCCCTCTAATTTCATGATCTACAGCTCCAAAACAAAATTAAAAAACAACAATATTTATTTTTGTCAATTTTGACGTGTTATGTGATCCCGCAAATGGCAGCGCTTTATATCTAATCCTGTTTTGGTGAGCGATTCATCTCCACTTTATAGCAGAGTGGGTGTGTGCAGTTATCGAAGATAATTCAATCCTAAATTAACTAATCAAATAATAATTCACATTCATGAAGCGCAAATTTTATTAATGAGTTAATTTTATAAAATACACATCAACGTATCCTGGATTGTTTAAGCAACATAGCCTGTGAACCTGGGCCATGGGCAGCTCTGTGGACATAATATTGATAAAACAAGCCATGGCAAAGATACTTCCCCTAAGGGAAGTTATGCCAATCAGATGGCTCGAAGTGCAGTAAGTACAAAAATGAGGATTGCCCAAAATCACATATTTGAATTTTAAGGAATCCTGGGCTATATTTTCTAATTGGTGTAAGAAGTCTGTTAATATGTTAAATAAATTTGATATGTGCCATAGTTTCTGAGAAAGTTGCACTTTAATTTTTTATCCTGAGTGGCGTCAGTGTGTCATGCACATACATGTTGAAACTGATTTACGATAGATGTTGGTTTTGCTTTACGGTAGATGATGTGGTTTCATCATGTTAAACACTTATTTTGTCTATGTAGTCAGGTCAATAGGAAAGAGTAGAGAAACCTTTTTCAGCCAATCTGATAATATATTCAGTATAACCCTGTCCTGTTTTCAGGTGCGTCACATGTGTGCTGCTTGCCTTTGTTCCTGAAAATACTAACAATCACCAGTGCCATTGACTGTGCCCATGTGCTGTGCAACATTAATTCTGCAAAATAGAGCCCTTTGAGAAAAGCTATCTTTTTCTTCTGACGATTTCAATAAACAGAATAAAATGTAATAGAATCTTCAGAAACTTCAAAAGGCGAATCCAAACAATGACTTTAATCACAAAAGGATAACAAAAAGAAGGCAACCAAAACAAGGCCATGCAGGGCTACTGACAAAAACAAAAACTTCCTCAAAAGGGTAAACAGCAAAAATTCCAAAAGACCAAAAAACATGGAAACAGAACTCGGGCGGGGCAGAAACAGGCAGGAGCGTGGGCAGAAACACACAGGCAGAAACACATAGGCAGAAACACAAGGAACCAGCACCCGAGTCAGGGAAACAGAGAACTTAAATAGGCAGAGAAACTAATCAGACACAGGTGAGAACAATTCACAATAACACCAGACAGGGAAGGGATATCGAGACGCAAACAGAAACAATGATTGAATAATAGGAAGCAATAATACAATTAAACAGGGAAAAGGAACATAACTACAAACTGAAGTGCCACCATCAGGCAGCCCAAAAGGAAACACATAAACAGAAACACAGAACCATGACAATAGTGTCACCTATTGGATAGATTAATTGTTAATCAAGCCAGATTGTATTACAAAGGGCAACAACACTGTAAACAGCATGTGTGGTATTAGGCACAGCTATTTTGGAAGGTACCCAGGCGTCAAAAATGAGCGTACTGTACATTTCACAAAAGGATTATCCAAGATAATATATGACCACTCAGTCTTGAAAGGGACATTTCTACATGTAAAACCAATGTTAAAGTAATAATCTCGAAGATTTTCATTAAAATAAATGTCTGTTAAGTCACTATCTATCGCCAAATTAGGTAAAACAATGGTGATTAAGCGTATTATTATATTAATTTATACTATTATTATAATAATAATTTATGATTAAAGAACTGGGTGTCTGTGGCAACATTCCTGGGAAAAAATCACGAGCGGCGCATAGTTAGTGACGTGTTTCCATCACCCATCAGTGGTTGGTCCGCCAGAGAGGGTAGGCGGAGCTAACGCAACAGGCTTGCTCTTAAACTCACTTGTGTGTGAGCGGCATACTGTGTCTGCCAGCGTTACAATAACAGAGAAGGGGGGGGGGGGGGGGGTTATGGAACCCTAAAGGTTTTTGTGTAACATGAGAGGTCATATTATTTGTTGATGTAGATTTCGTATTACATTTGATGACAATGTAACGTTACTAAATTACATAGCTATTTGCACAGCTAACGCTAGCTACCGGACCATGTCAAGAAAAGCAACATTAGTTTAGACAACGTTGCGTCCATCTCTCATATCAGGTAACGTTGTGTTAGCTAGCTAGCTAATGTAAATAACACAATCTAATGTCAGCTAACAATTATAAAAAACGTTAGGTAACGCCACCGACCGGTACCCACCTCGCAAACTGTCTCTCGAATGTAATATGCTACCTTGTTGCAACGTTGCAGTGTAGCTAACTAAAGGCCAGTTCAGATCAATGATTCGCAACGAGACTGGATGCAAATTCCAAGATGTCTGATTGTAAACGTTCTAAAACTGCACTTGGCGATTTGACAAGGTGGGTCTTTTGAGACCCCAGGCAACGGCTTCAGACGCTCTGCAGCTAACCAGTTCACACCGCTGCAATTTTCTCTGCAACATTCTAAAACCGTTTTGTCTCATTGCGAATCATTGATCCGAACTGGCCTTAACGATACCGTTATTTACATTGCCATCAAGTTTAATGATCGGAATAAAGCCGAGGTATAGGTGGAGCAGAGCCGGGTCTGATTTCTGTGTAAAGATGTCAAGCCGGAGAAAACTAAATAAAAGAATATAGCAGTATGGATTAGCGTCGTTGTTATTTTATTACGCTTCCTCATATGTTCCTTCAGCCCGGATGCCCTTTTTTGATGAAATCTTCTTTGTTTTTGTTTTATTCTTCTTGTTCTGATTGCTAATTTAACACCCAGCTCAGCTTTATCCTCAAACAGTTTAGCTAGCAAAACCAGAAACACCAAGGGTAACATTTTGCAAGGCAGTTTCAAAAATATCACGCAACAATCATTCACCAGATACATAATTGCACAAGCCACAGTGAATCCCGCGAATTCTTCTCTGCAGTGTAAAGATGTTCATACCGGGCAAAAGGTGGATAATGAACGTTTGTGGAAATCGATTATCACTAATTCTACCCCAGGTCTGCTACAGCATTTTAACCCTGCTCAGCAGTGTAAAGACAGCGTAAGTTAGCCTAATGTTAGACAATGAATGAGTATGTACATAACGTTACTTTTATAACAACCATTTTTTATTCAGTAAATAGTAACTGTTATAGTTCTCGTGGCCCAGGTGCCAACTGGCTGACGTCACACAGGCGACACTGGTTGGATCCGGTTGGATCTCTGGGCAGTGAGGTCCAAAAACATACCTGCAATTACTGCTTTTCGCCATTGGTACCGCCTAAGAGAACGAAACTGAAATCTTCGAGATTGTAACTTTAAGGTTGTATATTTATTCTATATTTAGGCACAGATACTAACAGTAGAATGACATGGTATAATTTTTGAAAAATTAGGGTTATTGTTGGGTTTTTCTTGTTGCTATGATGGAATATGAATTTTTAGTGGTGAAAGATTTTTTTTTTTTGAATGCCCAGATAGACACATCCATCACACATCCATCCATCCATTCTCTAACCACTTAGTCTAAGTCAGGGTCGGGGTGGCAAAGGGGCAAGCAGAGCAGCCCAGATGCCCCTCTCCCCAGCGACTTCTGCCAACTCATCCTGGTGGATCCCCAGGCAATCCCAGGCCAGCCTTTGAATATAATTCCTCCAGAGTGTCCTAAGTCTACCCCTGGGTCTTCTCCCTGGTGGCTGAGCCCGGAACACCTCCAGAAAACGGCGGCCAGGAGGCATCCTTATCAGATGCCTGAACCACCTCAACTGACTCCTTTCAATGCGGAGGAGCAGCGGTTCTACTTTGAGGGCCTCCCGGATAGCTGAGCTCCTTGTATGGCCGCTTGTAATCGCAATCATACTCTTTCTGTCACTACCCATAGCTTGTGACCATAGGTGAGAGTAGGGATGAAGATCAACTGGTAAATCGAGAGCTTTGCCTCTCAGCTCAGTTCCTTCTTCACCACCACCGTCCGATTCAATGCCCACATTACTGCGACCACTGCACCTGGGCGGCCATCGATTTCCGAATCCCTTTTTCCCTCACTCGTGTGGGAATGAGACCCCAAGATATTTGAACTCCTCCACCTGGGGCAGTTGCTCCTCCCTTACTTAAAGAGGGTAATCCATCTTTTTCTGGGAGAGGACCATAACCACAGACTTGGAGGTGCTGATCCTCATCCCGATCACATCACACTCAGCTGCAAATCGCTGTGGTACGCATCGAAGGTCACAGTATGATGAGATGTCCCCTAACTGGACACACTCCATACCTCGGCTGCGCCTTGAAATCCTTCCATGAATACCACGAACTGGAGGGGAGACAAAGCGCACCCTTGGCAGAGTCTGTCTAGTGCAGAAGTCCAATAACATAACACCGCTCGGGTTCAGATCAGAGAGGCCGTTCCTCCCAATCACACCCTTCCAAGTTTCCCAGTCATTGCCAATGTGAGCATTGAAGTCTCACAGTAGGACAATGGAGTCAGTAGGTGGGGTTTTTTCCAGCACCCCTCCCACCTTTTCCAAGAAGGCTGAATACTCTGAACTGCTATTAGGCACATTAGCTCAAATAACAGTCAAAGTTTTCCTCTCTGTCACACGCAGTCGCATCAAGGCGACTGTCTCGTCCACTGCAGTAAACTCCAACTGAGCGGCCACCAGCCGGGGACTTGTGAGTATCCCCACTTCTGCCTGGTGCCTTTCACCCTGAACAACTCCCGAGTAGGAGAGAGACGACCCCCTAACCAGGAGTTTGGTTTTAGAGCCAACACTGTGTCTAGAGCTGAGCCCAACTATATCTAGTTGGTACTTCTCAGCCTCACACACCAGCTCCGGTTCGTTCCCCACCAGAGAGGTAACGTTCCATGTGCCAAGAATCAATTTCCGTTGTGTGGGCAGATGAGGCATGGATCTACCCTGTTCTTGCCCCCTACCCGATGGGCATTGCACCCAACCCCTAACCTGAACCTTGCGGGTGGTGGGCCCACACGGTTTTCCCACATAGTTTTTTTGGGCTGGGCTGGGCTTGGCCAAGATACATGAGCTGCCCGACCATTAGGTGCTTGCTTGAGAACACCACCCCCAGGCCTGACTCCAGGGATGGGTCCCAGTAACCTTATTCTGGGCAGGGTAAACTTAGCTCTGCATTTTTTTTACCGTAAGTAGGGGTCGATTGGATCATATTCATCTGGGTCCTTACCCCAGACCTGTTCACCTTGGGAGACCATACCGGGGGACATATAAAACCCCCAATGGACATATAAAACACCACTAAAAGGCCACAATCCAGGAAGGGGGTAGAGTATCTAGTACCCCTTTTATTAGTTCTCAAAGCTAATGACAGAATTTCTCTGGGAAATTTTGAAGTGAGGGAAGTCATGTCTTTCCCCAACAGCCTCACACAGACGCACACACATACAATAACAGTTGATTTGTCTGTGCTGTCCTCTCACTTTAAACCTGTCCAGTGTAGTAAAAACCTGCCAAGACTTTCCTCCCACTGGCATAGCTAATTGCATCAAAGAGGTATAATCCTCCTGATTAAAATAATAGGGTGATTTGAATTACTTACAAAAATATATAATCAAATCGTAAATAATTTACAATAGTATAGTGCCCTTTATCATTATCGCAGTGTCCTTTATGCAATCATTTGCTGATAAACAAAGCTTCGATATACAGTCAAATCATGAGCTAACAAGTGCTGTATAAAAACAGAAAGTGAAAGTAACTCTGTATGTCATATCGCCCTTAATTACATGGAGTTGTCTTAATTAAAAGATAACACCGGTAATTTCTGGACAGAAACATTTTTGCTTTCATAGACTATGTTGATGATACTGAAAAAATGAAAATGACTAGTGTTATCCTTTAAATTAATAAAATGAAATAAAAAAAATAAAAGAATAGTTTTAAAGCAAAATAAATGTTTTAAAACATGTAAGAGTTATTTTGTATTGTTACAATATAACTACATGTTTCTGTTCCAGTATCACACATTTTCTAAATGCCATTTATGCCCTTAACCCCATAGCGCACATGCCAAATCTTGCCAATCCTAGCCCATTTAGGGGGTACCCTATTTAAAGCCTTATAACTCCAGATGAGAACACCACAGAGACTTGAAAAATGGCTTAAATGAAGCAGGACATTTTTAAAATTTACAATACTAATGCAGATTAGTTTATATTTACAATTTTGGAAGAAATAAAGTGCCACAAATGCAATTGTCTAGACAAAAAATGAATTTTCACTTTTTTAGTTTGCAATGAAATACTGAGAGATTGCATATATACAGCAGGTTAAACTATACAAGGGTGGATATGTAGAACTACTATAGATTTATGAAGCAAAAACTAAGCAGTGTACCCAGCATCTCCAAATCTATCCAAAATGTCTAAATTATGCATTGCTGTAAATCACAACGTATTCACGTATTTCACTGCAAATCAACTGTTTTGTCTCAAGAAACTCACTGTTGCATCATTTTCAAGTGGGAATTACAAGCTTTCCATCAGTACAGTGGTCTAAAATATCCAGGGGTCCAGAAACATATCCAAAATCTCTCCAAAAATGAATAAAATGATTTTTGTCCATTATAAAGCATATACCGCTTATGAAGTTATAAAATGGGACATTGCTATCAGGTTAAAAAACAATGCAAAAATATTGTCACGCAATGCGGTACAGTACCTAAATGTATAATAATTAACTCTTGTATGTATTTCTATACTCTGTACACTCATATGTTTTCTTGTATGGGGATGGGACGACATGAAAACAATTTTCAACCGTCCACCACGTTTTGGCAATGCTCCAACTCTCACGTCATCACTGTTGCATGCTTCACAAAAACTATTACACTACTAACTAACGCTTACATTACAGTGTGAAATATCCACATTATATAATACCACTAACCTATTGAAAGGCACTCAATTTCAAAAATAACATATATAACCGAAGTATTTTAAGCAGTAATACTTACATAGCAATGATGAAATCTTATCTGTTTTCAGTAGATAGAGACAGAGACAGGAAATCAATGATATAGTTCTATCCACTCCTGTCTTACACCAGAAAATGATGTCAGCTAGGTCTATCAGCAAACATATGGCTTAGCTATGCTCAGAAGTCCTCAATAATAATAGTATTTTGCAAGAAATTCCAAAAAATTTGACAACGTTTCGTTAGCAGTGTCTTTGTTTTACTGCTACCACAGAGTGAATGCGTAATTGAATGCGATGATAAGAACATTTCCGGTTACGCTGACCTATAAAACGCTATTCCAAAAGCAGAATTAGACGTGTTACAACATCATTAGAAAGCTTATACTCTCACCTACTAAATAAATGAATTGTCAATCAAGCCAGACTGTACTAAAAAGGGCGACAACACCGTAAACAACATGTGTGGTATTACGCACAGCTATTTTGGAAGATACCCAGGCATCACAAATGCACGTATATTTCACAAAGGGATTGTCCAAGACAATGTATGACCACTCAGTCTCAAAAGGGATATCTCTATGCGTAAAACCAATGGTAAGGTTGTATATTTATTCAGTGTTTAGTCCCAGATATTGACTGTAGAATGACATGGTATCATTTTTAAAAACCTTTTCTCATTTATTTCGTTATTCAGTGAGCAACGTTTTCACTGCTGTATTGGCATATCTTAGGGCTATTGTCAGGTTTATCTTGTTGCTATGATGGAATACAATTTTTTAGTGGTGAAAGAATATTTTTATGAATGCCAAGATAGACAATATTGTCCATTATGTCATGGGTGGGGGGTGTAGTTGTAGATGAGACTGCAGGGAGGGAGGCGTGTTAAATGAACGACCAGAGCGACAATGGTGGTGCTGCGAAACTTCGTATTTGGCAGAGTTGTAGTGTATCGTCTACTTATTAAACTAAAACAACATGTTTCTGTTTTTAACTCGTACTTTGGTTGCTGTAGCACTGAATGTCTGAGTTCAGTAATCTCCGCACGCCGATGTGCCGACCACTAGGGGCTTTGCGCTAAGAGGTTAAGAACAAAGAGAACGTAATGAAATGTTGGTGCTCAAAAGGTGTAAGTGATTTTTTGACTAAAATTTAACTGTTAACTCTTTTTCAGGCAATTATCGTATAGAATATGAATTCATTTAGCATAATCTTTGTAAAAGTATTTGTTACTGTTGTTAAAATAATTACAAACATTTGTATTTGCTGTCTTGTAAAATTCTGAAAAATCATTGTTTTAGGGTTTGTCTTCACAGCTCTTAGGATTCATCTGTCACCAACTGCAGTTGTCTTCCTTAGCCAACCAGGACCAAATATATGTATATATATATACATATATGTGTGTGTGTGTGTATCCATGTATGTATGTATATCAAGTACAGCAGTGGATTCCGAAACAAACTCTATAGGGAGTGCAGGGGATGGGATATATTAAAATATATTAAAAGCAGTAGACCAGATTCAAACCTTTGGGGACAATGGCCTTAACCACTGGCCACCAACGGCATGATACCTGGTGTTAATTGGATATAAATCAAACATATAGACAGTAAGCTGTCATATTATAACATTAATGGTTGAAGTATTACATTATTTAAAAAGAGTTGTAACCCTCGGTTTATGTAATACCCACCAATTCATGTAATAAGTTATTACATTAACCGACAAAACTTATTACATTAAACATTTTAGTACAGCCAATAGCAGACTCCACATGCAAACAAAAGCCTAGAATCAAGACTAGGTACTGAAATCTCTCTAAAACCTACAGTAAAGCAATTGAACACACCTGACTAATCAGAAACACATGCAAAGCCATTTGTCCCAAACATTATGGTGCCCTGATATGGGGGGGGGGGGGGGGCTAATAAAAAGGGCTATAATTTCTACATAATGAAACAGAAATGTATACAAATTTATAATAGCCTTTAATAAAAACTGATAATTAGCTGAGAATTGTGGAGTACAGAACCAAATACAGAAAATACATCTTTGTCTCAAATGTTATTGAGGGCACTCTACATAATTTCTTGAAATTCATAGGAAAGTGTATCATGCCATTTCATTTAGCATTTTCAATGGGCATAACAGGCTCTCTCTCTATCGCAGATTAATTTCCAGAAGGAGTGTGGTTCAGACAACACCTGCACTAGCAACCTCCAACTGAAAGCAGTATATGCCAATGAACAGCAGATACCTTTCCCCAGGTGTGTAAACTGGATGATTAGAATCTATCTTGGTTTTTTTTGCTCAGTAACAGCACTCAGTAGAGTGGTAGAGGTAGAGGATTAATGACCAGGTGAATATTGGGTTCAAGGGACAACCTAGGTGGGCACTGTAATTGTACTGATGCTATCATGATATACAGTGCCTTCGGAAAGTATTCAGACCCCTTTACTATTTCCACATTTTGTTACATTAAGCCGTATTATAAAATGGAAATCAGAGGGGAATAGGATAACGAGGCACAAACAGAAATAATGATTGAATAATAGTAATACAATTAAACAAAGGGGAAAACAAAAAGGAAACCAATGACGGAGAACTAACAGAAACACAAAACTGCAGTGCTGCCATCTGGCAGCCCAAAAAGGAAAAACAGACACAGAGACAGTACCCCCCCCCCCCCTCCGTCTCCTGACGTCCTAGAAGACTGAGCTGGGGAGGGGGTAACCAACAGAACAGGACTGGACTCAGGACTGACTCAGACTCTGGACTGGACTCGGGAACTGGACTGGGACTGGCCTGGACAGGACTGGAACGAGACAGAACTCGGGACTGGAACGAGACAGGACTCGGGACTGGAACGAGACAGGACTCGGGACTGGAACGGACAGAAAGAGACTCGGGGCTGGAGCAGGACAGGGGACTGGACTCGGGACTGGGAACAGACAGGGGACTGGACTCAGGACTGGGAGCAGACAGGAGACAAGACTCGGGACTGGGAGCAGACAGGAGACAGGACTCGGGACTGGGAGCAGACAGGAGACAAGACTCGGGACTGGGGGCAGACAGAGACTGGGCTCGGGACTGGACACAAGGCTTGAGACTGGACACAGATGGGGAACAGGACTCGGACGGGGAATAGGACTCAGACGGGGAACAGGACTCGGACTCAAAAACAACACGGGACTAAACTCAAAACAAGGAACAGACTAACACACAGAACACAGAGACTGAACTCAACACCACACTGGACTGAACAAAGACAAAACACTAACCTGAACAGAACAGGGGACCTAACAAAATGATAGACTGAGAGACAAGCACGCAGGGAGACAGACAGAAAGACTAATCGACACACAAAGGGACAGGCAGACGGGGAAGGTAAGGGGAGAACCCAGAAACAGGCACAAGGACCAACAGATGGGCAGACAGGACAAAAAACAAGTTGACTGACTTACAGACAGGCAGGCAGACAGACGGGTCAACGGATTGGCCGACGGGTCGACGACCTGGGGGACAGACAGACAGACAGGCCAACATAATGGCCAACAAACACGCAGGCAGACAGGCAGGCAGGCAGACAAATAGACAAGGGGGCAGGTGAACAATTAGGGGGATGGACTGGACTCATCCCCTGGGGGGAATGCCAACCACGGTGTGGCTGCGGGAAAGCTCCAGGGCTGCTGGACCGACAAGGTCTCTGGGCCCTGGGCCGGGGCAGCAACGGCTCGGGAGCAATAGGGGACGCGGGCACACTGGGGGGCCCGGGAACTCTGGAGGGCTTGGGAACACTGGACAGAGCAGGTGGCTTCTCCTGCGGGACAGTGGGCTGGGCAGGCGGCTTCTCCTGCGGGACAACGGGCAGAGTAGGTGGCGGAGGCCCCTGCTGGAGACTAGGCAGAGCAGGCGGCGGCCCCTGCAAGAGACTGGGCAGAGCAGGCGGTGGCGGCCCCTGCGGGAGACTGGGCAGAGCAGGTGGCGGATGCCCCTGCAGGAGACTGGGCAGAGCAGGCGGGGTGGCCCCTGTGGGAGACTGGGCAGAGCAGGCGGAGGATGCCCCTGCAGGAGACTGAGCAGAGCAAGTGGCGACGACCCCTGCAGGACAGCGGGCAGGGTAGGCGGCCCCTGCGGGACAGCGGGCTTAGCAGGCGGCCCATGTGGGACAGCAGACTGGACGTACTCCTTGGCCAGTGGGGGCATCTCTGCACACCCCTGGAGATAACTCTCCCACTGGAGGGCCGTTGTCATGAGGGCTTCAAGGTCAGATGACCCGATAAGCCCAGAGTAGACCAGCCCACCATGGAGGGAGTCATTTAAGCCATCCAGGAATAGCTGGCACAGAATGGCCCGGGTGAGCCAGTGAGCAAAACTCGGTCGCGTACTCCATAAATGAATGCGACCCCTGACGTATGCTCATCAGTTTGTCCGCCCAATGTCCACCGGACGTGGGGTCTGTCCGACGGCAGGACTGGACTCAGAGGGCCTCCCAGCGACCACCGGCTTGCTCCAGACCGGTGGCATGTTGAACACAAAAACCAAAAACCCCAGGGAGAGAGAAAAGGGAAAAAAATCTCTGCTGGGTCCAGTACTGGCTGGTTCCTTCTGTAACGCTTTTCGGGGAAATGGACCCAAATGCAGAGAGGGAACACAAATACAGAGAGGCGTCACAAGGAAAATTCAAACAAAGACTTTACTTCAAAAATGCAAAGAACAAACAAAAGGCCACATAGGGCAACTTTCAAAAAACACAAAATTCTTCAGAGCGGGAAAAAGCAAAACTTCTCAAAATCCAAATGAACACAGGCAGATACTTACGAGCAAAATCACACAGGTGGAAACACGGAGGCAGAAACAGTATCAGAAACACAAGGAACCAGCACCCGAGTCAGGGAAGCAAAGAACTTAAATAGACACAAAGCTAACAAGACACAGGAGGGCACAATTCAAGTCAGAGGGGAATAGGATAACGAGGCACAAACAGGAACAATGATTGAATAATAGAAAACAATAATACAATTAAACAAAGGAGAAACCAATGAGGGAGAACTAACAGAATCACAAAACTGCAGAGCCGCCATCTGCTGGCCCAAAAAGGAAAAACAGACACAGAAAATACAGAACCATGACAGGGCCGTTGTCTTGTTGGAAGGTAAATCTTCGCCCCAGTCTGAGCTCCTGAGCGCTCTGGCGCAGGTTTTTATCAAGGATATCTCTGTACTTTGCTCTGTTCAACTTTCCTTTGATCCTGACTAGTCCCCCAGTTCCTGCCGCTGAAAAACATCCCCACAGCATGATGCTGCCAGCACCATGCTTCACTGTAGGGATGGTATTGGCTAGGTGATGATTGGTACCTGGTTTCCTCCAGATGTGACATTGTGGCCAAAGAGTTCAGTCTTGGTTTCATCAGACCAGAGAATCTTGTTTCTCATGGTCTAAGAGTCCTTTAGGTACCTTTTTGCAAACTCCAAGCTGGCTGTCATGTACCTGTGGAGTGGCTTCCGTCTGGCCACTCTACCATAAAAGCCTGATTGGTGGAGTGCTGCAGAGATGGTTCTCCTTCTGGAAGGTTTTCTCATCTCCACAGAGGAACTCTGGAGCTCTGTCAGAGTGGCCATCTGGTTCTTGGTCACCTCCCTGAAGAAGGCCCTTATCCCCCAATTGCTCAGTTTGGCCGAGCGGCCACCTCTAGGAAGAGTCCTGGTGGATGGAGGCCACTGTGTTCTTTGGGACCGTCAATGCTGCAGATTTTCTTTTTGTACCTCGACACAATCCTGTCTCAGGTCTACAGACAATTCCATCGACTTCATGGCTTGGTTTTTGCTCTGACATGCACTGTCAACTTTGGGACCTTATATAGTCAGATGTGTGCCTTTCCAAATCATGTCCAATCAATTTATCACTGGTGGACTCTAATCAACTTGTAAAAACATCTCAAGTATGATCAATGGAAACAGAATGCACCTGAGCTCAATTTTGAGTGTCATAGCAAAGGGTCTGAATACTTATGTAAATGTGATATTTCAGTTTTTTATTTTTGATAAATTTGCAAAGATTTCTAAAAACCTGTTTTCGAATGTGATTGTATGCTGTAGCATTAAGATTTGCCTTCACTGGAACTAAGGGCCCTAGCCAATACCATGGAAAACAGCCCCAGACCAAGGGCTGTCCAGATACTTTTGGTCATATATATATATATATATATATATATATATATATATATATATATATATATATAAGAAGAATCATTCTCCCATTCTAACATCTGAAATAGGCTGAGATGTTTTATAATCACTATGTGGAAAAGATAGAGCTAACAGATACTTTTGGTCATTTTGTGTATGTCACATGGTGTCATGTTGTATATCTGCCAACATTTTTTTAACAAGAGATTAAAGAATGTACTTCAGTTTAATTTAAAGTGAAGTTATATAACATACTTGTGTGATATAGTTTAATGTCATGTGATATGATGTGATGTGATGTGTTTGCCTAGACGAGGAGGTCACCAAGTCCTACAGTACAGCAACAGTGTGAAAAAGGTAGTGCTCATGGTGGAGGTGACCAACCTGCCGGCTCCTGGAAAGTTGGCCGAAGATGCCCACCAAGCCATGCTCAATATCACAGTCCCACCCACATTGCGCTATTCAGGAGTACGCTCCCCAGTGAGTACAGAGAAGGCTGTTTTACTCAAAATGAACTAGTTGCTGTGAATGTTTTCATCATTAATAGCAGATCTAGGATCACCTGGTCTGTTTTAATATTTTTTTAAATGTAAACTTTTAAAATAAAAATGTAGTCCTTTCTTTGTGGCATTTCTTTCCAGCTGAGTTTGAAGTCAGTTTGTTAAAGTATTTACAGTAGCACTTACTCTTTCTGTTTGTTATGTCATGAGATGGATTGAATCTGGTGGTAGCAGGGAAACTTGAAACTGATAAAGATTAAAACATTTATGATACACTGTATCTTCAATTAGATATCTGAATGTGAAAGCTCTATACAGCAAAATATTTTTTAGCATTGATGTCTGAATTTCACCTTAGGGATAAGAAACCCTAATTATTGAATGAATGAAGGCGAAGTAGTGATGTAATAAGTAAACAAATTAGTACTGAATTTGAACAAACAAAGTTGCACCATGAAGTTGCACCTTGTCTTCAAAATAATCTTCCCTTTTTCTCTTTTAAGAACCTGGATATTCAGTGCCATGCAGAAGAGACACTGTTGTGTGAATTAGGAAACCCATTAAGTGGAAATGAGCAGGTAGGGGCAATAAACACCATCTTGCCACATCCTTCCCCACATTATTCCCAGCAGGATCCCTGTTCAGCTTTTCTTTTCAGGTTGTGGTATCTGTAATCTCTAACTCCAGAGGGTAATGCATATCTCTACCTCCCTTCTCCTATAGGCAAGATTACAGCTTATATTTGAGATGACAGGGATCAGTCTATACACACAAGAGATTGAGTCTCATTTGCAGCTGTCCACGTAAGTAATTGACTGTTCTACATCAAGTATCTTTGATGGGCTGTACACTATACTCACCTCAAACACCTAATATGTCTAGCTATAGCCCCCTGGTCTCACATTTGTTTATGTTCCTCAATCAGCTAGCTATGGACCTATCAGCAAGGCTGTGCTATTAGTTATTTGTTTACACTAATCAGGGGTGGAGAAACATGAAAAACACCACTTAGATTCATTATCTAGAGTATCTGCTGTTGGAGTCCAGTTACGTATTTATTCTGTGCCTAAAATGTGTATTATACTATAAAGCGGTTATAATGCATACACCTTAATGGGTACACGTGTGTTGTTTTCCAGGCTGAGTGAACAGGATGACCTCTATCCTGTATCTGTGGCTCTCATGATCGAGTTTTCAATACAAACCACCTTCTCCATGTAAGTTGGCAGTTTGACAGTACATATAAGGTAATTGCAGTCCTTCTAAAGTAACATATTGTCCCCTGTTCTGTCTTCATTTTGTCGTCTTTCTCCAGAAACAAACCCACAAGACAAACCCAGTTTAGTGGGAAAGTTATAGGGGAATCAGCCATGAACTCCACCAGTGATCTGGGCAGCTTTGTGGAGTACACATTCAGGGTGAGTGATAGTCATTTCATGGGTTGCTGTGTAAATCATACTCTTTAAACCCTGGGCTCCATTGTGTAAATGCACACTACAGTTTAGTATAAGCCCTGTCTGGATAAACTGTGGCCAGCAATCTTATAGGGTAGTGCATTACTGGCCAAAGCATCCCTGAAAGAAGTATTAATTTGAAGAGGCACTAGTTGGCAGCATGAACTTCTGAGAAGTGTTTGTGATAGTCTGTATTCTTCCTGAAACTATGGAAAATGTTGGAACTATGCAATTATGAGAGAAGCCTACAAGTATAATTAAACATTACAAAAATATACAAAAAATACACTACATGGCCAAAAGTATGTGGACACCCATTATATTTAGTGGGTTTGGCTACTTCAGCCACACCCATTGCTAACAGGTGCTTTATGTCAGTTAAAGATCGTGTCAAATTCCTAAGTCAAAATCATGATTTTATATCAAGCATACAGCCATTCAATTTCCTTAGACAAACATTGGCAGTAGAATGGGTAATACTGAAGAGCTCAGTGGCTTTCAACATGGCACTATCATATTTTGATTGGATTTGATTTATTTGCACTCATCATATAAAAATTACAAAATAGAACAAATACACTTACTTAAAACAATACAAAGAGGACTATTGTAAAAAGTGAAATGTTAAAAAGAGAAACTATTTGTAAAGTAGTGAGTGCAAGGATTACCCGTTAAGCCAGCGAAAGCTGGCACATTTTCAATGGGGTCCTTGACTGGACTATTGACCGAACTAAATATACAACAAATATACAAATCTGGATTTCTACATTTAAAAATGTCTTTTTTGAAAACATGATTTTGACTTAGGAATTTGACACAATCTTTAACTGACAGGTAACCTAGGCTGGAATGCTCCTCTCTACCAATATGTGTGCACAGGCCACAGTTTAAAATAAATTTTAAAGTTTTGTTTTGAGCCACCTGCAATTTCTTTTTATAATGCACACTGACACCGTTGAACCAGGCAGGAGCACAATAATCAAACTGACAGGTAATCAATGCAGAGCATTGTCATAGGACACAACCTTTACACTAAGTAGGTCCATCAAATTTCTGCCCCACTAGAGCTGCCCCAGTGAACTGTTAATACAGTAGAAAGGGCACAGATTAAAGTTTTAAGAGTACTACACTTCTTTAAGCATATTGTTTCCATAATTGTATAATTTTTTTGCCAGGACTATACTATGTATAAACACACTACATGGCCAAAAGTATGTGGGCACCTGACATCCAACTTCTCATCCAGAATTATGCACCTTAATATGGAGTTAGTCCACCCTTTGCTGCTATAACAACCTCCACGCTTATGGCATGGCTTTATACTAGATGTTGGATCATTGCTGCAGGGACTTGCTTCCATTCAGTCAGAAGAGCATTATTGAGGTCGGGCACTGATTGGACGATTACGCCTGGCTCATAGTTGTCTTTCCAATTTTTCTTCACATCTGAAATAGGCTGAGAAATTGTATTTTTATAATCATTATGTGAAAAAGCCATTTGTTTGCTTAAGTAGACTTAGGTGTGTCAAAAAGGAAACGGTAAAGCTGTATTTGATAAAGCTTACATCCTGCATATACATTGGTGCCCTCTGATCATGATTTAATGCTCAAAGTTTTAATATTTAATGGCTACTGATATCTTCTTGCATTAAATTCAAAACCTTGACATACGCCTACTGGTCAGCCAAAGGGACAGCTCTGTGATATTTTCAAGTGATGACCAGACCCTACAGACTAGCTAGACCCTGCCATTATGCAATCCCTGGGCACATGGCTTGTGTGCCAAAATGTCCTTGTTTCCTGTCTGTTGTGGCCCCTTGGTGGTGAAATGTGATTGCCTCAGCAGAGAGAACAGCAGAAACTCTCCCTCATCTTTCTGATGCAGAGAAGAGATCTACATCTACAGACTACACTAAGACTCCCCTGATCTTTTTTTAGTGATTCTCTTTTTTTTTTAGATTTGGTTTTGGGATAGTAATTAATATAGGTACATGAGAAAATACAGGTCAGCTTTGTAATGATATTTACTTTTGTTGACAATACTACTTTTTGCCTTGTTCAGCAAACTTCTCTGATTATAAATGAGCCTTCATGGCCTTCTTGTGAATATCACACTTTTGTATCCCTGCGACTAACTCCAGTGTTCTCCACTTTTGTAAGTCACTTTGAATAAGCACACCAACAAAGTGATTGTCATGTAATATGGAATACAGCAGTGGTGTCATGTGTGCATGTAATGTCAGAAGAAAGACGACCAAGAGGTGACCAAAATCTGCCCTGCACTGTTCCAGGTGGCAGTAGACGGGGAGCCCCTTGGGACAATGGGAAGTCTTGAAGTTGAATTTGACTGGCCTCATGAGGTGCCTAACGGCAAATGGCTGCTTTACCTGACAGAGATTGTGATGAAGGGGACATCAGAGTCGAATTGTGTGCCCCCTGGGAAGATTGTGAACCTGCTGAACCTTACGGTAAGGGAAGGGGCATGCATTGTTAATGGCTATTATGATCCAGAAAAACTATAAGTAGCAATGCTAGATTAATTACTAGCTTATTTAAAGATGACTATGAATGCATGCAAGGGCTGACCAGCCGTACTTGGTGGTTTGACATCAGAGTGAAATCCATATGTAATTCAGAGACAATACTCCATTTTCTCTGGTTTGTCAAATAGCTTTTCCAAAGTATCCCCATTCAGTGTGTCTCATTTGGTGGGATACATCTGCATTTATGATATGGAACTCAAGAAATATCTTCATTCAGAATCTGAATCTGAATTTGGTTAATTTAGCTGAAAATTGCAAATTTGGAAAAAAATCCACAAATAGGTTGTTTTTTTCACTGGGTGTAGTCCAGGCAATCAGATTTTAGGATACACCCTTTTGCTAATGCCCACATTACTCCAACCAATCAGAACATGTACACTTCAGGATTGTGTTGTGTAGTGCCAAGACAACCACTTGGTTGGGAAGATGTAATGGCCATCTCTTTGATCAACGAATTAAGCTTTCAGATATTGAACCAAAATGAAACCACATCTCCTTATAATTGTACTAGGGATGAGCGAGTACACCATTATCTGTATCTATCTGTATCTGTTCAACCAACTAAATTGGTATCCGTATCCGTACTCGGAATGGGCGGTGCTTAAACCGGAAGTGGGCGGGGCCTAACCGGAAGTTGGTATTTTAACACCTTAGCGCAAAGCCCCTAGTGGTCGGCTCACCGGCATGCCGAGATTACTGAACTCAGACATTCAGTGCTACTGCAACCAAAGTATGAGTTAAAAACATAAACGCTTTGTTTTAGTTTAATTAGTAGATGATACATGACAAAAATGCTGAATACGGAGTTTCGCAGCGCCACCATTGTCGCTCTGGTCGTTCATTTAACACGCACCTCCTCCCTGCAGTCTCATCTGCAACTACACCCCCCACCCATGACATAATGGACAATATTGTCTATCTGGGCATTCATAAAAATATTCTTTCACCACTCAAAAATCGTATTCTGTCATAGCAACGAGATAAACCCGACAATAGCCCTAAGATATGCCTATACAGCAGTGAAAACGCTGCTTATTTAATAACAAAATAAACGAGACAAAGTTTTAAAAAATGATACCATGTCATTCTACAGTCAATATCTGGGACTAAATATTGAATAAATACACAACCTTACCATTGGTTTTACGTGTAGAGATGTCCCTTTTGAGACTGAGTGGTCATATAGTCTTGGACAATCCATTTGTGAAATATACGCGCATTTGTGATGCCTAGGGTACCTTCCAAAATAGCTGTGCGTAATACCGCACATATGTGTCGTTTACGGCTTTGTTGCCCTTTTTAATACAGCCTGGCTTGATTGACAATTCATTTATTCAGTAGGTGAGAGTATAAGCTTTCTAACAATGTATAACATGTCTATTTGTGCTTTTGGAATAGCGTTTTTTAGGTCAGCTTAACCGAAAATTTTCTTATCATCGCATTCACTTGTGCATTCACTCTGGTAGCAGTAAAAGACGCTGTTATCGTTACTCTGGTTTTATTATTTTTTTTAATGAACTGACGGTGTGAAGACAGTAGTAGACAGAGCGCGCCAGGTTACAGTTGGCTAACCATGATGCACTGTATGTCTTGTGATTTCAGGTAAGCGACAACATCTAAATGTGCACAAGTGATATTGCATTAGTACAGTGCAGACCTGCCAACCTGCACGCATTTTGTGTACCAACCACGCAATTCTTGGTCAAAATACGCAGGTACAAAATGCCAGCTGAAACTACGCAAAAAAAAAAAAAAAATATATTATTGTAATTTAATTACGGAAAACAATCAATTAATACAAAACAATACCGTACATTTATTTAAACTACATCCCTCAGATTGAACCAGATGCTACGACCTTGTGCTTGTGGTTCTGTAACCCCTCCCCGACCCACTCAACATCCACTGATACGCAGCGGTACTTTATTATCCACCGGGGCGTAACGCTGCATTGCTGAGGTAAAATGGGAAGTGGGGAGTAATAATCAAGCACAAAAATGTGACCGTAATGTTAACATATAAAACGTTAAAACATGTTCGGTAACTTTACGAGATGATGCATTTCAAGGGGTAAACCTCTAAACCTATGGGGCGACATAGCTCAGGAGGTAAGACCGATTGTCTGGCAGTCGGAGGGTTGCCGGTTCAAACCCCGCCCTGGGCGTGTCGAAGTGTCCTTGAGCAAGACACCTAACCCCTAACTGCTCTGGCGAATGAGAGGCATCAATTGTAAAGCGCTTTGGATAAAAGCGCTATATAAATGCAGTCCATTTACCATTTACCATATCCTAATGAGATAAATTTGTGTATATAGTTAGCAGTAGTAGTAGCTCGCGTACGATTTAGCCTCGTTAGGAGACGTGCGAATAACTGATGGAGTAATTTAGCTGCAGTAACTCAAATGCTACGGAGACTCCCTGTTCAAACTCTGAATCGCACACGCTCTGTTGGAGCAAAGTGACCATTGCAAAGGTGTTTGAGTATAGACTGCTAACGTAGCAAATAATTCCGATTATTGCATCCAGTCATCCGACCAGCCTTGCAGTTAGAAAATAATCATGACGTCAGATGACGAGGATACTAACAAGGAGAGAGAGAGAGAGCAGCAGACCTACTAAAAAGAAGCGAGTCCATGCCCTCCAGAAGTTCCTCGCAAAATATCAGCAGCAATGGCCGTGCCTCCGCCCCTCAAAACATCCGTTTTGCACATTGTGCAATTATGATTTTGACATTAGCCACCAAGGAGCTTCAGGTAATAATTTAGCTAAACCTCTAGTTACAAAGGCCTACATTCCTAGATAATTTTTCAATTGAATACTTCTTTTTTTCATTAGGCCTATATGATGTGTGCCTATATAAGCTGATTCAATTATTTAATTATTAAATAAAAATGGAAATCATGAACAGAAACTTGGTTTTATTCATAATTGACAGTGTTTTACATCGCAACAGTTTTTCTTTTACATTACAACATAAGTTTCTGTAAATACTTGAAAATTAAAACATATGTTACAATATACAAAATAAATTATTTCCATTTTCATTAAATAATTGAATGCAATTCACTTAACTGATGGTTATCAGTTTGTATAATATCATATAATGAAATATTAATCATGAAAAAATTGTTTTAAGCAGGCGTACTCAAACTTCTGACTTGCAAGTGTATCATATAGCCCAGTGCATGTGATATTTTAGAATCAGGTCAAATTATACAATTTTGCCTGATCACTTCAACAGTCAAAACTAGAATTATGAAGAAAGACTTGTGTGTGCGTGCAAAGCGAAGTGGTGAGAAAGCATGTGAACTAAGCGTTACACTGACTATTGTGGTACTTAGAATATTTTCCTACGGTTGGCAGGTCTGACAGTGGATGTATAAGAATGCTAGGATGTCAATGATGCTGGTAGAGTGTGTGTATGAGATCACTAAATGTTATAAAATACAAGTACATGCTTATATCATGTAGTCGCTAGCTAAGTGGCTAGTTAGCCCCACTGTAGCAGCTAGTTAACTGGCTAGTTAGCCCCACTGTACAAGCTAGAAATGTCCGTTTGTAATCAGTAATATGTGGTTACGTGTGAATGTCCAGTAAATGTGTGTTTCGCTATGGTGAGAATAATGTGTTGAGCCGAATCTGAGAATTGCAAACTTTATTTCATTGAGAATATATGACAATAATACATCCCTGTGGACAGAGTGGCTGTGACGATGGCAAGATTGTGTTGTGTGGCGCAGCAGCAGTGAACTTTGTATAGGCTCTGTGTAGAGGAGGAGCTCTGTGTGTGGCTGGCCTATCACGGAACGATGTGGACACTGGACACAGCTACCCAATGAGGATTTTCCTTCATCACGAGTACGGACATTGACACTTTTTACTCGGATGGTACTCGTGCTTGTAAAAAGTACATTATCCGTACCGGATACTCTTTTCATCCGAGTATCCGACTCAACCCTAATTTGTACTATCCCATTAGATTTGGAGAGGGGCTGACAAAAAAGCTGTAACTTATTTTCAACATGCCATCCCATAAAGACTTGCAACACAACTTATATATTTATACTTTATACATTTTAGGATTACACTTTAACTCAGAAATGTTGGTTTAGCTTGCTTTCAATGGAGTTGGTGCGTGCGCACACTCAGTGATATTCCCTGTAACTGGCTTGAGGCAATGGAGGCGACCTTATCTGGGACTCTCGAATGGACTCAGTGTTATATAAAGTCTTGGATGTCGGACACAATAATACGACTACACTGGGTCTGAGGTAAATTTTTATGCACACCATTGGACCTTTGTAGTTCAATCATCTTGTTTACACTTTTTATCTTTATTCATTATTGACAGTTGGATTATTTGGGAGTAGTGGGTAAGAGTTGTAAGAGAAAGATGTAGATTTTTCAGAACTTTTAATTTGAAAGGCTAGGCCTATCCTTTAAAATAACCACTTATTAGGCACATGGGATTCTTACTATTATTATCTTAATTATTATAATTATCCATCCATTATCTATGCCCGCTAATCCTGAGCAAGGTTGTGGGGGGTGCTGGAGCCTATCCCAGTGTGCAGTGGCAGAAATACACCCTGGACAGGCCGCCAATCTATCGCAGGGCACACACACCATTCACTCACACACTCATACCTACGGGCAATTTAGAGTCTCCAATTAGCTTACCTGCATGTCTTTGGACTGTTGGAGTAAACCGGAGTACATGCACATGTAACGTTAAAAAAGAAAATGAGCCAGTACTTGCCTAAGTAATGTTACGTCTTCTGTCTCCAATGTGGGCCTGACCCTGAGTTTTATTTTTCGAAGTTATTCTTGTGGTCATTCAAAATGGCATGGTGAAATGTGTCTACTGATGTTGTGCTGCAGGATGTAATGCTGCTGTATTTAGCTATATACTCTGTATTTGTATTGCCCTTGACATTTGTTATGTTTATCTGTTGGTTGATAACAAAAATGTATGCACTGCTGCCAAACACCCTAGTGGCAACCGTTTAAGAACGTTTATTTTCTGCAGTAAGATGTCACTAGAGATGCAGGTGTCAAATGGTTCATGACCCCGATGCTTCAACCAACACAATAGTGCCAACTGTGTCATTGCTTCGGAAAGCTTCTTTCTGCCCACCACTCTAAATGCTTGGGCAACCTGTGTAAATCCTTTGCCGGTGACAGTATTAACCCCAGATGTGAACACTACAGAGACTTGAAAAATGGCTTAAATGAAGGAAGACATTTGTACAATTTACAATACTAACGCAGATTAGTTTATATTCATAATTTTGGAAGAAATAAAGTGCCACAAATGCAATTGTCCGGACAAAAAAATCAAAAATGAATTTGCACTTTTTTCATTTGCAATGAAATACTCAGAGATTGCACATATACAGCAGGTTAAACTATACATGTGCTGGATCACAAACATCTTGACCACAAGTTCATAAAATCTAAGGGTGGATATGTAGAACTACTATAAATGTATGAAGCAAAAACTAAGCAGTGTACCCAGCGTCTCCAGATCTATCCAAAATGTCTAAATTATGCATTGCTGTGAATCACAACATATTCACATATTTCACTACAAATCAACTGTTTTGACTCAAGAAACTCACTGTTGCATCATTTTCAAGTGGGAATTACAAGCTTTCCGTTAGTACAGTTGTCTAAAATAGCTAGGGGTCCAGAAACATATCCAAAATCTCTCCAAAAGGGAATATAATGCTTTTTGTCCATTGTGAAGCATATAAATGAGTTCCTTATGAAGGTTTAAGATGAAACATTGATGTCAGATTTAATGCAAAAATTGTCACACAATGCTGTACAGTACCTAAATGGGTAATAATTAACTCTTGTATGTATTTCTATACTCTCGTATATTTTCTTGTATGGGGATGGGACAACATGAAAACAATTTTCAACCGTCCACAACGGCAGTGTTCAAACACTCTCGTCATCACTGTTGCGTGCATCACAAAAATTTCTAGACTTCCAATGAAGGCTTGCATTACAGTGTGAAATATCCTCATTATAAAATACCACTAACCTATTCAAAGACACTCAATTTCAAAAATAACGTATATAACCGAAATATTTTCAGCAGTAATACTTACATAGCAATGTTGAAATCTCATCTGTTTTCAGTAGATAGAGACAGAGACAGTAAATCAATGATATAGTCTTACACCAGAAAGCGATGTCAGCTAGGTCTATCAGCAAACATATGGCTTAGCTATACCCAGAAGTCCTCAATAATAATAGTATTTTCCAAGAAATTACGAAAAATCGCTGACCACGTTTCGTTAGGTAGCACCGAATGTCTGAGTTCAGTAATCTCGGCACGCCGGCATGCCGACCACTAGGGGCTTCGTGCTAAGAGGTTAAATGGGCATATATCAATGCACCACATGTTGACACAGTCATTAGATAGCCACTTAAATTTCACTTAGAGTGGTACTTTCCTGCTGTTTGCACTCTGTCCTGGCTGGCTGCTGGATATCCCACCGCCATACATATGACGTACCATGTTTGAAGTACCCATCTTGTAGATGTCATGTATATACAGCGTTTCATATTCAGGACTGATAAAAAAGCCTACAGTGGGCCAAAGAACAATCACGCTTCAAAAACGAAAGCACAAACATAAAAGGAATGTGCTCCAAATCAGGAAGCAATACAAATGGATAATCATGCTTCAAAAACGAAAGCACAAACATAAAAGGAATGCACTCCAAATCAAAAATTTATGCAAAGAGGAGAAAACCAGTTGATACAACGGAAGTGCTTCACGCCATTAATCACAATGGAATGTACACTTGTATAGAGAAGAACACATCACGACTGCTTTATTTGGCAACGGAAAGAGATCAGATCAGGCTGAATGTCTGAAGAGTCTCTATGAAATGTGAATAAATGAAAATAACTGTTCTTATATGATCATCACAAATCCGTTATTTATTATGAAAGAGAAACATGGTTTGTTTTCAACTGCAGGTTGTTAGCTGGCTAGCAACTTAGATGGGTATGTTAGCTATGCTAACTAGTGAGTTTGCGTTATCTCACAGCAGTTAGCTGCATAAAACTAAAACTCACGTTAGTTACCAACCCGCATCTCTGGTGTCTTTTGCGGGTTAAACAAGTCATCCAGCCGTGATGTACTGGGATTCACTTCCATGTTCACAGTGCCAGTTGAATGTGGATATGGCGCCCCCTGATGGACATACAGTTGTTTTCCTTTTTTTTTGGGAAAGCATGCCAAGACACCACAAGAAAAAAGGACTGCGTGGCAGCTGTCCTCCTGGCCAGCCCTATACAGGGCCCTTCACATTGGGGATGGTGGAGTCCAGTCCTCTAGACTGTCTGGGAGACCTCCTAACTGGTGACTTACCCCAACCCCAGTAGGGAACAGGATGTCTGGTCACCAGAGGACCTGGGCCCATGTCTGGGACACATCTAATATGCAAACAATGTCTCAGAAGATGAAGATGTCTGGCCAGAGCTGTGGTGCGAAAGCTGTGTGAAATGTTACCAACTGGATTTCTGTACCCTACCTGAAGCTGCAGCCCAGCCAGCCTACCAGGCTGAGGAGCCCCTGCAACCTGCTACCACAAAACATTGATTCCTGTTGCCACAAGCCCTCCTAAGGCTCCATGTACACACCAAAAGCCGCCACCATCCCACTGACCAGCCTAGAAAGCCTTCGCCACCCCACTGCCCAGCCTAGAGGTCCATTTAGAGGCCACAGCTCCGCTGCCCTGTCCAGTGGCAATGCCAGAAGCTGCCCCCCATCTTACTGCTATAGAAGTCCTGACTGTGAGACCTCTAGAAGGGGACCCTCACTACCAGTTGCAGCGGGCCCTCCAGAAAGAGCCCCTTGCAACCACCAGCCACAGCAGGCCCTCTATCCAGTTGCCACATGGTCTCCTATAAATACCTTTCCTCACCCCAAACCACCAATGCTTCCCTTGTTTTCATCTTGCACACTGGTTTTCTGCTGAAGATATCTTTTTCAGATAGCCACTGGGATAATTTTCTGGGTAATTTGTGTTGTATTGTCTTTTGTCTAATAAACAATTCATCCTCCTCATTCACCTTTCTTGATGCAAACAGCGTATGACTATGAATTTGGAACTGGTGGATCTCTCCCAGGTGTAATGAACTGACTGTGCCCCTTCTCTCTTCGGCTCCTAGCTGTCAGACCGCAGCTCAAGCCGGCAGAAGCGAGAGGTGGACAGCACAGGACCACTGAGCATCCAACCACAGGCAGCCATCACACTTCAGACTGCCCAGAAGAAGAATTACCTACTGGTGAGGACTGTGATGACATAAAGCTTTTTCCCCTGAGATTCTCTGACCTGGAAAAAAGAACATTCCTACCCCCACAGTATTACTGTACATACTCTCAAACTCATTTTCTATTTTAAAAAGTGAGGTTACTCACAAACACAATGCACAAACTGTATGTACCTAATTGATATCAAAATGATGTTATAAACAATTCACCAATATTTTAACTAATTGAAACTATTCATTTCCTAAAATAAAACTACTCATGACTTCAATCATTCAAGTGCTTTCACCATTCCAATGTCATTTTTGGTATGGTGATGGTGGACCAATACCCCAGGAACAGACTCCAAGAAGTCCAAAGAGATGGCAACAATAAGCATTATTTATAAATCTCCTGAGCCCCCACAAAATATATTGCTATATCTTAAAGCAGCAATAATTTGTGAATTTGCCAATATACTGTGAAGCATATACAGTTTCAATATGTTTTCTGATCTTTTAAATATATTTTATAAAGTATTACATAATGGTCAGTTTAGTACAATGTTTAGGAAACTGGGCTTGTAATTCTAAAGGCTGCATGTTCAGTTCTCAGGTAGGGCACTGACATTATGCCATTGAGTAAGACACTTAACTTATATCAGTATATATCCATCTGTGTAAACACAAGGCTGTTTGTTGCATTGAATAAGGGTATCTGCTAAATGCAACTAATGCAATTTTATTTTAATATATTGGCAGTATATTTGTTGCTTGGCAGCCATATTGTCACCCAACTGACATCAAGTTCTCCAAACAGTTTCCGGCTTTGCTGTTCCCTGCTGGGCACTTACACTTGTATGGTGTGTTGTGCAGGACTGTGGATTGGGCACTGCACGCTGTGTGAGGTTCTCTTGCCCCCTCCAAAACATGACGAACATGGCTGCAGTAATTGTACGGGCTCGGGTATGGAACAGCACAATGCTGGAGGTAAGACCCAAACCAAAATGCACCTAACAAAATGAAATCATGATCAGTAGCAATAATGACTGGATGCATTAATCTCCATGGATGCCATGTCATATTTGACTGAAACATGGGAGTTTCACATGTTTCAATCACATATGTGTGTATGCGTGTTGCATGTGCAGGGTTTAAAGGCACCTACCCTTTGGGAAAGTAGTGCAGGTATGCTGCTCACCTGAAAGTTGAGCTCTTTCACAAAAATAAAATTGGAGGATGCTATATAAAACGTGTCTGGTTATTCCGTTTTCATTCTTATGTAGTTTAATGAATGGGCCTCAATGGTGGTAGCATTCAAACACCTACTGTTTTATTATTTATAATAGCCTTCCGTGTGTGTTGATACTATTTCTATTTATCATAATTTATTGTCATTAATTAAAGTCATAAATAGGTAAATGGGATTCAATTTCTTATCAAATAATGACTTTCACAACATGACACAACGTTTTCTCCATATTGGGATGGCCAGTATGCCATCCAGCCAAGTTATGCCTTGGTGAGGCATGCCCCATACCTATACAGAACCGAGAGTTTGGAACTTTTCAGGGTTCCCCACAGAAATAACCTCCACAGCCACAGACTCACAGCCCTTAAAAACATTAATTTCTGTACATTCTGACCCCATTTCAACAGACAGAATTCATAAACAACTTCACATGTCCACACAATAAAAACTAAGGGGATTTTGTGTTTCTCCTCTTCTTTTTTTGCCACAAATGCTCCTAGCCCACAAAGAATATGTCTTCCCTTTGGTCATTTTACGTATATTTTACAACCAATAAAAACATGCAAACACAAAATGATCATATATACAGTACAAGTGCGCACGTTTAACAGTATAACTTTGTGTCTCTGATGTCTACTTCCCTCGTAGCCTAGTGTCTTTTGGTTGAAACTTTTTACAGGACTATGAGTGTGAAGCAGGGCGTTGCTGCAAAAGAGCATCCGTGCTCAGCGAACCTACCCTGGGTAAATAAAGGTTAAAAAGGCAAGATAGCTTATATTGTTTGTAGTACAGTAACTCGGCATCATTTTGATATCAACACTTTTAATGGCAGGCCTAGATTTAGCCATTTTGAATGAATGACTTATAGACAGTGCTTTGTAAGTGTGAGTAACTTGGCATTTTGTACATTGAAAACCCGTGTTTTTAATGAGATGTAAAATTACTGGAATAAAAAAAATCAGTAATGTCAAGAGTCAGTGATGTTATGATATAAAACGCTATGACAGACTTAGCTCATGCCATACGTCTCCAAAATGATGACAGTTGGTCAGTATCAATAAAGACTGCTATTAATATTATGTTTTTTACAGAATACATTTTATAGCTACTGGCCAGTTAAAGAGAAATGGTGAAACTGGTGATTGAAAGTCTTATTTGATCATTTTCTCGCTTTTACATTTGTGACAGCAGAACATTTTCAGCAAATAGAAAAAGGGATGAATTCCAGAAGTTTTATCCTGTTGCAACAAAACATCAGCACGCATCATTGCCTACCGTTAAAGAAAGTAGCCTGCTGGAAAAGAGTAATTGCCTGGCCAGCAGCTGGTGCTTGAAAAAAACAATGGATTTAATATCTGAAAAAAAGTGATTGTTATCCCCCTTGAATAAAATCAATTAGCATTGAATAAGTGGAGAACAGCAAGCAGTCACGGTGCTACAGCCAAGGAAATTTTTTTTTCTTAATTTTATTATTATTATTATTATTATTTTTCTTTTTTTTTTTTACTGAAGTGTGAATGCTTGTGTTTTCCAGGACTACATTGATGCTTCACGGGTAACAGTGAAAGGCCAGGCTACGCTGAAACTGGTTACTGATAAACATACTATCAAAATGAACAGTGAAACAAGACAGGTGAGCATTCAAATTTTTGCTAGGCTTCACGGTCACTTTAGTATTGTGTAGTTATGTTTCTGAAAATAACAATTGGTCAGCAGTGTGTTTTACAATTGCATGTTTTTATTTTAGCCATGCTTTTCCCCTTGATAGCTATTCCCTGCAGACCAGGGAATCCTCCATCGTTGTTTTGTTTTTTATTGCTCCACTGACAATTGAACAGTTCAAATGAAATGTTATTGTCATTGGTTGATTGTCATTATGTGACATTTATCTTTTTCCACACCCCTCTCGATAGTTTACCCTGGACATTGACCCAGTGCTGGGTAAGGACACACCTTATGAAGTTCCCCTGTGGATCATAATCCTGGCTGGAGTGGCTGGAGTCCTTCTCCTTGGTTTGATAGTCCTCATTCTATGGAAAGTAAGAGCTTCATTCCTCTCACCAACTTCACGTGCCATCACCCTTATTCGTAGTACAAAATAATCTAAGATAAATCATTTTATAGCTCTGGGTGGCATGGTAGTGCAGTGGGTAGCACTGTCGCCTCACAGCAAGAAGGTCCTGAACCTTTCTGTGTGGAGTTTGCATGTCCTACCTGTGTCCGCATGGGTTTCCTCTGGGTACTCCGGTTTCCTCCCACAGTCCAAAGACATGCAGGTAGGCTAATTGGAGACTCTAAATTGCCCATAGGTTTGAGTTTGTCGGTGAATGGTGAGTGAATGGTGTGTGCCCTGCGATAGATTGGTGGCCTGTTCAGGGTGTATTCTTGCCTCTCGCCCAATGCACACTGGTATAGGTTCCAGCACACTCCACAACCTCGCCCAAGATAAGCGGGTATAGATAATGGATGGATGCATTTTATAGCTCTGGTCTTTGCCTTTCACAAGATGTTATCATTTAGTTCTTTTTTTTATGATGCAGAAAAATGTAAGTTGTAATAAAGGGTTGCAGCCTAGTAATGAAGTCCGGCTGAGCCATAAAGCAGATCTACAACTAAATTAAAGCCGCAAGCGGCGTTGGGAGGGGTCCAAGCATTGGCACTATCGTGCCCCCTATGGAGCAATTTTTAAATGGTTTTCTCCTCATGATCATATACCTTCACCCAAAATATCTACTGAATATCATGATGATTGTATAAAATATTGATGACTAATAGTTGCATCGCCATGGATGTGTCCTGGCCGCTTCCCGTAAAGGCCATTACTATGTCGTAACACTTAGATGGCATGTCGTAACACTTAGATGGCCCAGCGTGTATGTACAGCTGCAGCGCTTCCATGCCGCAACTAAAAAGAAATGTCACACTAGTGTTGTCATGATACCAAAATTTTGACTTTGATACCGATACCAGGTTTAGTATCACGATACTCAATACTGAAGCAATACTGATTCAATACTCGGTACCTAACGATACTGAAATTACCTTAATAGATCAGAAACGTAATGTTCACAAGGGTTGACCTCATTTTTGAATTCACGGTTTATTAAAAACCTGGTTCATGAACAACCTTTAAGTTGAAGCCTGTTCAACATATTAATAAGCATAGGCCTATAGTGTTACAACACTAAGTTGCTACTGCCATCTAGCGAAGATTCTGACAAATTACACTTTTCATCCTCTCAATCAGTAGGAGACAAATTTCCCTGGCTTTTACATTTGACTCAAAACTACCAAACGTCAGAATACTCTAATACCGAACTGTTTCTTTTTTTTTCTTTTTTTTTTAAGTACCGAGAAAGTGCTGAAGTTTTGGTATACTGTGCAACACTACGTCAGACATATTCCAGTCCATTGCTCAGCTTAGTAGAGAATGCACATTTCAGAGCGCCACAGAGACAGATAAAATAATAACACATAAATACACATTTCAAATAATAAATACGACATTGAGAAAAACCAAACAAAAGACTAAATATCAACTCGCAACCTGCGTGCTGCGTAGCCTACCATATTATTTATTTAGACATTGGCAGATAAGAAAAATTTTGGTTACGCTGACCTATAAAACGCTATTCCAAAAGCATAATCGGACATAATGTTATACATCGTTAGAAAGCTTATACTCTCACCTACTGAATAAATGAATTGTCAATCAAACCAAATTGTACTAAAAAGGGCGACAACGCCATAAGCAACAGGTGTGGTATTACGCACAGCTATTTTTGAAGGTAGCCTACCCAGGTATCACAAATGCGCTTATCTTTCACAAATGGATTGTCCAAGACAATATATGACCACTCAGCCTCAAAAGGGACATCTCTACGCATAAAACCAGTGGTAAGGTTGTATATTTATTCAATGTTTAGTCCCAGATATTGGCTGTAGAATGATATGGTATAATTTAAAAAAAACTTTGTCTCATTTATTTCCTTATTCAATGAGCAGCGTCACTGCTGTATTGGCATGTTTTATGTCATGGTTGATTTTGTCGGGTTGATCTTGTTGCTACGGAATATTGCTACGGAATATTACATTACATTACATTACAGGCATTTGGCAGACGCTCTTATCCAGAACGACGTACAACAAAGTGTATAACCATAACCAGAAACAAGTGTGTCGAAAACCCTAGAGAGAAGTAGCCTACCGTTTCAAGTGCAGGGAGCAATCGCATAGTTCAACTTGGACCCTGTAGGTTAAACTGATTAACACTAACACAAACAAGAACAGCAACAACACAGACTATGCAAAAAATACAGGCAATAGTTAAGACGAGTTAAGACTAAGTCACCTACGAAACAACTACCTAGTTACAACTCTAAGTTTACAGTCAATTTAGAGATTAAATTGAGAATACGATTTCTCTCAGCATAATGACGGATTCAAAGACTAAACGAACTCACCCGATATTTTCTTCAAATGGATCCATGCCAAAGGAAAGTAATGATTCATCCTCTCAAAAAGCTTTTGCTAACAAACTTTTGGTAGCCTAGCATGCACTCTGACTGGCACTGTCTTACATTGCTTCCCCGACGCTTCAGCGAAGTGAATGCACAAGCGCACGTCACCTGACTTGGCTACCCTAGTTTCTACTGCCAGCGAAGATTCTGACAAATTACATCTTTCATCCTCTCAATCAGTAATGCAGGAGACACATTTCCCTGGCTTTTACATTTGGCCTAAAGGTACCGAACGTTGGAAAATTCAAATACCGAACTGTTTTTTTCTTTTTAAGTACCAAAAAGGTGCTGAAGTTTCGTTATACCGTGCAACACTACGTCAGACACATATTCCAATCCATTGCTCAGCTTATCAGAGAATGCACATTTCAGAAAGCCTCAGAGACATAGAATATTAATACATATTTCAAATAATACATACGACATTGAAAAAACGAAACAAAAAACGAAATATCAACTCGCCATCCCTGCTACCTGCATGCTGCCCGCAGAGTACCGTATTATTTATTTCGACATTGGCAGACTACAGGATAAATTGCATCTTTTGTTTATAATCAATATTAGTAATTGCAGCGAGAAACTGCAGCTGTAGACGCAAGACAGTTTGTTATATTATGGTAGCAACAGAACGAACCAAAATATTTAGAGCAGTAATACTTACATAGCAATGATGTGTTCAGTAGATAGAGACAGAGACAGTAAATCAAGTCCTATCCGCTTCTGTTTTGCTCCAGAAAACTGTCAGATAGGTCTATCAGCAAACATATGGCTTAGCTATGCCCAGGAGTCTTCAATAATAATAGTAGAAATTAAGAAAAATCGTTGACAACGTTTCGTTAGGTGCAGTGTCTTTTAGCTACTGCTAACCCAGAGTGAATGCGTAAGTGAATGTGATGATAAGAAAATGTTTGGTTACGCTGACCGATAAAACGCTATTCCAAAAGCAAAATCAGACATGTCATAAGTCGTTAGAAAGCTTATACTCTCACCTACTAAATAAATGAATTTTCAGGCTGTACTAAAATAAAGCCAGGCTGTACTAAGCAACAGGTGTGGTATTACAGCTATTTTTGAAGGTACTCAGGCATCACAGATGCACGTATATTTCACAAACGGATTGTCCAAGACAATATATGACCACTCAGTCTCAAAGGGGACATCTCTACACGTAAAACCAACAATAAGGTTATATATTTATTCAATATTTAGTCCCAGATATTGACTGTAGAATGACATGGTATCATTTTTTAAAACGTTGTCTCGTTTATTTCGTTACTCAGTGAGCAGCGTTCTCACTGCCATATTGGCATATCTTAGGGCTGTTGTTGGGTTTATCTTGTTGCTATGACGGAATACGATTTTTGAGTGGTGAAAGAATATTTTTATGAATGCACAGATAGATAATGTTGTCCATTATGAAGTTGAGACCTTCCCCTCACTGATAAAAACTATACCCGACGGCGTCGGATTACTTAGTTGCGTCGCCATGGATGTCTTCTAGCCGCTTGCCGTAAAGGAGTATACTAGATGTCGTAGCACTTTAGATGTGGAGCTACAGCTCTTCTGCACCCCAACTAATAAAAAAGTCCAAATGGTGGGAAAACAATATGGCGGACATAGGTGGTCCCAAAAGCAAAGTTATAGAGCACATTCAGATGCATCGGTCAATGAGGTTTTGTGTTGATCTGACTTATGGTGTTGGAGTTATGGCCTTTTAAAGTATGACCCTTTGTTATAGCGCCACCATCTGGCCGACATAGGTGATTTGTAGTGCCTGAGTAGTGGGGAGCCATAGGAACCCACCTACCAAATCTGGTTGCTCTAGGACTTGTGGTTGCTGAGCCTCAGACACGTCACCTCAGACCCCAGCTTCGCTGCTTGGACCCCTAATTAACAGAGAGCGTGTTTTATGATGCCAATTGGCGTCATTCAGGTCCAAGGCGTTTTAATAGCCAATAGCCAAAAAAATTAACCGCTTTTCAGTCACTTTTAAGAGCTCTGCACATTGCACAGGGCGTGCTGCCAATTTCCATAGTTTACCGCTGCAATGGAAGATGACATAATGATATACTAATCAGATGTTTCTCATAAGACGTTCTTTTGCAGAAGGTTGCAGAGCTGGACGTTCACTTTTTTAAAAGTGAGTTTGAACAAATCTCATAAGAGAAATTTGTTCAAATTTGTTTGAATTTTCTTCCATCAGAATTTGAATATTGCCTAAACGTTTATTATTGGTCAGTTTTAATTTCCCATTAAACCAGTAGCTAAATAGCTTAAATGTCCTATAACTAAGAAATAATGACAACAGTATCTTGAAGTTTTATTAAACAAAATAAAATCAAGGGAGTGACTCGGTGTTGCTCAAATGAAAGAAAGAAAAAATGACAATGCACAAGTCCATCATTACATTACATTACATTACAATTCACAGTAATGGCATGGCTTAAAGGGGAATTGCATTTTATAACACTCCCCCCCCCCCGCCCCCATCCAATAGAAGCCCATTCATCATCAAACTCCACATTAGACTCATTGTAAACACATGTCCCTGCTTCTCATGACTGATATTGTCATTCTGATGAATTTGTTGCCCTTAATTTTTTGATTAGTTATTTCATTTTAAATTTTTAACGTTAGAAAAAAATACCTATTTTTTTAGCGGAAGTCCACATAGTAGTACGGTTTCCAGTTTTCTTCTTCGATTTCGTTTTGCTGCAAAATCGAGAAGAAGCAAAGCAAAACATTCCATTAAGGCTCATGCAGATATTGGCAGATTATGTCATAAAAGTTCTAGGTATCATTTTGATTGTCACTCTTGCTAACTTCATTCATGTGTGAGAGATGTAACGTTACAGTCTTGTAGTTTAGCTGATGCGCCAAGCCCTATACCTCTGTGTTCAAAACAGGATTTTACGGTAACGTTACTCTCAGCGAGACACATGCATAGACTACCACACATGAACACCATTCCTCAAAACTAGGATTTCCATTAGCTAACGATGTTATGCTATCCACTGACATTACTACGGTATATAGCCAACACACTTACATTTCCGAGAGTCCCGTTTGGACTATCCGGTGTGGAATGTCGTTTCCAATTGATCCTTGGCATTCTGAACAAAGTCTCCAAGACTCCGGGGTTGGTGACAGCCGAGAAATCGGAGTGTCCTGTCGATAGGGTTGCCACCCGTCCCGTATAATATGGGATCGTCCCGGTAAAAGCTACGTCCTGTATTGATTCAATACGAGACGCAGTTTGTCCCGTATTTTCGTGCACGTAGTTTCATATATAACATTAGGTCTTCAACGTGCTGAGAATAACATTCAAACCAGTTTTACAAGCGGAGTTGAGAAGCGTAATTTTACTGGTGACTGTGAGCTCCAGACAGATAGGCTCAACCTCTGCACGCTGCTGCACGAGAGTGCACGTTATGTCAGTGTCATCATCGCTGCCTCACTGATTCCCTCGGGAAGTGAAGTGCCTCGCTGTTTTTTATATTTTCACGATGTCTGCAAGTGCGCACCGGGTGAAAATAAATTTTGGACCTCAAATCAGCCTGCAAATTAGCCAGCTCTTCTTCTGTGTATTCCGGCTCGAATCGATAGGGAACAACAATCCCATGATCAAAAACAAAATCTCCTTCCTCCTCAGACATTTTCGGTTTCGTTAGCTAATAGTAATGCAACACTACTTCTACGACCAACCTAGTGTTATTGTCTGCAGGTACGCCCACATCAGAAGTCGCGCAATGATATGCATCCTCGAGTCAACACTAAACTGCCTGGATCTACTTCCTGCATTTGTGAAGGAAAGCAACAAAACAGCACAAAATATTATCATAATGAAATAACTAATCGAAAAATGAAGGGCAACAAATTCATTAGAAGGACAATATCAGTCATGAGAAGCAGGGACGTGTGTTTACAATGAGTCTAACGTGGAGTTTGATGTTGAATGGGCTTCGAGTGGATATGGGGGGGGGGGGTGTTGCTCACACGGGAATCAAAAATCTACAAATATCTAAATATTGAAGCAAGCAACTTAAAAACCATCTGGGATGCACACAGAACTCCAGGTAGGTGTGAAAATGAGCCCAGAAGTGTTAATAAAGTGCAATTCCCCTTTAACTAAACTGGGCAGGATTGGATGAGTGGTGGTTTCATCATGTTTAAAATATACTTATTTCAATTATTTATCTCCTGGTTCCAAATCAGCAGAAGTTTGTCTTGTATTAGTTACTCATTGACATTGATAAGCAATGAAACAGCAAGTCTGTCCCCATGCACATCTACATATAGAATGTAAATAGAACATATTACTAATTATTACATTACTAATAGATAATTTGCGATGAACCCGTTTGCATTCTAATACTTCTTTTATCGCCTTGAATGTCCACATGGTTGTTTTTATGTGGGAAGAACCAAGAGGAGGTTTAAGGATAGACTTGGGGACCATTGTAATTTCTCCATGGCTGCTCCCTATAAGCAAGTGGGACATGGGAGCCCCTCTTCAGCGAAAGTGGTGGCTCTTCAGGTTATATTCAGCCATATACAATGTGGGGATATATTAAAGAAACTCCTTCAAATAGAGTCATATTAGATTGTTATACTTAATAACACTACCTTCCTTGACTTAAATGATGAAATGTATTATTTACCCTACCTTTAACATATGATTATAGGGGCTCTTTGTGTATCCTTTGGTACATGTAGGACTATGTAATTTTGATGTGAAGTTGAGGCCAAACGTTTATATACACCGAGGCTAAGGATATTCAAACTCAGTTTTTCACAACTCTGCACATTTCATGTTACCATACATTTCTTTTGGCATGTCAATTAGGGCATCTACTTTGTTCACGTCAGAGGTAATTTTAAAACAATAGATTAGAGACTGATTTATTTCAGCTTTAATTCATTATATCAGAATTTTAGTGGGTCAAAAGTTTAAATACACCAGGTTGACTGTCTCTTTAAACAGTCTGGAAGATTCCAGAAATTGATGTAATTACATTTTAGTAGCTTTTGATTGGCCAGTTGTCATAATTAGGAGTTAATTGGGAGTTAATTGGCACCTGTGCCTATAGTTAAGGTCTTACCTTTAGAGTCACTGCCTTTTTACCGTTGATACCATGAAAAAATCCGAGCAACTCAGCCAAGACCTCAGAAAAAATATATATTGTGGACCTCCACAAGTCCCGTTTCTCCTTAGGAACAATTTCCAAACAACTGAAGGTACCACGAGCAACTGTACAATTGTATGCAAATATAAAAAATCTTGGGACCACACAGACACTGCATCGTTCAGGAAGGAGGCACCAATTAACTACCAGGGCTTAACAAACTTTGGTCCGGAAGGTTCAACTGAACCCCAAGAAAACAACAAAGGAACTGGTGAAGGAGTTGGAGGTTCTATAGCTTCCTCTATATTGTGCATTTACCAATTAGACGTGTGTGGAATGTATTATGTGCGGCCTATGTATGTTGTGTACCACCTATTGTTTTTACGACCCTGATGAAGACCTAGTGTCAATATGTGTTGGTTTGTTTTCCTGCCTAGTTCTAGTCCAGTTAAGAAATACTTTTTATCCATTTTTCACTTGGAGACTAAGTGCCTTGGCCTTTTTCCTTGGTACCACACTTTCTAAAGTTTATTCACATTCCAGAGGCGGTTTCTTTCTCAAAGACTGTTGTTCAGTGATTGTCTACCTGCCTTGCCAATGAGAACCTGTTGTTCCTAGAACCAAGCAGTGCTTCTTTTTCAGTTGTTTGAATTATTCAATGTTAGGGTTTTTCTTAGGGTCCATTTACATTTATGAATAAAAAATGTACCATAATTAATGAAAAGGTTTAATACAAATAGTTTTTACGTCTGAATCCCCTGCATAAAAGATATCACATATTTCATACATGGTTTCACAGTTGAACCAGTCCAAATTCTGAAAAGACATTTAAAATCTACCCAGAACAATTTAATGAACAAACAATCAAAAAACAAGTGTTAAGAAGTTTCTATGGCATTATTATAAAATAGGCACATTTGATCAATATCTGTGTATCTTCTCAGTATCTGGTTTATGGGATAAATGAAATGTAAAATCTTAAATGAAACCTCTTCTCTTTATTTGTGACACAATATCTGGTCGGTCAAGTCCAAGCCTTTGTCTAATCAATATTTGAGAAACATAACTACAACACAGTATGCAAAAGCTAAATGGAGCTAATTTGGCAAAACTTTCTGCAATTTCTTTATACATTTTATATCTTTAATACTTGCACTACCGGTCAAAAGTTTTAGAACACCTCCTGTTTTTATTGAAATGCATGCAGTTGTCTCAATATACTCTGAAAATAAAGCATAGAACAAATACACAATTGGAGATTAAAAAAAGAAATCATGGAACAGTATTTATTCAAATTCTGACTCATCAAAGTAGCCACCTTTTCCAGATATAACAACTGAACACACTTGTGGTATTTGTTTTACAATGAAAATCAACTATTGTTCGAAAAGATCTTCCCAACACTGTTGCAGAAGTTTCGACAAATGTGTTGCACTTGTAGGTTGCTTTGGTTTCACCCTTCTGTCCAGTTCAACCCAAACCAGCTCAATGGGGTTTAATTCTGGAGACTGTGCTGGCTATTTCATGATTTGAAGCTTGCTGTCTTGTTCTTTTCTTCTAAGATAGTTCTGATATAGCCTGGATGTATGTTCTGGGTCATTATCTTGCTGTAGGATCAACCCCTGACCAACTAGGTATTGACCAGAGGGTATTGCATGGCGCTGCAAAATGCTGTGGTAGCCCTTTTGGTTCAGGGTGCAAGTCGCCAACTCTGGATCCAGCAAAAGAGCCCCAGGTCATCACGCTTCCTCCTCCATGTTTGACAGTTGGTGTCACACACTGAGGAACCATCCTTTCACCTGCTTGAAACCAGCTTACAAAAACCCTGCGTGATGAACCGAAGATTTCAAATTTTAATTAATCGGTCCATAAGACCTTCTTCCAGTTTTCAGTAGTCCACTGCCGGTGCTTCATGGCCCAGGCAAGCCTCTTTTTTTATTTAGTCATTTTAGCAATGGCTTTTGTACTGCCACTCGACCTGTCAAACCTGCAGCTCGAAGTCTTCTCTTCTTCATGAAACTGAGACTTGCTTACTTCGAACACTGTTAAGCTGTGCTTGAAGCTGTTGTCCTGTGAGCAGCCTATCACGCAAGCTGTTGACTCTCAGAAACTTCTGATTCTATTGTGGCTTTGGGTCTGCCGGACCTCTTCCTCTCAGAGTTTCCTCCAGTTTCCAATTGCCTTTCGATGGTGTAGGAAACTACTCACTGACACCTTGGCTTTCTTTGCAATTTCTCTAAAGGAAAGACCTGCAGTTTTAAGGGTTATAATGGTCTGTGTGTCTTCCTTTGTTAATTGTCTTTTTCTTGCCATTATGATAGCAATATACAACTTCCTGCAGTGCAATATTATCCAAATAATAATCAGAGGGTGTAGTAATACAGTCTGTTCCAACACTGATTTTATACAGCCAGAGGGTTTGTAAGTAATCAGCAAAGGTTGGGACACCTGTAGGAATTGTTTGCATCAACTTTCAAGGCTCTTTTTACTTCCATTGCTGCAGAAAAGCAAGTAAGTTGTTAACCCATTACTTGTTCCATAAAAAAAGGAAACTTTGAAATTGACATTATTTTTCAGTTTTTAGTAACCTAAATGTTTTTTTTTTTTTTTTTTGGGATAAAATTAAAATTCCTTTCATTTTTGTTGATTACAATATAGACTACTTTATAGTCAGTAAGACTGATGGTCACATCCACAACAAACCTTTCTAACTCTTGAAAGCCACCAAAAATCATTGCTAGATTGTCTTGATAAATCTTTACTGCACCATGCAAATTGCATTTTGTCTGCATTCCTATTCTTCCATATGTCAAAACAATATAGATTTAAACACAATTTTTAAAATTCTGCATAACCACGTTCTCTCAAGGGATGAGATCAGTAGCTCCATAGGGCAATAGGCCAATTGCGTTGTCAAATGTTTCGGATGGTTCCTTCAGTTAGAGGTCTGCATTTCATCGCTCTACAATGACCCCTGCTGGTCAATCAGGTGCTCATGGACTGCATATGAAAGTCTTCCTCAAACACTTTTTTTGAGCTTGGTTTTAGGCTGCAGTGTGAAAAGAAGCAGGTGGTGCCTCCACATGTTTCAAAAGAGAGTTGTGGTTGTCTATAGTCCAGAATCTGCAGTGGGGTTCATACATGAACATGGTTGCAGTTGCAGATAATTGGACATTCCAGATTAGAGCGGGAACTGAACATGTGCAGCCCCACATTGAGCATCACATTATATAAAATTAATTTTTAAAAATACATTTCATATGAAAAGGTGTAACTCCTGACCACAGAATCCCATCCTCACAAAATACTATGCACATCATCAGTATGCAGTAGCAAATAGGTGAGTAAAATGTGGTTATGCTTGACCTCTGAAGCCCTATTGGCACAAAATTAACTTGACATAAGTTAACGTGAATTCACACAAAAGCTCTGCTAGGGAGATTGGCTAAAACACGGTGCATGTAGCATTAGCCTGATTAAAGCAATGGCAGTAAGGCATAGGAGGGAGAGAAAACATTGAATGGATTTTATGACAGAATGGGCATTTTAGTAGAAAACAGGTGGAATGGGTTTTGGAGGTGAGGCTAGCAGGATGGCACGTTCACACTGTCCACATATCATTTATTGTGAATGGTTAGCTAGTGAACACTTAAATATTGAGGGAGAGCAGTCCCCTTTTTGGAATGATGTCTATTGTTTATGCTCATAGGGCTAAACCTCAATTTTTTTCCTAGCTTTTAGTGGTGCAAGTCTGAAGGGCTTTATTAGTGTTTAAAGTCTAAAGGGCTTTACATTACATTACATTTATTTGGCTGACACTTTTAATCCAAAGTAATGATATCTTTATCCGCTATTATTTTCCTCTGAGTCTATTACTGTTGTTTTCCTCAAGTTCACACAATTTACCATGTGATGGTATATGCCAGACTTGGCAAAAAGTTTCATAATTATGTAGGGCACCCACATATGTAATATGTCCCCAATAGCCCACATGGTGGCACTATAATTAAAGGTCAAAATTACATCACTCCCTCACACTCCTCTTTTGACTCCCCAAATCCATATCAGCCAGGCAAAGATATGCCTTAGCCAGGCTGCAAAGTTGAATAGTATTTTCCAAAAATTGAAGTAAAACAACAATTATGCCTGGCCGGGTACGTGTCTTTTCCTGGATTGTCCAAGACAATAAATGACCACTGAATCTTGAAAGGGACATCTGTATATGTAAAACCAATGGTAGGGTTGTGTACTCATTCCATACGTTGTGGCTAACATTAATAGTAGAATGCCGTGGTATAATTACACAATAATTTCACTTGTTTATTTAGCTATTATGTGAGAAGCATTTTTCACTGCTGTTTTGGCATGCTTTTGGCCTGTTGTTGGCCTCTTGTTAGTTTTTCATTATAGTTTATATAGTTGCAAATGGAGGCGCTTGTTAATGGGTGAAGTACGTTCCAACGGTGGCACTTAGAAACTCTGTATATGTCATAACACGCTGCTTGTTGTTTGCACTTGTAGAATGGTAGCAGGAGCAATGAATGTCTGAGTTGAGCAATCTCGGGACACCAGCATCTTGGCCGCTAGAGGGCTTGTGTGGCTAAATAATTCCTTTTATCTGTCATTGTTTCAAGGACCAGTGCACCGTTGTAATGCTTACACTTGTCGCACTTGGAAAAAACATCTCTCGATCAGTACAATTAATAAAACCCAAAGGAGAGCTGAAATTGACACCCCAGGTTGATGATTACGGTATTTTATAATCCAATAATTGTCCACAACAAGTCAATACTACAGTGATGGTATTGACATTGCCAACATCTCCCTCTGAGGCCTAAGCAAAAGTCAATGCATGATTTTCGTTGAGCTGAAAGCATCTTCAGGAGCATTTGAAATCAGTCATTTCTATTTACTTAAATATATCATTGTTCCCATTGTTCCATCTTTATATATATCCACATCTATTATTATTATTATTATTATTATTATTATTATTATTATTTTCCTCAGCTTTTCTTTTTGTATAACAGTCCCTTCCATGATACAATATTCACAGCTTTTGATATTTACATTGATCTCTCACCAAACGTTCAACCACAAAGTCCCTACCCTCTCCAATGCTACCTCACTGCCCATTCCTACCAAGCTGCCCTCTTAGGATGTCCCTGTCCATGGGATCCCTTTCCCCCACCCCCCACAAGGTCTACGCCAAATGCCCCTGCTGCTTTTTTGTTTGATGTGTAATGTTCTGTCTGTCTGTCCCCCTACTTTTGTTCTCCCTCCACGTTTATTATTGGTGCAAATTGTACAATTCAACATCACATTGTCTTAACATTAACATTACTTTAATTACTCTCATAGGAAAATTCACTTCTTGAAATGTGAGAGGGATCAGTTCCACTGCAAAAAGGAAAAAAATATTGATCAATCTTTATTAAATTAAATTTGACATCTGCAGGAAACCCATTGAACAGAGGAGGAAACTCAAAGTCAGGTGGATTCACTGGGCCTATCATTCCACTTACAACAAACGTAGTGTTTGCATCTTGATTTGTAAAAATATCCCATACTGTCATAGAACTATTATTACAGACCCAGAAGGCAACTATATTATAAACAATGGAACCATCAGCAATGACAACATGTTTATGGCCCAAATATAGATTACTCCCATTTTTCACTCTCTTTTCAGAACTGCCAACTTTTCAATCTTCCACATCATATTGGGTGGTGACTTTAAAACAAAACACAAAAAAATCATGAATCCTTTAAATTCAGGATACACCTGGCAATACTACACAAAATCCAGCTTAGATCAATGATGTATTAATATTGTTCTATTCAAAGCTTTGCACGCCGGACCACAAGGCCTCACTATGAAATTCTGGCACTTTTCTGAGGAATGTCTCCCTACCAAAACTATCCAAAGCTCATTCTGACTGCTGAGAAAAACCAATCACTCTTAGAAAAGCACTTTTTCATATGTCAAATAATAAATCACCAGGAGCTAATGGATATCTAGTGTAATTTTATAACAATTTTGGCCACTTCTTGCACCCCTGATAATAGAAATTCTCTCCAATTCATCTATCCCATCACACAAGAATACTGCTCTCATTAACGAATGCTAAAACAAAACAAAGACCCTACCCTACATTTTAGCTATCATTATCACTCATCAGTTCAGACATTAAAATTATATGTAAAGAATTATCAACTTGCTTAGAATCGGTAATATCATCACTGGTACATACAGACCAGACAGGCTTCATCAAAGAGAGGCATTCCTCAGAAAGTATGCAGAGACTGTTTGATTTAATTTGATTTTATCTATCAAAAAATACCACCCTATCAAATCATATCAAAAACAGTAACTCACCATTAATCATTGCATCTCTAATGCTGATAAGGTGTTTGACAGGGCAAGTTGGTCCTTTCTCTTCAAACATTTTAGATCCGGCCCATATTTCATCAACTGAATAAAATACTTCACAACTCCCCCAATGCATCAATAATTACCAATGGACAAATTTCTAAACCCTCCCAACTGCAGAGGTATCAGACAAGGATGCCCACTATCACCAGTACTATTTGCACTTTTCATAGAACCCCTTGCAGCATCCATCAGACAAAATAACAATATAACAGGAATATAGACCAAATCATACCATCATCTATCCAATCTATGTGTTGATACTATACTGCTATACATAACAAGCCTTTCATCCTCCCTTCTGTCAGTCCATAGTCTGATCAACATGGTATCTGGTTACTCCATCAACTGGTCCAACTCCAAGATTCTGCCTCTTAACGAAATCAACCTGGATACTGAGGTCAGGGATCTGCCATTCAAGTGGACAACCTCAAGTATCAAGTACCTCGGAATCATGTCTCACAAAATTTAAACAAACTCTTCTAACTCAGTTTCCCCCCATTACATACTATAAAAGAAGATTTGGAAATATGGAACTGCCAATAACTCTAATAGGTTAAATATCAACAGTCAAGATAAATAACCTTCCAAAAATCAATTATCTCCATAACCTCTGTACCCTCCAAGCTTGTTCTCCTCTCTCAACTGGAGTCAATAAATTTTACTGGAAAAACAAGATTCCACAAATCAGACTGTCTACCCTACAAAAACCCAAATCACTTGGAGGACCACTTTTTTACAGTAATTTACTCTTCACCCAACTACAGTACATACAAGACTGGACGAATGAAGAAAACCAATGATGGCTAGATACAGATCAATAACCACTGAACTGCTCATTGAGGATATATCTATCATTGATAAATCCATTAAAAATCACAGCTGTTTTCAAGCCAGTACCATCAGTACACATACAGCCTGGTGGAAAGCAAATGAAATCCACTCTTCCCCTGCCCCCTCTGCTTCCACACCAAAAGGACGGAGTGTAGCACAGTGGGTAAGGAACTAGACTTGTAACCGAAAGGTCGCAGGTTCGATTCCCGGGTAGGACACTGCCGTTGTACCCTTGAGCAAGGTACTTAACCAAAATTTCTTCAGTATATATCCAGCTGTATAAATGGATACAATGTAAAAGTCGTGTGTAAGTCGCTCTGGATAAGAGCGTCTGCTAAATGCCTGTAATGTAATCTGGCTCAACCTCATGTTCCAAATCAATCAGAAACCATTCATATTCCCAATATGAAAACAGAAAGGAATAACCAGCTTGGAACATCTTTTCAGTCATGACTTTCTCATGACCTTCAACCTCCTACAAAATAGATACAATATTCCAGGCAATTGCTACTTTGAATATCTCTAAATTAAAGAAGCGATGAAGAGTAAAATTGATACCACAACTTTTACAGGCCCATTCCACTCCTTTACACAAAACTCAGCTATATCATAACCCTCAAAAACCTCTCAAATCTATAAATTTCTCCTCTCACTAGATAAAACCATGTCAATACCAATAGACAAATGGATATCATATCTTAATATACAATACTCTGACACTCAATGGCAAACCATATGCAATAACACATTCTCTATAACCAGCAACTCAAAGACTGAACTTGTACAGTACACGATCCTACATTAAGCTCACATCACTAACCATAAACTACATCTTAAGGGATATGCAGACGGCAACATGTGCTCACGCTACCCAAACACAACAGGTAATTACTTTCATGCAATCTGGCTTTGCCCATACATCCAATCATTCTGGTCAGAGGTCATGAGCAAGCCATCAGTGATCCTTGGCATCAGCATCCCTATCAGCCCATCCAGCTCAATGCTGGGTGAGCCTTCCACAACTTAGACATCCCCTGTATATAGAATGTTCATACTCATATCACTAACTATTGCTAAAAATGTTATATTACTCAACTGGATCTATCAGCACTCATTACAAGACAGAGCTGTCCATAACCCATTGGCTCAATTTATTAACAGAACACTCAGCCCTATAAAAAACTTACAGCAACACATAAAGAAAACATCCAATTCTTCTGTAACACCTGAGTACCCTTCCTGCAAAATCTTGAGAGCTGACCCCCCTGCATGCGCCTCCCCATTCCCAATATACCACATCAAGTCATTTCAATATTTCAACCATTTCACCAATATTGTAGTTACAGTATAATACAATATGTTCTGTCTTGATTTATGTTAATGTTCCTCAAAGGTGGTGCTTCCTTTAGTCGGAGTAGGCGAAACGTGAACATGTTAGGGTTAGCTAAAGTAACGTTCGGCGATAAAGCTGTGCTTAAAAATGTTGTGCCGTTCCGCAGGTGGTATGGCACGACATTTTTAAGCACAGCTTCATCGCCTAACGTTACTTTAGCTCACCCTAACATGTGTTGGCACTTTAGCTACCTGTTAGCGCTACGTCGCCTACTTTAGTTAACCTAGTTAGCGCGTACAGATGCTATCCTGCACGCATTAGTAGGAGCTAAGGACACACAGCTACAACCACCGATACAGATGTATGGACACACGGAGGACAACAAATAACGTTACAGAGGTGACGACGTGCCATATCTAGCTACCTATATAGTACGGAGGGTTTTGTTCATTTCAGTGGTCGTACAAGTGACAAGCAGTAACTGCTACTGTGCTGTTAGCCTTTATTGATCGCCATACAAGGTTCATGTAAAGTAGCTAGCACAATCTGACAGCACTAGCCCATAAAAATATACTGCGAAAATGTGAAAAACTTTCGCTTACAGTGAGCGCCACCAAAATTTTCTGTCACACCCTCAATAAATGGCTAAACTCCCAGTAGAACATTGAATTAAGTCTTTTAATGTTATATATTTTCTGAAACGTTATCGATTCCGCTTGGCCACAGTGAGTGAAACTACGCGATCTGACCGCGTAGTTTCTATGTACATTCCATCAAAAGGATTCAGCCTTGTTGTTTGCTACCTAAACTTCACAGCAGAGTCATTGCCGTTATCATGCTTGTAGCATGAAGTGTCTCTTTTCAAAATCCATTTCAACCATTCACAAATCACCTGGGACTTTGAAGTTATAAGGCGGTATCAAGTCTCCAGTGATAATATTGCCCTGGCTATGTCAGTCAGAATTCAAGTTGCGCCGTGGGTCTGAACGGTTCCGTGCTTGTTATTTGTTTTGTTTCATCACAGTTTGCTTATTTTGGTTTTTGTTGTACCCTTCCCTCTCTGAGACTTTATCAAATTTAGTAAATTATAATTTTAAATAAAAATAAAGTTGGCCCCCAAGGAAGGGGATGGTGGCGGGAGATTAAAAAAAAAGTTTTTACATAAATAGAATTTTCAAACACAAAAAGTGCTGTTTTTTAAAAAAAAAAAAACAACTTCTTACCTTACAAACAGTGAAAAAATGATCTCAATTAGACATTCCAGTGCTGAGTAAATTACCTAAAAGCAAACTACAACCTGAAAAAAATCAACCATCTGTATGATCTACCCATCATGACTTTTACCCCTGCTTGGTATGCTGCATCAGTGGCAGCTTAGTGCATGCTTCATCGATTGTTTGTCAGAGCAAATGCTTACAGAAAGGACACTGTGATCGTGATAAAGGGTGATATATTATTGTAAATCATTTATCATTTTTGGAAGTAGTTCAAATTTTCCTCCTTGTGGGCTCTCATCCTGTTGTGATCAGGAGATTTACGAACCTCTTTGACGCAACAAGCTACACCAGTGGGAGGAAACCCCTGGCCTGGCTGGTTTTTTCCACACTGGACAGGTCTAAGGTGAGAGGTAAACGCAGTCAAATCAACGGTTATTGTAGAGATCACTGCCTGCTGACATATATATGTGTGTGTGTGTGTGTGTGTCTGTCTGCATGTGAGGCAGTTGGTGAAAGGCAAGAGTTCCCTAACTTCGCACTTCCCTGTGAAATATTTTTTGTAAGCTTTCATAATTAATAAAAGGAGTGCTGTGTGGCTCTGCCTCATTTTATGCAGCCACCGTTTAAATATGCAGATCAAAGCAGCCTATTTACAACTTACAAGCCTGATTTACAGTAGCCCGGCAGCTGAGTGTGGGTCAGAGTGTACAGCAAGGTAAAACCGACTGGTTTTAGTGAATTTAGTGTGTGTGTGATACGTAACCATAATGCACATGTTTTGTACATAGAGGATCTCCAAAAGGACATATTTTGACTAATACAGGGCTTAGCCAAAAAGAGGGAATAGGTAATAATAAAATATTTTTTGTGGGGTAACATGTCAGATTATACTGCTTTATTCACACTCAACTTTTATCCTGGCACTATATACATCTTGGGATATGATTTGAAAAAAACATCTGGCTTCGTCCAGTATCAGAAGTACATACAAAGAAATTTGTTTCTGTGCTAACAGACTCAATAGTCCAGAATACAACAGCGTGAGATTCTTTCGAGCCTAACATGCTGACTATAGGCCAAAGAGCTCCAGACTAGTTCACAAAATTAGGTCACAAAGCACAGTCTATAAGTCATGAATTCAAACTTGCAAAATCTAGGCCTGACATTACATTACATTTATTTGGAAGATATAAATCCATCTGCCAAATATCCAAATAGCGATGTACAATAAGGGCATACCGAAGGTCATTGGAACAACTACAAAACACAGGTCCGATAAGGTACAATACTCAATTTGTAACAGTTATTCATAGCCATGAACACATTAAGTCCAGTTCACCCTGTCAACATTACTCTGACCTAACCTATGCTAAGTCAAACTAGGAGGCATGACAAGCTACAATATCAAGATATGATGCAAAGTACAATAAGTGCTGAATGGAGATACATGTAACATTAAAGTGGCATATGAGGTACATGTGTAGCATGAAATGATCCCAGATTGGGAGTGCCCTGCAGAGTGGTGATAATTAGTTCAGGTGTAGTCTAAAGGGATGAGTCTTCAGACCATGGCAGAAGATGGGCAATGACTGAATGGTCATAGAGGAACAGGGAGCTCATTCCACCAATGGGGAGCTAGGGTGGAGAAACTCTGTGGTAGGGATGAAAGAGAACCATCCATTTGGATGGCAGGGGGTGCAAGTTGTCCTGCTGCCGTAGAGTGGAGTGGTTGAGCTGGCGTGTAGGATTGAATCATGTCCTGTAAGTAGGCGGGGGCCGTCCTGTTGGCTGCAGTGTAGGCAAGGGTCAGGACTTTGAACCTGATCCTGGCAGGGACTGGTAACCAGTGGAGTGACCTCAACTTGGGAGTGACCTGAGAAGGTTGAAGTGGAGCAGCAGCATTCTGAATAATCTGTTGTGGCTCTACGGCACAGGCTGGCTGGCTTGCAAGGAGGTAGTTGCAGTTGTCAAGACGGGATGTCACCATAGCCTGGACAAGTAGTTGGGTGGAGTGCATAGTCAGGTATGGTAAAATCCTACTGATGTTGCACAGGAAAGTATTAAAAGTATTGGTATCAAAATTAGGCAAATTTTTCTGCATTTCTCAATAGCACAAAAGTAGTTTTTCTGGCTGAAGGTGAATAGCACAAAACATCCTAAACAGCAGTGTTGATATGACAAAAATTATTTTAATATGCGCATGCCCACACCCACCTCTCAACACGCAACAAATAAAGTTGTAGAGCAGTGCATTGTGACTGTTGAAGTAACAACAGAAGGCTGAAGAATATTGCTTTTGAGAGATTTGGAATGGCTCTATCTAGAAAACATTCATATTCATATTGTTGCGATCGAAAATGCTTGATTTTGCAGCGGCTTTTCTCAAAAATTGCGATGCAATTTGTGAAGTTATGTTATTTTTTTGTGGTAAAATTGCAGAAATTGACAAACATTTCAAATCGAGGAAATGTTGCAATTTTTGCAAATTTTTAAACTACTACCTAATGAAGAAAGAGTCATATGTAATCACTTCCTATGATATTAAGCATACTGCACATCACAGAAATAGCTGGAAATATTTTAGTTATCATCTTTTTTTATTTTCTGAACATAAAGAACCATGGGCTCAAAGTTACAGAAAATTTTACGTCATAAAAGTGGCGTAGCTTTACAAAACAGACAGTCTGTGACTGCAATATAGAATACATAGGCTACATCGTCTGTAAAAATAAGTGCTTTAAATGCTTTTAAAATAATATTAATTCAACACATACTGTATGCACAAAAACAAAGTGAAATCTCTTACCCTAACTGTAAGGGTGCATAAAACTCATGTAATTCTGTATGCACAAAAACATGTGCAATCTCTTACAACCATTCAACGTTATTGAAGACTCCTGTGGCAGATAAGTACTTATGATTACTTTCCCTAACCATTTTGTCATGCATTTCTTTATGACCCTACAGACGCATTTTGCTACATATTTTTTATATGCATTAACGCTTATATACGGCTCTTTATACGGCTCTGGATTTGGACATTTAATGGGGAGAAATTGCGGGAGTTTTGCAAAATTGCAAGCCCCTGCAAATATTGTGAAGTTTGGTTGAATTTGTATTCATTATTGCGATCGCAAGATCACGATTTCTTGGAGGGATTAAATATTGGGGAAAATATATTTGGGTGCAGTTCCCCTTTAATTCAAGACTTAGTTTATTGGATTGAAACCTATACTGAGGTCTGCAGTGGGTAGCACTGCCACCTCCCAGCAAGAAGGTCCTGGGATCGAAACCGCCCTGGGCCTTTGTGGTGTTTGCATGTTCTCCCTGTGTTTGTGTATGTTTCCTCTGGGTACTCTGGTACTCCACAGTCCAAAGACATGCAGGTAGGCTAATTGGAGACTCTAAATTGCCCATAGTATGAGTGTGTGAGTGAATGGTGAGGGTGCCCTGCGATAGATTGGCGGCCTGTCCAGGGTGTATTCCTGCCTCTTGCCCAATGCATTCTGAGATAGGTTCCAGAACCCTACCCAAGATAAGCAGGAGTAGATGATGGATGGATAGAACCTATACTGAATCATAGGGCACATCTGTCTGAACAAAACTAAATGGCGTTGATAGCAGACCTGGGTCAAATACGTATTTATTTTGGATTCAAATACTTTTCTACACTTTACTGATGTTGTCTGGTGTATTGGAATCAATTAAATCAAAAAGTGCTAACCCTGCCTTCTGGTCATATTGGCAGGCTCAGCTACACCAGTCAAGATCAGTAGAGCACAGAAAAGTATTTGAATCCAAAACAAATACGTATTTAACCCAGGTCTGGTTGATAGCTTACCAAATGTGAAAACTAGACAAAACTAGGTGTCCAAGCAGGAAAGCTGCTTGAATTTAAATCCAATTGTTTTTGCTGAGTTGAAGTCCTCTCATTCTGTGTTCTGATGTGTTATTTATTTCTGGGTTTTTGGCCTCTTCAATTTTGATGATACTGTTTGCCCTGATTGACCACTTGGTGGCGCTATGCAGTTCATTGCATTTCTCAATATTGAAACAATCATAACTATTGCCAAGATTGTTTTGGACAGTAAATTAACATTGCTGGATTCCCCTTCTCACAAAATAAATTTGACCGTTACAATATGCCAGGTTACATTTATTGCTATTTTGCATTTGAACTCTTGAAATTTTGCATGAAACTTTGACTAATGTGTTCAGAGTATGCTTCTGTTAGAAAGACAATTTTGTATATAAAGAAAGTTTAAAATGTGCTAAATCCTGCAGCATGCAAATAAAATTTTGCATAATAGTAATACAAATTACTGTAATTCTAAACTTGGCCTATTGGCTTGAGAGCCCTTCTGAATCGGAGGGAACATCACTCTGAACTAAATATAAAAGGTGTTGATAGCAGAAACCTGCTAATCTCCAGTAAATTCTTTATTGGAATCCTATTGTTTAAATTCTATTTTTCTGTTCTGACATTTTGTTAATTTCTAGTAAATTGGTTACATTAAATTTTATTGTACTTGCCACAATTGTTGTATAGGAGTAATTTTTGCAGACTTATCTCAGCACAATTATTTAGCTTTGTCTAACTGCTTCTTGGTCCTGCTTCCACAGTGTGGTTTCTTCAGGCGGGCAAGCAGGAGAGAGATGTATGAGGCCAAGGCACAGAAAGCTGAGATGAAAATCCAGCCCTCTGAGACTGAAAAGCTAACAGAGGACTACTGATTGGGGAGGCCCCTGGGTCCAGTGGCATACTTCCTAAGAGCTCCTTGGTAATATGGCTGCCATGAGGGAAAAACTTGTTCTCTCCCAAGATTCAGTTATCTCCTCTTTCTTTCAGCTTCTCGTTTGCTGATCTTTCTGATTGCTCTCCCATCATTCTCTTATCTTTTGACTTAATCTTCATTTATTTAGATTTATACTTTTATCCTTTCATATATCTTTTCTCATATGCGATTGTTCTTTTTCCATGCTGGGTACTGCATTTATTTTCACTTCATTAACCTTTCTTTTTCCTGTTTAACTTCCAGATGGTGTACATCTAAGCTCAAACCCAAGCTTAACCATTCTTTCATAGAGCTCCCAAAAGAAATATAAGGGCTCTAGCCATTCAAGAAACTCTGCTCTGCTAATGTCTGTAATATTTACATCACATGAATATTGTGATAATGTTCTGTGTTTTCAAGCAAATGATATGTACCTTCTTGTCTGCTCATGCCCAACAGTGTGGTTTCTTCAGGAGGGCCAGCTACTACAGGATAATGCCGAAGTATCATGGTGTGAAAATATCAAAGGAGGAGCACTAACAGCTCAATGAAGGGTTCTTGACTGAACACCCAAAAAAGAAGCACTGGGTCACCAAGTGGAGAGATGCATAACTTTAACACTACTGATCCCGATGCCCCTGAACCTGATTGGGAGCTGGGTGGGGGCACACAGCTCTGTATAACAACACTCTTGGAACGAATTGTATATATTATGTTATTCAATTCCTTTTGTCTGTAGAAACTATTTTGTTGGTTTCTTCAAAATGGTTTGTTTTGTGTGCAATATAAACAGTTCTGTTAGAAGTAGAAAACAGGATTGCAGAGTTCTGATGCAATCAAAATGAATTGAAGTTGGTGGGGGTGTAATAGCATGTTAATGTGCTTTTCAATATATTTCTAAATTATTGCTAAAATCTATTCTTGACTTATTTTCTAACAGCAGCATAATTATATATATATATATATATATATATATATATATATATATATATATATATATATGTATATATATAAATAGAATAATAAGTCACTCAGTTACTCGTGTGAAGTGATAGACTGTTGTGGAGGAATGATGGCAATTAATTGTGCCGGTTATAGTTTGCTTAGAACTTTGCAGTACAACAAATACATTTTCAAGCCATAAGTCCATTGATTTTATGTTAAATATAAATTATGCGTGTGCCATGATTGTGCTAAACTTTGATTGCAGTGCATTTAAATTGTAATGGCCATTTGAAGATGAAATGGCAGATTTGGAAATGACTGACAGCTTTTTTCAGGTAAAAATTGAGAATTCTGTCTGTAAGGTCAACCTTTTTCTATTGCATCACTATGCTGCTCTGTGAATAATTTTCTTAAATAATCTATGACATGTATCAGTAATGTGCCTTAATCATATCTGCCGTTTCCGGTAAATTCTTGTATCCGTACACTACATGTGATCAGTGTGGAATCATGAGGACTGCTAACCCCGGTGTATCAGAGGTACCATTGGTGTCAGTGGCAACATCTGTGTATATTGAGTTAATATCTCGTAAGAGTTAATGTCTTCTAAGAGAAGGGATCCTCATTCCTTATCTCAAACACAAGGAGGTGACAGGCTCAGGGAAGCACAGTAAATTAATGTCTATACTCCTTTTATACTATTGGTAGGCATGATTCTATTTATTTCAGACTGATTTTAAAAATCCAAGACTGTTGGTAACATGACTGGCGGTAAATTCCTGAATACATGGCCAGTCAGGTTTGGTTGACTGCAGGCTGTCATGTTCACAGGAGTTCACATATTGTTCTAATGGTGTGTTTGTTGCAGTCTTTCTATGGTACACAGATATGTGATGTGTGCTTATAGGGATCACGCTGGGGCCTGATAAAATGCAGAAGATCCAAACAGCACAATTAAATTCAGTACTAGAATAAACAGACCAAGCCTGTTGAGTAGCTAAATTATCCTCAAATTCACTGCAGCCAGGGCCTCTATTATTGTCCACTGCTATTGAGAATCAGTCGTAAAATAATCTAATTCTTACACATAATCCTCAGCTTTGAAACAAATAAGAACAGAACAATATTAAAGGATCAAAATATACAGTAACAACCAGCCATTCTGAACCCTGAGGGGACTATACTTGAGTTTCAAAGAGGAAACAGGAAACACATTTTCCAGAATTATTTCTCTATACTATATGATTTGCTCCTGTCAATGTGTTCAGGTGTGAAATGTTGTTGTCATTGTAATCAGTCTCAAGACTATACTGAAAGCAAGTTTAAGATCAGGCAGCTCTGTCACATTTTGGCCCATCTGTGAGGGCCACAGCCCAGCTTGAGTGTAACAGGGCTGAGCAGATGTTGATGAAAGAGACATCTTTAAAGGATTATATCCAAACTAAATTCATATTCCTGATGTTTGGTCCGCTATTGTATCCTATCCTAAATTCATTACATTGGGTTCCACAGGTATTTCAAACACATTCACAGTTAATTTTACAGTTGAACATTTTATGTTATTATGATAATCATTTTATCTCTATATTATGGCTACCGATCGCAATTAAACTTGGACGTATTGCAAACACTTGGAAAGTGACAAATCGACCCATGTTTTTATCAACTGTAAGGAGGCTTTCACATCAGGGATCCGGGCCCGGATCCGAGTACACTTGACCCCAAAGACCAGTTTGTTTGATTAGTGTGAACACTGTGTACTGTACCCGGGCACACTTGAAAAGGTGGTCTCGAGTACGGTTCATGTGTACTCGGGTACGGTTCACATCAGGTGTTAAAACTACTGTACCAAAACACGGAAGTGGACTACTATTTAGAATGGGACATCATAACTATTCTGGTCAACAACTGGTCTGTTTCTCACCTTATTGACGAACACGAGCAGCAGTCTGCAAGTAGAGTTACAAATGCATTTCTCAACGGCGCCTGTCTCCTCTGAAATCTGCGTATGTGCACAGCACGCGCCGATCTCATCCTCTGAACTGCACAGCCATAGCTGATAAAGTAGGAAGGCAGGTGAGAGGGTCGTTCTTGACATTGTCTACAAAATATCAATAACAGTAGGCATAGTGCAAAGGTCGACTCCATTGTATGGGCTTTGGATCTTGTGATTGGCGCGCTTTTCTACACTGGAGTGACAACATAAACAAATGTTGCGTAGTTGATGCAAGTGTACTCAGGTTCAGAACAACTTACTAATGCGAAAGCTGAGCGGCGGGGGATTGGGGGGGGGGGGTTGGGGGGGCAATCGTACTCAGGCACGGTACCTAATATGAAAACGCCCTAAATGTCGCTATACATACCAAGTACCACAAAAGAGTGCGGAGTGCATTAGAGCAGTGTCCAAAATTGCTCCCTATTCACTACAGAGTGCACTATATTGAATTTTCACCATTTTATTTGAGTGTCCGAATTCCAACTGTAAAATTTGTGCCCTCAAAAATTAATACAATGGAAAATGTAGTGTACAATGCACAGTATTTATGCTAAAAAAAATACCACAATACAATGCTTTGCCTCTGCTCGTGCACTCCTGTGGCACATCACATTCACTATGGTTTATTGAGATAAATTTGAGGACAAGTGTACTGTAAATTAAAGATATTTATGGAAAGCCACACCTGTCAATGGTGTCGTAAAATGATGATTCATAAGTGTCTGAGATCTCAGTTTACTACTCCCTATAGAATGTCCTGTGTAGAGAATAGCAAATGAATGAATGAGGTAGTAATTTTTGATACTGCTTAGGTTGCAAAAACCACTGAATGTATTTTGGTAATATCTACGAATAGGTCAAGGTAGCAAAAACCTCTCAACTAAAACATTTCCGAAACGTTTCGGAACTAAAACTGCTAGTGTATACAAGGCGTTAGTCTCCGATTTTAGAGCCATACAATCAGTGATGTTGTAGTTACTGTATGTTTCATGTTAATTAATCCTGTAGCCATTATATACAGAAACACAGTAACCTCTTCAGACTTATAATACTGTCTAGGATTTCTTTTTTTGCAAGTACAGGGGCCAATTCTTTTTTTTTTTTAGGTGTATGTATATAACCAAGACTATGATCATGATCACCTCTTATATAGTAGCAATAGGGCCTTTTTTGTCCTTTAATATTGTTCTGTTCCATTAAAACATGTTTAAGGTCACTATCCTGATGCAAATGCTTCTGGTCTTTATTGCAATTCCTAATTTCAATTGTGGAAAACAATATATATCTGGTACCTGCAGGGTTTTGGTAGTTTTGTGATGCAATACAGGTATTCGTGTCAACTTGGATTGGGCAGAGCAAAAAGGGATGTGTTAATAAAAAACATTTTCAACTGTTTTACATATATATATATATATATATCTCTGGTGTCAAATAATTTGTTTGCAGCCAGAAAACCCCTTAACTGTAATACTGGTGCTATTTTGGTGGTGTAACTAATGTGCACATATGAACATTGAACATGGGAGCAGACAATCGAGAAGTACTTTCCATCACAAGACTGTTTTGTGGGTGTTGTGTATTTTGCCTCAATCTGGTCATTATCATTCAATGAATGATATTGGAAATGCAACCCATATTTAGTAATGTGCTATAAATAATTGTGCTTCTACAGAGTGGTTATTCTAAGCACTTGAATGAGATAGAGGCCATCATTATGCAGTGGGACATGCCTTGATGGTCACCTTTGTCTGGCAAGTAGACTAGGTATGTTGTCTAATGTTATTAATAGCCAGAATGCCGCTGATCTTGGAGCAAACGTAGCTGTGTCTGTCTAAGGCAGGGATCAGCAACTCACAGTCCTCGAGAGCCGAGAACTGCTGGTTTTCCACCCTCCCTTTGCCTGGGAGTCAGGTGTGAAGACAGTCTGGCCAATCAGTAGCACTAATTACCTGGGAGAAAAGAAAACCAGGGCTGTATTTGGCTTCGAGGGCCAGAGTTGATGATCCCTGGTCTAAGGCATTGACTGTAGGTGTCATAAAGTTTTATCCACAACAGACATATCTTTACCAAGTTTGTCTTCAGCTTGGGGAATAGAATAAAAATACCCCCCCCCCCCAACCCAAACATTCAGAATAACGCATGTCTGTTTTGAGAGTTCCCCAACAGCAGATTTAACCACCTACAGAGCTATGTAACTTGTAGCTAAAGTTTTTTTTCCGCTATCAGCTATACATTTCCAGACAGTGTTGGAGCTACATATTGGAGGACGTAGTACATAGAGACAGAGTGCAATTAAGTCCCGCCCACACCGGAAGGGGAAGCAATTCATCACTCTCCATTGATTTTGTATTGCGTGAAGGTGCCTCGTTGTCACATTCGTCTGCTAGCAAACAACAGAAAAATGCCTAAAAGCTGGTGTGTAGTGGGATGCACTACCAACTGGGTAAAGAACCCAGAAATAAGTTTTTATAATCTGCCAAACCGAAAAACCTGTCCTAACATTGGAGTCTAGTGGCGTGTCAAATAAAAGATGTATATATATAAACTCACCAGCCACTTCATTAGGGCCACCTGTTCAACTGCGAACTGCACCCGTTAACACAAATATCTAATCAGTCAATCACGTGACAGCAACTCAATGCATTTAGGCATGTAGACATGGTCAAGACGATCTGCTGAAGTTCAAACCAAGCATCAGAAAGGTGATTTAAGTGACTTTGAATGTGGCATGGTTGTTGGTGCCAGACGGGCTTGTTTGAGTATTTCAGAAACTGCTGATCTACTGGGATTTTCATGCACAACCATCTCTAGGGTCTACAGAGAATGGTCCGAAAAAGAAAATATCCAGTGAGTGGCAGTTCTCTCGGCGAAAATGCCTTGTTGATGGCAGAGGTCAGAGGAGAATGGCCAGACTGGTTTGAGCTGATAGAAAGGCAACAGTAACTCAAATAACCACTCGTTACAACCAAGGTATGCAGAAGAGCATCTCTGAACGCACACCACGTCAAACCTTGAAGCAGATGGGCTACAGCAGCAGAAGACCACACCGGGTGCCACTCCTGTCACCTAATGAAGTGGCCGGTGAGTGTATATATCCTTTATTTAACCAGATAAATGTCTCATTGCGATTAAAATCTCTTTTTTAAGAGTGACCTGGCCAAGAAAGCAGCATAAACATTGTTACAACAATAAACACAAACAATACAAACAGACAAATACAACTGGTACACACTACTAATGAGTGAACACAATATCCAGTTAAAAATGCAATACAAGGTCAAGGACAAAAATCCAGGTATGATGCATAAACATACAATTTTCTAAAACGATTTCAGTGAAAATTTAGGAGTAGTCACATTGACCAAGAGTACTATTTTCATAATTTAGGAAGAAATAAAGTGCCACATGGGCAATTGTTCAGGAAAAAAGCAAAAGTGAATTTGCTCTTTTAGTTTGCAATAAAATACTGAGAGATCCCATATATACAGCGGGTTAAACTATACATGTTCTGGATGTAAAAGTACTAAAGATCTATGAAGCAAAAAGTAAGCAGTGTACTCAGTATCTCCAAATCTATCCTAAAATGACTAAATTATGCATTGCTGTAAATCACAACATAATCATGTATAACACAACAAATCAAATGTTTTGACTCAATTACAAGCTGCTTGAATTACAAGCTTTCCGTCAGTACAGTGGTCTAAAATATCTAGGTGTCCAAAAACATATCCAAAATCTCTCCAAAAATGAATAAAATGCTTTTTGCTCATTATAAAGCCCCTTATGAAGCCCCTTATAATAAGCCCCTTATGACGGTTTAAGATGAAACATTGATATCAGATTCAAGAATAATGCAAAAACATTGTCACACAATGTGGTACAGTACCTAAATGTGTAATAATGAACTCTCGTATGTATTTATGTACTGTATTTCATGTGTTCTTGTATGGGGCTGAGATGACATTAAATCAATATTCAATATTCCACCACATTTTGGCAATGTTCTAGCTCTCATAACTGGTACATGCAACACAAAAACTATCCCAGATAGCAAGAGGACATTGAAAAAATATACATTTTCCATCTGAATCATCATTATGGTTGAGATTGAAGTCTCAATGCTAAGAAATGTTGGATCATCGTTACAATACCGATGACACCCGACAGTATAGTAATGTTGATGACAGTGACATTGGAATAACATTGATTTATAGTTGTCCTGATTATAATTGATTGAGCATCAATTTGTAGTTGACCAGGTGGCGACAATGATGTTGAAAATTCATCGAATTATAGTTGACCGGGAGACCATTGTGTGGTAGACCAACGTTACTGCACCCCACACATCTCATTTGTGAATCCATATCAGGTAAGCATGCATTTACTTATCTAATGTTTTAATGATGAATTGTACCAAATTGAATATTCGTAAACGTTTATAGTTTATTTACATTGTAAATATTATATGCGAACATACATACATTTGTGCCTGTCACAATGGTCATTATTATAATTTAGACACCGCTAAAATGTCATTAAAACGTTAACATCTGTCAAATTGTTGTCAAATTTAGACATAGACATAAGTTCACTCTACAGCTTCATAAACACCAACACTAAGTTAATTTAGTCAGTTAGCTAACCTTAGTTTACTGTAGCTTTGTATTATATTCGTGGTAGCTATAAATTACATTAAATATTTGGGATGTTTTACTGTCAAAATGTCAAGACTGAAAGATGCAGCTCGCTAATGTAACTGATAAGTTACCGTGAGGAGCAATTCGCTGAATTTGTCAGAAAGTGTATTGGATTAGAATCGCGGACACTAACTTTAATTACAATATTAAAGCCGCAAGCGGCGTTGGGAGGGGTCCAAGCATTGGCACCATCGCGCCCCCTATGGAGCGATTTTAAAATGGCTTTGTCCTCATGATCATATGCCTTCACCCAACATATCTACTGAATATCATGATGATCGTATAAAATATTGATGACTTATGGCCAATTATGTGCTAAGAGACGCTGTCGGATGACTTAGTTACGTCGCCATGGATATGTCCTGGCCGCTTCCCGTAAAGGCCTTTACTATGTCGTAACACTTAGATGGCATGTCGTCACACTTAGATGGTCCAGCGTGTATGCACAGCTGCAGTGTTTCTGCAACTAAAAAAGGCGTCACACTAGTGTTGTCACGATACCAAAATTTTGACTTTGATACTGATACCAGGTTTAGTATTACGATACTCAATACTGAAATGATACTTGAAACTTAAACGATGCTAATTCGATACTCGGTACCTAACGATACTGAAATTACCTTAATAGATCAGAAACGTAATGTCCACAAGGGTTGACCTCATTTTCTAATTTATGGTTTACTAACAACCTGGTTCATTAACAACCTTTAAGTTGAAGCCTCTTCAACATATTAATATGCATAGGCCTATACTGTTACAACACTGAACAATAGAAAAATATGTTAAATATATTTCAAAAATTAAATAGTTGTAAACTAAATAATCTTTAAAACAGTCTTTCACCTTTAAATAGATTTAAAAACAGCATATTTTAATAACAATACAGCATCTATCTATAATAAAATATTTCCAAATTGGAACACCTATTGCTACTGAAGTGAACTGAGTCAAAGCTTGCGCTGTATCAAGGAGCTGAGTGCACAAGCGCAAGTCACCTCACTTGGCAACCTTAGTTGCTACTGCCTTCTAGCGAAGATTCTGACAAATTACACTTTTCATCCTCTCAATCAGTAATGCGGGAGACAATTTTCCCTGGCTTTTACATTTGACTCAAAACTACCGAACGTCGGAATATTCTAATACCGAACCGTTTCTTTCTTTTTTTTCTTTTTAAGTACCGAGAAAGTGCTGAAGTTTTGGTATACCGTGCAACACTACGTCAGACACATATTCCAATCCATTGCTCAGCTTAACAGAGAATGCACATTTCAGAGCGCCACAGAGACAGATAGAATAATAACACATAAATGCACATTTCAAATAATAAATACGACATTGAGAAAAAACGAAAAAAAAGACGTAATATCAACTCGCGATCTGCGTGCTGCGCGCAAAGTAGCCTACCGTTTTATTTATTTCGATATTGGCAGAAGAGAAAATATTCGGTTACGCTGACCTATAAAACGTTATTCCAAAAGCAAAATCAGACATGTTATACATCGTTAGAAAGCTTATACTCTCACCTACGGAATAAATGAATTGTCAATCAAGCCAAATTGCACTAAAAAGGGCGACAACGCCGTAAGCAACAGGTGTGGTATTACGCACAGCTATTACTGAAGATAGCCGACACAGGCGTCACAGATGCGCGTATATTTCGCAAACGGATTGTCCAAGACAATATATGACCACTCATTCGCAAAAGGGACATCACTACGCATAAAACCAATGGTAAGATTGTATATTTATTCAATGTTTAGTCCCAGATATTGACTGTAGAATGATATGGTATAATTAAAAAAATTATTGTCTCTTTTATTTCGTTATTCAGTGAGCAGCGTTGTCACTGCTGTATTGACATATTTTAGGGCTAATGTCGGGTTTATCTTGTTGCTACGAAATATTACATAACATTACATTACAGGCATTTGGCAGACGCTCTTATCCAGAGCGATGTGCAACAAAGTGTATTAATCATAATCAGGAACATGTGTGTCGAAAACCCTAGAGAGAAGTACCGTTCCAAGTGCAGGGAACAACCGTATAGTTCAACTTGGACCCTGTAGGTTAAACTGGTTAACACTAACACAAACAAGAACAGCAACAACGCAGTCTATGCAACAATACAAGCAATAGTTAAGACGAGTTAAGACTAAGTCACCTACGAAACAACAACCTAGTTACAACCCTAAGCTTACAGTCAATTTAGAGATTAAATTGAGAATATGGTTTCTCTCAGCATAATGACGGATTTAAAGACTAAACGAACTCACCCGATATTGTCATCAAATGAACCGTATTATTTATTTAGACATTGGCAGACTACAGCATGAATTGCGTCTTTTGTTTATATTCAATATTAGTAATTGCAGCGAGAAACTGCAGCTGTAGGTCGTTATGTTATGGTAGCAACGGAACGAAGCGGACTGTATTTAGGCTACCGCCATTGTTTCATTATACCAGCGTGTTTTCACGCGTTTGTACAGAAACTCAGAACCTATCAATAAAATGGTTTAGCTATTTCTCAGCATAATGACAGATTCAAAGACTAAACGAACTCACCCGATACTGTCTTCAAATGGATCCATGCTCAAGAAAAGTAATTATACATCCACTCAAAAAAAAGCTTTTACTAACAAACTTTTGGTATCCTAGCATGCACTCTGGGTGGCACTGTCTTCCATTCCTTCCCTGACGATCAGACCCTCCCCTCACTGATAAAAACTAGACCCTACGGTGTCGGATTACTTGTGTCGCCATGGATGTGGCTTGCCGTAAAGAAGTTTACTAGATGTCGTAACACTTAGATTTGGAGCTCCAGCTCTTCCGCACCCCAACTAATAAAAAAGTCCAAAAGGCGGGCAAACAATATAGCGGACATAGGTGCTCCCAAAAGCAAAGTTGCAGAGCACATTCAGATGCATTGGTCGATGAAGTTTTGTGTTGATCTAACTTATGGTGTAGGAGTTATGGCCTTTTAAAGTATGACCCTTTGTTATAGCGCCACCATCCGGCCGACATAGGTGATTTGTAGTGACTGAGTAGTGGGGGGCCATAGGAACCCACCTACCAAATTTGGTTGGTCTGCAACTTATGGTTGCTGAGCCTCAGACATTTTAGCGGAGAAAACTTCCACGCCCCAACTAAGAAGTCTAAATGGCGGGCAAACAATATGGCGGATATAGGTGGTGCCAATGGTAAAGTTGTAGAGCACGTCCAGATGCATAGGTCGATTAAGTTTTGTGTTGATCTAACTTATGGTGTGGGAGTTATGGCCTTTTACGCATGACCCTTTGTTATAGCGCCACCATCGGGCCGACGTAGTTTATTTTTAGTGCCTGAGTAGTGGGAGGCCATAGGAACCCACCTGCCAAATTTGGTTGCTCTAGGACTTATGGTTGCTGAGCCTCAGACACTTTTAGCGGAGAAAAATAATAAGAATAATACTAACAAAAACAATAGGGTTCCACCAGCTTCGCTGCTTGGACCCCTAATTATGTGTTAGTCTATTTGCCAGCCTACAGAGCCCTATTGTGAACCCGGAAATGTTGAGTACCCCAAAGTTTTATGTTAGAAAAGTACAGTATGGGTCCCCAGCATTTAGAAACTGCCGGATGCTAACTTGCATATGTTGAATCCATTTCTGATAGTGATTATAGTAAGACAACACTTAACAGCTTAAAATGCAGGTCCAATGTACTAAGCATGTAAATAACCTCAAAATAGACTCAAAATTCATCAAAACCGGCTGCAGGAGTTGAAATATGGCCACTTCTATGTTTTTGCTTCTATGTTTTCTGTTTTAGATGCCCTGATCAGCAAATGGGGCAGGAACAGTCTGAATTTGCCTTTGCCTAGACAGTTCAAAAATGGCTCCGCTATGCTCCAGACCGGATGGGTGGGGCTGGACGCCAGACAGCGCAGGAGTGAATTCGCAAAGAATAAAACTAAACTAAATAAACTTGTTTTATTTAACTGATGTAAGTTGTCCATTGTCATTTATATATTAGATAAAGCCTAATGTTTAATAATATAGGGCTATAGATATATTTCCTAACATTTATCCTGGCTGTAGATAAAGAAGGACATATTTTTTCACAATATTTTGAAGTATTAATAGTAATGTGCTATAGTTTAATATTGGTTGAAATACCATTGAAGTCCCGTTGATCTTTAGTTATGATTTCAACGTTGTTTCAATACCCAGATAGCACACATATGTCTTGCCGATGTCAGCCCGATGTATTGAAGTTACGTTGGCAAGATGTAGTATGGAGAGCGTTTGCTAATTGGCAAGACGTCACCGAAAGGTCGGCATTGGTCGAAAATGCCCTCCAGACGATGTTTGGACAATGAATCAAAGCTGCACCGCCCAGCCGCTCTACAGACTAGCCTCTGTTAACTACGACATTTTATTTATTTAGGTCGGATCTTTCAGACAGCACTATCCATGACCAAACTGAAATTTCACTTACCAAATGAACATGTAATAAACATCAAATGTGATGGGAATATAAGGAAAAGACAATGAAAAAACAATATGCTTGACCACCAAAAATGGGCTATAGCAGTAGCTCCCTGATTTTGTGTGTGGATATAATGAAGAGACACAATTCAAGTTTAATATCAGGCTGGATATGTTGAAGCCATCAAGCTCTTAAAAGAACTCCAGCACAGAAAAGAGAGAACAAGGAACAGAGAAACAGAAATATAGAAATATATATCACATTAACAAGAGTCAAGATTTCTAAGGGGCTAGCTTGGCACAAGTCATCTCCAGCAGGTAGCTGACACTCCCCCAAATGCCTACCGAATGAAGCATTGTGGAAGAGTTCAATTCACCTGGGGGGTATCCCCCAACTTCACAACGAAGGAGAAACATAAGCCTCATTTCCACTGTAGGGCCGAACGGTCACCAGAGTCGCTCCATGTCGTTCCATGCTGCTCAGGACTCGTGGGAACGGTTACCGTTTTTTTCGGGCTGGTAAAACCAGGACTGGGAAGTATCTAAGAAAAACTAGTGACGACAGCAAGTGACACAGTGGATCAGCGATGGCGTCCCGTTGTGTATGTAATAAATGTGCGCCAGTTGTTGTCGTCGCTCCCCATTCTGTTTTGTTTTTGTTATGTTCTGTTTTGTTGGCTGACGATATGGACGGGGATTCTGTATATTTTGGTCTGTTTTTGGTTTTTCTTTTTAGCTTATACAATGGCTTGGCTGAATACTCGATTCTGATTGGTCCAAGGGGGGGAATTATTTCTCAGTAAAGGGACACCTCGGCCTTTTAACAGTTCTAAAATCAATGCACTACAAAATCCAGCATTCTAAAGCAGTTAAAACAGCAACATTATTCTTTCGATTTTGAATTGTTGTTATGTCCCCTCCCCTTTTCAATGTCCAATTTCACAATAGATGGCAGTGTTGAATCACGGTTATAGTTATTGGCTTCATTTAGGGATGCCAACCATCCGGCAAAATACGGAATCATCCCTTCCCTTATTTGGACAGTAGAATAGGCGTTCCGTATTTAACTCATGGCTATGGGACGCATTTGTACGATTTGTAGTAATCGCTGTTTTGAATACAATTCAATAGTTAGCTAGCTAGCTAGCTGGGACAACAAGCCGGCTGTGAGACCATTCTGACCTAAAACCCAGAATTTTAATATTGGCTAGGTGACAAGTGACGGCGAACCTATCATAAAGCTAACTGGCATTCAAACCTGGTTCAATGTGTCTTCGAAAAATGCAATGTCTCCACTGCAAGATCGCAACATTTTAAAAAAGAAAGACAGAGCTAGGGAGAATAATTTGATTGAGTTATGGTTTCATGCAGTTTTTAAAAATAATGTAATGACAAAAATGACCAAAATTGGTGCTAATTGTATGGTATAAATCAAGAAGGAACTACTTTTTCTTGTCGTTGGAATCGTTGGTTTCATAGAATTAACGACCAGAGGTTTTTGCTTAACAACGGTGCAAATAGAACTACTAACCAGAGTTTTTGCATAACAACGGTCCAAATAGAACTACCAACTACAGTTTTCCTTGACAACGGTAAAATAATATGCCAAAACGGCCGCGGAAGAATATTTCACTTACAGCTGATTAATTCGATAAAAATCAATAAATATAAAAGTAGCCATACATAGTCATTGTTGGTAACCCGGTGTATAAGTGGAATAAACCCCTCCGGACTGTCCCGTTATTGGAAAATAATGTACTTCGGTGGTGGTTAAGCAACCCTCGGCTTCACCTCGGCCGCATCACCACCCCCGTCGTACATTATTTTCCAATAACAGGACAGCCCGTCGTGGTTTATTCCTTACGTATCCTTTACTGACCATGACACAGTTTCGGGTATTTTTATTTATATTAGCTTCTCTACCGACCTAGCTTACAGAAGAGGACATTAAGAGACCGGATGCGGAGTCACAAAACTGACGTAATGTGAAACCAATCAGTGAATACCTATGTCATTAAGCCCACCCACCCAAACGGTTCTGCTGAATATCATGCTGGGCATGGTGTGTAAGCGTTCCGCGCCAAACCGTTTTTACATTACATTACAGGCATTTAGCAGACGCTCTTATCCAGAGCGACTTACACAACTTTTTTCATTGTGTCCTTTCGGTTAAGTACCTTGCTCAAGGGTGCAACGGCAGTGTCCTACCCGGGAATCGAACCTGCGACCTTTCGGTTACAAGTCTAGTTCCTTACCCACTGTGCTACACTCCGTCCTACGTCCTACGTCCAGATGGAAACGCTATTGGAACTGTTCCTGTTCGTGCTCAGAACCGTTCAGCCCTACAGTGGAAAAGGGGCTATATTGTAGCAGTGGGGTAGATGGACGTTATTGGTGAGAGTGGGCACCTCTCTTTCCTAGAGTGCTGGTTGCGGTGACGGCAAAGTTTAATAGTCAGTGAGCCGACCTATCTGAGACTTTTGAAATAGAGCACAAAGATTTGAAGAAATCCGCCTATGGGCCGATGCTTGTCAGACGTTATGAATAGAATGCGATGTTATGATCTCCAGCTGACATCGGCGAGATATATGTGTGCTATCTGGGTATTAACCGAGGGTGCAAAAGTGATGAAGAATCAACATCGGAGTTCGACGTTGATTCAATGAAATTGACGTTGACAGCGGAATGTTGATTTAACATAGTGTAATGCTTCACTTATGAGTCAGAGACGAAAGTCGCATTCACGAATTAAAATGGTTCATTTATTACAACAGAAAACAGCGCTGAATGAACACTCAAATGCTCACAGTAGAAAGAGAGCGGAAACACACAGAATAGTGCATGTGTACCAAGCGGGGCCAGCCCTCCCCCCTCCGCTGCTCCCCCAACCACAAGCACGCACGAGACCAACATTCCATGCATTCCTGTGATTGGGAGAGAGCAGGGTGATTGACAGGCTGACCCCGTGAACCCAGAACTGTACAGGGTCACTACACTACCCTCCCACCACAAAGTTCCTCACCCCCGAGGGAACAAACAAAGTCTCTGAAGCGACCCGGAGGCCTCCTCTGCCTTCGTGGGTGCGTTGCCTGGGGTGCTGAGGACAAGGGAACAGGGACAGGGGACTCCGCCACTGGGATCACTGACGGGGGGCTGTTGTCCTGTGGGTCAGGGAACCAGGACATGGTTGCTGGGGAAAGGGATGTCACTGGTTCCCTGACCCACATAGTCACTGGAGCCTCCTGCGTTGCCAAGGGGAAGATGGCAGGGGAGTGAGCAGGACGTGAGGGGGAAAGACGGGGAGGGGATATTGGCGCCCCTGGTGCATGTGGGGAAGAGCCCCCTCTGTAAGGAGCTAGTCTGTCTCTATGGAGTGCCACCTTCCTTCCCTTGGAAGGCAACTGCACCCAGTAAACTACCTCCCCCAACCTCTCCAGTACTCTGCAGGGACCCACCCACTGGCCGTCGAGCTTAGGGCACCGGCCCTTCTTCCGCTGGGGGCTGTAGGCCCAGACTAGCTCTCCAGCCAGAAAGTGCCTTCCCTGGGCCCTCACATCATAGGTCCGCTTTTGCCTCACTCCGGCACTCTGCTGCTGCTCTCCAGCAAAAACATGGGCGGACTCGAGGCGGTCCTGAAGCCTCCAGGCATACTCAGGACCAGGGGGAATGGTCAGGGAATCGGATGGCTGACCAAATGCCAACTCTGCTGGGGTGCGGAGCTCTCTCCCCAGCATGAGAAGGGCAGGCGTGCATGATGTGGACTCCTGGACCGCAGAGCGACACGTCGTGAGCACCAAGGGCAGATGGGTGTCCCAGTCTCGCTGGTGCTGAGAGGTGAGAATGACCAGCTGCTGGCCCAAGGTGCGATGGAATCTTTCCACTAAGCCATCACTCTGGGAATGCAAGGGGGTGGTACGAGTCTTGTGCATGCTCAGCCGCTCACACATGGAGGCAAACACCCGGGACTCGGAATTCCTCCCCTGGTCACTGTGTATGGTCCCCAGCATTCCAAAGCGGCTGAACATGCCCTCCACCAGGGCATCTACGATTGTCTCTGCCTGCTGGTCTGGGAGGGTGTACACCTCTGGCCATTTTGTGAAATACTCTATGGCGGAGAGGACATAGCGGTTACTCCAGTCTGAGCGAGGCAACGGAACCACTCCATCCACCGCCACTCTTTCCGTCGGGGCCCCCACCCCCACTGGGAACTGTTGGAGCGGAGCATGTGAACGACCAGGGGGACCCTTACATGCCATGCAGTGGCCACAGTGGCAGCAAAAGTCCTCAACGTCCCTCCTGAACTGACCCCAGTAGAAGCCCTGGCGGAGACGGCAGAGTGTCTTAGTGACTCCAAAATGCCCAGACCCTGCTGCTCCATGCATAGTCTTAAGCACGAAGGGCAGATGGGTGTCCCAGTCTTGCTGGTTCTGAGAGGTGAGAATGGCCAGCTGCTGGCCCAAGGTGCCATGGAATCTTTCCACTAAGCCGTTTCAATGATTGTTTGCTATCAACGAACGCTTACATTATATTGTTAAATATCCTCATTATAAAAGACCAATAACCTATTTAAATACACTCAATTTCAAAAGTAATGTATATATTGATATTTTGAACAGTAATACATAGCAATGATGAAATATTATCTGTGTTCAGTAAAGACAGTAAATCAATCCTGTAGTTCTCTCCTCTTCCTCCAGATAACGATGTCAGCTAGGTCTATCAGCAAACATATGGCTTAGCTATGCTCAGAAGTCCTCAGTAATAATAATATTTTCCAAGAAATTACAAAAATCACTGATAATGTTTCTTCAGGTGCAGTGTCTTGTGCTGCTACCACAGAGTGAATGGTGAATGTGTAAGTGAATGTGATGATGAGATAAGGACAATATCAGTCAAATATCTAAATATTTAAGCAAGCAACCTAAAAATCGGAGGAGGGCGGGAGGAAAGATACGTATCCATATGCAAAGAATTTTTGCATTTCACTCCGTTAGGGATGTATTCGAATACTGTATTTGGGAAAGCAGGAATAATGCGATAAAAACTGATATTTTTTCTACCCGAAGTTGCTCGTTATTCAGATTCGAGAAAGTAAAAAAAAGTCAGCTCCATGTCGAGTTCTCATAGCCTCTATCTAACGTTACACGGGCAGAAAGAGAGAGAGTGAGGGGGGTGGGGGGGGGGCACCAGTTACACACACCAATAAACTTTGAGCCACTGCGCTGCAAAACGTTTAATAAATAAGTTCTATGCATCAGCCATTATGTTTCTTCAAATCGATTCATATCATTGTGGATGGCCACTAGATAAAAATGCCCATTCTGTTTGCAACTTAGGACTTTGATTTCACTAACTAGTCGTTTCATTTACTACACATTATTGAAAAGCGATCGGTATATTCTGTAGTTGCCCCGACCAAGTCAGTGCACAGTAGGCAGCGGGATGAGAGCTGACCGTTCCCGGCTATCACTCAAGGAAACTCTCGCATCGAGGAGGAGGTGCGGGAGCTAGCGAGACACAAGCCTGGTGTGGCAGCTGGATTTCTTTCAAACCCCCGCAACCTATACATTAAAATCAAGCTTAGAACCTGTAGTTTTTAGCTGTATGTGTTAATTTCCTCCATTAAAAAACCCAGTCGAAATATTGATAAAACCGATGTTTTACCTTGTATTTCAGTCAGTATTCATCCGTTTAAGATGTAACATGCTGTATGTATCAGTCATAGGTCTTGGCTATAATGAACACAAAATCCATTCATGGTAACAGACTTTGCCACCAAGGGAAAATATGAGGACATCAGATGGTTTGCAGTCTATCCAAACTTAGTTCAGTAGGGTAAATAAATAAATAAATAAATAAAAATAAAACAGGCAAAAAAAGGTCATGTAGGCTATTACTGTTATATACTGTCTCCCTAGTGAACTGCAGTAACGTTAACACAGAAACGCAAACGCAGCATCATTGAAATTTAAGATTATTCCCTTCAACTGAAGGAGATGTTTCTATATATCTTTACTGTAAATAGTTTCTACTTCCAATGCAAAACAGAATCTTTATAAAACATTTTTTTCTGTTTCTGATTGTTCAATGTACCCCAGTTAAAGTGGGGGGGCTGGGGTTCAGATAGTTCATAAAACTTAGTTTAGTTAAAAATAAAAAAAGAGAGAGAGAGATGAAAAGTACAGCATGAGGATGTGGAAATATTTCATAATTAATTATATGTTATTCATTGCCAATGAATATTAGATTAGAAAATACAACATTTGCCTGATTTAAAGTGACTTCCGGTATAAACCACGCCCACTTCCTGTCTTCTATCCGAATACAGATACAGATAATTTTGTTGGTTGAACAGATACATTACATTACATTACATTACAGGCATTTGGCAGACGCTCTTATCCAGAGCGACGTACAACAAAGTGTATAACCATAACCAGGAACAAGTATGACGAAACCCCTAGAGAGAAGTACCGGTCCAAGTGCAGGGAACAACCGCATAGTTCAACTTGGACCTTGAAGGTTAAACTGATTAACACTAACACAACGAGAACGGCAACAACGCAGTCTATGGAAAAAATACAAGCAGTAGTTAAGACAGTTAATGCACCTAAGTCACCTACGAAACAGCTGCCTAGTTACAACCCTAAGCTTACAGTCATTTACAGGGGGGTAGGGAGGGATGGGGAGAGGTGCAGCCTGAAGAGGTGAGTCTTCAGTCGTCGTTTTAAATGGGTCAGTGTCTCAGCTGTTCTGACCTCCACGGGGAGGTCATTCCACCATCATGGGGCCAGAACAGACAGGAGACGTGTTCTGGAAGTGCGAAGAGGGGGAGGTGCTAGGCGTCCTGAGGTAGCAGAACGGAGGGATCTGGCTGGCATGTAGGGTTTAAATATCTTGTGGAGGTATGCTGGGGCTGATCCCTTGACTGCCTGGTATGCTAGGACCAATGTTTTAAATTTGATGTGAGCTATAACAGGCAGCCAGTGGAGGGTAGTGAGCAGGGCAGTGACGTGGGAGTGTCTGGGGAGGTTGAAGACCAGACGAGCCGCAGCATTCTGAATGAGTTGCAGGGGTCTGGTGGCAGATGCCGGTAGTCCAGCCAGAAGAGAGTTGCAGTAGTCAAGGCGGGATAGAACCATTGCTTGGACCAGGAGCTGGGTTGAGTAGATGGTGAGAAAGGGGCGGATTCTGCGGATGTTATACAGGAAAAATCTGCATGCCCGGCTTACTGCTGCGATGTTCTTGGAGAGGGACAGCCTGTTGTCCATCACCACTCCAAGATTCTTGGCACAGGGTGATGATGTCACTAAGGTGTCCCCTAGGGAAATGGAAAAGTCGAGGAGGGGAGAGGATAGAGCAGGAATAAAGATTAGCTCCGTCTTTCCCGGGTTGAGCTTCAGGTGGTGATTGTCCATCCAGCTCTGTATGTCCCTCAGGCAAGCGGAGATGCGGGCAGGGACCTGTGTGTCCGATGGGGAGAAGGAGAGAAAGAGTTGCGTGTCGTCGGCATAGGAGTGATAGGACAAGCCATGGGAAGATATTACAGGGCCAAGGGATCTGGTGTACAAGGAGAAGAGAAGGGGACCGAGGACTGAGCCCTGGGAACTCCGGTGGCGAGAGGACGGGGTGGTGATACCTTACCCGCCCAGGCAACCTGGAAGGAACGGTCAGATACAAATACAGATACAGATAATGACGTCTCTGCACACCCCTACACTCTGTACCAGAGTTATAGTTTAGTGAATTTTGACCTGCGAATTCGCCTAACGGAAATGTATTTGACCAATAGACGGCCTTAACGTCACGGGTTGACCCCTAAGCTGAAAAAAAATGGAGGAGGCTATCATTTTGGCTGTATCCCATCATTCAATCTTATTTAATTCAACTTTAAAGTAATAATCTTGAAGATTTTCATTAAAATAAATGTCTGTTAAGTCACTATCTATCGCCGAATTAGGTAACACAATGGTGATTGAGCCTATTATTATATTAATTTATATTATTATTATTATTATAATTTATGATTAAAGAACTGGGTGTCTGTGGCGACATTCCCGGGAAAAAATCACAAGCGGCGCATAGTTAGTGACGTGTTTTCCATCACCCATCAGTGGTTGGTCCGCCAGAGAGGGTGTTGCTAACGCAACAGGCTTGCTCTTCAACTCACTTGTGTGTGAGGGGCGTACTGTTTTTCCGGTGTCTGCTACAATAACAGAGTTATGGAACCCTAAAAAGTTCTTGTGTAACATGAGAGGTCATATTATTTGTTGATGTAGATTTCGTATTAAATTTGATGACAATGTAACGTTACTAAATTACATAGCTATTTGCACAGCTAACGCTAGCTACTGGACCATGTCAAGAAAGGCAACATTAGTTTAGACAACGTTGCGCACAGTATCTATCTCTCATATCAGGTAACGTTGCGTTAGCTAGCTAGCTAATGTAATTTACACAATCTAATGTCAGCTAACAATTATAAAAAACGCTAGCTAACGCTACCGACCGGTACCGACCTCACCAACCGTCTCTCGAATGCAATGCTACCTTGTTGCAACGTTGCAATGTAGCTAACTAAAGGGGCAGGCAACGGCTCTGCTACTAACCAGTTCACACCGCTGCAGTTTTCTCTGCAACATTCTAAAACCGTTTCGTCTCGTTGCGCATCATTGATCTGAACTGGCCTTAATGTTACCGTTTTTACATTTCCATCAAGTTCATCAGTATATTATAACGATAGGAATAAAGCCGGGGTACGTGGATCAGAGCCGGGTCTGATTTCTGTGTAAAGATGTCAAGCCGGAGAAAACTAAATAAAAGAATACGGCAGTATGGATTAGCATTGTTATTATTTTATTACGCTTCCTCATGTTCCTTCAGCCTTGATGCCCTTTTTTGATGAAATCTCCTTTGTTTTTGTTTTGTTCTTCTTGTTCTGATTGCTAATTTAACACCCAGCTCAGCTTTATTCTCAACCAGTTTATCTAGCAAAACCAGAAACACCAGGGGTAACATTTTGTAAGGCAGTTGTTTCAAAAATATTACACAACAGTCATTCACGAAAACGACTGTTTATTGTGCACGAGATACATAATTACACGAGCCACAGAGAATCCCGCAAATTCTTCTCTGCAGTGTAAAGATGTTCATACCGGGCAAAAGGTGGATAAAGAACGTGTGTGTAAATTGATCATCACTAATTCTACCCCAGATCTGTTACAGCATTTTAACCCGGCTCGGCAGTGTAAAGACAGTTTAAGTTAGCCTAATGTTAGACAATGAATCAGTATGTACATAACATTACTTTTATAACAACCATTTTTTATTCAGTAAATAATAAGTGTTATAGTTGGCGTGGCCCAGGTGCCAACTGACTGACGTCACACAGGCGACAATGGTTGGATTCGGTTGGATCTATGGGAAGTGAGGTCCAAAAACGCACCTGCAATTACCGCTTCTCGCCATTGGCACCGCCATAGAGAACGAAACTGAAATCTTCGAGATTGTAACTTTAAAGGAATATAAGATGCAAACATGGAGAGAGGCAGCATGGTTTGCCATGTCGCGGGAAACTGGAGTCGGTGGTAAACATATCTTATTCTAACATTTTTTTATTATTATTTATTTTAGCATCCGCAGCCACATAGTTTGTCGTTTAGCTTTGAGCCTATGTTTATGGCGGCAGAATGTGGTAGCTATATGCTACACAGGTCGTTATAAAAGGACCAAATTTTATTTTCTAATTTTTTGGGGCAAACTAGCTAGCTAGCTAGTTTAAGTCAGGTTATCACAGGCCTACACTTAGCTACCTACAATGCTGTGTTTCTTACCTGTCCCTGGGACCCCAATTGCTGCACAGATTTTATGTATACCCCCACCAGCATACTTTGGTCAACTGCATTTTCCCAAAACAGATCGTATTGCTTCCAGTGCTGTCTGTAATAATTACTGTATCTGATTATCAGTACATTGTCATGTGGATAATAAAGATTGTTTCCCTGAGTTTCACTGTCACACACCATATGGACACCAGAAGTCAAATAAGGCACTGAAGTATGTCAAACTTTATTGTTGCGTAGACAGTTTCATTGTGCAGACCGTAATAAGTTTCCTTTAAGAATCAAATGTGCAACATTTCTTCTCTTCTTTTCTGTCAGTTGAAACCTGCAAGAAAAAATGGCGTGGCCTCAGGGATACCTATATGAGAGAGAGAAAGATAGAGAGAGAGAGAGAGAGAGAGAGTAAGCGAAGTGGAATAGGAGGAAGTCAAAGAAGAAAGTGAAAGTTTTTTGACATAATGTAGTTTATTGAGCCTTTTGTATCAGAGAGGCCCACAACTGGAAATTTCCAGCAACTGGAACCAATTCCAGCAACTGGGTCCTCTTAACTGCTCATTATTGACGAAAACTGCCAGGTGAGGTCAGCCAGTTCAGACAGCACAACAGCGTCCAGCAGCCAGGCCCCCGTAGCAGGGTCCAGCAGCCAGGGCAGCACGGCAGGGCCCCAGCAGCCAGGCCAGCACGTTCAAGACAGTTTTTTTCCCCCTCTATTTCATACCCACCTCATTCTAACAACTATTTAAATGTCATAAGTTGGATTGTTGTTCTACATCTAGGTCCCCCAAAATAAAGACAATGGTGTGCATGCCCCTAACAATTTACTGAGGTTTACTACACCACACACAGAGTGGAATACAAACTCTTTTAGTGATATTGATATGGCTCTGAAAAGAGCCCTTGTTTGAGGAGGCATGTTGCCTCAAATTTGGTTATACTGCCAAGGAACAGCACCACACGGGGAGGTGAAGTACTGTGTGTACAGCTTCATCACAGCTAGGGAGTTGCTTCCTAGTCGCCCAGCTGGATTCAGTACAACACTTGGGGTGGCACAAGCACTGCTTGAAGGAGAATCCCAAAGACACCACCTGATGAAATTGTGAAGAATGGTGGTGACTTGCACGATCTTCTCAGCATTGCATGGGCTCAACTCCATCATTCTGTGGTAGATACGGAACTGAGCTGCCATGATGCCAAATGCATTCTCCACAATCCTCCAGGCATGGGACAGGCGGAAGTTGAAGATCCTCTGGTCAATGGGAATTGCTGTTCCTGGGTAAGGATGCAGAATATCTCGTCTGAGGGGAAAAGCCTCATCTCCGACAAATGCAAATGGCGCTGGACCAAGATGTTCAAGATTCGGGAGAGGCTCATCTTCAGGGAGGTCAAGCGTGCCATCACAGAGAGCTCTTCTAAAAGCAGAGGCAGACAGGGTGCCACCATCACTACTCCTGCCATAGGCACCAATGTCTACCATTCTGAAATGGTAGTTGGCATCCACCAGTGCCAGAAGGACTATGGAGAACTGTCCCTTGTAATTATAATACAGGGACCCAGAGTTGGCGGGAGCTTTGATGACAATGTGCTTGCCATCAATGGCCCCACGGCAGTGTGGAAATGCCCAGTGCTGACTGAATCCCTCAGCAATTGCGCTCCAATCCTCCTTCCGAGGAACAGACATGTATTCTCCTATCAAATACTCCCAGATGGCTGTAGCTACAGATGGTACAATGCCAACGACAGTAGACTTGCTCACTCTGAAGCTTTTGGAGATAGTGGTAGGAGTCACCAGTTGCCAGGTATCTGAAATCAAAAAATGGTCTTTATTAATATTGAACTATACTTAAAAGTTAAAATATTAACTTTCAAATAAAATAATGAAAAAATAATTAAATTAAAAGAACAATTCAAAAATAAATAATAAAAAAATTTAAGCTTGTCAATTATTTATTGTAACAAGAGACTCATAATGTAATTATCCGTTGCAAGTTAAATGATGGCATCTATTATATGCTGATGTAGTTATGTCACTGTAGACTACAGAAATGTAATTAGACACTGATGGCCCGATAAATGAATTTGGACCAAACTGAAATATTGAATAGAACATAAAGATAGGTAGCTGCACCTTACGCCACTGTTGGGTAACTGGTGACTGAACATACTAACATTGTACTAACGCTACGCTTGCTGTAAGATAAAACTTATGAACTGCAACCATTAGCTAACACATTTTTAGCTAAAACAATGTTATGTTATTAAATTAACGTAATAAATATGTATATATACTCACCATAAACAGATCACCAGTCATTCGACTGGACCAATTGCCTCACGAAGTTTGGTGTTCTGCCTTTCGATAACTGGAACAACCATACCGAGCAACCGGTCAAAGTCATGAGAACCCATCCTGAAGTACTCCCCATGGCGATCCTCATCCAGCCGAAGCTCCTGGATCAGAGAATGAAACTCTCCCCGCTCATTACATGACTGGAGGACAGGGTGAACCTGCAGCCTTCTCTTTTGGTTTCTCTTTCACTGCCGCCTCACAACAAGATACAATGCAAGAATTTCTGCATCCATGATGCTAGCTAACGTTAGCTCAAAAAACGCGGATACTGTAGAAGCACTGGAGCGTCATATCCGGTTTCGCTGCGGGGTCCGTAATGATTTCAAAAGCGTGAATTGTAGTGTGACCGCACCTTTAGGCTGCATTCAGACCAGATCAGGCAATGCGACAAAAACTGCAGCCCTCCCATTCATTTGAATGGGGGTAGTGCGTTTAGGCTACGGGAGTGGGGACTGCATGGGGTGCAGAAAAACACTGCAGTGGCCGTGCTGGAAGAAGTAGAACCAGAATCAACTTTTGCCGTAACGCAACCCAACGTCACGCTGCGGTGGCTAATCACACAAGTTGTCAATCTCACTTAAGTTGTCATGCTATGGTGGCCAATCTCCCAGTTTTGGTTTATTTTGTGTACCCAGCTTCGACTTGCTGCGTCTGGCTTGCAGTCTACGCTGAAAAATAATGATAGCAAGAATTACTTCCTTCGGTTTGTGTCCATTTGTTTGAGTTAGCGGACAGGAAATGGAGGGGGGGGGGGGTTAAAGTTCACAACATGACGTCACACAAATGGGCCATGTAGTGACACACCCACACCTCCGCACAACCCTGCGGGAAGGTGCCGCATTGCCTGATCTGGTCTGAATGCAGCCTTAAAGTTAGCTACAGTAGCATACCTTAGTAAAGAAGTAGTTATCAGAACAGGAGCAGTGGTGAACGTGAACCGTTTTTGAGTGAAAGAAACTGGGCATACCTGGCGTGAAATCATTCTCTTGCAGCAGTTTCTATATGCCCGGTAACATTACCAACCAGACCAAATTGCAACGCAGATGTTCGACATCAATTTTGGAGGTGTCTGTATGTGTAGCCTATTAACGTTAAACAGTCAGTTTGCTGTGTCATTAGCAAGGTAGCTAACATTAAACACGGTGAAAATGCAGAAAGCGGAACTGTGTAAAGTGTGGGTGTATTTTATTTGGATTTCAGCAATGTAAATCAGTTTCCCACAAATGTTTTACAGATGCAAAAGCAATAGTTTAAATGTTGTATTTTTAGTTAGCCAGCAAGCCAGCGTGATGAGTTAGAGATTTGCTTCAGTCAGAGGGGAGATTTGAACCCGGGTCTTTCAGTCATGCAAATAGTGCCAAAGGCACTACCCAGTGAGCTACGAGGGAAGTAGACATCAGAGGTGCAAGGTTTTACAGTTTTAAACATGCAAACTTGTATGTATGTCCATTTTGTGTGTGTAGGCTATCCGATATTTTTATTGGTTGATGTATGTAAAAATACCATTCTTTTATGGCAGGAGCATTTTAGGCAGGAAAAAGAAGGAAAAACTGCAAAATCCCCTAAGTTTGGGGCTTTATTGTGTGGATGTGTGGAGCTGTTTGTGAATTCTGTCTGTTGAAATGGGGTCAGAAGGTACAGAAATTAATGTTTTTAAGTGCTGAGAGTCTGTGGCAATTGTGGTTATTTCTGTAGGGAACCCTGAAAAGTGCCAAACTCTCCGCACTATATAGGTATGGGGCAAGCTGCCCCACCAAGCCATAGCCATAACTTGGCGGGATGGCATACCGCACATCCCGAAATTATTGGACCAATATTTTTCAGCTGTATTTAGTTTAAACAATGTGCACCAGCACTTATATCCTGTTAATACAACCAAATTTGTAATTCTTGCATGGAGAAATGTATGCCTCTATTATAATATGGTAACCTTGGGAGAGTGGAGCCTACTGTAAATTACCAAGACCTCCTTCACTACCTAAACCTGCCTCACATAAAGCACCACAGGTTCTAGTTGGTAATCAACTTCATTTTTTCCCCCACACAGTATTATATTTACAACAAGCTGTTCCGGGACAATCACTTTTTAAAATACAATTTTTGTGTACTTAACAAATAGAAACGGGATGAAAGAAACACATCGATTTCCGCGTAAAACTACGGAAGCTTGAATGACGTAACTACGTAAGTACGTGCAAACTGTGTAACCCACTTGCTCCAGAAAAAAAACACTCAGGTCTGTCACTTTTTTGTCGAGTTATAAAAGAAAGTAATTTTTGACCACTGTAAGTAAAATATCGTGTTTTTTGGTTGTACAAGTGTGTTTATGTCTTGATATTTCCAAACATGCATAATTTACTTAACACAACTGTGGACTAAATGACAGCATAGGTTTTTAGTTTCATGCTAGCAAGTGTTGGCTGCTAGTCAAGTTCAAAGCAAGTGAGGGAGGGGTGGACCAGAGGGGTGGGATGAAAGAAATCAGGGCCGGCCACTGGCATAAACACTTTATGCGGTTGTTTAGGGCCACAACCGCTGGAGGGGGCCACATGCCAACAATTTTTTTTTTTTGTGTGTGTGTTAATTATATTTAAATAACATTATTTGTTTATATATTCTTCATTACCTTATTTATCCCCTACCCTGAAACTATTGTTATTAATTTAATATGGAATGAAAAGAGAATATTTCATATTATTATTTTAATAGATAATTGTAACTCATGGATTCACCGCAGCTTACAATGTATTCTTTTGGTGTATTTTGCAGAGCATGCCCTGAGTTAGAGTCAGGAAGACCAGTAGAGGACTGTTTGAGCCAGATGTGTTTGAGAGGGCGTCAGAAGAAGTATTAGTAGGAGGGAAATCTGTGAGGAGTGTCGCAAAGCCAACAGCATAAACCACTGCACCCTGTTTAGGTTTTACAGGTGAAAAAAAGACACTGTGAATGCCAGGCTGCCAGGATATAGGGCACATAACAGAGTGTTCATGGACGAGCAGGAGTATAATTTCCGTCAGTACTTACTCAGTGCTTCTGACATATATTATGGATTTAGTCCTAAAGAGGTAGGCATTGTACCCAGTTAGCAATAACCAATGAGTTATTGATTTGATCTCACAATTAAAAAGGAATTCATGGTAGTTTATTCAAATGGTGAAAAGACGTCCGCACATTCAGCCCAATTATGGCTCAGGTGCTACAAGAACAAAAATCATTTAATAAAGGATGAACTTGGCACACTGAGTATATTGAAAATCTAGTTTAATTAGCTGAAAGAAGGTCTTTTTGACCAAAAGCTCAGCTAATTAAACTAGATTTTCAATATACTCAGTGTGCTAAGTTCTTCCTTTATTTATTAGTTTATTCAAATGAGCAATACATAGATAAAATACATATAGCCTACATTACATATAGCCGAATAAATATATACAATATATGGTAAATGGTAAATGGACTGCATTTATATAGCGCTTTTATCCAAAGCGCTTTACAATTGATGCCTCTCATTCGCCAGAGCAGTTAGGGGTTAGGTGTCTTGCTCAAGGACACTTCGACATGCCCAGGGCGGGGTTTGAACTGGTAACCCTCCGACTGCCAGACAATTGGTCTTACCTCCTGAGCTATGTCGCCCCAACATACAATATAAATATATAAATAGGCCTATAAATAGACAAATACAATAAATAGATTAAAAGAACAATTCATGAACTATATATAAAGTTCATTAGATAATAATTCATATAAAAAGTTAGATAATTCATAATGTACACATAAATAACAATTAAAAATAATTATAAAGAGTGTATATATTAGGAAAAACTCTTTACCTCACCCATCCTTAAGGACTGACTCTGGACCAGCACTAGGCCTACAGAGCTGCATTGTTAAGGCAGCTCCATGGTGCTGATCCAGAGTCAGTCCTTAAAGATAGGTGAGGAAAAGAGTGCTCCTGTAAATAAAAAATAATTAATAGATTAAAAAGTAATTAAAAAGTTAATATTTATTTCATATTTTCTAGGTGCATCAGTTTGCATACCAGCTGGCCCGGCAATACCACTGTGCACACCCAGAAGTGTGGCATGTGAAAAAGATGGCTGGCAAGGTCTGGTTCAGCTCCTTTATGGAGCGGAACCCCAGCCTCTCAGTCCGCCAGCCTCAAGCCACAAGTCTTTCCCGGGCTACCAGCTTCAACCCAACCAACTCCATCATGGGACGGTATGAGTTCCAGCCTGTGGCTATATGGAACATGGACGAGACGAGCACCGTCACAGTCCAAAGTCCAGACAGGATTGTCGCAGCCAGAGGGAAAAAGGAGGTGAGGGCCATGACGTCAGGCAATGGCCGTGAACGCCCTCGGCAACAGTACCCCACCCCACTTCATCTTCCCCCGAAATAAATATTTTGATCATTTCGTCCGGGATGGTCCCCCAGGCTGCATGGGCACTGTAAATGGCAGTGGGTGGATGCAGGAGGGGGATTTTGTGGCGTTTCTGCACCACTTTGCCAAACATTATAACGCCTCCCAACAGGCCCCCCAACTCCTACTACTGGACAACCATTCATCCCACCTCTCTCTCCAAGGGATCAAATTCTGTAGGGCAAATGGGATTGTCCTGCTCTCATTCCCCCCTCACTGCAGCCACAAACTTCAGCCCCTGGACCGAAGTGTCTATGGCCCGCTTAAAAGGTCCATCAACAGTACCATGGACTGCTGGCTGAAGATGCACTCTCGGAAGACCGTCACCATCTACGACATCTCCAGCATCGTTAAGGCGGCTCTCCCAGTGGCTGCAACCCCAACAAATATCATGTCCGGGTTTTGGTGCACCTGCATCTGAACCCCATTGTCTTCACAGAGGTGGACTTCTCACCTGCTTATGTGATGGACCGTCTTGCCCCCACCATCACCAGGGAGCCAGCATCAACAGGGGAGTCCGGGGTGGGGCCAGCAGCACCAGGGGAGCCTGTAGTGGGGCCAGCGGCACCAGGGGAGCCTGGGGTGGGGCCAGTGGCACCAGTGGAGCCTGGGGTGGGGCCAGTGGCACCAGTGGAGCCTGGGGTGGGGCCAGCGGCACCAGTGGAGCCTGGGGTGGGGTCAGTGGCACCAGTGGAGCCTGGGGTGGGGCCAGTGGCACCAGTGGAGCCTGGGGTGGGGCCAGCAGCGTCAGGGGAGCCAGGTGGAGCTGCTCCGGTCCAGCCAGGTGTCGGGGCGTCAGGTGACTGCTTCAGCCCTGTGTTACTCCGTCCTTTTCCCAAGGCTGGCCCAAGAATTGGGGGGACCCGGGGTAGACGGAGAACAACTGCATTGCTCATGGACACCCTAGTCAAGTGTGCCCTAGAAGAGTTTTGTGCATGCCCTTTGCGCAACTTGGCAAAGGGCATGCACAAAACACCGGAAGAAAGTGGGGGAAAAAGGGGGGAAAGGATAGAAATCCATCAGGCCTAGCTGTAGCTCATGTATCAGGCAACAATGTGGAAAGTGGGGAAAAAAGGAGAAGAATAGTAATCCAGCAGGCCTACCTATAGCTCACAGATCAGGCAACAATGTGGAGTGCGTGGTGTGTGGGGAGGACTTTGACTCGTCTCTGCCTGGGGAGTCCTGGATTCAGTGCCTGTTCTGTGAGGAGTGGGCACACTTTGAGTGCATGTCACAGGAAGAGGTGTACATCTGATACATCTGCGATGAATAACATTTTTATTTTTACTTTTAACCAGGCCTAAGTTAAAGTTAAAAACAACTAAATGTTTGTTGTATTATTTGTTGTTCTCCTAATCTTTGGGGAAAGAGCCAGTTGCTCTGTAGGATTAGCCTTTTATTCACACTGACACTAGTTCATACGCTTGTGACTGCACATGAATGTTAATCCTGTGCAAAGTTCCCTTGGTGCACAAATTTCTATTCTAATCTGTTCTATTCTCGTCTTGAATCAAACATCTTTTGAAGAAGTAGCTTAACGTCCAATAGGCTTATGGCATTGTATTTTATGTTCTGGTAGCGTTGAAAGTGAAATGTTACAAGTGAATAATGCTACTGTAGGCTGTATAGTAGGCTAGTGTAGGCCTATAGGCTACTGTATATAACTGTATATAGCCTACTGTAGGCTATCACCAACAATGCCTAGGCATGTTCTGCTGTAGGCTATTCGGCTTCACTAGAGATATTCAGAACAAACATTTGTGAGAATAAGCATAGCCATGTAATTAGCCTACCTGCTGTTTGTCGAAATGTTCCCTCTCTGCTCCCAAATTGGTTTTGGTCCTTTGCTTTTTACCCGTGAAGGTACCTATCGTGTAGCCTAATCCAGTGCAGTTAGCAAAAAAAATTTGACATCAACGTTGTAGCCTATTGACCGTTTTTTTTTTTTAATTCCCCCATCGTTGGGGAAAAAAGAGCCAGTTGTTCTGTGGTCAAACTTTGTTTGTTCTGCTGTTTCCTGCTGTTTGGGAACAAAAGAGCCAGTTGCTCTGTAAAATAAAATGACCATTTGAACACACTTTGTCTGTCTCCCCCTTTGTGCACCTTATAGGGTGATTTAAATTGAACACCAATTATCTCTCCTTTTGCGCACCAGATTGAGCAAAGACTTTCAGCCATACAGAAACTAAGAGCACTTTCTGTTGCACCTCACATTCTGTCACTACTGTACAAAAGCATCATCCAGCCCATCTTACTCTACTGCTCATCCTGTTTCTTCACCATGTTAACTGCCACAAACAGGAACAAACTCACCCGCATCACACATAACGCCTGAAAAATCATTGGACTTCCAACCCAAAGCCTCTCAGAGCTCAACAACAGAGCCCTTACACACATAGGACTCACCATAGCGCATGACCCCACACACCCCCTCAATCCACTCTTCTCACTCCTTCCATCTGGCCGCAGGTACAGGTCTCTGACCTGGACATGGGCCCATTTTATAAAGAGTTTTGTCCTCTCTGCTATCGAGGTGGTGAACAAACTGCCTCGCTGAATGTCAGGTGTATTATATGTATGTATCTAATATTTATTACTGTATGTATCTATGTATTTATTATATGTGTGTTATATGTATATACTGTACTGTATGTATCTAGGTATTTATGTGAGGCTGCAAGGCAAAACTGTGAAAACAAATTTCCCTTTGGGGACAATAAAGTATTGTATTGTATTGTAAAATATTTCAATGGTGATTACACTGACCACTAGCCAAAAGTATGGCAGCCGGTACCAGCCTGATATTAGCTGTGGCTTTATTCTTCTTCAATACAAATGATATATCTAAATCATAGAGCTAAGCCTCTAAATATGGCAAGTCACCTACAATGCAATGCAGAATGATGGAAGCTATCCTTATGAGGAAAAATTACACTCTGCTGCTCCCTACTGTCAGAATCCCACAAGTATTCCCCTCTACCGTGGAAGCGTCAAATGAAAGCCTAAACCTCTGTAGATTTCCACCGCTCTAGATTCAGGGATGAGTATGTGTGAGTAGGGGAGAGTGGTATATCATATTTGGTTCAATTCGGAAAATATTATTAGATATAGATTAATTTTTTTTTAAGTATTCTCAGACATACCATTTTCTAGCAATCTGACCGAAACTACTGAGAGTGAATTGTTGAATTGATGTCCATGGTGGGGGTGAAAAATAATGCGGTGCTGGGTATACCTAACAGTCTTGATAGCTTTAAAATTTAACACAAAGTAAGGCAATTCAATACCAATTCAATTCCAAGTTAAATAATACAAACAGTCTAATCTATTTTTTGATTAAATTTCTATGTTTTTTGTGACCCACCTATATCAGTGGACTGTTTTAGGACTACATTATTCTCCAATTCCTGTTCCATGTCTTTTCGATCCAAACAGCTGTAGCAATCGATGTCATATGTCATCACGTAGCCTAAAGTTAAAGTTGAGTAAAATACATTTATGAAGGTGAAGTCTGAGTTGAAAAAAGCCAATCAATTGGTTCATTAATAGTCTAATGACAACAGGCTAACAACCCTGCAACCCTGTTAGGTTTAACCCCGTGTGGGGGCCATAAACCTAACAGGCCTGGCTAGCAGTCCCAGCAAGCTAACATGCTATATCAAAACTATGCAATCTATTAGTCACTAAAAGACAATTTACGATTACATACATTTTGGCAATAACACCCATAATATTTATTGAACTCTCCTGCCGTTCGTTGGAGACAAAGAGATGGCAGTTCTGTGTCTTTAACCTGAAATATGTCGTTCTAGCTTGATGCATCTAACTAAAAAGTCTATGTTACATTTTACGCCGTGTTCCATTTGGCCCTGCTCTACCCTATATCAGCTGCAGCTTGATGCCCTTTATAAACCTGTCAAATGTCATGAACTTTCAATAATCTTTGTATGTATATTTTCAAAAGTGGTGCATAAGGAATAACTAAGGGAGAAAATTTTGTACAATAGAGTTCTAGCAGTTTTGCGCTTGCCCCTGAATAGCGAGATATTTTCATGTAAACTGTTGTCAAGGAAGTGAAGATTAAATAAAATATGTTCAATTTCTAAATTCATCAGTTTTAACGGCTGACACCCTTGTGTGATGCCCTCCGCTCTGAATACCATAAACAAGTACATCAGTTAAAACCCCTCACTTATCCAACATGTAAAATAAATTTAGTAAATTACATTTTTGTCATAGATAACAATTATTGAATCACAGAATTTGTTGATAGGCAGAGAAATCTGTTGGATCAATCTTTATCAAAATTTACAACTCATTACGATAGAAATTAAGACATTAAGTGACAACACGTATGTAACATCTGATATATTGACGAAGGTTGACTACCTTAAAAAAACACAATGTTACAGGCATAGGCATTGTAAGGTGCAATTTTGAGTATTCATGGACTTTCACCACTGCTGAGGACTGATGAAGCCACACATGCCGCAAGTTATATTTGGCAACCAGCAACTGGAATACCAGGCCATGGACCTACCAGGTAGAGGGGTCAAACGTACAGGCAGATTACCCCCCTGGAATACTAGGCTATGGACAATACCAGGCGGTGCGGTCAACAGAGCAGGACAAGACTGGACACCGACAGAAATAATACAACGTTGCAATGTATTGACAGTGCCAATAAATGTGCATGAATGTGGAACAGAATGTAAAAGAGGGGAAATAGTTACAGAAATATGTGAATGTGGAACCGTAAGTGAAAGAAGAAGTGATGTATAGGAATAAATGTGGGAATGTGGTCAGAAGTAGGGTGTATCAAAAATGGACTTTGCCTACATGAATATCTGGATAACAGAGGGACCATGACCTTAGAACTCCATAGAAAACTATCTTGGAAGATAGTTACAATCATAAGATCACGCGCAGTCGCACAAAGAATCTTATTTCTATCAATAGATCACAAAGGAGTATACTCTGCAGTTTCTCTGTTCTTGGAGGAGAAGGGGTTTTGGTGCCTATTCCTGTCCAGACCTGATGTGGGCAAACAAAGGGAACTGTGGTCATGGAAGGCTTGCTCAGGGATGTACTTAAGGGAAGTTCAAAGAAGCATTCAGGGAGACACTGCTTAACAGTTCTCCTGGTACCATAGGCATTGACGTGTACAGAGTCATTTAGTTATGTATTTGTCAGTGAACATGTTCATGTTTATTTTCTGTAGCAAGCATGTGATTCTGTGTTCAGCTATAGGCAATTAATGTTTTCATATGTTCTGTCATTACTTAACTGGTGATTATGTTTTTTATTAAATCTTCATATTTCCGTCAAATCTGCATCTTCCTTCCTAACCCTTTTGCAGCCTCATGAACACCACTAAGGGCTGGTGCATAAAAATGCTAGTAAGGTAACAAGACTCGAGATTGAGTTTCTAAAGCAGATTCCTAGTCTTAAAGGAGCCTCTGAGTGCCATGATAGATAACAAGTTTCAGGATATGAGTTTCTAAAACAGTCCTAAAGGAACCTCTGAGTATTGAATTGTGAGTAACACGTTTCAAGATATGAGTTTCTGCTAAAATTAGATTCCTAGTCCTAAAGGAACCTCTGAGTATTGAATTGTGAGTAACAAGTTTCAAGATATGAGTTTCTAATAAAAATAGATTCCTAGTCTTAAAGGAACCTCTGAGTACCAGGATAGATAACAAGTTTCAGGATATGAGTTTCTAATGAACAGATTCCAAGCCTCAAAGGGACCTCTGAGTACGAAGCCAGATATAAAATATAAAAATAAAATCCCTCACGAGGAAAACAAAGCCTAAAAGGGGGGTAGCAAGAGGGGACCAGGTTTTGGGTATTTGATTCGTGCCCTTGTCTAACCGATAACTAAAATAAATTATACAAATTTTCCTTTACAGTTTCGGCGCTGCAAGCAGGAAAACAAATTTTCTTTTACAGTTTAAGGCAAAGACCAGGGCAACAAATTTTCCTTACAGCATGTTATCGTCACAAAATAAATTAAGGGGGGAAAAAATGAAACCACAGCTTTCTCCAAAAATAATCACAAGAAAATCAAGATCAAAGTTCAAAAACCAGAAGACAGTCGAATATTGCAAAAAGGCAGAAAAAGGGAAAACTGCCAGATGAGCTGTCAGACAAAAATGTCAGAGCCTGCACACATGAAACTTCAAGAAGCACAAGGCCCAGAAGACATCACACCCCCCCCCCCCCCCCTCAAATGTCCACCATAACAGACCTTAACTGGCTGAGTAAAGCTCCCCAAAAAATAAAGAAAAGTCCCTCTTTTAAAAAATTGTCTCAAGAGGGAAGGGGGAAGGTTTGAGACAGGCTACATGGCTGTATGGATTGGCTGAGGTGTGGAAGGGCAAAGGCTTGGTAGCAGGGTCAGAAGAGAGGGGCTGACTTATCTAAAAGCTGACAAATTTATGTATTAAAGTTTCCTTATGTTGTTTGAAGCAGGGCAAAGTACTATGATATTATCCAAATAATCCTTGTCTTATGGTCTTTACAAAGAGATCAAACGTGAATATGTTAGGTAATCCAGCTCAGCTACCGCATACCTCATAAAATGGAAATTTATTTCTGCTTCTAACAACATAGTTGGAGATAAATAAATGTTAAATCCTGCCAGTTGAAATCTCCACCTTCAGGCAAGATAAATTCTACACATAACAAAACCAAATCATACAATGTCTGTTTCTGCTTAAGACTGGAATGGTTTCCAGATTTCAGTCTTCAACAACCATTAACTATATAGACATTAAGACATTTCGCTCAATGATTTCAATCTCAGGTCCCAGATTGCATTCAAACTTAACCAGAAGGAAAATTATCTTTGAAAGGGTATATGCTAATGTCTAGTGTTTGAGTTTCCTCCAGAGGGCAATAAAGCCATAAAGCTTTCAAAGGAGAGAAAACCTTCCAGGACACCCCAGTTAAAGACCTGGGGTGACCTGGCTTGCCCAAGGATGTTTACTTTGATGATTGTGGAGTGTAGAGCAGGGAGAGATGACAGAGATAAAAACAAATACGTTCCTATGGTCACACAAATTATATTGTCCGTTTCTCAAAGGTGATAATCTAAAAACCACATATCTAACACTGTATTCATAAATGGAAAAATCCAAGGGTAGTTCTATCAAGTCGATTTAATTTCATTATTGTATTACTTAGCAATGTACTCCCTATATGTATAAAGTAACATCATTTAATGATTTTCAAAGCTAGGATACACTAAGCACAGGACATGGCAAGTTTTGTTTTTGTTTTTATGCATTTAAGTGAAAATCCACAGTATAATATTTTCACTGAAGCCAATAATGAGTCATTTACCATAAACAGTTTGTTGGTGAAAAAGCAACTTTGTGACTAGACATCAGGCTAGACATCAGAGGGAAGAAAAAAAGGCAGAGTTATGAGACTTTGGTAAGTGGCTGTCAACATCACACTTCAGTCAGCAGTAGTTCTGAGACGGATAGAGAGTGTAACAGCAAAAAAGAGAAGTTGAGTTTCTACGGAAGAGCAGCTCAAACCAAATGACACCATGCCATCTGTTACACGTAAGTCATTAATTGTATAATAGTTCAGATTATATACAGCAGTTCTATTTTCATTGCTTTCATTTTAAATGGAGAAAGAACCTAGTAATGCTATACATATAAAGCAGTTAGTGTGCACTTCTCAGCCACGTAATTTATGAATGTAGCTTAGTTTATGAAAAAAAAAAAAAAATATATATATATATATATATTTCTTGACTTTTACTTTCTTTACTTTACTTTCTGACTTTTACTTTTTACTAAATTCTAAATTCAATTTGGTGACATTAGTATTTTGGGGAAGCTGCCTCTGATTTTCAAGGTTAATGTGCAAATTAACTTTGTAAGTACTCTCATTGTGTTCATGTTGGTGAATATTCAATTTAGGCAGCTGTAACTATGTACTGAAAGCATGCTTCAGGTTAAGACATTCTATGTGGCATTTAATGCGTAAAACTAGTCAAAAACTTCTGCCTAAAAATAGCAGTGAAGTGGGGACAGGTTGTCAAATGCTAACCTTAACAATTCTTCTGAGGAATTATCATTGCTGTTCTTTTCGTCATTATAAGCATGCTAAAAGTATGATGTAAATTGGCTCTTTGAAACAAGATGAGTCCACTTGCAAGGTTCACTGATGGGTACTGGCCAGGCAGTCGCTCAGTATAGCTGATGGGACCCATCGTGCACCAGCAACCACTCCTGCCCAGTACACAGTCAGCCACTGGCAAGATATTACAGTGACAACTGAAAAGGATGATTTTAGCCAATGAAATTACATTTCTAACAATGAATAGTTTGTTAGGCTTGCATGAAAGAAGGCTGGCTGTTTCCCTGCATAAACAAAACATGCGTTTTTGAATATGCAAGCTGAAAATGTTACGCACTGGCATGAAAAGTTCTTGAGGCTTTATCCCTAAACATGTTGTTGTTTTACAACAAAATTTACTTTGCAATGCTTAAGTCTTAACAGAAGACTCAAAACTTGGAAAATCATTGGCTGAGTTCATATTTATGAGGAGAACAGTGAAAACAGTTTTGACTCCACAGGACAGGGTATGTGCAATGAAGGACTTGATCCCAATTTATATTGGTGACCATCTAAATACATTCTCAAAATATATTTATTATTATTCGGAATGCTTATAAATGAGTTAGTCTCCTGATTTTGAATAATAAATGTGGCATGTGGAATTGTGGGACTTGTTTGACATGTTGATGGAGGTTGGGTATTTGACAAAAACTTCAATCAATGGACGTCAATCAATGGATTAGTAAACTAGTTCGCTAATGTAGTTATTTTCTACAATCTTCCAGACTTTCTGCTGCCAGAGGTGCCATGGAGAGGGGGGTGCAGATCGAGGGAGAGAGAGAGAGGGAGGGGGAGTGTATGCAATGTATAGTATTTTATACCTCTAAACATCTGTAATATCATTTGGTTACCAAGTGTCCTTTTGGAGTCTCCAAATGGCCTTTTTGGAAACCTGTATAGTCATAGCTTAGAAAAAACAATGCAGAATGGTCCTTTTTGGTGGTATTGTCATCACATTTGAGCCAGGATTTCTGGCTGTGGCTCCACTGTGTTTCTAAACCCACAAACATCTGTATGCATAAAAAATAATCTTTTAGGTGAGAGAAAAACTTCCACTTCCACTTTTCAGAAGAGACCAGAATTATGCCTGTAGTCAAAGGGGTTCAAGAATAGTAGCCATTTTATTTTGGGTATGTCATTTTCAGGATTGTGTTTAAAAAATGGAGCAATACAGAAGGGGTTAATATAGCCATGCATTTTAAAATATTTTATCTCCGTTTTTCAAGGATGATTAATGTTCTAAGTGTAAATTAGTGTGTTTTGACATCACTTTCCAAGTCATAGTACAACCTTAAGAGGAGGTCTGGGTGGGTATAAATGCATATGCATAACGTATTAGTTAAACTTATTGCCACCTTAAATTGATACTTAATTGAATATGAATTTCACAGGCAAGATATCTATTTGAGGGAAGGGGAATGTGGCGTTAGCTAACGCAGCCCAGGTGCATGTGCTCTCTTCACCAGCCAGCGCAACAAAGACCAATCCGCTTCTCCGGCGGACCGAATGCCACAGGGAAATACTACTTTCAAGGGCTCAGTTGCAAGTTCCTCAATTGCAGTGCCCTCCAGAACTACTTCCTAAAGATGAGCAAAGAAGGATGTATCATATAAACAATATAGGTATACTGTATGCTAAAAAAACTGGCAAATTACATTGCCGACCACCTTAACCCTCCTGTTATGTTGCGGGTCAAATTGACCCTTTTTAAAGTTCTTTAAATCTAGGAAAAATACTTAAAATTATTTTTTCAGTATGAAACTTCTTCTACTGGCCTTAATTAGTGTAATCAACATTTTAAATGAAAATGGTTCATTTCATGTATTTGCAAACCCCCCCTGTATGGGGATTGACCCGGGAACATTTTTGCTGTACCTAAAAAATGAACAGAACAGGAGGGTTAAAGAATTGATATCAAAATGAGACCAAGTTACAACAAACAATTTTGGCTATTCCAATGGCGATGCTACCCAATGTTTCCAAAATTATTTCATATAACTTGGCCCAGTGTTTTTTCATCAGAAGAGAATGTGGTCATGCAAAGTTTATGTGCTGTCACGAAATCCATGACTTCCCCTTTGTGACTTTTCCTAAACACATGTATTGAACATTCTGATATGATTTTGAATATCAATATTGCACAAGGAAATAAAGTTATAGACGCTTACTTAAAGTTACAATCTCGAAGATTTACGTTTCGTTCTCTTTGGTGGTACCAATGGTGCAAAGCAGTAATTGCAGGTGTGTTTTTGGACCTCACTTCCCAGAGATCCAACCGGATCCAACCAGTGTCGCCTGTGTGACGTCAGTCAGTTGGCACCTGGGCCACGCCAACTATAACACTTACTATTTACTGAATAAAAAATGGCTGTTATAAAAGTAACGTTATGTTCATACTGATTCATTGTCTAACATTAGGCTAACTTAAGTGGTCTTTACACTGCTGAGCCGAGTTAAAATGCTGTAGCAGACCTGGGGTAGAATTAGTGAAGATCAATTTTCAAAAACGTTCTTTATCCACCTTTTGCCCGGTATGAACATCTTTACACTGCAGAGAAGAATTTGCGGGATAAGCTGTGACTCGTGCAATTATGTATCTGGTGAATGATTGTTGCGTGATATTTTTGAAACAACTGCCTTGCAAAATGTTACCCTTGATGTTTCTGGTTTTGCTAGCTAAACTGTTTGAGGATAAAGCTGAGCTGGGTGTTAAATTAGCAATCAGAACAAGAAGAATAAAACAAAAACAAAGGAGATTTCATCAAAAAAGGGCATCCGGGCTGAAGGAACATATGAGGGAGCGTAATAAAATAATAACAACGCTAATCCATACTGCCGTATTCTTTTATTTAGTTTTCTCCGGCTTGACATCTTTACACAGAAATCAGACTCTGCTCCACCTATACCTCGGCTTTATTTCGATCATTAAACTTGATGGCAATGTAAATAACAATATCGTTAAGGCCAGTTCGGATCAATGATTCGCAACGAGACGAAACGGTTTTAGAATGTTGCAGAGAAAATTGCAGCGGTGTGAACTGGTTACCTGCAGAGCGTCTGAAGCCGTTGCCTGGGGGTCTCAAAAGACCCACCTTGTCAAATCGCCAAGTGCAGTTTTAGAACGTTTACAATCAGACATCTTGGAATTTTGCAAGTTGCATCCAGTCTCGTTGCGAATCATTGATCTGAACTGGCCTTTAGTTAGCTACACTGCAACGTTGCAACAAGGCAGCATATTACATTCGACGGTTTGCGAGGTCAGTACCAGTCGGTAGCGTTAGCTAACTTTTTTTCTAATTGTTAGCCGACATTAGATTGTGTTATTTATATTAGCTAGCTAGCTAACGCAACGTTACCTGATATGAGAGATGGATACTGTGCGCAACGTTGTCTAAACTAATGTTGCCTTTCTTGACATGGTCCGGCAGCTAGCGTTAGCCGTGAAAATAGCTATGTAATTTAGTAACGTTACATTGTCATCAAATGTAATACGAAATCTACATCAACAAATAATATGACTTCTCATGCTACACAAAAACTTTTTAGGGTCTACCCCCCCCCCCCCCTTCTCTGTTATTGTAACGCTGGCAGACACCGGAAAAAACAGTACGCCGCTCACACACAAGTGAGTTTAAGAGCGAGCCTGTTGCGTTAGCTCCACCTACCCTCTCTGGCAGACCAACCACTGATGGGTGATGGAAAACGCGTCACTAACTATGCGCCGCTTGTGATTTTTTCCCAGGAATGTTGCCACAGACACCCAGTTCTTTAAACATAAATTATTATAATAATAATAATATTAATTAATATAATAATATGCTTAATCACCCTTGTGTTACCTAATTTGGCGATAGATAGTGACTTAACAGACATTTATTTTAATGAAAATCTTCAAGATTAATACTTTAAATGACTATGAACGGTCAAACTGACCATCATTTATCTTTCCTGTATGCTTGAGCATTTGGATCGCTGTGTGTCACAAAAGGACTGCAATAGTACCCAGTTGCAAGCCCAAAGAACAACACCATGGCTGGGCGAAGCCTGCAATGGTAGCCCGGGGTTTTAGGCCTGCCTTGTAGTCATGCAACTAAAGAGTTGGTTACCAAAACCTGGACCAAAATAGTCAGTCCCCAATAGGCCTACCTACCAAACTGAATTGAAACACAGATTTTGGTGGTTCGGTGCCATCTTCATCTTTAAAGTTACACTAGCTCAATTCTGTTAACAAGCTAGCTAACGTTAAACTCATCCAAAATACCATTATGTTTTAAGCAAAAATGATGCAAGAGAATTTGAATGATAAGCCCACTCACTAACAGAAAACGAGCCAATAGAATACCTTCTGCCTCAAGGACAGCACTGCCTTCAGAGCATGTTGGATTTTGCTTGCCATACCTGACAAAAAGATTTCAACATGTTGGACAGCCTTAACTCTGGAAACCTGAGCATCCGTGAAAAACAACAGGAGTGAGCGTTACTTCCTGGCAGTTGCTAGAGGGCAAGCACCAGATTATTAAAAAAATTAAATTCACCAGCCAAATGGAAGTTGTCCTATTTTATGATTCACAACGTTAAAAAACATTATTTAATTGAAAATGAAATTAGAAAATGAGTTTAATTGACTTTAAATGATGCTAGGCTAATTATCTTGCTAGAAGTGGATTAGAGTAGGTCCTAATGTAGGTAAAGCTAAACTAGTTAGTGCTGTCCATCTGCAGCCATTGATTGTCTGCCATCCGTATTGTGTAATATCTTTGTATTGGATAAATCTTGGCCTATCATTGGGGTATGCCATTATGTGGTGCTTCCCCTTTAATGGCTTTGTTTACAAACATTCTGATTTGTGGAGAAGATATATACAAGTAATATGGGAGATAATTCACATGAGAATTCAGATATAAAACGACCAATCACACATTAGAATTCTTACATTTAATACAGGAATGTACAAGCACCTAAATGGAATCTTCTTCTTCTTGGGGTTTTATGGCAGTTTTCTACCAACATTTCAGAGCATTATCACCACTGACTGGAAGGGAGTGTGGATCAGGATTTTATCTAAATCTACTGAAAAAAAAAAAATCTTGTTTATTAATCCTGTGTTTCTTGAATATTGAAATATAAAAGAATAACATTTACACCCTGAGTTCCTTTGCAACACTATCCTCAAATCACATCACCTTATCTCTCAGGTTTTTATCAGTTTTCTCCCTCCAAATAATTGAGCACAATCACATGCCTTCAGGAAGAAACTGTTCAGCATGGTATCACAAGTCCCACTACTGTGTTTATTCATTAGATGAAGTGTACCATTTATGAAAAAATCTCATCCTGGATATGATTGTTGCTTCTCTTCAACTCCATCCTTCCTTCCACTCATTCCTGAATCTTAAAATGACTGTCCTATTCTTTCATTCTTCCATTGATTTTGCCATCCTTTCCTTATTTCAGTTTCAGACAAACTCTTCATTTCTGCCTTACAAAAATTTTAATTCAAATCAACATTTTCATGCCTTTTTAATAAAATTTAAAAAATGCTTTTTAAACGTATTTATCGGTAACCTCATTGCCTTCAACTGTGCTGGAACCCATAAAAAATAAAAAATTAATCCCATCATTTTAATTCTATATAATGTCTGAATGATTTTTTTAACATAATGTTTTCTGCATTGTGAATATCTATACCAGAGGCTCATCAGCACTGAACATGAACCTGAGCATACAACCACCCCAAATGACGTTATTTCTTCTATCCACTGCAGAGCCAATAAAATGGCAATTATCTCTCCTGTATGTATAAAGAAATGATCACTTAATCTTTCAATATATTACACTTTCAATTCAGGGACAACAAATGATACTCTATCATTGCTGATTTTTTCAGCATCTGTATAAATTTGAACAAATCCACAATACTAATTTCCAATATATAAGTTGACTAAATTTGCACTAAAATTTTCTAAAGTTTGAAATCAGCCATAAGCTCAGGGAGAAACCATGAGGAACTATCAGATAAGGTACTATTGGACTAACTTTCTTGCCTCTGATCTCCATATTTCTGGTTTTTTGTTCAATAACCCACCCAAAACTCTGAATCTTTCTTTCTCCCAGCAAGGCTTTAGTATCCGATTTGTTGGATGTTGATCGCTATGACCCTGTAGGTTTCATTATGGTGAAAAAGTGAAAGACAGTTTGGTATAATAAGAGTGAATTGTGATCATAAAGCATAATAAAATATAGATATGTTAATTTGACATTTGTGTGACTTTAATCCACAATTCCTCTCAGAGGTAGGTCCTATAATGTAACTTTTTTTTTCCAGTACTGAGAAACTAAACACCCTGAAATTTTGTCATTTACAGGAGCTCAACTCACTGGACCAGTCGTGCTTATCTGGATTTGGGTTAAGGCAAGCTAAATGCAATTCTTATTATTAACAGGAGCACACATTAGTGCGTTGTGAGTTTGACATACACTATATGACCAAACGTATCTGGACACCCTTTGGTCTGGGGCTGTTTTTCATGGTTTAGGCTTGGCTCCTTAGTTCTAGTGAAGGCAGACTTTCCTGTTTCAACATGAAAATGTTGAAATGTTACCCCTAGCACACAGCAAGGTCCATATAGAAATGGTATTGTCGAGAACTATGTGAAAAAACTTGCTGGGCTGCACAGAGCCCTGACCTCAACCCCGTCCAACACCTTGGAAATTGGAAAGCCAACTGTGAGCCAGGCCGAATTGCCCAATCAGTGCCTGACCTCACTAATGGTCTTCTGGCTGAATGGATGCAAATCCCTGCAGCAATGCTCCAACATCTAGTATAAAGCCTTCCCAGAAGAGTAGAGGTTGTTATAGCAGCAAAGGGTGGACCAACTCTATTTCAATGCCCATAATTTTGGATGGAGATGTTGGATGTCTGGTGTCCACATACTTTCGGCCATGTAGTGTACTGCCAACGTATTGCCATTTCAGTCACACAACTCATGATTGAATTAAGCAATATTTATTTTATTTATATAAATGGTGATGAATCAGGGCTCTGCCTCTTATGACTCCCTGTGTTCACAAGCCAGCTAAAATGATAACAGTGAGTGACCACTACAAACAACCATGGGGGTCATATGAGAAGCAGAGCCCACAGGTGGTGGTGGGAGTGCGAACTTTCTGACAGGCAAAAAGCAGTGTTAAGCACAGTGAGCAAACCATGCATAGCAGCAGGAGCACATGAAGCAGGCAGCAGCACGGCAGAATGTGCAATAGACATAACAGGTGAGGTTGGTGATTTAAATAGCCCTCCCATTAGGCTGTAAGTATTATGTCATCTGACAGTGATTTTGCGTGCTTCGCAAATTATCTGCCCAAACTATTCAAGCTTCGCATCATTTCAGTCACACAACTCACAATTCAACAATATTATTCGAGATTAATGTGGTTACAACTTTGATGTCAGGGCTCAGCCTCTTACCACTTCCTGTTTGCACAATCAAAACAAAATGATAGTGGAGTGACTACTAGAACCCCCCCAAAACTGCTTAAGACAGCAGAGCATGACCCACTGTGCTATGCATAGAATTCTTAACCATAAATACTTGCCATTAGAAATGTTTAGGCGCTAGATTAAGTGATTAACCCAGCAATCCACCAGTTATGCATATCCTCTTAGCAGCATTTGCTTGCCATGAGAATTACCCCAGCATTCCACAAGATATACGTATTGGGATGGCAGGTATGCCATCCTGCCAAGTTACACCTTGGCGGGGCAGCATGCCCCATACCTATGCAGCATGGAGAATGTGTCACTTTCAGGGTTCCCTATAGGATTCACCACAATAACCACAAACTCTCAGCCCTTAAAAACACAAATTTTTGTATCTTCTGACCCCATCTCAATAGACATAATTCACAAAGAACTTCACACTTCCACACAATAAAGCCCCAAACTTAGGGGATTTCATGTTTTTTCCTTCTTCTTCCTGCCTGTTTATATCATCACAAATGTCCAGGCCCACAAAGAATACGTTTTCCCATTGACCATTTAAGTGCATCAACTAATAAAAACATCGGATACACACACAGAGTGGACATATATACAAGTGCGCACGTTTAAAATGACAAAACTCTGCAGCCTGAATGTCTGCATGCCTTGTAGCTCACTGGGTAGAGTGTTTGCCTATGGAATCTTCTGGAATAGTGACACTCCTGAGTTCAAAACCCCCTTGGACACAAGCAAACCTGTAACTCATTACACTGGTTTGCTGGCTAACTATAAATAGAACATTTAAACTATTGCTTTGTATCTGTAAAATCTTTGCAGGAAACTCATTTATATTTCTGAAATCCAAATAAAATACACCCACATTTTAAACAGTTCCACTTTCGGCATTTTCACCAAGTTTAACATTAGCTACCTTGCTAATGAGATGACAGACCGGGTATACATAATGTCAGTACAGACGAAAATTAAACATTAAATCTGTGTCTCGATTCAGTTCGGTAGGTAACATTATCGGTCTTCTTCACACCAGGCATACTGATTGAAGTCAAAACAGTTCACATTCACTGCTGCGGCTGTACTGATGAATATATTTTAACTAGGCTACAGTAACTACCCTGCAACGCCACATTTCTAAACTAATGTTAGCTAGCACTATAGATCCTCTACCGACATACAAACAACATACAAAATGTGTAGGTCTGTTGTGTACAATAGCCCATTAAAAACACTTCCATTAAAAAATATCCATCTATCCATTATCTATACACGCTTGTCCTGAGCAGGGTCGCAGGGGGCTGCTGGAGCCTATCCCAGCATGCATTGGACAAGAGTCAGGAATACACCTTGGACAGACCGCCAATCTATCGCAGCATTGCACACACAGCATTCACTCACACACTCATACCTATGGGCAATTTAGGGTCTCGGCCTACCTGCACGTCTTTGGACTGTGGGAGGAAACCGGAGTACCCGGAGGAAACCCATGCGGACACGGGGAAAACATGCAAACTCCACACAGAAAGGCCCCAAGCCGAGATTCGAACCCACAACCTGTGAGGTGACAGTGCTACCCACTGCACCACCGTGCTACCTTCATTTAAAAATATAATGTCATTCATGGTAAAGGAAAAATTATGTTTTGTTCAGAATGTAGGCTATGTATGTTTGCATGCATTGATGTTTATGCATGTCTGTCATATGAATTACTGTTATCACTTACACATAACAAACACATGATATCTGATGAGAAACTTGTTTTCAATGTACAAAATGGCAAGTTACTCACATACAAAGCCCTGTCTATAATCTGTTCATTCCAACTGGCAAAATCTAGGCTTGCCACTGAAAGTATTGATTTCAAAATTACGTCAAGTTATGAGAAACAATATTGGCTATCTTACCTTAAACAAATTAAACAAGCTGTATTCCAAAGCAATGCCACCCAATGTTTCCTAAATTGTTTCAGATTGCGAAAGCCAGGATACCATCTTGATTGGCTAAACTTCTGAAACCACTGCCCTTATAGAATTCCCCAAACCAGCTTATAATGGAGCACACTATAACGACAATTAGGATGCTTCTAAGGGTGAAAATCATAGATTTTTCCCATCATCAAGAAAATTGCGAATTAGCAAATCACTTAATGGAGGAAAGCGGAAAGAATCCCTCTCTTTCCCTTAACGATAACAAGATTCATTTTAGGAACAATCCATCTTACCTTGCTAATATGAATTTAAATTTTAGAGTAATTATTTGACTGGCAGCGATTGTTAAAGCAGTAGTGATTGTTAAAGTAGCAGCAATTTTTTGGGCACTAGCGATTCTCTGAGCAGCAGCAAATCTTTCAGCAGCAGCAATTCTTCTTTGAGCGGCTCATCAGCAATTGTTTGAGAAGCACCAGCAACAATGCTTCTTGAGCAACATCGGCAGCAGCTATTTTGCAGTGAGCACAATTCTTTGAACACACAGTGCCAGCAATTTCTTTGAGCAGCAGTGCAGCAATTTTATTTTGAGCAGTGCAGCAGCAATGTTTCTTGAGCAGCTTTGACAGCAAACTTTTTGAGCGGTAGCTCAAAAAGTCAGCTATTCTTGAGCCACAACAGCAATTAGTCCATGAGCCAGACCCCCAAATTGTGGCTATCGGTACCATTTGGAGGGACGATGTCTCATAGTGATTTTTTTAAAGGTCTATGTCCCTAGTGTTGGAAAATGTGTGATAGCATTGCAGCAATGGTAACTTTCTATGTCACTCCTTTTTTCATCCCTCCATCCTTCATTTTTTGTTCATATTTTAAGCCATTTCACACAGAGCCAGTATAAAACAAGCTAAAAGATACAAAAAATACCATCAAACCATTTATCATTGGAAAGCTGACAGTAACATCTATCCACCAGTCACATTTCCAAGATGATAAATCAGCTGACCTCTGACCTCTAAATCTGTATTAGGGTACATTTGGAACTGCCTTTATAATTTGCTTTATAACAAACACTAGCTTGATCCCACATTGCTTTTGACAGTTTCTTCAGAAGGGCAATCAAAAAGGCTTTAAAATGGTACATAACATGTTCAACTAAAAATAAAACATTTAATATGGATATCTTAAAGTTTGTGCCACCTGCTTCCTTTGGAATGTTCATGGTAAATGGTAAATGGACTTTTATTTGGCATTTATATAGCACTTTTATCCAAAGCGCTTTACAATTGATGCCTCTCATTTGCCAGAGCAGTTAGGAGTTAGGGTTTAGGGGTTAGGTGTCTTACTGAAGGACACTTCGACATGCCCAGGGCGGGGTTTGAACCGGCAACCCTCCGACTGCCAGACAATCGGTCTTACCTCCTGAGCTATGTCGCCCCTATAGGATAGGGGTGCTACACTGAAGAGCAGCTAGGTCTTGGAATTGTACCTTTGGTATTAAAAACACCAAATTACTTACACTTTTAGACCAGGTCTATAGAATTATATTTATTAACAGACCCATGCATAATTTTGCATATTTCCCTCTCTAGACCAATTTTTCAACATGGCTGCCATACAATCAAATGGGGTCCTATTGGCTGGAATTCGCCTAACCATATCTTCATATCTCATTGTTGTAGAATGCCCAATTATGGCTCAAAATGTTTGTAGACATGTAGAAAATACAATCAAATAAGACAGCCATGCCAGATGTACAATTTATATAAATTTATTGCAGTGTTTTGGAAAAAATGTGCAAAAAGCAGGGCAAATTATGGATTTTTAAGCTGTTCAGAACCCTACCTCAAAAATATTACATACAAACATATAAACATGCATCTTAAAATATTTGTCTAAATCAGCTGATTGTAACGATGTGCAATTTTATACTACTAACATTTCTAAATGTTTGTGTAACTTGAAATCTTTTTTTAATAACAAATGGCCTAATGTGAATATCAGACTTTCATGCAATACTCAATGAATTAATGACACATTATATCTACCTTTTCTTATTTCTAAAGTAGATACAAAAAATAAAAAAGCTGCATACAACCTCTTATATTAAATGTTTTTTGTTTAATTTCTGTTTAAATAATGTATATGTTGGTTTGCAGTTGTAGTAGTTATCTTCAAGGTCTTCCTCTACTGTTTCCTCATCTGATGGCTGGTTTCCACAGTGCTGGAGTCTGCACATGTCAGTGCACTTTAGCCCATTTGTTATGCGTACACATTTTGGTGCCTCACATTTCTTGCTGCAAGTGCATGCCAGCAAAACCAAAACCGCTTCTGGTGCTGGCTTGCCCTCCATCCAGTCAATAACTAGCTTCTTATTTTCCATTTTCTACCCTCTTCCAACAGGCCTGGGTGTCTCTGGATCTTCTTTCGGGCATCTCTTCCACAATGCAGCTTAATAGTTGGCCCGTTGTGCATGTTGTCTTAGAGTTTAAACAGGGTGGTAATTGGTGGCTTTCTATCTCCCCTTTTTTTGTGCAGAAGAGATGGTATCTGAGGTCATTGACCTTCAACACAGAGGCTTTAGGTGCATACAGAAGGCATGTGAAGGTCTCCAGTTTTTCTTGAAGTGCCAGTGAGAGATTCCAATTCTTGCCTAACTCCATGAATGTTTCCTGGACATCGGTTTGGCTCCTCAGTAGCCTAAGGGCACCAGCCTTCCCTTTTCCAGCAAATGCAGAAACAGAATCGCATCCAGTGAATGCACGAAGCCCAATAAGAGCTTTGCAGACGTTGCTCCCCAAGGTTGCTCCTATCCTCCCTATATCGATTAATCTGGTGTGAGATCTGTTCCCACATTGAAAAAACACGAGGGAATCAATGTCAGCATGGAATGCCAGACACCTTACAAAAACATGTGTCCTCTGAGCTGATCACAACAGCTTTATGGCCTGCTTTTGCTGCATGAGCTGCATGTAGAAGCAGACGGCCGCCTGCTTCCTCTTGCACACATCGAAGGGCATTGACTGCTTCACTGCTTACCTCTGTGATCTTGTAGCATTTTTCTGAGGTCACAAAGAGTTCTTTTCCATGCAACACTTTTGTGTACTCTTCTTTTCTCCTCTCTGCTACAAAGGAGATCAGGCTGCTTTTGTTGTTCCCTTGACTCAAAAAGTTTCTCCACTGTCTCGCAAGTTGAGAAGATGAAATATTCCGCAGATGGTGGCCTTGCTCCTCTCGTCTTGCAGATCGTTCAAGGTTCTTAATAGATATTTCCTTGTATGTATCAAAGACAACATCGATCCTCTGGCTCTTACTGCCCTCTCTCAGTGCCCTATACAGAATAGACTTGGCTATCTCTCCAAATGCTGTTTGATCACCTTTTACTTTTTGGACTAAATGCATTCCATCAATGATTGTGTATAGGTACTTCCTCGGCTGGAGGGATGCTCTTCTGGAGGCAAGCAGCTAGAGTTGCCTTGTTGGTTTTCCACAAGAGACCCTCTGTAGTTGCCAAAGCCCATGGTAATGGACCAAGGGAATGGGAGAGAATCTCACTCACGTTAAGATTTCTCCCATGTGCTATCACAATAATACGACCAAATAGGGAACTGTCAGCCTTCAGAATGAGGGTTTTCCCTTTCTGAAGGTCTGCATGATGATGGTCTGCTTTGTTCCCATGAACCATGTCCCTTAGTTGTCCTAGGAATGTGCTGCGGTGCTCTGTTGTGATGTAATATCTTCTTACAGCGCCAGATTTAAGACTGATATGTTTGTATGTAATATTTTTGAGGTAGGGTTCTGAACAGCTTAAAAATCCATCATTTACCCTGCTTTTTGCACATTTTTTCCAAAACACTGCAATAAATTTATATAAATTGTACATCTGGCATGGCTGTCTTATTTGATTGTATTTTCTACATGTCTACAAACATTTTGAGCCATAATTGGGCATTCTACAACAATGAGGTATGAAGATATGGCGAATTTCAGCCAATAGGACCCCATTTGGTTGTATGGCTGCCATGTTGAAAAATGTGTAGCATCCTATGCTATGCTGAACATTCCAAAGGAAGCAGGTGGCACAAACTTTAAGATATCCATATTAAATGTTTTATTTTTAGTTGAACATGTTATGTACCATTTTAAAGCCTTTTTGATTGCCCTTCTGAAGAAACTGTCAAAAGCAATGTGGGATCAAGCTAGTGTTTGTTATAAAGCAAATTATAAAGGCAGTTCCAAATGTACCCTAATACAGATTTAGAGGTCAGAGGTCAGTTGATTTAGAATCTTGGAAATGTTGCTGGTGGATAGATGTGACTGTGAGCTTTCCAATTATATATGGTTTGATGGTATTCTGTATCTTTTAGCTTGTTTTATACTGGCTCTATGTGTGAAATGGCTTAAAATATGAACAAAAAACGAAGGATGGAGGGATGAAAAAAGGAGTGATAACACATAGAAAGCTACCATTGCTGCAATACTATCACACATTTTCCAACACTAGGGGCGTGTTGCCCTTCAAAAAAATCACTATGAGACATTGTCCCTCCAAATGGTACCGACTAACTCCCCTGGCTCATAGACTAAATTCTTTGAGCGGCATCCCAGCAATTCTTCTTTAAGCAGCAGCAGCAAATCTTTGAATAGCAGCAGCCATAGCTGTGGCAGCAGCAGCAGCATTTATTTGAGCAGTAACAGCAGCAGCAACTCTTTTGGCAGTGACACAGTTTTTTGAGCAGCAGCAGCAATATTTTGATCAGCATCTGTTCTTCTTGAGCAGCAGCAGCAGCCATAATAACTTTTTGCTCAGCAGCACAGATTCTTTGAGAAACAGCAGCAATGCTTGAGCAGCAGCTGCAGCAATTATTCTTTGAGCTGAATGTGGGTTCAGTTGAGCTAACCTAGCCCATGTCAAAACATCTGTCAATACAGATGTTTAGATACCGCAAAACCCTGGGTCTTTATTGTGTGGATGTGTGAAGTTGTTTGTAAATTCTTTGTTGACATGAGGTCAGAAGGTGCAGAAATGTTTTTAAGGACTAGTCTGTGGTCATTGTGTTATTTCTGTGGGAGACCCTGAAAAGTGGCAAACTCTCTGTGCTGTATAGGCATGGGGCATGCCGCCCCACCAAGCCGTAACTTGGTGGGATGGCATACCTGCCATCCCAATATAAGGAGAAAGATAAAGAAGAAAGAAAATACAGGGAAAAAATCATAATAATAAATGTAACCTTTCAGTGATGCATGTTATTGAAGTAGGAACATAGTTACATAAATTTCATTTATCAAGCAATTATTATTTTGACATTAATCTCTTTCCAGAACTATAAAGTGCAGGCCCTAGCTTTATTGACTATAGCTGTTGATAATTCCATTACGGCAATATCTTGAAAGGTCAATAGCCATTTGTCACATGGCAAGCATGACACCCCGGGGAGGGAGATGCAGCAGTGCGGAACACCATTGTCTGTTGCACGGAGAGAGAGAGCGAACCCACACGAACATGAAATAAAATAAACGGACACCTTCACCCTTCCCCCTCATGGGTTCCAATAAAATTAAAACAACAAGCTATAATAACAAAACCAAAGGAAAGTAAAACAGAGCAACAACTATTTCTGCAGCTCTGTAGCTGGACTGCTTTCCAGCAGACCAGCTCCTCCGACTTTTCAGTGGGGGTTTACTTTTCCTCGTCTGTTTAAAGAAAGAAAACTCAAATAAAGAAACTCGCTCTCGATGATAGCTCCTGGTCTCGGCCCCGAACTGTGACGACGAGCTCTAGCTTGTCTTGCTGGTTAGCAAGGGCAAATGAAATGGTGTCCATAATGTGGGCCTCACTGGAACTGTGAGATGATTTCTCACCAGACGGTGTCGAGAGAGGTGAAGCAAGGTTTTTTAATGTTCTGAGTTCTGACATTGTAACTTTGCGTATTAACCACAACAGCTTAGATGGATTAAATTTAAACCTTAAATACAATAAAAATGGAGGAGTGAGGCAAGAGTTCAAGCTATTCCCAACCATAGCCCATGAAGGTCACGTGACTTCTCATTTTTCATCTTAATTACGCTCATTCCATGCATTGATATGTATCTTTATCGTTTGCCTCGATTGCTGTGTTGATTGGTTTCCATTACTGCTACGTTTTAAATGATCCGGTTTTAAATAACTAGCTAGCTATATGAAAAAGGATATGACAGCTATAGCAATGTGTGTATGTTCTTTAAATTACATTAGTTTAAGTTAGCTAACTAGCATGGTCATGTTGATGTTTAGTTATATGTTATGGATGAGGTAGTGTTACTCATACACAATAAAATATCCAGTGTTAATTCAACTCCAACAAAGTTAATTCAACTGTCAGCAGATAACATTTGGCCCCATTCTGGAGCATGGGACCCAATTTTATCTGTTAACAGTTGAATTGACACTGGATGTTTTACTGTGTAGCTTTTAAGACAAACACATTAGAAAGTGATTTCCACAGCCTACCACACCAAAACGTTAGGGAACCACATTCGCGACTTTGTGATGTCACTGTATATTTGATAGCTAAATTAGACAAATTTAAAGAAGCAATTCTATAATGAACATCTGATAACTACCTAAATGTCGACCAGAGCTAGGTAGTTGGATAATGTTATACTACGTTTGTGTTGTTTGAAGAATACACACATCTAGCTATCATCCTATTTATATAGCACCTTATTAATTAATGTAAGATAATTGTATAATTTAAAACTTATCACAAATTAAGTATCTCTACTACTCAATTATTGGAAGATGTAAACATTTAAGTGCTTATCATCTTAGGCTAACATAGCCCAGAACTACGTTTATTATTATTTATAAGTTGCACATGTGCAAATGCAATGTTAGTCTGCACTCCAACAAGCTCTGCACCAGTTAACACTCGACACGCCCAAGACCACTAACTTCTCGGCAGACTCCTCCACTCATCCTCAATCCACTGTGCCAGTTAACGCTGGTCAGGGCCTGTGCTGTTCTGAGCAGGCTTGAATGAATCGGCTACCTAGTTGTTGCAGAGAGTGTGCGATGAGCGTTAGGTCATCTACTGGCAATGACAGCTGAACAGCATGGGAGTTTGTGTCACTTAACTTAGATTCCGCACTGATAAACTCCAATGATATCTGCCTTGACAAGCATAAGACGAACACCAAACAGGTAGGCTAAACCTTTTTAGTGCAGCCGCAAATAGAGTGCAAAACCTTCTGAAAGGCAAAAAGCAGAGATAAGCACAGTGAACAAAGCATGCACAGCAGTATTAGCAGACAAATCATGCAGCACCTGCATGGCAGAATGAGTAAAAGGCACAACAGGTGAATCTGAGGCGTAAGCATCATGTCACCTGATGGTGATTTAGCACAATTAAAGTTGTCTGCCTGAACTAGCTCCGCAAGCTTTACATTATTTATATTACTTCATTAACAACTAAGCAAATAATACCGTGATTAACACTGAGGCAGTCGGTCCACTGGAGAGGCGGATTGGTCTCGGCTGCGCCGGCTGGTGGAGAGAGCACACGTACCTGGGCTGCGTTGGCTAATCAGCCCAGGTGCTTAAAGGTGTGCTGCTCTCCACAGTTCGGGGCCGAGACCGGGAGCTAACACCAAGAGCGCAGTTATGAGTTTCAGTTTGTTTTATTTTGAGCGCAAAAGTCAAGAAAAGTAATCCACAGCTGGGATGCTGGAGGAGCTGGACCTGGCCGGAGAGCTACAGAGCAGCGAACTGAAATAGTTGTCGCTCTGTTTTACTTTTGTATCTTTGTTATTTTAGCTTGTTGTTTTAGTTTATTGTTTTTGCCCGGAACCCATGTGTTTGTGTGGGTGCGCTCTCTCTCCATGTGACAGAAAAGGTGTTCCCCATTACTGCCGCCTCTCTCCTCCTCGGAGTGTCACGCTTGGCATGTGACAAACACCAATAGGTAAAACTGATTATTCCAAACCGTATTTATGATTACATTGTTTTTGTTTATATCACAAAATTATGCAGCTTTTTTTCTATCTGCAGACTGTTTGCAATGGTGGTCCTTGAGCTTGCAACTGGTTGGACGGAAGTCCATAATTGGATGTATAATAGCTGTATAATTGGATACAATATAAGTCGCTCTGGATAAGAGTGTCTGCTAAATGCCTGTAATGTAATGTAAAAGTCCGATTATGACCTTCATTTTCATTTGTTTGATTAATAAGCAGGTCAACTAAACAAATAATCAATTAGAAAGTGTTCCAATAATTCTCTTAATTGTAACATATCTTCTTCATAGCATATCATAGCTTGTCATGTTAGTGGACATAAATCACTCAAGTTCTTTTTGGTAAAACAAATTTAATAATTTAAAAGATTATGTAAAGTATGAAATCCCTCTGTTATACAGTGGCCTCTAAAATGATTGCCACATGAAAGATTATCAAAAAAGGCTGCATAAAAAGCACAGGTAATGAACGATATGGTATGCTCAAAAAGGTCAGATTGTTTTATAATAATACAATTCCTTATAGAAAAATATTTTGTCAAGTAATAATTTTTCACCAGAAAGTGTCAAAATTATTGGCACCCCTGTTTTCAATGCTTTGTGGACCCTCCCTTCACAGGTGTTGGACTTAGATACAGAATATATAGAATGTGGCAGGCCACAACTGAAGACCAAAGTAGCTGAAGGATCTTAAAAGATACTGTATGGAGGAACAGTCAAAGCTGTTCCCCAAAATGTTCACAAATCTCTCAAAACACTGAGAGACAACTCATTCGTTTTATTCTTGCTACAGTAGAGGATAAAACTAAGCTCACTACCCGTGTTGTTTATTTTATACATCCTGTTTTGTTCATTTATCAAGCATGCCAATAATTTCAGAGGCCACTGTAAGTATATAGCTTTGGGTGGCAAGCACAATAAGGATAAGCAACAATATGCTTTAAAAGGCATATGTTCAGATGAACAATTATTCATTTTCTTGAATTTAGGAAGCAAAAATAAACAGTTGGTTTGACGATTTAAAATATGGATAATAAAAGATATAAATAAATAATTAAAATAATTATATTAAAGTAATATAATAAGTCAAATTGCTACACCATTGATAAAGATGAGAAAAAAGGTTGGAAAAAATAAAAATTACAGCTCACTGGCAAATCCCACTTTTATACATTCATCCATCCATTCATTATCTATACCCACTTATCTTGGCAGGGTTGCAGGGGGTGTTGGAGCCAATCCCGACGTAGGGTAAGGGGCAGGCATGCACCCTGGACAGGTCACCAATATATCGCAGGCGCTTTTATACAATGCATGCTCAAAAATGGAAAGGATATTATTTTTTACTAAAGAAACTGCTTAATTTTTGCAAGCAATATTTTTTAATAATGATTTCCCAAAAAGGGGGTCATAATTGGTTAAATAGTAAGCTGTCCACCCTGTCTAGTTCAGGCTCACAAGCTCCTACATACACGTTATTAAAAATAAAAAATGAAATACAATGTGCTGTAAAAGAATATATGCTCTATAGACATTGGAAGATGATACTTTATGTACCATGAGGATGTATATTGATGTTTTTTTTACCTTTAAGAAAAATTTTATTAGCATATGCCTATGCCTTGTGTATACCCAAAATTACCTGATAAAAACATTCTTGTTTTGTTTTGCTCACGCTAAGTAAGAGTGATACTGTGGTTTTTTGTACTGCAGTCTGTTAACTCAGGAAGTGGTGAAGAGATCAGACATATTTTGTGAAAGTGTGTCAAGGTGTGTTGCGGGTGGAGATTAAAACTTTAATCTGTAAACATGAAATCTTCTTTCCTGGAAACGGTTTGCCTATTATTCTGAGCCACAGTACCAGTTCTAGAAGCCAGTAAGATGTATCTCTGTTAAATGTACTTCTTATACAATGTCCTATATATCCTTATATAAATATGTTCAGTAATGGTCATGTCCTCGAAGTCTACTTTTGCATATTAATTCAAGATATGTCAGGTTTATTTTGAGCACATTTATATAATCAAGGATACATGTTTCTTATTAGTACACCTTTTACTAATAGTTTTACTACTGACCACTGTCAAAAAGTAGGCAGTTGATCTCAGACTACACAATTAACTGGTCTAAATCCACCATTCTCCCACTCAGCCCTAATAGCTGGGATGTGGCAGTCCAAACACCACCTCTTCCTCTGCGCACTGGTAATATCACATATTTAGGAATCAACATTTCCCCTAGGCTGTCAGAGTTAGTTAATCCCAACTTCACCCCACTTTTCAAAACAGTAGAGGACAACCTTCAGCGCTGGATGCATCTACCAATATCCCTCATAGGCAGAATTGCCACAATCAAAATGACCATACTACCCATGATAAACTACCTATTCTCAATGATCCCCATCAAGCCGCCACCCTCCTGGTTCAAATCCCTAGACTCCATCATCACAAAATTCTACTGGAAAAACAAAACACCTAGAATCAAACTAGAGGAAGGTCCGGAAGCACCAAATTTTCTCCATTACTTCATTGCCCACCAACTCCAATACATTCATAAATGGACCAATCCAAATCAATCCGACAATTCCTGGACAGACATAGAACAAACATTATGTAATGAAATCCATATATCAGACTTGCCATTCATAAGTCGCTCCATTGCACACCATCCTTGTTTCAAAAACCCTACCATAGATACAACTCTGACAGCCTGGTGGAAATTTCATCAAATAACTAACACCACATTCTCACCCACCAAACACACTCCCATCTGGAACAATCCTGATTTCTTAGTTAACAGAAAACCACTAAACTTCCCTTTCTGGATTAGTAAGGGTATCACGCACCTCAAATATATCTTCCATAATAACACTCTGGTCTCATTCTCTCATTTGGTCCAGAAGTACAGCATTGGGCAGAATCACTTTTTAGAATTTCTCCAGATTAAATCTTCTATTCAGACCAAAGTCAACATTAAATCATCTAACTTAGATCTTCCCCCATTAACATCAGATCTGATCAACATCACTACTAATAAAAAACTACTATCCAAATTCTACAAGACAATTTCCACATCCGATTTAACAATATCCATCCCTTCAAATAAATGGGAACAAGACCTACAGATCATCCCAGGTGCCGACTTTTGGACTCAAATCTGCAAAAACATCTTCTCTATATCCACCAACACAAACATACAACTCAAACAATACAAGATTATTCATAGAGTACATTACACAGGGAAAAGGATGTTTAAAATGGGCTTTATAGATTCTGAAATTTGTCCGCAGTGCACACAGAACACCACAGACAGCTATATGCATGCCACATGGGACTGCACACCAATCAAACAATTCTGGTGGGACATCACTGACAACCTCTCTCTTCTTTTAGGCTGCCACATCCCACTATCCCCTCCACTCTGCTTACTAGGAGACACATCCAACATCAACCTAAACAACACATCCAGTAGAATACTCCCCATAGCCCTAATCATCGCCAAGAAAACTATCCTCATGAACTGGAAATCAAGGGAAAAAAATCAATATTGCACTTTGGAAAAATCTACTAATCGAATACATATCAATGGAAAAATATCTGCCTCCATTAAAAAACAAACCGCTGACTGTGACATAATCTGGAATCCATTCATTAATACCCTACATTCTTAATTCCCGCAATGACTTCACTCATCACCCCTTTTTGACTGTCCACCATCCACAATAAACATACACATCGTCACTCACATACACATATCCGCCATTATACCTACACCACAATCCCTACCAAATTTAGAATCTGACTTACATTTGCACACACACAGGCATCACACACCTACACCCAACAAACATTCACACATTCAGACCCCTCCCAGCATTCTCTAATCTATCACTTCCCTCTTTCTTTTTTTTTTTTTTTTGTTGTTGTCCTCGTGCACTCTCCCTACTGTTTTGTTCTGGTTTGATTAGGTCATTTTATTGTATGACTTTGTTACCTCCTTTGCCCTTTTGTTTTGTTTGTTTTTGTTTACTTAATAAAAAAAATAAGAATAAAAAAAGTAGACAGTTAATCTGTATCACTTCTATATCTTTAACCCCACATTACTAGACCAATGGGGAAAAAGCACTTGAAAATAGGATTCTCAATGTCAGGAATGCAGTTTTAATTACAATCTGGATAAGGAAGTGAATGAATAACATATAATTTATGAAACATACAGATCGATAAGAAAGCCAGCAGAATGTGCTCTAAAATCTGGTGTCAAATCCCGACCGGGCCAGTGCTAAATATGGCTGGCTTCTTTACTTGGCGATGTGCAGTTGGCTCAAGCATCACCCAGGTAAAATAAGATTTTAGTTGGCCAGAATGACAGCACTCCGTTGTGCACCATCAGCCCCCACTGGTTGAGCGGACAAATCCCACTGTTAATCCGCCCATTAAAGCTACCGTAACTTTTTTTAGAAACATAATTGGGAGTGGCCATGCTTAATTGGTAGCAATCACAGCTTCTGTGAGAGAAATCTAGCACTATGTTTATATGCATTGTGTTTTGGGATTTGGCCTAAGTTTTTGTTTTAAAAACAAAGTGCTTTATGAATCAATCAGAGAGATAGGCCTGTTCACGTTATGAACCAATCACCAAGACTGACCAATGCATGTTCACATAACAGTACGCATAGCAAGATGAGGGGGGAAAAAGGGTTCACCAGTAAATCCAGTTGGAAATGACCTGCTCCTGCATCACTGGCTCTATTTAATACCAAAAAGAAGAAAAGAAAATTGGATAGAGCTCGCTCTACAACAAGAATAAACATCTGAGCGTCGGGGGCCTCGACACATGCTCTGCCCCATAACTGATTTTGGGGGTGGGTGTATGTCTCTTTCTCTGTGGGCAGGGACAACAGGTGTTTTGATTTTCAAAATGTTTTCACAACATCGCGACTGTTGAGAACTGCAACAGACTACTACTGCTTGAAGTAGCTTCCTCCGACTCACATCTGTGCAATCCTGACTTGTGAATTGTGGACTGCTGCTGCAGACTGCAAGGACTGCTATTGTGTGTCTCTGGGCAGTCTGGAGTATCCATCTTGTATGAAAGACATTAAAAAAGGCCTGAAGAGCATTTTAGGACTTTAGCTCATTATCTGGAAAAAAAATTATACACACACAAAATGATTAAATCTGTTGCTGTGCATGTGTACAAGGGGATACTCTGTGGATGTCACCCCTCAAAACATCCTGGATCTGGCCCAATAAAGAAACCTATATTATAAAGACTGCACAGAGACTGGCAGCTGGATCATGTATAGTTACTGATAAGAATGTACTGTATTAAGTCTTTTAATCACATTTTGAATAAATTGTAACTTGTGAAAAATTTTGTTTCTTTTCAGACTTGTATGTCAGAGGACAATATGACATGGGCAACCGAGACATCCTACGAGAGTGATTATAGCACTGGGACAGAACCAGGGGAATTTGATTATGACCGTTTTGAAATGCAGTGCCTGAAGGCGTCCAACCGCTATTTCCGGTCTTGGTTCATGCCTGCCATCTACTCTGTTATTTGTGTTGTGGGACTGGTGGGGAACCTGCTGGTGATGCTAACCTATGTCTATTTTAAACAGCTGAAAACCATGACTGATGTATACCTCCTAAATTTAGCAGCAGCAGACCTTCTCTTTGTTTTGACATTGCCTTTCTGGGCAGCTAACTGCCTTGACAAGTGGGTGTTGGGGCTGTTCCTGTGCAAGGCTATGTACAGCATATACAAGATCAGCTTCTTCAGTGGCATGCTACTGCTGACCTGCATTAGCGTGGATCGTTACTTTGCCATCACCCGGGCTATCAAGGCCCACAGCTGCCGCTCACAGGCTGTTTACTTTAGCAAGGTATCATCAGTGGCGCTCTGGGCTTTGGCACTACTCTTTTCTGTGCCTGAAATGACCTACACCCATGTAAGTGAGAACCAGACCTGCACTCCCTTCACAGGGGACTCCAGCCATCTGCGGGTGGGCATTCAGGTGGGCCAGATGGTGGCTGGGTTTTCCTTACCTGCTGTAGTGATGGGCTTCTGTTACTGTGCTATTATGCAGACCCTGATGCAGGCTCGCAATTTTGAAAAGAACAAGGCCATCAAGGTAATATTTGCCGTGGTAGCTGTCTTCCTGCTCTGCCAGGTGCCTTATAACCTTGCTATGTTAGTGACCACCCTGAATATAGCCTATGGGGGCAGCAAGGATTGTAGCTTTGAAAAAGGGCTACAATATGCGGTGGACATCACACAGAGCCTGGCTTTTATGCGCTGCTGCATCAACCCTTTCCTGTATGCTTTCATTGGTGTCAAGTTTCGTCATAATCTGCTCAGACTGTTAAAGGACCTGGGCTGTGTGAGCCAGCCCTGTCTTTCCCATTATACATCTTACTTCAAGAATAGGGCTTCTGTAACAACAGATATGGAGACCACAACCTCCTTCTCCCCCTAGAGCAAGATCGTATCCACCACCCCTTTGGATAAGCCTTACATCTAAATCCTGGATTTTTATTTCGGAACAAACTCTTCCATGCTGATCTTAATGTCATACTCACCACTGAAATGGACATATATCCAAAGCAGATCTTTCTGTCCCTTCTTTTAGAGTATTTATGGAACACCTCGTCTCCTCAATCCACCAACCCCATTACGTAGACAGGATAAGCATGCTTCGCAGTTCCAGAACAAACTAGTTAAATATATGCAATAGTCATCTGGTTCCAATGTGTGCTATGCCACGTGATGAACTGCTTGATGTGGGCCCATGTTAGGAATGGCCATCTGCTTGTCAATGTTTATTATTTGTGTGATTCATGCATTTGCATATTTGTATTATTAGCACCACCACTTGTACGTGTGTGTACTACCACTATTTATCTGTATGTTTAGTGCAGCCTCTTATTTGTGTGATTCATTGTATTATCAGTCACAGCTAAGCCATAGTTTGATAGTATTAACTAATGGGAGAGCCTTAATAGTTTTGACTAATGGAAAAGTTTTGTTCTAATAAAATGAGCCTGAAACTTCAGCATTGGACTGTTTAATTCATTTGTGGAAACCCAAAGAAACATATTTTCATATTGTTCGATTGCTACTGAATTGAAGTCCCCTTCCACATTCATTCTAAACAAGATTGGCTATGATTGGCTGAAATAGCACCCTTAGTAGCAGCAGCCACTTACATTGTTATCATTAATACAGGGTAACCACATGTTCTTCAACATCAAATTCAAGGAGTTTTCAATTATTTTCAAGGCCCAGTCTCCTCAAATCCAAGTACTCAGTGAGACATTTTATGTGACATCAATTAGGGTTAGTTACTTTGCCTCAACACTAAATCATCAAGCTATTAAGAACTTCGGGACAACATTTCAACGCACTTAACTTCAGTTCTTGAAATAAAATTAACCCCAGTTTCATTAAATTGTTGACCAACAACACATCAAGGCTAACACCATATGAAATATGGTACAATTCTTCTATGGTCAACAAGTTTCATGGCTTGCTTACATAATTCTGGCACAACAGCATGCATGTTTCATGTATTTTGATTCTAAGAAGTTATGCTGTATTTAACATTTCACGTGTCTTCTTGTATTATGGCCACTTTCTTACTAAAAAGCAAAAAATAATTTTATATGGGATTATATGTGCATATATGGACATTGTATTTAGTCTTGTATAAGCATTATATTGCAAGTATTTAGTACAACATATGGATATAGAATCCAATGTACAGATGGGAGACAAATTAAAGGAAAAACCAACATAAAGTGTCTTAGTAAGGTGTTGGGCCACCATGAGCTGCCAGAACAGCTTCAATGCACCTAGGCATAGATTCTATAAGTCTCTACAAGGAACTAAACTGGAGGGATGGAACACCATTCTTCCAAAAGATATTCTCTCATTTGATGTTTGATGATGGTGGTGGAGACATGTCTGTCTAAAATATCTCATGGGTGTTCAATTGGGCTGAGATTCGGTGAATTTAAAGGCCATAGCGTATGATTCACATCATTTCCATACTCATCAAACCATTCAGTGACCCCATTTGCCCTGTAGATGGAGACATTGTCATCCTGGAAGAGACCACTCCCATCAGGATAGATCTCATAGGATAAAGGTGATCACTCAGAATATCGTTGTATTGATTTGCAGTGACCATTCCCTCAAAGTGGACAAGTGGACTCAAACCATGCCAGGAAAATGCCCACCACAGCATAACAACACTACAATTGATGCCTCTCATTCACCAGAGCGGTTAGGTGTCTTGCACAGGGACACTTGGACACGCCCAGAGCGGGGATCGAACCGGCAACCCTCCGACTGCCAGACAACCGCTCTTACCTCCTGAGCTATGTTGCCCCTAGTCCATATTTCTATAGACCAGTGATTATGGTTTTTGCACCACTAAACTCTGTATGGAAGCATCTGCATTCATTATGTTTTTTCACTCATTTATTCAGGATTTACTTCAATTTGTCACCCGTCTGTATGTTTTACTATGAATCTTGCCTGGTTTATATTCAGTAATATGCTTTAAGCTAAATTTATATATTATTCTGAAGAAAGCCACATACGATTGTTCTACTTCATCTACATTATCCTTATATTTTCTTAAAGTAAATTTAATATAGTATGAGTATGTTGTAAATATGAAGCTTAAATGTGTGCTTTGCAATTTTTGCATGTCTTCTACCGTAAGAATTTGGTGGCAGGGAGGAAAACAAGTTTCTGACTCCATTTACTTCAGAATCTGTAACGTGGATGTTTGTGTGAATACAGGTTCATGTGTACGTGCATTGACTAGAGTGTGCTGAAATAATGGGCGGCAAGATTTTTTTATCCTAGAGAGCAAGACTATCTACTGCTTCCAGGCATTCATCTAGTTGATCTTTGACACTAAGTCCTTCTATCCTACCAGGTAAAGGTGCCACTTAACCGGGAATCTTGAGAATAATGTTTTTGCGCCATAAAGAAGCTACTTATATCTGAAAAAATATGTCTATTAGGGTAACAAAACTAACAGCTGAATCAGGGAACCGTAACTAAGGATACTCCATCTGGTGAGTGAGACCTAAATATCCCAGACCATGGCCCCTCTATTTTTTATATCAAATAACACTAGGTTTCATCTGTATACTGACTCAAACAGCTATCCCAAAGCAGCTGCACATCTGGTTAGTGAACCTATCAATATATGCAGTGAGTAACCCATTTATGGTATTACCCTAAAACTGCAGATGAGGGCAATACACTGATGCACACTTCATTACATTACATTACAGGCATTTAGCAGACACTGTAATCCAGAGCAATTTACACAACGTTCTACATTGCATCCATTTATACAGCTGGATATATACTGAAGTAATGCAGGTTAAGTAACTTGTTCAAGGGCACAATGGCAGTGTCTTACCTCAGAATCAAACCTTTGACCTGTAAGACCAACTCCATTACACACTTCCCTTTGTATGCCAAATAAGGTATGTTGGTGGGGCATAAAGGTCACAAGACTCTTTTATTGCCTTTCCAACTGCCTTTTACAGCCTTCTGATCTGTAGGGCAGGCTATAAAATGATTCAAATCCAGAGGTGCCATGTGGTTATAACAGTCAATATTTTACCTTACACTACATTATACATTTTCGTAAGGAATTTTTTATTCTGAATGAGTGAATTTTAAATAAGAAAGTTGATTGTTTGCTATGAAATTCTTGAATTTTTTCAGATAAATCTTAAATTTGTCAAAATCGAAAGGTGATTTCTTAACTGCATTAACACTACATTACATACAATTGAAGACAAAGACATAGGGCCATATTTACTAAGCATGCTGCAAATTACTGTCAGTGCCCCCAAATTAGTGTTGCAGCATGTTTTCAATTTAGTGGGATATTTATTAAGACTGGTTATGTAAATGAGCACAGCAAGTTTATTTAAATGCACTGCTGGTATTTAAGTCTGGATGCAATGGATAGTCATTGTCACCTTAATATCTGCAAAATAAGAAAATACTACCAGCACACTGCTATTATGCTCCCAAGTGATTTTTATTTAACTAAAATCTGTGAGCAGTGACAATGTTTCGACCATTTCGGTCTTCGTCAGGTAAAGGTGGTCACGTGAGTACACCTGTACAAATAGACAATAGTGACACGTCAGCAACTCCTTCTTAATTGATTCTAGAATACGTAACATTACACATCGGTCACCGGATGGTCATCATACAAGTGGTCCTGGGAAATACACACAGGTGATTATATATCTGGAATATATAAAAAACACATACAAAAGTTAAAAGACTTAGCTAGTAGTAGCTCATGGAGTTTCATAGATACAGTAAAAAAGAATAACATATGCTCAGAGTAAGACCATATGAGACAGCAAGGACATCAGGCAAGTGGTACAAAGGCTCAAAGAAATGGTCTTATATCAAACTCTTCCTTAAGACCTTTTGGGGATAGCGTGTTTAATCTATAAATCCAATAGCATTCCATCTGCAAAAGCGATCTATTAATGTCTCCTCCCCTACGTGGAAGCTACTGGATTCCTCACATCTTTAGTCCTAATGTTACTCCTATGTTCACTTATGCGTGTTTTTAGACTTCTGGTGGTCTTGCCTATGTAGGCTAAACCATAAGGTCTCAGAGAGAGAGTTTCCCGTTTAAGGGAAAACCCACTTTTATGCCACCTAAAAACATGAATGCATCTCTTGATACTTATTGCAGACTTGTTGAAAAAGATGTAAGCATAATCTTGAGTAAGAAAAGAGAGTACAAAGTTTTTAATAATATGTCGAAGGCTGAAAGAGAGGCAGTCAGGGAACTAAAGGCAGATTCCTCAGTAATTGTGAAACCTGCTGACAAAGGCAATGCTATTGTAATCCAGAATGTCACTGATTATGAAACTGAAGTATGCAGACAATTGGGAGATACCAAATTCTATAGAAAACTTCCCAGGGATCCCACCTAGCAGTTTAAGACTAATATACATGAAACAATTCCTAGATGAAGCGCAAATAACAAAAAATGAACTTGATTTTATGAAAGTGGACTCTCCTTCTATTCCTGTATTTTTCACCCTACCTAAAATCCACAAACCCTATGTGGATCAGCCTAAGGATAGACCAATTGTTGCTGGCATTGGATCATTAACAGAGAAAATGTCTCATTTTGTTGATCATATCCTGAAATCAGCAGTCAAAACGCTTCCCTCTTTTATAAGGGATACCATTGAAAAATGTTGACTTTGTTGAGGACCAGGCTCTGTAGTATCTTTGGACGTGGAAAGTCTGTATACTAACATCCCACATGAGGGTGGGTTAGATGCTGTGGACACATTTTTAAATCAACATCCTCCAAATACTTTACCCAGTACCAGCTGTATTAGGGAACTTGCAGCACTGGTGTTACTGAACAATTACTTTATGTTCAAGGATGATTTCTATTTACAAGTTTCTGGTGTCTCCATGGGGTCCCGGTTCTCACCTAATTTTGCTAATTTATACATGGGAGATTTTGAGAACAAGTTTATATATGACATCCAGAACAACACATTCCTCCCACACATCAAAGTCTGGCGTCGGTATATTGATGATGTATTCTTGATCTGGACAGGGACGGAATCAGAACTCCTTGATTTCAGCCATTACATAAATAATCAGGATGAAAATTTACGTTTTACAATGGAATTTAATGAAACACAACTCCTGGTCCACAATGTTTCCTGGACATTTTAATCATTAAAGAGAACAACACAATCAGTACAGATTTGTATCGGAAGCCAACAGACAGGAACTCTTTTTTGAGAGGAGATAGTTTTCACCCTACACCCCTTAAAAACAATCTTCCGGTTAGTCAGTTCAGTAGGGTAAGGAGAATCTGCAGTTCAGACAGCCGCTATATGAGCCAAACACAAGAACTGAGCAGCAGATTCAGAGACCGGGGCTATCCAGACAACAGGGTAAAAAAGGCGTCTCAGAAATTTGAACACACCTCCCAATCAGAATGTTTACAAACAAAGAGGCTTAAAACATCTACTACTTCAGTCCAATGTTTCACACAATACACCCCACTAGGAGTTGAGTTCCAAAACATTTTAAAGAAACATTAGTACATTGTAAATTCTGACCCACTTTTACAGAACATATTCAACGACCCACCACGTATTGTTTTTAAGAGAGCACCCAACCTAAGGGATATATTGGTGAAGTCTGATCTGCCACCCCCTAAACAAAAAACTTTCCTCAGTGATGTTAAAGGGGGTAATTACAAGTGCGGTAAATGTGCCCAATGCAATTTTACATACAAATGCAATTCATTCAATCACCCCCATTCAGGTACTAGGATCAAAATACAGGGTATTATCTCTTGCTCCACAGCTAATGTCATATACCTTCTGAGATGCCCTTGTGGTTTAGCCTACATAGGCAAGACCATCAGAAGTCTAAAAACACACGTAAGTGAACATAGGAGCAACATTAGGACTAGAGATGTGAGGCAAATCACAATGTCTCATCTCTCCAATACATAGGTATAGAAAAAGTGAGCCACGTAGGGGAGGAGACATCAATAGATTGCTTTTGCAGAGGGAATGTTATATAAATTTGATCAAAAAGTATGTAATCGATAGGTGCATGTAGAGTAGATTGCACCTCAAATATTGTCACTTTACAGAGCCCTATGCAGCAGTACTCACCTTACTGAACTCACATGTCCAGAAGTACAAGTGCAATTTAAAAATAACAAGGAAACATGCAGGTAAATATGGTACATAGTACAGATCACAAGAATACACTATGGTAGAAAAAGAATTATAAAAAAGGTTTGATATCAAATTCTTCATTTAATCCAAAAGGAGCCATAGGCCTCAGAAGTTGTGTCGTCATTCCCTTCGGGTTCGTTAGCATTTTCGAGACTTCCGGTTCAAAAAATAGACACCCCTATGGGACAAATGAATGGCAATTTCCGAATTCCTTTTTGTATATGAAAAAATAATGCTTTTTACCCATTTTTTATAATCTAAAAAAATTCTGTGTCATTTTAAAAAGCCAATTGCTAACAGCTAAGTGGTTAGCCACCCGAGATGACCCGTCGCACAATTACAACATCAACACACAGAGCTGTTTCGATACATGCGCGAAAACCATTTTCTTCCCATTGTTTCCCGTTAGTGTAATAAATTATACATTTTTCCATTTTTTACAGTTGTATAAATCATTGTAAACATCTTAATATAACTAGGCTACTTGCGCTTCACAAGCGTTGCCAGGGAACCGCAAGAGCTGTGACGTAAATAACATGCGCAGCAGTGTTAGCTTTTTGTTAGTACAATAATTGTTTCGGTTGAAAAACGACATCAGAATTCAACGGATCCAGTGCCATTTAAGAGAGAAATGTGTCCGGATAAAAATGTCCAAGTTTTAAATGCCAGCTTAAATCACAGACTGTGACAGGGACGGTTATGTGAAAATCCATTCATTTTTTCCATAGAGAAATTTCCCTTTGAACCGGAATTCCATATATGGGCAATGTTTTTGCTCTGCGTTACGTCAGACTTCTGAGGCCTATTGTGTTGAGAGCATAAATGTTAGGGATGAGCGAGTACACCATTATCTGTATCTGCATCTGTTCAACCAACTAAATTATCTGTATCCTTATCCGTACTCGGATTGGGTGGGGCTTAAACCGGAAGTGGGTGTGACCTAATCGGAAATTACTATTTTAACATCTTAGCACAAAGCCCCCAGTGGTCGGCACGCCGGCGTGCCGAGATTACTGAACTCAGACATTCAGTGCTACTGCAACCAAAGTATGAGTTAAAAGCAGAAACACTTTGTTTTAGTTCCATTAGTAGACGATACATGACAACTATGCCGAATACAGAGTTTCGCAGCACCACCATTGTCGCTCTGGTCGTTCATTTAACACGTACCCGATCCCTGCAGTCTCATCTGCAACTACACCCCCCACCCATGACATAATGGACAATATTGTCTATCTGGGCATTCATAAAAATATTCTTTCACCACTCAAAAATCGTATTCTGTCATAGCAACGAGATAAACCCGACAATAGCCCTAAGATATGCCAATACAGAAGTGAAAACGCTGCTCACTGAATAACGAAATAAATGAGACTAAGTTTTAAAAAATGATACCATGCCATTCTACAGTCAATATCTGGGACTAAATATTGAATAAATACACCTTACCATTGGTTTTACGCGTAGAGATGTCCCTCTTGAGACTGAGTGGTCATATATTGTAATTTATTCAGTAGGTGAGAGTATAAGATTTCTAACGATGTATAACATGTCTAATTTTGCTTTTGGAATAGCGTTTTATAGGTTAGCGTATCCGAAAATGTTCCGAAACTGATCTGATGATCCGAAAATCATAGCATTCACTTACGCTTTCACTCTGTGGTAGCAGTGACGCTGCACCTAACGAAACGATGTCAATGATTTTTCGTAATTTCTTGGAAAATACTATTATTATTGAGGACTTCTGGGTACAGCTAAGCCATATGATTGCTGATAGACCTATCTGACATTGTTTTCTGGAGCAAAATGTTAGGAAATACAAGTACATGCTTATATCATGTAGTCACTAGCTAACTGGCTAGTTAGCCCCACTGTAGCAAGCTAGAAGCTAGAAGCTAGAAATGTCAGTTTGTAATCAGTAATATGTGCTTACGTGTGAATGTCCAGTAAATGTTTGTTTAGCTATGATGAGAATAATGTGTTGAGCCGAATCTGAGAATTGCAAACTTTATTTTATTGAGAATATATATGACAATAGATAATAGATCCCTGTGGACAGAGTGGCTGTGACGATGGCAAGATTGTGTTGTGTGGCGCAGTGAACTTTGTATAGGCTCTGTGTAGAGGAGGAGCTCTTTGTGTGGCTGGCCTATCACGGAACGATGTGGACACTTGACATAGCTACCCAATGAGGATTTTCCTTCATCATGAGTACTTGATGTTGACACATTTTACTCGGATGGTACTCATGCTCGTCAAAAGTACATTATCCGTACCGGATAGGTGGGTCAGTGGGTTTACAGAATAGATCGGTATGTACGGTATTGCCTTCTTTAATAACCAGAACATCTAAAAAACTCATGCGTGTATGGTTAGATTCAAGAGTAAAACTTAAATGTTCACTAGCAAAGTTCAAATATTGGTGAAATTCTCCAAGGGTGCCTGCAGTGCCCGTCCAAATAATGAAAAGGTCACCAATATAGCGTTGATATGTAAGGATATTAGAGAAATACAGGTTAACACCCGGATTTAAAACAAAATGATTCTCAAAGAAACCCATGTAGAGATTGCCATAATTGGGGGCCATGGTGCTACCCATAGCTGTGTCCTTTGTTTGTAAAAAATACTCATTCTTAAACAGAAGGTAATTAGTAGTCAGTACAAGTTCAGTAAGCTCAGTGATACATGTAATACTGGGTTTCATAGTGTGAGTTCTTTGACTCAGAAAAACGTGGGCAGCCTCTATACCACCACTGTGTGGGATATTGGTGTAAAGCCTGGCAACATCCAACATGACAAGAAGAGATTCTGTGGTGGGTATTGTTACATAGGAAAAGACTGCCACGCATACACGGTTCGGTTTTAAACACCACTTCTATTTATCGTCTGCCACCCTCCTAGCTCCACAAAACTCCATGCGTAACGTAACGTAACGTAATGCATATCACCAACTGGATCGCTTACCCAATGTATAGTGAACTCACAGCATAACCTATGTTATCAAACATAACAGGTATGTCATGGGTTTGGGGTGCAGATCTGTTTTTTGGCCTCCCAGCCTGATTATTACCTCATTGGATGCACCTGTTTCCAATTATTCCTCCCTATGCCGTGATTCCTGCCACCTGCGTCGTGCAAGGCTATTTAAGACGCTGTCTGACTTTCAGTCCTTGTTTCAGCGTCAACTTATGTTTTCATTGAGCCGGTAAGGTATTTCAGAGCTTGTTTATTAAACCTCCTGTTCTCGCTTCTCAAGAAGCGTTCCTCCCATAGAAGGTTTGTATTTCAGTCTGTGTTTCTGGGCTTCGTGCCGGCAGACTGTTAGGGCTTTACCTTTTTGTTTTCTTAAGCTGCGTCTTAGGTTCTTGGGTATCTCGGTGTTCGACCCCAAGTTTTCCTTTTGTTTTGGGTCTGAGCTGCGACTCAGTTATGTTGGGTTTCCCTGGTTTCTATCCCAACTATTTTTCGTTCCTGAGCGGTGCCCAGTGTTTTATTTCTCTGTTTCTTGCCCTTGTTTTTACAGGGTTGTTTTCTGTTTGGCCGTTGGCTTGACAGGGAGTTTGAATTTTCACTCCTGTCAGTCGGTTTTATTTTTTCCCTTCCTCGTTTCCTCTAGCCTCAGTGGGTTATCTCCTCAGGGATAAGCTTTTCGATTCCCTGTACAGTTGCGTGTGGTCCACCGACACTCCCCCCTCCCTCACAGGGTAAGTCAATGGCCGTTAGTTAATTGATAAAATCAATGGAATCTCTGGTATATGAAGGAAGAGAGATCACCCATGGTACTCACCTTACTGAACTCACATGTCCAGAAGTACAAGTGTAATTTAAAAATAACAAGGAAACATGCAGGTAAATATGGTACATAGTACAGATCACAAGAATACACCATGGTAGCAAAATAATTATAAGAAAGGTTTGATATCAAATTCTTCATTTAATCCAAAAGGAGCCATTGTGTTGAGAGCATAAATGTGATATGTCTCACGCTGCAGAAGCAAACGTTCTTGGTTGCCACCTCTTGGGGGCTTTTCCACTTTTTCGATGCCAACATATCTAAGAGCACTGATGTTATGATCGGCTTTTTTGAAATGCACTGCCACAGGGTTTCACTCATCCCCACACCTAATGTTACTGCGGTGTAACTGTACTGCAGTCCTTCTCCCCACAAACCACACAATCCGCAGTTCTGGGACACACATGGGTTACATACACAGGTACACGAACAAAACAAAACACACACAGTATGGGAGGGGATTCAACAGCACGTCGCTCCTGTGTGCGTCTCATTCCAGTGCTCCTGTCTCACTGCAGGCAGAACACATAAACAATTCCCAATAATTGTAATAGCGCTCCGTGGCGGCAACGTCACTGGTGACGTCATATTTTTACTAGCGGAACGGAAGTCAGACATGGAAATGCGCATTTTCGCTCAGTGCCTATTGTCGTAATGGCTGTACTACCAACTTCCAACCTAAATACTAATATAAAATTAGGGTTGAGCCGAATACTCAAATGAAACGGGTATCCGGTACGGATAATGTACTTTTGACAAGCACGAGTAGCCTACCATCAGAGTAAAATGTGTCAATATCTGTACTTGTGATGAAGGAAAATCGTCATTGGGTAGCTGTGTCCAGTGTCCACATCATTCCGTGATAGGCCAGCCACACACAAAGCTCCTCCTCTACACAGAGCCTATACAAAGTTTGCTGCTGCTGCGCCACACAACACAATCTTGCCATCGTCACAGCCACTCTATCCACAGGGATCTGTTATCTATTTCCATATATTCTCAATAAAATAAAGTTTGCAAAGCAGTTGGCATATTTCATGTAGTGGAGCCACTGAAGGGGCGTGTGGTCCCAAAATAGAGTGAAAGGGCATCCCAGGAGATAATAGCAGATGCCCAGACACTCCTTTTCCACAGTGCTGTACTTTGCCTCTCGCTGTGACAGCTTCTGGCTAATGTACAGCACAGGGCGGTTGACCCTCCTCATACTCTCGGGACAAAAAAGCCTCCAACCTGCTGTTCAATGTGTCTGTCTGCAGACAAAACAGAGCAAAGTTAGGTGTATGAAGGAGCGGTTCACCACAGAAAGCCTATTTTACCCTCTCAACGCCTGCTAACACCGGTCCGTCCGCTGGACTGGATCTGAGGCACCCTTTCGTGTCAGATTGATCAGGGGACTGGTCAGCTTAGAGAATGCTGAAATAAATCTTCTATAGTAGCCTGCCAGTCCCAAGAACCGTCTAACCTATTTTTTGTCTTGGGTCGCAGGCAGGCTGCAATCGCTGTCGTCTTATCCACCTGGGGAAGCACCTGCGCACTCCCCAATTGGTACCCCAGATACCGTACCTCCCTCTATCCAACTGCACACTTTTTTGGGTTGGCGGTAAGCCCCACACACCTCAGAGACCCAAGCATCGCCCACACATGCTGTTCCCAGGTGTCGCTAAAGATGATTACAACATCCAAGTAGGCTGCAGCGTACACCATCATTTTTGTTAAGAAATTCCTACAAGGGGATGCAACAGGCGAGAGCTAACCGCAGCTTTTACTTTACGCTTTCTTCCCCCCATGTTGAATTTTCACTGGTACCGATGAATAATCGTGAATTTCCCCATGGACACATCTTATTGACACCCATGATGCTTCCACCAATGCCTCGGGCCGAATCAAGCTTTGATGAATCATGGTTTGTTTACACCCTGAATCCACAAAACCTGGTGTGTACCCCATTGAATCCTTACTGATATCCATTACATCCCCTCCTGTTAAGAAATTCCTACAGTTACTTTTGGTGGCAGTGGTGGGATTGTAAATAATCTCTCATTTTGGCTACAGAACCTGAGGACTCCAAAGAGAGGTGAGAAAATGTAAAATACCACCCTCATTAGGTTATGGGAATTCCTCTTATTCTGTTGTTAAGATGAGAGTGACCCAATAAGCCTTTTTTTAGATATAGTTGTATTTATTTGATGGTTTGTTGATATTGAAGCACAGCTAAATAGTATTACGTGCATGTGTGTTATGCTAAAAAGTCCTATAGGCGGGGGTGTAAGACCAGAGCAGGGTTCTGGCTGCTATTTCAATACGGCAATTAAGACCATAGGTAGGAATCCTGTGGCGTAAGACCTCACAAGGAGGTGGGGCTGCTATGTTATTACGGTAAATAATTCCACAGGTAGGAATTCCTGTGGTGGGCTGGGGACGTAAGACCACATCGGGTGGTATGGCTGCTGTTTATATTTTGGTACATTGGTGTACATCCAGAACAGGGTTTCAGAAGAAACTAGTAGATAGAAACAGGTATTAAGCCTTATTAACAACTGAAAGGGTGTAGTTGATTTAAATTAATTTACTGAAATGATACTATATGAATTAATATAATAGAGGAAAATCTAAGATAAGACAAGATTTGTTTAAACTCAAAGTTAAACAGGAAAAAAGTAGTATGTAAGACATTTTCTCCTGATGACTTCTGACTTGCTGAGATTGCAACTCTGTGAGACACTGCCACGGCAACTAAAAGGAATTCTCTATAAAGTGACCCCCTAGACTTGTTTTCTCATGTGTCTGCAGTCCGAGGGAAGATTGACATTTTCTTTTTCTAAAAAATATTTCAGTGACCGATGAAATATTATTATTATTTAGAAACAGGAGAAAAAAAGAGCTCTTCATTACACACTAAGTATGCTGGCATTTAATACAGTGCCTTCGGAAAGTATTCAGACCCCTTCACTTTTTCCACATTTTGTTACGTTGCAGGCTTCTTATAAAATGTATTAAATTCATTTTTATTCTCATCAATCTACACACAATACCCCATAATGACAAAGCGAAAAAAGGTTTAGAAGTTTTTGCAAATTTATTAAAAATAAAAAACTGAAATATCACATTTTCATAAGTATTCAGACCCTTAGAACTTGGTTGAGACACCTTTGGATTACAGCCTCGAGTCTTCTTAGGTATGATACTACAAGCTTGGCACACCTGTATTTGGGGTATTTCTCCCATTTTTCTCTGCAGACCCTCTCAAGCTCAGGTTGGATGGGGAACGTTGCTGCACAGCTATTTTCAGGTCTCTCCAGAGATGTTCGATCGGGTTTAAGTTTGGGCTCTGGCTGGACCACTCAAGAACATTCACAGACTTGTCCCAAAGCCACTACTGTGTTGTCTTGGCTGTGTGCTTAGGGTCGTTGTCCTGTTGGAAGGTGAACCTTCGCCCCAGTCTGAGGTCTAGAGAGCTCTGGCGCAGGTTTTCATCAAGGATGTCTCTCTGTACTTTGCTCCGTTCATTGTTCCCTTGATCCTGACTAGTCTCCCAGTTTCTGCTTCTGAAAAACATCCCCACAGCATGATGCTGCCAGTAGGGATGGTATTGGTCATGTGATGAGCGGTGCCTGGTTTCCTCCAGATGTGACACTTGCCATTGTGGCCAAAGAGTTCAATCTTGGTTTCATCAGACCAGAGAATCATGTTTTTCATAGTCTAAGAGTCCTTTAGGTGCCTTTTGGGCTGCATTGTGTCTTTTACAGAGGAGTGTCTTCTGTCTGGCTGCTTTACCATAAAGGCCTGATTGGAGGAGTGCTGCAGAGATGGCTGTCCTTCTGGAAGGTTCTCCCATCTCCACAGAGGAACTCTGGAGCTCTGTCAGAGTGGCCATCGGGTTCTTGGTCACCTCCCTGACCCTTCTCCCCCGATTGCTCAGTTTGGCCTGACGGCCAGCTCTTTTGATTTGTAGTTCTGATGTGCATTTGTTTTGTTTTTTTCTCAGAAATGGTGTTGGACTTTAACTCATTTAACCCAGGGTTTTCATAATTCCCCAACATAGTTTAATTTCGCTTTAGCTAGAATACTTAGAGGATTGCCAAAGTTAAAGTCACACATAATACAATATGTTGATAATTTATTGATCTCATCCTCAGACGAGAGGACACATAGGCGATTCTGCAGCATTTGGCAGACAGAGGATTGATGCCAATGAAAGTGATGTAGAACAGAACTTCAAACTTAATGTTGACAGGTTGACCAGAGAGGACACCTGGAGATCTCTGCCTAAAAGGTGGAGAATTGTATGTTATGGGTGACTTATGTATAGCAAGACATTCTCTCAATCTTTTCCCAGATCCAACTGTGATGACGAACTCCAGCTTGCAACGGGCCCTGACGTCAATATCTAAGATTAAACTCTTTGTAAAACAAACGATTAATGGTTAAGAAAGGACCTTTCCACTCAATCTGGTCCAGACCATACTTCCTGCTATTAGTGGTAACATCAGCAGTAAGACTGCAGGGCATTATACTGTAGATTCACAGGAGTCAGATCAAGTTAGTTCCACCTGCACTATCTGCACATGCAGCATCCAATTTTCTGCCTCCAAACAAACCTAAAATGGACACTTTATTTGGTCAGGGCAGTGGGAAGGAAATTTAGATGCCTTTTTGATTGCATAAATATTTTTTTGACTATTTTAAAGGGGGCCGTTGCTCCAACTTTTTCTATCTTCATTTAAGTGTATATTGTTTTCATTTTGTGTGACCATTGATTTAATTTGAATACTTTTACTATTTATGACTGCGGGCACAATTGGCCATTTGAGTGCCGTTATACCCTTTTGGGAATGTGGAGCGTTTATATTATCTGCTTCTCAGCGGAGAAGCATAGGCATCACTATCTCCAACTAAAATTTTTATATGTACCACACAACTTGTGTGGAGGTGCCTTGACTTTCTTTCTTCACAAAAGGAGGGAAACCTGGAGTTAGCGAAGCTTGAAAGCCAAGAAAATGAAATCGTTAGGTGGATCGAGAATTATCCTCTTGTTGGGAATGTCTAATTTAACACAAATTAACAAAACAATAGGAGGCAAACCCAGAGTGGGAAACAATATTGTACCGTGTATATTATTATAATTATAGTTATTTACCAAGGAAATGTTATTTGGTAGGACCTCCTGGGATAATATCTCAGAATATTAACCCCTAGTGGTCGGCGTGCCTAAATTGCTCAATTCAAAAATTCTGTGCTCCTGCAACCAGATTATAACTTGAAAACATAAACTCCGTGTTCTAGCTTTTTTAGTAGACAATTCAGGACAATTATGCCGAAGACGGAGTTTCTAAGCGCACGACACAGTGGACAATAGTGTCTATCTGGACATACATGAAAACATTCTTTTACCACTAAAAATTCATATTCCGTCGTAGCAATCAGATAAAGTCAACAATAGCCGAAGGTACGCCAGTACAGCTGTGAAAAATGCTGCTCACTGAACACTGAAATAAACAAGAGGAATATGTTTAAAAAATATACCATGTCATTCCACTGTCAATATCTGGGATTAAATATGGAATAAATATACAACATTACCATTGGTTTTACGCAGAGTTGTCCCTTTCGAGACTGAGTGATCATATATTGCTGTGGACAATACGTTTGTGAAATATATGCTCATTTGTGACGCCTGGGTACCTTCCAAAATAGCTGTGCGTAATACTACATATGTTGTTTACGGTGTTGTCGCCCTTTGTACTACAATCTGGCTTGATCAATAATTAATCTGTCCAATAGCTGACAGAATAAGCTTTCTAACAATGTATAATATGTATAATTTTACTATTGGAAAAGCATTATATAGCTCAGCGTAACCGAAAGTTTTGTCTCATTATCGCTGCATCACACATTTAGTCTGTGGTATCATTAAAAGATACTTTATCAATGACTTTCACAATTTCTTGGAAAATATTATTCTTGAGAACTTCTGAGCATGGCAAAGGCATATGTTTGGTGATAGACCTAGCTGATATACTGTTTTCTGGAAGTCAGAACAGGGGAACAACAGCATTGATTCTGTCTCTGTTTCTATCTACTGAACACAGATAAGATTTCATCGTCCAAATGTAAGTGTTACTGCTGAAAATATTTTGGTTATATACATTATTGTTTGAAATTGAGTGTCTATAAATAGGTTAGTGTTATTTTATAATGAGGAAATTTCACACTGTAATGTAAGTGTTTGTTAGGTTGCTAATTGTGTTTAATGCACCGGATGTGACCTCAACTGGAACATTGTCAAAAAAATGGTGGACGGTTGAATAGTTTTAATGTTGTCCCATCCCCATGCAAGAAAACATCACATACTGTAGAGTACAGAAAAACTTACGAGAGTTAATGATTACAAATTTAGGTACTGTACCACATAGTGTGATAAAGTTGTTGCATTATTTTTTTCATCTGATATCAATGTTTCATCTAAAATCTTCATAAGGAGCTCATTTATATGCATCATAATGGACAAAAAGCATTTTATCCATTTTTGGAGAGATATTGTATATGTTTCTGGACCCCTAGAAATGTTAGACCACTGTACTGATGGAATTCCCACTTGAAAATGATGCAACAGTGAGTTTCTTGAGTCGAAATAGTTGATTTGTAGTGAAATACATGATTATGTTGTGATTTACAGCAATGCATAATTTAGACATTGGGTACATGGCTTAGTTTTTGCTTCACAGATCTTTAGTAGTTCTACATATCCTCCCTTGGATTCCATGAACTTATGGTCAAGGAGGTTTTTATCCAGGACATGCATAGTTTAACCTGTTGTATATAGATATATACGGGATCTCTCAATTTCACTGCAAACTTAAAAATAGCATATTCATTTTTACTTTTTTGCCTGAACAAAAGTTGGCCCTGTGTTCTCTCTTCTTACTATCTGAACACATTGTGCTCATTCAAACTTCTCTGTGTCACATCAAAGTTTCACAACAAAAAATGGCCCCATGGAAGAACACATCATTTAAATGGATGTCCTTAACAGCTGATGAACATTTACACACCACAAAGGATATCCTTATGCTTGCTTGTCAAGTTCATTTTTACAAAAGGTACAACCTCTTCAATATGTTCAACATTTGTGTGTACAATATTGTACATGCTGCACACACATACATACGTACATACATACATCCACATAGACTACACAGAATACAGTGTCCCTAGTACAATAGTATGTCTTCTGCAATGTTAAACAATAACATATCTTCTTCTGAACAGAATTTTCTCAACAAAACTATTTCATTCATGCATTTCATTGAAGATGTGCTTCCCATACACGCAAAGCACTGCATGTACACAATTCTTAAAATATATTGTGTAGTCATTACAAAAAACTTGTTGTAAAACAGATGCAATTATTTAGTAAGATTATTCCCACTATAAATGATTGCCATTTCACACTTCCATATGACACATATGTTTTGAATGACCAGATTCTCTTGACATGGTAAGATGAAAAAACACAGGGCCAACTTTTGAAGAGATTTGAAGAAGAACTGGGTGGCAGCATTGCTTTGGAACACAGAATGTTTAACTTGTGTTAGCTAAGGTAGGCAATATTGTTTATTGTAACTTGGCGTAATTTTGATATCAGTACTTCTAATGGCAGGTTTCCATGGAATGTGGCTTATATTGTACGTGATAGTACGAACTTTGGCAGCGAAATTAGTAGAGGAAATCATGGTGGTGACACGATGTGGTCCATTTTCAGTTTTGCTTTAGCTGACGGTAAACTCTGTGAAAATGGCGAAAGCGGAACTGTCTGTGTATTTGGGTGTATTTTATTATTTTAGTGCTTATTAATTTCACAGTGATTATCTTGCGCCAGCTTCTATAGGACCAGTAACGTTACCTACCGGACCAATGTGCAACACTGATTGTAGAGTTTAATTTGACAGCCGTCTGTACTGTTATACAGTCGGTCTGTCCTGTCATTAGCAAGGTAGCTAATGTTAAATGCGGTGAAAATGCTGAAAGTGGAACTGTCTCAGAAAGATTTTACAGATACAAAAGCAATAGTTTAAATGTTGTATTTTTAGTTAGCCAGGAAGCCAGTGTAATGAGTTAGAGATTTGCTACAGTTAGAGGGGGGATTGAACCCGGGTCTGTCAGTCCCTGTAAACAGTTAAAAAAAAAAAAAAAAAAAGCAAAGTCACTACCCTGTGAGCTACAAGGGAAGCAGACATCAGAGCTGCAAAATTGTACCGTTTTAAATGTGCGTGCAAATGTGCATTACTTTATGTTTGGATCTAATGTTTTTATTGGTTGATGTACGTAAAATGACCAATGGGGAGACACATTCTTTGTGGGCTAGAAGGATTTGTGGCGGGGGAAAAGGAGAGAACTGCTTTTTATTTTATTGCAATTTTTAATGTCATTACATTTTATTTTATTCAAAGTGTAATCACAATTACACTTAGCTGGCTCATTTTTAATGAGGTCCTAGACTGGACTATTGACATAAGTAAATATACAACAAATATACAAATCTGGATCTCTACATTAAAAAAGGTCTACAATACAAAGAAACGCACACGTGCGCGCACACACACGCAGCATCAACAACAACAGTCAACAAGGATCACTGGGCAAGGAGAAAGCACTTTAAACAATATTTAAATACATTAAGAGAACTGGCCATTTTGATTGAGACAGGTGACCTAGACTGGAAAGCTCCTCCTTACCAATATGTGTACGCGGGCCACAACTTAAAATAAATCTTACAGTTTTGATTTGAGCCACCTGCAGTTTCTTTTTATAGTGCGCACTGACACCGTTGAACCAGGCAGGAGCACAATTATCAAATTGACAGAGCAAATGAGCTTTCTTAACTTCAGGTCAAAACAACTGCATTGTCTGTACAGAAACCTGATGCGAGTATTAACTTTAGAAACAACAGATTTTGCTATGAGATCACAGGAAACATGTTGATCAATTTCAAGCCCCAGATACTTCGCAGACTTTGAACCCAGAACAGAGTGACCAGAACATTGCACTTTAAATTCTTTCACCTTCCTAAATTTTCATTTGGAACAGAACAGGATGCATTCGGTCTTGTCGATATTTATTGGCAGTTTGTTGTCTGTGAACCAAATCTGACAAGATTCCAGGGCTTTACTCAATTTGAAAGCAATGATATCTGGATCAGGGTGAGAAAATATTATGGTGCTGTCATCAGCGTAAAGTAACAATTTACAATAAGGACTGATACACTGGATCATATCATTTATGTAACATAAAAATAAGAGCGGTCCAAGGATGCTTCCCTGGGGGACCCCGCTGCTAACATTCATGGTATCAGAAAAAGTATCTGGAAGCATCAAGAATCTGGCAGATATGCTATTGAGCCCAGTGCTTTTGTTTACATTCAATTGATCCAGCTGTCTTTTAACAAATTCTTCACTGACCGGAGAAAGCGTGAATTTTTCTACAACATTGGCTCCATGAAAAGCTTTCATTTTGTTTGAAAAACAGGAATAAATTCCAGTGCAAGATGGCAGACGCTTCACAAGATTTAAGGCTATTTCAGTAAAGAATTTGTTTAAAAGCATGGCTACCTTCCGTGGAGAAAAACATTTCTTGTTATTAACTTCAAGTACAATGTTAGATTTACAGACAGCTTTCTTAGAATAGCCAAGATTTTTCAGGTGTTCCCAAAGTTTTCTGGGATTCTGTTTACATTCATCCACTTTTGAAGTGAAATAAATGAATTTGGCTTTGCGAACATCTCGTTGCACTAAATTTCTAAGTTTGCAATACATTGCATGAACTTCAATACTTTTTCTAAACTTGTGCAACAGTTTGTCGCGTTTTCTAATGTTTTGAAGAATTTCAGAATTTAGCCATGGGACAGAATTCTGTTTAATGCAAACTTCTTTTAAAGGGGCAACAGTGTCAATGACAGAAACAAAGGTCTCTTTAAATGCAGACCATGCCTTGTTGACATTGCTACAGTTTGTGACACAAGACCAATCAAGGGCAGATAATTTCTAAACCAAGATGGAAGGACTATAATTTTTTAGTGAACGAATAGTAATGTTCTTGTGTGATGAAAATTTGAGCTTTTTGATCTTGCATGTACAATATGTAAGCAGGTGGTCACGGAGACCAGAATTGATAACCCCCCTGCATTCATGATCTTATCGGGCGAGTTCGACAATATGTGGTCTAGGCAAGAGGAGGATGTTTTACTGAAACAAGTATTTTCTTTAATCATGTGGCTAAGCCCATGAGATTTGATGGTATCATCGTATGCTTTCTTATTGCTGGAATTTTTGTTGAGATCAATATTAAAGTCTCTATTTACTATCACCTCAGCAGTTTGATTCACTCTTGACAGAGATTCGTCAAGATGTTTGAGAAAACTTGACACATTCTGCTTTGGAGGTCTGTAGTAAGTACCAACAAGGATTGGTTTGGTCTGAGGAAGGAGCAGTTCAATCCAGAGTGATTCAGTGTCTTTATTTATGATGTCTTCACGCACTGGATACACTCTGTCAGATCGGATGTAAATACAAACACCACCGCCTTCCCGATTACGGTCTTTACGGACCAGTGTGTATCCTGGTATCGTCAGATTAGACCTTTAGATAAGATGGCGGACAGATAATCTGTATTCAAGTGGGATATCATTGATGCTGCACTCAGCGGCGGGTAGGTAAATGTCACTGTGTGCTGAATGGCATCATGTCCCAAACACAGTTGTTGCAGCAGAAGTTGAATTCTTGCCCACTTTGACAAAGCAAGGCGTAGCTGTCATTGGTCATAAAACCTGAGGTGCATCTTACATGTGTCCATTTGTCACAGGAGCCACAACTAATAGCTTTACTTCTTATTGTGATCCTTTTTTTGCAGACTACATAGCTGTTCTTACATTTTATAGGCTTGGCTGGTCCTGGATTTGTGTCTATGTCGCCACTACATAGCAGACAGATAAAGACAAATTGAGAGGAAGTCTCAGAGTGTAGACAGGTGTCTGTGATTCTAGTTTTCCCAGTCTGAACAGGTGTAGTAAGGGTCTGCCTGAGGAAATGTTCCAGGTGCAAAGGCGTGGGGTAATGTTCCTGGTGCAAAAGCATCAACCCTGGTGAGCATCTGTTGTTATTTGTATTGCTCAGACTCGCAACTTGTTAGGAGTAAGACCAAGAGTATTGTCCATGTTTTAGTTTCTGTATTCATGGTGAAGAAAAGACCTTGACTGTTTCCCCTCCTTTTCACTTCCTTTGGATTCCAACACATTGTGTCACCCAGCAGGTAATGCAGTGTTTGCTTTAAAAGTACTTTTTAAAATATTTGAAATTCTTAAACAAACTACTATAAAATATGTTGTCTTATGGATTCGATTTTTTCTATCAGCGGATGACTGTTTAAAAGGCAGGATTTTTGATGGATTGAAAAAAATTGAAGAGCAGACCTGGAGCTGTGTGAAGCCGGAGCAGTGTAGGCCTCAACATTAACTGCAGTCCGTTTGCTTTAAAATTACTTTTAAAAATGTTTCAAATTCTTAAACAAACTACTATAAAATATGTTGTCTTGTGGGTTAGATTTTCTTCTGTCAACGGATGGCTGTTTAGAAGGCAGAGTTTTGTTGTATTGAAAAAGCAGACAGAGTCACGGCAGACAGAGGTGTGCTGATCTGCGCAGAGTTGGGTGAGCAGTATAAACTGCGAATGTAGCTGTGTTATGATCCACATTTTGCGATAAAAATAAATTATGCAGTCCTTCGAGCAAAGCAGAGTTCCTGAATTTTGTGTAGATACATTTTGCTGATTGTAGTGACACGAATGAGCTGCAATCTTTTGGGTGTACCTAAATTATGTGCTGGTGCAAATGAAAAAGTTAGGTGTACCAGTGCCCCCAATGTAAAAAGTTAGTCTGGAGCCCTGTAGGCTGGTGCATAGCTAGTGGTTAACAAGTTAGCTTGTCAGTTGGGTAGCTAATAAGAAGAGGGAGATTGGGAGCTTGTACACATTTTATGTTCATGATAACCTTATCAAGACATGTCTGACCATCTAATTCTTTGCACTCCCTAACTTAGTTGTGTCATGAAAGTGGGTGGTTAGGACTAGAGCCCGACCAATGCCAGATTTTTGGGTCCGATGCCGATCCCAATTTTGGAGAGTCCTAGCCCACCGATTACCGATGTTTTTACCAATATTTTGTCACAAAGTGCAACATTTTCAAATCAATTTGAAAAACGTATATTTTATTAAAGTTTCTATATATAAGAACATTTAACTTAAGCAAACAAATAAAAATAAACACAAAGAACTTTTTAGATAAAAAAAATGTAAAAGATGATATATATATATAAATGAATATATATATAAATATATATATATAAACACCATCTTTAAGTGTGTGAAATCAAAATAACTCCACACCTTGCTTTTACTCCTTTCTTTTCCAGCCATCTATAAAAAAATTAATTTAAAAAAATCAGTTTTCCAGTTTCAAACATGTAATTTTATGAATATTATCATTGTTGTTGTTATTAATTTGTTATTATTATTTCTTAGTATCTATTCTCAGTAAATTAATTATATTTTCTTATTTTATTCCTACTACATGATCTCAAAGAGTAAGGCTTTATCTAGCGAGCTTCCCTGTCCATAAGAATTCGGTGGTGAAAATAACTACAATGCGCTCTGACGCGTGACTAGATGACACACTCGCTCGCAATAACGCATTAGCTATTGACACAGCCTCATTATTTCTTATTATATATTCTCAGTAAGTTAAATGAATTATATTTTCTTATTTTATTTCTACTACATGGTGTCAAAGAGTAAGACATTATCTAGCGGAGCTAATGAGTGAATCAAGTGTAACGTTAGATGAAATTAAATTGACTGGATGAAATACGTGAAAAAAACTACAATGCGCTTTTTTTCAACTGTTGGTTGATTCACTTCTCCAACAGCAATCCTTCTCTCATGTTATCACGACAAAGCTAGATAACATGGCTTAAAATGATCCACGTTAGAAGTGTTTTATCGGCGTTTTTACTGTCTGGTTAGCTTGCTACGATGACGCGTGACTAGATGACACACTCGCTTGCAATAATGCGTTGTCCACTGACACAGCATCATATAGTAGCTAATATCATTATCTCAGATAAAAAAACAAATGTGTGATGCATTCAATCACCATTTTATTTTGGCTGTTTATTTATTTGAGAATACAGCGATGTCCTCTGGAAATGCAGATCCTATGCTGCTTATGTGCTCACTGCCACTTCATAAAGGCTTGCTAGCCAGCTAGCTTGCTAAAGTGAACCAAATATGTTAGCTAGCTCGCTCGCTTGATAATGAGGATTGATAAACATAGTGGTTGTATAAACGCATTTAATTAAACACTTTCACTAAATATACATACCTTTATTGCGGCAATCGAATCTGTGCAGACAAGTCTTGCAGTGGAGAATATTGGATGAGGCACGAGTGACAAACGTCTTATTACACAAATAGCGCGTCAGCTGCTGCAGTTCACACTTGTATTAGAGCTCCCTCTACTGGATAATTCTAGTAAATAGCAATTACAACATTCGAACAGACAAGTACAGATAAATAATCAATGTTTTTTTTTGTTTATTATACTTATTTAAAAATCGGGACACATCGGCTGCATAACTGCCGATCCCGATGTCGTCAAAAAAGTCAAATAATGGCCGATATATCGGCCACACCGATATATCGGTCGGGCTCTAGTTAGGACCCAAACGCTGAGTGAGGGCAAAAAAACCCCAAAACTCCAAACGGAATAGAAACAAAGACTTTACTTAACAAATCCGGAACAAAAGGGAACAAAAGGCCTCGCAGGGCAACTCCTAAAAAACACAAGGAAACAAAGGAAACAAAGAAAATCCAAAAATCCAAAAAGCACGTAAAACGGAACATGGGCAGAAAGACACGGGGAGCTACTCTCAGGAGGAAACACGCAGGGCAGAAACAATCAGAAGCACACACACAAGGATCCAGCACCCGAGTCAGGGAGGACAAGCACTTAAATAGACAAGACACTGACGAGACACAGCAGGGCACAATGCACAATCAGGCCACAGAGAGGGAAGGGAAAACGAGACAACCAAAAAACAATAATTGAATAATTGAAAACAATACTACAATTAAACAGGGTAAATGAACAGAACTAAAAACTGAAGTGCCGCCATCTGGCGGCCCAAAAAGGGAAACACAGACAAACCACAGAACCATGACAAGTTGTTGCTCAGTTGATGAGAGCCACTTAAAACGAATAGTGGCTAGCTTCCCTTGAACAACATTAGCCTATACTCTGTTATGTATCACCATGTCAACTGTGATAATGGCATTTTTGTGATTCAGGGCGTCATCTCCTGGTTCAGTTTATACATAGCACAGTCAATGATGCTATCACCATTACTGGCAGATAATATAGCTCCCAGTTATGAAAATAAAAGTTGTCCATTTGTAAAAAAAAATATTTTAAATTACATTACATTAAATATACAATTTAATTTTTCTAATAATTTTGTTAACAATTTAATTATTTAAAAGGCCTATTATGCAAGTATGCTAAATACAATTTTTTCATCTACAGGTGGCCAGGTGGACAACATGTCTCATCAAGGAGATGATGTTCAAGCAGAACCATCAACAAACACAGATGGAACCAAGCCTGGATCTGCGATATTAGACGGAAAGTTCTTCAGCATCATCTCTCAAACACCAAATGGGAAGGTCCATGCAGAGTATCAACTGTGCACCAAAAAGAAAGTAATAATATCTGGAACTCTGGCAACTACATCAAATTTCAAAATTCACCTGAAGAGACTGCACCCTGAGAGTCTTAATGATTTTGAAAGGCACAAGGCAGAGTTTACTTCTGGTGGTAAGAAGACAAAGACCCCTTATAGGCAGACCCATGTTTTTGAACACACAGTAACACAGGGTAAACTAGATTCTCTCATTACTTCGTATGTAGTGAAGGGAATGCATCCTTTGTCTACAGTTGAACAAACTGAATTCATTGAACTGATTCATGGATTAAGCCCCAATACGACAGTGATTTCCAGACGGACACTTCAAAGGAAAATAAGCAGATTTCAATGCCAAAAAAAGTGATTTGAAAGAGAAACTGAAGACAGTGAAATATGTTTGCACCACTGCTGACATCTGGTCTGGTAGTAAGACCAGCTTCATGGGTGTAACAGCACACTGGATCAAACCAGATTCAACTGAACATGAATCAGTCGCTCTTGCATTCAGACATTTCCCAAATCCACACACCTACTACCGCATTGCTGAGATATTGGAGGAAATCCAGTCAGAATTTGGCCTGTCAAATGAAAACATTCTTGCAACGGTGACTGACAATGGGTCCAATTTTGTGAAGGCCTTTAAGGAGTTCAACATATCTGTTGTTGCAGATGAAGAGAATGAGACAGAAGAGGATGGAGTGTCCTTCATATTCATCAATTCTTAAAGTGGAATTATCCTACCACCTCATGTGAGATGTGCCACTCATACTCTCAGCTTAGTATGTACCACTGATGCAAAGCAGGCGATGAAGGTCTCTCCCACATTCGCCCGCCTGAACAACTCAGCCATGGGAAAGTGCTCAGCTTTGTGGAATGCATGAAAAAGACCCAAAACAGCAGAGCTCCTATTAGAAGTGACAAAGTAACAGTTATAAACACCTTGCCCAACACGTTGGAATTCTCTGGAATTCAGCTGAGCCATTTAAGAGACAAACTATCTGAAATGATGGCAAAACTTCAGCTCCCTGCATTCAAAGAGGTGGAGTTTGACTACCTGGGAGAGTACTGCAAAATCCTGAGACCCAGGCATGTGCAAAGGGGGTGCTTGAGCACCTGCCCCTTTGCCCCTAGTTGTCCAAAGTGCCCTTTTGTCAAGGCGTTTTTTTTTTTTTTTTTTTTTGGTGAAGGCCTACCCATGGCCCTTCAAGAAGAACATTTAACAATTACTTTAGCTATAAATAAAATGACCTGGCTGCCATCAGTCAGTTTACGTCACATGATGACCTTTCACCTGAGGTCATCCGTGACGTGCCCTAAGAGAGAGTTGTGACCACCGGACGCCACAGACGCTCAGCGGAATTGATATTTCATTTCACTCTCTAAAAAGGGGGAACTTCAACTGCCGGTAAGTGGTGTTTGCTGTTTGCAGCCATATTATGTGCACGTTGTTTGGTGTATTTTACAAGACGAAGTGAAGTGAGCATGCACGTTTGTTTATATTGCCGCGCGCAGCCTTCACAGTAGAAGCAGAGAGACTCAAAAGGCGCTTTTCCACCGTAGGGCTGAACTGTTACCAGGGCCACTCCGTGCCGTTCCGCGCTGCTCAGTACTCGTGAGAACGGTTACCGTTTCTGTTTCCACCGTCGGGCTGCTAAAACCAGGACAAGGAAGTATCTAAGAAAAACTAGTGAGGACAGCAAGTGACGCGGTGGATCAGCGACGGCGTCCCGTTGTGAATGTAATAAATATGCGCCAGTTGTCGTCGCTCCCCATACTGTTTTGTTTTTGTTATGTTATGTTTTGTTGGCTGACGAAACGGATGACGGATTCTGTGTATTTTGGTCTGTTTTTGGTTTTTCTTTTTAGCGTATCCTCCGCTGACCATCACTGTTGCATGCTTCACAAAAACTATTACACTACTATCTAACGCTTACATTACAGTGTGAAATATCCACATTATATAATACCACTCACCTATTTAAAGACACTCAAATCAAAAATAACGTGTATAACCGAAATATTTTTAGCAGTACTACTTACATAGCAATGATGAAATTGTATCTGTGTTCAGTAGATGGAGACAGAGACAGTAGCCTAAATCAACTGGTTTAATCCGCTTCTGTTTTGCTCCAGAAAACGATGTCAGATAGGTCTATCAGCAAATATATGCCATAGCTATGCCCAAAAGTCAATAATAATAGTATTTTCCAAGAAATTATGAAAAATCGTTAACAATGTTTCATTAGGTGCGGCGTCTTTTACTGCTACCACAGAGTGAATCGGTAAGTGAATGCGATGATAAGAAAATTTTCGGTTACGCTGACCTATAAAACGCTATTCCAAAAGCAGAATTAGACATGTTATACATCGTGTGGCGTGGATCGGGGCATGCCCCCGCGGTGCCCCTCCCAGCCTTATAGGCATCAGCCCAAACCTGCCACCAGGCCAGCGGTTCAGGACCCGGGACAGTGCCACTCTAGGAAGCCCAGCCACAGGACCCTGGAGAGCGGCAAACTGGAAATTCCCCAACTCCCTCCTTTGCATTCAACACACCTGCAATCAATGAGGCTCCACAGCTGCCGCCACTCCAGGGGATCGGGCTGGGAGCTTAAAAGGAGGCCTTTGTATCCCTTGAGAGGAGGGGTTTTGGGCTGCAGAAAGGCTGTTGATAACTGTGTATAACTTTTTCCCTGCTTTTCAGAGTCCGGTGGAGACGCAGGATCACATCCCTCTTCCGGCGTTAAAGAGGGATCCCTTCAGCTGTCTCCCGGACGTCGCTACCCCTAGATTCGGTTACTTTACTTTACTTTAAAGACCCGCAACTTTAGTTGTTGAGTTTGGTTTTGTTTTGTCTACTATTTTTGATTAAATAAAAGGCCCTGTTGGGCTATTTTTCCCCACACCTCCGGTCTGTGTACTTCTGTGCCACCCCGCCTGCACCGTCACGCCCAGTACGGTGCCACAATCATTAGAAAGCTTATACTCTCACCTACTGAATAAATGAACTGCCAATCAAGCCAGACTGTATTAAAAAAGGGCGACAATGCCGTAAACAATACGTGTGGTATTATTCACTGCTATTTTGAACGTACCCAGGCATCACAAATGCGCGAAATATATTTCATAAACTGGATTGTCCAAGACAATATATGACCACTCAGTCTGAAAAGGGACATCTCTACGCGTAAAACTAATGGTAAGGTTATGTATTTATTCCATACTTAGTCCCAAATATTGACTGTAGGATGACATGATATACTTTTTTAAAACTTTGTCCCGTTTATTTCGTTATTCAGTGAGCAAGGTTTTCACTGCTGTATTGGCATATCTTAGGGCAATTGTCGGGTTTATCTTGTTGCTATGATGGAATACGATTTTTGATTGGCATTTTTATTTATATTAGCTTCTCCACCGACCTAGCTTACGGAAGATGACGTGAAGAGACCGTATGCGGAGTCACAAAACTGACGTAACGTGAAATCAATCAGTGAATATGTCATTAAGCCTGCCAACCCGAACGGTTCTGCTGCACTGAGCACAGTTGTCTAACCATGCCGAAAATATCGTGCTAGGCATGGTTTGTAATCGTTCCGTGCCAAACCGTTTCCAGGTGGAAACACTATTGGAACCGTTCCTCTCCGTGCTCAGAATCGTTCGGCCCTGCGGTGGAAAAGGGGCTAAAGTGTATAAATATCTTTGGCAGACGCAGCCGTTAGCCGCCAGCTAACCACAGTGTGCTGCGAGAGGGAAAGAACGAAGTATGCGGCGCCTTGTTTCTGTATGTCTTTGTTACTTTTTTTGTCATGGCCGAACTGTATTTCTGTCCACCGTTTTTTAAAATTTATTTAATTATTAGGGCTGTCAAATTAACACGCTCATTTTGTTAATTAATTCATTATAAAATAACGCATTAAAAAAATAAACGCATATAATATTATTTAATGTTTATGTTAATTAATTGATGTACCAATGTTACTGTAAGTTGCTGCGTGTTGAATAACACTACCTATATTGACAAATAACCCAACCGTCGCATTTTGCCACACTGTCAGCCATTATGGGGTTCAGGCACGCTGACAACCCGGCCTTTCAGCTGGAGCGGTCGGTGTGGCTCTGAGAGCAGCGCTAATTTCTAAACGACAAAAGAGCACTGACACCACCAGAGTGAATTTACGAACACACCCCTCTGACACCGTGCGTCGCACAATTCCAACTGGTGCGTTAAGGCCAGTTCAGATGAATAATTCGCGATGAGACTGGATGCAACTTGTAAAATTCCAAGACGTCTGATTGTAAACGTTCTAAAACTGCACTTGTGTATGGTTTGATGTGTCATCACATTCGGTTTATGGATTTTTCTGCCCTTGTTTTTGTTTTGAAATTGTGTAAACTTTTTTGGGAGAGATGTACACAGATAAGTGATTGTTTGGATTGCTGCATCCTAGTGTCTTTTTGAGGGGGCCCCTAAAATAGTTTTTTTCACCGTGTGCTTTGTGCCCCTTTTTAGCTTTGAGCACCAGCCCCTCTAAAGGCCCTGCTGAGACCTATTGCAATAGCCATAGATCGGCTACAGGGTCAGACCTCCTGCTACTATGGTGAACTCATTCCCACCCTTTTTTCTGTGCAATCCAAACTCGACGACCTACAAACCTCAAACCTAAGCTACACTTTTCCCCTTGTGTGAATGGGGCGACATAGCTCAGGAGGTGTCCTTGAGCAAGAAACCTAACCACTAACTGCTCTGGCGAATTAGAGACATCAATTGTAAAGCGCTTTGGATAAAAGCACTATATAAATGCAGTCCATTTGAATGAAGCCATCTTGGCAATGGCAACTCACCCATTCTTCAAAATGTGCTGGCTACCACCACGATTGTCAGAAGAAAAAAGGCGAATTCACCAGCTCATACTCCACTCAGCGGAAGAGCTTGGCCTGGTGGTGGCAGAGAGGGAAACGGCTTCCTCCAACCTCCAAGATGATGGAAGAAGACTTCTTTGTTTTCTCAGCAGAAGAAACTGCAGTCTGGGAAAGACCTGAGATCACAAGCCACAGCAAAGCTGAGTTAGAGACCCTTCATTTTCTGGAGGACACCAGAAGGGACCTGCCTTCTCTGAAGCTGTACCCACTGATCAAGCTCCTTTTCGCTCGATTTAACACAACCCTCCCCTCTTCAGCTCCGGTTGAGAGACTGTTTTCATTTGCAGGAATGATATTCCATCCGCACAAGAGGCGGTTAACACCAGAAATATTTGAAAAGTTAGTTGTTCTTAAAGGCAACTAAATAGGCCACTAATTTAAGTGGTGTTGGGAACAAGGGGCAACAACTCGCCTATTAGTGAAGCCTTTTACCCCAGTGGCTACTGCATGAACTGCAACGCCTGGTTGCAAAAAGAACTTGAAACCCCGCCCACCCAATGTTAAGTCAATGGGGAAAGCCTGAAAAGGCTTCCTCTGAATTTTTTCAGAGGAAATATAAAGTCAATACATTTTCTTACACAAGAAATTATGGTTTAACTAGTTAATCCCACCCCTTGTAATGTCTCCTCTGGGTCTGATTTTTTAAACTAATTCCGCCAAAATTCCCAAATCTGGGTTAATTTCAGCGCGTACAATGTGGCTTGTCTCACTACCGTATGACCATATAAGGATTTCCCCATCCTGGCAGGCAGGCAGAGTGCTTCAGCGGCAGGTGTGATGCTGTGCCGTTTTATTCCGATTAGCTAGCTACATACGATCTCACCATTTAAAAGTCCAAGGTCCAAAAATGTTGTGTGCTGCGTTCAACTGTACTAACCGCTATTCTAAGGATTCTTCTCTCCAGTTCTTTCGGGTTGAGACATTTTCAGATAAACAAAGTTCTATGTCAAAACGCGATTTCTGACCATTTCTGGGTTTCAGTTGATTCTCATAAAGTCTCATCTATTATAATTTGTATATGTTGTTGAAATCAGATTTGTAAGAAGTTTTGAAGCTTCTTTAAGAAGACAAGCTAGGGGGATTTACTTAGCTAGGGGGAGTAAGCTTACTGTCTTGCTATCAATCTGTCTATCTAGCTAACTTGCTAGCTAGTTATCTAGTGATATATCTGTCTAGCTATCTAGAGTTCTGTTATCTGTCTATATAACTAGCTAGCTAGTAAGCTAGTTAACTAGTGATCTATTATATCTATTTTTCTATGTAAATATTTTAACACTAAATGTATCTTGCACAATCAACTTTCTTGAAATGTTATGACAGTACGGTTCTGAGGTTGCAAGGCCACTCTTGTTGTCCAAATGTGGGCATGTCTAATTACAATGTAAGGTAGTCGGGGACTCCACTCTTTCGCTCTTGCGTTGGTTGCAACGGGCAATGTAGCGGCGCCCGTGTTTGGGCTTCATGCGCCAGTGAGCACTAACCATAGCAAATCAGTGGGTGACCTCATGAATCACTTCATCCATATTTTTTTATGTTTTATTTTAATATGTTTTATTTTTTGAAATAGCCTCTCCTACAGTGAGTGGTAGAGTTTTTTAGGGGTCCAAGCAGCGAAGCTGGTGGAACCCTATTGTATCTGTTAGGATTATTAGGGGCCAAGCACCGAAGGTGCAGGGCACCTATTGTAATCGTTAGTATTATTATTCTACTTTCCGCAATGGGAGTCTATGGCAGCCCATAGAACCCATTGGTGGTTTTTTATTAAATTTGGCACATTGATAAAGGACAGTCCAATGTATCCAGGCATCGGTTTTGGGGTCAATCCATCCATCAAACTTCAAGGTACATTTTTGCTTATAACTTTTGAACCGTTTGTCCTAGTTGTTGGGGTTGTTTCCCCTGAATCCTTGGGTCATGACGAGTCCAATGCTGTTAAAGTCCGTCATAATGGATTTTCTGCCATTTCGAATTTTATGAAAAACCTACTTTTGCAAACTAGTCCTAGGGCGTTGATCCGATCACCACCAAATTCGGTTGGTATCATCTGCAGATGGTGCTGACCAAAAGTTCTTCACAGAATTTTGCTTAAGCTAATTATATGGCCATTATGAGCCAATGCATTTTGAGGAGGGTGTGGCTTTTAACATAAAGGTGTATAAATTCTGAACGGTTTGACCTAACACCACAAAACTTCATAGGCATATCAGCGCCCATAAGTGGAGGCTAACGCTCCATTTTTGGCCCGATCAAACAAAATGGTGGCGCTAGACAGCTCATTTTCTGTTTAGGCATAACCACTATGCCGATTTTTTTCGAAACTTGGCACATTGGTATAGGGGTAATCCAAATGGACAGGGAGCAAATATGAAGCCAATTGGCCATATGGTGGTGCTACTATGAGCAAAAATGTGTTTTTCTTGCATAATTTTGAACGAGCATATCTCCTGCCCCATTTGAGCTACAGTCATGAAATGTTACACATATGTGCAACTCGTCAAGGGTAACAAGTTTCCCATAAGCTCCGCCCATTAGATCTTCTGCAAATTAGACCTTTTTGAAAAATGCTTCAAATGCTTTCTGCCATGGAAGTCTATGGCAGCCCCTATAACCGACTGGTCGGTTTTTACAAAACTTTGCAAAATGGTAGAGAGTTATGCTGTTCACCCTGCGATGAACTGGTGTCTTGTTCAGGGGTTGTTCTTATTGCTTGTCTGCCTTGTGCCCCTGTAGTGCTTGGCCCCTTCATTGCTGCTCGCAGCTATATTTATTATTATTATTTTTCTCTGCTAAAAGTGTCTGAGGCTCAGCAACCGTAAGTCCTAGAGCAACCAAATTTGGTAGGTGGGTTCCTATGGCCCCCCACTACTCAAGCACTACAAATCACCTATGTCGGCCAGATGGTGGCGCTATAACAAAGGGTCATGCGTAAAAGGCCATAACCCCCACACCATAAGTCAGATCAACACAAAACGTCATCGACCTATGCATCTGAACGTGCTCTACAACGTTGCTATTGGGACTGCCTATGTCCGCCATATTGTTTGCTCGCCATTTGGACTTTTTTATTAGTTGCGGTGCGGAAGAGCTGTAGCTCCACATCTAAAGTGTTACGACATCTAGTGAACTCCTACGGCAGGCGACTAGAAGACATCCATGGTGACGCAACTAAGTAATCTGACACCGTCGGGTCTAGTTTTTATCAGTGAGGGCAGGGTCTGAACTTCATAATGGACAATATTATCTATCTGGGCATTCATAAAAATATTCTTACACCACTCAAAAATCGTATTCCGTCATAGCAACAAGATAAACCCGACAATAGCCATAAGATATGCCAATACGGCAGTGAAAACGCTGCTCACTGAGTAACAAAATAAACGAGACGTTTTAAAAAATGATACCATGTCATTCTACAGTCAACATCTGGGACTAAATATTGAATAAATATAAAACCTTACCATTGGTTTTACGCGTAGAGATGTCCCTTTTGAGACCGAGTGGTCATATATTGTCTTGGACAATCCGTTTGTGAAATATACGCGCATCTGTGATGCCTCGGTACCTTCAAAAATAGCTGTGCGTAATACCACACCTGTTGTTTACCGCGTTGTCGCCCTTTTTAGTACAGCCTGGCTTGATTGACAATTCATTTATTCAGTAGGTGAGAGTATAAGCTTTCTAACCATGTATAACATGCCTGATTTTGCTTTTGGAATAGCGTTTTATAGGTCAGCATAACCAAAAATTTTCTTATCATCGCATTCACTTACGCATTCACTCTGGGGTAGCAGTAAAAGACGTTGCACCTAACGAAACGTTGTCAGCGATTTTTCATAATTTCTTGGAAAATACTATTATTGAGGACTTCTGGGCATAGCCTGATAGACCTATCTGACATCGTTTCTGGAGCAAAACAGAAGCGGATAGGACTATCATTGCTTCACTGTCTCTATCTACCGAACACTTTCATCATTGCTATGTAAGTATTACTGCTCAAAACATTTCGGTTTGTTCCATTGCTACCATAATATACCATAATATAACATAATTGTGTCTACAGCTGCAGTTTCTTGCTGCAATTACTAATATTGAATATAAACAAAAGACTAGTCTTTTAAGACTTATGCTGTAGTCAAAAGACTTATGCTGTAGTCTGCCAATGTCGAAATAAATAATATGGTACTCTGCGGGCAGCACACAGGTAGCAGGGATGGCGAGTTGATATTTTGTTTTTTGTTTCGTTTTATTCAATGTTGTATTTACTATTTGAAATATGTATTACAGAGGTGGGTAGAGTAGCCAAAAACTGTACTCAAGTAAAAGTATTGTTACTTTAAAATAATAATGACTCAAGTAGAAGTAAAAGTAGTCATCCAAATAATTACTTGAGTAAGAGTAAGAAAGTATCTTGTGAAAAGACTACTCAAGTACTGAGTTACTTCATATAATCTGATTTAATGTTGAACGTAAAAATCCAAAATGTCCAAAATATAAAATTGTAAATGCTTGTCCAATAGAAATAAACAAAATATAAAATAGCCATGTGCAAATTCAAATATGGCCTAAATCATATCCCTTTAAATAAAACAATACACAGGAGGTTCGTCAGAAGAGGAGGATTTTCGCTTTCTGTTGTACTCTATTGTCTGTATACCTCATCAGTTTGTTGGGGTGAACCCTCAGTTGACAGAAAAAATATCAATGAGGCTACAGGGGATTTATCCATTAAAATAGACTCATCATCACAACAAAGAGGAGCCTGCTCAAATTCAAACAGAAACTTTATATGGGGAAAACATAATGCTTTGTCACACCATTATTGTACCTTATGATGCACTTATATGTACTTTTAACGAGTGTAACGAGCTATATTGAATACATCGGTGCTAATCGTCGGGTCCCGTTTTGAATTATAAACTGCCGTTTTATCCTCGCCACTGCCCATCTTTTCATTTAATTTGAAATACACCCCTTGCCTATGGAGTAGCCACCACAAACATGACCGGCTCCATAAATGTTGCCTAACTGAGTACCCAGCGCGAAAGTATACAGCGCGAAAATAATTAAAAAACAGACACGACTGTTTACAATGAAATGGCAACTTTATTATGGGGTTGACAGTACACTGAAAGCTATCCAAACTGCAATTAATATTTTCCAACCTATCGTTGCCTTCCATTGCTCTTCTGACAGCAAAAAGGAGAATTCAATTGAAGTGGCTAGCTTGCAAAAAGTTGCTAATATTAGCCTACTGGTTAGTCTAGATCATAATATTTCAGTAGCCTACTACTACTTTAGTGTGAGCATCTATCGACCGGGTTCGTTCGGTAGACAGAAAAACATCAGATTTTCAACTGTAGTCTATATAAAATAGGCGAAATATAAGTAACAACCTGTACATAGTTATGTAGAAAAAAACGTCCTTGTTATCCTCCGGAGGTAATTTTTTCAGTACTTTCACGATTTTTTTCTGTGCCGGGAAATATGTCAGAGGTCGCCCAGTGCTAGCTTTAGTTGCTACGGGGACGTGTATCTGCCACTGCATAGAGATTAATGGAACTTGTCTTTACTTGAGATCATATTGTAGAAGTGTCCCGTCTTGTGTATTTCAGGTTAATATGAAAAAGGCTGGTCCCTACTAACATTTCTAGCGATCCGTTACATATTCACAGTTGTAACCCAAGTAGCAGGAAGCAAAATAGCCATTAAGAAGAAGCGACATTTGCACTACTTAATGTTCGCGATTATGGAATTAATTAGTATATCAATATAACTAAAATGTAGGCTATATGTATTAAGTTGGATTTTTTCCCATTTAGACAGTTATGTGTAATTTTTTACAAGACTTGCATTTAAATAGGTAACGGAGTCCAGTCCGCTTGTTTAAATATGAAATAAATGCGGTAGCATTTCAGATGGTCGATAATACGTCCTTTCACTCTCACGTTATTCCCCTCAGGTTTATTACCGGAATTTTACCGATGGTTACGGCAAAGGTTAAAGGTTATGGGTCAGATGTCGTCACGAAGTGCATCCCACTCATTTAACTGTTTCTCCGTGCTACTGCACTTCCATGGTTCGGAGTGCGTAGTCCCAAGCATTGCCTGGAGTGCGTATTCCGGAGCACGGTAGTGTGGAGCATGGAAGTTTGCGGTTTGGGACACAGCCTATGTATGCTATGCTATGAAATGTTCCAGCGCTCACGTCATGACTGTTGCATGCTTCACAAAAACTATTACACTACTAACTAACGCTTACATTACAGTGTGAAATATCCACATTAATACCAGTAACCTATTTAAACACACTCAATTTAAAAAATAACGTATATAACCGAAGTATTTTGAACAGTAATAGCCTACTTACATAGCAATGATGAAATCTTATCTGTGTTCAGTAGATGGAGACAGAGACAGTAAATCAACAATACAGTTCAATTTGCTTCTGTTTTGCTCCAGAAAACGATGTCAGCTAGGTCTATCAGCAAACATGCGGCTTAGCTATGCCCAGAAGTCCTCAATAATAATAGTATTTCCCAAGAAATTACAAATAATAGTTGACCACGTTTCGTGAGTGAATGCATAAGTGAATGCGATGATAAGAAAAATTTCGGTTACGCTGACCTAAAAAACGCTATTCCAAAAGAAAAATTAGACATGTTATACATCGTTAGAAAGCTTATACTTTCACCTACTGAATAAATGAATTGTCAATCAAGCCAGACTGTACTAAAAAGGGCGACAACGCCGTAAACAAGGCGTGTGGTATTAGGCACAGCTATTTTGGAAGATACCCAGGCGTCACAAATGCGCGTATATTTCCCAAACGGATTGTCCAACACAATATGTGACCACTCAGTCAAATAGTTAGCTATCCACAGCCAAAACTAACCTACAACTTACCGCCACATATTTTCTCAAGTTCGAAGTTGAGTTCTTGTAGGCTGAAATGTCCACATTTCTAGGCAGACAAAGAAGGCAGCGCATAATGTAACTACTGTTTTTGGTAGTCTGTAAGTAAAACATAGTTTGAACGTGAGGCCAGGGGTGTTCTGCCTCCTACGAATCACCCGCCGTTGTTTCAGCCATTGTTGTCGCCCGCTTATCCTTCTGTGTGCTGTGACTGGCTACGTTTGATTGGTGAAACGGGGTCATTTGGGGCTGTGACAGAGCCAAAGCAAAGACCAGTCAGCCTCTTTGGCTGAAGTCTCTCCGAGAGAATGAAACAAACAGAACGTGCATTGAATAAAAAATGGGTAAAACATAAAAGTAACGAGCGGAATGTAGCCGAATATAACGGAGTAAAAGTAACATTTTTTCTTCGCAAATATACTCGAGTAAAAGTGAAAAGTATGTTGCATTAAAACTACTCTTACAAGTACAATTTATTCAAAAAGTTACTTAAGTAAATATAACGCGTTACTACCCACCTCTGATGTATTATTATTCTATCTGAGGCACTCTGAAATGTGCATTCTCTGCTAAGCTGAGCAATGGATTGGAATATGTGTTTGACGTAGTGTTGCACAGTATACCGAAACTTCAGCACCTTTTCGGTAGGCTACTTAAAAAAAAAAAAACGGTTCGGTATTAGAATTTTCAGACGTTCGGTACTTTTAGGTCAAATGTAAAAGCCAGGGAAATGTGTCTCCCTCATTACTGATTGAGAGGATGAAAGGTGTAATTTGTCAGAAGCTTAGCTAGATGGCAGTAGAAACTAAGGTAGCCAAGTCAGGTGACATGTGCTTTTGCATTCCCCTCGCTGATACAGCGCAAGCTTCGACTCAGTACACTTCAGTAGCAATAGGTGTTCTAATTTGGAAATATTTTATTATAGGAAGATGCTGTATTGTTATTAAAATATGCTGTTTTTAGATCTATTTAAAAGTGAAAGACCTGTTTAAAGATTATTTAGTTTACAATTGTTTAATTTTTGAAATATATTTAATATATTTTTCTATTAGTGATGTAACATTATGGTTCTGTGTTTCTGTCTGTTTTTCCTTGTTGGGCCACCAGATGGCGGCACTTCTGTTTTGTGTCCTGCTCGTTCCCGTTAATTGTATTATTGCTTTCAGTTAGTTTATTATTGTTTCTGAATGTGTCTCGTTGTTCCCACCCTGTCCTGGTTTGATTGTTAATTGTGCCCTCCTGTGTCTTGTTGGTGTTCAGTCTATTTAAGTTCTTTGTCCCCTTGACTCAGGTGCTGGTTCCTTGGGTTTGTTTCCGACTTGTGTTTGTTTCCGACCATATGAACCTACCCTTGTACTCTGCCTGCCTGTGTTCTGCCCTGCCCGTGTTTTTGAGTTCCTCTTGTTTTCTGTTTTCTTAGATATTTTTAGATTTTGTGTTTTTTCCCATCGTGGCCTTTTCTGTTCTCCATTTGAGTTTGCCCTTTTGTTAGTAAAGTCTTTGTTAATTTTCCCTTTTGAGTTTGTCTTTCCTTACTGTGCTTTTGGGTCCTCCCTACCCGTTATGTGACAACATTATAGGCCTTATCAATATGTTGAACAGGCTTCAACTTAAGGGTTGTTAATAAACCGTTAAATCAAAAATGAGGTCAACCCTTGTGGACATTTTGTTTCTAATCTATTAAAGTCATTTCAGTATCGTTAGGTACCGAGTATCGAATCAGTATCGTTTAAGTTTCAAGTATCGTTTCAGTATCGAGTATCATGATACTAAACCTGGTATCGGTATCAAAGTCAAAATTTTGGTATCGTGACAACACTAGTCTGACACCTTTTTTAGTTGCAGTGCGGAAGCACTGCAGCTCTACATACACGCTGGGCCAGCTAGTGTTATGACATGCCATCTAAGTGTTACGACATAGTAAAGGCCTTTACGGAAAGCGGCTAGGACACATCCGTGGGGCAACATAGCTCAGGAGGTAAGAGCGCTTGTCTGGCAGTCGGAGGGTCGCCGGTTCGATCTCCCGCCCGGGGCATGTCGAAGTGTCCCTGAGCAAGACACCTAACCCCTAATTGCTCTGGTGAATTTGAAGCATCAATTGTAAAGCGCTTTGGATAAAAGCGCTATACAAATGCAGTCCATTTACCATTTACATCCATGGCGACGCAACTAAGTAATCCGACAGCATCTCTTAGCACAAGATTGGCCGTAAGTCATCAATATTTTATACAATCATGATATTCAGTAGATATGTTGGATGAAGGTATATGATCATGAGGACAAAACCATTTTAAAATTGCTCCATAGGTGGCGCAATAGTGCCAATGCTTGGACCCCTCCCAACTCCGCTTGCGGCTTTAATTTTACATGTTGTTGTCATTTAACTTGTTCTGTATATGGCACTTAAACAACAATATATGTTCAGTTCACATTTGTTATTACCTGTTGAGGACGTGTTGTAATACAGTAAGGTTGTTATTGGTTTCAAAAGATGTATGTTTTGAAAATAAGTGAAAAAGAGTTAGCCAATTTGTTACGACCCACAACGGCAGCAATACAAGAATACCGCATAAAAAAAATTAAAAAAAGAATTTCGCAGTAGAGCCGTGTTCACTACCCAAACAGGGCTAGAATTTATTTACAGACACAACGAACAAAAAAAAGATACTTAAATACTTAAATAATTAATCATAGACACGGAAGACAGCTGGTAGGCAATATCATAAAATTAACAAAAAGAGAGGGTCAGGCCCCCCAGCAGTTGGAGGTCTGAACCTGGTGGCCCTCTCATCTAACGGTTTCCAATCTAGACAAATAAATAACAAAAATAACAAAACGAAAAAAAATCTACCCTGCTTCCAGTCTGCACCAAAATCAAAACATAAGTGATGGCAATGTAGCTTTTCCAACCCGGCGTGGCAAGTGATCAAGAGAGCCAGATGCTCAAGAGCTGGAGTCTTCTTATAAGCAGAGCCAGGTGTACCCAATCTCCAATTGGGCAACCTGAAACACAACCACCACAGGGGGGAGGGGGAAGACAAAACGAAACAAAGCAAAACAAAACATACATAACACAATTACTGACAAGATAGTTTAGAAGATCTTCATTGATGTAATAAATTGCATCGACTGAAGTTACTCACTACTTGAGTAGTTTTTTATGATACTTTTTTACTCTTACTCAAGTAGTTATTTTATGAGTACTTTTACTTCAACTTGAGTCAATATAGTTATAATGTAACAATACTTTTTCTTGAGTACCATTTTTGTTTACCACCACTGGTGACTTGTGTGTATCCTTTTTACCCACAGATTTTATACTGTGCATGTTTGATTGCTAAATGACAGAAGATTTATTAAAAAATGAAGCAGGCAGTTGGTAAAAAATCTCTGTTGAAGCATTTAATTCAAGTATTTGAACACAGCTTCTTGTGATTTCTTCATTTCAAGTCCAAGAAGAAAGGTTGAACAGTAAAGTGAAATCTGTCTGGCATTTTGGGGATAAACTGTGTGAAAATGGTGTGAGTGTTCTCGTGTGCACGCGTTGATATGTGTGCAAGTGTGTTTATGCCTGGGTAAAATATGTACATACACAGTACAGGCATATGCATAAACAGTAGCATTCTACTTCCTGTATGGCTCAAACTCTCACCAGAGCCTTGTGTACATTATAAAAATCTGAATGTTCGGCCATTTTTAACAAATTCACAATTCCCAATGTTACAAATGTATTTTCATGTATTTTGAAAATACAAAATACATTTTATCTCGATACATTTGCTGGCTCCAGTATTTTGTATTTTATTTTTATACATTTAGTTGAGGGGTATTTTGTAACAAGATACATTTTGACGTATCTTTGCCCATCTCTGCCTGTTATACTAGCAGTTTTTTTTCATTTATAGCAAAATTTTCAATCAACCTTTTGAAAGTGTTAAAACTCATGATTCCATCCCTATAAAATATTTCATGATCTCATTTATATTGCAACAGCAGTTCTTTATTTCGTAACAAATGTATGCAAAACTGGATAAAAATGATGTCCCCTTACCTTTTTCATTCTGGAAATCCACAGACAACATAAATCATGTTAAAATCTAGGTATTCTATTTTGGATATATCATTCTCGGGCTTGTGTTAAAAAAAATGGTGTGCATGAGAATATCCAGTGCATATTGGTCTGGAAATCATGAGTGGCCTGTGTGTAATCATGGTGTAGAATGCATATTCTTATGGTAACCAGACCCTAGTCTTCGGTAGCTCAGGCCCTACTCCAATTGAGTCATCCCTCCTGGGGTTTCCTTTTATTTAGACTGCTTTAAGAACCACTAAGTGTCCCTCACTCCCCTGGGATAGCTTGGTACACCATGCACCCCATTTTGCTCATGGTACCCACAATTTAACGAATCGATATTAAAGCTGGTAGCCCTCTGCACTTGTAACTGTTTTAAATGTAACTTTTAAACAATAAGAACTTATATATTTCTACTTGGAAGCCTTTGTCTAAGTTAATTTAAATATAGTGATTTAGAATATCTTAGGAGGGAAGTATAGATCCAGAAAAAAAGTAGGATCGCCTTTACAATATTACCACTAAGACCACACCCTTCCAAAAATATTTAATATCTATTAACCAAACTCATTAGATAAGTGAACAGATATACACTACAGGTTAAAAGTTTTAGAACACCTCCTTTTTCCCAGTTTTATTGAAATTTAAGCAGTTCAAGTGCAGTGAATAACCTGCAATGGTACAAAGGTAAGTGGTAAACTGCCAGAGGTTTACAAAAAAAAGTTTAGGTTACCAAATACTGAAAAATAATGTAAATATCAGAGTTATAAGGCCTTTTTCATGGAACAAGTAATGGGTTAAAAACATACAGCTTTTCTGCAGCAATTGAAGTAAATTAAGCCTTGAAAGTTGATGAAAACAATTCCTACAGGTTTCCCAACTTTTGTTGATTACTTACAAACCCTCTGGCTGTATAAAATCAGTGTTGGAACAGGCTGTATTACTGCACCCTCCAAAGCATTATTTGGACAGTATTGCACTGCAGGAAGTAGTATATTGCTATCATAAAGGCGAGAAAAAGGCAATTAACAAAGAAAGACAGACAGGCCATTATAACCCTTAAAGTGAGAAATTGCAAAGCAAGCCACGGTGTCAGTGAGTACAGTTTCCTACACTATCGAAAGGCACTTGGAAACTGGAGGAAACTCTGACAGGAAGAGGCCCAGCAGACCCAAAGCCACAACAGAATCAGAAAACAAATTTCTGAGAGTCAACAGTTTGCGTGATAGGCAGCTCACAGGACAACAGCTTCAAGCACAGCTTAACAGTGGTCGAAGTAAGCAAAACTCAGTTACAACTGTGAAGAGAAGACTTCAAGCTGCAGGTTGGACGAGTCGAGTGGCAGTACGAAAGCCATTGCTAAAATGGCTAAATAAGAAAAAGAGGCTTGCCTGGGCCATGAAGCACTGGCAGTCGACTACTGAAGACTAGAAGGTCTTATGGACCGCTGAATCAAAGTTTGAAATCTTTGTTTCATCACGCAGGGATTTTGCATGCCGTTGAGCAGGTGAAATGATGGTTCCTCAGTGTGTGACACTGTGGTGGAAAATTACTGTTTGCAATTGTTTGTGACAACATTCCTCCTCCTCCCCCCCCCACCCCACCCCACAGTACATGTTGTTCTTCTGAGCCTTCGCTGAAGCAGAATTATCTGCTAAAGACAGGAATTCAGATAGGAGGGACTGAGAGAGATTAGAAGCAGACTGAGAAGTGTTGCTAACAAAACAGCCTTGAGAAAAGAACATATTCAAGCCACATTTAACTGCAAGAGGCTTGTAGCATGCAGGTGCAGGGTATACTACAATAGATAAGTAGACTTAAGCTCATAGGGTAGAATATTCCAGTAAATTTTGCAAAAAATATAGCTCAAGTGGTCCAGGAGGGACGGACTAGGGGCCGTGCCAAGAAATACCTGATGTTGTTATGCCTATAAACGTTTTGTGCTGTTATTGTTTGGGGAGCACTCTAGCAGACTTAGCACCTCTGTGTGCGTCCTCCTGTTTGGTCAAATAAAGTGTGATCACGGTGAAGACTTCGTTGGTGTATTCTTTCTCCCACGTGTGGAAAATTCTATGACAACAACACCTGTCAAATGTGGAGGAGGAAGCGTGATGGTCTGGGGCTCTTTTGCTGGATCCTGAGTTGGTGACTTGCAGAGTGACTGGCACCCTAAACAAAATGGGCTACCACCAGTATTTTGCAGCGCCATGCAATACCCTCTAGTCAACGCCTAGTTGGTCTGGGGTTCATCCTACAGTAAGATAATGACCCAGAACATACCTCCAGGCTATGTCAGAACTAGATGAAAAAAAACAAAACGGTAGGCTTCAAATAATGGAATAGCCAGCACAGTCTCCGGACTTAAACCCCATCAAGCTGGTTTGGGTTTAACTGGACAGAAGGGTGAAAGCAAAACAACCTACAAGTGCAAAACATTTGTGGGAACTTCTGCAACAGTGTTGGGAAGATCTTTCCGAATTTGATTTCCATTGCAGAACGAATGCCACGAGTGTGTTCAGCTGCTATATCTGCAAAAGGTGGCTACTTTGAGTCAAAAAATTTGAATAAATTGTGTTAAAGTTACAATCTCGAAGATTTCAGTTTCGTTCTCTTTGGCGGTACCAATGGCGAGAAGTGGTAATTGCTGGTGTGTTTTTGGACCACACTTCCCATAGATCCAACCGGATCCAACCAGTGTTGCCTGTGTGACATCAGTCAGTTGGCACCTGGGCCACGCCAACTATTACACTTATTATTTAGTGAATAAAAAATGGTTGTTATACAAGTAACGTTACGTACATAGTCATTCATTGTCTAACATTAGGCTAACTTAAGCTGTCTTTACACTGCCGAGTTGGGTTAAAATGCTGTAGCAGACCTAGGGTAGAATTAGTGATGATCAATTTCCACAAACGTTCTTTATCCACCTTTTGCTCGGTATGAACATCTTTACACTGCAGAGAAGAATTTGGGGGATTCGCTGTGGCTCGTACAATTATGTATCTCCTGCATCATCATTGTGAATGATTGTTCTGTGATATTTTTGAAACAGTTGCCTTGTTTCTGGTTTTGCTAGCTAAACTGTTCGAGAATAAAGCTGAGCTTGGTGTTAAATTAGCAATCAGAATAAGAAGAATAAAACAAAAACAAAGAAAATTTCATCAAAAAAGGGCATCAAGGCTGAAGGAACATATGAGGAAGCGTAATAAAATAATAACAACGCTAATCTATACTGCCGTATTCTTTTATTTAGTTTTCTCCGGCTTGACATCTTTACACAGAAATCAGATCCGGCTCTGCTCCACCTATACCCTGGCTTATGTATTGATGAACTTGATGGCAATGTAAATAACGGTAACCTTAAGGCCAGTTAAGATCAATGATTCGCAACGAGACGAAACGGTTTTAGAATGCTGCAGAGAAAATTGCAGCGGTGTGAATTGGTTAGTTGCAGAGCCTCTGAAGCCATTGCCTAGGGTCTCAAAAGACCAAGTGCAGTTTTAGAATGTTTACAATCAGACATCTTGGAATTTTGCCAGTTGCATTCAGTCTCGTTGTGAATCATTGATCTGAACTGGCCTTTAGTTAGCTACATTGCAATGCTGCAACAAGGTAGTATTGCATCCGAGAGACGGTTTGCGGGGTTGGTACCGGTCGGTAGCGTTAACTAGCGTTTTTTCTAATTGTTAGCTGACAATAGATTGTGTTAATTACATTAGCTAGCTAGCTAACGCAACGTTACCTGATATGAGAGATGGATACTGTGCGCAACGTTGTCTAAACTAATGTTGCCTTTATTGACATGGTCCGGTAGCTAGCGTTAGCTGTGCAAATAGCTATGTAATTTAGTAACGTTACATTGTCATCAAATGTAATACGAAATCTACATCAACAAATAATGACCTCTCATGTTACACAAAAACTTTAGGATTCCATAACCCCTCCCCCACCTTTAACGCTAGCAGACACCGGAAAAAACAGTACACTGCTCACACACAAGTGAGTTGAAGAGTAAGCCTGTTGCGTTAGCTCCGCCTACCCTCTCTGGCGGACCAACCACTGATGGGTGATGGAAAACGCGTCACTATCTATGCGCCGCTTGTGATTTTTTCCCGGGAATGTCGCCACAGACACCCAGTTCTTTAATCATAAATTATAATAATAATAATAATATAAATTAATATAATATGCTCAATCACCATTGTGTTACCTAATTCAGCGATAGATAGTGACTTAACAGACATTTATTTTAATGAAAATCTTCGAGATTATTACTTTAAACAGAACGATTCCATGATTTCTTTTTTATCTCCAATTGTTTATTTGTTCTATGCTTTCATTTCCGAGTACACTGAGACGACAGTGTAAATTTCAATCAAAACTGGAAAAACTGAGGTGTTCTAAAACTTTTGACCGGTAGTGTAAGTGTATAAATGTTAATTGCTCCAGTATATTTCTTTCCCAAATTGTAATTATGAAACTAGCTGATGAGTTCTGGCAAACTTCAGGAAGAAAACCTGACCTTTCTCACAGTGTGGAGGTTGAATTTAAATGAATGTAATTACAAATAATTTATGGACCTTGCTTTGTGCATGGGAGCATTGTTATTGTGAAACAGGAAAGGGCTTTCCCCAAACTGTTTCCCCAAAGTTGGAAGCACAAAAATAGCCCCAGACCTTAACTCCAGACCTTTTTGACAATCTATATTTGTACTCCCAAGTTGTTTATCAATTGTACAAAAAATATTTTGCTTTAAGTCTCCAGTTAATTAAAACCAGTGGTATTCAAGGAAGCTGACCTACATACACAATAAACTCATTTATTAATGTACAAATGTTATTTGTACATTAAAACAAATCTGGCATACCTTAAACATTTTTTCAGTATTTACAGTCATTTTCCCTCATTTTTGTTCTATATTGTTGTATTTTGTTAGCTTATATCCTCTGTGTTAATCACTTCTGGGTAGTGAGGACATTTTGTATATAACATTTGTTATATAATGCAATAATAAATATTAATCCTGAGGTTGTGTGTGCACTTATGAAAAAACAACATGAAATCATCTTTGGTTAGAACCATTTCCTATGATGCATGCAGCCTGAGGATACTGCTGTCATGGAAAGATATATCACAGCTTCCTGAAATGACAGCACAACATCTGAGAGTGCAGCCATGCAGCAAAAAAAAATTGACAAAAAAAACAGTTCCTGTGAGAACAATTCAAACTTTCAGGGGAAAAAATGGCAAAAACATCTTCATGTCACTTTCACCAAGTGTCTTTAGACAACCCAGAAACAGATGTCAGATGAAATTAACATTTTTTTGTTGCAATACCAGGATGGTAAAAAGTAATCTTAGAGTAGCAACTATTTTCTCATGGTTTAATAACATGTTACAGTCGATACACAAGTGGAAATAAATTGTACTTTTAACTTTAAAACTCATAAAACTATGAAATTATACCTGAATATCACTTTATTAACAACATATTTCTAAACACAGTAAATCAAAGTAAATATATGACTGTGTAAGAACAATGGGGTCCAAAGTTGTATTTCAAGTCGTATGGTCTCAGATGCACTTTAAACTCCCATATGAAACAAATAAATCATATTTTCCAAAGCTTTCACAGAAATACATCACTACCGTTTTTTTGAACCTGAATGTCCCTTCACTGCTTTCTCAGGGAACAAAGACACAAGAAAAAGGAAAAAGTATTTTGTGAGCGACGCAACTGTTTAATGTGGAGGACTGATGCAGTGTTGTGTGTGTGTGTGTGTGTGTGTATATATAGACACACACACACACACACCTCCTTCCCTCTCTCCATCTATTATGTATCCATCTAACTTTATAGTTATCTATTCATGAAGTTTTTCTCAAGGGCAGCAGGAGTTCTCTGCAGAGAGTGAATGTTCCTTTTCACCCGCTCCTCTAGAGTGGAGCAAGCACCTTGCAGCTTCACATCACTGTTAAGAGAAGAACTGGGTATTAGGCCAGTGTAGGTTAGAACATGACATCAGTAAAGAGGAGCAGTAGTCAAGCAAACAGAAATAACTGACAATACACATCATAGGCGCCGATAACGTAGACTCAGTGTTCTATGATCAATGAAACACATAATGTAGCATACAGTTGCCATAAATTTAACAGTTGTTGGATTTTGCTCATTTAATCTGAAAATCTTTAGCCTACCACTATGAAATTTTACTTTAAAGAGCTTTCATGTGTCAATAGTCATGAGCCTAGTCAAACACATTCATAACTTAATTGAGTTGGGTACAATTAAAACCAAAGTACACACAGTCCAATGTTACATTCATACCACTTTGTCTGTATGATCCTAACCGAGGTGCGTAATAATTTTAACAGTAAATGAAAATGCAGCAAGCAAATTAGTTGAACACATATAACACTGAACTAACTTAAAAAGCCAAACACGTAGAGGAGTAAACTGAATTTTTTAATGAATATTAAACAAATAAAATGCCTTAGGCCTCCCTAAAAGGACACTACATTTAGATCCCTAATCTCCAAATGTCAAGCCCCCTCCATGACCTCCCTGGGTACTAACCCTCTCGTTTTATATAGACGGCATGCAAAAAAGCATGTTGTTTGTTATAGCATCTCAGAGGTGGCATAACTGTAAACATTTAAACAGAATAAATGTAAACATAACAAATGTACGTTTAAAGATACATTAATACAGACTGAGGCGCCAAGCTTTCTTGGTCACATAGCATCCAATTCCCGCTAGAATACACTCCGAAAACATATTAACTTTTCAAGGACAGATAACTTTTTTAGAATGATGTTTAATTTGATTTTATAATAAATAAAAATAAAGTCTTATTCCCAAAAATTACTTCCGGAAAAGATTTTGACTGTTTTTGTAAACATTTCATGCTAAGATTATCACACTGTTCCACTCCTTTGGCAGGTGGTAGAGGACTGAATTGCACATGCACCACACTGAAGTGGTATGCCCACTGCATTGTACATTAAGTCATTGACGGTGTGATATTTATTTATCAAGGGTTCCATTTATGATGACTCCCCTATAACAGACTGTACCAAAAACAAATTTTAAAGAAATAAAAACAGACACCCATGACCAAGTTTTATTTTAGTAATCTAATTTCAGTATGCTCCATTTCTGACAACGTTCTGTTAAAGGCAAAAAAGCATACTCTTTCTTTCCGTGATGGACAAAATTATGCATCTGCACATGAGATCTATTAATTAATTTAATAAATTAATGTTTCAAAAGATTCCTTGATTTCTTTTGCTTTTTTCTGTTTTCCCTGATTTTAGACAACTGCTCCAGGACTTAAGCTAATATTTTCCATGACAAACACGCAGCTTTACTGAGCAGCAATGTGTGCTATTTTCCCTTTAGAATTCACCAGACGTAGCGGCCCCTCCGGCTCCCGCTAACGGTGCTAGTTGTATTAATGTTTGTTGTAACGTCTGTCCTACCTGTCTAACCTACGATAGTAAGACCCTTCTGGACATGGGTTCATCCAACAGCAACGAAACCACCGGAAAAATATATAAACCACTACTACAGACAGCACTGACGGAGGAGCTGTGTAGCCACAGGCTACTACGCAGATCAGGCCCCACCACCATGGTGCTGCCTGACACAGCCACCCAGGAGAGGAGGCACCGCAAGCGGTGCAAGAGAAGGCGGAAGCGAGGTAAGCAGTCGGGAGTCCGCTCTAGGCTAAAAGCGAACCCTAGCCGACCAGTGCTACCATCAGTCCTATTAGCCAACGTTTGCTCTCTGGACAACAAACTGGACTACCTAAGACTCTAACTAACCACCCAGTCTGAAACGAGGGATTTCTGCGTGCTTATTTTTACGGAAATGTGGCTACACGACAACATCCCTGACACAGCCCTCCAGCTACAGGGGTAACAATGCTATGGTAGTCGCAACCCACTGTTCATCGCAGCTAGAGTTTTTAGTGGTGAAGTGCAGGCCGTTTTATTTGCCGAGGGAATTCACAGCCATTACTGATGTTCTGCATCAGCTAATGGGGATCCTAATAAAAGCCTAAATCCTAGATTACCGTGGTGGCGGTGTACATTCCCCCCAGCGCTAATGCTAGCGAGGTGCTGTGCGAGCTATACGGCGCCACCAGTGAGCAACAAACGGCCCACCCCCGATGGTTTTTTCATTGTAGCCGGGGACTTCAACCATGCTAACCTAAAGACTGTAGTACCCAAGTTCTACCAACACGTGAACTTTGCCACAAGGGGGGATAGTATGCTGGACTTAGTATACACCAACATCCGCAAGGCCATTCCCCGCCCCCACCTTGGCTACTCAGACTACCCATCTGTTATGCTACTCCCGGCATACAGACCACTGCTGATACGCTCCAAGCCGGCACACAGGACCATCAGAATCTGGCTGGAAGGAGCCACTTCAGCCCTGCAGGACTGTTTTGAGAGTACAGACTGGAAAATGTTCAGGGAGGCAGCTACCTATGGCCAGCACACGTGTGTAGAGGAGTACACAGACTCTGTGACTGGATACATAGAGAAGTGCATTGAGGACGTCACTGTTGTGAAGCTTATCACCACACGCGCCAACCAGAAGCCGTGTCTGACGGCTGAGGTCCGTGCCCTGCTGAGAGCACGAGACGCCGCCTTCAGATCAGGGGTTGGAGTGGCTCTCAGGTCATCGAGGGCTGAGCTTTCCCACGCCATCAGAAAAGCAAAACGCCAGTATGCACAGAAGATTCAAAACCACTTCTGTGATACCAGGGCTCTAAATTACACGCCAGCGTGTAAGACCCCTCCTCCCCCTGAAGAGGAGGTACTCTGTCTGGCCTCAGCTGACGTGAGGAGGACTCTATCCAGAGTCAACCTACGCAAAGCTGCAGGCCCAGACAACATACCTGGGTGCATGCTCAGGGACTGTGCTAACCAGCTGGTAGACATCCTCACGGACATCTTCAACATCTTCCTGAGCCAGGCTGTCATCCCCGCAGTCTTCAAAAAGACCACCATCATCCCAGTATCAAAGAAGTTGACTGTGACACGTTTAAATGACTACCGCTCTGTGGCACTGACTCCCATCAAGATGAAGTGCTTTGAGTGGCTAGTCATGAGACACATCAAATCCGCCCTCCCCACCTCACTGGACCCTCTCCAGTTTGCATACCGTCCACCGATGACGACATTTCCTACACCCTGCACTCAGCTCTATCTCACCATCAAGGGCACTTATGTTAGAATGCTGTTCATTGACTTCAGTTCAGCATTCAATACAATCATCCCCCAGAAGCTGGCAGGAAAACTTTCCCTGCTGGGCCTTGACGCCTCCCTCTGTAACTGGATTCTGGACTTCCTGACAGAGAGACTGCAGACAGTACGCATCGGCAGCAGAACATCAGGCACCATCATGCTAAGCACGGGCGCCCCCCAAGGCTGCGTGCTGAGCCCACTGCTGTTCACGCTGCTCACCCACGACTGTTCTGCTAAGTCCGAATCCAATCACATCATCAAGTTTGCTGATAACATGACAGTGGTGGGCCTCATCAGCAACAATGATGAAACACCATACAGAGAGGAAGTGGAGAAACTGATGAGTTGGTGCAATGCCACAACCTATCTCTCAATGTAAAAAAAAACAAAAGATATGGTTGTTGACTTCAGGAGGACGCCGGCTGATCACTCTCCACTGTTCATCAGTGGCTCCACAGTGGAGAGGGTCAGGAGCACCAAGTTTCTCGGTGTGAATATCTCGGACAACCTCACCTGGTCCCTCAACACAAACTCTGTAGTCAAGAAGGCACAGCAACGCCTCCCCTTTCTGCGGAGATTGAAGAGAGCCAGTCTACCACCGCCCATCCTTACCACCTTCTACAAAAGCACTGTGGAGTGCTTTACAGTGAAGGGGAACTCACCTCACCCACCACCAATGTGTAGCACCCACCTGGGTGATGCACAACAGCCATTTTGCGCCAGAAAGCTCACCACACATTAGCGAAGGTGGAGAGGGAGAGAACATTTATTTAGCCAATTAAATCTGGGGATGGGTTTTGGTGGCAAGTTTGCGAGAGCCAGATCTCGGATTTAGCCAGGACACCGGGGAACCCCCTACACTAGCGATAAGTGTCATGGGACCTTTAATGACCACAGTGAGTCAGGACCTCGGTTTAACGTTTCATCCGAAAGACGGCATCTCCTACAGCACAGTGTCCCCATCACTGCACTGGAGCATTGGGGTTTATTTGACCAGAGGGAAGATTTCTCCCTGCTGGCCCACCAACACCACTTCCAGCAGCAACTCAGTATTCCCTGGTGGTCTCCCATCCAAGTACTAACTAAGCCCACACCTGCTTAGCTTCAGCCATTCGGCAGGAGCAGAGTGCATGGAGGTATATTATACTATATACTATTTGTATACTATGTATAATTACCACTGAGGCCACTGGTTAGGCATTATTTATATTACTTATATTCTTACAGTTTTTATAATTACACTTATACTGCACTATTTATATGTATCACTGTTTTTATTCTGCTTTTATTCTGTTTTTATGTTTCGTGACTATGTTGTATCTTTGTGTTAGCACCTTGGACCGTGAGGAATGACATTTCGTTCCCGTATACCACGTATGTGGAAATGAAAAATAAACAAACTTGAACTTGAAATGATAATTTCACAGCTGTTCTTTTAAAATATTCATTCGGGTGGGCAGGCAGTTAGTTTGCTAAACTCAACACAATTCAATAGTTATCTGACAGTAGACTAGGCTTCACATCACCACAAACGTAAATGTTCAGCAGAATTTGGCATTTTAGATGTTGGGTTTTTTTGCTCAATGTTCATGTCCATGTCTGTGGGGATTACTTAGCAAAAGTCTTTGCAGCATGTGTGTAGTCTATGCTGTAGGTTTGCCACTGGGTTACTGGCAGCATTACTGTATATATGAACAAAGTATAAGGCAGGTCACTCAAGTTTGATTGTATCTCAGTGCCAAGCAAATGTGGATTTGATCTCACAAAAATAACAATAAGGGTGAGCCTTTGAAGGTCAACTAACTTTTATCTGCACCAAAGTGTGGCACCTTGTTGTAAATCATGACATCATTGCAGCTTACCTGTTTGCTAGCCCACCCACTTCAAAACTGGTTCCGGCGCCACAGATATAATTTGGTGTAGTACAGCAACAACATACAGACTATAGCAGCAGAATAGGTATGAAAAAATTATGTTAAAGTAGTCAAAAGGCTAAGACTCACTGGATGAAGCCAGCATGCTGGTTGTACTTAGAGACTAGCTCCTTCTTCTGTTCCTCCTGACGCCGGTATTTCTGCACGTTGCTCAACCTCTGCTCATCGCGCTGCTTGGCAAAGTCCATCATCTCTTGTCGCTTCCTCTCCAGCTCCTCTCGTGACAGATGCCTGTGGAGTATTAGTGGGCATGTCTCACAAACAACAAATGGTGAACTGTAATTGGTGATACAGCAGTAACTTGTGTGTCCCACAAGAGTTACTGCTGGTTAATCCTACAGCCCAGACTTAAACTAGGCTATAGGGTTCAACCTGAGCTTATGTAAATGCCTTAACTGACTGAGACACTCATGTTTTGTAGTGCCAAAAGAAAATATACAAGACATTCTACATAATGCTTAAATGATAGCATACTTGGTGTGTTTGATGTCTTGATGTCTCTGAGAATGCTTCTTGTGTGAGGAGGGGCTTCGTGGCCTATGCTGGATCTTTTTGTTAGCCTTCTCAGAGACAGAGCTCCTGCCCTCATCCTTGTGAGGTGAGTGACTCCTTGATTTTTCCTGGTAATTGCTCCCCTGGTGGATGGGAACACCTACTTGATGACATTGCCCACGGCCTGGGAGCTGACAGGAAGCCAAAAAAAAAAACTGTAATTAGCAACAAACCTCTCCAAAAATGATTTAACCTCTTAGCGCAAAGCCCCTAGTGGTCGGCATGCCAAGATTACTAAACTCAGACATTTGGTGCTACTGCAACCAAAGTGTGAGTTAAAAACAGAAACGCATTGTTTTAGTTTAGTAGACGATACACAACAACTATAGCGAATATGGAGTTTCGCAGTGCCACCACTGTCGCTCTGGTCGTTCATTTAACAGGCACCCCCACACTGTAGTCTCATCTAAAAATCCCTTGACATAATGGACAATATTGTCTATCTTGGCATTCATAAAAATATTCTTTCACCACTCAAAAATCGTATTCCGTCATAGCAACAAGATAAACCCGACAATAGCCCTAAGATATGCCTATACAGCTCACTGAATAACGAAATAAACTAGAAAAAGTTTTAAAAAATGATACCATGTCATTCTACAGTCAATATCTGGGACTAAATATTGAATAAATATACAACCTTACCATTGGTTTTACGCATAGAGATGTCCCTTTTGAGACTGAGTGGTCATATATTGTCTTGGACAATCCGTTTTAGAAATATACGCGCATGTGTGATGCCAGGGTACCATCCAAAATAGCTGTGCGTAATACCACACGTGTTGTTTACAGCGTTGCCGCCCTTTTTAGTACAGTCGGGCTTGATTGACAATTCATTTACTCAGTAGGTGAGAGTATAAGCTTTCTAACGATGTATAACATGTCTAATTTTGCATTTGGAATAGCGTTTTATAGGTCAGCGTAACCGGAAATTTTCTTATCATCGCATTCAATTACGCATTCTCATGGTAGCAGTAAAACAAAGGCGCTGCTAATGAAATCTTGTCAACAAAATTTCCTGGAAAATACTATTATTATTGAGGACTTCTGAGCATAGCTTAACCACATGTTTGCTGATAGACCTAGCTGACATAGTTTTCTGGTGTAAGACAGGAGCGGATAGAACTAGATCATTGATCTCCTGTCTCTGTCTCCATCTACTGAAAACAGATAAGATTTCATCATTGCTATGTAAGTATTACTGCTCAAAATACTTCGGTTATATACGTTATTTTTGAAATTGAGTGTCTTTAAATAGGTTAGTGGTATTATATAATGTGGATATTCCACACTGTAATGTAAGTGTTAGTTAGTAGTGTAATAGTTTTTGTGAAGCATGCAACAGTGATGACGTGAGAGTTGGAGCATTGTCAAAACGTGGTGGATGGTTGAAAATTGTTTTCATGTCGTCGTTCCATCCCCATACAAGAAAACATATGAGAGTACAATGTATAGAAATACATACAAGAGTTAATCACACATTTAGGTACTGTACCGCATGGTGTGACAAATTTTTGCATTATTATTTTACCTGATAGCAATGTTCCATCTTAAAACTTCACTGTAGCGCACAAGCCAAATCTTGCCAATCCTTGCCCATTTAGGTGGTACCCTATTTAAAGAATTATAACTCCAGATGTGAACACCACAGAGACTTGAAAAATGGCTTAAATGAAGCAAGACATTTGTACAATTTACAATACTAATGCAGATTAGTTAATATTCATAATTTTGGAAGAAATAAAGTGCCACAAATGCAATTGTTTTGACAAAAAATCAAAAATAAATTTGCACTTTTTAAGTTTGCAATGAAATACTGAGAGATTGCATATATACAGGAGGTTAAACTATACATGTGCTAGATCAAAAACTTCATAAAATCGAAGGGTGGATATGTAGAACTACTATAGATGTATAAAGCAAAAACTAAGCAGTGTACCCAGCGTCTCCAAATCTATCCAAAATGTCTTAATTATGCATTGTTGTAAATCACAACATATTCACGTATTTCACTACAAATCAATTGTTTTGACTCAAGAAAATCACTGTTGCAGAATTTTCAAATGGGAGTGGGAATTGGGAATTACATGGGAATTACAATTTCAGTCAGTACAGTGGTCTAAAATAGCTAGGTGTCCAGAAACATATCCAAAATCTCTCCAAAATTGAATAAAATGCTTTTTGTCCATTATAAAGCATATAAATGAGCCCTTTATGAAGGTTTAAGATGAAACATTGCTATCAGATTTAAAAAATAATGCAAAAATATTGTCACACAATGCGGTACAGTACCTAAATGTGTAATAATTAACTCATTTCTATACTCTGTACTCTCGTATGTTTTCTTGTATGGGGATGAGACAACATGAAAACAATTTTCAACCGTCCACCACGTTTTGGCAATGTTCCAACTCTGATGTCATCACTGTTGCATGCTTCACAAAAACTATTACACTTCCATCTAACGCTTACATTACAGTGTGAAATATTTACATTATATAACACCACTAACCTATTTAAAGATACTCAATTTCAAAAATAACGTATATAACCGAAATATTTTGAGCGGTAATACTTACATAGTAATGATGAAATCTCCTCTATGTAGATGGAGACAGAGACAGTATCAATGATAGTGTTCTATTCGCTTCTGTTTTGCTCCAGAAAACAATGCCAGCTAGGTCTATCAGGTCTAGGTAGGCGGCAGTGTAGCATAATGGTTAAGGAGCTGGTCTTGTAACCTGAAGGTCGCAGGTTCGATTCCCGGGTAGGACACTGCTGTTGTACGCTTGAGCAAGGTACTTAACTTGCATTGCTCCAGTATATTCAGCTGTATAACTGAATACAATGTAAGTCGCTCTGGATAAGAGCGTCTGCTAAATTCCTGTAAACTAAACTAAACTAAACAAACATACGGCTCAGCTATGTTCAGAAGTTCTCAATAATAATAGTACTTTCCAAGAAATTACGAAATATCCTTGACCACGTTTCGTTAGGTGCAGCGTATTTGTCTGCTAACAGAGTGAATGCGTAAGTGAATGCGATGCTAAGAATATTTTCTGTTACGCTGACCTATAAAACGCTATTCCAAAAGCAGAATTAGACATGTTATACATCGTTAGAAAGCTTATACTCTCGCCTACTGAATAAATGAATTGTCAATCAAGCCAGACTGACCACACAGTCTCAAAAGGGACATCTCTACACGTAAAACCAACAGTAAGGTTTTATATTTATTCAATATTTAGTCCCAGATATTGACTGTAGAATGACATGGTATCATTTTTAAAAACATTTTCTCGTTTATTTCGTTATTCAGTGAGCAGCGTTTTCACTGCTGTATAGGCATATCTTAGGGCTATTGTCGGGTTTATCTTGTTGCTATGACGGAACATGATTTTTCAGTGGTGAAAGAATATTTTTATGAATGCCAAGATAGACAATATTGTCCATTATGTCAAGGGTGGGGGGTGTTTTTTAGATGAGACTGCAGGGAGGGGGTGCATGTTAAATGAACGACCAGAGCGACAATGGTGGGGCTGCGAAACTCCGTTTTCGGCATAGTTGTCGTGTATCGTCTACTAATGAAACTAAAACAACGCGTTTCTGTTTTTAACTCACACTTTGGTTGCAGTAGCACCGAATGTTTGAGTTTAGTAATCTCGGCACGCCGGCGTGCTGACCACTAGGGGCTGTGCGCTAAGAGGTTAATTAAAGAAAATATCATTGTGAAATTATTAGGGAGCCAATCACTGAAGTATAAGTGCAATGAGTTTGCAAAAATCCATGTGTAACATTGCTACAACTGAAAAATAGGCAGTACTGCATACTGGACTTCAAAGGATATTCTTTTCAGTCCAATGTCACCGAGTTCTGAATGTTAAATGAAACTAAAGCTTCTTAAATGAAAAGGGTCCAAACTCAATTTTTGTTTAAAAAGGTGCATCTACCAAAGGGGCTGGCAAGGTTGGTAATTACTGTCCATTTAGCAGCAGGGGCTAAAATAATTATTTTATTTTGACATTACAGTTTCATATACTGTAGAACCTCAGAGTTACAGGCTGAAATAGTGAACCAAAATTTAAAAATAGTGTATTTTCAATATCTTTGTGATATTAATATCTTTATGATACACAAACAAAAGTAAACATTGCGTATCATGCATGTTAGTGTGAAGGATTTTGGAACAAATTCAGGCCTGTGCATTGCCACTGAATTTTTACCTGCTGTTACAACCACAATAAAACAGTGAACAGGTGGTATGGACAATACTCACCTGCAGCCCGTAACCAGATGTATCATTCGATTGAGAATTCAACTTAGTTGGGACACCGTCCATGCGATGAGACCTTTATTATCACATGAAAAAATATGTTAAACGACAAATGACATTTATTTCTACGAAAACAGACATTTAATACAATTACACAGCAGCACTTATTTCTCTGACACTTTTAACTTTCACCCTTTCAATGGGGGATATGGGTGTTTGATAACATTTTACAATAAATAAATGAAATAACAATTTAATATACTGTGAGTACCTGGGATTCTCCACTTCAGAGCTGGAACTCTTCTCTCTTGTGTCATATTGCTTGTGCTTCTTCTCCTTCCTTTTCTCTTTCTTCTGCTTTATTTCCTTTTTGTCTTTCTTCCTCCTCTTTTCTTTCTTCTCAAGACTGCGCTGCAGCTGTGAGAAGGAAAGAACTACTAACATACCTCGATGGAAGTGGAAGCCAAATTTGTGTTCGGGCAAAACCAACTTTCACTTACACACACTTAGCACATAATTAATTTACAGTTTTTAAATGTTGCTGTCTTTGAAATGTAAGCATTATCAAAATTCATGGCTCTTCCTTAATCCCTTCATGTATATGCCAATTCCGGCCAATCCTTACCCATGTAGGGGTACCCTATTTAAAGCTTAATAACTCCAGATGTGAAGATCACAAAGACTTGAAAAATGGCTTAAATGGCGCAAGACATTTGTACCATTTACAATACTTTTGAAGAAATAAAGTTCCACAAATGCAATTGTCTAGGCGAAAAATCTAAAATGAATTTGCTCATTTTTAGTTTGCAACGAAATACTGAGAGATCCCATATATAAAACAGGTTAAACTATACATGACCTGGATCAAAAACTCCTTGACCACAAGTGAGTAAAATATAAGGTTTGATATGTAAAACTACTAGAGAAGCAAGAAGCAAAAAAGTAAGCAGTGTACCCAGTGTCTCCAAAACTATCAAAACTGACTAAATTATGCATTGCTGTAAATCACAACATAATCATGTATTTCACTAAAAATCTACTGTTTATACTGAAGACACTCACTATTGCATCATTTTCAAGTGGGAATTACAGGCTTTTGTCAGTAGAGTGGCCTAAAATATCTTGGTGTCCTGAAACGTACAGTCAGGTCCACAAGTATTTGGACAGTGACACAATTTTCATCATTTTGGCTTAGTACGCCACCACAATGGATTTGAAATGAAACAATCAAGATGTGATTTAAGTGTAGACTTTCAGCTTTAATTTAAGGGTTTTGTCAGAAATATTGTATGATCAATGTAGGAATTACCACCATTTTTATACATAGCCACCTCCCTAATTTTAGGGGCTCAAAAGTAATTGGACAAACTAACAATCATAAATTAAATTGTCATTTCATTTTTAATACTTGGTTGCAAATCCTTTGCAGTCAATGACTGCCTGAAGTCTTGAACCCATAGACATCACCAGACGCTGGGTTTCTTACCTGGTGATGCTCTGCCAGGCCTCTGTTTTTGGGGAGTTTTGCCTTCAGTTTTGCCTTCAGCAAGTGAAATGCATGCTTAATTGGATTCAGGTCAGGTGATTGACTTGGCCATTGCAGAATATTCCACTTCTTTGCCTTAAAAAAGTCTTGGGTTGCTTTCGCAGTATGCTTCGGGTCATTACCCATCTTCACTGTGAAGCACCGTCCAAGTTTTGAAGGATTTGGCTGAATCTGAGCAGATAATATAGCCCTATACACTTCAGAATTCATCCTGCTGCTTTTGTCAGCAGTCACATCATCAATAAATACAAGGGAACCAGTTCCAGTGGCAGCCATACATGCCAACGCCATAACACTACCTCCACCATGCTTCACAGATGAGGTGGTATGCTTTGGATAATGAGCAGTTCCTTCCCTTCTCCATACTCTTCTCTTCCCATCATTCTGGTACAAGTTGACCTTTGTCTCATCTGTCCATAGGATGTTGTTCCAGAACTATGCAGGCTTTTTTAGATGTTTTTTTGGCAAACTCTAATCTGGTCTTCCTGTTTTTGAGGCTTACCAGTGGTTTACATCTTGTGGCAAACCCTCTGTATTTACTCTGATGAAGTCTTCTCTTGATTGTTGACTTTGACACAGATACGCCTACCTCCTGGAGGGTGTTCTTGATCTGGCCAACTGTTGTGAAATGGTTTTTCTTCACCAGGGAAAGTATTCTTCTGTCATCCACCACAGTTGTTTTCCATGGTCTTCCGGGCCTTTTGGTGTTCCTGAGCTCACCAGCGCGTTCTGTCTTTTTAAGAATGTATCAAACAGTTGATTTGGCCACACCTAATGTTTTTGCTATCTCTCTGATGGGCTTTGTTTTCTTTCAGCCTGATGATGGCTTGCTTCACCGAAAGTGACAGCTCTTTGGACTTCATATTGAGAGTTAACAGCAACAGATTCCAAATGCAAATGCCACACTTGAAATTCTATTCTATTCAATTCTAGACCTTTTATCTGCTTACTTGTGAATGAAATAATGAGGGAATAACACACACCTGGCCATGGAACAGCTGAGCAGCAAATTGTCCAATTACCTTTGGCTCCTTAATTAAACCTCAGAATATGTTCTGGACCGATGGCTTGCGGAAGTTGAGATGCTGAACTCCAGCGTTTCAAAGTAAAGATAGTAACATTTTCTATGTAACCCCCCCTTCAACTCCAAGCTGCCTATATGGCATTGAACATTAGTGTAGCTGCTTTGTTCACATAATAACGTTTCCTTTTGAGGAATCAATGGAGGACAGCACTCCCCCGCATTCAATGGTAATTCTAACCGTTCCTACAGTATGTTATAACACCGCTCCCAAAAACATCTCCCAAAAATTTAACAGCAGTTATCAAATTATTTTGTCAAAAAACCTATTTCAATATAACAAATTGTTAATGTATCATGGATTATAAGTAAATGCATTTGAGTAATTTGACTCGTCAACTGGTCATTTTGACTGGTACAGGGAAAACGAGCCGGTCATTGTTTTAAAGTTTTAGGTCCAGCTGATCGACCCATACTTAACACTGTGTGCCACATCAGACAGTAAAAAATGGTTAGGCAGTTTCAGAGACGACGGTCAGAAATGTGTGTCGTTCACATCCCCCGCTGCTATAACAACCTCTACTCTTCTGGGAAGGCTTGATACGAGATGTTGGAGCATTGCTGTGGGGATTTGCTTCCAATCAGCCAAAAGAGCATTAGTGAGGACAGGCACTGAATGGGCTTTCCAATGATCCCAAAGGTGTTGGATGGGGTTGAGGTCATGGCTCTGTGAAGGCCAGTCAAATGCTTCCACACCTCTCTCAACAAAACCATTTCTATATTGACCTCGCTGTGTACCCGGGGGCATTGTCATGCTGAAACAGGAAAGGGCCTTCCCCAAACTGTTGCCACAATCATCTAGAATGTAACTGCATTAAGATTTGCCTTCACTGGAACTAAGGAGCCTATCCTGAATCATGAAAAACAGCCCCAGACCAAGCGGTATCCAGACACATTTAGTCATATAATGTAAACAGTAATTACTGTCGTTGAATGGCTATGAATGAGAATACAACTTGTGTCAAATTCTTCTCCACTTCAGGAGTGTGGATATAATGTGCGTCCACTTCAACATTCTGATCATGGAGTTCACTTAAGAAAATTTCCATATTTTATCCATCAAATCTACTCTGGTTACCAAATTCGTTAGTAAAGTGTTGGTGGCTGTATGATGTTCAAGAACGTTGTCAAGTTTGTTCTGAATTTCTTCAAACCATGTCTTGATTTTGGCTTGTTGCCTTGTTTTTGCTGTCATACACTTTTATGAGTATGCAGATTTACCATCCATTTGTATTCAAATACATTTCACATACAGTACATTTTCTTTGTTAAAGTTACAATCTCGAAGATTTCCGTTTCGTTCTCTTTGGCGTTACCAATGGCAAAAAGCAGTAATTGCAGGTGTGTTTTTGGACCTCACTTCCCAGAGATCCAACCAGATCCAACCAGTGTTGCCTGTGTGACGTCAAGTCAGTTGGCACCTGGGCCAACTATAACACTTACTATTTACTGAATAAAAAATGGTTGTTATAAAAGTGGCGTTATGTACACACTCATTCATTGTCTAACATTAGGCTAACTTAAGCTTTCTTTACACTGCCGAGCCGGGTTAAAATGCTGTAGCAGACCTGGGGTAGAATTAGTGATGATCAATTTCCACAGACGTTCTTTATCCACCTTTTGTCCGGTATGAACATCTTTACACTACAGAGAAGAATCCGGGGGATTCGCTGTGGCTCGTGCAATTATGTATCTCGTGCACAATAAACACTGTCGTTCTCGTGAATGATTGTTGTGTGATATTTTTTGAATCCCTTACATACCCCTGGTGTTTCTGGTTTTGCTAGCTAAACTGTTCGAGAATAAAGCTGAGCTGGGTGTTAAATTAGCAATCAGAACAAGAAGAATAAAACAAAAACAAAGGAGATTTCATCAAAAAAAGGGCATCAAGGCTGAAGGAACATATGAGGAAGCGTAATAAAATAATAACGCGAATCCATACTGCCGTATTTATTTCTCCGGCTTGACATCTTTACACTGAAATCAGACCGGCTCTGCTCCACCTATACCCCGGGGTTAATGCTCTGTGTAAAGACGGCTTTATTCCGATCATTATAATATATTGATGAACTTGATGGCAATGTAAATAACGGTAACGTTAAGGCCTACGTTCAGGTCAATGATTCACAACGATACGAAACGGTTTTAGAATGTTGCAGAGAAAATTGCAGTGGTGTGAACTGGTTATTTGCAGAGCGTCAGAAGCCTTTGCCTGGGGTTTCAAAAGACCCACCTTGTCAAATCGCCAAGTGCAGTTAGAACGTTTACAATCAGACGTCTTGGAATTTTGCAAGTTGCATCCAGTCTCGTTGGGAATCATTGTTCTGAACTGACCTTTAGTTAGCTACATTGCAACAAGGTAGCATTGCATTCGAGAGACGTTTTCGGTACCAGTAGGTAGAGTTTTTTCTAATTGTTAGCTGACATTAGATTGTGTTAATTACATTAGCTAGCTAGCGCAACGTAACGTTACCTGATATGAGAGATGGCTACTGTGCGCAACTTCGTCTAAACTAATGTTGCCTTTCTTGACATGGTCTGGTAGCTAGCGTTAGCTGTGCAAATAGCTAGGCTATGTAATTTAGTAACATTACATCGTCATCAAATGTAATACGAAATCTACATCAACAAATAATATGACCCCTCATGTTACACATAAACCTTTTAGGGTTCCATAACCCCCCTTTCTCTGTTATTGTAACGCTAGCAGACACTGGAAAAAACAGTACGCAGCTCACACACAAGTGAGTTGAAGAGCGAGCCTGTTGCGTTAGCTCCGTCTACCCTCTCTGGCGGACCAACCACTGATGGGTGATGGAAAACGCGTCACTAACTATGCGCCGCTTGTGATTTTTTCCCGGGAATGTCGCCACAGACACCCAATGCTAGCTACATTGATGTGAATGTGGTTACAATGGTTTAAAACATTATCTTCAGTATGAAGTTAGCAAAATCATCTGTATCCGACTCTGAAGTATAACATTATGTTGATTACGAGTGAGTGATACTGTGGATACTTGCACTGCTCTATGAATAATTAGCGGCTGGCCAAGTTTGACACATTAGCCTGTTTTCTGAGGTAGCTCTCACTACATTTACACCATTATGAACGAAACAGGGGTTACAATGTTCTGTAAATTTAAAACAACTAACGTTATCCATGTGCTTACTGTAAACTGTACTACTCGGCAACGTCATTTCTAACATCAAGTTGGAAAAGCTGCATCCCAACTGTGACATACAAAATATTATGTTGATCATTAAAATGTATTCAAAGTTGAATATTAATCAAGTTCAAGTACTGTTTTTAGATGAATGTTGACAACAGATGTTCATGTAGTTTTAATATCTTGCTTCTAAATAATCTCCCATTGAAACTTGTTGTTTGACATTTTAGCTATCTGAAGCTATCTGCAGAAATGTTTTTTATGATTTTAGTTGAGTGAGATTCTCAAAATCTGACGTAGCATGCAGTGTCAAATTTTTTACTGCAACTTTAGAGTGCCATTCCAAACGCTTTAAATAAACTGTACAACAAGTGACTGCTTTTGATTAATTTCTTTGATGGCTCAAGTATTGGTTCAAGCGTCTTAAAAGGTGATACAACTCCATGAGTTTATGATTGGACTGTTTACAAAAGCTCAAATTTTTCACAGATCTAGCCTCTTACTTTTTCTTTCAAAGTGCACCAGATTGATGGATTTAATTGTTAAAACTTACAAACTTTTCTCCCTGGGGAGCGTATAGGTCCTCCCCCCCTGTCCACCCCCAACCCCACCCTCACCTCAGACATTACTAATTTTGCCAATTTATCAGCATCGCTTAAGGAACTTATCTGGGGAGTGGGTCTATTGTGTTATATTTTTGATATTGTTATATTCACACTGGTTGTAAGAAACAACTGTTAGCCTTTCCTAATAATACTCAGCAAATATTTACTGTGGGCTAACTAATAAGCCTGAATAGCTGTTTGTATAGGGGCATTGTTAGCACAGCCTGGGCAGTGTTAGTGATAATGTGAGGTATGGGCTATACTTGTCACTTAGGGCATAGAAAATACTCATACATATTTACTGTGTGCCGATGTGTACTAGGTGAACGTAAAGCGTCCCTTGGAGGGATAATAAATAGTAACATTTAAAACGTCACCCCATCCCCATGCAACAAAAGATTGCATACTGTACAGAAAATACTGAGTACAGAAAAACATGCAAGACTGAATTATTTCATATTTAGGTATGTGTACCACAGTGTGTCACAATGTTTTTGAATTATTATGCGTCATCAATGTTTCATCTTAAACCATCAAATGTATATGCTTTGTAATGGACAAAAAGCATTTTATTCATTTTTGATGTTTTTGCATAGGATTTGGATAGGTTTTTGCAGACCTAGATATCTTAGACACCTATACTGATGAAAAAAGGTAATTTCCACTTGAAAATGATGCAAAAGTGAGTTGTGTGAGTCAAAACAGTTTATTTGTATTGAAATATATGATTGTGATTTACATCAATGCACAATTCAGACAATTTGAATTAATTCAGAGACACTAAAGAACAGTGTAGAAGGGCACACTGCTGACTTTTTTCTTCATAGATCTTTAGTAGTTCCGCATATCACTCTCGGATTTTGAACACTTGTGATCAAGGAGTTTATGATCCAGAACAAGTATAGTTTTACCCATTATATATATATATATGCAATCTCTTTGTACTTCATTTCAAACTAAAGGAGAACAACTTAATTTTTGCAAGGTAACTATATTTGCGCCATTTTATCTCTACCTAAATTATGAAAATAAACTAATCTAAGTTAGTACTGTAAGTTGTACTAGTGGCTTGCTTCATATTAGCCATTTTCATAATTAGCCAGTCTCTGAGATGCTCACATCTGGAGTTAAAAAGCCTTAAATATAACACACCCTAAATGGGTGAGGATTTGGTATCTGCACAAAGGGGCTAACCTTGCTTCGTTCTTCCTTGACATTATCATTTGTCTTCCTCTTTTCAACAGTTTTTTTTTTTAACCCCAGTGATGTTTCACCACAACTTTTTAGCTGACTAAAGGGCCTGACAGTTACAAAGCAGACGCTCGCGTCAACAAACACACCCATTGTTTTCAACGGCTGTAGACAAACTGGAGGCGTCAAGTGGGCACGTCAAAACCTGTTGACGTGCCTTTCAGAGCTTGGTTCTATTTTCGAGCATCTACACAGGGCACAGATCACCAAAATACAATGTGTATATGGCATTGACGAGTTGGAGCATCAATGTAGAAGGAAAAAGGTAATCTAATTTTATTTCAAACTTGTACTGCAGTGTGTAGGCCTATGTATGTTTGTGTTTTCACTTGTTTGACCGTTCTAAATTCTCTTTTGAGAAACACAAGTCTGTTTTTATAATTAAATAGACAAAGGTCTGCACAGATCGTGAAAAATAATAGGTTTGACAGAGAAGCTACAGTAGTCCCGTCTTCCTTTGCACGTACTAGCTGGTGACGTCAGCGCTTTAAATGGCAAAAATATGGATGAGGAGACTTTGATGCTTCAAATTCTCTGGATAATTTTTGCCATGATTTTCACAGAAACATATTGGCCAACGTTAGGTTACCACTGAACACTGCTGTAGCAGGTGACATGTCTTCCAACGAGAGCAGACCTCAGGCATGTCCAATCAGAGCAGCCTAACAAACAAAGATTTGAGCTGAAGTCTCGTATTCTGAAGCTATGCTTGCGATTGCTGTAACCGTGTGAACTGCCATGTATGTGTCAGGGATTTTTCTGGCAGCTTGATTTCTACACAACAATGAGTCTGACCAATTGGTCCCGTTTACACGACACTAATATAGTCTACCTCATTAAATTGCATCACATCGATCTTAATTGGCCATGTTGGAGGACATGTTGTGAGGGTAATGTTTCCATAGGAAGTAAGTGGGCTCAATTCAATTTCAATGGCAACTTTTGCATCTTTAATTGCCAATAATGGATTAACTGTGATTTTGAATCGCATTCATCTGCACATATAGTTGAATAATATGGTGCACATTTTGTATGGGCAGTATAAAAACAGTAGGACTAGGCAGCTTTTACAAAATGGGATATTAATAATAATCCTGAGAAAGAAGTTTGCATGTTTCACATGCAAACTGAAATAGGCTTACTAGACTGCTCAGGGATAGGACATTTCAAATTACCATGCTCTCCAACTTGATACCGAGTGTCAAATGAAAGGCTTTCACGTACAGACAAAAAACTTTTATACATTTTTCCCTCAATAATGAACTGAGATCTGGTTACATTATTTTGTTAAGAACCCTGCAATAAATAAAATATAAGTGAAAAACTTATTGGTAGTGGACAACTTACCATCTCTTTAATTTTCTTCATTTTCACAGGGTTGGTTAGAACCTCCCGCTTTTTTTCCTCCTCTCGTTTTCTTTGATATAGAAAAAGGGAAGGAAATAAGATCAAACATAAGAAAACATGCATACAAGCTGATTTCCTCAATTAATGTTTATTTGTTACACTGAATAGTTTCAGATCTTTATTTTAGATTTTACATGGTTTACAAATGTTTTTACATTAGACAAAGAGAAACTGTATGAAATAAATAAAATGATAATAAAATGCATTTAATCAGTTTTCCTTTACCAAACTCCCATGTGATTGCCCCCTTAGTTACTCAATATTTTATATCTTAAATTACAATGGGTGGTAGAGCCTTTTTCTTATAGAGCTCCTGTCTTATAGAACAATCTCACTGTGTATGTGCAGGCTTCAGACACACTCTCTGTCTTTAAGTGTAGACTTAAAACATACCTCTTTAGTCAATCCTACAGTTAGCCATTTATATAGTCCTATATCCTGTTAAATAGTAAAGTATAATCACTTATGAAATTAAATGTGGATGTCTGGGCTGGGTAGGGAGCTTAGCATCAAGTGTCAAGCTGGCTGCTTCATTGCTGACACATTAGGTAGCTTAAGCTGCGTTTCCACCAAAAGTCCCAGGAACTACTTTTCAAGGAACTAAAAGGTTCCTTCAGCCCATTGTTGTCTGCGTTTCCACCGTGGTCTAAAGACCCGTGAAGATTATGGAAATTAGCCCACTGACGTATGTAAAAGTCGTCGTCGGTCCATCTGTCCTTTGATTTCTTGTGTAACCCCATACTACCACCGAAGTACATTATTTTCCAATAACCAGGACAGCCGGAGGGGTTTATTCCACTTATAAAACGGGTTACCAACAATGACTATATATGGTTACTTTAGTATTCATTGATTTTTATCGACTTTAATCACCTGAAATTGAAATATTCTTCGGCGGCCGTTTGGGCATATTATTTTACCGTTGTCAAGCAAAACTCTCGTTGGTAGTTCGACTGGGACCGTTGTTATGCAACAAACAGGATATAACAGGCCAATATACAGATTGTAACTGTTTTATATATCCTCTCAAACACATTCATTGTTTTTATGCGAACATTCACTTTCATGTCTTGACATCCGAGAGGACAGAATGCATTCACATTCTACAAATAACTGGTAACAACAGCAGAAAACATGCACACGTCGTAAACAATTTGCTGTTGAATTGATTAATTCGACTCTTATCGTCATTGCCAATATAGGCTAATCGCAAAATGACAAGAATAAATAGAATGAAAACTCGGACTTGCGTGAAAATTGCAGTGGTACAGCCACTGTTTGCTTTCCTTGAAAGTTACTGCTAGCGGAGCAGCGAAGTGTGCCCTCCAGATGCGAACCATGCACCATAAATAGAGTCCATGTCTAGTCTTCCTGGTCTTTTTGTGGAATTGAAGAATCGCAGACTGAAATTATGGCAGTCTGAAAAAGCAAAAGGGACGATTACTAGAATGAACCTGTTATTTCACCCTGACAAAAAGTGCAGAAGGTGATTTCCAGTTTGCTTTCACTGTATCACCAATGTAAATTATGCAGAACTACCGCATACCTCACATAACTGTATCAAACGTTTTGAGTCAATTATAACGGACTAACAAAAAAAATCCGGAAGAAAATATTCAGCAACCGAATTAAACCGTTTGAATGTTTTGGTACGTTATATGCTGTCCCAGCCGAATGCTTAACATTTTATAAAACGAATACTGAAGCAAGAAAAGAACAGAAGAGCACACCTTATAATCCACAATCTTAATTTCTCATGACTTCCAAAATGTTGGCAGGCTATAACCAAAAGTAGGGTACTGCGCCGCATAACATACAAGTTTGAATTATTATGAAAATAAATCGGTTTGCGGCCGCAGGTTTTTAAAAATGGCGGTTGAAATAAAATACTGCGAGTAGTCGACCAATCAGAAATATTCAGCGCTTGCACCCCACCCCAAAAGTTCCGGTATTTTTGGAGAGTACTACCCCCCGAACAGGGACTTTTTTGGGGGTTAAATAAAGTCCCAGGAACTTAATTTAGTTCTGGTTCCTGCGGTGGAAACGCAGAGTTCCTCAAAAGGTTCTAGTTCCTGGGTAAATTTCCTGTGGTGGAAACGTGGCTATAGATCCTTTGTAGCATTTCTGCTACATTCCATTCTACTGCTACTTTACACCAGGCAGGCAAGTGAAGGATGGGCTTCCCCCTCTATAGCTGGGTTCCTCTCCAGATTTCTTCCCATTGGAGTCTTTTCTCACCACTAAATACCTTTTCTTTTCAGGCCCTAAAGACCACATGGGGATTATTGCCTCAAGTGGTGTCATTGTCCATGCTAACACCCTAGCACTGGGAGACCAGCAATCAAACCCATTTCTCACCACACCCTGGCAATAATGGCTGGACTTCAAGCTACTGCAGAGCGGAACATCAGCCACCACATTCACACTACAGTGAATGTTCCAAAGTTGGAGCAAGACCCCGGCAGTGCTTCACCTCTTCTGCTTAACCCCCCTGAACTGGTCCCTCAACCACAGCCACATCCCTGGCATCCTGTCCAATAATTCATACCATGGATAAGTGTACCTCTTGTCAGTTATCTCAACATCTTACTCAAGTTCCTCCTAGTGTTGTGGGGAATCTGTTATTCCTTGTATCGGTCTTTTTTTATTTTTCCTATTTTAGCTAATTGTAATCTGTTATTATGGTAGTTCATGGATACTAGATTTCATGTATTTTTATTACTTCTGGTAAGCTTCATTTATTAAAATCACTGCATTTAATTTTATATTCATAATAAATTGGGTATTCTGCTAAATTTTAATCTCTCTGTAGTAGCACTGAGTGAATGATCGACTGATAAAGGCCCATGTTGATATAACAAATTCAGTGATTTAATTTATGATTGCTAATTCCAGTAAAAATTATTAAATTAAATCCCATTAAATGTAATTTATATGTAGGTTAAGTGAGGGGTTTAGGCACACAATCACACTTGTAATTGGTATTCAGAGTGCTAAACATTATATGAGGGTACTGATCAGTTAAAACTGCTGGGTTCAAACAATAAACATATTTTATTCAGTAATCACTCCCCCGACACTGAAACAATCTGATGGCAACAGCACCACGGTTTCCGCCAGTGTATTGCAAGCCCAGCGGCCCGCCGGACCTAAGTTGACCCCCTGCCGGGCCTAAGCATCAGGGAATTTTATTTTTTTTTAAATGTATTTTTAATATGTTTTTTAAACTTCAGTTACAGTAGGCCGGCTCAGTACGAAAGCTCACCAGCGACATCTGTTGGTTAAAACATGAACGTACTATAGGAAAACAGCAGGTCTGAGATCAGTGTTCTTTACCCTCATTGTGCATGGAGTGACGTTCAACACGCTTCCAACTATCACAAGCTAACGTAACCTAGCAAGCCGCCATTTCTTATTTAGTAGGCTAACTAACCTCGTTACAAACTGCGTTATCACTTCATCTCTTCGGTAGATACATTCTTTTTATATTAACTTAAGCAGTGTGTAGGTAACGTTAAACTAATAGCATGAATGTAACGTTCGATACATTGCAACATTACATGATTTATTAATCGCCATCGAAATAATGACTTGTTTATTAATAACGTTAGCTTGATGACATTGATGTGCACGACAACATGGTCATTTAGCTAACTTAGCTAGCTAGCCAAACAGTCAGTAACACAGATACATAGATATTTTGTTGTTGTTGAAATGTGCCCAGCATTCCAAGGCTGTACACTGTCGTAAGATTCAGTAGCCAATCAGTAGGCAGTGTTGCACATATCCCGCTCTTACAGCTCGTTTCCAGCCCAAACCACTGCAAAGAGAGCAAACTTTTTATTTGTTTTGTCAGTGACTTTTCCTTCTGACATTTATGATGGCAATCACAACCACAACATTTATTTCACCTTTTTGTATTTGTAGCTATTTCCATGGATAAAATTGCATTTATTATTATTATTTATTGCTAAATACATTTACTTCATATCCAGGGAGATAGCCAATTACATGCACGTTACATGACATGTGTAGCCATTTAGTAGCCTAATACGATCACATTTCAGGCTAGAAAATAACCCGTTAATCCAGAGAAATTGCTGAGTTGTCTTAAAACCATTATCGCAACAGAATGTATCAAGCATCAAGGCTGGCAGTCCGGATCAAATTTGTTGTGACAGCTGCCGTCCAAAACAAACACCTGAAAGAGGCTGCCTACTATGGAAGGCCATTAGAGCAAATAATTAGACGTTATGTCATATGGAAGGCGTTACGTCATTGTTTTGCAATGCGCAGCTGTCGTAAAAACACAAAGGCTTCGATAAGCGGAATCGATGAGCTCGGAGGCATACGATTATGAATAGGACAACTTGGAACCAGTTCTCGATTCCCATCCCTATTCAAATGTGTCCAGCATTCCAAGGCTTGTTGTAAGATTCAGAAGCCAATGAGGACTTGAATACAAGTGTTTTGTAGAGTGCAAAAACTTATATTATTCATTTCAATTAAATTTCTTTTGTTGTTGTTGAAAACACAGCATTCCAAGACTGTACATTGTTGTCAGATTCTTTGTAAGACTCCGCTATGCTGTAAATATTTGTTGATTTTTTAAATTTGTGTTGAATAAATGACTTATTTATAACAACATTCACATTACATAGTCATATTTTTAAAATCTCCAGTCATCTTTCAGCACTGACTTAATGTAGGGCCCTACGGAATCTGTGTTATAGCTTTTTTAAATTCTCAATTCCGCGATTCCATCCGTGATTCTGTTATCACAGAAACTATAGGGCCCTACCTTAATGCTGCCATCAGTCTGTCGCTGGCCCGCGCCGGGCCCCCGTCAAAAAAGACACTTGGCCGCTGGGCCGCCAGCCCCCGTCAAAAGATACTTGCCACTGAGCCTAACAACTTTTCTGGGGGAAACCCTGAGAACATCAGCAACATCCATTCTAAAAGCATGTGTGTGCATATTGTAAACACCCCACAGCTAGACCAATGGGGGTTTGTAGCTGGAGGGGAAGGCACCGCGTGTTTTCCTTTGGCTGGTGTGAGTCAAAAACGGAGATGTTATTTATTTTTCCTCTGTTCGTAAGAACAGGGCACAATTATACTTAAGAATACACTGGTTCTGTCGCCGGGGGTCAGATATGAATGCGCTGCTTCATATCCCGCTTAAGACTGGCCTGAAACGGACCAGTAGCATTCTGGTTACTCTCCGTTCGCAAACGGGGCTATGCTGTCATCAGAGATATATCTGATCTGTCGCCGGACTGTCAATATTCCAATGGGAGCATCAGAATACTCACAAATGAGCGGAACAACACATCAAATATACCCATGACCACAGCAAGTAAGCGTAACAGTTACTAGTTTTACTCTTGTAATAATCTGACTCCAAATGAAATTAGAATTTAAAATTTGGGTTTAACTATACGTGGAACTTGGAGTGGTTACACTCGACTCTATCTTGTGCCATCATTCCTCAATATATGCTCCCGGGTTTAGCACTATTGTTAAATCTCAGTTCGGTGAAGCCTCCAGAGGGTAGGAGGCTGACCACCATAATACATGCCTTCCTTTGTGCATAGATAGTTATGAGCCCAGGACAGTGTGTATCTATCGGGCTCCTTAAGGCGAATTTGACAAGAACCGGCGTACAACGCCCATGGGTACTCTTAAGCCAAAACTCTAGAACCAATACAACACCAATCCCGTTAGCGGGCAGATCGTGGTCGCCTATCTAACTTGAGGACCTCACTAAAGACTTTCGCTGTACTAGACCCCTGATCAGTAGGTCCTAGTCATAATTGTCCCCCTGAGTATTTAATTGGAATTTCGGCTGAAAAGAAGATAAAATGGATTAGAGTCATGAAGACCACGCAAGTTAAAAATAAGAAGAATTTATTTAACAGGCAGGTAGGTCATTAGCTTCAAATTCCCAGTCAATTTAAAATATGGAAGGTTTTAAAAACATAAATACCAAGTAAAAAGTTCTTACCCAGCCTGTTTAGCTACACACGCAGTGTGGGAAGTCGACTGCGATCTTCCCTGTTCAGCTACGCACAGAGCACAGAGTCTGTGCCGTGTGGGAAGTCGATTACGATCTTCCCAGATTGCTTTGTCTCCCTTCCTTTTAAGCCAAATCCCACGTTTGATCTAGGCGGCATTGCCATAAATTAACCTGGACGAATGATAAAATCTGGAATTTAGGGCCCCACAATATGGGGGCTGTTGTCAAAACAATTAGTGGGGAAATTGGGAAAAGGAGATGATTACCAGAGAGGACATTCCATTGGGATAGTTTTTTCCTGAGTTTCTGAAACTATGTTTTATCAAATTCTATTTGGTATGAAACATATTTCATTCAATTTATTAAATTTCCCTGAATACGTCCATACCAAACATGTCAAGGGGATGTAATATTATGGTGCAGTTGTCATGAAAATACCCTTTTGTTGAACCATTTTACATGCAATCCATGTTATTATTACATAAGGCATAATACAGTAATATAATGAAAACATGTGCATGGTTTGTAAGGTTTTCCAGGGTTTGTAAATATGATAAACAGATGGTTTAGAGTCCAGATCCAGAAAAGAAATAAAAAGTGTAATGACAAAGGGGCCCACATAAGGGCACTGTGGTACTGTCACGCGCAGTTGCCCCACCATTTGGGCAGAGGCCTGATGATCTTTTCACCCGTAATGGCCCCAACACACACACACCCACAATCCTAGACAAAAGCCGCGTTTCCACCGCAGGAACTTTACCCCGGAACTAGGAACCTTTTGAGGAACTCAGTGCGTTTCGACCGCAGGAACTAGGGTCTAAATTTAGTTCCGGGGGCTTTATTTTCCTGCTCGGGGGGTAGTACTTTCCAAAAGTACCGGAACCTTTGGGGTGGGGCGCAAGCGCTGAAAATTTCTGATAGGTCGACTACTTGCAGTGGTTTATTTCAACCGCCATGTTTAAAAATCTGCAGCCGCAAACCGATTTATTTTCATAATAACTTCAAATCAAACTTGTATGTTATGCGGCGCAGTAGCCTAGTTTTGGTTATAGCCTGCCAACGTCTTGGAATTATAACGTGTGCTCTTCTGTTCTTTTCTTGCTTTAGTATTTGATTTATAAAATGCTAAGCATTCGTTCTGGGACAGCATATTATGTACCAAAACATTCAAAGGATTAATTCGGTTGCTGACTCAAAACGTTTGATACAGTTATGTGAGGTATGCAGTAGTTCTGCGTAATTCACATTGGTGATACAGTAAAAGCAAACTGGAAATCACCTTCTGCACTTTTTGTCAGGGTAAAATAACACGTTAATTCTAGTAATCATCCCTTTAGCTTTTTCAGACTGCCGTAATTTTACTCTGCCATTCTTCAATTCCACAAAAAGACCAGGAAGACTATGGACTCATTTATGGTGCATGGTTCGCATCTGGAGGGCACACTTTGCTGCTCGGCTAGCAGTAACTTCGAAGGAAAGCAAACGGTGGCTGTACCACTGCTAATTTAAATTTTCACGCAAGTCCGAGATTTCGTTCTATTCTTGTCATTTTGCGATTAGCCTATATGGAATTGATGATGAGAAAGTAATCAAACAGCAAATTGTTTACAATGTGTGCATGTTTTCTGCTGTTGTTGCCAGTTATATTGGAAATGTGAATGCATTCTGTCGCCTCGGATGTCAAGACATGAAAGTGAATGTTCGCATAAAAACATAACAAATGTGTTTGAGAGGATATATAAAACAGTTACAATCTGACTATTAGCCTGTTATATCCTATTTGTTGCATAACAATGGTCCAAGTTCAACTACCAACGACAGTTTTGCTTGACAACGGTAAAAAATAACGGCTGCAGAAGAATATTTCAATTCCAGGTGATTCAATCGATAAAAATCAATAAATACAAAAGTAACCATATATAGTCATTGTTGGTAACCCGTTGTATATAAGTGGAATAAACCCCTCCGGGCTGTCCCGGTTATTAGTAAATAATGTAGGCTACTTGGGTGGTAGTATGGGGTTACAGAAGAAATCATAGGACAGATGGACCGACGACATACGTCAGTGGGCTAATTTGCCTAATCTTCGAGGGACTTTAGACCGCGGTGGAAACGCAGACAACAATGGGCTGAAGGAACCTTTTAGTTCCTTGAAAAGTAGTTCCTGGGACTAAAAGTTCTGGGTACTTTTGGTGGAAACGCGGCTTAGTCTTATCTTAAGCCGCGTTTCCAAAATTACCCGGAACTTTCAGTCCCAGGAACTACTTTACCAGGAACTAAAAGGTTCCTTCAGCCAATGGTTGTCTGCGTTTCCACCGGGTCTAAAGTACCGCGAAGATTAGGCAAATTAGCCCACTGACGTTGTCGTCGGTCCATCTGTCATATGATTTCTTCTGTAACCCCATGCTACCCGAAGTAGCCTACATTATTTTCTAATAACCGGGACAGCCCGGAGGGGTTTATTCCACTTATATACAACGGGTTACCAACAATGACTATATATGGTTACTTTTGTATTTATTGATTTTCATACATCCTCTCAAACACATTCATTAACAGCAGAAAACATGCACACGTTGTAAACAATTTGCTGTTTTATTACTTTCTCGTCGTCAATTCCATATAGGCTAATCGCAAAATGACAAGAATAGAACGAAAACTCGGACTTGCGTGAAAATGTAAATTAGTGGTACAGCCACCGTTTGCTTTCCTTCGAAGTTACTGCTAGCCGAGCAGCGAAGTGTGCCCTCCAGATGCGAACCATGCACCATAAATGAGTCCATATTCTTCCTGGTCTTTTCGTGGAATTGAAAAATGGCAGTAAAATTACAGCAGTCTGAAAAAGCTAAAGGGAAGATTACTAGAATTAACCTGTTATTTTACCCGGATAAAAAGTGCGGAAGGTGATTTCCAGTTTGCTTGTACTGTATCACCAATGTTAATTATGCAGAACTACCGCATACCTCACATAACTGTATCAAACGTTTTGAGTCAATTACAACGGGCTAACAAAGAAAATCCGGAAGAAAATATTCAGCAACCGAATTAATCCGTTTGAATGTTTTGGTAGCCTACGTAATATGCTGTCCCAGCACGAATGCTTAGCATTTTATAAAACGAATACTAAAGCAAGAAAAGAACAGAAGAGCACACGTTATAATTCCAAGACGTTGACAGGCTATAACCAAAAGTAGGCTACTGCGCCGCATAACATACAAGTTTGATTTGAAGTTATTATGAAAATAAATTGGTTTGCCGCTGCATATTTTCAAACATGGCGGGTAATGGCGGAAAATAAATACAACACAAATGCTACGAGTACTCGACCAATCAGAAATGTTCAGCGCTGCAAGCTCCACCCAAAAGGTTCCTGTACTTTCGGAAAGTACTACCCCCCGAGCAGGAACGTTTTGGGGGGTAAAACAAAGCCCCCAGAACTAAATTTAGACCCTAGTTCCTGCGGTGGAAACGCACTGAGTTCCTCAAAAGGTTCCTAGTTCCGGGGTATAGTTCCTGCGGTGGAAACGCGGCTTTAGTCGTGTCCAGATGGCAACATTCCAGAGAGCCAACGGCTTGCTCACACACAACCATAAACAACCAGTCCAGTTCCCCTTATCTCAGTCTTGTCCAGAGGGTAAAAGTCCAGAGAGCCAAATGGCCTGCTCATCCAGAGGAAGTCCGAGTAACCTATTGTTTTATCACAAGGCTCTCGGGTCCTTTGAAGTACAGGATGAGTCCCAGCGTGCAGGCTCGTTCAAATGCCAGCCTTTTCTGGGTCCCAGTTTGACTCCCCTCTTACAATATGCAATCATGACAGTCTCTCATATTGCTGTTTCTTCCAGTTCCATTTGTTTTGAACACCAAAACAAAAAAGGAACAGCAAACTGAGATGAGAAATCACAAGTAATTCTCCACGAGTGTCCTTAATATTTTCTCCTGCAGTTTTTGCATCAAACGGAATTCCAGCATAGATATGGACCATGAACGGCAGTGTGTTGGAATTAGGACTGTGAGACAAAACCAACCATGAAATGAGTATGTTCGAAAAATTTTGTAAACAAACGAATTCTGGACCAAACCAAGTATACTAGCTTTACTAGTGTCTGATCAAAGAATAGCAATTCTATGGTTCACTCATTACCATTGGCTAGAACCTCTTCCGCCACTGCACCTACATATGGTAAATAAAGCAGACCTTACTGAAGAACAGCGCCAGGTTTTGGTTTTCATCATACTAAATTGCAAGTGCGCTAAAAAAAGATTTGATTGAACTGTGCTGATTGTGTCCTTTGCACAAGAATTGTTTTTACTTCTCACGTCAAGGTAAGTGGAACTTTCAGTATAACAATATGTCCAAAGTTTAACAGCAAGTCTCCGTTTAATGCTTATACTTACACAATGCAGTTTTACTGATCCTGCAGTCAAATATAAATAGTGACTAACCTAATGGCAAAAAGTGGGTCCTCTCGGATCTTGGTAGCCAGGTCAAGGGTGGAAGCTGGGGTGGTGAGGCAAAAGATAGAGCCTGGAAGTAGACCAGTTTGGGCAGATGGTCCACTCTCAGGCTCCTCATACTGCTGCGTGATCTGCTTGTCAATGGGGCGCCCAAGTAGGTACTCATCCCGGGACACCTGGCCTCCTGGCCCCTGGTACATCCAGTCCAAGCGGTCATTTTTCTTCCTGAAGGGGATGGACATAACAACAAGTAAATAGTACAGTGTTTCCCATACAATAAATGTATTTGGACAGCCTGCCAAACTTTGGTATTTAGTTGCTTATTTCTATAATGAAAATATTTTTGACAGAAATGAGTATAGAAAAGTACAACTTTAAAAAAGAGGAGGGAGAAACTACGCCACAGATAGGTTGCCGTAACATTACTCTTATAGTAAGTTACGATTAACAGTTAGGCCTTTTAACTTTAATTGAAAATCATTGTTTAGAAATGAGGGTAGGGACGTCAAACCTCTTTTGGCGATCTGTCAGAATACAAATTTTGACAGTTTATTTTTCATACATCAAGTCATAAATGCAATAATATAATCAAATAAGAACATAAATCGTTAACTTGCCAGAATGTAATGGCTGTTTGCTTTAATAAAAGGTTAAAAATTAGCCAATACCCTCGGCGCACAAGCACTATCATTGGAGGGAAACGCATCATCGCCTGCGCAACTTTTAGGGTGGGGTTACCTTGTTATATTGCATGAACCAATATTTAGTGGTATTCATACAGTAAAACTAATATACTGAATGCATTTACTAATGTATAGGCTATTGTTATGGGATGTGACATTTAAGGAAATATGTACTCTGAAAATGCAAAACATGCCAAAAATGATGTAATGGTATTATGATACAATTTTTTTTCATGACACCTAAACATACAAACGTACGATGAAATAATAACCAATTAACATGTAAAACATTTCACAGTGAGTTTTTCTTGTGGTTAGATTTTTTATAATGACCCCACTGATTTTGGTGAAGTGTTAAATGCAGGCACAAAAGCTCATTAACAGAGTCAAATTAGCATAATCATTTCTGATTCCTAAAGTCAAAAAGTAATATCACTGAACTGTCAGTGCACGTTTGAAACAATTTAATAGCATTATCTACTCAGATTTTGTATATTTTCTCATTAAATGACCTGATGCCAATTTTGTTTTTATTTTTGCGTGTGGAAAGCCCATTGTGATTACATTGCAGGCAGAACGTTCAACCTCCCTACTGAGGGCATTTTGGCACCAATCGGCACCGACTTCAAAGCCCTTAACTTAAGTTTAGAATTTGTATGTGATTATATTATCCTCCAAATCATTCAGATAGCATAAAGGTTTGTATGTAACAGAGACATTTTCTGTTGCCGGTACAACTTGACACAAAGTGGCGTTCATTTCATCTGGAGACACGGCCAAAGTAAAAGTAAATTAATAAAAGTGCCCTGACATAAAATATAAATACATATAGTGCCCAAACACAAAATGTAAACTCTGTGTCTGTGTAGGAAAATGTATTAACCTCTTACTAGTTACAATACAATTTAATAAACAGTAAAACGATCACACTGCCACACCCCCCCCCCCCCCCCCCTTAAACCTTAACCCACCCCTCGGTTTTTAACTGTTAACTAACTAGCAAGGTACCTATAAATGCTTGGAAACTGATATGTTAATTTATAACGGGTTCAATCAGGCAGCAAACAGTTTCTACAAGCCAGGGTGTTTATGATATAACTATGCAGGTAAGTATGAAATCACTGCAAGAAGTAAGATTAGCTACTGTTCCATTTCCAACTGAGAGATCCAACACAAATAAATACGGATTCTGTCATTGTAGCCACAATTGTCCTGATTCTCTATTTAAGGAAAAACAAAATAAGTTTTACGTTCAGCAAACCACATAACTAGCCACTAGTTAGGCTACTTTTTTTAGTTTTTAGTTTTAACAAGACTATCATATATGTTTGCTGAATACCCAAGTGAAGACTAGACTATGACTACTACAGGCCGATTGGAAAGTAACAGGATTACTAAGAGAATTAGCTGGCTACCTCAAAGAAAGCTCACTGAGGCTTAAAAATGAAATATATTATTGCCGTGTATTACATAATTAAAATGTGCTGTTAGATATAGCTACAACAAATCATATCCACTCTATATTCACATTTCCACCAGTTTCACTGGTTTGAGCTGCCATTAACTGAACAGTGAGAAGCCTGAGGTAATCAGAAAGACCTATGGGATCCATCCGATGTCTTCAAATTTAACCAATATAAAGCACCTTAGGACGCATTATTTGACGACTTCAGTTTGGAACATCCCTACAAAGGTCAAGTGTGCAAAATAGTGAAAATGCTGCCTTCAAATGTTGCTTTCTAAGGAAGCTGACTTTGCACTGGGACACTGTGATGGACAGTTCTAGGATATACCGGGTTCATGGCCACCTTGTGGCAGACACATAATACAACAGAGTGACGAAAGAACAAATGAACTGATGGAGACCGATGCATAGCCCCCCGCTCAACCTCCTTCCCAGTGTCAGAAACAGTAAACAGATGCAGAGAACAGAATAAACAGAGAACAGAAGCCGATGATTAAAAAGCAGGTTAAATAAGGTGTCATAAAACATATGCTTAATGGACAAGATTTCAAATAGCAAGACCAACTTCAGAGTGCCTGTTTCCTGTGCATATCTGGTGATTTCTTCACGAGCCCTCTCATCACGTAGCTCCTTCTGCAGCTCCTCAATCTTCTTGCGTTCTGCCTCATGCCGCTGCTCTGCCTTCCATACTCTCTCAATATTTTTGAGAGTCTGTGGGTGCCAGCTCTTCTTCAAGTTCTGTGAAAAGATTTCAAGATTCAAGATTTGTTGTAAGACTGTAAATTGGACTACGTCACTAAAAAAAATATATAGTTTCAGTCAACCATTTCAATGTGTGCATGATCAACTGGATTAACATTTTAGAAGTCACCAATTTTTACAAGGTCCTTCTTCAGTATGAACAGAATTAACTCCAAATCACATATAATCCAGTTTACATTTGAACAAGACAATGTAAATGTGCAGTTTTTCCATTTTGAAGAGATTAAAAAATTTCCACATTTATAAAAAATTACCAATTACCAAAATTACCATTCACATTTTTACTAAACAGAAAAATACTTGTTCAACAAACTAGGAACTCATAGGCTAAATCAGAATTAAAATTATGATTTCGCCTCTGGGGGTGATGCAACAGTCCCATGAATCGAAAGTGCCCCCACTACGACAGTGGGTGTAGGCATATCATATCTGCCCAAGTAGAGGAAATTGACCGTGTTTATAGTCGATTAGGCAACTCTTCAAACGAAAATGCAATGGAGATTAGCTTACAGACAAGCTTTTTAACAAGATTGTTTCATAAATTAGCATTGTATTCAAAGTTTCAAACCACTGAAAAGCCTCATATTGAGATGAAAAAGTGGGATGTATTTGCCTGTCTGCCACCAGGTTATGGAAAAGCTTTGAGATATCACATATGGCCCATAGTTTTCACTACTACTGAGGACCACTGGCCAGAAAAGGCCATCAACTTACTTGTCCATTATGGAGAGGCAGATTAGCATTTTGATGAGTAAAGGCATAGCTGAAGGTAAGCAGAACAAAAGAAGCACACCATTGATGACATGGATAACGGATGAGTTGGACATTTGTCTCATTGGCAAAATGGAGCAATGTCCTGCAAAGCAACGTTTTTCCAAAAAATTTGACTGGGATGAGTCTGTCAAAGAGAAACTATGCCATCAGGTTTTTTCCATGTGTTCTGTTTACCTGCACAACGTGCAACTGTGACTGGTCAGGCCTACTCAGCTTCTGACACTTCCGACAAGAAGTTCTCGCCTGTTTTCATTTAGGTAATTTACATTTTGAAATTGTCTGGCGACAGACTTTCGCATTTGTGAGAAAGTCTTTCAAAGACAGACCACTTGTTAATAAAATGTTAATAAAACTAGTTAAATAACCAGCCATTGTACAACTGACTGAAACATTTTCATTCTGAATGCATGCAGGTTCTTTATGTAAAGTGATCTGACAAAGAATTGTGTATTACTTTTAAACTACTGCTTTTGCAACTGCACAATTTTTCTGGATCCTTGTGGACAAAATCTAGCCAGTCTTTCATCAAACATATAGACTATATTATGACATACCTTCTAGCCGTTCGGTTAACCAGCTACATTTTGTTGCAATGTGAAAGTTTTTTAGCCGGCTAGGATACAGCCAGGCCAAATAGAATAAAACCGTACCTGGACTGTGCTTACTGGGCTACTTTCTTTAAAAGCACGTGCAAATGACGGCATTAAAGAACGTTTTCTTATTGTAAAGCGGTTCATGGCCGTTTAACTTAGTAGGTGTTCATAACTTCATTCCCTTATGCAATATTGATATTGATGTCAGATATATTGCTTCTCTTCAAAAGTTACAAAAGCTTACCGCTGTGGTGTTTCTGCATTTTAACTGGTTTTTCACTAAGTCACTGTATCTATAACGTTATCTGCAAATGCCAGGTTTCTAAATTCATGTTAGCCAGCCCTATTCTCTACCAATATACAATTACGTCTGACAGGTCTACGCCCAATTAAAAACACCTGAATTTAAAAACATGACAAACACTTTCATAACTAGCAGTCATTTATGTGAAAAAAGTATGTCTTTTACACAAGCTCTTAATTACATTTGAGACACTCGCTGATCACTGAATACGGTATTTCGCCAATTGTTTTATGTATGATTCAATAAGCGAACTTATCTCTGACATGGTTAGTACATGTTAGTACATTAGTACAATAGTCTAATGTCAATAGGCCATGTCAAACCTCACCTATATGCACATTCTGCCAAAGACATATTGTTTAAACTATTCAGTTAAATCATTTATGTTCATTTCTTTGATACTACTGTTATATTAAGTGACACATTATGACACCTATGTTTTGGATAACCACATTCTCTTCAGATGGTAAGATCAAAAAACACAGGGCCAAGCTACCTGAAATAATTAAGGAAATATTGGGTAGCAGCATTGCTTTGAAATACAGCATGTGTAATTTGTGGTAGCTAAGGTAGTCAATATTTTTTATTGTAACTTGGCCTAATTTTGATATTAGTACTTTTAATGGCAGGTCTAGATTGCGCAACTCATAATGACTTATAGTGCTTTGTATGTGTAAGTAATTTGGCATACGTGTTTTTCTTCAGATGTATAGTTAACGCACAGGCACGCGCAAGGGCCGCAGAATTGAAAACCCCAACGAAGACGCTTGACTCTGGTTCAGGTTGGTCTGAAATGGCGTTAGTAGAATGAGGACCTTCTTACAACAAGGATATGGCAAGCCCTTTAAGCTTTTATCCAACTTGTTTTTGATATCAACAATTGAATTTCAACTAGTTCTAAGGTTAATAAGCTTAATTTACATGTGTCAGTGAAGGCAAAGTAACATGTGCATTTCTTTCTTCAAGGTCCGACCACCAAAAAAATTATTCTACAATAACCTCGGGAGAGTGGAACAATTTGTGCAAGAAATTATGGAGCTGCTTTATGATTTAGGATTTAATTATAACTTAAATGCAGAGCTGAACATGCAAACAGGCTTTCTCTCGAAGTTGCACTTACGGCCTACCCTTCTAGTAGAGAGGCAAAAATATCTAGTGCCAACCTGATGCCGTAATTTGACAAATTACATCATCCCACTTTACCACAAATACATTAATGTGAAATTAGTTGATCTGGCCAGTCTGATATAATTTTGTCAAATGAAAGTTTCTATGTAAAAGTCATGACAAATGGAATCACGAGAAGTCCTCTGTAAACAGCAAGCTAAGACTTTGACCACACTATGACAAGTAACATTTTTAAATATAGTTATTGGTAAAATGTATGATTTTGATAAAACAAGACCAAGATGTATCAATTGTACCAAGGAATTACATCAGGACAATTTTTTGTTAAAGTATTGCCAGCCTTTCTAAAACCTTATTCGTCATATAAAGTTGTGCTTAATTACAGTCAATGAATAAAATATAGCCTATTTGGTTAAATGTGGCTTTTATTCAAATGACAAAGAACGCAAGTGTTATACTACACCACGCTTTTTCATTCCAATGTGTCTTACCTGCTAAAACAAATGTATTAATATTGTGACAGTAACCTTGCGGATAGTTTAAAATTCAAAGTCTTAAATCGTTCCCGGGTTATTTGTTACACAAGATATAAGCTGTCATAGCATTAATGATGTTTATCATATTTATTAAATTTTAGAAGCAGGGGAAGTAGGATAATCCTGCAGTGAAGGTTTTAAAGATCCTAACTGGGAATATCATGTTTTGATATTCGACATAGCTCAGGAGGTAAGACCGATTGTCTGGCAGTCAGAGGGTTTCTGGTTCAAACCCCGCCCTGGGCGTGTCGAAGTGTCCTTGAGCAAGACACGTAACCCCTAACTGCTCTGGTGAATGACAGGCATCAATTGTAAAGCGCTTTGGATAAAAGCGCTATATAAATGCAGTCCATTTACCATTTACCACTGACAGGATGCACTGAATTAGTTAGCTATCTGTCTATGAAATTATGAATAATAAGGAAATAGGATGTCATGAGGTAAACTTTAATTTTGTCAAACGTGATGAGGCTTACGTCACTTACATCTGACCTTCTGGGCTAAGTTTGCTATGTGTTCTGCAAAGAAGAATTCATGTCCACGACCATGTACGATAAGCTAAATTCTTTGTCTCCCAATGAAAACCCTTCTTGCTTATACCATCCTTTCTCTACATGTTCTGTGTACTAATTATCTACAATTCTGTGTACTAGCCTAATTATCAGTTCAGTATGTTTAGTAATAATGACAATATACAATGGTGCAAAATGTAAGTGGTGTGGTTACACGCATGTGATGCATAGGAGACTGTGTTGACAAGTCTTGACATGCTTGCCCTTGTATACAGGGTTTTCCCTACCATAGAAAGGCTTAGGTGCAGCGCCTAAGTGATTTTGCGGAGCGCCTTAAACCGAATGAACGTAAAAAGGCATTTAGGCGACATATCAGAATAAATGTAAAAATAATGGTGATGCGCTGGAAAAAAACAAAAACGGAGAGGTGGCTTTAAACATTCTGCGCTATGATGGCATTATAAATAGAAGTGGGTGATTGACTAGCGTTTTTATGTTTTTATGCATGGTAGGTTAAATGCATTTACAGAATATAGCGTTTGTTTCCCCAAAGACGGTATTTCTCGATATAATTGTGCCACCGTGTTAACATATTACTACGGTTGCGGGTCAGGCACTCTTCATGGTAAAAAGAAATTTTAGGATAGCGCTTCCGAATTGCTTGTGTCGAAAGTGCTGCGACGGAAACAGCGATAGATTTACCCACTAGCCACATCTGTCCAAAATGTAAACAAGTAATCTAGTTTTCACGGTTGGGAAAAATTTTATGACAACGTTAGCCAGTGAAGCTAGTTAGTTGACGTTACATAAAGATACCTTGATTGAACTAACGTTAGTATCTAACGTGGCTTGGTAGCTAAACAAAGTTAGGCTGTGTTCACACGTAACGTCTTTCTCTGATGAAAAATGCTGGTCAAAGCGTTTTTTCATATATTAAAAAAAAAGCTGTTCCAAAATATAGCTAAGTCCTCTGAAAACCTAGGGAAACCCCTGGTATACAAAAAGATCAAACAAAAACACTAAGTCATCAAATAAAGACACAATCATGACAAAACAGTATAGATCAATGGTCCTGCTTACACTATCTCTTTAAGCATATCACACAAGGTTTACCTCTGTTGCTGAGACACCACCTTGTTCCTCATGACCTCGGCTTTCCAACAATACAAAACATGATTACACTGTATTATGGAGAACCTAAGTTTTACATACTGTTGATCCAATCCACTCTCATTGTCTAAACATTCACAGTCCAGGCTGGAAAAAAGAATGTGAACCCTTGTATCTAGTAACTGGTAGGACCTCTTTAGCAGCAGTAACCTCAACCAAATGTTTCCTATAGTTGCCGATCAGACTTGAAAAATGGTTTGGAGTTAAGACCATTTCTCCTTGCAAAACTGCTTCAGTTCATTGATATTTCTCGGATGTCTTGAATGAACAGTCCTCTTCAAGTCATGCCACAACATCTCAATTGGGTTAAAGTCTGACTTGGCCATTCCCAAACATTAATTTTCTTCTGTTTAAGGGCTGAGAGTCTGTGGTCATTGTGGTTATTTATGTAGGAAACCCTGAAAAGTGCCAAACTATTGGTGCTGTATAGGTATGGGGCTTGCCACCCCGCCAAAGCGTAACTAGGCGGGATGGCATACCTGCCATCTCAATACAGACAATTTACTATCTCCAACAAGACGATTGTTTCGCCATCTCTTTCCACTTCATGGCATTTTCTTACTTTTTTTTTTTTAGAACAGCCATTGCCATTTCTTCAACCAAAATGAATCACACTAGGTTTTTAAAACATTTTTTTTTTTTTACATTATATTTTATTTGGCAAACGTTTTTATCCAAAGCGACGTGTAATAAGTGTATACCGAAGGTCGTTGGAACAACTACAGAACACAGGTCAGACAATGTAGAATTCTCATAAAGTATTGGTTATCCAGAGCCATGAACACAGCTAGTTCAAACAGTAAGCATAAATACCAATATCCATTGTGACGCCTTGCATCAGAGTCACGTCAGGCACAGCAGATTTGACTGAGAAAAATTCTAATTCAGATATTTGAAACTATCATTTTGACTATTCAAAACGAAATTACAGATATCTTTAATGCAAATGTGCAAACGATCTGAATACGATGGTGTGCAGATGGATATGGGGCTGACGTCAGCCAGATGAGTCTGTGCTATCGGGGAGGCGACATACTTATTAACTAGAGGGACCTCCTTCTCCCACACAAGCATGACACGACAGTCATCTTCGGTAGGGAATCCCTGGCACTTTACCCAGACCGTAATGTACAAGCAGCCAAAACAACCTATCTGGTGTAATGCTGCATCTACCCTTTAACAGACACCTATTCAGCATCAATAGACTTCTTTAAAATAAACAAGCAAAGACATTGTGGTCCCAACACCTCAACAGCAAATAGAGGATTAGTTTGTAAACTACATAGCTCACCATGATGCTACTTTTCGACTGAATGTTGTCAAAAGATTTCTTCATACCGTGAAGAATACCTGACTTGTTTACATTCTGAACAGATGTGACTAAAAAGTACATCTAACGCTGTTTAATATGAGAAAGTATGCAATATTAGACCCACATTGTTAAAGTTCCCTGTAGCCTAAAATGGGTTATTCACGTAGTAGGCTTATCATATATCAAGAAAGACATCCCAACACAACTCCATCATGTAATTCAGGGAAGAATCAGTCATAGTCAGTATAAGAAAACTGGAGTGAGCCTCAGCCATGTTTGTGGATCAATGAAACTGACTGCAAATCATTGAAAGTCCATGATAATAGGACATACTAATATAGCATACTTTCTTAAAATAAGAGAGTGTACTTCGTTCACTTTTGAACTATTATACACTTTAGGAAAATATACTTAGGCTTATATTTGAACTTCTCTGCAACTCAAGTAGGCTACAGAAAAATCATACTAAAATACTGAACTAGTAGTTCACTAGTGCGCACAAGATGTTTAGGTTACTTCAGAGTTTTACTGACTAAAAAGTGATCCAGTTTAGTCCCAAATTGTCTGTATTTAAACAGCATATGTAGCCAACAGGTTTTCTAATTTTTTTGTAAGGGGTGCAGCGGCCGCTATATGGTTTTAAACATTCCATGCTAGGATGGCAGTATAAACAGATTGAGCTGGTGATTGACGAGCGTTTTTTTATCGTCACCTTACCCATAGTCGGACAATAGCCCAAACCCAGACAAGCTCCCTTGTCCCGTATGTCCCGTCGTCCTTTTTATTGAAAATTTCGAACAAAATAAATTCTTGCCAAAAAAGTATTTGTCAGGTATTTAGGGAAATTAAACTACCTTTGTGTAAAATTTCATGTCCATCCAAACATAATTGGGCATATTACGAAGTGTTTAATAAACAACACTCTGTCCGAGAGCATAAAATGGGCCAATTCGGCACTGGGCGACGATATTGGTAGTTTACTCTCTACTCTCGCAGGCTTTTAATGGAGGTGTCCGTCTATTGGAAGGCCAGCCGTGCGGCTAGGCTAACCAGCGACGGTCTTCTAGTTTTCCCACTAGGAGGAAAATAAGGTCATCTGACCTTACAATTCATATATGTATGTTTGTGACAAGTGGTGTTTTGTTTTATTTATCGGGTAAACGGACATAGAACAACACTGGCACGCAGTCTATGCGTAACTTGGCGATAGTCTGCACAGGACTGGGCGCTACCCTTCACGGTAAGAAGCAGTTAGTAGGGAGGGCAAAACGAAGCTTTAGAATGTCGCCAGCAGTGTATGCGCGTGAGCTTGACAATACATTTCTCACAGAAAAGGTCGTTTGTTACCTTTTTTTAGTTCATTACAGTGGTGATAGAAGTTACTAGAATTAAGTGGTACTGTGCTGTTAGCCTTTATTGATCGCTGTACAAGGTTAATGTGAAGTACCTAGCACAATCTGACAGTACTAACCCATAAAAATATACTTTGAATGGTACTTGGTCAATCGAACGGTAAATGTGAAAAACATTCGATTATAGTCAGCGGCACCGAAATTTTCTGTCACACCCTCGATAAACAGCAAAAGTCCCAGTAGAAGACTGAATTAAATCTTTAAAAGTTATATATTTTCTGAAAGCTTATCGATTCCGCTTGGCCGTAGTGAGTGAAACTAGGCGATCTGAGCATATAGTCGCTATGTAAATTACGTCAGAAGGATTCAACCTTGTTGTTTGCTACCTAAACTTCACAGCACACTCAAATCCCTTAGCATGCTTGTAGCATGAAGTGTCTACTTTCAAAATCCATTTAAACCATTCACAAATGACTTGGGACTTTGAAGTTATAAGTCGGGATGTATCAAGTGTCCAGTGAAAATACTGACCTGGCTCTCAGTCAGAATTCTGAGAGAACCAACTGCCATAAATGACCGCGTAAAATCAACCAGTAAGAGTTATTATGATGTCACTCGTTCAGAACCCCATAAATGTAAACAGTCGAATGTTCAGTGAAATCTATCGGTTTTCGGTGCCGTCGGAGTCCCGATCTTATCATTGATGGAATTTTGGGAAAGTGCGAGCTAAAAGGCCACAAAACAGCCAATATATCACATTAATATTCCATATATGTACGATCGCTGTTCACAATACGTTAATTTAAGGCTAAACTGGTATTTTAATCACAATACTTATGCTAATTTCCGGAAATAAATTTTTCGATTGTCCTCCCTACAGTTAGAACAGGGCTTCCGATATTGTTGGAGCTGAAAGTGTTGCGACGAAAACGGCGATAGAATCACTTTGCAGACACAAAAACTCCGAATATAAACAAGTCCGACATTCTTAAATAATAATAATAATAATAATAATAAATTTTACAACAACATGTACTAGCCAGCTAGTCGGATAGCGGTGTTGTTTTCTAGCTGGCTAGTTAGACTAACGATACTAACTACTCGCATTCATATTGACAAAATACCGAAGAGTAAATGGACAAACACTTACGAGATCACCACCTCCCATAATGTTGCAGATCTTTTTCACACCCTCCAAAAGATTAATTAGGTTCTGTGTTATTAGTAATATTATTCACGGTAAAAATAAAAAAGTCGTGTAAGCCTACGACACAGTTGTGAAGAAAACAGGAAGGTGAAGCCAGCGACAAAGAAAAGGTTACTTCCGTTAACCACCAGAACGGGAAATTTTCACAATAAAAGTCATGCTGCGTTCAGGACAACTCGGAACTCAGAAGTGGCTTGAAACAGTTTAGGACAGTGGTTCTCAACCTCGGTCCTGGGGGCCCACTGTGCATGCTGGTGTTCGTTCCAGCCACAATTGCAATCCCGGAATTGTAACTAGCTATTATTTTTGCTTAATTACGTGCTTCTCATGTAAGAGGGATAATTTGCCGTCTTAAGCTACCTTGTGTCAGAAATAGCTACGCATGCCATGAAGAATAAAAGCCATATTCACATTGTGCTATAGTGTAGAGACGATCACTTAAAGAGGTTAAAAAAAACTTTTTAAATAATCAAAATAAAGACTGAGGTAAATCAACAGGTTCCGAATTGGGGACACCTGGCCACTAAATCTAATCATTTGATAGATAACGAAGAATTCAAAAACAAAGAAAATGATAACGAATCAAACCTGTATTGCGCTAATTAGTTTCAGGGAAATATTATGCACTTAAAGCACTTAAATACATGTGTTCAGAAACATAATTAGGAGCCTATTAATTCCCCTCGTTAATTTGATCTGTTAAAAATGTTACCTCTTTTTAAGTGATTGTTTGCAGTCCCTTAAAAACCAATACAATAACACAGTGGGATTTTATTCTTCATGCCATGCTTAGCATTTCCTGACATAATGTGGCTTAAGAGGGTAAATAATTCCTCTTAACATGAAGAACTGCTAATTAAGAAAAATGAACAGCTTGTTAAAATACTGAGATTGCAATTGTGGTTGGAACAAAAACCAGCATACACAGTGGGCCCCCAGGACCGAGGTTGAGAACCACTGGTTTAGGAGACATTGGGTAGCATTTCTTAGGAATACAGCTTCTTAAATTTCTGTGAGGCAAGACAGCCTATATTGTTTATAGTACAGTAACTTGGCATCATTTTGATATCAATACCTTTAATGGCAGGCCTAGATTTAGACAGTGTGAATGAATGACTTATAGACAGTGCTTTATAAGTGAGAGTAAATTGGCATTTTTGTATGTTGAAAACGTGCTTTTAATGAGATATTATTTATTTTTGCACTGTGTTTGTAATGAATAAGTGACAATAAGAATTTGTATATAAATGTAGGCTATGAGAGACATGCACTGGAGAATATGGAGAATTATTGAAAATAACTACATTTTCATTTCAAGGGAACATTGGTAGGGATGCAGAGGTCATGAATTCAATCCCCACATGAGACATTTATAAATCTGATTAGATGGATCATACAAACTCTTTCTTTTGTTATTTTCTACTTTATTATTTTTTATCTATGGTAAACAGGCTGATTTAATGTGTATTGTGTAATAAAATATTCCTAATGTGTTTCCTTTGATTAAAAGTAAGCCCAGTGCGCAAAATGCCGTTGAAAAGCCATTGAAAAAGCGTCAAACTCCAACGTTGAAATCACGTCTGTGGAGGGTTGAAAATGAAAATTGAAAAGACGTCAAAATTGGCTGTAGTTTGGATGTCACTGAAAAGCCGTTGGAAAAGCGGTCCAACTCCGACGTTAAAATCACGTCTGTGGAGGGTTGAAAATGCAAATTGAAAAGACGTCAAATCTGGCCATTGAAGTTCAACATATTTTCAACGCTGAAAATGGGTCCATCTCCAACGTAGAAATCACGTCCATAAAGGTCTGCAATTTCAAAACCTACTTTACATTAATTTGATTGCAAATCAAGTAAAAAAAATAAAAAAAAAACTAAATATTCTACCCTCCCTGGCTGGCTAGTTTGGCAGATAGCGAACAGTCTTCCAGTGAACACATAGCCAGTTAAAGTTTAGGCTGTTTGATGACACGTGGGTAAAGTTGTAAAAAGGCATATATTTTCCAAGGCTTAGCCAAAAGAAAATAGTGGTTCAGAGTTCTCTCTCATCTGCTGTCTTGCAAACACTGAACAAACTGAAAAAACTACGGCAAGCTCAAAGGACTAAACTTAAACCCAAATAACTATACACAAAACCACCACTAGGTGGCTACAATGCAAACAGTGGGCAGCACACTCCCCGCCTGGTATAATGCTTTATACCACTACACAGTCTCTTTGCTGAGGAGTAGCACAACTTCTGAGACAGGCCTTGCATACACTTTAGGGGTGCCCTGTCTGATGACTTTCACCTCCACCTTCCGGACTTTGTTGTCTTGACTGGGGAGAACCTTAACGATGAGTCCAGTGGGCCATTCGTTTCTCTTGACTTGTACATCTCTTAACAGCATAACATCTCAGACTTGCAGGTTAGGCTGGTCTGACTGCCACTTTCTCCTTGGTTGGAGAGTAACAAGATATTCTTGTCTCCATCGTCTCCAGAACATATTAGCAAGGCTCTGGACTTGCTTCCATTGTTTGCCGTGGAGGTCTTTGGGTTCTAATTCTCCAGGGGGTTCAGACACTGAGTCCATCTTCTGTGTCAGTAACATCACCGGTGTGAGTACTGCAGGCATCTCAGGATCAGAAGACACAGGGACCAGTGGTCGCGCGTTCATAATACCCATAACTTCAGCCATGAGAGTGGTGAGGACCTTGTGTGAGAGATGAGTAGAGTCCACCTTGAGAAGCATGGCATCGCGGATGCGGCAGGCCACCCCAATCATCCTCTCCCACACTCACCCCATGTGGGGGATTGAAGGTCCAGGTGCAGCTGTGATTTTGAAGGTGAGTTTTCAACTCTGGGTCATCTGTGTTGATCTTGAGTTCTGCACAAGCCCTGATTAAATTTGTGCCACGATCTGACCGAAGTCGTCTGACAGGCCCTCTGATGGCAGTAAACCGCCTGAGTGCGTTGATAAAGCTTGACGTTGTCATAGACTCTATGACTTCAATGTGTACTGCCCTTGTGCTCAAGCATGTGAAAATGACGGCCCAGCGCTTGCTTTCTGCTTGGCCTCCTCTAGTCCTGCGAGAAATAATTGTCCATGGCCCGAAGACATCTAGCCCGACGTGAGTGAATGGAGGATCCAAGGAGAGTCTATCCACAGGTAAGTCTGACATTCTCTGTTCTTCCACTCTTCCTCTCAATTTCTTGCAGGTGATGCACTTACGTATCACGCTAGACACAAGTCTCTTCCCTCCTGTGATCCACAGCCCAGCTGACCGGACTGCACCTTCAGTGAAATGACGTCCCTGGTGAGCAACCTGTTCATGGTAATGTCTTACCAACAAGGTAGCAATATGGTGGTTCTTTTGAATAATGATAGGATGTTTCTCTTCCCAGGACAGGTCTGCTGCTGCTATGCGGCCTCCAATTCGCACCAAACCATCCTTGCCTATGATGGGGCTCATTTTTGGAAGTGAGCTGTGCTTTGAGTCTTGTTCACCCTTGAGGAGACACTCAAGTTCTTCTTTGAAGACTTCCTGCTGTACACATTTGATGACTTGTATTGTTGCTTGTGTGCGTTCGTCGGTCTTGCAGCTGTCACTCTCTGCAGCTCTGGTACTGGTAGCCGACTTAGCTCGCTGAATGAGCCTGGCTACAGCTTGGGTTAGCGACTTCCAGCTGGAGAATCGTTCAAACTTTTAAGAGCCATGCTGGTTTCCAGTAGCTTTGGTGATGAAGGTGGCAACTTGTGGACGAACCTCTGAATCAGCATCTGGATCCAGGAGGTCAAAGGTCTCAGACTGAGAAATGACTTCTCTCTCAGCTCTTGAAAGGAAAGCTGGGCCTGACAACCAGTTGGTGTGTTTGAGGTGTGCTGTAGGTACAGGTCGAATTCCATAGTCTGCCGGATTGTTCTCAGTACTGACGTGATGCCACTGTTTGGGGTGAGTAGACTTTCTGATGTGTGTCACTCTGTTCGCCACATAGATGTAGAATCTTCTTGAGGTGTTGTGAATGTAACCTAATACAATCTTACTGTCTGTGTAGAATTTCACAGTGTGAATCTCGATGTCTATTTCGTCTATGATCAGATCTTCCATCTCAACCGCCAAAACAGCTGCACAAAGCTCCAAGCGTCGGAATTGTATGAGTCGGACATGGGGCCAACCTGGACTTTCCCATGACGAAACCTACATGACTGTGTCCCTCAATGTCAACTGTTATCAGGTAGGCCACAGCTGATATAGCCATGGTGGATGCATCTGAAAATATGAGTTCCCTGTGTTGTGTGGAGATCAGAGAAACAGGAACATGAAGTCTTCGGATTTGAAACTGCTCGAGTTCCATCGAGTCTTTCCAGTGCTTCCACTGTGCTTTCTTCTCTTCTGGCAGAAGAGTGTCCCATTCCCATTGCTCAGTGGAGAGTTCCCTCACCAGAGCCTTGCCTTGCATAGTGATTGGAGCTACAAACCCCAGGGGGTCGTACAGTCTGTTCACAGTGAACAGGATGCCTCTCCTTGTGAACGGCTTCTCCTCTTAGGACACGTAGAACATAAAGCTGTCCATCTCAAGATTCCAGCTTGAGTCCCAGGCTCATCTGTATAGGCAGTGGATCTACGCCTAGATCTAGGTCCTTGAAGTCTTTAGCGCGGTCTTCAAGGGGAAATGCCTCCATGATAGTGCTGCTGTTAGATGCTATTTTATGTAGCTTGATGTTCAATTCAGCTAGCATTTCCCTGGTTCTTCTAGTCCATCAGTGGCTTCTTCTTCACTGGAGAATGAGGCAAGTCCGTCGTCTACATAAAAATTTCGCATGACGAACTGTCTGGCGTCTGCGCCGTAATCCTTCTATCCCTCCAAGGCTGCTCGGCGCAAGCAGTATATAGCAACCACTGGGGAAGGACTATTGCCAAACACGTGAACTTTCATATGATACTCTGTCACTGGATTGTCAAGGTTGTTCTCGTTGTGCCACAGGAACCGGAGGAAGTCACGATGGTCCTCACAGACAGTGAAGCAATAGAACATCTGTTGCACATCTGTGGTGGGTTCTTTGTGGAAACGAACAAGGACTCCAATGAGGGTGTTGTTCAGATCTGGTCCACTCAGGAGGACATCGTTGAGAGAGACACCTTCATGCTTGGCTCTGGAATCAAACACGACCCTTATCTGACCAGGTTTCTGGGGATGGTAAACACCAAATATGGGTAGGTACTAACACTCCTGTTCTCCCATCAATGGTGGAGCTGGTTCAGCTTGATCCGCATCAAACATCTTCTGCATGAAGTTGGTAAAGTGCTCTCTCATGTCCAGCTTCCTCTCCAGAGTGTGACGCAGGGAAGTGAAACGTTTTGTGGCTTGCTGTCGGTTGTTTGGTAGGTGACACCGAGGGGAACGAAAAGATAAGGGAGCTACCCAGCTATTTGAATCGTCTTTGTAGACTTCTCTGTCCATAGTCTGGAGAAAGATTTCATCTTCGATGGATAAGGCTAGCTGATCATCATGATGTGTTCTCTGAAACACTCTGCTGCCAAAGTCATCCCTCTCTTCCACCTGGATGGATGTCTCCGTGGAACTCTGAAGACCGTGGTAAAGTGTTGAGCTGTCAAACTTCTTTTTGACTCATAAGACATTAGTGCATTGACTAAGGAAGGATGCTTGTCCATTCTGAAGAACATTGGTTCTGTAGACGCTGATGTTAGTTAGCTTATGGGCTCCTCCCAAGCACACCTCGCCGACAATAACCCACCCAAGGTCGAGACGTTGGGCATAGGGTGCATCGTGGGGTCCATTATACTGCTCCCAAACTTTATGCACACACAGGATGTCTCTGCCGAGGAGGAGTAGAATGGAAGCATCTGGGTCAACTGCTGGGATTTTGTCCACCACTGGCTTGAGATGAGGGTAGTGACGAGCAATCTCGGGAGAGGGAATTTCTGACCTGTCGTCAGGCATCCTGTTGCACTCGATGAGCGTGGGAAGGGGCAGTTGCATTTTGCCATCCATTGACTCCACGACAAAGTTGCTGGCACGTCGCCCTGCTGTCTCCGTGACTCCTGAACATGTTTTCAGGGTGTATGGCACTGCACCCACTCTGATATTGAAGAGGTCAAAGAAGTCTGCTTTTGCTAGAGAGCGATTACTTTGTTCGTCAAGAACAGCATAAATCTTGACCGATTTCTCTCTATGACCAGCAGGGTAGATTCTGACCAGACATATTTTCGAACATGATCTGGAGTTGGCTGCATCCTCACAGACCTCAGTGCATTTTGATGTTACTGCTGAAGTGTCGTTCTCTTGTTGCTCCCCACCATGATCTTTGTTGGTATCAGACCTGTCAGTTTTCCATGGGGGTGGTCCCGGATGTAGTGCAGAAGAATGTCTGTTGCTGTTACACTCCTTACAATGTACTGCCATGTTACAATCCTTGGCAAGATGACGAGTGGAAGCGCAACATCTATAACAGATACGCTTGTCTTTGAGATAAGCCTTTCTCTCTTCTAAGGGTTTGCTCCTGAAGCTGCGGTATTTCCTCAAAGGATGAGGTTTATTGTGTAGTGGACACTGTTTGTCTGGTTCCTCAAGCTTCTTCTCTGATGAGGAGCCTTGACCGGCTTTAGACTCTGATGAGACCTCAGTCTTCCTAACAGATACAGGCATTCTGTAGCTCTGCTTCATAGGTTTCTCTGCTTTGAGATTACTTGTACCTCCGTTGGTGACGCAGACGAAACTGGGATTGTTGCGAGTTTGTGCTTCGTCACATGTAAACCTCACAAAGAAAGAAAATGGTGGGTGAGACACGATGGTCTTTCTTAACCCTCTGGGGTCTAAGGGTAAAATGAGGCACACTGGTGATTGTGCGATGCTCTGACATTTGTGTAAATTTCATCAACTTTATATACAGTGATTCCAAAGTGTTTCATATCTTTGTTTTCAGCACAAACTCAGCTACAACAATATGGCAGCAGTAAGTAGGTCATAATAATGTGTGGATTGTAAACTGCTCTAAAAACACACAAACTGTAAACAGTAGTTTTGAACATGCATAGGAATGTTGTAATAAAACACACTAAACAATTGTGAATAAGACTTTTGGTCACTGAAATGTGTTCTTCAAGGTCTTGGGTATCAAAAGATGACAAAATATTTTAGCAAATCCAATGAGAAATATAAAATAAATTCCTAAAAGTTAGTTTTGTGACTACTATTTTTCAACACCAGGTGAGAATGGGAGGGCAAATGACCTTTCTGTAATGAATATGCATTGGGTAGGAATACCTGCCAGCTAAGTAGGCTATTCACACCTGGCCGCATGCCTCCCCACCACTAAGACAAAGACTCAGTGAGCCATTTAGAAGACAGAAACAAAGACAACTTTTGATTTTAGAACATTTATTGAAGTAAACTGCATGGAAGATGAGATGAGACTGGTGTACTCTTGCAACGTCTGCCTGGCCTCTTAGCTAGTGGTGAACTAGGTCGTGTTTCCTGATCAACATCTCTGCAAATATAATAAAAACAAAATTGTTAGGAAATGTGAAATCAAACTTTATTTATATAGCACATTTCCTTCAACAGTTGAAAATTAAATGTGCTTTACAAAAAAGGGACAAACCACTAACTAATGAAAACAAAATTTATGAAATGTGACATCATATACAAACAAAGAACCAAACAAACACAACCAGACGCAGAGAGGTAGCCTATAATTTTGAGAAGCAATGGTTAGAATCATTCATAGTGTGGGAATTTACAAGCGCGCATATTAGTGAATATTCCTACAAACACACAGAATGTAATACAGCACACATTCACAAATAATGCAAGCTATCAACGAAAAAACATTAGCTTAACTAAATAAACACTGATATTCCAACTAAACTACACGCAACTCATCAATAACAATGCCTCAATCTGAACTAGGCTAGGTCTGTTTAGCTAAGTGGTTATTTTATTGCTATTTCCCGAACTTACTTAGAGTATGCTAATATCGATTGTGCAAGGACATCAGTTTTAGAATCCTAGCCACGCCACTACACGCCAGGCATGAGCTATTTATTACGAATATGATCGAAAAACATACAGTCTACCTGATACTTCTAACACAACCAGACGCAGAGAGCCTAGCCTATAATTTTGAGATGCAATAGTTCAAATCGTTCGTAGTGTGGGAATTTACAAACGCGCACATTGCTGGATATTCCTACAAACACACAGATACGTTGCAATACAGTACACATATTTACCAATATGATCATAAGAAATATACTTACGCATGAAGTTGATCCTCAGCTGGATCAGTTCGCTGTTCGAAATGACACCGCTCTTCATCAGTGTCGGCTTCCGGACGGACCATTTTCCAAAATTAAACAAAATGTTCACCTCAAAAGAAGTGAATTAGGTGACACTCTGTGACATTCTATCCCGCTTTCGCAGACTTGGCATTTCTCACATGGATCTCGCATCGCCCCTCCTTTAGTCTCCTTCTATGGAGAGTAATTATAATGTTGTTAACATGTGAATGCGATTTGGGCGGACTTCCTGCTGAGCGAAATTCAAATAGTAATGAGTAAAGTTTAGCGAAGCATACATGATCTAATTAATCAAATTTGGAACATTTAAAACAATTTATATTATTTGCCAATGGGCACATTGGAAAGTCGCGATTCTAAGGTTTCTGTCAATGTTTTTGTTGCGTCTGTATGATAACAGCACGTGACGTTAATCCTCCAAATAGAAACGAAAGTTAATTTCATCTTGTCAAGCTCCGCCGGCGGAGCTCTCGACCCCAGATGGTTAAACCTTGACCCGGTGGTAACCTATTTCTCTTGAAGATTGAACGGGAGCTTTGTTAAGATGGGACTGACGCCATGTGCTGTGATGTGATAGACCGGTCAGGTATCCATTCATTTTTGCTGCCTCCAGCTCTAATAAAAGGTCGCCCAACTCTCTTCGTTTTTGGTTGTCTCTGTTTGAGATCCGTGGGAAGTCTTCAACCTTTTTCAGCAGTGCGTGCTCTATAACCTCAGGGGCTCCAAAGTAATCTTCCAGTCTCTGCCACACCATGTTAAGGCCTGCGGTTGCGTTATGGATGTAGGCTGCTCTTATTCTCTTGGCTTGCTCAGCTGACACCGGTCCTAACCATTTTGAGAGTAATTCGAGTTCTTCTCAAGGTGTCAGGTTCAAGTCTCTGGTTAAGCTAAGAAAGGATGCCTTCCAGGCCCAGTAATTTTCTGGGCGATCATCAAATTTCAGTAGACCAGAGCTGACCGTCTCTCGTCGTATCAGGTACTTAGCTAGGTCTGACGTGCCGGTAGGATCATATGAAGCAGAACTGGGTGTGGAGAAATAACGCTGTAGATGATGAAATTCATCTCTACTTGAGTGTCTCACTTTGCATGGTTCATCTCTCCAACTCCTAGACTCTTTCTTGGGGCTTACAGCACGACTGTGTTGTGGTAATATCTTTCCTGTAGCCTGAGTTTGTGTACGGGATCGGGGAGGTAATTCTTTGAACCCAAGGTCATTGTCTTCACTCCGTTGGCATTCATCAGGCCCTGCATAGCATCTTGCTGCTTCATCGTCGTCCATAGTTGGCTGGCGCCTTGATGAAGAGGTAGGTTCTGGTGGGGCTGCGTGGTGGAGTGAGGTTTGACCATAGTTTACCTCTGAGTGTTGCTGTACATACTCAATGGTGTGTTGAATTTGGCTGAGTGACACCATCATAGTGTCTAGCTGACGTCGTTGAGGTTCTCCGCTTTCCTCTTGGGTGGATGCCTCCCAAGCCTGAGCCTCAGCTAGTGCTACAGCGGCTGCTTTTTGTGGCTATAGAACATGCAAGTCTGCCTGTAGCTCAAGTTTCTTCTTAAGCTGTTCTGCTTTCTTTCTTGCAGCTTCCATTTCTGGCTCCAATTCCATTACCGCTTGTTGTTTTAACAGATCTGCCTCCTTTTGTGCATAGGAAAACTGGACCCGTGCAGCTAATGCTTTAGCACGTGCTCTGGCAGCAGCAGTGCTGGATGAAGAGGACCGGCTTGAATGTGTAGAACTGGAGCATTGCGACCTGGTCTCCAAAGTCTCATCTATGGCGTTTCCCTCTTTAGAAATCTGCATGATGAGGAACAGTCAAATGTGCTTGAAATGGTGGTTGCTGCAGAATCAGTGATGTGCTGGTGTTCCACTCTTTTCTGGAAAGCCCGCTGTGAAGTACGCCTTTTTACTATTCTGCCCTCCCTAGGTGTAACTGGCTGGCTAGTTTGGCAGACAGCGAACAGTCTTCCTAGTGAACACATAGCCGGTTAAAGTTTAGGCTGTTTAATGACATGTGGGTAAAGCTGTAAAAAGGCATATATTTTCCAAGGCTTAGCAAAAAGAAAATAGTGGTTCAGAGTTCTCTCTCATCTGCTGTCTTGCAAACACTGAACAAACTGAAAGAACTACGACAAGCTCAAAGGACTAAACTTAAACCCAAATAGCTATACACAAAAACACCACAAGGTGGCTACAATGCAAACAGTGGGCAGCACACTAAATGTAAAAGCGCCACGTGAATTCAGTCTAACTACACCAGCTACTGATGTACTATGAACATGCTTCACCCACACATCAGGAAAAACACGTAAAAACTTAAATTGTACATTTCATGAAGCTGTAATGTGAGGTGGATAGCCATACAAGTTGACATTACCACCAGATGGAACATAATGAAAGAAAATATTTTCCGATAGAGAGTTTATTAACAATTTTGTAGACCTCCATAGGCAACAGTGATAGTACATCAATTATCCTGATCATTATCCACAGTCCCATTTTCAAGCTCCATTATTAAGTCCATTATTATCCTGTTCATTAGTTGCAGTACCATTTCCATGCTCAAGTCCTTCTTTATCCGCAATCAGATCGTTTCTGAGGGATTTTTAAAATATTTATTAATCTCGATAAAGTTCATAAATATGAATATATTGGACTTGTAGAATTAGAAGAAGCTTAAATTGAGTACATTGATTTATGTTTCTGGGTTCTTAAAACATTGTTGAGTTTTAGTGCTGGAGAAGAGACTGCAGCAACAGGCTAAAATCAGTTGAAATAAAGGCCGTCAATGGACGACTGTTGTTTACTGGGCTCTCTTCCAATAAACAATTAATATCTATCAACTATATGAGAAGTTAAACACTTTTATTTAGATAATTTTGAGAAAAATAAATGAGAAAACACAGTATAGCTACAAATTATAACCACAAATTAAAGCCGCAAGCGGCGTTGGGAGGGGTCCAAGCATTGGCACTATCGCGCCCCCTATGGAGCGATTTTAAAATGGCTTTGTACTATATATACCTTCACCCAACATATCTACTGAATATCATGATAAGCAATGGATTGGAATATGTGTCTGACGTAGTAAAATATTGATGACTTATGGCCAATTTTGTGCTAAGAGACACTGGCGGATGACTTAGTTGCGTCGCCATGGATGTGTCCTGGCCGCTTCCCGTAAAGGTATTTACTATGTTGTAACACTTAGATGGCATGTTGTAACACTTAGATGGCCCGGTGTGTATGCACAGCTGCAGCGCTTCCATGGCACAACTAAAAAAGGCGTCACACTAGTGTTGTCACGATACCAAAATTTTGACTTTGATACCGATGCCAGGTTTAGTATCATGATAATTGATACTGAAACAATACTGATTCAATACTCGGTACCTAACGATACTGAAATTACCTTAATTGATCAGAAACGTAATGTCCAGAAGGGTTGACCTCATTTTTATTAAAAACCTGGTTTATTAACAACCTTTAAGTTGAAGCCTGTTCAGCATATCAATAAGCATAGGCCTATAGTGTTACAACACTAAACCATAGAAAATTATATGAAATATATTTCAAAAATTAAACAATTGCAAAGTAAATTATCTTTAAACAGGTCTTTCACTTTTAAATAAATCTAAAAACAGCATATTTCAATAGCAATACAGCATCTTCCTATAATAAAATATTTACAAATTAGAACACCTATTGCTACTGAAGTCAACTGAGTCTAAGCTTGCGCTGTATCAACCACGAAGAATGCACAAGCGCAGGTCACCTCACTTGCCAACCTTAGTTGCTACTGCCATGTAGCGAAGATTCGGACAAATTACACTTTTCATCCTCTCAATCAGTAATGTGGGAGACAGTTGCCTGGCGTTTACATTTGACACAAAACTACCGAACGTCGGAAAATTCTAATAGCGAACCGTTTCTTTTTATTAAATTTTTTTTAAGTCCCGAAAAAGTGCTGAAGTTTCGGTATACCGTGCAACAGTATGTCAGGCACATATTCCAATCCATTGCTCAGCTTAGCAGAGAATGCACATTTCAGTGCGCCTCAGAGACAGATAGAATAATAACACATAAATACACATTTCAAATAATAAATACGACATTGAGAAAAAATGAAACAAAAGACGAGATATCAAATCGCGACCTACGCGCAGAGCAGCCTACCGTTTTATTTATGTAGACACTGGCATACAAGAAAATTTTCGGTTACGCTGACCTATAAAACGTTATTCCAAAAGCGAAATCAGACATGTTATACATCGTTAGAAAGCTTATACTCTCACCTACTGAATACATTAGATGTCAATCAAGCCAAATTGCACTAAAAAGGGCGACAACGCCGTAAGCAACAGGTGTGGTATTACGCACAGCTATTTTTGAAGATAGCCCAGGCGTCACAAAAGCGCGTAGCCTATATTTCACAAACGGATTGTCCAAGACAATATATGACCACTCATTTGCAAAAGGGACATCTCTACGCGTAAAACCAGTGTTAAGATTGTATATTTATTCAATGTGTAGTCCCAGATATTGAATGTAGAATGACATGGCATAATTAAAAAAAAACTTTGTCTCGTTTATTTCGTTATTCAGTGAGCAGCGTTTTCACTGCTGTATTGGCATATTTTAGGGCTAACGTCGGGTTTATCTTGTTGCTACGGAATATTACATTACATTACAGGCATTTGGCAGACGCTCTTACCCAGAACGACATACAAAAACGTGTATAACCATAACCAGGAATAAGTGTGTCGAAAACTCTAGAGAGAAATACCGTTCCAAGTGCAGGGAACAACCGCATAGTTCAACTTGGACCCAGTAGGTTAAACTGATTAACGCTAACACAAACAAGAACAGCAACAACGCAGTCTATGCAAAAATACAAGCAATAGTTAAGACGAGTTAAGTCACCTACGAAACAACTACCTAGTTACAACCCTAAGCTTACAGTCAATTTAGAGATTAAATTGAGAATACGATTTACAGCATAAATTGCGTCTTTTGTTTATATTCAATATTAGAAATTGCAGCGAGAAACTGCAGCTGTAGACACAAGATAGTTTATGTTATGGTAGCAACGGAACGAAGCGGACTATACATGTATTACCATCATTGTTTTACTATACCAGCGTGTTTTCGCGCGTTTGCACAGAAACTCCAAACCTACCAATAAAATCGTGTAGCTATTTCTCACCATAATGACAGATTTAAAGACTTAACGAACTCACCCGATACTGTCTTCAAATGGATCCATGCCAAAGAAAAGTAATTATTCATCCTCTCAAAACGCTTTTACTAACAAACCTTTGGTATCGTAGCACGCACTCTGGGTGGCACTGTCTTCCATTCCTTCCCCGACGTTCAGACCGTCCCCTCACTGATAAAAACTAGACCCTACGGTGTCGGATTACTTGCGTCGCCATGGATGTCGCTTGCCGTAAAGTTTACTAGATGTCGTAACCGTTTAGATTTGGAGCTCCAGCTCTTCCGCACCCCAACTAATAAAAAAGTCCAAATGGCGTGCAAAGAATATGGCGGACATAGGTGGTGCCAATGGCAAAGTTGTAGAGCACATTCAGATGCATCGGCCAATGAAGTTTTGTGTTGATATAACTGGTGTGGGAGTTATGGCCTTTTACGCATTACCCTTTGTTATATCGCCACCATCTGGCCGACATAGGTGATTTTTAGTGCCTGAGTAGTGGGGGGCCATAGAAACCCACCTGTCAAATTTGGTTGCTCTAGGACTTATGGTTGCTGAGCCTCAGACACTTTTAGCAAAGAAAAATAATAATAATAATAATAATAATCCTAACAAATACAATAGGGTTCCAACCGCTTCGCTGCTTGGACCCCTAATAATAATAAAAATCCGAACAGATACAATAGGGTTCCACCAGCTTCGCTGCTTGGACCCCTAAAAACAATAGGGTTCCACCAGCTTCGCTGCTTGGACCCCTAATAATGATGAACAAAAATATAACGAGCAGATCTTATTAAATTTCACAAAGTATCAATACAAAGGATTCATTTTAAACTATTCACAAGATTGACTTTAAAAAAATGTTATATCTAAAAGATTTAATACAAAATAATATTATTTTTTTGGCAGCTGGTATATATATATATATATATATATATATTCACATTTTAAAAATAAATAAATAAATAAATATATATATATATATATATATATATATATATATATATATTCATCTATGAGGGGCCAAACAGGAAATATTTAATGAAGTCTGATATATATATACATCATTTTTGATATATATATACATTGAACTGTGATATATATACATCAAAACCAATATATATATATACATTGTTTTTGATATTTATACATTGAAAACGATAAATATACATCACATTTGATATTTATACATCAAAACCGATATATATATATCATTTCTGATATATATATACATTGAAAACAATATGTATATATATCATTCAGAACAGGCATATATTTGGGCATCCCATTGGGTCTTTATTAAGATATAATCAGTGCAATCCAAATTAATTTTTAATTGGATTGAGACTGAAAATTATAATATTACATTCTGTAAGAATTTTGATGTGAATATAACAAGTGAGACAGTGAAATGTCGCTAGCTCTCTGATTTTAGTACAGGCACATATTTGGTCCCCCTCTTATGGGTCTTCCTGGGGTTTGCCCGGGTTTGTTAATGTGAGCCGTGCTGTTTCTGAACGAACTTCGCTTTTAATTTCAGCTACTATATGCTTTGTGGTGAACGTGCTTCACCCTTATCTTTTAATGGTACGCAATGGCTGACAGAGCCAGAGAACTTGTCCAAACACTTTTAGACAGTGACACATTTATTGAAACACTTGCAAACGCATGTTCGCACCACTTTGGGACCGTGTGTCTACGGCTTGAAGTACTGAAGGGTTTGTTTTGGGAGTCCAGTGTCTCCGATAAAGCTGAATTTTCCGACTTAGTGCGTGCTGCCTCAACTCTCAAGGATCACTTTCTCCTCCCTCTTTCCTCTCTTGCTCTCCTCTCCACACTCGTTAGCTATTTTTGTGTGCATCCATACGAGGCTAGCAGTAGCAAGACAGCTGCTAGACTGTAAAGCTAATTGCAGTTTTAAAGACATTTCTGTTATGAGTCGATGTAACTGATTGTTGTCTGTCACCTACTAATCATAGGCTACGTGCATAGAATTGTATTTGTTCATAGTTAGTTTCAGTGTAGCGGTACCCAGCAACTTTGTTGAGAAAGTGTATCATTTATTAACCATAATACTAATACTTTAATGTCTGACTTGTCACCACATGCTACATTATGTGTACAGAGATGTATTGTGCTATACTGCGGCAGGATGCTATCCCATATTACAACCAAAGTGTCAGGGAGGGGCGCGGGAATGGACCCAAGCGCAGAGTGCAGGGAAAAAACACGAAACTCCAAAATTAGGCAAAACAAATACTTTACTTAAGATGGGGAACAAAGGGAACAGAAAGCCTCGCAGGGCGGCTATTACAAACAAAGAAAAAACCCCAAAAAACGCAGGAAAACAAAAATACAAAAATCCCAAAAAACATAAAGAACAGAGCAGGCAAGGAACAGGCAACGAGCAGGCAAGGAACAGGCCACAGGCAACAGGCAACGGGTAGGCAGGGAACAGACAAGAAGCAAGCATAGGGCAAGCAGGAAACAGGCAACAAGCAAGCAAGGATCCAGCACCTGAGTCAGGGAAAAGGGAGACTTAAATAGACCTGACGCAGACGAGACACAGGAGGGCACAATGAACAATCAGGCCACAGAGAGGGAAGGGAACACGAGACAATAAGCAACTAATAATGGAATAATTGGAAACAATAAAGCAATTAAACAAGACACAAAGCAGAGGTGCCGCCATCTGGCGGCCCAACCAGGAATAACAAGGGGAAGACACAGAACCCTGACACAAAGTGCTTAATTTTCAGAATTATTGGTCATTAAAACTTATATGTTTGTATGGATTGTGTTTCCTCTCTCATACTGATGGAATGATCCACTAACAAAGTCAAATAGAGACATCTGAATTCATAAGTGCCAAGGGTCAATTCCCTCTAAATAATTTTAAGTGTTGAGGTTGATAAAGGCTGATCTCTAGTTATTCCGGGCTCAGTATTCAGAGTGCTGTGCCACTAACAGGCTAACTGAGGGTGATCCCTAAAAGGTGATCCTTGAATACAGAACGGTAATTAGATTTGAAATAATCCAATAAATTAATTTTAAATTGAGTAACTCAACTAAATACTATCAACTAGGGGTGTAACGATACAGTCAACTCACGATTCAGTTCGATAGGCGATTCAGGGCTCACGGTTCGTTACACTCACAATATATTCAACAAAGTAAAACTGAAAACAAACTAAGATCTCACAGTTCTTATTTATTCCCCCTTAGGCATGTACGTTTACAAAAAAGCTGTTTTCAAACCATTTCTTTTTTCTTGCAGTTTTTCCCTTATTCTGCAGACTCCAGTGCAAAATGAAAAAATAAAATCTCTTAACTTGTGCTTAAAGTTGTGCTTTTTTTAAATTAAAAAAGCAGATCCCTACCTTCTTGAAACTAAAAGGAAAAATAAGAATAAATCAGAATGTCCTTAATGTGTAAACAATGTCCTCATTAAGATGAGGGGCAAATGTCTGAACTTTTGTTGAAAAGCCATTACCAAACTACAAAACACCTGAGTTGGCCAGGCCACAAAACCCAGTTTAAATGTTTTCACAGGAACTCATTTATATTTTTGGCCTAGAACAATTACATGTTTTTTTTTTTTTGTTTTAAAAAAAAAAGAAAATCAGCATGTCGACATTTTCAGGCAGCAGTTGAGACATCTGACAGTTCACAAAATCTCCTGCTGTTGAAAAAACGCGCTCATTTGGAGTGGAATCTTCGATTCATCACGCAGGGTTTTTGTACGGCGTCAAGTAGGTGAAAGGTTGGTTCCTCAGTGTGTGACACCAACTGTCAAACATGGAGGAAGAAGCGTGATGGTCTTGGGTTCTTTTGCTGGATCCAGAGTTGGCGACTTGCTCAGAGTGACTGGCATCCTGAACCAAAAGGGCAACCACAGCATTTTTCAGCGCCATGCAATAACCTCTGGTCAACGCCTAGTTGGTCAGGGGTTTATCCTACAGCAAGATAATCACCCAGAACATACCTCCAGGCTATGTCAGAACTACCTTAGAAGAAAAGAACAAGACGGTAGGCTTCAAATCATGGAATGGCCAGCACAGTCTCCGGACTTATACCCCATCGAGCTGGCTTGGGTTGAACTGGAGAGAAGGGTGAAAGCAAAGTAACCTACAAGTGCAATGCATTTGTGGGAACTTCTGCAATAGTGTTGGGAAGATCTTTCCGAACAATATTTTACATTGTAGACTGAATGCCGCGAGTGTGTTTTGTGATTTGAACCCGGGTCTGTCACTCATCCAAAAAGTTCGAAAAGCAAACTTGCTACCGAGTGAGCTATGAAGTCCATTATTTTTCCATTTTGTGTGTGTATCCGATGTTTTTCTTGGGTGATGTACCTAAATGTACAATGGGGAGACTTAGTCTTTGTGGGCCTGGAGCATGTATGATGATGTAATCAGGCAGGATGAAGAAGGAAAAAATGCAAAATCCCTAAGCTTGGAGCTTTATTGTGTGGACATGTGAAGTTGTTTGTGAATTCTCTTGAAATGGGGTCAGAAGGTAGAGAAATTAATGTTTTAAAGGGCTGAGTGTCTGTGGTCATTGTGGTTATTTCTTTAGGGAACCCTGAAAAGTGCCAAATTCTCTGTGCTATATAGGTATGGGCCATGCCACCCCACCCAGCCGTAACATGGCAGGATGGCATACCTACCATTCCAATTATAGGGGAAAACATGGCAAAACCTAACATAGTAGAATGTAGGGATGTATCCGAATCCGAATACGGTATTATATATACGGTACGGAATTCAGGAAAGCACAAATAATGCGATGGAAACAGATATTTCTTCTACCCGAAGTTGCTCGTTATTATTCGGTTTTGGGGGGAAAAAAGTAAGCTCCATGTAGAGTTCTCATAGCCTCTATCTAACGTTACATGGGCAGAGAGGGAGAGGGGGGGCGGCACCAGTTACGCGCGGCTGCTAGCTGTATCTGGAACTCCGGCACATAGCAGCTGCAGTAGGCTATATGCCTATCGTTATTAGACTACTGCAGCTGCTTAGTGCACAAAGTTAGCTAGCTAAAGAGATCGGATTAATTTAAGCCGCATTTCCACCCAAAGTACCCAGAACTTTTAGTCCCAGGAACTACTATTCAAGGAACTAAAAGGTTCCTTCAGCCCATTGTTGTCTGTGTTTCTACCGCGGTCTAAAGACCCGCGAAGATTAGGCAAATTAGTCCACTGACGCGGTCAGAGCCGCTTCTCTTATTGTGGGCTTAATTTTCTTGTAATCTTGTTTTAATTTTTTAAGCTTCTCCTGGCACTGTTTCCCGGTGTGAACAATGTTCAGCTCACTTAACTTGCAGGAGATATTCGTGTACACCTTATCATTGCGGGTCACTGTTTCCAATTCCCGCTGGATTTCGTCCTCAGCATAAATACTCAATAAGGCCTGGACTTCGTTGTCGGTCCATCTGTCAAATGATTTCTTCTGTAACTCCATATTGATGTGTCAAAGCACAATGAACAAAAAACAAACTGGTTTGCGGCTGCAGATTTTTTAAAATGGCGGTTGAAATAAAATGCTGCGAGTACTCGACCAATCAGAAATGTTTAGCGCTGCAAGCCCCACCCCAAAGTTCCTGTACTTTTGGAAAGTACTACCCCCCGAGCAGGGGGGTAAAATAATGTCCCCTAAACTTTAGACCCTGGTCCCTGCGGTGTAAACGCATTGAGTTCCTCAAAAGGTACCTACTTCCTAGGGAAAGTTTGTATGGTGGAAACGGGGCTACATTCACACCTCAGTAACCCGCCCAGTTCCTGCTCTGTCTTATCTCCAGGCTATGTTGGCCGAGCGCTTTGAAGCTTTCTATGGCTGGGAATGGCCAAATGGTGAATTACATGTCTGACAATATTTTTGTCATCAAATAAATTATACAGTCTATTTTGTTTCAGGTTCTCACACCATGTTTTATTTTGATGGGGTTCACCCTCCCCAAAAAACGGTACTCTCTAATGAACTTTCTAAATAAAAAACATTAATTGAAATTGTAGCTAGTAAGTGATTATTTGTGAATGTAATTTATCACTGAAAGAGGAAGAATGGACTTACTCAAAAGCCCTTCTGGGCAGCATTGCAGTGCCCAGTAAACATACTGAGTGTTTCCTTGTTGGTGCCTATGAGATCTGCAGATCAATATAAATATATTGAATATTGAGGAATAAATAAGATTTGTTAATTAATTTAATAAATTAACAGTTTTGTAAAACGCTGACTTCTGCTGCTTTTTCAGTTTTTTGTGATTTTCAACAAATCTGTCCTGACTGCTTGCTTTGTGACTTTAGCCAATATCTTCCATGACAAACACTGCGCCTTAATTATTGATAAATAGTTAACCAACTTGATAGTCTATATTGATAGTGGAGCTGGAGAGATGGCTAGTGTGCATGATGCTTCACAAAATGAAAGATGAACAACAATCAAAGTTCGGATTGTTTAAATATCTGGAAAAATGAAGCAATTTCAGCTAATATTACAATGGAGCTTGTTGTAGTTATCAGCATTAACTAGCAGCAGTTCAGTTGTTTTCGTACATTTACATTCAGTCTTCACCTCAAATTAAAGCATGGCAACTCAGCAGGAAACTAAAACTCATAACTGCCTCCCTTCCTGGCCATAGCATATTTTCCCAATTTCTGCCGTCAGTGATGAAAATATATAAATTTAGCAAATCTCCAAAGTTAGTCTAGCTAATACGTAGCTAAGGTACAACAGTTGATTAGCTTTATTTAAGCACTGACTAAAAGTGCTTAAATAATAAATAATACATCTTAAGTCCATAATAAATTGACAGGTTTTGCTCTTCTATTCTTTTAAAACATTTCAGTGGAAACGTTTGTATTCAGATCACATTTATAGCCAACTTTCATGTTAGCAATTGCAATCTTCGCCATCAGTATCCACTATTTTCTTGGAAAATTTCAATGAACATTGTGGACTGCCATGTTGCATTATGGGATATAGTACCCCATGAAGTGTGCTCTGTCTGCATACTGGAAATTGTGGCAGATATAGTATGCAAGCAAACACACAGTCTACATTCTGAAAGAAACACACATGCATGGATTCAATAATTTTTCCTTTACCAGTAATGATGAATAAATGAAAGTGTATGTCATATTTTTAAATTGAAGTAGAGTATTATGTAATTTCCCGCAAGCTTCCCTGCCTGTTGAGAAACACACTCGCACATTGACATGACCTATTTTACATTGGTAGCATCCAAGAGCATTACCAAACAGTTGCTTCTCTTTTGGGTCATTTGAATTTTGTAATTACTGAAATTCTGGGGACATGCATTACTCTAAATTTCTAGCCAGTGTCTGCAAAATACTGTATGTATTTTTAGTAGGCCAATGCAATGCGTAATATGCAAATAAATTAAATAATAATAAATAATTGGCCTCCACCAGGGTTTGACAGATGTGCACGGTAACCAGAGACAGCAACTCTACCACGACAGCGGCAGCTACAGCAACAGCTACAACAACAACAGCAGCAACAGTGCCGCTGTACAAAATAAACCGAGCGCATCTTACCACTCCGTGCCTGTGTGTTTCTGTCAGACATATCACAAAGAATATCAAGGAATTTTTTCCCTCTAGGCAGCTTTCTCATCCAGTGTGCTCTACTTGTGTTGTGTGTGGTGCACTGATTCAGACGTGGCCCTAGATCTCAAATCGGGATTAATCTGATGAATTTGTTCAGTTGTTTTAAATGAAGGATTCTGTTCTGGGCTTGCTGCTTAATCCCTGAAATGGCATTTAATTTCCTTGACCTTGTCAAAACTTAATTTTACTAAGTTTTGGGGGTAAATACAAGAGAATGTTCTACAGTTAAATAACCTGATGAAATTAAAAGATAGTTAACTGCTTTCAGTCTCGTTACATTCAATTCTTTCTATCGAAGTCATTATTGCAGGCATTCCATTTCACTTCACTACACAGTTGCTCATGAGCCTGCATTCATGACTGATGTCAGCAATGCTGTCCAGCCCAGGCTGTGCTCTAAACTCCTTCTCTGCCAAGGTGGAAGGTGTTAGGACCCAGCTTCTTCCCGTGGAATCAAAGTCAGGACGATGCAGGAACTCACTAAGACAACAAACACTTTACTGTAGAAAGTAAAAGTTTATTGTAAATCACTGGCCAGTGGGAAGGTCACTGAAACCCAACACAAGTTTTCGGTACAATAACTCACCCCACACTGGTCTTCTAGCTTGGTTTAAATACCCTCTGGGGCCTTGACTGGGTACGCATGTCCATCCTATCTGCGAGGGCCTATCTCTTTGTTCCCTAATGAGGTCTGTTTTGTACATAAACAATATATGTCCTTAATGTTGCCTGATACCATATGGCGTCACTACTTGCAGAGAGGATAAACACTCCAAACCCATCAAAGGCTGCCTTATAGACACTACAATTGCCTGTTCCTTCAGGTTTGGTGCACTTACCATGGCTGCACTCAAAATCATGGTGGTAGTCACCTCCTGCTTTTGAACGCTACACTTGGCGCAATACCAAAGACTTCAACCAAGCTGAAAACATGCACATATAAATATGCTTGCATGTGCTGCTAACATTTGCTATTTGCTGATTTTTTCCAACCTGCATCTGTGCTTGCCTCTGTTGATGACCAATGCTGGCAATGCCATGACCAGCACTTGGTTCCGCATTAAACCGCATCTTTTCAGCAAAGCTGTAGGCCATCTCCTCCCCTCTTCTTTAGAATTTGTGATGCTACCGCAGCTAGTACTAAGGTTTCAACAGCCACACTGAAAGCCATGGGCTGGTGGTTGTTTTTTAAGGCTATATCAGGCTTGATGCAAAGGACATCATCCAGGCTCAAAATAATCAATTAATTTCTTGTGCTCTGTTACCATTTATTACTTGCATTAAAAACAATTCAGGTGGTTGCAGGGCACTGACCTTCAAAAAGTAGTGTGTCCTTTTCTGATCTCAGTATCATCAGGTGCTGTGTATTAGTAAGTGGGATATCGAGTTGGTTTTCCTGATCATTCAGAACAGCCGGTGCTCTGCTATACACAGTTTTCTATCACTGTCATTATATTAGCATGGCCAACGTCTGACCCAGGATCTTAACTTGCGCACTGGAAGGATATCGGTATGGTCTTCTTGATTGTTCAAGATTGTTCAGGAAAAAGCAGGTGCGCTGCTGTAGTTTACCATCACTATCTCACAATGTTAGCATGGCCAAAGTCTGAACCAGGATCACAGATCGTGTTCCTTCTCTGAGCTGGAGGGATATCAGTATGGTGTTTCTGATATCAGGAAGTAGCAGGTGCTCTGCTGTACACTTAGTTTACTATCACATAATGTTAGCATGTCCAGCGTCTGATCCAGGATAACAGTTTGTGTTCCATTTGTGTTTGAGGGATATTGGCATGGGGTTCCTGCTCATTCAGGAAATGGCAGGTGCTCAGCTGTACATATAGTTGTTGTCTTTGGCCATTGGATGACCTACTGTATTGGATGATTCCTCTCTTTAATAGGGGAGATGTATAGCACTAATATTATGCGGGTGCATGCATGCACTGATACCTGAAGCAGATCTATTCAGCACCAAACCAAAAATGTATTTACATATTCATGTAAATATTTTAATATGTGAGTTGTCCTGACTGAAATAGAATAAATGAGCAAAATCCGAAAACTGCCGGAAAGAACTGCTTTCCTAAGACCTTAAATTACAGAGAGAGATAAACATTACAGTTGGGACTATTCATTCAGACAGGTAGTGTTCTCCTGGAATTTGCCAAACCTAGATTTGCCCATTAGACTGCCAGCTAGTGAAGCGTAATTAATCATTCCAGAGAACGCATTTCCACTGCTCTTTAGTCCAACAGCAGTGTGCTTTACACCACTTCAGTTGACACTTGGCATTGCGCATAGTGATCTTAGGCTTGTGTGCAGATGCTCGGGCAGGAAAACCCATTTCATGAAGCTCCTGATGAACAGTTCTTGTGCTGATGTTGCTTAGCAGTATGTGTTTCAAACAAAGACAGACTATTTGTATGCGTTACATGCTTCATGTATGCTTGTATCTTATGCGCTAGTTAGCAATGGATGTGGCTGAAGGAGCTGAACCCACTAATTACAAGGGCTGTACACATACTTTTGTCCATGTATTGTAGCTCAGAAAAGACAATGCAGAATGGTCGTTTTTGATGGTATTGTCATTCATTTTGAACCAGGATTTGTCTGGTGTTGTGGCTTTGGCTGCATTTTGTTTCTAAGCCCACCAGACACAGCCACAAACATCTGTATCCACTCAACAAAAAAAAAACAAAAAAAACATTTCAGGTGAGAAAAAAATTACACTATCTTTGAACTTATGTTACTTTGTTTCAGTAATATTTCGAGTAATTCCGACTTTTGTAAAACAAACTCCCAATGAGTTTTTCTTTTCAAAAGAGACCAGGGTTATGCATGTAGCCAAAAAGGATTCAAGAATAGTAAACATTTTATTTTTGGTGTGACATTTTTAAGTGTTAAAAAGGGGGTGCTATTTAAGTGGTTAACTAGCAAGGTACATACCTACCTTGAACTTGTGGTTGTCTTTTTTGAGCTTGCAAGCTAGCTACTTATTTTTGCCTAAATTTAACTTGTGTATGCTTGCTCACCAAGCCACTGAGAGCTGTCATGCCAGCATTGTGTGTTGCTTACTAACCTGCTCAGAATCTGTAGTGTCTGAAATAACTCTTCTCCTTTCAAAACTGGATCCCTCTATAGTGCTCTATGTAGATTATCTATGTAGTGTAAAGGGAGGGCATGAATAAGTGAACCATTGCAAACCCAGAATATTGAGTCTTAATTACCTTACAACTAACAGGTTTTCGAAAAGCAAACATACATTTGAGTAGGCACACTTTCCACTCACATAAAGAGTGTTTCCACTCAGAAGGAACACTGCCGCAAGCCAATCCACACACTACTGTGGTTTCTTGTCTGTACCAGTGTGTAAGTCCTGTCAGTACACATTTCTCCATCGCAGGTATGTTGCTTCTAATGCCCCCCAGTGTTTGGCAGATATACCTCTCCTCCTTCAGGTTACAAGAATCATCTCCATGAGGCTAACTTTTTATTTTGGATGTTCCATTTGCAGAGCAAGCCTCGGTGTTTGCTCAAAAACCATTACCTAATTAGTGGGCCTTATTAAAGGCCTCATGATGGTTTTTTCTGATATGGCCATAATAAAATGCAATAAGCCAAATATATTTTTGTGTTGTTTTTTCTGTTCAGCAAGTGATACAGTGTCCACCTCTAGCCCTGCATCACAAGTGGTGGAGATTGCAGGCATTGCACCATCTGATGGACACACATTACAATTTTTGGGGTCATATTTTTTGATTTAGAGAAAAAACTTTTTTTTTTCACAAAACCATACCGCACCACAGGCACCATACCCCGCAGTAAACAAGTTTTCCTTGTGCTCTCCTGTCTGTTCTCCATGTGATACAGTGGCCTCTCCCCGCTCTGCATCACTGTATATATGAAATAACCTTTTTCTTATATTCCTAGTCCATTGAATTGGGATAACCTACAGTAATGAAGCAAGAGAAAATTTTGTATTATTTAGCTGGTAAAATCCTGTTGAAATGAGGATTTTAAATCATAGCATTTCAATAAGTTAACAATGAAACATGGTAACAGAATTCAGGACTGAGCAATAGAGCAAAACGATTTATGGGAATAAATCAGTGTTCACGTGTGAAAATGTACATTATACACCTACATAGCAAACAAGCAATGTGAAAAGATGTTGACGCATTCAACCACAATACTGATCTACACCTCAAGGATTATCTGAGAGCCACTCCTGCAATGGCAGCTGTTGGCCATAACATTTCTGTGTCTAATTAAATTGGAGGTGGCTGCCTGAACAAGAGAACAGCCCTCCAGAAACATACCATGCAAGATTCACCAAGCTATTCCTTTTTGTGTGTGGATATTAATGCCAAGAAAAGGCAGGCAGTGACAGATTTAGAGCTTTCATGAAAGGCAAATGAATGCGTTTCAGGCGTTATCCAGTCCAGCCATTCCTATGCCCGCAGACCAAAATAAAAAAATTTGTTTTGTTCCAACTTTGTTCTGTAAATGGGTTTGCAGTCCAGCAATAGCTAAAGAGGGGCATACATTGGGATACCTAATTATTTTATTGAAGGAGTAGCAAAACTAAAGACATACCTATAATTTTGAACAATATTTGGTTTGTTTGTAGTTTGTCTAGTTTCACCAAAGAAAATAATGAAGCAACATTCATGGGTACTGTTTATTTGTCTTAGTTCCTGTGTGGTTCTTATTTTCTATAAGTATGTACCAAGCTGACTACCCAGTGGATTGTTATAAGCATTGAAGTATGCATTATGATCTTTTTGAAACTAATTTAATGTTTCCACCATGCAGTCAGATATAATTCCTTTCAGTCAATATATTAAATCAGTAAACCTGAACGTACTGTATTTCTGACATAAATGCATAAGCTTTGTCACATGGGTCACAAAACTTGGTGGATTCATAGAAAATCTCTCTGTGAAGGTAGCAACTATCCCAAATCTCATGTCCTTGCGAATTTGATTTACCCTCCGGTGATCCCTGATGACAACCCATCCATTGTAGCCTGTCGCCCAGAGGCTGACTTTATCACAGCCTATGTTTCTATACTCTTCCTCCAGCTCCTTGCCCTCCTTAAAACCTGGATCACCACAGAGAACACAGCAACCCCTGCACCATCCCCTGTTCCTGTCCATCTGCTGGGGTGGTGGAACTGCCTTTTTTATTTCGAAATCTTGCAAATTCTTTGTTTTCCCCCTGTAATCTCCTCATTTGAATTTCATGATGTTTACGACATGAACAACACAAAACCTAGATGATCCTGCCTTATCAATGTATCTTACTGGCTGACATGATTACATTTTATTTGGCAGACGCTTTTATCCAAAGCGACATATAATAAGTGCATTCTGAAGGTCATTGGAACAACTACAGAACACAGGTTCAATAATATGATTTTCATTAAATCAGTTATCCGTAGCCATGAACATCAAGTCTATTTCAGGCAGGAAACACAGCCTAAGCCTAAGTCAAGTTATGGCAACTCAAACTAGAAGTGAGGCATGATTACAAGAGATATGATAAAGAGCTACAACATCAAGATAATAGTCCAAGTGCAACACAAAAGTGCAAGATGAACATACAAGTAACATAAAAGTGCTATAAGATCAAGACACAAGGATACAAGTGATATAAGACAGAGATAGGAGGTTGGGAGTAACCCAGCAGTGGAGTAGTGTTAGAGTTAATTATGGTACAATCTGAAGAAATGCATCTGATGCAGTGGGGACAAAAACCCTCAAAGGATGGCAAGAAAAAATCTTGCCAATGGGAAGAAATCTTGGGAAACCCCCAGCTATAGAGGGGGAGCCCATGCTCCACTGGCTCGCGTGGTGTAAAGCAGTTGTAGAATGGAAGATAACAGAAATGTATCACAGTCAATTAAATGGGTTGAGCAGGTAACAGTTGACGTAATAAACTAGCTGGAATAGTAGAACACAAAATCCTATAGTTCAGTATAGTGCAGTTTAGAGCGGCTGGTTGATACATCTGGAACTCCAGGCTATTTCAAGGCATGGGTAGGGGATGAACAGGGCTGCAGCGGTTCACAATCAAGGAGCAAGGGACAGAGCTGGAGCTATCCTGTGAACTCAGGGTGAGGAAACAATGCTGGAGCAGTCTGTGAACTCAGGGCGAGCAACAAGCCTGGATCGGTCTGTGAACTCAGGGCAAGGAAGGGGCAGGAGCCCCATGGAAAAAGAAACAGAGTACTTCACAGTATTTCACAGTACTTTAGTTTGTATACTAGCTCATTACAGTGGTATCCTTTATTTTTAACATCTAAAATTTCTTTTTTTGTTTGTTATATAAATGCCATTTTAGTTGGAGTTAACAACAGTCAGATGCTGTATAAAAAGCATGCAAACAAGCCACTACTTGTGTGAATGCACTCATCAAATATCTTGTACTATTAATACAAGCATGCTATTACAAGCCAGTCACACAAGCTGACCCCTATGGCTGAAAACTAGCAGGAAGGCAGCTAAACAAAACACCTGATCACTTCTCTTGACACAGTGAAAGATCAGATGACAAGCCAGTAATGTTTTGAAATCTTAAACCCTTTTTATGATAACATTAAGACAATTCATGTTGCCACAGATGTTGTCTTAAAGCACTGCATTTGCTCAGAAATGGGTGTGGCTTTGAATTTCTCAAATGACTTCACTGTCTAACGGCAGACCCTTTTGAGGTAGGGTGTGTGTTTGTGAATTCCTCCCCCATCTCAGCTAATCCTCCCATTGCTCCCTCTTCTGCCCTCCCTCTACCAGCTGTATAAAAAACTTAAGCTGGGGCTTTCGCCACAGTCACTTCTCTCCAGATTGAGCTAGAGTAGTCGTATACTATCCAAGCAGCCATCACCATGAGCCAGCGCTTTATGATGTCAGGTGGATCTCAATGGAGCTCCTCTGGAAGTACCAGGAGAGCTGGTAGTATGTATGGTGGTTCCGGTGGCACTGGAGTGCGCATTTCCAGTGCCTCCAGCTCCTACTCTGCAGGTCGTGGTGGTGGTGCTTTTGGCTTTAGTGGTGGTGCAGGGATGGGCTTCAACCTGGCTGATTCTGTAGACATGCAGATCACTAACAATGAGAAGGCCACCATGCAGAACCTGAATGACCGTCTGGCTGCCTACTTGGAGAAGGTGCGCTCCCTTGAGAAGGCAAATGCTGAACTGGAGTTGAAGATCCGGCAGTTCCTTGAGAGTAAAACCTCTCCGACTGCACGTGACTACAGTGCATATGAGGCCACCATCAAGGATCTGCGGGCAAAGGTAAATTTAGTTTCCATTTTACTTTTCCTTAACCTATATAAGAAACCTATTGGGCAGTAGGGTAGCTGGAGTTGCTGGTTCGTGCTCCTGGTGGTAATATAGGGATGCTGACTTCTATCTGGAGAGATTAGGTCCCTATAAGAGAGAGCAAGGTCTTTACAGCAACCAACTGCCCCAGGGGCTTTACCACTGTTATCTCTCTCTGACTACCCTATTTAGATGTACATATTGAAGCCATCAGTTCCTCTTTTCACATTACTTTTCACATTAAAATTTTTTTTTTTTAATTATCAGTATTCAGAGCTGCGATGCATATGACATGCAGCACAGCCCGAGTTTGTTCCTTATATGCTCATATAACTTACACATGCAAGATCAAATATTAGCTAGTTGTAATAGATACTCTGACCACATTTCTTTCTTGTACATAAATGCACAAGTGGAAGGATAATGCCCCTGATCCCTGCTGTGCTTACATGTGCTTAACTCAATTTTTTATGTAAGTTAAGTGCTTGTTTCCCTACATTTATCATGGCTTAAGTAACTAAAGTGGGAATATGATGCACACCTGGGGTGGAGTCTCAATGAAAAGAAGGTCTGTGTCATTGAATGCCAAGTTATGTGATTCCTGGCTTGAGACCCACCTAGTTTCATCTACGCAGCCTTTGCTTGCATGAACAGGTAGAATATATGGAATTACAGCTCAATGGATGTTTTCTTAGTGGATAATAATGGTTTTGCATGGAAAACTGAAAAAATGTATTAATCTATTGCCATTTTATGGCAACTCAGTATTTAAATGTTGTATTTGGTTGCCCATTACTAATTAATTATAAATACTATATGTCTCTACCATTAATATCATCAACACAAACAATTTTATGAGTAAAATCAACATGATCATCACAAACTAAACACTTTCAGACCTTGAATATAAATCTCACAAAGAGCCACACCCACATGAGGTGGACACTCAAATAAGGGCTGCTTATTTTGGTTTAGTTTTTATATCCATCCATCCATCCATCATCTATACTCGCTCTTCCTGGTTAGGGTCACAGGAGGTGCTGTAGCCTATCCCAGCTTGCATTGGGCAAGAGGCAGGATTACACACTGGATAGTTCACCAGTCTATTGCAGGGCACACGCACCATGTTCTCAGGCACACACTCATACCTAGGGGCAATTTAGACTCTCCAATGTAACCTGCATGTCTTTGGACTGTGGGAGGAAACCGGAGTACCCAGAGGAAGCCCACGTAGACACAGGGAGAACATGCAAACTCCGCACAGAAGGGCTTAAACCAAGGAACTTCTTGCTAAATGTCACTCGTAAGAACAATATTGAAATATTTGCCAGGGTATGTTGTTTCTTACACATAGCAATTTTATTCAGGGGTTTGGGTGGGTGAGATACACAATCAAAACAAATTTAAAGGTATACATTTCTGACCACTATATAATTAAAGTCACACCTGCCTTATAGCACTGAATAATGTTTTTTAAATAATGACAATGAAATGGGTTCTCGGCAAAGTCACATTTCCCATCTGTGGGTGTAGGTCAAGACCAGTTAATTTATATCCAGTGCAATGGAGCATGAATCACCCATTCCAGTCAAGTGACAGCATATCTCAATTGAGAATGTGCATATATCAAATGTGTGTACATCCTACATAGCAGGAATTGTTTAAAATACACTTAAATTTCTGGAGTCAGGACCTGGCCCAGTGTGAACTGGGAGTACTTCTGTAAGAACTGGGAGTAAGTCACTATATGACATATGTCCATATACACTATATAAATATGTAATTAACAGCAACAAGCTTAGTCACCTCTGATAACCTCTATTATAGCTGTTGTTCAGGCAGTGTCTGCTTTTTCATCCATTTGCTCCTCTGCAACTTGTCAGGTATTATGTGAGTATTATGTGAAATATGTTTAATTTCTGAATCCAGTGGTTTTAACCAGTTAACACCCTTGTTTCACGTCCGGAACTCTGAATACCGAACGCAAGTGCATCAACTCCCCCTCACTTATCCACAATAAATTCAGCCAATTTATTTTGATAAATATTATCAAAGATATAATTTTTTTATTAAATTGACACATTTATTGATAGGCAGAGCAACCTGTTGGATCAACCTTTATAAAATGTAAAACTTGCAAACAGATTAAAATGAAGAAATTTATCAAGTTACAACAAATATTCACGTCTAATCTAAAGATGAGGATCAACTACCTTAAAAAATGGACGGGTTACTGTCACACAAGAAATGAATGAAAGAAAATACCAAACCACAGCTTTCTTCCAAAATAGTCCCATACAAAAACCAAGATCAAAGTCCCAAAAGACAGCCTAATACACCAAAAACGGATGAAAATATAGAAGTGCCATGTGAGCTGTAAAACAAAAATGTCAGATCCAGCGTGCACCAAGCACCACACAACACCAGGCCCCTATGCAAGGTTCAGATTCCTCAAATGGCAAACAACAGATATCCTCCCCAGAATGTCTACTGCAACTGATGATACTGGCTGATTTTAAGCCCACCAAGAACAACTTTCTTCCTCCTTACTCTGATTAACTACATAAAGAAAAGTCTGCATTTTAAGTTATTCTATGAGGAAAGAGGCATGGTTGAGAGAGAGTGGGGCAATCGGGCTGTGCTGATTTGGTAAGGTGTGAAGTGTGGGGGTGTGGTTGAAAACAGGGACTGTCTTATCTGAAAACTGACAAATTAGCATATAAGTTACCATATCTTGTTAGACGTAGGGCTAAGCACCATGATATTGTTTTTAAAAGGTTCCCTACTTTAGGCCCTTTATAAAAAGATCAAACACAACTATGCTGGTAGGTAATCCAGCTCATCTATCTAAGAAAGAAACATGGCACTACTGCTCCTGACAAGAGGTGAATTTTTGGAGACAAACTATTACCAAAGACACCCAGCTGTACTCTCCATCTACCGGTAAACTATTTTCCATGAAACAAATACAATCGTACCATGTTATTTTCCGCTTTTAACTGAAATTGCCAGAAAATGTATATTCCAATGATCAGGCCTCTACAATCCTTAACTATACAGACTTTAATATTTTCACTCAGTAAATTAAATTAAATATCACAGATTGCATCCAAAGTTCAGATCACAAACTGTGCAGGATTCTTTAGACATGCAGTGGGCCTCCGGCCCCCACTGGCAATACTGTAATAAAACTTTCAATGGAGAAAATTTGTGACCTCTGGCATGACCCTAATTTCCCCCAAAGGCATTCCTTCGGTTTTGTGAAGAGGAGAGAAACAGAAAGAGAAACAGGTAACATTCCTGTAGTCACACAGAGGGAGTTTGCCAGATAAAATCATATCGCCTGTTTCTCTAAGGTGATAATCAAAGAATTAGATATCCGACAAACTGATACTGTATTTTACACAAAAGGCCCACAGGGGTGATATGTAAGACACCTCAGATACAGAAAAAGGCATCGGGGTCACCAACCATAATAAACCAGAACTTATCATGTTGATGTCACCAACTGTACAAAACCCCTCAGACACACCAAACAGCGGAAGCATCTGAGTGGCGAAGGAATGCGTGTAGTCTTACCCGGTGCTACTGGAACGGGATTCATGTAATGTTCTCCATTGTCTGACTCCAAAATAGTATTTTAATCTTTCCTCTGTGCTAACAGTTATACACAGACTGAGGAGACTGCTCTCTGCCAGTAATGTGGCTCTATAAGGATCACTATCTATCTTGGCAGACGTGGCTATGCCTCTGGCTTGTGTACCCTGCTATGACACTAGTGTATAGGTGAATGGCTACGGTGGGCAGATATCCTGAGTTCTATGTGTATGTTAGGACCTTAAAACTGCTAGGTATGCAGTGGTAAGAGTCAAGGCGGAATGCCAGGTTAAAGTGAATGCAGTTTATAATATAGTATGTTAATAATGGCTATATACAATGGTGCAAAATGTGTGTGTAGTGAGATGGCTATATGAAAGTGATGCATAGGAGACTGTGTTGACAAGTATCCCCAGACCATTGCACCTTTCCCCTTATATATTCAAAGATCAAAGCAAAATACCAAGTCATCAAACAAAACAAACAGAACAGTGCATTAATGATTCTGCTTGCGCTATTTGTAAGTGTACCACTCTAGGTTAACCAATGTATATGGCTGGGCACTGACCCATGGGCATCCAGATCTTTAATCAGAAACCAATCACCAAAGACACCAACTTGTTTCCCATGACATTGGATTTCCATTCAAAACATGATCAAACTGTATTATGGATAACCTAAGGTTTACATAATGCTGATCCAGTATGATGTTGTGAAACCGAGTGCTGTCTCTTTATTACACCTGCTGATCCCTGTCAGCACAGTAAACAGTCTGTTTTCCTTTGGGGGCCTGGTAAGGGGCACACTTCTACAAACTGCTCCACAGTTACAAAGCCAAAATTGTGGTCTGTGTACACCTTATTCCAGTCCCTCAGAGGTGTCAACTCAAACACATTTTTGCAACAAAGGTTATTCATTACATTTACCATACATACGTATAACTAAATTTCTGTGATGTCTTCATATAAAGTTTAGCTCATGTAGAAATCTCACTGCAATCTTTTTTGCTCCAAGCCTACATACATATTTACATATTCATAACACATTAATATACCAATCTGTGATGATTATCTAAATTAAGTGGTTTAATGGCTGAGCATTTCAACTTTCTTCAGATCCAGGATGCTACCTTCATCAATGGAGGTATCTATCTCAGTGTTGACAATGCAAAGCTGGCTGCTGATGACTTCAGAGTCAAGTAAGTCCCAAAATATAGGTAATGTGCAGTGAAATTTATTAATGTGGACTGTTATAGAGAGTTAACATTTATCAAGCAGAATGCAATGCATAAGAACACAGAAAATTAAACCATGGCCATAGTTTCAAAAGGTCTGTTTATTTTTAAAAAAGGAAAAGACAATAATTCATTAAAAAAAATTCATAACAACCCTTTTTGATGTAGATATGAGAATGAGCTTGCCATGCGGCAGTCAGTGGAAGCTGATATTGCAGGATTGAAGAGGGTCCTGGACGAGTTGACTCTGGCAAGATCTGACCTGGAGATGCAGATTGAAGGCCTGAAGGAGGAGCTAATCTTCCTCAAGAACAACCATGAGGAGGTGGGTTTATTAAACACTGTCCTTTTTGCTGCAGCAGGTGTCATGATTTTACATTATGCATGTCAAATAAGTAGTTAAAAATAGGTGGTATCTATGAAAATAAGAATCTTCATTGAAACATTGATTAAATTAGTAAATGGTCTTGTAGACTAGGACATAACATAATGCCCTTACCATGCCATATCATTGCCTTACCATCATATTTCTTGTAAGAAATACTTCCCAGTTAAACAGATAAGGCTTGGTGTGCTGAATATTGTATTTGTGTTTGTTTTCTCAGGAACTTCTGGCCATGAGAGCACAGATGAGTGGCCAGGTCCATGTAGAAGTGGAGGCAGCACCTCAGGAAGATCTGAATAAAGTCCTGGCAGATATCCGTGAGCACTATGAAGCTGTTGCTGCTAAGAGCAAGAGGGACTTGGAGAACTGGTTTCAAGCCAAGGTAATATTTGATGGGGTAAAAAATCTGATGGTCATCTATATTCCAGTCTTGGCTCCATGTCCCCATTTCTTCGTGTTCCCTCTGTTCCAGTTTGCAATGTAGTCATTTATTTTATTTATTAATTATTTATTTATTTATTCTTTTTTTCCCCAACAGGTAGAACCACTAAGCCAGGAAGTCACAGCTAACCTAGAGACAGTGCAGGCCTCCAAAACTGAAATCACAGAGCTCAGGCACACACTGCAGGGGCTTGAAATTGAGCTGCAGTCTCAACTAAGTATGGTAAGACATCACAATGCCCTGCAAAACAACTTTGCTATTAACCAGTTGAGTCCCTTGGCTTTTAATAAAAATGCTTTCTCTTCCCCACTTACCTTTGTCTATGCATCCAACAGAAAGCATCCCTGGAAGCTACATTGGCAGATACAGAGAATCGTTACTCCATGCAGCTGTCTGACCTCCAGATGCAGGTCACCAGCATTGAGGAACAGCTGGTGCAGCTACGTGCTGATATGGAGCGTCAAAGTCATGAGTACCAGATGTTGCTGGACATAAAGACCCGTCTAGAGATGGAGATAGCAGAGTATAGAAGACTGCTGGATGGAGAGAGTAGCAGGTAAGCCTGGCTGGAGAAAGAAAAACTGGTTAGACTATTAACAAGGACTCGCTATATCATTCAAATGTACTGTTTTGCTATAAAGAGCAAAGTCATTCTATAAGGTCATGTGAACCAGTCACAGAACATGCTAAGTAGCTTTACTGATAATGGGATTTGGTGTCCTCAATATCCCATCACTACTGAATCTCATACAACATTCGGTTTTTGAAGTATAGCGGAACAGGGAAGTTCACACCTGGTAAGGATAGGATAGAAGGGTGTGCTGGACAGATAGGAAGTCAGACGGTTGTTTTAGTGTTGGGTTTCACTACAGAATTTAACAGAAATTAAGATTATTTTTAATTACATTCATTTAAATTCAAGATCCATACTTGTCACTGTTAAAAGGCAGGAAAATGACCTACTTATTTGTTTTTATATACTAACAGTGTTATTTCAGAATGATAAGTTCACTAAGAATGGCATATTTATTTTTCAGTGTTTCCTTTTCCAACTCTGGCTCCTCCTCTACCATCTCACGTAAAAAAGTGGTAACCATTGTGGAAGAGATGGTGGATGGCAGGGTGGTTAGTTCCTCAACCAGAGCTGTGGCCGCAACTGTATGAGCAGCTCACTGCAATACTGAACATGCCCATCTCCTTAACACCAACAATGCCTCATAAAAATGGCGAGTTATAATCTGGAGGTTGCTGCAATAAAAAGATCTGAGCTGTATCCTGTGTGAGTGTCATTCTGGTGCCATTTTATTTAAGTTGCCACCAAATCCTGTTCCCCATCACCGCCACCCGGCCCCACCCATCATCTGAGCCACATCACATATCATATCTTGTGCATAAACTGGCTGACATGCTGGTCACCAGTTGGCACCCTGAGCCGACCAGAGGAGGATGGGTTTCCCCCTTGAGCCTGGTTCCTTCCAAGGTTTCTCCCCATCTGCCACAGGGAGTTTTTCCTTGCCACTGTTGCCTTAGCCTTGCTCCTGTGGGGGTTTAGGCTAGGGTTGTCTGTAAAGCGTATTGTGACAACTGTTGTAAAATACGCTATACAAATAAAATTTGATTTGATTTGATTTGAAATCCTGTTGTATATTCCCAAGTTGTAGTAAAACCTATATTCTAAGCAGGCCCACCACAAGTATAACAAATCTACACGACCTCATGCTAGTCCTGCTCTGACACTGGCACTTGTAACTATTCCTTTATTTCCTGTATATAAATCAATAAGTCATTGCATTACTTTTGTGAAGTCAGCATAGAATTCTAACACATGCATGTGGCTAGCAGCCTGTCCAGGGTATATTCCTGGCTCTCGCCAATGCATGCTGGGATAGGCTCCAGCCACCCCCTGGTGGTGCGCTCCTTTGTAAACAACATATCTGGTAGTGCTTAGCCAAATCAGCCCTCACCTCCTTGATGGATGTGGTGAAGACTGAGTCAGTATCAGTGACATCCTGCAGCTTCTTGAGAATAAAGGATTTGACCTCATGATAAATGTTTGTCAGTAGATACACAGGCTGTGCAAGTGTAAATCACTTTTATGACCTTCAACTCCTCAGCTTTATGGATGTCATTACTGATAAGCCTTTCTAGTCTTACAAAATATATGAAAAAGGTAATGAGTTGTTATAGCAATAATTAAATAATTAAAGCACTGAACTGTATATGAGTGCACTATTCGCTATGTTCCTACCTGTCTTTATCCATAGACCTCCTCAAGCCTTGGATCCAGAGCTGCAGCTTGTGTAGCAGGGTACTGTTTGGTGAACCTTTCCATGATCGAGTCCTTACATCAAGGATCAAATTAATAATCTTCATCAAATATCTTAAACTGATATTACTTCTGCGTACATAAATGCATTTTTCATCTATAATTGTCTTGGCTATGGATTACCTTTTTAGCTGCACAGTAATAGCCCTTATTTTTGCAGACCATTTGGCAATGGCCGTGATGGAATAGAGCTTCTGTGTTCCCAGGTATGAGTATGAACAAAAAAAAACCTCTTAAGCCAAATTTCCTCATTTCACCATCTAGGTTTGCTACATTATTAAGGATCATTGTTTTCGGTTTTTACCGATTTTCACAGAAAAATACCCAGATATTTTAAAAGGAGCTTTTCACCCAGATTTTGTTTCCACACATCAAGAAAGTTGTTCCTGTTTGTGTGAGATTATTATATAAATAGTGCACTCTTGTGGCGAATTTTACCACAGTTTACCTTCCAAAGTCTCGCGCTCCTTAGTTCCATCAAGCTTTCAATTTGGAAAGTAAGTTTCCATAGATAACCTATTGAAAGGGCCCGTCAGTTATTACTCACCCCCCCACCCCACCCTCCCGCCATTGTTAATTAATGAATCATCTCCCAGCTACATTACAGTGCACTGCATTTAATTCATTTCATGGTAATATTTTTGATTTTTTTAAACAGCTGTTTTGTAGGCTGCTGTTTTCCTGATTAAGTAACCTAACATCGGCTTCAATTACCGTATTTGACCAATGCTTACTGTAATGTTACTTTAATTACTGTGTTCGACCAGTTGCACGTAACTAACAGCATGCTTCCAGGTAATCAAATTAAATAGGTTGTCTTGTCTTTATTTCTCTTTGTGCTCCAGAGTTGTGTAGGCTACGTTTCTCCCAATGTCATGTTAATATTAGCCTATAAGGCTGGAGCCAACGCCATTGGGCGTATTGACTTTAATTTCTTATAGCCCCAATTGGATGCCAGTGTCTAAAAATAGCATTCTCTTAAATTATTGCTTTTAACAGTCACTGATTCAAGCTGCACAGCTATATCACCTACACCATTGTAAAGCTTTGACTGCTCGCACTTCGATGCAAAAACCCTGTCTCGATATGGTAAACAGCTAGAGATAACAAAATAAATAACAAGGCAGTCACCTCCCCCAAATTAAATTGACACCCCAGGCTAATGATTATGGTATTATTATTACATTACAGGCATTTGGCAGACGCTCTTATCCAGATTGGGTTTGCTTCCCTGTGTTACCTCTCATTTACATTAGTAAACCCCAGCCAATCAGTACCTAATAAAAATGGATGCGACAGGCGGGAGCAAAACGCAGCCTTTACTCTATGCTTTCTCCCCCCCATGTCAAATTTTCACTGGCACCACTGGGTAATTGTGAATATCCCAAGCACATACCTTATTGTCACCCACTAATGCCTCAGACCGAACCAAGCTTTTTTTCTGTGTCTACCATTCGTGGGATCTGCAGTCTGGCATACCTGCCAGTTGGGGTTGTTGGCAGCGGCTGTCCAGTCGGGTTCCACTGCAGCATACTCCACAGGAGAGCCCGATCTTCCGCCTGCCCCTGAGCCAGCTCCAAGAGGGAAAGGCACTAGATGTTTCAGGGCTTGTCGCAGCAGCGATTCCATCACCCTTGCTCCTGCTTGTCCTTCCATTGATTGTACTGTCTCCTCTTCCCCCTGTACAGGCCATCACTGTAACAAGGTTTGGTTATTCCTCTCCCCAAAAATCACACAGTCTCTGGTTCAGATGCACATGGGCTTTCTTGTGCGTTCAAATGAAGCTACAAAATAACTAACAAACCACACACGACAGGAGGAGCAAACACAATATATATGAGTCTTGTTCCAGCCCCCCGTCGAGGGCAACAGAAGCAGATACTTGGTAGATTTATTACTGACATAATTACTGACAGCTGTGGTTCCAGGCCAGCTAAACCGCTCCCCCTCCGCCTCTAACCACACCACCCCTCCACACCCTGCTTCTTAAATTTTACAATAAATCTCATTATGTAACATTATGTCAGCTGATATGTTGTTACAAATGACCCAGTAACACTTTAGAATTCTGAATTTTAAACTCTATGCAAGGTTGCTGTCACAATAATATTACATTTGTTTTAGCAGGTAGGACACATTGGAACACAAATGCGTAGTACATATCACTTACATCCTTTGTCATTTGAATAAAAGACAAAGAATGTAGAATTTTAGCTATTTGTTGACTGTAACTAAGCACAACTCTTTATATGACAAATAAGGTTTCAGAAAGGCAGGCAATAAAATAATTGTCTGGACATAATTCCTTCATACAATTGATACCGATGTCTTGTGTTTCAAAACCATAAATATAACCAATAACTATATTTTTAAACTTTCCTTGTCACAGTGTAGCCAAACTCTTAGCTTGCTTCAGATTATAACAAGTTAAAATTTCATTTCTGATATCAAGACTTAAAATTATAACTAGTTAAAATTTAATTTTTTATCAAAAACAAGTTGAATAAAATCTTAAACGGCTTGCCATACGTTTTGGGTAGTCAAACCTGAATTGTACATATCTTTAATAGGAGGTTCCATTGAAAGTAACTTCACTCTTAGTCAAATGTAATTAGAGATATCTTAAATTAACATTCTGACTAGTCATAAATGAATTAGAAATATCTGTAATGTGAATCCGGTCACGTTTTAAAATGTAAAAAGAGGTTGCCATACATTTGCGGAAAAAAAGGAACCTGAATGGTGCAGGTAAATGGAAATTTAGTTAAGATCCTTTCACTTGCTTTCTTGCAAATTTTGTGACAAATAGAATTTTTAAAAAAAAGTTTCTATGAGCTTTTACACAAATGTTTTACCATTATAAAGGCCATGTTTTTATTACTTGTTATTAACATCCAATATTTCATCGATTTCTGTATCCACAGCAACCTAATTGTACAAATAAATGTGCAAAACAACTCATGAAATTTGTATCAAAGCATCGGCCATTCAGTTGTACCCTGCGAGGAGAGGAGAAAGCGACACATTTGCACTTAGCCACGTACCAAAACCTGCTGCCTACTGTCTGATGTTTTAGAAGAAAATGGTACAAACCGTGGAGAGAGATTAGTCTAAATATTATTGACAAATGCATGTATCATGATCCATAAATAAGCGACAAGTCACAAATGTGTTTCACTATCCATAGACAAATATCTCTCAACTTGTATCTCATAAATTGTCATTTAAATGAATATGCACTGATTTGTACAAATGCATACATATTTGTGAATTTGTATTTGCCCTTTTGCACAAATACCTCATACTTTTGTATCATATACAAAATTTTTTTTTTTTTGAGACATTTCCTACACAGTTGGTGTGGTCTGATCCACGCATAAATGGCTGACTGTCTTCTGTGGTGGAGGACTTTACCAGCCTTTCTGGGAACCGACTGTCATTCTTTGCATGCAAGGATGGAAAAACAGAAGCATCTTCTGCTGTGCATAAAGCAAAGAGTCCCTTTATGTATGATGTGCAGTTTGGGATATGAAATGTAACCTTAGTCACCATTAGCCAAGATAGTTACATAATTTGGGATTTGAAATGAAACGTTAGTTTGCTATACTGAGGTAAGTTGAATGAAGCAACTAACCTTGCTAATATAAATAACTGCTTTTAGTCACTGCAGGAGACATTCCACTTTCCGTTTGTGCTGGTGTTGTCCCACCAAGGTTTTCAAAGCAGGATTCCCACTCTTTTCTAGATATTATTTTCAAGGACATTTTATGTAAACATCACCTGTATAGAGAGGAGGGCTGGGGCAAGCCACAGAGGGTGCGTGGGGGGTGAGTCTGCCATTGCAGACCTGGAGGGATAGAGATCATGGACCCAGGATGCAAGGGAACCCTGTAAAGGATGAGGCTGGCGTAATATTTTTCTTATGAACGATATCCTGGAAAAGACAAAAATCTAGGCCAAATAGCCAAAACCAGATATAGCCCATCCAATATCCCAGTAATCACAGAACTCCACTGTTGTCCAAAAAAAAGTTGAAAGAATTCAGAGCACCATACTATTGCTTCAGTCAGTGTAATTCATCATTATGATGAACCAGGCCTTTGTACTTTTTACTGAAACAGCTTTTTGATACAGTTATGCTTTTTCGGATTTAATTTTGGCTTGCCTATTCACTACTGTTTCGAATGTATACAAATACGCTGTACTGATGTAGGCTTCTGAAAATAGTCCCCATCAAAATAATTTCCTTCATTTTGAAGTAAATTTGGCAAAAACTAAACTACCTATGTTTTTCATGATAATAGGATGTGTTTTTTGAAAACGGAAATATGTATTTCCAAGCTGTATTTAATGATTTAGTACACAATTTAATGAGTGGCTTCCAAGTTGAGCACCACCTCAACCAAAGAATAATACAGCCAGCTATGTGTGTGGATCGGTAGCTTTTTGTGGAGCGGTAGCAATTTGTGCGGATCAGACTGCACAAACTGCGTGACAAAAGTGTAAAAAATATATTAAAAAGTAAACTCAAAAACTTACATCACTCAATGCATGCATATCTCTTCATCTCCAAATGCAGATTCAACCATTCATCACCCAATTTTACATTTGAGAATGTTTTAATGCAAATAATACACATTTGAAATTGGAAACATATTTTTGGTTTTCATATACAACATAGGAGGTATTTGTGTGAAAGGGAAAATATGTAGCCTATTTGCAAATGTATGCATTTCGAGACCTTGGAATTAATGAGTTCATGTTATAAATATGTTGCTTATAGGGCACTAAATGTGTGTGAAGTTTTATACAAAAATACTGTTTAAAAGTATGGAAAAATGCTAAATTTAAAAGGTTGTATCTGCTTAGACCCTTTTCACTTTGGTATTAGAAGGTTCTATCTGTTGTCCACTATTATCCAATCACAATTCTCCATACTCAACTGTCGGGCCAATCCAGGGCCTCCTCTGTACAAGGATAATTTAAGCAGAGTTTCAGTGATGGCTCGAAATTCGAAAGCACATACCCTCAGACATCTCAAATTAGATAATTTTTTTGGGAAGTTTATACATAAATAATGGTATGTCTTCTGGGGAGTATTTTGAAGTAAGTTTGAAGTAAGACTGAATATCACAATATCTTTTTGCCCTTACTAGTCTGCTACTGGCTAACTAGCTAGCGAAGCTAGGAAGCTAAATGCTCATAGATCGTTTCATTTACAGAGATTTAACCATTAAATAGGAAATAGGAAAATCGACAGTGACTGTCATTGTGTCCTATTATATTGTAGTGCCCACTACTTTTGTGTGTAGTTATTGTGTTTTGTCTTATTACTGCCAAATGTTCTGGTACTTGTTGCTAGTTAGGCACCTACTGCTAGCTAGTTACTATTGAAATACTGTACTTGTGCTAATTAAGCTAGCTACCACTAGCTAGTACTATATTAGCCTATGCAAGTTATTACCGTACTAGCATATGCTAGTTCTTTCCAGCTAGTTTGTACACCTAAAATTCACTGTGTTATTGGTAAAATATGCAATATAAGTCTGTGGGTGGTTTATCTGGGCACTGCCTCAAAATCTGTACTAGTTAAGTTAGTGGTCATTCTTGTGTGATTTACTCAAATATGGAGCATCGCGTAGTTCTGGCAGGCCACGAGAGTCAAGCGCTCCGGCTGAATCAGCTGATGGCTCAGCTGAGTGATGTTCGCCTATCGCAGTACATTCACCAACAGGGCGGTCTACTTAAACAGCCTCCCTCTACTCATTCGGCTGTTCCTCCTGCATGCAAGCGCTGCACGTTGCTTCGTAAATCCCCTCCACCACCCCAGCTCCATCCCTGTTATGTTCTGTGCAAGGACCCAAACGCAGACCAGGGAAATCCAAAAAACATTGTCTTTATTCAGTCCAAAGTCCAAAGCCAGGTAATCAGAGATAGAACGGTACAAAATCGAGTTTCCAAAAGAATAGTGGTAAACGGGCAAAAAATCAAAAACCAGGAGATCAGATAGGCGAAGGTACAAAGGAACAGGCAAAAGAGAAGTCAAAACAAAGCGAAGGTCAAACCAGAAAGCAATCAAACAAAAGGGGCAGGCAAACTCGAAGTAGTACGGAAAAGGCGTCTCAGGAATCTCAATAAACAAAGGCTTACAAAACATCGGCAGTGAATACAATCAACATCCTGACAGGGAGCTGGTGGAAAAGACTGACATTTATACACTGGGGAAGGTAACAATCAAGGAGGGGTTACGTGAGTGAGGGCGGAGTAACAAACAACATCCAGGTGAAGAACATTAGGATAACTAATTAAATGACAGGGGACTGACAAAACACGGACTGGAATCACAGACAACAATGATAACAGATAAGGGTTTAGCAGGTAAAACACGTGCAGAGAGAGAGAGGTGCAGTTAGAGCAAGAGACAGGTGCAGGCACTTGCAGAACTCAGCGTTAGGGCAGACTAGAAAGAAAAGGGGTGGAGCTACAGCGCAGCATGGAAAAGGGGAGAATGGTTAATGTATTAGTATAGTGATCTAAACTATCAGAAACCCAAAACTAGTGTTCGTTAATCCATTAGTAATATTAACATGTTAGTATATTAATGAGGTTAGTACTTTACAATCTATAAGTTAGTAAGGATTAGTAGAAATTAGTAAAACTAGATATAAGCAGGAAGTAAGTAAAACGAGACTGGAAAGAAGGGGGGAAACCACGAAAACCCGGAACCACTCGAATAGTGAAATCACGCAAATACAGGGGAGTGAAGCAGCTCAGGGAACACAGGCACAGAGACGGCACTGGGGAGACAAGTGACCGGGAGAATGAAAATACTGGGACGGAGGATGTGAAAAATAATAAACTTACAAAAACATAAAATAAACACTAACAGCAAACAGATACTAATACAGACTACAACAATCCCCATGCGTCAAGAATTTGCATTTCTCCATTCCTATGTGTTAAGAATTTGTATTGCTCCATCCCTATGTGTTAAGAACTTGCTTTGCTGCTGGATCTGTTCTGTGTGTACCCCTCTAGGGGGGTTTGGCTGCTGGCCTCCCGGCCTTATCCACGCGGGCTGCGTGGTTGGCAGGAGAGCTCCAGAACAGAGCCATACCGCCAAACATAACTGTATTGCCTTTATTGTCAATAAAGTTCTACTTTGATGACAGTGGTCCTGACAGAATAGCAATTTGGCTAACTAAAGATTTTGATTTAGGCTTCTCTGCTTTTAATTTAAAGAATTAACATTTTTTCATTTAAATTCTTGGTTAATATTATCATTATATTATTTCAGTTCACAAAAGGCAAAACAAACATCCTCTATTTTGTGTTATTGTAGTGAAGACAGCACAAGCAGCAGAAGGAAGGGGGGAAACTCACAGGGCACCAGAAAGAGGAGGAGAACCAAAAGCAGACATAGCACCAAAGAGAGCAGGGGAGGGAAGCACACACACTCCTGTGAGACCAGTGAAGGAGATGGACATGCAGGAGAGAGTAGTGGAGAAGGACACACATACACACATGAGAACAGTGAACAAGACTTATGTGAGAACAGGGGCGATGGAGACAGACAAACAGGACAGCACAGTGGAGGAGCCAACCATGCAGAAGAGAGCAGCGGAGAGTCAGGAAGACACACAGGGCAGCACAGTGGTGAAGGAGACACACTAGGTACCATAGGTGTTGTGAAGGGAAAGAAAAGGTGTCGCAAAACTGTTCCAGAGCCATCCTCATGGTCTTCAGTAAAAAGACAAAGTCAGTATCAAGCAGGCAGGGCTCATAAAAATTCAGCTGGGAAAAATGTGCCTGTAAAATGTGTTAGAGCCTTGAAAGATTGCATGTCCTCATGCAAATTCAGTTGCTCAAAAAAAAATAACCAACACTGAGCGAGATAAATGTTTTCTAGACTATTATCAGCTCAACCAAAATAGAAAATATGATTTCATTGCCATGACCACTGAGTGCCTCACTACAGACCATGGTAGTAGCACTAGAAGAGCCCGAACATTTAAATATTTTTTGAACATTGGAGGAAACAGAATCAGAGAGTGCAAGCTCTTCTATCTTGGCACACTTGCCATCAGCCAAAAGCCTGTATACAATGTGCACCTTAAGAAAAACCATCTAACAGGCACTCCAAAATCAGATGGTAGGGGTAACCACAGCAAAAGGTCAATAGATGAAGACACAAAAGAGAAAGTTAGAGCACATATCAGTTAATTCCCAGTTGTTGAGTCCCACTACTGTAGAGAAAAAACTCAGAAGCAGTATCTCGAGTCTTCACTGAATATGTCAAAGATGTATGATTTTCAAACGACAACTGAAGACTCACCTCTTCAGGCTGCACCTCTCCCCATCCCTCCCTACCCCCTTGTAAATGACTGTAAGCTTAGGGTTGTAACTAGGCAGCTGTTTCGTAGGTGACTCGTAGGTGCATTAACTGTCTTAACTACTGCTTGTATTTTTTGCATAGACTGCGTTGTTGCTGTTCTTGTTTGTGTTAGTGTTAATCAGTTTAACCTTCAGGGTCCAAGTTGAACTATGCGGTTGTTCCCTGCACTTGGACCGGTACTTCTCTCTAGGGTTTTCGTCATACTTGTTCCTGGTTATGGTTATACACTTTGTTGTACGTCGCTCTGGATAAGAGCGTCTGCCAAATGTCTGTAATAGTCTACTTGCCAGCAATGTGAACCCGGAAATGTTGAGTACCCCAAAGTTTTATGTTAGAAATGGACAGTATGGGTCCCCAGCATTTAGAAACTGCTGGATGCGAACTTTCATATGTTGGGAAATTAGCATAATTAGCATAAATTAGCATTAATTAGCATAATCATCTGTATGGACAATATTTCAGCAACTGCTTGGTCGATTTGGACAATATTGGAGTGGTTTTGGGGGTTATTGAGGATGCTGAATCCAATTCTGACATTTTAAAAATTCAAAATGGCCGTTATGGCCACTTCTGGTTTAATTTAATTTAATTTAACTTCCGTTGGGCCGATTTTGTGGAATTTTGAGTCGATTTCGAGGTTATTTATATGCTTAATACATTGGACCTGCATTTCAGAATCAAGAGAGCTCAGTGTCATTGGTGTGAATGTTGAGACATAATATTTCTTCAAATTTATTCTGTTCTGGTCACTTTTTTTGCTGCGCAACATTGTGTCATTGACCGGTGTCATTGCCGCTGTGGTTACTGCTGCGGGCGGAATAACGACCAGATGGAAAGACAGACAAATCACAGCTTAACCCTCTGGGGTCGAGAGCTCTGCCGGCAGAGCTCGACAAGATGAAATTAACTTTTGTTTCTATTTGGATGATTAACTTCACGAGCTGTTTAAATACAGACGCAACAAAAACATTGACAGAAAGCTTAGAATCGCGACTTTCCAATGCGCCCATTGGCAAATAATATGAATTGTTTTAAAAGTTTTAAATTTGATTAATTAGACCATGTATGCTTCGTTAAACTTTACTCATTACTATGTGAATTTCGCTCAGCAGGAAGTCCGCCCAAATCACATCCACATGTTAACGACATTATAATTACTCTCCATAGAAGGAGGCTAAAGAAGGGGCAATGCAAGATCCATGTGAGAAATGCCAAGTCTGCGAAAGTGGGATAGAATGTCAAAGTGTAGCCTAATTCACTTCTTTTGAGGTGAACATTTCGTTTAATTTTGGAAAATGGTCCGTCCGGAAGCCGACACTGATGAAGAGCGGTGTCATTTCGAACAGCGAACTGATCCAGCTGAGGATCAACTTCATGCGTAAGTATATTTCTTTTGATCATATTGGTAAATGTGTACTGTATTGCAACGTATCTGTGTGTTTGTAGGAATATCCAGCAATATGCGCGTTTTGTCCCACACTACGAACGATTCGAACTATTGCATCTCAAAATTATAGGCTAGGCTCTCTGCGTCTGGTTGTGTTAGAAGTATCAGGTAGACTGTATGTTTTTCGATCATATTCGTAATAAATAGCTCATGCCTGGCGTGTAGTGCTGTGGCTAGGATTCTAAAACTGATGTCCTTGCACAATCGATATTAGCATACTCTAAGTAAGTTCGGGAAATAGCAATAAAATAACCACTTAGCTAAACAGACCTAGCCTACTTCAGATTGAGGCATTGTTATTGATGAGTTGCATGTAGTTGAGTTGGAATATCAGTGTTTATTTAGTTTAGCTAATGTTGTTTCGTTGATAGCTTGCATTATTTGTAAATGTGTGCTGTATTACATTCTCTGTGTGTTTGTAGGAATATTCACTAATATGCGCGCTTGTAAATTCCCACACTACGAACGATTCTAACCATTGCTTCTCAAAATTATAGGCTACCTCTCTGTGTCTGGTTGTGTTTGTTTGGTTCTTTGTTTGTATATGATGTCACATTTCATAAATTTTGTTTTCATTAGTTAGTGGTTTGTCCCTTTTTTGTAAAGCACATTTAATTTTCACCTGTTGAAGGAAATGTGCTATATAAATAAAGTTTGATTTGATTTCACATTTCCTAACAATTTTGTTTTTATTATATTTGCAGAGATGTTGATCAGGAAACACGACCTAGTTCACCACTAGCTAAGAGGCCAGGCAGACGTTGCAAGAGTACACCAGTCTCATCTCATCTTCCATGCAGTTTACTTCAATAAATGTTCTAAAATCAAAAGTTGTCTTTGTTTCTGTCTTCTAAATGGCTCACTGAGTCTTTGTCTTAGTGGTGGGGAGGCATGCGGCCAGGTGTGAATAGCCTACTTAGCTGGCAAGTCTAAGAGTTTGTGCTTCGTCACATGTAAACCTCACAAAGAAAGAAAATTGTGGGTATGAGACACGATGGTCTTTCTTAACCCTCTGGGGTCTAAGGGTAAAATGAGGCACACTGGTGATTGTGCGATGCTCTGACATTTGTGTAAATTTCATCAACTTTATATACAGTGATTCCAAAGTGTTTCATATCTTTGTTTTCAGCACAAACTCAGCTACAACAATATGGCAGCAGTAAGTAGGTCATAATAATGTGTGGATTGTAAACTGCTCTAAAAACACACAAACTGTAAACAGTAGTTTTGAACATGCACAGGAATGTTGTAATAAAACACACTAAACAATTGTGAATAAGACTTCTGGTCACTGAAATGTGTTCTTCAAGGTCTTGGGTATCAAAAGATGACAAAATATTTTAGCAAATCCAATGAGAAATATAAAATAAATTCCTAAAAGTTAGTGTTGTGACTACTATTTTTCAACACCAGGTGAGAATGGGAGGGCAAATGGCCTTTCTGTAATGAAATGTGACATCATATACAAACAAAGAACCAAACAAACACAACCAGACGCAGAGAGATAGCCTATAATTTTGAGAAGCAATGGTTAGAATCATTCGTAGTGTGGGAATTACTGAATATTAGTGAATATTCCTACAAACACACAGAGAATGTAATACAGCACACATTTACAAATAATGCAAGCTATCAACGAAAAAACATTAGCTTAACTAAATAAACACTGATATTCCAACTAAACTACACGCAACTCAATAACAATGCCTCAATCTGAACTAGGCTAGGTCTGTTTAGCTAAGTGGTTATTTTATTGCTATTTCCCGAACTTACTTAGAGTATGCTAATATCGATTGTGCAAGGACATCAGTTTTAGAATCCTAGCCACGCCACTACACGCCAGGCATGAGCTATTTATTACGAATATGATCGAAAAACATACAGTCTACCTGATACTTCTAACACAACCAGACGCAGAGAGCCTAGCCTATAATTTTGAGATGCAATAGTTTGAATCGTTCGTAGTGTGGGAATTTACAAACGCGCACATTGCTGGATATTCCTACAAACACACAGATACGTTGCAATACAGTACACATATTTACCAATATGATCATAAGAAATATACTTACGCATGAAGTTGATCCTCAGCTGGATCAGTTCGCTGTTCGAAATGACACCGCTCTTCATCAGTGTCGGCTTCCGGACGGACCATTTTCCAAAATTAAACGAAGTGTTCGCCTCAAAAGAAGTGAATTAGGCGACACTCTGTGACATTCTATCCCGCTTTCGCAGACTTGACATTTCTCACATGGATCTCCCATCGCCCCTCCTTTAGTCTCCTTCTATGGAGAGTAATTATAATGTTGTTAACATGTGAATGCGATTTGGGCGGACTTCCTGCTGAGCAAAATTCACATAGTAATGAGTAAAGTTTAGCGAAGCATACATGATCTAATTAATCAAATTTGGAACATTCAAAACAATTTATATTATTTGCCAATGGGCGCATTGGAAAGTCGCGATTCTAAGCTTTCTGTCAATGTTTTTGTTGCGTCTGTAAGATAACAGCACGTGAAGTTAATCCTCCAAATAGAAACGAAAGTTAATTTCATCTTGTCGAGCTCCGCCGGCAGAGCTCTCGACCCCAGAGGGTTAAATACTGTTAAATACAATTATAACAAAATCAGTGTCAGAATAGTTTTTGTTCACTGAAAACACAATATAAAAGCTGAGAACACTGTAGTTACTGCACTTTGCTTTTGCATTGCTCTTAGAACTATTTAAGGCAATGCAAAGGCAGAGTGCAGTAACTACATTTTTGGGGTCAAAGGTCAAATCAGCGGTCATGGTTTTTGGGCATAAAAATTACCTCATGAATACATGTGCAATTAGTGCAATATCACTGATATACCTATAACCCATTTGGCTGGCCAGTTAAAATATTAAAGTAATTTTTCTCAGTTAATGGTAAATGGTAAATGGACTGCATTTATATAGCGCTTTTATCCAAAGCGCTTTACAATTGATGCCTCTCATTCGCCAGAGCAGTTAGGAGTTAGGGGTTAGGTGTCTTGCTCAAGGACACTTCGACATGCCCAGGGCGGGGTTTGAACCGGCAACCCTCCGACTGCCAGACAATCGGTCTTACCTCCTGTGCCATGTCGCCCCCAGTTGTACCCTTTGCGTAGTTACTGCAGTTAGGCTTTGTAGGGCAGTATAGATGTATGAAGCAAAAACAAAGCAGTGTACCCAGCGTCTCCAAATCTATCCAAAATGTCTAAATTATGCATTGCTGTAAATCACAACATATTCACGTATTTCACTACAAATCAACTGTTTTGACTCAAGAAAATCACTTGCATAATTTTCAAATGGGAATTACAAGCTTTCAGTCAGTACAGTGGTCTAAAATAGCTAGGGGTCCAGAAACATATCCACAATCTCTCCAGAATTTAATAAAATTATTTTTGTTCATTATAAAGCATATAAATTAGCCCCTTGTGAAGGTTTAAGATGAAACATTGCTATCAGATTAAAAAATATTGTCACACAATGCGGTACAGTACTTAAATGTGCAATAATGAACTCTTGTATGTATTTCTATACTCTGTGCTCTCGTATGTTTTCTTGTATGGGGATGGGACAACATGAAAACAATTTTCAACTGTCCACCACGTTTTGGCAATGTTCCAACTCTGACGTCATCACTGTTGCATGCTTCACAAATAGGCTACTACAGCCCTTACTAACGCTTACACTACAGTGTGAAATATCCACATTATATAATACCACAAACCTATTTAAAGACTCTCAATTTCAAAAATAATGTATATAACCGAAGTATTTTGAGAAGTAATACTTACATAGCAATGAATTAAATCTTATCTATGTTCAGTAGATGGAGACAGAGACAGTAAATAAATGATACTGTTCTATTCGCTCCTGTTTTGCTCCAGAAAACGATGTCAGCTAGGTCTATCAGCAAACATATGGCTTAGCTATGCTCAGAAGTCCTCAATAATAATAGTATTTGCCAAGAATTTACGAAAAATCGTTCACAACGTTTTGTTAGCAGCGTCTTTGTTTTACTGCTACCACAGAGAATGCGTAATTGAATGCGATGATAAGAACATTTTCGGTTACGCTGACCTATAAAACGCTATTCCAAAAGCAGAATTAGACATATTATACATCGTTAGAAAGCTTATACTCTCACCTACCGAATAAATGAATTGTCAATCAAGCCAGACTGTACTAAAAAGGGCGACGACGCCGTAAACAACAGGTGTGGTATTACGCACAGCTATTTTGGAAGATACCCAGGCGTCACAAACGCGCCTGTATTTCCCGAACGGATTGTCCAAGACAATATATGACCACTCAGTCTCAAAAGGGACATCTCTACACGTAAAACCAACAGTAAGGTTGTATATTTATTCAATATTTAGTCCCAGATATTGACTGTAGAATGACATGGTATCATTTAAAAAAAACTTTTTCTCGTTTATTTCGTTATTCAGTGAGCAGCGTTTTCACTGCTGTATAGGCATATCTTAGGGCTATTGTCGGGTTTATCTTGTTGCTATGACGGAATATGATTTTTTAGTGGTGAAAGAATATTTGTATGAATGTCAAGATAGACAACATTGTCCATTATGTCAAGGGTGGGGGGTGTTTTTTAGATGAGACTGCAGGGAGGGGGTGCGTGTTAAATGAAACTCCGTTTTCGGCATAGTTGTCGTGTATCGTCTACTAATGAAACTAAAACAACGCGTTTCTGTTTTTACCTCACACTTTGGTTGCAGTAGCACCTAATGTTTGAGTTTAGTAATCTCGACACGCCAGCGTGTGCTCTAAGAGGTTAAACTAAAGTCAAACAAGGCAACTGGTCCTGATGGCAGGACTCAAACTCAATGAGTTAGCTGAAATAATTTTTAAACCACTAGCAGGTATCCTAGACAGTCCTTAGAAACTGGAGGAATACCTGAGGACTGGAAGCAAGGTAATATAATACCAATATATAAGAAAGGGGACTGTACTGATCCAGGAAACTACAGGCCAGTCAGTTTAACATGCATTACATGTAAAATACTGGAATCTATCATGAGAGACCAGCTGAAAGTATTTCTTGAAAGTAGCAACATCCTAAGGGTTAGCCAGCATGGTTTTCGTAAGGGAAGGTCATGTCCGACAAACTTTCTGGTATACTTTGAAGAAGCTACCAAGTGTTTTGATTATAACAAGGCATATGATATTACCTACTTTTATTTCCAAAAGGCATTTGAAAATGAAGACAGTAGGCATTAGAGGACTGTTATAAGGTTGATAGTACCTAGTTGAGTTAATACAATAAATTAATTTAAATTTAATATTTCAACTTTAATTACAGTGCAGTGGTCAAGGATCACTGTTTAGGGGTCACCCTCAGTTACCCTGTTAGTGGAACAGCACTCTGAATACTGAACCCAGAATAACTGGAGATCACCCTTTCTCAACCTCAACACTTAAAATTATTTAGAGGGAGGTGACCCTCGGCACTTATAAATTCAGATGTTTCTATTTGACTCAGTTGGCGGATCATTCCATCAGTACAAGAGAGGAAATACAATCACACATATACAAAAATATAAGCTTTAATGACAAATCATTTAGAAAATTAAGAAGTTTGATTGTAAAATGGGATAGGATACTGGCACAGTATAGCACAATACAACTCTGTACATATAATGTAGCATGTTCTGACAAGTCAGACGTTAAGTGATACGCTATCGCAAGAAGGTTGCTGGGTACTACTACACAGAATCTCACTATGAACTAATAAAATTCTACGCATGTAGCCTATGATTAGTGGGTGACAGACAACAATTGGTTACACTTGACACATAACACAAAGGTCTTTAACCATACAATTAGATTTACAGTCCGACAGCTGTCTTGCTACTGCTGGCTTTGTACGGATGCATGCATAAATAGCTAACGGTAGGTTAAACTTCGAATTATGGTGTTATTTTCGAGTGTGGAGAGGAGAGGGAGGAGAAAGTGATCCTTGAGACCCAGCTGAGGCAGCACGCGCTAAGTTCAAAGCCGGAAAATGCAGCTTGAACCAGGCCAGCTTGATCGGCGACACTGGACTCCCTATCCTTCAGTAATTCAAGGCGTAAACGGTTCCAAAGCGGTGCAAACACTCGGAAATCCAACAGTACAGTGGTTCAGGGTTATTCGGTAGGGACACCGAGGCTAGGGTAGCTTCCTGAAAATCAACGTGAGCCCCGGCTCGGATATGGAGGAAAAAGCAAAAATTGTAAAAAATAAAAAGGACTGGCCTCGGTGGTCATTGACTTAAAATACCTGGCCGGGTGAGAGAGCGGTCTGAGCTGTCATTGGCCATTTGGAGGGCAAACCTTCATTTCAAGTCCGCCTTTCCCATTGGAGGGCGGGTTTCAATAACTTTGGTAAATATTTATGCAATTTTGGATAATTATTTATCAGCGCAAGAAAGGTGAATATACTTTGTACCCCGACCTTTGCCGTGAGAATTAAAAGATAACCATACCAAACAGGATTACTTTCAGTTCAGGTTACAGGAAGATGAAGATTTATTTCTTAGTCGTGCAGGCTAGGGAACTCAGAAACGTGATACTGTAAGACTCTAATAGCCTGCACTCACTTCGAGTTTTTCAGACTCGTTGGACATTGGAATGATATTTGATAATTATGCTTAATATGATTAGACATTTCTCCATTCGCTGGCATGAATGGAGCGGCCTTGAAATACCGAGAGTGCCCGCTAGTCGTCGGTGGTGCTCTATAGGGATACGCAGCAATTATCGCAGTCGAGTTGGCGCAGTCCGAAGCTGTCACACCGTGGGAGGTCAGACCGCGAGCGTAGTTAGCAACAAGTGAACATTCGTTACTATGCCTCCACTACATGCAAGGAGGTTGTTAATCCCCCTAGTGTCATCTATAGCTTTGATCTTAAAATTATAAGTATCTGGCATGAGGGGTCTGGCGATCCGGAAGGGAAGTGGAAGATAGTGTTGGAATATTGAAAGTAACAGACACAGACTTATTTGGGAGCTTATGCAGAAATAAAGCATTTTGTGCTCTCAGAGAGAGAACTGCTGAGAAACAACTTACAACTGCCCCACAGGACATATTTCAGAGTGGATTTGGAACTGGCTACAGGGTAGAACACAAAGAGGAGGAGTAGGAGGGATATTGTCTGAGCAGGGAGCTGTTGGAAGTGGAGTCCAACAATGGTCAGTGCTGGGATCACTGCTCTTCCTCATTAATATTGTTCGATAAAATGTTTGATAGTTTCACTTAAATGCACTAAATGCAAACCACCAGGAAAGCACATAACAAATATGCAAAGTTCATTTGCATGAACAAACCTCAAGCGTGCTCCCTCCCTGGCTCATAAACAGTCTATCATATCCCTTGATAATGGAGTGTGCTATGAGTGACACGCAAACAGCCAGTCATTTAACAGGTGTATGTTCGGTTGCACCATCAACATGTGACACAACAATAAAAACAGCGTGGAGTGAGAAATTTAGTGCAGATGGTGAGGAAATTGTTCATAAAAAAGGACAGGTCAGCTCACCAGTATGGCAGTTTTTTAGTTTTAGTTTTTTAGTCTGACCGATATAGTTTCATAGTTTAATTAATGAAAGTTTGACAAGGCAGGGTACAGCAGCATAAAAACAGAGTTTTTAAACATTGAATCCTGACATGCATCAAACATAACAGCGATCAACATCATAAGCAATATATCATAACACCGTTGTGTGTAAACTGTGCAAGAAAACCGTCCTGACCAAGAGCGGGAATACAACAAACTTATTTTATCCCCATAGCCACTTCCACCCTTTGGAGTTCGCTGTCATAAAATTTTTCCCGACCGTGAAAATTGCCTGACTTGTTTACATTTTGGACAGATGTGGCTAGTGGGTAAATCTGTCGCTGTTTCCGTCACAGCACTTTTGACACAAGCAATATCGGAAGCGCTATCCTAAAATTTCTTCTTACCGTGAAGAGTGCTTGACCCGCAACCGCAGAAATGTGTTAACACGTTAGCTAAAGTAACGTTAGGCGATAAAGCTGTGCTTAAAAATCTCATGCCGCTCGAAGTGGTGATTTTGGGAGATGCACCTGCGCATGTGTCCTACTACACGAAGCACCGCCTGCGCATGCGTCCCACAGGTCGTCCGTGAGTGAGTGAGTGAGTGACGGTAAAGCCACACTGTGCGCGGCGACACCGCCTCAATTCATTTTGAATGAAACCCCCGCAAGGCATGTTGGGATTGCAGGGGGCGCGGCAAGGTGGTAGGGGAGATGGCCAAAGTTCAACTTTGACCCCCAGACGGGCCACAGCCGCGTCGCGGTAACCAATCAGATTTAATCTAATGATCCATCAAGTAAATTGTGCCTATTTTTTTTTTTCTTCCAAATTTTAGTTCCACATTGTATAGTTCCACAATGGAGGACCTAACTCGTAATTGCCATATCGGGTTTCCAAACTTTATACAATCTCCTACAGAGACGCCGATAAAAGGAATGCAGTGTGGAGAAAAGTCTTTGAAATTGTTGGTGGGTCTGCCATGTAGTTATAGCCGTTACTATTAGTTATCACTGTCCAGTCTGAATAAAAATCATTTTTGCTGTAACCTAGCTCTGAAAAATGTTAATCAGCTGCCTAGCTAGGCTGTCTAATGTCTAGCTAGTGAGTGACAGTGGGGAACATATCCGAACCAGGAGGCATAAATGTTGGCTCAACATGCTCAGTAGTGTGCATGGTCACATGCCTGATCACGTGAGCGAAGGGGAAGGCACATAGCGGTGACGTGAAGATCAAAGCCCATCTCCCTTCTTCACAGGGCAAAAATGCCAAATAACTTTTTCACTAGTGAGAAGACAACGATACACTTATGCATGCATAAAATATACACATTGACAGATTGCAAATAGCACTGTGATATTGAGAAAGTAGTTGGACCAAATCAAACATTTGTCTCGTAAAAATGGACATCAGCCATCTCCTAAACTTTAATTCAGCATCACGATCGGGGCAGTGAAATTTAGATACTCACGTAGCTGACCAAAGGGTATCCTTGCAGATTTCACACAAATATGAGTTGAATAGGTTATTTTTTATTTTGCTGTCAAAAAGAATGGCGCTCAATGGGGAACTAGCTTCTTGAGAGCAATTTGTTGATATCAGCAGAGGGCAATATTATATCTGCTGCTGAAAGATGGGGCATAGGCCATTCAGTAGGGGTAGCTTAGCATTTCACGACACCTGGTGCACTCATTTGTAGCAACTACCCACAACACATAGTATGGCCGCTCACAAGGAATGGAAGATTTACTAATTGTTGCTAGCAATCATTCTAAGAGCATTATGGCCAATGCTGGCTGCTATAGTCTGCTATAATTGTCTCCAACAAAACTAGGGGATATTCAATACAATTTTTAGTTTTATGCTAAAGTAGATCACTCATTGCAGAGAGTAGGCTAAAGCATTCACACTACGGCAAGGAATTCCTTAGTTAAGAAAGCATCTAGCGCTGATCCTGTGGTAGAATAACTGAACTATATCGTAATTATTCACTCACTGTTTTTATGTAAATATTATGTCACTGTTGGACAAAATTGTCCCTTTAGCAGAAGACTTGTGTGGCAAGTGAGTGCCACCCCTCCTGGTCCAAAACACACTCCCCCCACACATACCCCCACCGCCCAACTTAGGCCGGGGAGCCATCCGGCCGATGACCAAGGAAGTCCGCCACGACCATCCGTGCACCCGGTCTATGGATCACCTTGAAGTTAAAAGGCTGCAAAGCCAGATACCACCGAGTGATCCGGGCGTTGGTATCCTTCATGCGGTGGAGCCATTGGAGGGGGGCATGGTCCGAACAGAGGATGAATGGGCGACCCAGAAGGTAATAACGGAGGGCTCTGACCGCCCACCGAATGGCGAGGCACTCTTTCTCCACCGTGCTGTACTTCGCCTCCCGTTGTGACAGTTTTCGGCTAATGTACAGCACGGGGCGGTCGACTCCCTCCACCTGCTGGGTCAAAACCGCCCCCAGCCCTCTGTCCGACGCATCGGTCTGCAAAACAAAAGGGAGAGAGAAGTTAGGTGTGAACGAGAGCGGCTCCCCACAGAGAGCTTCTTTTACCCTCTCAAACGCCCGCTGGCACGGTTCCGTCTACTGGACCGGATCTGAGGCACCTTTTCGGGTTAAGTCAGTTAGGGGGCTGGTTAGCTCCGAAAATGCCGGGATGAATCTTCTGTAATAGCCGGCCAGCCCCAAGAACCTCCTTACCTCTTTTTTTGACTTGGGTCGGGGACAGGCTGCAATCGCAGCGGTTTTGTCCACTAGAGGCCGCACCTGTCCACTTCCCAAGTGGTACCCCAAATGCCGTACCTCCGCTCGGCCAATAGCACACTTCTTTGGGTTAGTCGTGAGCCCTGCCTGCCTTAAGGATTCGAGCACTGCCCCCACATGCTGCTCCCAACTGCTGCTATGGATAATTACGTCATCCAGATAGGCAGCAGCATATCCAGCATGCGGACGCAATACCCGATCCATTAGGCGCTGGAAGGTGGCCGGGGCTCCGAATAACCCAAACGGAAGTGTCCTGAATTGGTACAAACCATCCGGAGCGGAGAAAGCCGTTTTTTCCTTAGATTTGGCAGATAAGGGAATCTGCCAGTAACCCTTGGTTAAATCCAGTGTTGAAAAAAATCGAGCCGTGCCAAGCCGATCCAAGAGCTCGTCGACCCGAGGCATTGGATAAGCATCAAACCGTGACACTTCATTTACTTTTCTATAATCCACACAGAAGCGAATAGACCCATCAGGCTTACCTACCAGCACAATGGGGCTACTCCAGGGACTGTGGTATTCCTCTATTACCCCCAGCTCTAGCATTGCCTTTATCTCTGCCTGAACCAATTTCTTTTTGTGTTCCGGCAACCTATAGGGGCGGGTCCGCACCGTCACCCCCGGGGAAGTGTCAATGTGGTGGTGTATGAGGTGCGTGCGTCCTGGTATGGGGGAAAACACATCAGCAAAACGCTTTTGCAACAAGGCAAGGTCTGCTCTCTGATTCAGTGAGAGATGGTCATCTGAAAGGGTTGAGATCTGATTGGATGAATTTGGTACCTCCGGCCCCAGCTCATCTCTCTCCTTATCCACCGTAACCAGAGAGACAGCCACCACCTCCTTCCACGCTTTCAGGAGATTGAGGTGATAAATCTGTTTTGCCCCCTCTCTATCAGTACGCTGTACCTCATAGTCAACCTCCCCCACTCGCTGTGTGACCGCAAAGGGCCCTTGCCACTTGGCGAGTAATTTAGAACTAGAGGTAGGGAGTAACACAAGAACTTTATCTCCCGGTGAAAATTGACGTAGTTTAGCTCCTCTGTCGTAGTGCTGTTGCTGACGTGCCTGCGCCTCGAGCAAATTCTCCCGTGACAACTTACCCAGTGTATGGAGTTTTGCTCGCAGGTCCAGCACGTATTGTAATTCATTTTTACTAGGACTCGGACCCTCCTCCCAGTTTTCTTTAACTAGGTCCAATATCCCCCAGGGTTTCCTACCGAACAGTAGTTCAAAGGGAGAAAATCCTGTGGAGGCCTGGGGAACCTCCCACACTGCAAACACCAGAGGAGATAACCACTTATCCCAATTACGGCTATCCTCATGAATGAACTTCCGGATCATAGACTTCAACGTTCTATTAAAACGCTCAACCAGCCCATCCGTTTGGGGATGGTACACGCTGGTTCTAATAGATTGAATGCCCAATAACCCGTACAGCTGGCGTAGTGTGCGTGACATAAACTGTGTGCCCTGGTCAGTCAGAATCTCTTTCGGGATTCCGACTCGGGAGATTATTTGTAGCAATGCCTGCGCAACACTTTTTGCCGAAATGCTGCGCAAAGGAACTGCTTCGGGATACCTTGTCGCATAATCCACCAGAACTAACACGAAACGGTATCCCTGCGTGCTCCGATCAAATGGCCCGATGAGGTCCATCCCCACTCTCTCTCAAAAGGGACCTCCATTAACGGAAGGGGGCGCAACGGCGCTTTTGGGATAGCCGGGGAATTTACTAGTTGGCATTCAGGGCGTCGCCGGTGCTCTTCCGGGCTGTACCCCAGGCGGTCCAGGACCGCCTTCTTCAGGTTTGCGTAGACCGACCGCGCTGTGGGGAGTAAGCTGTGTGCAGCTTGTTAGGCTTCCCCAGTTAAGAGGGGCAGGAGGCGGACGACCCACTCCTCCTCCGGCCATTGACTCGCCCTCGCGGCCACCTCAAACCCCTCGAGGAATGCCTTCGCATCGTCCTCCGGGGTCATCTTGGGCAGATGGAGAGCTACGGGGGGTCTGGTCTGTCGCTCTCGGGAGCTGGTTTCTCCCGCAGCAGCCAGCTGCAGTAGAGCCTGAGTCTGGAGGGAGGTCTGTGCCCGCAGAGCCTCAAGTTGTTCAGCGTGCATCGCCGCCTGCCTTTCCTGCATCGCCGCCAGTCCATCCGTCCCCAGGCTTTTCACTCGGCCACGGGGCGTGCCCCTTACCACTGGTTGTGCCTGCTTTCCTCCGCTTTCGACTCCCGTTTTTCCTCTTTTTCTCCGGCTTCCGGTCTCGCTTTTAAAAATCCCAGGCTCACTGTTGAAAGCAATCAGAGGCAATCAGCGCAATTAAACAATTGGCAATTATCGGCGCTGATTACCTCCAGCTGACAGTTGTGACGAAGGATCCGAGAGCCGCTCCTCTCACACTCTCTCTCTCTGCAGCCGACGCTCAAACCACGCCCACCCCACCACAACTTGATATTCCAAAAACAACGTCCCTCCATAGACATAGCTTTGTTGGAAATAATAGCCATATAAGTTTCCTTGTACACCAAAAGCAGTATTGAATTCAGCCATGGTGAGGTTTATAGAAAGTCTGAGGTCACCATCTATAAGCTTGATGGAGACATCCCAACTATCTATATGCAATTATCGATAGGCTCAATGCGCACCAGAATTTTAACAAAGTTTATGACATTTAGTTTCCGCAATCTGGAGCTTGCAGTTGTGGAGAGGAGACATGACGCCACAAGGAAGTTTCCAGGGCTTGAATATGGCAACGGGGGTGACAGCTGCACCGAGGGATTTATGCGGCGCCATTTTTGAATGAGCAGGAAGTGTAAAAGTGAAGACACCCACAGCAGTCACAATCTCAATATCGGGAATGTTGTTACTTAAGAAAAAAAACTTTCCTTGCCTCAGTGGATTTAGCTGCAGCTAAAGAGAGCTCAGAGGTATGAAATAAATTGCAATACTCTCCTCACGGTGTGTAGCCTATGACTATGCACTTATACTAACGGAGGCATTGTAGGGGCCCTTACCCTTAACAGTCCAATTAATTTTCATGAGTTTTTACCCATCCAAACAGACGTTATAAGCTTTTAAGCCAAAACGGGAGAGAAAAAAGAACAAGCAGCGATGTGGGGGGCCAAACACCTTGGGTAAACCACAAAGGGTTAACCCTGGCTAAATGCATTCTAGATCTGTTTTAACCCTGGGCTAACTGGGCTCTTAACCCTGAGTTAACAGACTTTTCACATTGGCAAGCTCAAAAGTGGGCTATCCCCAACTTTGACCGGGGGTTAGCTGGCCCTGGTCTGGACCAGGCTTATCAACTAAGAGTTATCCCTGTAAACAGGGGCTGTTGCCAGTGTGAATTGAGATAAGGATACACAATGAGTGTGGCATCATGTTTCTGTCCAAAGAAACACATTCAAAGTAAACTTGATGGCAGAAAAAAACAGGTTTTTGACAAGGTGTCCACGACACTGTCATAAGCAGGATATACAAGGTCTTCTGATCCGATGAGGGGAAAACTAAAGAAATGTAAGAAAGAATACAAACAAATTTAAGACATCAGGAGCAGCAAGTAAACACATTTTATTCTAGAACATAAACAGTTTTATGTGTATCGACATTTAACACAAAGATAACAAATTGCAGTGTGAATAATTAACCCTGGCATAAGATTTAGCCCCCCCATTGTCTGCTGCACATCCTTGCCTTTGTGAATGTATTGTTCTCACCCAAAAGTGGTCATGTAATGTGAAATGCAGGTAAAGCAAGCTACCCCAAAATGAGAAATATAGGCTATGGATTATGTTCACTGAGTTTAAACAAAATTGGTTAAGCACCAGTAAATGCATGCAGTGTTTTTGCATGCACTGTATCTCTAGCCTGCATTTAAATCAAATCAAATCAAATTTTTTATTTATATAGCATACTGTAATATGTTTTGCAGTCCCTCTCCCCTCAAATCACACAATCCTGAATTCTGGGACGCACACAGGTTTTATTGCGCTGGGTACATGTAAACACCTCACAGCTAGACCAATGAGGGTTTGTAGCTGGAGGGGAAGGCACCGCGTGTTTTCCCTTGGCTGGTGTGATTCAAAACCGGAGATGTTAGTTATTTTTCCTCTGTTCGGAAGAACAGGGCACAATTATAATTAAGAATGCACTGGTTCCGTTGCCACGGGTTAGATATGAAGGCGTTGCTTCATATCCCGCTTAAAACTGGCCTGAAACGGATCAGTAGCATTCTGGTTACTCTCCGTTCGCAAACGGGGCTATGCTCTCATCAGAGATATATCTGATCTGTCGCCGGACTGTCAATATTCCAATGGGAGCATCAGAATATTCACAAACACATCAAATATATCCATGACCACAGCAAGTAAGCGTAACAGTTACTAGGTTTTACCCTCGTGACGATCTGACTCCATATTGAATTATAATTTAAAATTTGGGTTTAACTATACGTGGAACTTGGGAGTGGTTACACTCGACTCTATCTTGTGCCATCATTCCTCAATATATGCTCCCGGGTTTAGCACTATTGTTAAATCTCAGTTCGGTGAAGAATCCAGAGGGTAGGAGGCTGACCACCATAATACATGCCTTCCTTACATGGATAGTGCATCGATAGTTATGAGCCCAGGACGGGGCTCCTTAAGGCGAATTTGAGGAGAACCGGCGTACAACGCCCATGGGTCCTCTTATGCCAAAAACACCAGAACCAATACCACCAATCCCTTAGCGGGCAGATCGTGGTCGCCTATCTAACTTGAAAACCCCACTAAAGACGTTTGCTGTACTAGACCCCTGATCAGTAGGTCCTAGTCATAATTGTCCCCCTGAGTATTTAAGCGGAATTTCGGCTGAAAAGAAGATAAAATGGATTAGAGTCATGAAGACCACGCAAGTTAAAAATAAGAATTTATTTAACAGGCAGGTAGGTTGTTATCTTCAAATTCAAAATCAATTATAAGGTTTAAAAACATAAATACAGAGTAAAAAGTTCTTACCCAGCCTGTTTAGCTACACACGAAATCACAGAGTCTGCGCAGTGTGGGAAGTCGATTGCGATCTTCCTTGTGCATCTACACACACAACACAGATTATGTGTAACGTGGGGAAGTCGTTTACGATCTTCCTCGATTGCTTTGTCTCCCTTCGTTTTAAGCCAAATCCCGCGTTTGGTCTAGACGGCATTGCCATAAATTAACCTGGCCGAATCATAAATCTCGAATTTCGGCCCCCACCATTTGGAGGCTGCTGTTAGAACAATTAGTGGGGAAATGGGGATACGGAGATGATTACCAGAGAGGACATTCCATTGTGTTAGTTTTTCCCTGAGTTTCTAAAACTATGTTTTTTCAAATTCTATTTGGTATGAAACATATTTCATTCAATTGGTTGATTATGTTGAATACATACATACCAAACATGTCAAGTGGATGTAATATTATGGTGCAGTTGTCATGAAAATACCCTTTTGTTTAACCATTGTACATGCAATCCATGTTATTATTACATAAGGCATAATACAATAATACAATGAAAACATGTGCATGGTTTGTACGGTTTTCCGGGGTTTGTAAATAGGATAAACAGATGGTTTAAAGTCCAGATCCAGAAAAGAAATAAAAAGTGTAATAGCAGAGGGGCCCACATAAGGGCACTGTGGTACTGTCCCGTGCAGTTGCCCCACCATTTGGCCCGACATTTCACCCTTTATGACCCCAAAACACACACACCCACAACCACAGACGAAGAGACTAGTTCCCCTTATCTTAGTTGTGTCCAGATAGTAACATTCCAGAGAGCCAACGGCTTGCCCATCCAGAGGAAGTCCGAGTGACTTATTGTTTTACCACAAGGCTCCCGGGTCCTTTGAAGTACAGGCTGCGTCCCAGCATGCCGGCTCGTTCAAATGCCAGCCTTTTCTGGGTCCCAGTTTGACTTCCCTCTTACAGCTTCCCCCTCTGGCCCAATGGGGGACACTTCAGAACGTCCTCCCAAGGGGTCATGGACACTTTCCCAAATGGTTGGTGCCGGAGGTCCAGGGTCGTGGGGCTGATGGTGGGAATAACTGGGAAGGCTGATATCAAGGGTTGTGTGGGTTGAGGTGTGTATGGTAGGGAGCGGATCAGATGTTGGAGTGAAGATGGGAACTTTTGCGCCCCAGATAAGAAAAATCAGACACTCTCTTGGGAGTGTAGGTTTACTGCTTCTTAAATATTCAACAACTGACAGAGAAGGGGGGGAAACAGAACAAGACAGACAGATGGGGAGAAGGGAGAAAGGAGGAGGAGGAACAGTAAATGAAAAAGAAGGAGGGAATCTAAGGAGAGAAAATGTGGAAAAGTAGAATAAAGAGAGACCAGTAAGCCAGTCCTTGCTAAAAAATGACCCCCCTTTCAACATTTTAATGCTAAAAGACAAACTTTATGTAAACTTAGGAATAATTGCTTCTTCTCCTTATTTATTTATTTATTTGACATATATGTAGTTTGGTAGATTATTCCTTAAATAATTTTCCTTGCAGGCACAGATGATACTGGCCCTTATTAGTTGAGTTAAAGTCTGATGACATTATGCTCATTTATGGCATTGACTGGCTTATCAATGGTTTGAGAAAGATTCTAATATGTATATTTTGTGCTATGGTGAAATTCACACAAAAATACCATTAGATATCTAGTTTCTAACATGCCTTGGCTAATTTAATTGGCACTCAAGCAAGTCTGTTAGTTAATTCTAACAGTTTCTAAATGACGTGTACAGGCATGCATTAATAATTAATATATCGTTAGTTAATATTATTAGTTAAAATCCTCTGATTTCATCCTTGTGCTGTTAAGACAGGCAGAATAAAAATCCAGATGAAAACAATAGGGTACACCAGAATTCACTACACTTTTTTGAAAGCGAGCTTTCTAAAGAAAGGTGAATGGTGGTACACCTATGCCTATATAACTTAATTTAGCTCTAGGCTAATGATTATTTTATTTATAATAGGCCAAAGTCCATTTTTTGGTTGGTTATAAGCCATTTTGGAATTTTACCTTCTACACTGGCTTATCTCAACTGTTTTATAAATCTTCACCTATTTATTTAATTAATAGTATACCACTGGTTACTGAGACAGATAACACAGGCCAAGGACCTTGGTTCCAGCACCTCAGAAATTCAGATGTTCTGTGTTCTGATACCTTTTCACCAGTCTCAGAGGTCTTTAGACATGAGTCCCACATGTGGCAAATTCCAGACGGTCGCCACCCTTGTTGTAGCCCGCGGCTACGCTTTCAGAGGGATGGAGACTTGCATTTGCCGTGGCACTCAGCGGTCCTGTGACATTACATCGGTACCGATGACTACACTGGTACCGGCCTCGATCTCTGAGACTTAAAGTATGGTTTCCTCCGGACAGATACGGACAGTTTCAAAACTTGGTGCAGCTGCAGTCTGCACTGTCAGAGGTCTTGAGACGTGTGTACTGCCGCAGGGCCATACCTGGGTTTAAGGATCAGCACAGACTCTGCTTTCAGGGCTGGAACTTCGAAGCCGAGGTTATGCACCTGATTCAGCATTCAGCAGTGTTTTAATATTATTTAATTTAATTATAATAAGAAGCTTGCCACTTTTCCTGGGTTAGCCCCCTAGGAAAGTTCAAACTTCTTCGCGTGTGCATTCTGTGATTGCACACGCTTACTGGCAGCTATAAACCTTCTCACTGTTCACCTTCAAAAAAAAAAAAAGCCTACTCCCTGTGGCAGATGGGAAGTAACCTCGGAAGGAGCCAGGCTCAAGGGGGAAACCCATCCTCCTCTGATCGGCTCAGGGTGTAGATTGGTGACCAACATGGTCAGTCAGTCAATGTTTACATTGTTCATATTGTGGCTCAGATGATGGGCGGGGCTGGCTGGCGGTAGTGGGAAGCAGCAGGTGGCGACAGATGTGGGCAGGGTGGAGGGACTGGACTACAGTGGTGGAAGAGACCAGATGACAGCACTCTCCAAATTTGGGGCAAGAGCCCTGCCGGCAGCATGGGGAAGAAAGTAGAAATGGCGATTAGGGAATGTGCAATAGAACAGACAGTGGTATGGTTTGGGGATTACAATTACAATTGGGTCCCCGCCAGGAATAGTCTGTGGCTGCATGGTTACTAGGACAATTCAACACTTTTATTTTTGCAGCCATTTTTAATGTGTTGAAATAGAACAAATCTTTGAGGTATTATGTGCACAAATTTTGCCCACAAATTTGTTTATATCACTGTTAGCTAGCATTTCTCCTTTGTCAAGATAATCCATTTCCTGCACAGGTGTGGCATATCAAGATGCTGATTAAAAGCCATGATCATTACAGGTGTTCCTTATGATGGGGTCAATAAAAGGCCACCCTAAAATGTTGAGTTTTTTATTGTTCAACACCATGTCACACATGCCTCAAGAGTTAAGAGATCATGCAATTGGCTTGCTGACTGCAGAAATGTCCTGTAGAGCTGTTGCCAGAGTAATGGGTGTTCATTTCTCCACCATAAGCCGAGATTTTGGAAGTTTGTCCAACAGGCCTCACAAACAAGACCATGCGTAACCATGCCAGCCCAGGACTGCCACATCCAACTTCTTCACCTGCGTGATCATCTGAGGCCAGCCACACGGACAGCTGATGAAACAGCTGGTTTACACAACCGTAGAATTTCTGCACAAAATGCGTGCTCGACGTCCTCACCGGGGTCTTGATTTGTATGCAGTTCACAATCGACGTTAGTGGGCAAGAGCTCACCTTCGATGGCCACTGGCACGCTGGAGAACGGTCCTCTAAACGGATGAATCACGGTTTCAGCTGTACAGGGCAGATGGCAGGCAGAGTGTATGGCGTCGGGTGGGTGAGCGGGTTGCTGATGTCAACGTTGTGAACAGAGTGGCCCATGCTGGTGGTGGAGTGTCGATATGGGCAGTGTAAGGGAAAAATGAGCAATTACTTTCTGCATATATTTACTTGCTTTTATATCACCTTAAGAAATCATTTAAATTGCTTTTCTGTCTAACTGAGAATTTTTGGGAGTGCATAGCCTCTCCCGTGCATGTTCCATTTTCCCCAGAAAACTCTCTCTGTATTTCTCTATAGTTTTTAGTCACTGTGACATGATAGCCTTGAAGAAGTCAGAACGTCTAAAGTCCGTATCTCAGAAATCCAGTGTTTTTAACCAATCAGAGACGGGCTGCAAAACTGCACTACGTGCAGTTTGAGACAGACAGGTTTTGGGACAATTCCAGAACCCGACTTTCACCTACTTTTAACTGTATAAAATGAAGGACTTTTTCACCTGTTCTGAGAGCTTTTATACAGACGTGTTGTGGCGCTGTGTGGATTCTCCTATTCGGCCGAATAAAGGTATCTGAACTGAATATTGTGTGTAAGTCTGTTGGACTCTTCTCACTGACCGGAGGAAATTAAGGTAATTTCCACCACAGCAGGCATCCTGAGGCCCATTGCTGTGTCATTCATCCACCGCCATCACCTCATGTTTCAGCATGACAATGCACGGCCCCATGTTGCAAGGTACACAATTCCTCAAATGTCCCAGTTCTTCCATGGCCTGCATACTCACCAGACATGTCACCCATTGAGCATGTTTGGGATTCTCTGGACCGGGCGCATACGACAGCGTGTTCCAGTTCCCAACAAAATCCAACAACTTTGTACAGCTATTGAAGAGGAGTGGGATAATATATTACAGGCTAGAATCAACAATTTGATCAATTCATTACATTACAGGCATTTAGCAGACACTCTTATCCAGAGCAACTTACACAACTTTTTACATAGCATTTTACATTGTATCCATTTATACAGCTGGATATATACTGAAGCAATGCAGGTTAAGTACCTTGCTCTAGGGTACAACGGCAGTGTCCTTACCCGGGAATCGAACCTGCGACCTTTCGGTTACAAGCCCAGTTCCTTACCCACTGTGCTACACTCCGTCAATGCGAAGGAGAGGTGTTGCGTTGCATGAGGCAAATGGTGGTCACACAAGATACTAATCGGTATTCTGTTCATTTCATGGTATCTTATTTTTTGGGGAATCTGTTACTAACAAATGCATATCTGCATCCCCAATCACATGAAATCAATAGATAAGTGCTTAATGAATCTATTTCAGTTGACTGATTCTGACATTCACCAACATTTTCTTATTTGTGATTTGTTCTTAGGTAAGAACAGAATCTACGCACACTCAAGAGCACACTTATGCAAAATAATTGGTTATTGCGTTTTCTTCAATTCTACAGTTGTATAATATTATAGGATTTAAATTACAATAATATTTTTATAATTTATTTTTTAATAATTATTTTCATTATTTTACGAAGCATTATGGTCTTTTAAAATAAATAAACACTTCAATTCACATCAATTATGTTAATTGTGAACCATGCCATCCAATAATCAGTGATTGATCACGCTATTTATAGGCCCAAAGTAGGCCTATTTCTGCACCCTTGGCCTACTCGCACAATGGCATATTTACTGCTGCTGCAAGATGATCGTGCCCTGAGGAGGGAACGCACCTTCCAGGACCATGTAGATCTATTTGCAGAGAGTGAGGAGTACCTCTTGGGATGCTTTAGGCTACCAAGAGCTGCCCTTATGGAGCTTTGCAATAGTTTGGAGCCTGCACTGTGGAGCCATACCAGACGGTCTAACCCTGTACCACCACACACGCAGGTACTCTCCACCTTGGGCTTTCTAGCCACTGGGACATTTCAGAGGGAGCTAGGAGACAGGGTGGGCATATCACAGGCATCCATCAGCCGCGCTCTCCCATGAGTCGTGGATGGAATAAATCAACTGGCCTCACAATACATAAAATTCCCCTATACAGCAGAAGAACAGATCCCAGTCAAGAGAGGATTCCATTCTATTGCTGGTCTACCCAACACCATCGGCGCAATAGACTGCACGCATGTGCGCATTAAGGCACCCTCTACAGATCCTTTCCCGTATCTCAACCGCAAGCAATACCACTCCATAAATGTACAACTCATCTGCGACTCCCAGAACCACCTTCTGAATGTGTGCTTGCGCTTCCCAGGAGGTGCACACGACTCTTACATTTTACAAAACAGGGTATGCGCCTCGAACAAGGAGCTGCTGGAGACGCATGGCAACATAGCGCCTATAAACTACCTCAGTCAAATTCTATCAAACTTTTTTTGCATTTTATAATCTTTGGGCATCTTTTCATCATTTTAGGTTTGTAGGATAATCATGGCCTGCTGTGTCTTGCACGACATCGTCATGAAACGTGGTGTACCACTCCCCCTTCAGCCACCATAACAACAAGAGAATGTGTGTCCTGACCCACTCCTGGGACCAGACAACAGACTTGCTGTCCAAGTTCAACAGCAATTAATTGCTCGTTTGTAAATAAAGGCTTTAAAATAAATTTGACTTTTGCAGTGCGATTAATTATAGCTTACAACTAATCTCAAGAAAGAAACACATCACTTTAAAAAAATCTAACAGGTTTCAGTGCATATCTTTAATTTTAAAAAAAAAATTTTTTAAGTGTCTCGGAGATTGTGGACAGTGTTGAGGCTCTCTGTTTAAGCATTCTCTCTTGGTTGTCCAGGACTGCATCTGAGATCAGACGTGGGTCAGTTGAACAGGACCTGGGTGCATGCATGGAGGTACTGCTACTGCGAGGTGCCAGGTTCTGCCTCAGAGGGTGGTTGACTCAGCAGAAGTTCATCTGTAAATAAATGATAAAAATCAAACCATCGTAGTGACCTTTTATTTTTGGGGGTTTCAATTATGCAATGTTTGGTCTATACTGCAAAAGCAAATGTTTCAATTTTGAATACAAACTAAGGACTTAGGTAACACTTTTTAAACACATGGACATGTTGAAGAAGAGAACACTTATTCACAAAAATAATCACCTGCATTTAGGTTTTACACACTGCTGTTTACATGTTAAATGTGTCACATGTTCCATGGTTTTACAGCTACAGCTTTTAGATAAAATGTACCATCAAATTGTATTAATTCTGAAAAACCAGCTGACCTTATGATTCTGAGATAGGAGATGGCCTAGGAGATGAAACCGCTGACACGGGGCTCAGGTCTGTGTCCAAATGCTGAACTGATGGTACACCTGAGAGTGCTGTCTCTCCAATAATGGCCCCGATACGCTGGTTCAGCTCAGATAAGTCTGGGCAAGCCTTTCCTCCTCCAGTGGTCAGTGGTTTTTGCCTCAGATTTGATATCAAACCTTTTTTTTTTTTTTACTTCATCAGTTGTGTGCCCTTCTCCGGATACAGCATTCACTGAATGAGTAATATCATCCTATGCATCTTTTTTGGTGTTATTTTATATCCACTACTAACGCTACTAAATATGACAGCTCGTTTGCTGTTCACTTCCTGCAGCAGTACCTCGACTTCAGAACTACAGAAGTTTTTCTTACGTTTGGAGTCGGGTGCTCCACCGTCTTTAGATTTTCATCTGGGCATTCTTGACTTCTCTCTCAACTTTTCTTTTCAATTTCTGTGTGTGATTTCTGTGTGCACACGGCCTTGCAGTCTCATGCCCTTTTATGGGGATTGGCGGGGCATTTACCTATGCTAATTAGGAGCAACTGGCATGCGCTTTCAATTTATGAGGACAATGGGATTCATCATTATAAGAACACAGGTGAAAACAATTCTGCGGTTTAAGAACACATCATGAATCGGACGTAGACTTGATAGAATTGTGTAGTCCCAAATTAGTCCATTTTTATAATCCTTGTAAGAAGCTCTCAATGCAAATATTTCATGAGATCTCAGATTTTAATGCTCACAATACTCTATGGGGAAGTGAACATACTGACACAAATGGAGAAGTAGTTGAAGAACTAATCGAGGAGAGATCACTTACTTGTCTCAATGATGGAAGAGGTACCAGGGTGGATGTTACAAGAAATTCAGTTTCATGCCTAGATCTTACCTTAGTCTCTGGTAATATGAGTAATTCATGTGAATGGAATGTAAAGAATGATTCTAACATAGGGAGTGATCACTTTCTGATATTATGCTCTATGAAATTTGGTATGTATGTACAGGAAGGTAACGTAATTGAAAGATGGCTGACTGGGAAAAATTTAGAGAATGTTGCATTGAGTACACTGAAGAATATCTATGGAGGGTGATGTAGATAACTGTACAGGAACAGTGACTTCCATGATTATTAGTGCTGCATCAATATGCATTCCTAAGAGCACAATGAATGGGAAAAAGAAAATGGTTCCATGGTGGAATGATGAATGTAAAAATGCTATAAAAGAAAGAAATCGTGCATTCAGAATATTAAGAAATCATTTGTCAAGATAATCTGATTGATTATCAAAGGAAGAGAGCTGTGGCACCTTCTTCTTCATTGGCAGAAGAATAGAATTGGGTAACATTTGGTCAATGATTAAAAAGATGAGTGGGAAAAGAAAATCTGTTAAAATCCCAGTGTTGATAGATGGAGAATATCTGGCAATTACAAATAAGGAAAAAGCTGAACTATTGGGTAATAAGTTTGCAAGTGTACATAGTGGAAGGCAGTTTGGTGAGATATATAAACAAGGAAAAGATGAAATTTTAAGAGCAAATGCTGATGTAACAAAGAAAAAAGATAGTGATGGATCATCACTTGACATGGACTTTACATTGCATGAGTTGAAAATGGCCTTGAAGGGAAGTGGATATACTGCCCCAGGACAAGACCAATTAGGTTATGCTATGTTTAGACAATTACCAGGTGAAGTCTTGAAAGTGATATTGAACCTGTTTAATAAGATATGGAGAGAAGGTGTAATGCCTTGTGGTTGGAAAAGTGCTTTGATTCTACCTTTTGGTAAGCCTGGCAAAGACCCAGCTAATGCAGGAAACTACGAGCCTATAGCGTTGACATCTCACTTGTGTAAATGGATGGAAAAGATAATTGTTCGTAGATTGTCATACTGTTTAGAACAAAGAGGATTGCTAAGCTCATGTCAAAGTGGATTCCGCAAAGGTAGATCTACGCTAGATGCTTTAGTGAAAGTTAGTAATGAGGCAGAAAAAGCAATTAATATGAAAAAGGTCATGGCTATAGTGTATTTTGATATTGAGAAAGCTTATGATTCCATGTGGAGAGAAGGACTTTTGATTAAAATGCATAAAATGGGTACTGGCGGAAGGCTATACAACTGGGTCTTAGATTTCCTGTCTACTTGGACATTCCGTGTTAAAGTTGGAGATGCTGTTTCAGATGATTTTGATATTGTAAATGGTATTCCAGAAGGTAGTGCTATTAGCCCTATTCTGTTTAACATTATGATAAATTATATTTTTATGAATGTTGGTAGAGATATTGGGTCATCGCTTTATGCAGATGATGGGGCTATATGGAAAGAGGGAAAAATATTAGACGTGACTAATAGCATTCAGAGTGCTATATTGAATGTTGAAAGATGGTCATATGACTGGGGATTTAAGATGTCAGTTGCAAAGTCATGCTACATGTTCTTTACCAGAAAGAGAAGGATAAATAATATGCAGCTTAAATTGTATGGGCAATGTATGGAAAGGGTAACAGAGTTCAATTATCTAGGGTTAAGGTTTGATGAGAAATGTATATGGAGAACTCACGTTAAACATATCGAAACAAAATGTATAAAAGTACTGAATCTCATGAGATCGGTTTCTGGATATGAATGAGGAGCAGATAAACAATCATTACTGGACATCTATAGTGCCTTAATACGATCATGTATTGGTTATGGGTGTATGATGTATGGAGTAGCAGTCAGGAGTGTTTTGGAAAAATTAGACAGAATACAGTTCAGAGCTCTAAGACTCAGTGATGGTGCAATTAAAATAACTCCTACTAATGTACTACTGGTGGAAACTGACAAATTGCCATTATATTTAAGACGTTCAAAGTTGTCATTGGCATATTGGGTTAAGTTAAAGGGATCCGGAGAGGAACAACCTACAACAAAGGTGCTGTGTGATTGTTGGGAATATTCACAACTTAAAGGTAAAGTATTTGTTTGGAATATTAATACAACAGCAAAAGAATATGGTTTAAATAGGTTAGAATATGGGCCAAATATTGTGTGGGGTAATGTTCCTCCATGGATATTACCAGTGCCCAATGTCGACTTGCAACTCGTGGAGCAGAAGAGAGAATGGATTGAAAGGGAAGTGGATAACATTGGATATTTGGTTCAAGATTATGTGAAGAGGAATTATTATAACTATATGCCAATATGTACTGATGGATCTAAAGATCCAGGGAGTGGACATGTATGAACAGGAGTGTACATGCCTGAGTTTGATGTAGTCATATGCAAAATAATTAATGATAGATTATCTGTATTTACAGCAGAAATAGTTGCAATAATCTTAGGATTACAATGGGTAGAAGAGGTAAGGCCTGAGAGAGTTGTCATTTTTTCAGACTCTACTGCAGCTCTTAATAGTTTGAATTCAAAAGAAACAATAAGAGATGATTTATTGATGGAAACATTTATGATAATGCTAAGAATACAAAGAGTTGGAATTGATGTACAATTTTGTTGGGTTCCTGCTCATGTTGGTGTGGAGGGTAATGAAAAAGCAGATGAGACTGCAAAGAGAGCGTTGAAATTAAATGACGATGAAATAAAGAAAGTTCCCTTTGGAAAAGGTGAGGCCAAATCATTAATAAGAAAGGCAGTGAGTGATTTGTGGCAGAAGAAGTGGGACATAGATATCAAAGGGAGACATTATTACAGTATGCAGAAATCCATTAAGGTGAAGGCTTTCAAAGGGAAGTGCAGAAGAGAGGAAGTGGTTTTTCAAGGTTAAGATTTGGACATACTGGATTAAATTCAACTCTTTATTTAATGACAAAGTGTATTTCAGATAAATGTGATATTTGTAAAGTTCCTGAAAATGTTGAGCATGTCATAATATGATGTAGGCCTACTAAATATAATTCAGAGAGGAACACTATGTGATAAGCTATATGAGCTAGAACGGAAATGGAATTTAGAAGGTATTTTAGGGACGGGAGAGAAAATGTGGGAGTGCTGCAAGGCTCTCTTTATTTTCCTTAAACATACAGGATTATATCGTAAAATATAGTTGTTTTTTTTTGTAATGTAATCTGATGTAAAACCCGGTATGCACCTATACATGTTGGTTTACGATCCGCCATTAAATTTAGAAAAGAAGAAGACGTAGACTTTTCTTAGGATTTTCCTTAAGAACAAATTTAAGAAAAAACTTAGGAAGATATTGGTGACTGAGGCCCAATTTGTCGTAATAAAATAAGAGCTTTACCTACTGCACCTACTGCAATATTGGCTCGTTTTCATTGTTTACAGGAAAAAGCACAATATGGGCAACGACAACCGATACGATTTTCTGCACTGTAGTATTGTTAGTCCTGCTATCCTGAACTCGGGTATTGAATCTAAACAGTACAAGGTGGAAATTATTCAAGATGTCATTGACTATTTTTTTTTTTTCTTTCGGCTGTTCCCGTTCGGGGTCGCCACAGCGGATCATCCTGATCCGCATATTTTTATTTGGCATATGTTTTACGCCGGATGGCCTTCCTGACGCAACGCTCCCATTTATCCGGGTTTGGGACCGGCGCTACGAATGCACCGACTTGCACATCCCCAGTGGCTGGGTTTTTGGAGCATTGGGATACGAACAAGATGTCATTGCCTATAGTGCTGATAAATGTACCCCATCACTTAGAAACTATCCCAGTTAAATTGTGCTTTATGTTCTGTGTGTTTTTTTAAATAATGAAATACACACTAAGAAATGACAAATCCTCTGAAAAATGAGCATTCATATACTTACAAAAGCGGTGAGTAGTAGCCTACTGTTACGGCTGGCTCGACTGGCCGCAACAAAGTCCAGATGGGTCAAAAACACGACAGAAACTGATCTAAAAACAAACCCAGACATTTATTCATCTAAATAACAAACAAAAACACACAAAGTTCACAAAACCAAAGCTCTCCACACAAATCACAAACACCAAAATAAAATCTCCCCTGCCTCATACTACTGGGCTTATATTGGGCCACAGGCAGGTGGAAGCAATCAGGCAATTAAGTAATTACGCAACTACCTCCACCTGCACTACCCAGGCAAGCAGAGGCAGGGGACGTAACACCTACAGTTAAAAGGGAACTGCGAAGTGACTTCAAAAACAGCGGTATTCTACGAAAAGCGCTAGCACTGATGAGATGGTCAGTCTATCACAGCACACAGATAAATTTTCACGCTTACTGAGCGCATTGAACTATGAGTTATCCAATAAATAATAAATAAATGGTCAAAATACTAAAATTACATAAAATCTTGATAAATTAGGTTTATGTATTATTTATATTCATACAATCGTCATCTTTGTAAATTACATCTTTCATTTTCATCATCTCCACTTCACCTTAATCAGCACCATAGCATCATTTGTTATTACCTTTAAGCCTGCATTAAATAAAGAATGTGTGATTTAATCTAATTGACTGCTTTGTAGTAAATTCAATTATTTAATCTTAAAACCTTATATAGAGCTTGTTTTGATTGGTTTATTCCAGTTTTCTGTAGACAAACTTATTAATGAATATATAGATAATTATTAAATTAAATCAAATATATTTTACATGTAGGTTAAGTGAGGGGTTCTAGCATGCAATATCGCTTGTGTTCAGTATTCAGAGTGCTGAACATTTTAACAAGGGCATTGACTGTTGGAACCGCTAGATTCAGAAAATAAACATATGTTTAATTAATCCTTGCTTGTCCCACAATTAGAATACAGATGATTCAGAATGCCGCTGCCCGACTCATCTACAACCTCCCCAAATTCTCCCACGTCACTCCCCTGCTGCGATCACTTCACTGGCTACCGGTCGCTGCCAGGATCCGATTCAAAGCCCTGACCCTTGCCTACACTGCCGCCAACAGGACAGCCCCTATCTACTTGCAGGACATGACTCAATTCTATGTGCCTGCTCGACCACTCCGCTCTGCGGCAGCAGGGCGTCTTGCAACCCCTCCCACCCGCCTAAAGGGATCACAGAGCTTCTCCACCCTAGCTCCCCAGTGGTGGAACGAACTCCCCGTCCCTCTCCGAACCTCCCCCTCACTATCCATCTTCCGCCGTGGCCTGAAGACTCATCTCTTCAGACTATACCTAGAATAACCACCACCACGCTGTGTATATATATATATATATTTAAAAAAAAAAAAAAAAAAAAAAAAAAAACCTTTTTCCTGTCACTTGTTACATGTTGCCCCATCCCTGCACTTCTTGGTAAATTGTATTTGTCCTAATACTCTAGCTTATTCTTCTGCCTAGTTTGGCTTTGCAGATGTTAGACCAGGATAGTGTTCTTTGTTCTCGGCTAGAAATAGCTTTACAAAATAAGTAATTGTCCCTTACTGAACCCGTGTTCAGCAGTTGTCTACGATCATGAAAATGCACTTTTGTACGTCGCTTTGGATAAAAGCGTCTGCTAAATGAATGTAATGTAATGTAATGTAATGAATATCCTCAAGCTGGGTGAATGGCTTCCTCTGGCAGCCAAAAGGTTAGCCAGAGATCACTTTACTATCAGTGAGTTGGTGTATGGTTTGTTTTGGTAGGTTTGCTGCTGCCCTCTCTGCCTTATCCATGCATGCTTGCATTGATGGCCATGGAGAGCTTCCAGAACAGACCCATACCGTCAAAACATAACTGTATTGCCATTTAAGATTGGTAATAAAGATTGTAACTTTGACAACAGTGGTCCTAACTGCAACTGAGCATTGTGCAGTTCAGACAAGCCATAAGAGTCAAGCCTGGTTCCGACTGAATCAGCTGATGGCTCGGCTGATTAGTGATGGCCGCCTATCACAGTCCATTCACTTAACCAGACAGTCTATTTAAATGGCTTCCCCCTACTTATGTGGCTGCTTCTTCCTGCATGCATGCCTGCTGCATGCTCCAGTCTACACCTGCTTCCTCCTGCATACAAGCTTGCTGCAGTCTGCTAGTCTGAAAACCTGCCACCACACCAGTTCCTCACTTGTGTTTATCAGATTATCCTTTATGGTGGCACAGTGGTGCAGTGGATGGCACTATCGCCGGAAGACAGGACATTCCTGGGTTTGAATCCAACCATAGCATTTCTGTGTGAAATTGACACGTTCTCCCCATGCCCATGTGGGTTTCCTCTGTGTGCTCCAGTTTTCTCCCTCATCCAAGGACATGCTGTCAATCTGTCCTGTATAATTAAAGGTTAATAATGCTGTGCATTGCTACTGGAACTGTGTGTACCCCTCTGGGAGGCGGGTTGCTGCTGCCCTCCCTACCTTATGCATGCATGCTTGCATGGATGGGCAGGAGGGCTTCGAGAACAGAGCCATATCACCAAACATATCTGTATTGCCATTTAAGATTGTTAATAAAGATTGTAACTTAGACAACAGTGGTGAACTGTTTTTATTACATAAACTGTTTCTATTATATTAATTGTTGTTACATGCTCTTATTCTTTAGCAACTAAAGGTGACTTGTTTCAGCTGCCCTCTGAAATTCTATTCTTGGACCAAAAATGAAAGAAAGTTTTCTTTTGAAGATCAGTGTAAGCTTAGGTGTACATGGCTGTGGTTCATGGCTTATGTTCTATCTACATCACATTTCTGTCAAAAATCAGTTTTTATTGGAGTGGGTGAAAAATTATGGAAGAACATAAACTTTCAAAAACCTTAACTGGAAGTTGTTAATTGAGATTTACTATGACAACCACCATTATACCCTGGTGTTTGACTTTAATAAATACCAGTATACACCAGCGTTGGGGTCCCTGAAGTAAGTTCCAGCAGCCCTTTGTTTATCCACATTGTTTTTAATGAGTTGAAGTCTACTTCTTGGCCACATGGTGGCAGCAGAAGTTTGGTAAAGGAATTTGCTTTGGGATGATTTAATTCCCACCAAGAGCACACAGCCACTTCCCAGGAATGTCACTTTGTGGCAGACTTTAATATTACTATTATCAAATAATTCCTATAATGTAATGTAGCAAAGAGAAGCTAAATGTTCATGAATGAATGACATAAAAATTCAAGAGATATAAATCAGTTCAATCGAAAACATTTAAACATGATTGTTGGGACACATAGTCATCGACCCACAAAATATTATGTCAGATATGTAGTGCTTAGATTATTTCCTTAGAGAATTAATGAGCCTGCATTAAATAAAGAATGTGTGATTTAATCTAATTGACTGCTTTGTAGTAAATTCACTTATTTAATCTTAAAATCTGATATAGAGCTTGTTTTGACTTGGTTGTTTCCACCAGTTTTCTGTAGACTAACTTATTTATGAATTTGGCGATTTAATTGATCCTTCTCATTTTAAACATAATCATTAAATTAAATCAAATCAAACATATTTTACATGTAGGTTAAGTGAGGGGTTCTAGCACGGAATATCGCTTGTGTTCAGTATTCAGAGTGCTGAACATTTTAACAAGGGCATTGACTGTTGGAATTGCTAGATTCAGAAAATAAACATATTTTTAATTAATCCTTGCTTGTCCCACAATTAGAATCGCCTCAAGCTGGGTGAATGGCTTCTTCTGGCTGCCAAAATGTTAGCCAGAGATCATTTTACTATCAGTGAGTTGGTGTATGGTTTGTTTTGGGAGGTTTGCTGCTGCCCTCTCTGCCTTATCCATGCATGCTTGCATTGATGTCTGTGGAGGGCTTCCAGAACAGCAGAAGTTTGGTAAAGGAATTTGCTTGGGGATGATTTAATTCCCACCAAGAGCACACAGCAAATTCCCAGGAATGTCTAGTCACTTTGTGCCAGACTTTTATATTACTATTATCAAATAACTCCCATAAATGTTCATGAATGAATGACATAAAAATTCAAGATCAATATAAATCAGTTCAATCAAAAAATTTAAACCTTTCAATAAAACTATTAATGTTACTGAAGAAAAGCTGTGCAAGTTCATAAACATTGAACAATAATTGAGAATGCCACTGCCAAAGATAAAAATTGTTCAACAGCAATTCTTTTCCGATTAAAAATTAGCTTTGCCAGCGAAGAGAAAAATTATAACATAACGATAAATAGAATTATAACAGATTAACCCAGAACCAATTGCACTATTTTCAAAATACATCCAAATCATGGTTATGATGAGATGTTGGGAACTGACTGTTGAGATGTAGTTTTTAGAGATTTGCTGGCGATGAGTTTGTGTGTGTGTGTGTGTGTGTTTGGGGTGTGTGTCCCAGGCAGCTGCCAGACAATCTTACGACTGGAATAACAGACAGACTGTCTGCTCTGAAGAATCTGTGACATTTCCCCCACCCAACCCTTTCATCTGCGCCACTCTCCTGACTCAAAATCTCAAAACATCCTGTTTCTCATGGCCTGTTCTGACCTGCCAGCTCCTCACCCACTCTCCTTGCCTCAACTCACACAGTCAACATAATGCACACACACAAACACACACACACACATTTAGTGTTTTTATTCCTGTAAATACAATTAGCAACAAAACATGTTTTTAATAATGAATGTGAACACAAATTCACAGGGAAAACATCTATGTTATGGGATTAGGCATATTGTGACGCATGGGAGAACATTATCAAACATACGTCAGAGAACCTGCCAGGTAGGCAGCTTCTTTAGAAAAATGAATCCACAACAAGAGTCAGCAATGTTAGACAAAATTAGTAAACTGAAATTTTCCATATATTGTCTCCAGCCTGTCAGTCTTGGGTTTATGGCAGTGTAAATAGCTGTATATGCATATACTTTTATCTGTCTTATTGTTTTTTTTTTTTTTTAAATGGTGGCATATCTAGTTATTAGGTATGAAACAATGCTTTTGTGGTTATGTAGTATGTGCCATTTATATTTCATTAATTGAGGAATATGTAATACATGGTTTATGCAAAACCTTTGAGATAAATCAATGAATGTAGTCATTTCCCACATTTGTCTCTAATATCTGTAAACGTCAAGATACATTTTTTAAATGTAAAAAATAGGAAAACAAACAGGAGGGAAACAAACACTGGTAAGTCAAAAAATGTTTTTCAGACTAAAGGCTATTTTACTTAGAAAAATTAAATTTGCCATTCAAAATGTTATGTATTGGAATGCCAGTGATGTGAAAAAGAAAGTTACCCTCTTTCAATTCTGTGAAGACCTCATTTTGTCTTCAAAAAGTCCTAGTAGATATATCTAACCTCAAGTTACTCATAACACACACAAATTTGGTCATTATTTATTCACCAAAATTTAAGCCAACGTGTCAATGCTACATGTGAAAAACACACCCTTGCTGCTACCATATCAATGTGTAAAATGCACCTGATTAATTGATCATCAGTACGTGCTACCACCTGTATACATAATCTAAACAAACACGTTTTCAGCATACTCACACAAAGCACTGTCTATAAGTCATTAATTCAAACTTGCAAAATCTAGACCTGCCGTTAAAGGTATTAATATCAAAATGAGGCCAAGTTAAAACAAACAATATTGGTTCTTATCTCGCACAAATAAAAGCTTTATTCAATTCAATTTGCTGGAGCTTATTTGAGCATTTGTTGGGCGAGAGGAATACCCCCAGACAGGTCACCAGTCTATCGCAGTGCACACACACAATTTATCATACTGAGGGGTGTGCAGATATGTCTTTTTGTACTGTGATTGTTATGAGCAAATGATGGTAATATGTATAAATGTGAAAAAGACATGGAAAAAAACATACATTCATGCAAACACATACATACTTTTTCACCGCACTGTAGGCAACATAATTTGCTGTAACTTGGCTTCATTTTAGTATCAATACTTTTAATGAATAGTGTAGATTTTTAAAGTTTTAATTAATGACTTATAAACAGTACTTTGAATGTGTAAATAACTTGGCATTTTTGTGCGTTGAAAATGTTTTTGGTGAGATAATATGTCTTTGTCTTTTTACAGTGTGATAATAATTCATATAAATGTATGAACTATAAGAATTTTATCTAGAGAAAGACATGCATACATATACATACATGCAAACTCACATGTTCTAGCTCAAAGAAACACATAGGTATGGATTCACTCATTTTTCCTTTACCATGAATTACAAATAAATGAAAGTGATAATTTAATTGATTACACCACATTTTTTTATGGGGTATTGTACAGACAAAATGCCAAGTAATTGTTTGTATATTGGTAGATGATCTATTGGCCTAGTTAACATTAATTTAGAAATGTGGCATTTACAAGGCAGCTACAGTAGCATAGTCAAAAAGTAGTTAACGCTAGAAATGCCACAGCCGTCAATTTGACCGTTGTCACTTAAAGGAAACCGATAAACCTGCTGTCAAAAATTCCATATGGCTCCCCTTGTGACTTTTCCTAAAAATACTTCTTGAACATTCTAAATTTAATTTCAATATCAGTATTTCATAAGAAAATAAAGTTAGACTTAAATGGTCATGAATGGTCAAATTGAACATTATTTATCTTGCTTGCATGCTTTTGATCATTTTGATTGCTGTGTGTAATGTAGCTGCAGCCCTGCAGAACAAGCCCCTGGCAAAGCCTGGAATAGCCAGAGGCTTTAGGGCCTACCTTGTAGTCATGCATAGAGTTGAGTACCAAAACCCAGAAACACTGCGACTGGTACCTACCGGACCAAATCACAATGCAGATTTCGGTGCTTAATTTTGGTGCCATCTTCACTAACATTGCACTCGCTCTGTTGACTCACTAGCAAGCTATCTAACATTAAACTTGGTCAAAATGCCAAAAGCGAAACTGTCTAAATTGTGGTTGTATTTTACTTAAAAGGATTCAAACAATGGGATATGCTTTTGCACAAAAAAGGCATTATTTAAAGTCGTCATTTGCTCATTTAACAAATGTAGACTACAAATTCAGATTTCAAAAGCATTGTTTTAGCATGGGTATGGTCAAAATCTATCTGTCATGAAATTATATTAAGTGGGGTTTGCATGTAAAATGCATTTCAGAAATATAAATGAGCACACAATGATTATACAGCTGTCAAAGCAGTAATTTTTGGCAATTTTTAGTTAGCAAGCAAGCTAGCTTCAACACAAAACAAAGATGGTGACCACAAAGTCATAAAAACATGTGCACTTATATGTTCATTTTGTATGTGTTTCCGGTTATCCTGCTATTAGCTTCTTTCAAGTCCAGATGTTTTTATTGGTAGATTGGTATCTAAATGTCCAATGAGGAGAATTATTGATTGTGGTACTGGAGCATTTGTGATGAAGTAATCGACAGGAAGAAGTAGAAAACACAAAATAACCCAAGTTTGGGCCTTTATTGTGTGGACGTGTAAGGTTGTTTGTTAATTCTTTTGGTTTACATGATGTCAGAAGGTACAGAAGTGAATGTTCTTAAGGGCTGAGAGTCTGTGGTCATTGTGGTTATTTCTGTAGGATACCCTGAAAACCGCCAAACTCTCATGCCCCTTTTCCACCAAGGCATTTTGAGGGCCGGTTCGGAGCCGGTGCCTAATCGCGAACCAGTTCTTCCGTTTTCGACAGCAAAAGAACCGTCTCTCGGCCGGGAAAACTGGTTCCAAAGCGGCACCAACTCTTAGCTGGTCTAGAACCAAGAACCGCTTACATCAGGGGCTGGGGGCGGGATTATCGTGACCAACCAAGACCAACTAAAACTTTGTGACCGCCAGATAGAGTGAGACCACCTTCGTTCGACAGACAGGAAAACGTAAACTGATTTGCAACTATATATGACAAATATCGGTAACAACCTGTACCTAGTTATGTAGGAAAAATTGTCCTTATTATCCTCCAGTGATTTTTTTTTTTTTTCCAGTACTTTAGCGATTTTTTTCTGTGCCGGCAAATAAGTCAGAGGTGGTCCAGCGCTATAGCTTTTGGTTGCTAAGCACGTGTATCGACCTCCCCATATAAATGAATGGAACTTTACATAAATTTGCTAGCATACAGTTTAAGTGTCCTGTCTTGCGACGTGGTACTTCTAGGAATCTGATATTCACTGTTGCAACCCAAGTCGCAGGATGCAAAATAGCCGTTAGGAAAGCAGTTTGAAATTATGAAGCAACGTCTGTGCCATTGGATTTAATGGGTCGCGATGAGATAATTCCGAGCGTGTTGCTTGTCTTAAAGTTGATATAGTAAGTAAGAGGTTCCTCCAGTTTTTCCCGATTCAGAATTTTCGGAATTCAACTTAAACACAATGCCGCATTTTTCCTGACGCTGCATAATTCCTAAAAATGCTAATTATTTTTACGAGTTATGCAGCATTGGGGAAAATGCGGCATTTTGATGTTGTGTTGAATTCCGAAAATTCCGAATGGCGAATAACTGGAGCGAATAAATAAGGCTGTAATATTATAACTAAATGTATATGTATGAAGTAGTTTTTACATTTAGACAGTTTATTATGTGTATTTTTACAGGACATACATTTTAATAGGTAACAGTGTTGCTGGTAAAGCGGAGACGTATACAGATGTATACAGTGATGTAATGATGTGGCTCTCTAACCCGTGGAAAAGCAAACTGGTTCTTAGAAGGTTCGCAAGTTGAACCAACTGTGAACCGGCACTAGCACCAGCCCAGAACTATAACTAGATTCGCGTTTGTGGAAAAGAGGCATTAGTGTTGTATAGGTAGGTATAAACCGTAACTTGGTGGGTGGCTTACCTGCCATCCCAATCAGAAACTTTGACCATTTAGTCTGGAGCTTTCAGGTTTGTGTTAATATAGCATGTCAAACCAAAAGATATCTTTCAACTCAGCCATGGATTTGTTGCTGATAATTGGTCTGGGAATGGTTATAAATAGGGCCACCAGTTTGTCTCCACCATGTGACTTGCAGGGATTTAAACTTGCATTTCGATGGTTATCCTCCAGAGGTCTCCATAGGCACTCCTATGGCACAGTTGTGACCAATTGTAAACTTTAAGACAAGCAACACGCTTATTGAATAATTGAAATTGAATAATTTATTACCTTGAAAGACACACTATAGAAGTGTCGCCAACAGGCTTTTATCTCAACAAACATACAACTGAGAGGATGAATGTTTTATTTGCCTTCTGGCACTAAACTCCAGTTCTGTCAGGACCACTGTCATCAAAGTAAGATCTTTATTAACAATAAAGGCAATACATAGGTTATGTTTGGCGGTATGGCTCTGTTCTGGGAGCTCTCCCACCAACCACGCAGTCCGCGTGGATAAGGCCGGGAGACCAGCAGCCAAACCCCGCTAGAGGGGTACACACAGAACCGATCCAGCAGCAAAGCAAATTCTTAACACATAAGGATGGAGCTGGGGTGGTGGAGGGTATTTGCAGCGCAACGTACAGAGCTGCATGCAGGAAGAGCAGCCAAATGAGTAGAGGGGGGCTGTTTAGGTAGACCACCCTGTTATGTCAATGTACCTGTGATCGATGAACATCACTCAGCTGAGCATCGAAATTTGAATGTAGCATTCGTAAGAATTGGAAGACCAATGCCCCATGGCTTTCAATGTGGAGACCGGGGCGAGTGTAGCAGCTGTCGTTGCTGCCCCAATGGGCAGTGTATAGCTCGGGAGAGAGATTGCAGGATTGGCAAACGAAACGAAGGCGGGCAGCAAACCAAGATCTCGTCATAGCACTTCCTTTGTCAGTGGCGAAGAGAGGCTCGTCTGGGCTCGCGTGGGGGCGCCACCGCAGATACCGTGCCATGGAAGAGAAGGGACAAAAAACAGTGCCAGTTTGCGCAATAATGATGGGAGTTCCTTTAGCACTTTTATCAGTTTTGGAACATTTGAGGTGAATAATAAAATACCGTGAACTTAAGGATAAATTTGAGGATGTGAGATCGAGGGACGGATCGAAAATCTCAGTGTGTGTGGTATATTCCCCACACCTAAAAAAGCCTTAAAAGGCAGTCATATATATTGCCTCTAAAAGTGAAACGACGTAAGGATTAAAACACCCTTGTCTTAAGTGCAACACCAGTTTGTGAACTAAAGATATAGTGAGGGGGAGATGTTTATCTTTCCTTTCGGGACTTCTCTTCTTCAGGCCATCGAAGAGCAGACAAATAGATGGATCCCCGAGAAGGCTACCGCCCAAGGGATCCATACATCTTAAATGGAATTGGATTCCAGCGACGAGTGTCTTAATGGAGGAAGGCTGCATTTTTCTCAATTCAAAACAGTGAACTATAAAGGCGCAGACGAGTGGTGTGTTGACGGGTGAAATGGCGCAGAAGGAGGAGAAGTAATACCATGCAGAGTCATACATTTTTAATGTAGATTTGGTGTTTGTAGTGGGAGGCGGACAACAAGCATGTTTGCAAGACAGCATTTAGTCTAGCACCGTTTGGTCGAAGGTTGGGCAAGGCAGGCTGGAAGGTGGACACAGGATTTGGAACTCCTGGAATTAAACCGGGACAAAGAGTCAGCGATTCTATTATCGAGGCCGGGTATATGGACGGCGCGGAGCATGAAATTATTTGTGACGCAGATCCAAATGAGGCATCTAACTAGCCTATTAATAAAAGGAACAAATGAACGCCCTTTATTAATTATTTTGACGTTGCCTCATTATCGCAATAAGCTAGAATTTGTTTCCTTGGCCATTGGCTTCCCCAAAGGATACATACCATGGCGATGGGGTATAATTCGAACAGTGGGTATTTAAAGTCAATTATTGCAGCTCTTTAGGCCATACATCTGCGAACCACTGATTATTGTAGAATCCCCCAAAACCAATGGAGGGTGCTGCATCAATAAAAAACTTAAGGGTGGCTGACATTTCTACCTGATCATTATAGAAGAACGAGATGCCGTTCCAACTGTCGCATAGCATTGACCAAAATCGCAGGTCGGATCTTCAGCCTGTGTCTAAAATTATATGATCGTGCAAGTTATTAGCGGTTTTTGAGAGGTCGAGGAGTCTGGAAATAAAGGAAAGTCCCTGAGGGATTATTCGCATTGCAAAATTAAAATGCCCCAATAATGAGAGCAACTCCTTTTTTGAAATAGATTCCGCGTTCGCCGCAGCTTTAATAGCTTCGCGAAAGCGGACCAGTTTTTCCAATGGCAGGGAGGCCTGCATGAGGTTACTATCCAGGATAATACCCAAAAACTCAATAACTTTTGAAGAGCCTTTAGTTTTCTCCTCCGATAGAGGAACGCCCAGTTCCTCAAATGAGTCTTTTAATGCTGAAATGCAGCGATCTGGCTGGGAATGGGGAAAATCTACTACTAGGAAATCGTCTAGTAGATATATAATGAAAGGCAGTTTACAGTTATTTAAGAGTATCCAGCAAAGTGCCTCCGATAATGTATTGAATATTCAAGGGCTGCTGCGACAACCGAAGGTGAGCCTAACCACGAAATACATTTTTTGATCCCACATTACGCTGAATAAATGCCACTGAGAAGGATGGAGAGGCATGATTTTAAAAGCATCCGTTATGTCGGCTTTACCGAGCCAGGCGCCTTTATCGGCTTTTTTGATAAAATCGATACCGTGATCTACAGTGGCATAAATATTGATAATTGTTGCAGAGGAATGAGACTATTAATAGAAGGGACGTTGTTGTTGTAAGGGGCAGACAAGTCAATTATTAAGCGTTTTTTTCCAGAGTATTTGGCCACACCTATGGGATTGATATGAAAAAGCGGAAATGGCGAACTATCGAATGGACCAATCATGTAACCTTTCTCGGACTCTCGTGAGAGCAGTTCGTCTACTATTTCCGGTTCGTTTAGAGCAGACCAAAGATTAGGGTAAACACAGGACGCTTTGGGGAGAAAAGACAAACCAGCAAAAAAACCGTGAATTAAACCAGTTATAAAATAATGGACAAAACAACGGTTGGGATGCTGCTTCAGAGCTTTCCCCAGCTCTGGAATGTTGACAGGCGTAGATAGCTTTAATGTTTTTTCTTGGTTACAAGGCAAATTTGCCTGGGGCACACGGACTTGGGATGCCTGTCTCCACAGTAGCTGCAAGCATGTATATATTTACAGTTACGGTATGCACAGAAATTTTTGTTGAAATTATAGCACAGCGGAGTATGAAGGGCGGTTGTCACCTTGGTTTCCCCGCTAGGCTCGTGTTTAAGGTTAGGGCCAGCAGGTTGGAGCGGGGACACCACCTTGGGGCAGAAGCTGGTAGTGTGGGTAAATGAACCGCACACTGTGCAGGAGAGGGGGCGATGCCCTGTGAAATGCCTTCTGATTAAGGACAAATCAACCACGGACCAATCAAGTCTCTGGTTAAAACACTGGATGTATATCACCGCTTTAGCGGAAAAGGACTTATGTTAATCGTAAAACAGAGTCCCCCCGTACGACATGGCTAAGTCTGAAATAATAGCTAGACAAGTGTCCAGCTCCTTCCTGCGTTCGGGATTGATTTCGCATAACGGCCACGAGTGTCACGATGTGTAATGCTGGACCCAAACGCAGGACTCGAACACAGAGGCTTAGGAGAAAAACAACCGGTTTATTGAGAGGTGACGAAACTGAGCAGCGCAATTCAAAACCGAAACTGGACTGGGAGCTGGAGCAGGACTGAGCAGGTACAGGGGCAGGGCCGAGCAGGCCTGGAGCTGGAGCAGGCCTGAACAAAAACAGGGGCAGGACCGAGCAGAGCTGGAGCTGGAACAGGCCCAAACAAAAACAGGAGCAGGTCCGAGCAGGTTTGGGGCTGGAGCAGGGAATGGAGCTGGGCCGAGCAGGCCTGGAGCTGGAGCAGCCCTGAGCAAAAACAGGAGCAGGAGAACTGCAGTTGCCAGCGTGCTCTGCGGTGACGTGACGAATTGAGGGGGCGCGTATCTGACGTCATTGACGGCGGACGGGGAGATGTCGGCTCTGTTGTTTTCTTGAAAGTTGATAGCGGAGCGGGGATCGGAGGTAGAAGAGGAAGCTTCCAGTACTTGAATTCGAACATCCATCTGGGAGAGGGAGGATTGAATGTTGTGCAGGGCAGCCAGGACTGGGTCTTCGTTTGTCTTATTCAAATTGGTCGGCAGTTGTGTCCTAGCCTAGTTGTGTCCTGGCGGGGGCGGTGGCTGCGGCAGGGAACTCAGGGGCGTGGGCGCAGTTTTTGCGTTTAGCTGGGGGAGGATGCAATCCGCGTCGGAATAGCACTACCAGGATTTTATCCACCAGCCAGTCAGACACGCATCGATTGGAGGGGCCTTTGGCTTGCCAGACGAGAGCTCCTACTAACGGAGGTGGAGTTTTCGTCCTGGACGTGTCTGGTCGTACCGTCGGGCTGCGGCTGCATTTCTGCAGCGTCCTCCTCTGTCCAGAGATGTTCTTCTTGGTCGACATTGTGGACTTAAGCCAGGTAAGGATGTAAAGTATTAAGATTACTAACAGTATTCTCATCGAAGATTTTGTGCAGTTTTGACGAATGTTTTAGCTAGCTATTTGCAGCGCAACGTGCTGAGCTGCGTGCAGGAAGAGCAGCCGAATGAGTAGAGGTGGGCTGTTTAAGTATACCGCCCTGTTATGTGAATGTACTGTGATAGGTGAACATCACTCGGCTGAGCATTAGCTGATTCAGCCGGAGCGGCTTGACTCTCGTGGCCTGCCAGAACTAACGTGATGCTCCATGATTGGAAAGTACTGCAATGTTATAAATTCTTTGGCAATTTTTAAATGTTCTATGATCGCCCCAGATGGTTCAGAAGAGATGGTCTGCACCATCTCAACAGAAAACTTTCCTGTATCCTCTCCAAAAACTTTGAACCACACTCCATAGCTTGACAAGACTACACAGTAGGAATTTATAGCTTGATTGACTTCCTTCTGCAAGTAGACACAATTCCTACCAAGCCTCCCTAGTTTGCTTTTAATACAATTAATAAGCCTAGCAGAATCAAAACTGTTGTATCTTACTAGTGGCCTTCAGTGCCTTGGGAAATCTTATAGTGCCAGTAGACAGTTCAATTGAGAATCTACTGTCCAGTCTATCCCAAAATCTGGTTCCATTTAGCCTGCTTTGTTCTCTGTCCAACAAAACTTACTTTTAATTACTTTATTTTGACATTGTCTTGATTTTTTTTATGGCATCAGAGATGTGGTTGGGATGTAAGGAAAATGTCCCGTTAATCCAAAGTTGTCCTCCCACTTACACTGCTGAGTTTGTGGCCTGTTTATAATCCCATCTAAAGACCCATTTTTATAAATTGGCTTTTACTAATGTTTAATTACATGTTGGGCTAGCCTTATTTAGATTTATTTGTAAATGATTTCATTTAATGTAATTTCCTTGTTTCCGTATGTATGTATTGCCATATGTATGTGGCACGGAATGGGGTGCACCTCCCCAGCATCCCACCCGTGCACTAAATTAAATTCGCTCCTCTACCACCACACCTGCCAGCCAGGACCACAAACCATGGCAGCTTACCAGTCAGATGAGCAAAAACGAGAGCACTGCTACAGGACATTCTCCTCACTCAATTATTGCAGCAATGCACTAGACAAGAGTGCTGTACAGTGTGTGTTTTTGTTTATTGTTTCAGATTCCATGTAAACTACAGCCCAGCATAAAAGCCTGACAGTTTTCCCAGCCACAAGACTTTTTCAATTCAAAACTATGCACCCAACCTACAAACCCAATTCCAAAAAATTTGGGACAGTATAGAAAATGCTAATAAAACAAAAAGGAACGATAATGTAAATTCTATTCACCCTGTACTATATTTAAAACACTACAACAGAACATTATTTGATGTTTTACCTTGTGAATTTAATTTGTTTTTTGAAAATATACACTCATTTCAAATCTGATGACTGCAACACGCTCCAAAAAAGTTGGGACAGTCGAGTGTTTACCACTGTGTAACATCACCATTTCTTTTAATAACACTTATTAAATGTTTGGTCACTGAAGACACCAGTTGGTTAACTTGATTAGCAACTGTAATTTCCCCCCGTTCTTCCATTATGCAGGTCTTCAGCTGCGCAATAGTATGGGGCTTTTGTTGCCATATTTTGTGCTTCATAATGCGGCACATGTTCTCAATCAGAGACAGGTCAGGTCTGCAGGCAGGCCAATCTAGCACCCGCACTCTGCTTATGCAGCCATGCACTTGTAATCCGGGCAGAATGTGGTTTGGCGTTGTCCTGCTGGAAAATGCAGGGACGTCCCGGGAGAAGACGGCATCTGGATGGCAGCATATGTTGCTCCAAATTGTGTACATATCTTTCTGCATTAATGGTGCCCTCAGAGTTGTGCAAGTTACCTATGCCATGGGTACTGACACACCCCCATACCATGACATATGCTGGCTTTTGGACCTGACGCTGATAACAGCTTGGATGGTCCTCTTCCTCATTGGCCCGGAGGACATGAACGCTGTTTTGTCCAAAAACTATTTGAAATGTTGACTCGTTGGATCACAAAACATGCTTCCACTGTGCTACTGTCCATCTCAGATGAGACCAAGCCCAGAGAAGTCAGCAGCGCTTTTGGACAGTGTTGATGTATAGCTTCTGCTTTGCATAATAAAGCCTTACCTTGCATCTGTAGATGTAGAGGCTAATGGTGTTGACTGACAAAGGTTTACCGAAGTATTCCCGAGCCCGTCATGACATCCATTATAGATGCATGACGACTTTTAAGACAGTGACGTCTGAGGGATCAGAGATCACGCGTATTCAGAAGTGGTTTTCGGCCTTTCCCTTTACGCACTGAGATTTGACCGGATTCCTTGAATCTTTTAATTATATTGTGCATTGTAGAGGGTGAAATGCCCCAAATCCTACCGATTTGTCTTTGGGGAACGTTGTTCTCAAAGTGCTGGATTATTTGCTGACGCATCTGTTGGCAAATTGGTGAGCCTCGACCCATTCTTGCTCATGAAGGACTAGGCCTTTCTTGGAGGCTCCTTATATACTATAACACGATTGCTTCACCTGTTTAACATCACCTGTATCACATCACCATGATATTTAAACTTGTCACATCGTTATTAGTCCTAAATTGCCCCTGTCCAAACTTTTTTGGAACGTGATGCTCGCATAAATTTCATAAAACGTACACTATATCAAAAAACAATGAAGTTCATTAGGTAAAACATGAAATACCTTGTGTTTATACTGTTTTTGTTTGAATACAAGTCAAAGTAAATTTACAAATTACTGCTTTCTGTTTTTATTTGCATTTCATTTACCGTCCCAACTTTTTTGGAATTGGGGTTGTAATTCCTACTGCATTGGCTGGGGTTTTGTTTTGTTGTTCCGTGATTACAAGAAAGGTTACAAGAAACCTCCTGTCTGCGTACTCCAGTGCGGCCCCGCCTGTGCTGTATATCCACTACAGCACCACAGTATGTATTTGCGTATGTACTGTACCTGTATATACAGTACGGGTAACAAATTATAGGAAAAACCAAATTAAAGTGTCTTAGTAAGGTGCTGGGCCACCACAAACTGCCAGAACAGCTTCAATGTGCCTTGATTCTACAAGTCTCTGGAACTGTACTGGAGGGATGAAACACCACTCTTCCAAAGGATATTCCGTCATTTGGTGTTTTGATGATGGTGGTGGAGAGTGCTGTCTAATACGTCGGTCCAAAATCTCCCATTGGTGTTCAATTTGGTTGAGATCTGGTGACTGCGAAGGCCATAGCATGATTTTTTTCATGATCATTTTTATATTCATCAAACCATTCAGTGACCCCTCCTGCCATGTGGATGGAGGCATTGTCATCCTGGATGAGACCACTCCAATCAGGTTGGAAATGTTTCATCATAGGATAAAGGTGATCACTCAGAATAACTATGTATTGATTTGCAGAGACTCTTCCCTCTAAGGGGACAAGTAGACCCAAACCATGCCAGGAAACTTCACTAAACAGCATAACAGAACCCCTTACTGTAGTGGACAAGCATTCAGACCTGTACCATTCTCTTGGTGTACACCACACATGCACTCGCCCACTTGTCGAGAATATGGTGAAGTAGGGGTGGAGGAAGATACTATTTGTATTTATATCTGTATTTGTTCACCCAACAAAATTATTTGTATTTGTATTTGGATTAAAAAAATAGAAGTGGGTGTGGCATCCTTTCTCCTTGGAGTGTGCTTTTACACGTGAAAGTTATTTTAAGCCCAAATATATTGGAAAGTTGTGGAAGGAGGAGGATATAGAATTTATAGCATTGTAGGAATTTCAATTTGGAAGTCCCCAAAGTCCGATGGCGTTTCTCTGGCCTATCTAATGTTAAGGGAAACGCTCTTTCGCTTTCTCTCTGCAGGTGTGTGCATGTGTATTTGCCTAATTTAGAAACTTTGTGCTGAGCAAATCAGATCAGAGGTGGAAAAATAAATCTAAAATCCGGATAATATTGGCCAAATTTGGGAGGAGAAATCATTCAGAGAGAACGCATTATTTGAGTGTTGCCGAATATGGTATTTGTATTGGGCACAATCTCTATCGTGAAGGATGACTCATCTGACCTTATCAATTTTTTCCACATCTCTGTAGACCAGTGCCTATGCTTTTTGTACTACTGAACTCTCAAATATGCATTTGTCTTTGTAATTGTGACGGAGTGGGGAATTAGGAAGACCAGACACGACAGAACAGGTTTCAAAAAAGCTATTCCCCACGAAGAGAATAACCACCAAGTCTCTAAGAGAGACACAGGGATATAGGAGAAAAAAATAGAAAAGAAAAGGGCTTCACTCCACGGGAGACTATCCCAAATAAATAAGGCAATCCGCTAAGGAGTAAATGAAAGCCTATAGAAAACAAACAGAAAACAAATGCACCTGAAGGTGAACTAAGCGACAGTTCCACTCACAGGAGCTGAAACTAAGAGACCTTGAGACAGCTAACATAAGCTAGGGCGAAACTACACCTGCAATTCTCTCTCTCAAAGAATACCTCCTGAGACCAACCCGGAAATACGGAGTTCGTTCAGTACCAGTACCGGCTCTTGTGTATAGGCGATACTAAAGCGTTGTTTCTCTGTGAACACAGACCTTAAGTAAGGTTTGACAGGTGCAACTGCGAATGCACTAAACACGCCTGCAGACCTCTAACCAATGAGCGCAGGAGGACTTGCAAGCAGAGCGAAATCTGCACGTGTAAGACCCATTTTGCTAAATTGATGTGGCACACTCAAATTAGTGAAGCAGGAGGGGAAAGGACCGAGCTGGGTGATACATCCACCCAAAACCATGACAGTAATGAGGGGTTTATACACTGTAACACTACTATAATACTCTATATAATTGTCAACAGAGTGTTCTTGCTGTCGCAGTCTGATCATGTCCTGCATTGACATTCTCAGTCACCTGAGGAACAGTTTCTCTTCTGCTTTTCCTTACATATCGCACTAATGCACAAGCATTACGGTCATCGAATATGTGCTTTTTACCATGATTTCGAACATTATTTACTAATGTCTTTTCCACAGATCTAAATGCAGATGTCACTGTAGGCACTGTTCCTAATGAAACACTAACCAGTTGAGCAGTCTTTGTGCTCCAATAATGAACCATCTTTCACAGTCACACAGATCTTTCCCTCTTGTCGTCTTGATAGAAAATCAAGCTCAATTGTGCCTGCTCAGAATTTTTATATATGCCACAGGGCATGGTAGGATGTGAATACTTTAATTGTATCATGCAGTACACCTGTACGGAAGCATCTGCATTTGTTATGTTTTTCCACTTATTTATTTAGGTTTTTCTTTAATTTGTCACCATCTATCTACAGTGCCTTCAGAAAGTATTCAGACCCCTTCACTTCTTCCACATTGTTTACGTTACAGCTTTATTCTAAAATTGATTAAATTCTTTTTTATTCTCATTAATCTACACAAAATACCCCATAATGAAAAAGCGAAAAAAGGTATGAAACAGGTATAATTGCCCTGAATTGTCTACTAATAAAGCTAGAACACTGAGTTTGTGTTTTCAACTCATAATTTGGGTACAGGAGCACAGAATGTCTTAACTGAGCAATCCAGGCACACCGGGGTGCCGACCACTAGGGGCTTTGCGCTAAGAGGTTAAAGTTATAGAGGTCAACACCTAATGACTCGCCCCAGCCACATTTTCCCCATGGGACCACCTCACTAAGATAGGGGAGGACTATGTAGAAGCCTTCCTCCTCACCTTGGAGCATGATGCAGAGAGGGTGATGTGTGACCCGGAAGAGTGGGTCAGCCGGCTTGCACCAGAGGGCTGCCCAGCGGGTCTATTATGCCCTTCCGACCTCAGACCACATGAAGAAGGCCCCGCCGGACACCTCCATCTCCAGAATCCAGGAACCCTATGGTGCCTGGCTAGGGGAGTGTGCATCCACAGGGGACAATGCAGGAGAGGTGGACGGAGAAGGTGACCTAAACCTCTGTGACATGTGTTAGTGAACCTCCCCGGTAAAACTCACACCAGCCCCCCTCGTGCCCCTCTCTGTTATTGAGGCGCCATTTAAGCAGATCAGGTTGAACCTGGTGGGACCTCTCCCACACTCATCTCGGGGTCACCAATACCTTCTCATCATTGTGTGACTCTACCCCAAAGCTGTTCCCCTGTGAACTGCCACGTCTAAGGCCATCACCTGGGTGTTAGTGCATCTGGAGAGTTGGCTGGTGTTACCAAAGAAGATTCTTACTGACCAGCGTACCCCTTTTGTCTACAAGATCATGACTAAGATGTGCCACCTGCTGCTGATCAAGCACCTCCGCACATCAGTGTACCATGCTCAGACAGACAGGCATGTGGAGCACTTCAAACAGATGCTGAAGCGTATGCTTCACTGGGTGGTAGCCACGAACAGCTGCGACTGGGACCAGCTCCTCCCATATGTGCTCTTCTCCATCTGTGAGGAGTTCCGGGCTTCTATTGGGTTCTTCCCATTTTAGCTGCTCTATAAGTGTGTGACCAGGGACCTCATCGATCTGGCCTGGGAAACCTTGGAAGAAAAGCTAGCCCCACACTGGTCCCTGATTGAACACATCCATGAGATGAAGGCCTGGATTGCAACTGTGATGCCACTGATGAAGGAGCACATTGAGGAGGTACAACAGGTCCAGCAGCGTGTCTACAACCGGCTGAACCAGCCTAGGGAGTTCCAGCTAGGTAAGAGAGTGTGACTGTTGCTTCCCACTCCAGAAAATAAATTTATTGCTTCCTGGCAGAGCCCTACCAATTAACTTGTTAGTGCAATCACCTAGAGGCCATGACGCCTGCGTCATGAGATTGCTCCACTCAGAAACTGTGTACTCCTGCGACCATATTATGAGTTGAGAACACAAACTCTGTGTTCTAGCTTTATTAGTACACTATTCAGGACAACTATGCCGAAGACAGGGTTTCTAAGTGCCACCATTGTCATGGTGAACATCCATTTACCAAGCACCCTCTCTGTGCAGTCTCATCTGCAACTACACCCCCCAAGGATGACACACTGGACAATAGTGTCTATCTGGGAATACATAAAAACATTCTTTCACCACTAAAAATTTGTATTCCTTCATAGCAACAAGATAAAGCCAACAATGACCAAAGGTATGTCAGTACAGCTGTGAAAAACGCTGCTCACTGGACATTGAAATAAACAAGAGGAATTATAGTAGAATTATACAATGGCATTCTACTATCAATATCTGTGACTAAATATGGAATAAATATAAAACCTTACCTTTAAGTTTTGGGTTTGTGTTTAATGCATGGGATGTGACGTGAGCTGGAACACTGCCAAAATGTGGTGGATGGTTGAATGTTGTTCTAATCTTCATACAAAACAACATACTGTTACATACTGTAGACTACAGAAAAATATTTGAGAGTTAATGATTACACATTTAGGTACTGTACCACATTGTGTGATAATATTTTTTCATTGTTTTTAAATCTGATAACAATGTTTCATCTTAAACCTTCATAAGGGGTACATTTATATGCTTTATAATAAACAAAAAGCACTTCATTTTTGTAGAGATTTTGGATATGTTTCTGGACCCCTAGATATTTTAGACAACTGTACTGACGGAAAGTCTGTAATCCCCAGTTGAGAATGATGCAAAAGTGAGTTTCTTGAGTCAAAACTGTCGATTTGTAGTGAAATACATGATATTTCACTACAATACATATGTTGTGATGTACAGCAATGCATAATTTAGACATTTTGAATATATTTGGAGACACTGGGTACACTGCTTACTTTTTGCTCAATAAATCTTTAGTAGTTCTGCATATCCACCCTTAGATTTTATGCACTTGTGGTCAAGGGGTTTATTTATCCAGAATCAGATGATTAGGTTAGGATGTTACAATAAAAGAAAACTATCTAACTACAATTATATTTTGCTCCTAGAGAGGCAAAAAACTATGAAAACCTGTCGGCAAAAGTTGGCTGAATTAGCTAAACTGCTTGTTTGCAAGCCGAGTGCTTAATGGAGGAAAAATGTTGATAATTCCCCGCTGTCCCCTAACGGCTACAAAGATTTTCACCTTAGAAGCAAAACCTTACATATAACATTACTTATAGTGTGGGTTTTTAAAAACTCTAACTAATATCAAATACACACTTGAAAGCACAATACAATCCTGTAACAAACGTTTCCAAACACCAGTCTCCTTCTCCTCACTCTTTCCACAAATCACAAACAGGAAGTGCAGGTCAGACACAAGTAGTGGTGTATCGTTCCTGAACGAATCGTTCTTTTTTAACACAATTTTTTGGTGAATGAATTGTACTGACTCATCTCCATGTAAAGATTGGTTCATTTGCATCAGCTCTCAGTAAGTTGCAAACTCACCATTTGCTGAAGCTGCTGATACTCCTGTTGTACTATTTTTACCATTGGGCTGCGTACTAGCAATTAACCAAAGACAGCATTGATCCACTTGAGCGGGGCGTGCTCTATGAGCCCTACCCATCTGTGTGATCAGAAGCAATAGTCTCTAAACTGAAAGCAGCGCCAATGTTGAAGACATGAAGGGACCAGATCCACAATGAGCTAGCTACATTGTTGCTGGATCCCTACCACTCTCCCTCGCCCAGACATCTTCGTAATGCAATGACAAGCACTTGCCAGCATAAAATGAAAGCAATTGGCTTACAACTTAACCAAGCTCTTTAACTGCATGATATATTGTAGCCTAAATAAAATGTGAATGAAAGAGTATGTTTTCAGTAGGCATTTCCCAACAAATTCTGTATCAATAAAGCGACACGTTCATTAGAAATTGTCCCACACTGCTAAATAGTGTCCTCTTTTAATAAAATAGCCTATAGGTTATATTGTTATAATCAGTCCTTAGTTGGTTGCAAACAATTTCGTAACTTCTGTCACCTAACTTGCGCACCTTTCATTTTTAAATGCAGGCTAAATGTTGCTCAAACATCTGTGAAAAGCCTAACAATTGTGTATACTATGTAGCAATTCAGTAGGTGACTTATTTCTGAGCAGTTTTTTGTCACTAAAGACTAAAGAGAAACGGCGTTGCCCTTACTTATACAATACGATCAGACCGTAGCAATGAAATATTTGAATATAAAATGCAATCCAAATTTAAAATATTAGAAATAAAGGCAGCCCATGGCAAGATCAACAAACAAAAAATAACAGCCATGAAAAAAGAATAATAAGGAATTAAGAATAATATTAAAAACAAATAAGAACTTTAATAAAGAATGAGAACAATTAAAATCAAAAATTATATAAAAAATAAATAAATAGGAAAACAAATAAAATAAAATAACTAAACCCCTCTGGAGCTTCAGTTGGATAAACCAACTAATGTTGGCTACATATCTGTGGCATTCAGTCCAGCGGTGAACCGCTGAGCCGGCTGGTGGAGAGAGCACACGCACCTGGGTTGTGTTGGCTAATCAGCCCAGGTGCTTGAAGGTGTACAGCTCTTCACAGTTCGGGGCCGAGACCGGGAGCTAACACCGAGAGCATGCTTCTTTATTTGAGTTGCGTTTAATTTCTTTTAACATGACGGGGAAAAGTCTGACTGGCTCCAGAGAGAATATTCCTATCATTGTACATTGCCTCACATTTTGTGTTTAATTATGCTTGTCACAGATGCATTTTAGTGTCATAACGTTGTAAACATAGAATAAAATTCAGAATCAATCAAATCACATCATTGTGTAAAGCAGCTTTATTTATGTAAACTTTCACACCAATCACACCAAGGAAAAATATGTTCCAAGTGAACCCATCTAAATGCATTATTATTATTATTATTATTATTATTATTATTATTATTATTGTTGTTGTTGTTAAAGCACTGAGTATTATTTTAGCCTATATTATTTCAATAGTAGGTATAACCTTTGACGTTGTGACCCAAGCTTAAGCATGGCAAAAACCAAGAGTTAATAATGTTCGGCAAAAAAAAAAAAAAAACGCAGGGTAAAATGCAACACGGACTTTTCAGATAGATGCATTGAGCTTACCTTTAACAATGTATTTCAGGTAAACACACAAAATTATTATCTCTTTGTCTCCAATGAACGCGGGGGGAGTTCAATAAATATTTCAGGAGATATTTCCAGAAGTCTGTTTTGGCTATTTGCAAGTGAATTATTAATTTACCAGAAGTGTTTTTCAGCTACTGTGTTATGTGTGTATGTCAAGGAATCCTGATGTTTGTAATTGTAAAACAGTCGTTTGTGACTAACAGATCGCAGAATTTTTTGATATAGTAGCTTGCTGAGATTGCTAGCCAGTTAGACGTGTAGATCCCCCCCCCCCCCCAAAGGAGGTGCACTGCAGTCTGTGAAAATAAACTGAACAAATCAATGACTCGAAAGTACGATTCATTTAGATGAACTGAATCAAACATACTGACTCATTTAAATAAATCAAACTTCCCAACACTACTGACGTATCCTTCGCCGGGAGGTGGCGAGGAGCCCAGTTTCAAGCCGCTTTGTTTGTCTCCTCTAATATTGGAACATTGGAATGAGAACACTAAGATCGGTTTCCGGGGCATGAAGGAGACAAGATGGTTGTGGAGGAAAGGAGGATGCATTTTTCAAGCAATGGGACACACCCTACAACTATTCAGAATTATCTGATCGAAGCCATTGCTTACGGTGTAGGTGGATATAAAGTGCAAAGTAGCCACTGCTCCTTTTTTGCATGGCAAATAGTTGAGTGAATCGAGATCTTCATAGCTCAGTTGTCCATAATTCTGCATTATGTGGATGCTATGGGAATAATTGAAAATCGTTTCATTGGGTTCTTTGACCTGTCATCAGGCAAGGATTACAAGCAGAAACTGGTCAGACAAACTGTGGTGCAGCTGTTATGGCACAGTGTGCTTATAGAAGTTTTCTACTTCACTCCGATGGTAACGCTCAGTATAAGGCCAGTATGAGTGAGGTTTAGATTCAGCAGGGCTGGTTGCAGTGAAGTCTCAATCTATCAATTCAATTTGGTTAATTGGTTGTGCAGGGCAGTTGTAAATTGTTTCTCTGTAGTCCTCTCTCTGAGGGCACAAAATGCTTTATTTCTGCATAAGCTCTCAAATGAGCCCGTGTCTGTTACTTTCAATATTCCAACACTATCTTCCACTTCCCTTCAGCATCACCAGACCCCTCATGCCAGATACTCATAATTCTTAGATCAAAGCTATAGATGACACTGGGGGGATTAACAACCTGCTTGCATGTAGTGGAGGCATAGTAACGAATGTTCATTCATTGTTAACCATGCTCGCAGCGTGAACATCCCACAGTGTGATAGCTTCAGACTGCGCCCACTCGGCACCTAGATTGCTGCGTATCCTAATAGAGCACCACCACGACTAGCGGGCACCCTCTGTATTTCAAGGCCTCATAGGAAACCAAAATCCAAGAAGAGATTTTATAGTTGTTTCTTTCATTTCTCCTAGACACAAATTAGCTATTTTTAATACTAAGGTGAGACCAAAGGATTTTTCTCCTACTTCTCAAATTCAACTCAGGAGAAACAACCACATATAATTTCATTTATGTCTTACTCTGATCAAAACAAGAGATCTCTAAATTATCTTAAATAAGTCTAATTCTAAGTCTAAAGAGCTCAAAGAAAACTCAGCTATAACTCCTAGGATCTCATGATTCTTCTCAAATATGTCTCAGTTTTCTCATAGCGACCTCATGAGAAACAACCGCATCTCAATTCAATATCCATTTTCAGTCTTACTGAAGTCTCATTCATTCTCTCATTATCTCATCTTTTCTCCTAAGGGGGTTTTAGGAGCAACAATTCAGATTGAAGTGATCTCAAAAAGATGTACAATTGAGATCTTACTACTTTCTTAAGAGTTAAAGAAAAGACTATCCTGAGCAAAAGATTTTTCCTCTGGGGCCGCTCCATTTACACCAGCAAATGGAGAAAAGTCTAACTGTATTAAGCATAATTAGCAAATACCATTCTAATATCCAACGGGTCTGCTGGTTTTTGTTCCAAATGCAATCGCAATCCCAGATTTTTAACAAGATGTTAATTTTTCTTAATTGGCTGCCTTTCATGCTTTAGAGGGATTATTTACTCTCTTAAACCACATTATGCCAGAAGTAGCCAAGACATGAAGAATAAAATTCCCATGTTCATATTGTACTATATTGAGTTGTATTGCAAACAATTACAATGCAAACCTACAAATTGCTGCAACCTGCACGCTATTAAACCTAGTTGTAAAGATGAAAGACTTCACTCCTAATTGGTGAAAATGGGCACCTGACCACTAAAAAGAACCATGTGCAAGACAATGAAGAATTCAAAGAAAAATCAAATAATAATGTGACAAGCCTGCACTGTGCTAATAAGTTTAGGAAAATCTTAAAGAACATTAAATATAGTTCAACAACCAAAATTAGGAACCTTTAATTAACCTCAGTCTTTCATCTGATAAAAATACCTGTTTCTATGTAATTGTTTGCAGTATAGCTCAATATAGCACAATATGAGCATGGGAATTTTATTCTTCATGGCATGCATAGCTATTTCTGGAATACTGTGTTTTAAGAGAGTAAATAATCTCTCTAAAGCATGAAATGCAGCCAATTAAGAAAAATTTACAGCTTGTTAAAATTCTGGGATTGCAATTGTGGTTGGAACAAAAAGCAGCATACACAGGGGCCTCCAGGAGTTTGAGAACCGCTGATCTATTGAATAAGCATAGGTGATGGACAGAATCTGACATAAATGTAAGCACATGACTAATTGTATTGTATTTGATGTTCCTTTGAGAAAAGGCCGCACAGCCATAGTGATGAGTTGTCAAGCTATTTAAAACTGCTTTAAAAGGGCCGCCAGCTGTTTTTTGCCTACAGCTGGCCACACCTGGTCAGTGTGCAACAACTCAGAAATGGCCTATCTCAACAGATAAGGCATGGCAGTAACAGGGTAATGATACCTGCTACTCAGGTATCATTTGTCAATCTCTCTAAAGTGGCAGCCATGTTTATGACTTCAATAGCCAATTTAGAAGTGATGTACACTGGGAAAGATATAAAAAAGAATCTTTCTGTCTTGGAAATGGCGCTCTTTCTTCTACAAGACCAGGTTCAACCCATCCAAGCATGGCATATTTCATTTAATTCTGGCAGACGTTATGTAGATTTGATGCATCCTCCAAATGAAATACAAATGTCTTTGGCACGGTTAAATACAATATATTTTGGCTCATCTAACATTTAACGTTTCATGTAGCATAAAAAATATGCCATACATTGAAAAATACTCAAAAGGGGACTTGTTTGAGAGTTTGGATAGCAAGATGTTAATTGAAAAATGAAAAGTCTATAAACACAGCATTTACAAAATACTAAAGTTTCTCTTGAGTGATTTGTCTGAAGCCAAATTACATGGGATGCAGGGAATGTCCGCTATTCAAATGGGCCTTTAATTACTCAGCCACCACCTTTTCCGCTGCCTTCATTATTATTGGGAAATGTTTTTTGGTCTATAGTTATTCACTTAAGTTTAGTTTCCAGACGTGAATATGCAGCAGTTACAATTGAAGACTAGGGTTAATTTCCTGTTTTATTGAGAGATTAACTAGGATTAACTAGGTGTGTTACGGGGAGGCTCAAAATATGCCCCTGTCTTTTATTTTTAAACCATTCGTTTTTTGACAAATCCTTGCACAGGATCTGTAAAGGAGTAATTAAACATTGGGACAAAATATTCATTATCTACAGCTAAATTTCCTTCAACCTTTAATTTGTTGCTAGAATCTTTTGGTGGGTATTTTTCTTGATAAATTATCAGTATTTTCCATATTAGTTTACTGTTCTCCTCTTCCACTAAATACATAAATAAAAAGTTAGTTTGGTGACTAATTCTCAGTCATTTATAGATAATTTTATTCAATGTCTTTGATTATAGATAATTGGAAAGTTAGAGCTTTCATCATTTGCCATACTGTATCATGCAAAAAGGAAGGTTTACTTGTTATCTTAAATAGATTATATTAAGATAAAGAAATCATTGTATTATTGTACGTCTTCACAATACAATACGTCCAATTTTTACATCCTATTTTTCTTCTCTGGTATAAATCAAAGTATTGGTTTAATTTCTTCCCTAGATTAAATATAATTTGTATGTTTTCTTGCAATTAGGATAATATTGTTATCTGATATACCAGTGACTTAAAGATGCCCTTTCTCAAGTAAGTGTATTTACAAATTTATTTTAGCTCAATATTTATGTTCTTTTCCCATGATTTATTCAATTAAATTAAAATGGTCGGTATTAAAACAGGTGTCCACATACTTTTGGCCATGTAATGTATGTTTATGGAGTTTTAATAAATTAAGTTATCCTAGCACATTTCAGATTGGTTTCTTGGGTAAACGTTATTTGTATACATTTAAAACCTTTCATGTAAAACCTTTAATGTAAATTTATATACCATCCCTTCTACCCCAAGGTCTGTCCCATCTGAATATATATCCTGTCCATCACTCCTGACTGTAAATATATTTTGTCCATGACTCATGACTCATAAAAAATTGAAGTAATGAGTTAAAGATTTTTATAGTCAGTCCACCAAACATTTGGCTTTAGCTTTTGGTTCCAGGTCAGCATATCATTGGATAACGGTCTGAAAAAGTTTGTTTGTAATTATGGGGGTCATATCCCTCTGCTGGTAAAAAAATATTATTATTATTTTTTTAAACCCAGCCATTCCAGGTTTGAAGGGAAAAAAATGTAAGGTTTACCACCAAGAAACAGACAAATTGCGTAGACAGGCAGGAAGCCAAGGGATACCACTTAGTCTCTACCTTTTCTGCTGTCCCCTTTTTCCTCTCCACCCCTTTCCCCTCTCCATTTTACCACATCAGGAGCCCCAGTAATTGCTTTATATTAGAGAGTGTCTGTAGCCCCAGGATGATTTACTGGAGGAATGCTGTCACAGCAACTTCAGAGCCCTATCTACACACAGGTGTAAAAGTCCATATTTAACATTTGGGATTTTACCACAGATAATTCCATGTTCTTGACCTAGATTTATTCTGAGAATCTTGTGTCTTGAACACAAATAATTAATTAAACCAAAGATGACCAGGGCATGCTCTAATAACATAGTTATACACCACAGTATGCAACAAAGATGCCCAAAACTATATTAATACCCTCATGGTTAGAAAGGTTTAGCATAATGAAAAATGGCAGGACTGAAATTCAAAGGCAAAATAGAATTGTTTTATGTCATGCTAAAAAGGAAAAACAAGTGAGCAAAGCAGCAGAGAATATTCACAAATTATATGATTGCCAAAGTTTTTCTACCAAACTTGAGACATAAGCTCAGCCTATGCTATGATCCAAAAGGTAAAATAATGGGCTCAATAATTAATGTAGTTTTATTAATTACAGTAGTTCATGCTGTAAAAATGTCTTGTGCAGGTAGGTTTTATGAGTGTATTTTTGTTTTGTCTTGATTTGCATCTGTACTCAACTAAACTTTCAGATTAATAATCAAAAAAATTCACGTGTGGCTAAAATTCAGATTTGTAGCTTTTATTAAATGGTATTTTTATATAGTTTGGTTTCACCTTATAGAAATTACAGCATCTTTAAACATAGCCCCCCATTTCATATGCCATAATCTTTGGGTGAAATGGCTTCGCAGGTGTTTCTGATTAGTCTAATCTAGATAAGATTATAAGAGAGCTTTCAACATTTAATCTTGATTCGGCTTTTGATTACCTATGGAGTCTGTTATTGGCAATTGTCAACATGAGAACCAGAATTGTGCCAATGCAAGGAAGCCTTTAGGAGACTGTGAAATAAGAAAAAACAGTTAGAGACAGGCCAAACCTTAGGCTTGCCAATATCAACTTCATTCAGTGGAAAGATGGTAAGCTCAGTAATCACAAAGGGCCTAGTAGGCCAAGGAAGACCTCTACAGTAGATGACTGAAGAATTCTCACAGTAAGGAAGAAAAACCCCCAATGCCTGTTCAATAGATCAGAAACATTCTTCAGTGGGCAGGCGTGGATTTGTGAGTGACTGTTGTCCCCAACAGCTTGGGGAAAGCCATTTTCTGATTCAGCGTGACAATGCCCCTGGGCACACAGCGAGGCCGAAATAGAAATGGTTTTGTTGAGAATGGTGTGGAAGAAGTTGACCAGCCTGCACCAGGCCCTGACATCAAAGGTATCAATCACCTTTGGGATCAACTGGAAAGCCAACTGTGAGCCAGGCCTAGTTGTCCAATCAGTGCCCAACCTCCCTAATGCTCTTCTGGCTGAATGGAAGTAAATCCCTGCAGCAATGCTAAAATAACACCTTCCCAGTAGAGTGGAGGTTGTTATAGCAGAAAAAGTTGGACCAACTTCATATTAATGCCCATAATTTTGGATGAGATGTTGGATGTAGGGTTTCCATACTTCTGGCCAGGTAGTGTGTGTCTTTGTGTCAATCTGCCATTGGATGTGCAGTGTGACGACTTTGTGTCTAATATTGTTTTTATTTTTAAGTCAAGTCAAGTCAAGTCACTTTTATTTGTATAGCACATTTAAAAACAACAGGAGTTGCGCCAAAGTGCTTTCCAATCACTACAATACAACACAACAAACCACAACAAAATTACATCACAATACAATACATGTATTAACAATACAACATAAAAAAATAAAAAGAATAAGGAGTAAGATGATAAAAGTACAGGATAAAATCAATTTAAGAAAGACTGAATAAGACCAACAGCAGATTAAAAATGCAGTGAGAGGATGTTAAAAATAACGAAATAAATTAAGGGTGGAGAAAACCGTAGGGCAACCTCAAACTGCACTAAAAGCAAGAGAAAAAAGGTGGGTCTTTAAATGTGATTTAAAATGATCAATGGTGGGACAGGACTTAATGTGGGACGGGAGATTGTTCCAGAGCCTGGGGGCAGCAACAGAGAAAGTCTGATCCCCTTTAGTTTTAAGACGTGAGTGGGGGACTGAGAGGAGTTGTTTTGCTGATGACCTTAGTGACCTGGGAGCAGAATATGGAGTCAGTAGATCAGTGATGTACTGTGGAGCTAATCCATTTAGGGCTTTAAATACAAATAGTAAAATTTTAAAATCAATCCTATATTTCACCGGTAGCCAATGCAAAAGAGCCAGAGCGGGAGTAATATGTTGCCTTTTCTTTGTTCCAGTAAAGTCTAGCAGCTGCATTCTGGACCATTTGCAATCGAGACAGAGTGGAATGGGTCAACCCCATATATAGGGAATTACAATAATCCAGCCGAGAGGTGATAAAAGCATGGATAACTGTTTCCAGGTCCTTATGAGATAAAAACGGCTTTAACTTGGCTATGGTTTTAAGCTGATAAAAACTGCCCTTCACAACACTACTGACTTGCCTGTTAAAATTCAAAGATGTGTCCAAGAAAACACCAAGATTTCTAACTACAAATTGCACATTTTTAGACAGGGGACCAAGCGCATTGCTTAGGCTAGTGACAGAGCTATGAGCAATGTTCCCTCTAATTTTTCATGTATCTGGGCATACGCACAAGCTCCCTGAGCAAACTGAGGACTACTGTGAGCAACATTAGATATGCACGCTTTATTTTTAAATAAGTAATTTGGTCCACTTAAAAAAAGACAAAAATCTGAAAAATGGGATGTGTAGATGTTATACAGTATGTGAGAGTCCTGCTTTGGCCATGGGAAGAGTCCTGCTTTGCCTGGCTGAGGGTCCTGTTCTGGAAGATATGAGACATATACACCTTTCAGACATAACATTTTGCTTACATTAAAACATTCACATTTTGCACAATGACTTGTGCTGTAGCTTGTGATACAGTGCAAATTCCTGTAACACTTTGTCTGTAAAATATCTAATTACACAGTTTTTCTTGGCATTTCTACTACCCATAAATGATCTAATAGTAACAACATTTAATGATTAATATCCATAAAGACAAAATCTTAATAACCGTCACTAGAATATGCACAAATCTGACTTAAATTTTACCTTATTTTTCACGTCTGTCCTTCTCACTTCTCCAATGGTTGTACACTTTGTCCAGGTTGATGGCTTCGTCTGCTTCTTGCTTTGACTTTATGCGCATCAGCTGGTCCAAATGTGTCACTTCAAGACGATTTCTGGATTTTGTTTTGATTGACAGCTCGTTCCTTTTCTCTCGCTCTTTTGCGCTCTCCCGCAATAATGTACCAATCCCCTGTCCCATCTTGAGTCTTCGTACAGTTTCGACAGCTTTTAAATGACTTTTATGCTGAACGTGACGCTTGAGATAGTCCAGCTTCCATTCAGTCCACATTTTTCCCTCTGAAAACTCACTTGCTACTTTGGCATCGCTGCATGTTTTGCAGAGTAGACCTTTCTCACTTGAAAAAGAAAAAATCTCACCCAATTTCACCGCTTTTTCTTCAATTTGCACATACTCCGACAGCCATTCCATCTTAAAAGAACTGCATTTCTTTTTTATTGTGGCTTGCTGAGTGGATGTGTCGCTGCCTGTTCGTTTCGCCATGATGCGGGGTTTGTATTAGCATCTATTAACCTGCTAGCTAACCTGCACGGCGCATATAGGCAGGGCCCAGACGCAAGCACCGTCAATGCCATGATTGGCTTCGTACCGTAAGTGAACCGTATCGTATCATTGGCTGGACACCTGTCACTCACTGAGTGAGAAACAAAAAAACAATATTATTGGGCGAATTAATTAGATTAGATTAGGTCTAATATTAGATATGAATTAATACGTTATGTTGATGTTGTTTATGCGCTGGATAGATTTTCTTGTGCGCTGAGAATGTGCGGGCAGTGCGCGATTGCGCACGCGCGCAGCTTAGAGGGAACATTGGCTATGAGGGCCAAATATAATTACTTCCGTTTTGTTATCATTTAGTTGAAGGAAGTTCCTCGCCATCCAGAATTTAATGTCATCTAGACATCTAAAAAGGTTATTTAATGGGCAAGCATTGTCAGGTGTAACTGGCAGGTAAAACTGTGTGTCATCCACATAACAGTGATACACAATATTATGTTTCTCAAAAATAGAGCCAAGGGGAAGCATGTAGAGTGAGAATAAAAGAGGCCCTAAAATAGAACCTTGGGGAATGCCACATTTAATGGACGCAGGGGATTAAGAACCGTTTCCTATTTTAACGGAAAGGTTCTTTCTTTCAGGTAGGAGGTAAAGCATTTTAACACTGAGCCCTGCAGACCAACTTCACCCTCCATGCGTCTTAGAGAATGCCATGGTCAATTGTATCAAATGCTGCGCTGAGGTCAAGCAGGACTAAGATGGCACAGGAACCAGAATCGACAGAGAGAAGGATATCATTATATACCTTCAATAGAGCGGATTCTGTACTATGCAGAGCTCTAAAACCAGACTGCAATTTGTCAGAAATGTTGTTTGTGTTCAAGTAGGAGGAGACCTGGGAGAAGACAACTTTTTCCAAAACCTTAAATAAATGGTAGCTTGGAGATAGGCCTGTAGCTATTATGGTCATTGGGGTCTAGGCTAGGTTTCTTTAGTAGGGGTTGCACTATAGCGTGTTTAAAACTGAAAGGGACGACTCCATTTGTTAAACTGCTATTAATTATAACCAAAATAAGGGGGCAGATTGTGGCAAAAACTTCCTTGAAAAGACGGGACAGTAAAATGTCTAAGGGACAGTAAATGGGATTCATGTGTGATACTACCTCAGACAGCTGGGAGGATGACACAGGTTGAAACTGCTGGAGGAAGCTGACTGGACAATGTATCTCAGAAGAATCAGAGCCTGAAGATGAGATGAGAGATCTTATGCTGTCAATTTTGTCTATGAAATAATTCCGAAACTTTTCACAGGTTTTAGTAGTGGACTCAGAGGTAGCTACAGTAGCAGTAGAAGGATTTAAGATAGTTAATTGTGTTAAACAATATTTTAGGTCTGTGGGCGTTTTTATTAGTTAGATCATAATAGATAGTTAGATTAGCATAATATTGTGTTTTAGCTGACTTAACAGAGCTTTGGTAAGATTTTAAGCAATCTCTTAAAATGTCATACGAGACCTGGAGTTTATCTTTTTTCCATTTGCGCTCAGCTCTCCTACAGGCTTGTCTAAGAGCACGGGTGGAGTCATTCAGCCAGAGAGTACCAACATTGTTAGCCTTAGGTCTTTTCAGTTTTAAAGGAGCTACATCGTCCAGAGTGTCAGAGCAAGATGAGTTGAAGAGAGTGACTAACTCCTCAGTGTCTGTGCGGGAGAGAAGGTTATCTGAGATACGAGGTAAGTGAGTGAGCATGAATGTGTTGGAGAAATGTATGGGTGTGGCTGAGTTTATAGGTCGGATGAGGGAGTGAGGCTGGGAGGGGGTGGGGAGGGGACAAAACAAAGTGGATTCAAACACAACCATAAGATGGTCAGAGACACCAATGTCAACAATTTCAAGGTTAGAGACAGAGAAACCAGATGATAACACAAGATCTAGTGTGTGACCCTTCTGATGTGTTGGACCCAACACTGATTGAGCGAGATTAAAAGAATCCACAAGGCATAAAAACTCATTGACCATAGATTTTGATGGGCAATAGATATGAATGTTAAAATCCCCTACAATCAACAGTTTATCAGTGCGAGAGGCCATAAATAATAGAAAATCAGAGAACTCTTGGATGAAGTTACTGTTAGTGTAAGGTGGTCTGTACACCAGTGCACATAGGACAGGGGTAGTGACATTAATCTTAAAAAGTTGCACCTCAAAAGTAGAGTAGGCATCGACGGGCATAACTCTGCATTTAAAACAGCTTTTAAAAACGGTGGCTAAGCCACCCCCATGACCAGTAGTCCTAGGGGAGTTTAAGAAGCTGCAGTGGGACGGACAAAGATCACCAAGTGAGGTAAGATCACCAACGTTAAGCCAGGTCTCAGTTATGAATAAAAAGTCCAACTGACGAGACGTAAAGTTGTCATTTAAAATAAAGGTTTTGTTTGATAGGGACTGAGCATTTATTAGGGCAAATTCGACAGGTTTATTGTAGTAACAGGAGTCAGCCAGTGTGTGCGGTGCCCCTTTTTCTAACTGAGAGCACCTGGGGGGAAACCCTATAATAAGGAAGCCCCAGTGCATTCTGCCCCGTTCTCGCTCTCTTTCTCACTCAATTCTAGGTAATCCTGCACCAGGTCGGCGCAGTTGGACGGCCCGCTGGTTTTTTCCTTCACCCTCCTATCTTCACAGGTTTTGCGTTGTACGTTCACATCCCATTGTTGCACACGCGCAACACATTAATATAAATACCCTACATTTCACTCATACATGCATCATTGTCTTCTTAATAAATCATTCCTTTGTTTAAAAATATACCCTGTTGTGTTGTCTCCCTTTTTGTCACGACTATAGCTTGAGTGGTAACAGCAGCAATAAAGCCATATCTGAAAAATTTTGTCAGTGGGCATGTGATAGCCTGAGCAATGGCTGATCATCATGAAACTTGTATATACACATGGGTGACTAATTAAAGGAAAAACCAACATAAAGTCTCTTAGTTAGGTGTTGGGCCACCACAAAGCCACCAGAACAACGGCCATGCACCTTGGCATAGATTCTGCAAGTCTCTGGAACTCTACAACTGGGATAGAACACCATTCCTCCAAAAGATATTCCCTCATTTGGTGTTTTTGATGGTAGTGGAGTGCACTGTCTAACACATCCATCAAAATCTCCAATAGGTGTTCAACTGGGTTGACATCTGGTGACTGTGAAGGCCATAGCATGTGATTGACACCAAATGCTGGCCAACCAAGCCAGAAAAATACCCCCCACAGCATAATAAAGCACCAGACCCCCTCACTGTAGGGGTCAAGCATGCAGGCCTGTACTCTTCTCTTGGAGCATAGTATATGCCGCACATGCACTCGCCCACTTGTCAAGAATATGGTGAAGGAAGACTGATCTGACTATATCACTTTTTTCCACATCTCTGTAGACCAATACCTATGGTTTTTGCACCACTGAACTCTCAAATGTGCGTTCATCTTTATAATGAGGGGTGTATGCACTACAACGTTAATATAATATCTGTCGTGGTTCTGTGGTTTGTCTGTGTTTCCCTTTTTTGGCCGCCAGTTTTTAGTGCTGTCCTTTTACCCCGTTTAATTGTATTATTGTTTTCAGTTATTCTATTATTGTTTTTGGGTTGTCTCGCTTTCCCTTCCCTCTCTGTGGCCTGATTGTTCATTGTGCCCTCCTGTGTCTCGTCAGTGTCGTGTCTATTTAAGTTCCCTTCTTCCATGACTCAGGTGCTGGATCCTTTTGTGTGTGCGTTACGGATTGTCTTTCGGTATGTGCTCCCTCGTGAACTTGTGACTCGGTGTTTTGCCCTCAGTGTTTTCTACCCTGCCCGTGCTCTGTTTTTGCATTGTTTTTGAATTACTGCATTTTCTCTGTTTTTGCACGTTAAGAACTTTGTCCATTTTTTGACTTGCCCTGTGTGTCTTTGTTTTTGTTCTCTTTTGTTTTTTGTACTAATTTAAAAGTAACATCCTCGGTTTGTGTTTACCCTTTGGATTTTGAGTGTTTTTTTGACTCTACGTTTGGGTCCATTCCCTCGCCCCCCCCTTGACAATATCCCTCTCTATGTAGTTGTTGATAGGCTGTTCTTGCTGACACTGTCAAAGAGAATGTGATATGACTGTCACCTGGGGAAGAGCTGCTCTTCTGTTTTTCATTACATATTACACTAATGTGAATGTACACTTTCCACCACAATTTTTGACCCTATTTAATGATGTCTTTCCCATAGATCTAAATGCAGATGTCACTTTAGTCAATGCTCCTATTGAAACACAAGCCAGTTGAGAAATCTTTGTGACTGGAGCTCCTGCCATCTGTGCCCCAATAATGAACTCTCGTTCAAAGTCACTTGGATCTTTTTCACTTGGCATCTTTGACCCAAAATTGAGGTCAACTGGGCTAATAAGGTACAATACCCACTATGTAACAGTAATTCATAGCCATGAACACATTAAGTCCAGTTCACACAGTAAACATTACTCTCTGACCTAACCTATGGTAAGTCAAATTAGGAGGCATGACAAGCTAAACATCAAGATCATGATACAAAGTACAATATAAGTGCTGGACGGAGGTACTTGTAACATGAAAGTGGCACAGGAGGTACATGTGTAACCTGAAAGTACAATAGGAACAAAGTACAGGGATTTAACCTCTTAGCACAAAGCCTCTAGTGGTTGGCACGCCGTCGTGCCTAGATTGCTCAATTCAGACAGTCTGTGCTCCTGCAACCAAATTATGAGTTGAAAACACAAACTCGGAGTTCTAGCTTTATTAGTAGACGATTCAGGACAACTATGCCGAATACAGAGTTTCGCAGCGCCACCATTGTTGCGCTGGTCGTGCATTTACCAAGCACCCCCTCCCTGCAGTCTCATCTGTAACTACACCCTCCACGCATGACACACTGGACAATAGTATCAATCTGGGCATACATGAAAACATTCTTTTACCACTAAAAATTTGTATTGCGTCGAAGCAAGCAACATAAAGCCAACAATAATCAAAGGTATGCCACTACAGCTGTGAAAAATGATGCTCACTGAACACTGGAATAAACAAGATGAATTCTTCAAAAATTATACCATGTCATTCTGCTGTCAATATCTGCGACTAAATAGCAATAAATATACAACCTTATCATTGGTTTTACGTGTAGTGATGTCCCTTTCCAGATGGAGTGGTCATATATTGTCTTGTGAAATATACGCTCATTTGTGACACCTGGGTACCTTCCAAAATAGCTGTGCGTAATACCACACATGGTTTTTGGGTTGTCGTTCTTTGTAGTACAATCTGCCTTGATCGACAGTTCATCGATCCAACAGGTGACAGAATAAGCTTTCTAACGATGTATAATATGTCTAATTTTACTTTTGAATAGCGTTTTTGTTGTAACCCCAAAAAGGAACGAACACAAAGTCCAGGTAAAGGTTGCAACTGAAATACTTTACTTTCTTAACCGAGCAAAAAATAAGTACATGCGTACGACTACGCTTTTTTGATTCTACTTCCCTGCCCGGTCTACACTGGTAGTGCAATACGTTAGATGAAGCCTGGAGCTCCACCCAGTGGATAACCTGAATATATCACATCCCCTTCCACTTAAGATTTAACATGAGATTTATAAACGACATAGAGGCGACATAGCTCAGGAGGTAAGACCGATTGTCTGGCAGTCGGAGGCTTGCCGGTTCAAACCCCGCCCTGGCATGTCGAAGTGTCCTTGAGCAAGACACCTAACCCCTAACCCCTAACTGCTCTGGCGAATGAGAGGCATCAATTGTAAAGCGCTTTGGATAAAAGCGCTATATAAATGCAGTCCATTTACCATTTACCATAAACAAAACTTTTAACTCCCTTACTTTTTAAATTTTTGTTATACAGAACCTCTGAAGTATACATTACCCGTGTCATTCGGTTTGTACTTTAACTAAACAGATACATTGTACCATGCAATGAAATAACAATAACAATGATTCAACCTTGTATTCAACAGTATCCAAACAAAACATTTAGGTAGTATCTTAACATAATAATCTTACCATCAACTTCAACTTCCCCATCCTGTTTCTTGTTTTTTAACGTGTCCCATAGTGCATGGTCTACAGTGCAAAGTCTTTCAGGTAGCTTGGCAGCTTTGTGAGCCTTGCAGTACGGCGGACACTTGGAGTGGCGTTACTGTCCCTCTGCACTTGTGCAGTATCTGCTGGCTGCCTCTGGGCACTGACCTGAGTGTCTGACCCAGAGCTTGAATTTCCATCACTGGGTTGTGGTTGCACAGGAAAAACTTCTGGTTGTGATGACACATCGACGGAAGTACTGGGAGAGTGGGTGTTGTGTGCATCGAGCACATCCGGCACTTCTGCTGTCTCTTCACGTCTAGACAGTACCTGGTCCACATGTCAGCAGACTACCCTACCATCTCTCAGCATGACCTTATATGAGACAGGGCCTGTTTCTGTTACAATGAATCCAGGGATCCACTTCGGTCCATGGCTGAAATTCCTTGTCATGACAGCGTCTCCTTCCCTGAACCCTCTGTTCTTTGATGTTTTGTCGTGGTTGTCTTTCTGTTTTCTTTGTCTGACCTGTATTCTCCTTTTTAGATCCGGATGTAGTAAGTCAAGAGTGGAACGCAGCTTCCTCCTTAACAGCATCTCAACAGGAGAGAGTCCTGTTGACTGAGGTGTTATTCTGTAGCTGAACAGGACACGTGATGCCTTGGCTGACAAGCTGCCCTCAGCACTCTTTTTCATCATCTCCTTGAACGTTTGTACAGCCCGCTCGGCCAGTCCATTTGAAGATGGGTGATAGGGAGAAATCATGTGTACTATTCCGCTGTTCCTCGTGAAATCTTTAGTTTCAGCACTAACGAAACATGTGGCATTGTCACTCATCACCATTTCAGGAATGCCCTGGTTGCTGAAGCTCTGGTGCAGGCAGTGTATGGTAGTGGTGGAAGTGGCGCTGTTCACAGGATACACATCCATCCATTTGGAAAGTGCATCTATGATTATGAGGAACATTTTCCCCTTAAATGGTCCGGCATAATCCATATGCAGTCTCCTCCATGGCTTGTCAGGCCACTCCCAAGGGTGGAGAGGAGCTGCTGCTGGTGCCTTTCTGTGTGCCTGACATGTACTGCATGTTTTGACTAGATTTTCTATGTCCTCATATAGCTTTGGCCACCATATATAACTCCGTGCCAGGGCTTTCATACGGGAGACCCCAGGTTGGCTTTGATGAAGCTGCTCTAAGACAATTTTCCTGGCTGGCTGTGGAATAATCACCCGTGCTCCCCACAACATGCACCTATCCTGAACACTGAGTTTGCCCCCCCCCACCTTGTATGGTGCAAAGTCCCCCTCTGTTTGCTGCGGCCACCCCCTTACCACATTTTCACGTACTCTGGCTAGTACTGGATCTTTACTTGTCAGTGCCTTTACCTGTTCCGCTGTCACAGGTGTTGTGTCCATTTCCTCAAACATCAGCACTTTGTCCTCCGGCACTGTGGTGATGGGCGTGTGCTGGAGGGGCAGTCGGCTTAAAGCATCCACGTTGCCGTGGTCTTTCCCTGGCTTGTAGACAATGACGTATTCATATGCCCTCAAGGTCACTGCCCACCTCTGCACTCGTGGTGACACTATGTGTGGAACAGCCTTCACTTCACTGAACAGGAAGAGCAGTGGTTTATGGTCTGTGCAAATGGTAAACTTCCGGCCACAGATGTATTTGTGGAACCTCTGCACACCAAACATTACTGCTAAACCCTCTTTGTCCAATTTAGAATAATTATTTTCTGCCGGTGTCAGAGTTCTGGACATAAACCCTATTGGTCTCTCTGTTCCATCTCTCATTTTGTGTGACAGAACTGCTCCGACCCCATAGGGTGATTCATCGCATGAGAGAATGATTTCTTTCTCTCTGTCACAGTGTACTAGCACGAGTGCTGCATGAGTTTCTTTGACAGTTCAAATGAGTTTTCTTGGTCTTTTCCCCACTCCCAGTTTGTCTCTTTTCTCAGGAATAAGTGGAGCGGTGCTAACGCTGTTGACAAGTTGGGCAGAAACCTGTTGTAATAATTAAGCAGTCCCAGGTATGCCTTCAACTCTGTCACATTAGTGGGCGCCGGTGCTTTCTGGATTGCTTCCACTTTGTTTTTTAGTGGATGGAGTCCTGTTGCATCCACTCTTTGACACAGGAATTCCGCCTCTGTTCCCATGAAGGTGCATTTGGTCCTCTTTAGAAGCAGGCCTGCAGTATCCAATCTTTGCAGCACTTCTGCCAATGTCTCCAGGTGTTGTTGGTCATTGCAGCCTGTCAGGAGAATATCATCCAAATACACTGCCATGTTTGGAACCCCCTGAAGCACTGTTTCGATATTTCTCTGGAAGATAGCTGGGCTGGACGACACTCCGAAAGGTAAGCGTGTGTATGTAAACAGCCCCTTATGTGTGTTTATAGTTATGTGTGGAATCTGCAGATATGCATGGCTCATGTCCAGCTTTGTGAATTTTTCTCCCCCTGCCAGATTTGCAAAAAGATCCTGTCTTTGGAATTGGATATTGCTGTAGCTTGGATACTCTATTCACCGTCAGTTTATAATCACCACATATTCTCACTGAGTTGTCAGGTTTCTGTACTGACACTATGAGCGCAGCGAATTCAGCGAGCTTGACTGGCTCAATAATTTTCTCTTTAAAAAAAAAAAACCTTGGTGTTGCATCTTTCTCTACATAGATCTTAGCTGGGGGTCCCTTAAATGTTCCAAGTTCCTCCTTGAACACATTCTCGTGTCTGGCCAGCACCTCCTGTAACGCCAACTGGTTACCTTCATCTATCTGATTTACTGCCACCCTCCAGTTTATGTTAAGGGCTTTTATCCAGCCCCTGCCTAACAGGTTTGGTCCTGAGCCTGAGACTACAACTACTGGAAGGTGTTGTGTTGTACCCCGGTGTTGTACAGCGACTCTAGCAACATGTATACTCTTTCTCCTGTGTATGTTTTGAGCTTAAGGGAACATTTCTCTAATTCAAGAACTTTTGCATTGTCCCACAGTTTTGAGTAATCTGACCTTGTCATTAGAGTTACACTGCAGCCAGTGTCAACCTCAAAATTCACTTTTGATTCATTCAGTTGCAACTGTAACGTGATGGGGGGCACTTTTGGTATATTCTCGGAAACAGTGTACATTGTGAAAACATGCTCTTCCTCTTCTTCTGCTTCCCCTGTGTCAGCTTGTCCACTGATGTGATGTGCTCCATGACCCCTCCTCACTCCCTTTGGCGCCCCCCCCCCCCCCTCCTTTAAATTTGGGTTTCTCTGGGGGTGAAGTAGCCCTACATGCCATCCTTATGTGCCCATGTTTGCCACACTTATGACACTTTTCATTTGCAAAGCAACACTCACTTGCCATGTGGTTTTCCTTGCACCTGTAGCACATCTGCACTTGTTCCTCCCTAGAATGATGCATGTTCAATTTGTGCACATTTGCCTGGCCTGACACCTGCTTCCAACTTCCATCAGCACTGTCCAAACATTTTCCATGCAACTGCTGTACATACTTTTTCGCAGTCTCAATGGCTCGAGCAAGCATCAATGCTTTCTCAAAAATAAGCTCAGTCTTGGATAATAATCTACGCTGGATGTGGTCATCATTCACCCCACAGACTAGCCTATCTCTTAGCATGTGTCAGGTTGTCCCCGTAATTGCAATCTTGAGCTAGCTTGCGCAACACAGCAACATAGTCCGTAATTGACTCACCCTCGTTCCTGTTCCTCAAATTGAATTTAAACCGCTGCACAATTTCACTTGGCCTGCGGTTGAAATGCGCCTTCAGAAATTCCACAATGTCACTGAACGATTTTTCCCCTGGTAACTCCGGACTGAGGATATTTCTCGTCAGACTGTAGGTTTGGGCACCTACGGAACTGGGCAAAATGGACTTCTTAATGTCCCCATCGGTAATCCCGTTAGCAATAAAAAAATGTCGCAAAATTTCAATATATTCCACCCATGACTGCGACTGGCTATCAAAAGCAGCGACCGTTCCTACCGTCGCCATTGCTCTTGCCTCAGCAGTTAGCCAACTCCAATTAGGTGCTAAGACGTCCGAAAAACCTTTGAACAAAAAAAACCAAAAACGAATATCTCCTTCCTCCGGACCTCCTTTTACCTCGTCGCCAAATGTTGTAATCCCAAAAAAGAACAAACACAGAGTCCAGGTAAAGGTTGCTATTGAAATGCTTTACTGTCTTAAGAGAGGAAAAATTAAAAATTAAAGGGTTTCGTTGAAGACGAGATGTCAGTTATTTCAATGCTGACAATACCGTTTATTTAAACTGTTGTTTACAAACGCATTATTTTCAACTAAAATAATTCAAATCTTAAATTGCTTCATATGTTAATTCATTCTTTTACATGTTTGTTTAGATGTATAGGCCTATATTAGGCTTCTTATATTTAAAGAGAAATAAAGAAGTAGCCTAGGCCCCTATCCTGTTGAAGAAGATATGTTATTTCAAACCGGACAATGCTGTGAATGTATTTAAACTGTTTCATTTGTTTGCTCATTTTTAATGTTTAAAGAAAAATAAATAAGTTATAAGAACTAGGCTTAACCAGAAATACCTGTATAGCCTACTGTCTCATTATTCCGACATGATTCTGACAAATCCAAAGGCTAATGCATCTGGAGTCATATGCAGTTGTCTTAATGGATTTATTGATTTTATGCTCAAAACAATGTTCATATGACTCTGTTGCACTTGACGATGTTAACATGGTCTAAATCAGCACTGAAACGCATGCCAATGTACTATTTTGCCAGAAAGTCTTATAGACCTTTATATATAAAACGAATCGCCGTATTGAACTGCCGAATCCGATTCGACTAGCCCTGACTCAGTCTGAAAAGGGACATATCTACGCGTAAAACCAATGGTAAGGTTGTATATTTATTCAACATTTAGTCCCAGATATTGACTGTAAAATGACATGGTATCATTTTTGAAAACTTTGTCTCGTTTATTTCGTTATTCAGTGAGCAGCGTTTTCACTACTGTATTGGCATATCTTAGGGCTATTGTCGGGTTTATCTTGTTGCTATGACGGAATACGGTTTTTGAGTGGTGAAAGAATATTTTTATGAATGCCCAGATAGACAATATTGTCAATTATGTCATGGGTGGGGGGTGTAGCTGCAGATGAGACTGCAGGAAGGGGGTGTTTTTTAAATGTATGACCAGAGCGACAATGGTGGTGCTGCGAAACAGAGTATTCGGCATTGTCGTGTATCATCTACTAATGAAACTAAAACAAAGCGTTTCTGTTTTTAACTCATACTTTGGTTGCAGTAGCACTGAATGTCTGAGTTCAGTAATCTCAGCAGGCTGGCATGCAGACCACTGGGGCATTGCGCTAAGAGGTTAACTCAAAAAAGGTTCACATTCACCCTGTATTGATAACTACAGTTTCTTAACTACATTACTGTATCTACCCGACAACCCCTCCTTTCTAATTTCATCTTAGCTAGCCCTATTCATCCTCTACCGACATACAAACAATTAGTAGGTCTGTCTTGGGCAATAACCCATTCAAAACACTTCCATTAAAAATATGACACAGTCCCCTCCAAAAGTATTGGAACAGAAAGGTCAATTCCTTTGTTTTTGCTATACACTGAAGACAATTGAGTTTGAGGTCAAAAGATGTACATGAGATGACAGATTCGAATTTCAGCTTTTATTTCCTGGTATTTTTATCTAGATTTGTTAAACAACTTAGAACATATCACCTTTTGTATCAGACAACCCAATTTTTAGGTGAGCAAAAATATTGGAACATGTGACTGACAAGTGTTTCTTGTTGCCCAGATGTGTCCTGTTAGATTGATTGGTTAAACAATAAATCGTTCTGAATGTCTACTCTTGGTTTTAGCCTTGGGTTTTGCCTGTGAAAACTGCATTTGTGTTATAAAAGATAAACTAACATGAAGACCAGAGAGCTGTCTTTGGGAGAAAAGCAAGCTTAGAAAAGAGGGGAAATCGATCAGAGCCATTGCACAAGCATTGTATGACAACTTGGAATGTCCTGAAAAAGAAAGAAACCGCTGGCGTACTGAGCAACAGATATCGAACAGGTCAACCAAGGAAAACAACAGCAGTTGATGACAGAAACATTGTGAAAGCTGTGAAGAAAAACCTCAAAACATCAGTCAGTGACATCACAAACAATCTCCACAGGACAGGGGTGAAGGTATCTCAATCAACTGTTCGAAGAAGACTTAGAGAGCAGCAATATAGAGGCTATCCCACAAGATGCAAACCACTCATCAGTAGTAAGAATCGGAAGACGAGATTCCAATTTGCAAAGAAGTACAGAGATGAGCCACAAAAGTTCTGGAACAAAGTTTTATGGACTGATGAGACCAAGATTAACCTCTACCAAAGTGATGGAAAGGCCAAAGTGTGGAGAAAGAAGGGATTTGCTCATGATCCAAAACATATAAACTAATCTGTGAAGCACGGTGGAGGAAGTGTCATGGCTTGGGCTTGCATGGCTGCTTCTGGAGTGGGCTCACTAATTTTTATTGATGATGTAACTCATGATGGTAGCAGCAGGATGAATTCATAAGTCTACAAAAACATTCTGTCTGCCAACATACAGAGAAATGTGTCCAAACTAATTGGGAAGAACTTCATCATGCAGCAAGACAATGACCCAAAACACACTGCCAACACAACAAAGGATTTCATTAGGGAGAAAAAGTGGAAGGTTTTAGACTGGCCAAGTCAATCACCAGACCTTAACCCAATTGAGCATGCATTTCACCTCCTGAAGAGGAGATTGAAGGGAAAAACCCCTGAAACAAACAACAACTGAAAGAGGCTGCAGTAAAAGCCTGGAAAAGCATCACAAAAGAAGAATGCAACAGTTTGGTGATGTCAATGGGTCGCAGGTTTGATGCAGTTATTGCAAGCAAGAGATATGCTACCAAATATTAAGTGTTATTTGCTTTCATTTACTTAAATGCTCTCTGTTAAAATACTTTTGCTCACCTAAAAATTGGGTGGTCTGATACCAAAGGTGCTATGTTCTAAGTAGTTTAACACATCTAGGTGTAAATACCAGGAAAATGAAAGCTGAAATTCTTAACTCTTGTCTCATGTTCATCTTTTTATCTCAACCCCAAATGTATTCAGTGTATTGCAAAAACAAAAGAATTGGCCTTGCTTTTCCAATACTTTTGGAGGGGACTGTACTTTCATTTATTTGACATGCATGTTAAAGGAAAATGTTAGTATACACATAGACACCTCCAAAATTGATCTTTAAAATCTGTGTTGCGATTCAGTCCGGTTGGTAATGTTACTGGTTGTATAGAAATTGCTGCAAGATAATGATTTCACGTCAGGTATGTCCAGTTTCTTTAACTCGGCTCTAAAACGGTTCATACTCACCGCTGCCCCGTACTGATAACTACTTCTTAACTAAGGTACGGTTACTACCTTTAACCCTGCAACACCACATTTTTAAATTCATGTTAGCTAGCCCTATACATACTCTACCGACATACAAACAATTAGCAGTTCTGCTGTGTGCAATAACCCATTAAATCACTTCCATTTAAATTATGACATACAATTTCATTTATTTGAGATTCATGGTAAAGGAAAATGTTAGTACACATACAAACACCTCCAAAATCTGCGTTGTGATTCAGTCCAGTAGGTAATGTTACCAGTTGTATAGAAACTGCTGCAACATAATGACTTCACGCCGGGTATGTCCAGTTTCTTTAACTCAAAAATGGTTTACATTCACTGCCCCTGTATTGATAACTGCTGTTTCTTAACTACATTACTGTACCTAGCTGACAGCCACTCCTTTCTAAATTCATGTTAGCTAGCCCTATGCATCCTCTACCAACACACAAACAGTTTGTAGGTATGTTGTGTGCAATAGCCCATTCAAAACACTTCCATAATTTTGACATACACTTATTTTGCATTCATGGTAAAGGATTTAAACCATGCCTATTTGTTTCTTTCAGAATGTAGGCTATGTGTGTTTGCATGCACTTATGTGTATGCGTGTCTGTCATAGCGTACATTTATTTTATATATTAATTACTGTTATCACTTACTCATTACAAACACAGTGCAAAAAGACATGATATCTGATGAAAAACACATTTTCAACATAAAAAAATGCCAGGTTACTCACACATACAAAGCACGGTCTATAAGTCATTCATTCAGTGTGCCAAAATCTAGGCCTGCCATTAAAAGTATTGATTAAAATTACACCAAGTTACTGTACTAACAATATAGGCTATCTTGCCTCACAGAAATTAAAGAAGCTGTATTCCAGAGCAATGCTACCCAAAGTCTCCTAAATGTTTGTCTAAATTTGAAGGTATTGGGCATTTGTTGTTGCAATTGTCGATCAATCTTGTCAAACATGAATGGAGAATGGAACTAAACAGTAACACTAGGCTTGCTTCAACTTTTGTTTTCTGACTGTCACATTTTTGACGTGAGCAAGATTAGCCTGTTTATACTAACTTGACCTTGAAAGATATGATGCATTGGAGTCCTGTTCATTCATAACATATATTTAACATTTGGTGAGCTGATGCGGTCAGTCAAGATGAGGCAGCAGCTGAGTACCATGAGATCTTTGCTGACCAGATTGTCACAAAGCAATATGGGGTTTTTTTTTCACACACCAGCGTGACACCCCTGGAAGAGAAATTCAGCAGTTCTGGGAGTGCACCGTTGGTTGCCACATGGAGAGAGAGCACATCCACACAAACACGAAATGAAATAAATCGATACCTTCACCCTTACCCCTCACAGGTTTCGAAAACAGTAAACTAAAACAACAAGCTAAAATAACAAAGACAAAAGAAAGCAAAACAGAGCTGAAACTTTTCAGTTCCTCGCTGGTAGCTGGCCCACTTTTCAGTGGACCAGCGCCTCCTGCTTTTCAGCAGTGTTTCACTTTCATTGTGTTCTCTGACAAACATGCAAACAGAAACTAAATAAAGAAACACGCTTTCAGTGTGAGCTCCCAGTCTCGGCCCAGAACTGTGGAGAAGAACACAACTTTAAGCTCTTGGACTGATTAGTTAATACAACCCAGGCGCTTGTGCTCTCTCCACCAGCCGGTGCAGCTGAGACCAATTTGCTTCTCCAGCGGACCGAATGACACAGGGTTGTGTGCTATTTCCTAATTAACAAGTATAATTGAGAGGTTTTGAGATACACTACATGGCCAAAATTTTGTGTACACCCAAACATCACACCCCCATGTGCTTGTTGAACATCTCATTCTAAAACCATGCTCATTAATCTGGAATTGGTTCCCCCCTTTGATGCTATAACAATCTGGGAAGGTTTTCCACTAGATTTTGGAGCATGGCTGAGAGGACACTACAGTTCAGCCGCAAGAAAATTAGTGAGGTTTGGTACTGATGTTGGATGATAATGCCTAGTTCACAGTTGCCGTTCCAGTTCAACCCAAAGGTGTTGGATGAGGTTGAGGTTAGGGCTCTGTGCAGGCCAGCCAAGTTCTTTCACACCAAACACAGCAAACCATTTTTTTTTTACCATCCATGCTTTGTGCATTGTCATGCTGAAACAGGAAAGGGCCTGTCACAATGTTGTCTAAGATCCATTGAAGGGAAATGTAATTGTATGCTGTTGCATTGAGATTTCCTTTCAATGGAACTTAGGGGCCTAGCCCAAGCCATGAAAAACAGCCCCAGACTATTATTCTTCTTCTACAAAACTTTACAGTTGACACTATGCATTTGGGCAGGTAGCGTTCTTCTGGTATTTGCCAAACCCCGATTCGTTCCTTAGGCTGCCAGATAGTGAAGCATGATTCATCACTCTAGAGACTGCATTTCCACTGCTCCAGAGTCCAATGGTGGTGTGCTTTACACCACTCCAGTCGACACTTGGCATTGCACATGGTGATCTTAGACTAGCGTGCAGCTGCTCAGCTATGGAAGCCCATATCATGAAGCTCCCAATGAACAGTTCTTGTGCTGACATTGCTTCCAGAGGCAGTCTAGGACTCGGTAGCGAGTGTTGCAACCAGGGACAAAACAATTTTTACACACTACGTGCTTCAGCACTCAGCGGTTCTATTCTGTGAACTGTTGTTGCTCCTAGACGTTTCCACTTCACAATAACAGCACTTACAGTTGACAGGAGGAGCTCTAGCAGGAGCCAATCATCAGCATGTAAAAAGCCAAATAACTGTCAATTCAGAAGAGATCGACGGTAATTTACTGTCACAAGTCTGGTAATGGGTACAAAAAAAATACATAAACGGTTAAACATACCACTTAGCACAATAATAAGGGCAATAATAAAAAGGTGTAAAACATATGGAATGGTTGCAAATTTGCCAGTAAGAGGAAGTAAGTGCATGGTGTCCCCACGGACAGTGAGGAAGATGTTGAGGGAGGTCATTAATAATCCAAGGATCACTGTTTAATAATTGCAGAGATTGATTTGTTTCTTGCAGTCAACAAGTCTAAAAAAACATAAAATGGCACTTCCATACCAACTAACTCTTTGGAAGGGTGGCACGAAGACAGCCCTTACTGAGCACAATAAACAAAACCAAGAATCTGGAGCTTGCCAAACCTCATTGGAATTATGACTGGAAGAGAGTGCTATTGTCAGATGAGACCAAAATTGAATGTTTTGGCCATACACACCATCGATATGTTTGGCGGCAAAAGAGGAATGCATACAGGAGAAGCACATCATACCTACTGTCAAATATGGGGGTGGGTCATTGATATTTTGGAGATGTTTTGCTGGCAGTGGTCCCGGGGCACTATTTTAGATCAATGGCACAATGAATTCCAAAAAATACCAGGAAATTCTGACAGAAAGAAACTAGGACTTGGTCATAGGTAGATTGCCCAGCAGGACAATGACTCCAAGCATACATCAAAATCTAAACAGAAATGCTTAAGTGAAATCAACATCCATGTTTTCCAATGGCCACCTCAGTCTCCAGACTTAAATTCCATCAAAAACCTGTGGTCTGAACTGAAGAGGGGGGGTCAATGATTCAGAAAAGTTCTACATGGAGCAATGGTCAAAAATCTCTCCAAAAGTGTTCTCTAACCTTATCACAAATTATAGGAAAATACTCATGGCTGTCATCTTTGCCAGGGGTGTTTTCACAAAGTATTAAACCAGGGGTGCCAATAATTGTGCAACTTGTTTTTTGGGGAAATATTTTTTTTATTTAAAAAATGTAAGACTTTGGTTGATTCCAATGAATCATTAATCAAGCACACTAGTTTACACATTGGAAAATAAAGCTTATATCAATATGTCAATTATTTTTCAGTTAGGCTTTTTTTTTTTTGCTTTTTTTGTGCATATTTTTCAAGGGTGCCAATAATTCTGGATAATAATGGAGCCCACTGTGTGTGTGTGTGTGTGTGTGTATATATATATATATATACAGTGAGCACCATAATTCATTGGACAGTGACACATTTCTTGTTATTTTGGTTCTGTACTCTAGCACTTTGAGTTTGAAAGGATACAATGACAATGAGGTTGAAGTGCAGACTGTCAGCTTTAATTTGAGGGCATTTTCATACATATTGGATGAACCATTTAGAAGTTATAGAACCTTTTGTACATAGTCCCGCCCATTTTCGGGCATCAAAAAATATTGGACAGTTTAACATAATGTAGAATAAAGTAATCATTTTTAATATTTGGTCGCATATCCTTTGCATGCAATGACTGCTTGAAGTCTGCGATGCATAGACATCACCAGAGGCTGGGTATCTTCCCTGGTGATGCTCTGTCAGGCCTGTACTGCAGCCATCTTCAGTTCCTGCTTGTTTCGGGGACTTTTGCCTTCAGTATGTAAAATGCATGTTCAGTTGGATTCAGGTCAGGTGATTGACTCGGCCAGTAAATGATTTTCCATTTTTTGGCCGTCAAAAACCCCTTCGTTGCTCTAGCACTATGTTTCGAGTCATTGGCTTGTTGCATGATGAAGTGCCGTCCAATGAGTTTGGAGGTATTTGGTTTTATCTGAGCAGATAAATATTTCTGTAGACTTCAGAATTAATTGCTCTACTTCTGTCTGCAGTCACATCATCGATGAAGACAAGTGAGCCCGTTCTACTGGCAGCCATACAGGCCCAAGGCTTATGCCATGTTTTACGGATGAGGTGGTATGCTTTGGATCATGGGCATTTCCTTTTTTTCTCCACACTTTCCTCTTTCCATCACTCTGGTACATGTTAATCTTTGTCTCATCTGTCCACAAGACTTTGAACCAGAAAATGCGCCTGAGAGACGACACATGCCATCGCTTGGCAACCAGGCTAATGGATGCCTGTTGTGATGACGGCGGTACCATCGCAGAGCAGCAATATTAGAAAGATGCAAGACTATATATTTATGATGTGCATCTTTCTAAGTTAGTCTTGGTTAGCCTACTGTCTACGTTGTCTGTTCTTGACAACTTGTTAAAGACATATTCTGTGACTCGTTAAATTGCTAATTGTAGCCTTCGTGTTACTTCTTAGTCATAGAAAGTGCATATTGTCGTGATAGTCAAAGATACCCCAGTTTCCAACTCGAAACATCGGTAAGGAATGGAAGGACGGACCTTTAGGCCAGAGGAATATCGTGCTGGGTTACATCTACCTGCTTGGTGAGATCCTGCAACCTGTGATATACCTGTATATACCTGCTTATAACTCCTTTAGGACAAATACCTCTAACTCCCTGTTTTGCTGTAAAATAAATGCCTTCTTGCATTTTAAATATCACTTTATGCTTAACTGGGTCTTCTTTCGGGTTGGGGTTAATATTGAGGTGGCTTAGTGTTACATCCGGTAGTGTACACCTGGTTATTAAATGCAGGTGAGTTACGGGACGTAACACCCCTCAAATATCTGTGAGAGGGTAAAAAGCTGGACTGCCGTTCCATGGCTTGGACGAAACCCGCATTGTTCTGCTTGAATCTGGGGTTTGTCTGTCGGCCAAAACCTCCTTTCCAGCATCTTGGCATAGACGTTCCCAGGGCACTGATAGCTGATCTTAAATGTGAATGTATGCCTGAGGATCAGAGATAAATTATACATACCTATTCATCCTTACACAGGATATACTCCTTGGCACATAAATAATGCAAATAAGATGCATTGCTATCTAACATAAATATCACTCAGCTAATATTTGTTGCCAAATTAGCTACAAAAGAACTGGCTACTGTTATGTCATATGATGCTTTTAATCAATATTTAACTGGGCATTTCATCCATTTCATGTGTTCTGCTGTTCTGCTTGCCTGGCTCTGTGGGGATATTGGATGTGGTTAATGTCACAGTAAGTTTTCATTACATTTTATATCCACAATAGACATTTGTTAAGTTTTAAGGCAATGAAATGTATGTTAAAAACACAATTATTTAGCTTCACTCAACTGTAATAAACCCGTAAACACAGCTGTACTGAGTTTGTGGTTTATGCTACTCCATTTTGCGTAAAGGAATGCAGTGCATTTGATTTGCTTGCTAGTCAGAGAGGGTGTAGTAAACACCTATGCTGGGAGAAAATACATGTTTTGTGGATGCCACCTTTCCACCAAGTCAGTTCATTAAATTTCTGCCCCGATCAACTGTAAGTGCTGTTATTGTATAATGGAAACATCTAGGATCAACAACAGCTCAACCGTGAAGTGGTAGGCTTCTCACTGAACGGGACTGCTGAGTGCTGAAGCGTGTAGTGTAAAAATAGTCTATATTCGGTTGCAACACTCACTACCGAGTTCCAGACTACCTCAGGGAAGCAACGTCAGCTCAAGAACTGTTCGTTGGGAGCCTCATGAAATGGTTTTCCATGGCCGAGCAGCTGCACATAAGCCTAAGATCAGCATGCTCAATGACAAGTGTCGGCTGAAGTGCTGTAAAGCACACCACCATTGGACTCTGGAGTGATGAATCATGAGTCACTAGCTGGCAGTCTGACGGATGAATATTGGTCTGGTGAATGCCAGGAGAATGCTACCTGCCTGACTGTATAGTGCCAACTGTAATGTCTGGTGGAGGAGGGATAATGGTCTGGGACTGTTTTTCATGGGCTAGGCCTGGTGAAGGAAAATCTTAATGCTACAGCATACAGTGATATACTAGAAAACTGTGTGCATCCAACTTTGTGGCAACAGTTTGGGGAAGGACCTTTCTTGTTTCAGCATGACAATGCCCCCATGCAGAAAGCGAGGTTTATGCAGCCATGTTCCAAAATCTAGTGAAAAGCCTTCCTAGAAGAGAGGAGGCTGATATATCAGCAAAGGGGGGACCAACTCCATAGTTTTGGAATGAGATATGCAACATATGAGCACATATGGGTGTGATATTTGGATGTCCATATTCTTTTGGCAATGTTGTTATGAAGGCATGAGCAAAGCGTCAAATTAAGTGTTACCTGTAATGCTAAAAGTTTCAGTTTATGATATGTTTATGGTATATTAATAATTGATTCATATACCGTAAACAAACATAACAGATAGTTTGTTTACGGTATATTAATCAATTAATGTCGTTATTCCAATTCATCTAAATTGTATGCATTTGGCAGAATACACATAACCTGGACATTAAGGTAGATGAAGGACGTTATAGTTACAGTCTAACATTTCTGTGGTGGTCAAGCTTGACATCTAATGGTTGAAACATGTTACAGGCCTAACATTAAGAATCCTTAGGGACTAACCTTAATACCACTGATACAATTCTTAGTGCATTATCAGCTGGAGGAGCTGAGTCTATTGTGTCAGTGAAGCATGATCCATTAAACATACTGATGACAATGTACCAATTGGCTAACTTTGCCTGATGATCTGACTACCAGCAAGCAGTAATTGCAGAAGCAGCTAGCTAGCTTACATTCCCATGTCCCATGCTTATTTTTTGTTTACATAAAGAAATACAGTTGCTTTTGTGATTCTTATAGCGAGATGCCTGATCCAGCCTCCTACACCCAATGGATCAGGGGTACTTTATATGTCAATAGACAATAATATTGTGTGCTTTCAATGGCTCCTCCTAAAATTTCAACAAGACCTTGCAACCCTTCCTGGCTGATGTTGCTCCTGTCCCATTGTCTTCCAGTCTTCCATTGAATTACTTCCCAATCTAAAGTGACCTCTCCCTCCTGAACCTAAAATAAATGCTCAATCATACAAAAATAATTAAATTCCCAACCTTTTTGTGTTTGCATGATTTTATTGTCACTTGTTATTTTTCTGTTGTGTGAAATTATTATATACCAACATAATTGTTCACAGAATTATTTTGTTTTGTGTTACAAAGGAAATATAAAATGACAGCCTTTATGAACACAGCATGGTCACAAAAATGGACAATATAAATGCACGTATACTAACCATATTTTTTGTTTCTGGGAATTGGAGCAGATTCACTACCATCAACATAAAATTTTATATAATAAACTAACTCCCTGCTTTGCTGTAAAATAAATGAACTATTACTAATTGGTCTTGGGGGCAAGCAAAGTGAATTACAAACATGCGTAACCACAGTTTTTCAGGGAACACTTGCCCATAAATCGTTCACATGGTTCCAGAGAAAACAAGTCAATACAATCTGGGTCAAAAATGAGGACCTCAATATGAACTTTTCCCTTATGAGAAGAAATAAAAACTCATTCCAAGTGTTGTTTGTCATGCATCATTCCTTAGCTTTGTTCATTATTTACGTTCTCTTTCTTGAAAACACATGTGCAATGTTCACACACACACACACACCCTCCTTTACATCCTCTTTAAACTTCAAACCTAAAACGTTCATGTGAAAACCTCTTTGATTGAACAGTAACACCTGTATTTTTGGAAGGGACTTCCTCAGTAGCCTCCACCCCTCATCTTTGATAGTTAAACGGCAGTGGCGCCATCATTACTGTCTGTATGACAAGACGCCAGCCAAACCCCCCTCCTCCCAACAATATAAATAACTGCTTTTGACTGTACATTTTACATGAACATATTAATTTAATTGATCATTTTTTGTCATTCTTGCATATTTCATGTTGGTGTTTTTCTCTGTTTTTGTAAACTAAAAATCTGCTGATGATGTGTGTATGTGTGTGTGTGTGTGTGTGTGAATGGTGTGTGAACAGTGGAAGTAGGTAATGCGTGTTAGACCTACACATAAGCCTAGATTCAGTCCATAGCTCCTGACCTGACTGTTATTAACGTTTCCAAGGATAAGTTCATTATTTTCAACCTTCCTGCCATCTTCCCTCAACTGATCTGATTCATATCTGAGGTTGAAATTTTCTATTTTATTCAATATAATAACCTACAGTATTGTTTTACAATAAATATCATGTACATATATGTCCTTTTCAAGGGCTTATACAAAAAAAAAATTCTATAATGGACAGACCTCTTTCTGAGTCCCTCTCGCTATCTCATGCTTTTTCTCCTCCACACCCTTCCTATTCTAATACCAGCCCTTATTAGCAGTCTACAGTTCCTCATTTCTGCCTTCCTGTCTTACCCAGATTAATATTCTTACTTCAGTCACTCAGCTGTTTACGAAAGCAAATCCCCATCGTTTTCCTGGCCTTTGATTCCTGAGAGCACAATTGGGTTGGGTAATTTGGAGTCTGGACTGCCAGCGTGGCTCTTAAGATAAATCCCCTCCATCTTAAATCATGCTGGATATCACCTGCACTTTTCTTTTTTTCCAAGTCACAGGTAATTCAGCAGGAAATAGCAGTTTTGCTACAACTATTATAACCATGAAATCCAAGGGTATTCACCAGACCTGGGTCAAATACATATTTATTTTGCATTCAAATATCTACATGGTGACATCGACTGATACAGCTGTTTGGATCACGCAGACATTAGAGGGAAACCGGTCTTGTGATAGATTTTCACTGATATAGATAGCCCATGAAAAACATATAAATGTAATCAAAAAATAAATTAGACTTTGTGAATTGCCTTACTTTGTATACCTTTGAAAGATATTAAGACTGTTAGGTGTACCCTGTGCCACGTTAGTTTTTACCCGAACCTCAGGTTTAAATGTAATGTTTCACTCTTTCAGTCATATTGCTAGTAAACTGTATGTCCCAGAAATTTCATTGTGGTGTGTAATCATAGCCAAGGGATGTAGGTTGTTTGTATAAAAAAAGATTAGTCTATCTCAAGTAATATTTTCAGAATTTAGCCAAATTTACCTGCTCTCCTCTACTAGCTGAAAACACACACAAAACACACAGCACACAGCGCTGCATTTGTAATACTTCAGAAACATGTCTCAGAAATAAACATTATCAACTGCCACAGACTGAAACCAACAAATCCACGCTATTTAATAGGCTACTTGTTGTTCTTACGGTTTGTGTATTGAAATAAAAACGTTACTATGCATACATTCTACTACTATATTGACAATTATAACTATAGAATTATAAACATTATTTTACAAGCATTACAAAGCCTACAGTTATTCTCAAATTGTGTTTGATACATTGGGATTCTGTAGACTGTTTGTCGCATGCTTCAATGGCGTGTATCCTAATCATTCAGTTCATGTCAAAAATTAAATAAATAAATAAATAATATATATATATATATATATATATATATAATTAGTATGCATAGTTATTTATAAAGGTATTTATTTTTATTTATGACTTATATGTAATGTAAATTTATTTTTATTTTATAAATTATTATTGTAAAACAAGGGTGGCATGGTGGTGCAGTGGGTAGCACTGTCGCCTCACAGCAAGAAGGTCGTGGGTTAAAATCTCGGCTTGGGGCCTTTCTGTGTGGAGTTTTCATGTTCTCCCTGGGTCCGCATGGGTTTCCTCCAGGTACTCCGGTTTCCTCCCACAGTCCAAAAACATGCAGGTAGGCCGATTGGAGACTCCAAATTGCCCAAAGGTATGAGTGTGTGAGTGAATGTGTGTGTGCCCTGCGATAGATTGGCGGCCTGTCCAGGGTGTATTCCTGCCTCTCGCCCAATGAACTCTGGGATAGGCTCCAGAACCCTCCGCAACCCTGCTCAGGATAAGCGGGTATAGATAATGGATGGATGGATAATTGTAAAACATAGTTATTTATTATATGAATTGGTTCCACTGTCATAAAAATAAAAGAAAACTGCAATGGTATGTTCAACATGGCTCTATGATGTGGTTAAACCATACAACATAATTCTTGTAATGTAAGATGATATAACTGAGCTGACACCTTTGGTTTTGGAGATATACTCCAGTGGACACATTTTTCAGTAAGCAAAAATCATCCATTCTCACCTGCAAGAGCTGGCTTTGTTGTTCCTTTATTGTTCTGTATGTATGTGAGATGTCTCCTAGTGAGTAATTGGCCAACAGTAGACAACCTCAAGAGGGCACAAGAATGAAAGTATTATGTGTAATCAAATTAAACTGTATTTAACCCTCTGATATTGAAATGTGTAAATTAAATACACAAACAAATTCACAAAAGTTCCATTTTTAGACACATAACTAAATACATACATAATACATGTGCATTATACAGAGTGTGGGGTGCTGATGAGGCATGCCAATTGAACAAGGTTGAAGACCAGCACTACACCTCAACACTGCCTCCCCTCCACTTCTCTACCCATCCAAACCCTGTACTGATACATATGAAATCTATCAAAACATATTTATTTACATTACCTGAGAATATGACATAGTGAAAGACAGAAAGATAAAATAGATAGTTTGTCTTCAAGAGGAAATTCTTTTCAGTTATGTGCAGGCATATGAGAACATTTCAAAAAATGTAACATATACAAAAAGTCTTTGAATTCCTCTTTCTCCCTACCCAACTTTCACTCTCAGAATATAAATAAAGAAAGTTATTTGGTCACAAAAAACTAAACTACACTTTTTTTGCTTCCACCCATCAAAAAAATGCAGTTCAGTGTAACGTTATGTAAATATGTAATGTGTATGTGTGTTAAATTTATTTAATGTTTTATTTGGATGTGCCAGATTAACTTTGGACTGGATACATTTCTGGACTTCTTTTGCTGCCACATTTTTGGACAAAGGAATGCTGGAAATAAATTAAGACTGCCAAATCAGCCACTGGGCCGTCCCACTTTTAACCCAGCGCTTCAGTGAATACATTTCTTTGATACACATAAGGCACCCAAAAACGTAGTCAATTAATGCATGTGCGATTTATGATGTATTGTACAATACATTTAACTTTATAATAACTATGTAATACATTTTGAACAATGCAAGCACTCTTGATTTAATACATTAATAGTAATAGCATAGTATTTATGTTACCTTCCTCCCATACGACTGCAAACTTCCTTGAAAAAACTTGCGGCAATTTAAATGGGATTATTTTTAACCCTTTTGCGCACGTTCTGGCCAATTCTTGCCCATTTAGGGAGTACCCTATTAAAATCTTATAACTCCAGATGTGAGCATCACAGAGACTTTGTACCATTTACAATTAGTTTATATTCATAATTTAGGAAGAAATAAAGTGCCACAAATGCAATTGTCTAGGCAAAAAATCTAAAATAAATTTGCCCTTTTTTAGTTTGCAATGAAATACTGAGAGATTACAAATATACAGCAGGTTAAAAAATCTATCCGAAATCTGTTTTTACTAATGAAACTCACTGTTGCATCATTTTCAAGTGGGAATTACAAGATGCCCATCAGTAAAGTGGCTTAAAATATCTAGGGGTCCTGAAACATGTCCAAAATCTCTCCAAAAATGAATAAAATTTTTGTCCATTATAAAGCATTTACATGTGCCACGTATGAAGGTTAAAAAGATTAAACATTCATATCAGATAAAATAAATAATGCAAAAACATTATCACACTATGTGGTACAGTACTTAAATGTGTAATCATTAACTCTTGTATGTTTTTCTGTACTCTACAGTATGTAATGTTTTTTTTTTATGGGGATGGGACGACATTAAAACAATATTCAACCGTCCACCACGTTTTGGCAATGTTCCAGCTGAGGTCATATCTGGTACATACATTAAACACAAACTACAAGCAAACCAATAAACGCTTACGTTACAGTGTGAAATATCCTCATTCAAATATACCACTAACCTATTTAAAGACACTCAATTTCAAAAATAACATATATAACCAAAATATTTTCAGCAGTAACACTTACATTTGGACGATGTTCAGTAGATAGAGACAGAGACAGAGACAGAATGAATCCTGTCGCTCCCCAGTTCTAACTTAGCCAAGAAAACAGCATATCAGCTAGGTCTATCAGCAAACATATGCCTTAACCATGCTCAGAATTTCTCATGAATAATAATATTTTCTAAGAAATTACAAAAGTCATCGATAAAATTGAGACTGAATGTGTAATGCAGCAATACTGATACAAAACTTTTGGTTACGCTGAGCTATAAAAAGCTATTCTAAAAGTAAAATTAGACATGTTATACATCGTTAGAAAGCTTATTCTGTCACCTATTGGATCGATTAATTGTCGATCAAGCCTGTACTGTACTACAAAGGATGACATCCTTAAACAGCATGTGTGGTATTACACACAGATATTTTTGAAGGTACCCAGGCGTCACAAATGAGTGTATATTTCACAACGGATTATCCAAGACAATATATGACCACTCCGTCTCAAAAGGGATATCTCTGTGTGTAAAACCAATGGTAAGGTTGTATATTTATTCCATACTGATACATTTTAACTCTGATGCGCTAATCTATTAAATTAAATTAAGGTTTAATGTGGCATTGTTCACTGGTTTCATCGAATCCCCTTTTGCTGAACTTCTGATTAAATATCATAAATGAATTTGTATTTTTATGGGTTTTGTCCAACTACTCCCTCATGTGGAATCTCCCATATTTCTTGATGGCACTTCTCTTCTTTGCACCAAGTAACCTTGCGAGCACAGCTCATTGCTCCAGTTTGTCACAGATAAAATGGAGCTTTGTATGTTTTCAATCTGTTTACAATGTGCAACTTACCCACAACTGACAGCCTACATTTCCAATAGTCCGGATAGCATTTTTGGTTCAGACCATCGTAGAACTGTGTTCTCACCAGGAACTAACTGCACCAGGGTTCACTTGGAAGAGGACCCGAGACTACCGTTTTTTAGCAAAGCAAGGTTCGTCTGGTTGGTGCGCACCCAAGTGTGGGTGGAGGTTTCACACCCATCAAAACTAAGTGAACACAGAAAAAGGTTAGATTGGTCCGTACCAAAGGAGGTAGGTGTGAAAGCACCTTTAAATTAACCAACAATTTTCCTGCACACCCTCCTCTATTAACAATCGATTGTTCCTGGAGTGCTAAATAGGTCCCCAGAGAGGATCCTGAGAACACAGAACAGGTAGGTAAGTTTGTGGAAGCATCACATTATTTACCTTATATTTCTTTTTCACTCTTAATGTGTTAGCTTACAGAACAAATGATAGACAGAATATTTAGATACACACCCACATGAGAATACTTAATCTTGATGTGACATGTCGACATTACTAAGCAATGTTTTCTTTACACTAAGGGGATGGCCAACCCCCGTCCCCAATCATCCTTCACCATCTGCACCCCATCACAACGCAAAACAGTAAAACATGAATGGAAACAAAATGGTACAATGATGTTTGATACAACCAATTAGTGATCAACTGGTATAATTTGTTATTTGTGGATATATAATGTGATGTCCAATTGAACTATGTAACTATGCCAGTTAATATCGCTATGCCCATTAACCTGCAAATCAATCTATGGTAATGGAATCTTTAGACTCCATTACAGGTGCCTGTCTGCAATAAGGAAAACCCCTGGCAGAATAAATCTAGAAGAACAAAAGTAAAGGGCCAACACAGTTATGAGGGCAGTACTGTGACAGTCACCACTAGACCACGATTAGCTCATATTAACACCAGAAGCACTGGACCGTGTGCTTGAAATAACTCAGGGTGCCGCCTGGGTCATATGACAGAAGTCGTCAAACAGGAAATGTTCGAATTGTTCGCTAGATGGCGCTTATTAGACACAAGCTGACAAAGGTTGCCAGCCCATTGTCCTCATGAAATATTTGCGAGATTTTAGACTGTCAGAGTAAGCTATGTTTTAGTTATGGCTCAGCATTCTAGCCAACACATTGTTACAATCTAAATTGATTTAGAATAAATTGATAGGCTAAATGCCAGATTTGAAGACCAGTATGTCCGTTTGAAGTGGCTGAGTCATGAAAAGCTAACAATAAACACATAGCTATTTCAATAGCTAACAACTGCTTATTTAAACACATTTGTAAACCGAAAAACGAACGATAGGCTAAACGTACATTTAAATTCACTAACGTTAGTATGTGAATACATAGGTAGCTAAAATGGCTAACATAACGTTAGCTAGCTGTCAGCTGTTTATCCTATACAGCTGTAGCACTGCCTTGAAATAATGTGACTTTATTTCAGTCTTCTCATTTCAGTCTCCACTGACCAGGACAGAGCTATGGCATGGCTGGGTAACAGAGAGTGTCTCCACTGTCAATAGATTCACGGCCATGTTATGTTGGGATATTCCAATAGGTCTGAATAAATTCAATGTGATTAGCACATTTATATTTATTTTTGTTTGTATTTTTGGTGGCGACGGGGCATGAATCATGATAAAAACATCTAATTTAGCTAGCTGCCTAATGTTATAATATTTTCTAACTAGCTATCTAGTGTCACATCACAAATAACAGTTTACCCAAAACTACGAAACAGCAGAAAAAGTGGGATTTCAAAACTGGATACAGTACAATGTATTGCTTCAGCGCACACAGAACATTACATTGAGATAGCTACAAAGTAAAAAGATGAGACACCTGTCTTCAATAATTTGCTTTATTATATCAAAACCACTCGCATACGGCACATTGTTAGTAAATTGAACCAATTTGAAAAAATATAATGTTTGCTAAACATAGCTGAATTATTTAGAATCGGCTCTCACCCCTACCCCAGAATACAGAATTGTCTTTGTTCCTCTCCACGACACCAGTGAAGGCGATTGGAGACTCCATTCAATAGGCCTAACTGACATTTTCAAAACCTACATTTTCAACTGCAAAAACAACACTTAAATAAATTTCCATTCAATCTATTGGTAAGCTGTTATATCAAATCAATAAATAAGTAATCAATATAAATCATGATCAATAGAGCTGCTGGTAATGCGGTAACCCAGTCAGCCTTCAAGGCAGAGCATTGGTTGGACTTCACTGCATTTCCCATAGACAAATCGCTTACACTTGTCACAGATGTCACAAGTTTTGTTCCCTCCACATCTGGATACCTGGCAGCATTTTCTTTCCAGTGACAGCTCTTGTTCAGGTGGGTTGGGGGCTTGTGGACTGCATAGTGGCGTTAGGACAGTACGCCAGAGTTTGTAAGCCAATTGCCCCCTTTGCTGCCATGTGACTTGCACGCAACTCCTTGGCCAACTCAAGAATAAATCTTCTTCGACTAATTGTTTTGTCCATGTACTGCGTGTACAATACATGAGCATTGATAGCAGCCAGATCCAAAATGTTGTAATAAACGGCAACTGGTCAATGACGACTGACCCCCTTGACCGAATACAACCGTGCCATCTTATCCAAAACATCCATTCCCATTTTTGTGGCGTTATATTGGGCGATTGTTTCTGGCAGTTTCTTTGGATCACTCTCAATCGATACTGTTTTCTGCATAGTGCTCAAGATGCACACATTTTTCTTGGGCTTGCACTGATAAACTGTGAGTGTAGCTTGTTAAGCTCTCCAGATTGAGGTGGAAAATCTCTCTTTATTTTGTGGTTTTGTAGAAGGGGGCACTTCTCTCCTCTTTTTATTCATGGTACCAACCAATGCAGTTTTTTTGCATATAGATTGTCCGCCAGAGCTATCGAGGTAAAGAAATTGTCGTAAGGTTATATTTCTTCCTTTTCCAATGAAGGGTTCCACAAGGCGCATTACCACGTTGCCAGCTAATCGTTTTCCAACAGGCCTCGTCTCATCTTTCCCAAGATACAGGAAAGCGTTCAGCATGTATTTGGTTTCATGTCGACTGCTATCCAGAACTTTATTCCAAATTTGTCAGGTTTATTAGCTATGTACTGCATGAAGCGGCTCTGCATGAATCACCTGCAACAAAGTTGCAGGTGATTTTAAAGGTGTTATTATTATTATTATTATAAGTGCAAGTGAGGTGATATTTACATTTGTACAATTTAACACAAAACAAGACACAACTAGGTCACAAGGCCAAGGGACATGGATGTAGCCAAATAAATGAAATAAACAAAACCAAACAGCGCTAGAACAAAATATAATCTGACTATCTAAGCATAACAAGATTATCTAGCTACTCTTACAAACAAAAATACATAGTTGGCAACCACCCCTTTTCTAATGTGTCTATACAAGTTTCCTCCTGCGTGTGGCACCAATGTATAGAGGCCTCTGTCTTACCTGCCCCAGGGCCTGAACCACACACAGACAACCACACATACACAAGCAGGGGAAAACGTTTACACGCACACTCACAGGTCTCCAATCTCTACAACCACACAGCGAAAACGAACAGAGATCAACAACAGAGAGACGACGAGCTGCAGGAGCCACGTAGCTTTTATCTTCCAGAGGAGGGATGTGATTGGTGGAGGCGGGACCAGGTTAACGATGATTGACAGCGGGGACAGCGAATGGAATGATGAATGGCTCTCCTGCAGCATTACAGAGGGGGAATAAAACACACACGACGTGGAACGTAACACGCCCACCAACAAGAACAAACTTATTAGTTAAGTTTGTTCATGGGTACATTATATCATTTTCGTTCTAAAAAGGCTACTTCATATACGAGACAATGCGTCTGCCATTACATTATCGGTACCTTTTTTATGTTTTATGTCCAAGTTGTAATTTTGAATTATGAGGGACCAGCGCATTAAATGGCTGGTTCTGATTATACATTCTCGACAAGAAAACTAATGGATTATGGTATATACAACAACAGGAACAGAGCTGGATCCAACGTATACTTCAAAATGTTGTAACGCCAACAGTAAGGCCAATGCTTCTTTCTCGATGGTGGAGTAATTTATCTGAGGCTTGGTGGACTTTCTCGAAAAGAAACAGATGGGGTGATCAATTCCATCTGCACTTTCTTGAATTAACACAGCGCCAGCTCCCAAGGCGCTCGCGTCTACCTCTAATTTAAACGGTATCGCGAACTCCGGAGCGGCGAGCACAGGAGCACTGCACAATAAAGCTTTGACGCTTTCAAAGGCATGTTGACAATCGGGGTTCCAGATAAACTGTCGTGTAGAGCTGAGCAAACTAGTCAGGGGAGCTATGACCGAGGAAAAGTTCCTGCAGAAACTACGGTAGTAGCCTGCCATTCCAATGAATCTACGCAACTCGCGTTTGGTCGTAGGTGCTGGAAAACCGGTAATGGCCATAATTTTAGCATTTACAGGCCTTACCCTACCCTGGCCAACCTGCTTACCTAAGTAGGTAACTGTGGCTTTCCCAAACTCGCATTTGGCAAGGTTGACAGTTAACGAAGCCAATGCCAATCTGTCAAACACCATTCTGAGGATGTGTATATGTTCTGACCAAGTGCTGGTATATACAACCAGGTCATCGAGATATGCATTGCAGTTCGGAACACCAGATAATACGATATTGACCAACCTTGGTGGCCGGAGCATTCCGCATACCAAAAGCTAAGACGTTGTACTGAAGAAAATCGTCATGGGTGACAAAGGCAGAGATGTCAGAAGCACGGGAGGTTAAAGGAACCTGCCAATAATCTTTCAACAAGTCGAGTTTGCTCACATACCGAGCGGAGCCAATGTTGTCAATGCAATCCTCCATCCGTGGGAGAGGGTAGGAGTCGGGTACCGTAACTGCATTGACTTTACGAAAGTCCGTACAGAACCTGGGACTACCATCTGGCTTGGGCACCAACAAACACGGCGAACTCCAGGGACTTGAACTAGGACTGGCTAACTGATTGGTTAAAAGATACTATACCTCTTTTTTCATGGCCGCACGTTTGGCAGCATTGATTCGGTACGGATGCTGTCGGATGGGCGCAGAGTTATTCACATCTATGTCATGCCGTATGACTTGTGTTTGAGTAGGGGTGTCATTAAAGAGCATTGGATATTCTGTGATTAATTGCATCACATCAGAACGTTGCTCTTCGGGCGCGTGGGCCAGATGAGAAAGCAGCACCTTTGAATTCAGTAGTCTAGCGCACTGCTGTGGCGCATTTCTGAGTAGCAGACCATCCTCATCCCCAGCCGGATCAAAAGAAACCACCGTGGACACGGAACTTATAGCCGAAACTGGCAAAACATTACTCTCCTCCGACTTCGGAGCTCTAGCATGATACAACTTGATCATGTTTACATGACACATACGGGACTGACGTCTGACGTAGTCAGTGTCACTTAGCTTCTCCTCCACAGTGTAAGGACCTGAGAAGCGAGCAGACAGCGCAGAATCTTGAACGGGCATTAAGACCAGCACCTGATCTCCGACACCAACTGAGCGTGCAACAGCCTTCCGGTCATAACGCTTTTTCATAGCGCTTTGAGAGGTGGCAAGCGCTTCTTTGGCAAGAGAGCAAGCCCGATGTAAGCGCTCTCGAAACTGGCAAACATAGTCCAACACATTAGTGGACTTAGCGGAGAAGTCGTCAGACAGTATTTGTTCTTTAAGAACTTGAAGGGGACCTCGCACTGTGTGCCCAAAAACCAGTTCAGCTGGGCTAAAACCAAGTGACTCCTGCACAGTTTCTCGTAGTGCAAACAATGCAAAAGGTACTCCCTCATCCCAGCTGTTTCCTGTCTCCAGACAGTATTTGCGTAGCACCGATTTAAAAGTCTGATGCCAGCGTTCTAGCGCACCTTGCGATTCGGGATGGTATGCGGAAGAGACCTTGTGCTTAATTGCCAGGGAACCTAAAACCTGTTTAAAAATCTTTGAAAGAAAATTAGATCCCTGATCGGTTTGGAGAGTCTTAGGGAAACCAAAGGTAGAGAAGAACTTAGTTAAAGCCCTCACAACTGCTTTTGCAGTAATTGCACGGAGGGGAATAGCCTCCGGAAATCGTGTAGCTGCACACATGATGGTAAGCAGAAATTTGTTTCCGGTTCTGCTTCTCGGTAACGGGCCCACACAATCGGCTATCACATGAGTGAAAGGTTCGCCCATAACAGGAATAGGACAAAGGGGAGCGGGAGAAATTACTTGATTTGGCTTGCCTGTAACCTGACAACTATGGCAGGTTCGACAGTACAGAGTAACCGTGGTTTTTAACTTGGGCCAAAAAAAATGTTGCAACACCCTGTTATAGGTTTTGGTTATACCCAGGTGACCAGACTAAGGGCTCTCGTGTGCCAACGATAACACCTGCTGGCGATAAGGTATGGGTACAACTACTTGGGTCACCACACCCCAATCCATGCCAGCTGCAACAGGTAACGCCCATTTCCTCATCAACAGGCCCTTTTCCATGAAATAAGCTACCGGCTTGTCTTTCGCAGCTTCAGTAGTGATAGCTGATTTAAAACAATGGGTGAGAGATGGATCCGATTTCTGAGCGACAATAAGCTGTTCGCGTGTGACTGGCAGCTTAATCGAAGGCATGTCCACGGACAATGCTTTCTCCTTCACCTTTTTAGTCTGGCACTCAGGGACTGGAACATCGCTAGCGAATGAAGTGGCAAGGAGGGAGTCCGACAAATTCACCTGCTCGCCCCATTTTCGTGCTTGTGCTCGGGTAAGCACACAGGCAGGGAAAATATCAGGGGGAGATTTCGAGATCTCTGGCGTAGCGTGCGTCTCGGGGTATTTCAAGATCTCCAGTACAGGGTGCACTCTACCACCCGCGATATCGTTCCCCATAATGAGGTCTATCCCTGAAACTGGCAGAGCAGAACGCACGGCTACGTTAAAACAGCCAGAAATTAAATCAGAATAAATTTGTACCTGATGCAACGGAACACTAATAAAGCCCATCTCGATTCCCTGAACTATGATGTCCGCACCGCAAGAGGACGCATCTGACAAAGGCAAGATCTCCGCCAACAAGAAGGACTGGGATGCCCCAGTGTCTCTTAAAATTCGGACTGCCTTTTGGACATTCGGTTCCCCAACCAAAGACACAAAGCCCTCAAATATGAATGGCCCGTAGCCAACGTTACCTTTTTCATGGGTACTGGGGAACTGTTTGGATACGGTTCTAACAAAACCGGTAGGTTTTGGGATGTCGGGAGTTTTCTTTTTTGCTAGAAAACAGTCTGCTATAACATGGCCCCTTTTGTGGCAGTAGAAACACTCCCGCTGTTCCTTAAAGCGTGAAGGGGGAGATCTAGGGGGTTTAACTAATGACGCAACAGGTAGAGCAGCATCAGCAGTTTTCCCACGGGACGTCACAAACACACTTTTGTGTGTGAGGGTAAACTCATCGGCAAAGATTGCCACCTCGTTTAAGGAAGCAACTTTTTGCTCATTCAAGTAAACTACACAACGCTCTGGCGTGCACTTTTTGAACTCCTCCAATAAAATTAACTCCCGGAGCGAACTATACTCTGTTGCTTTGCTAGCAACACACCACTTATCGAAAAGAGTTCCCTTCTCCCTAGCGAACTCAACAAAGGACTGGGACGAGGCTTTCTGGTAATTTCTAAATTGTTGTCTATACACCTCCGGCACCAACTCATACGCACGGAGCACCGCAGCCTTCACCACCTCATAATTTAAACTGTCGGCAAGCGATAAGGTAGCCACTGCATCCTGTGCTTTACCTGTTAATTTGCACTGCAGCAAGGTGGTCCAAATATCTTTTGGCCAGTTAAGCACAGTGGCAAGGCGCTCAAAAGTATTAAAATAAGCGTCCACCTCTGTCTCTCGAAATGGGGGAATTGCTACGTGTCTCCGCACATCATAGTGGTCAGCAAATGGTGCGGGCATACCTGAGGCGGGGGCTGTAACAGCTTGCGTAGCGGCGTTCTCCAACTCCAACTTACGCAGCTTTAGCTTTGTCTCCGCCTCAATTTCTAGTGTACGTATGGCTAGCCTATGCTCAAACTCAAGTTTCTGAGCCCTTTCCTGGGACTCTCGAGCCCTCTCCTGGGCCTCCAGTTGAAGACGGGCCAAACGGAGCTTCAGTCATGCATCAACCCTCAACCCAGAGGAGCTTGGCGAGAAAGCCTCGAACCTTGGCAAGGTAGCCGGGGGATTCTCCGCCTTCACCTCCGTTCCGGCGGAACCCCCAGCGCTCAGCGGTGGATCGGGATCCCAGACTCCACGGATGACACGTCAAGCTGGTTGGGAGGTAACAGGACAGGCAAGGTAAAGACTCCCAACTCCACTAGCTTGTCCCATACCACGGACTTAATCTCCCTTTTAAGAAGACTCCTCGAAACCAAAATACCGAAGTGATTCGCAATTTCTAACAAGTCTGCTTTACGACAGTGGTCGAAAACAATAACCGAAGGTTCTGCAATAAACTCACCTACATCAAACGATGCCATTCTTATTTCCTTCACTATGCACAGCAGCAAATACACACACAGTACACCAACAATACACCACCGTAGAGCTACACAACCCACCGATCTAGAGATGCAACTATGTACACTGCTAACACACGATTATTCACACGGAATTTCGCGCTATTCCGGACGAGCCCCCAATTTGTTACGTCTCTCTTAGTGTCTAGGGGTAGGAGGGAGTACGTAACATATATATATATATAGAAATAAAGTGTCCGGGTGAAAAGGTGTTGTGCACGTGTAGTATAAATAATCAGGGCAGACAAAGTTGCAGGTGATTTTAAAGGTGAGGTGATATTTACATTTTTACAATTTAACACAAAACAAGACACAACTAGGTCACAAGGCCAAGGGACATGGATGTAGCCAAATAAATGAAATAAACAAAACCAAACAGCGCTAGAACAAAATATAATCTGACTATCTTAGCATAACAAGATTATCTAGCTACTCTTACAAACAAAAATACATAGTTGGCAACCACCCCTTTTCTAATGTGTCTATACAAGTTTCCTCCTGCGTGTGGCACCAATGTATAGAGGCCTCTGTCTTACCTGCCCCAGGGCCTGAACCACACACAGACAACCACACATACACAAGCAGGGGAAAACGTTTACACGCACACTCACAGGTCTCCGATCTCTACAACCACACAGCGAAAACGAACAGAGATCAACAACAGAGAGACGACGAGCTGCAGGAGCCACGTAGCTTTTATCTTCCAGAGGAGGGATGTGATTGGTGGAGGCGGGACCAGGTTAACAATGATTGACAGCGGGGACAGCGAATGGAATGATGAATGGCTCTCCTGCAGCATTACAGAGGAGGAATAAAACACACACGACGTGGAACGTAACAGTAGGGAATTGCTCATCAACAGTTATGTTTTCTCCTGGTGTGTAACATGCAGTACTTTTACTAACAAATTTGTTCCAGATTTCAGAAATCATGGCAAATTTGTCTTTCTCAAGACGTGTTGCCCTTGTGTCCTTGTCATCAAATCTCAGAGTGCATGATGTCCCGAAACCTTTGCCGTGACATAGTGTCGTAGAAAAATGGATTGCTCGAATCTGAAGACCAAAAGTCTTCTAAATCCATGCTTTTATTGCCACTGATGCCTCGTAAATACAGCTTCCCGTGAAAGCTTTCAACTCATCGATTGACAGGTCCCAATTTTCCCACATCAGAATGTCAATCAGACATAGCAGACTGCTCAGCGGACTTCCAATGTTCTCCTTGGCGCACCGTGTGGGCCCAGCCTTTTCCCGTAAGACGAACGTTAGTCACGTGGTAACGATCTGTTTCTCTGATTGGTAACTGTTAAAGTGTTGCTGAAATTTAAATTATTGTAATTATGTGGGTAATTAGTTTCATTAACTCCGTAATGAGCCATTCACGCATGATTGTGCATGCTCCTCCATTGAATCACCCCTCACCCTTCCCCAGCCCCAAAATACAGAATTATTCAGCTGCCTTTAGCGAAACCAGAGCTGATGGTCTTTCTCTATGGCTCTGAGCCAAACTATCAGCAGGCGTAAATGTTCCACTTCGCAGAGGGGCATGATTTTATTCCTCTCCATGACACCAGTGAAGGCGATTGGAGACTTCACTTCAATAGGCCTAACTGACATTTTCAAAACCTACATTTTCAACTGCAAAAACAATATTTAGAAATTTCCATTCAATCTATGGGTAAGCAGTTATATCAAATCAATAAATAAGAAAATCAATATAAAACATTAGTAAAAACAAGCAAAAATCTACAATAGCTGTGCCCATGCATGCATCCATGGGGGGACACTTTTTTGGACCGACCGACTAACCAACAGAGAGCTAGCCTAAATAGCTGCTGGTCGCCGCTACACCGCCGAGTTTGTAAGCTTAGAGCCCGCCTTTGCCATAATGTGACTTGTACGCAACTCCTTGGCCAGCTTGGTCAATAGCATATTGCTCAAGACACCGGAACAGCGTCCTCCCACCCGCCCCAAAAAGTGTCTCATCTTTATACATGCATGCATGAATGAATGAATGTGCACTACGTGTGAATGAATGTGAACTTTTGTTTCTAAATAAATGAAAAAATTACGCTCAGCATAAGTGAAGCATACTCTCATGGAACATTTACAGGTGCCATGCTTTGCTAAAGCTGCTGAAGTTTTCGGTGTTCTTGGGTGGGGGAGGGGTGAGCGTTGAATGTCTTACCCATACAGTTCAGTGGTCTTGCCCTTACCCTTAGATTGACATGTTAATGTTCCAACAGAGAATGGTGTACTTATACCATGGCGTGGTTGATAGTTTGACTAAACCTGATATCTCTCCAGGGAGAGATAAAATGTTCTATTAGTTTGGCACATAATATTATTATTGTTATAAATATTATTAACAATAAAGTGTAATATTACTCATTACTCATTTCAAAAGTAATAAAAGTACTTTACTTAGCCGTAATTCGTTATGCTACACAGTATAAATTGTATTCCTTTTTGTTACACTGCAACCTCTCTCTAGCTTATACTATTTGATCCTGTCTCAACGGAATAATAGCATACACCACAGAAACACATCACAAGACACTTCACATTTGAGAAATCCATTTTTTATTGTATGTAATAGTGACATTTGTTTTATCTGAAGTAGCCTAAATGTAAAAAAAAAAAAATCTATGATGTTGCACATAATAGCAATATTTGTAATGTGCATGCTATTTATTCTAAGCAACTGTAAAGGCTATTCTAACACGGACATCATGTCACCACTCGCGTCCAACTTCACAGGCTGTGATGGATGTTTTTTCCACAATGTTTCTTCCAAAACCTTTACTCCCTGGAACAAATGTCACCTCCTTTCTGGTCCCTCAAGTGCAAAATATGTCACGACTTCACATTTTTACCTCACAGAAAATAGGATAGGATACTGCTATAATTTTGAGAATGTTTGAAAAGTATGTTCGCTATAATCTGTAATTTAGCAAATGACAAACTTCCATAAGCCTCTATACGACTGGATGCAAGGCTCAACAATATCAATGAGCGAGGTATGCTTCAGCACTCACAGAAAGTCCACTAATAACAAGTCCACTAAATAAACTGTCTACCTAAATTGTGTTACAGCTTTACCGGCTGATTTCCAATGCTTTTTCTCCATAGGGATTTTGTTTTCTGACGAAAATAAGGTTGGTGGCGAACGTAAGCATAACAGTTTCACATATTTACTTTCATTATAGCAACTTACTTTTTAAAGGCACATAACGGTTTTGAAAGTACCGGTTGAGATATTAAAGACCCTGTGCAGTCAAAATCATGATTTTAAAATGCTTATATTATGACCAAAGACTATACGGTTACTTACGCGTTGATTTTAAAAGTATTTCATACATGTATGTAATTAATTAATTTTTTTCTCATAAGAACATACAATGCTCGACATTGCCGTCTGGCGGAGTATTTGGTATTGGGGGTTTGAGACCAAATTTGTGACGTTGCGAATGTTTCTAATTTGCATTGACCAATGTGCAGTGGCCAAAACACTCACCCAGTATGAATATTTATGTAGTGTGCGCTCCCAAGTTCAAAGCTGGTTGAACGTACCGGTTCCGGTAAGCATCCGTTCGGGCTAGATGACGTTCTGCTATTAATCGAATCAAGCCTACAGACTATAACGTTACCGTTAACCTCATCTCACCGATTTACTTGCTGTCTGGCTATCGATAATTTTGCTAATGTAGCAATGAGCTGTACTTATCTTATGTGAATATAACGTTAGCTGGCGGGTGTAACGTTACTTTATTCTCCAGACTGTTATAACGTTGCTGCCGCAAAAAAACCAATCGATAATGTTGTGTGGTAATGTAGGTTATCCTATAATGTTAGGGTCCTATATTGTAGGCTGTAAGCGATGGGCTCATACATATACGGCTCAATATTTCTAATGCTGTTATTGCTGTACTCATTATCCATTATTATGGTCGTATGATAACTAGCTAACGTTAGCTAACAACTGACGTTTGGCACAATATTATCAATTTAGAATCTTGTCTGTGTCCGTGCTATTATATTGCAAATCTGTGCTGGCTAATAATAAAGTCTGACTGATTCCTCTGGGTTCTATATACAATAGCTCATTCTAGGTTTAGTGAAAAACTCAGAAAGACTCTTATTCAATTCTCAGAGAAGAATAAGGCAAATAAGAAGGGGTCATTAAAAAATGTATTAGTCTTGGAAGAAGATTCATCATAATATTAATCTTCCTACTCATACATGTGAGTATTTCATTAGATCAACTTTGATTCAAACTATCAGAGGAGTATAAGTGCCCTTAACCCAGATCAGCAAGTTTGCATTCATTTTAATCCCAAGGTATTTTAACCCCTTCGCGCAAGCCCCCCAGTGGTCTGCAAACCAGCGTGCCTAGATAGCTCAACGTAGACATTTATTACTCCTGCAACCAAACTATAAGTTGAAAACAGGAACACTGAGTTTGACTTGTATTAGTTGACGATACAGGACAACTATACCCAATACGAGTTTTGCAGTGCCACCATTGTCGTGTCGGTTGTTCATTTAACAAGCACCCACTCCCTGCAGTCTCATCTGCAACTACACCCACCACCCATGACACACTGGACCTTCATAAAAATAGTCTTTCACCACCAAAAATTTGTATTCTGTCATAGCAACAAGATAAACCCAACAATACATAGGGTTATGTGGCGGTGTGGGCGTGTCACTACATGGCCCATTTGTGTGACGTCATGTTGTGAACTTTAACCACCCCCCACTCCCCCAAAAAATGAACAAAAACGCAAACCGAAGGAAGCTTCTTGCTATTGTTATTTTGCAGCGTAGACTGCCAGCCAGACGCAGATGAAGCTGGGTAAACAAAATAAACCAAGTGAGGACACAACTGGGAGAGTATCATCGTTTGGTCCATGAACTCCATAGTGCTAGGTACAATAAATGAACATGCAAGAACTGCTAAATAGCGAATCTTTTATACAGCTTAATTCCGACGTTCGGAATTGATATTTAGCTAGTAGCCTAATTATTGTTTCGGTACTCGTCCCATTACCCGGTACTGTCAAATCACGATGACGATAATAAAATCAAATCTTAGGAAATGAATCGCGTCAGTAATTCATCTGACAGTTGTTCGGTAAACAGCGGACTGCTACATGGTAATTTAAACAACTTACGTGATTGGCCACTGCAGCGTGACGTCGGGTTGCGTTCCAGCAAAAGTTGATTCTGGTTCAAATTTCATGCTGCAGGCCGCTGCAGTTTTTTTCGCCACCCCAGTGATCAAACACTGCCGCAGCCTAAACGCACTACTCCCATTCAAATAAATAGGAAGACTGCCGTTTTTGCCGCACAACCCTGCGGCAAGCTGATCTGGTGTGAATCCAGCCTAAGACATGCCAATCCAACGGTGAAAACACTGCTCACTGAATAATGAAATAAACAAGACATATTTTTCTAACATTATACCATGTCATTCTACTGTCAATATCTGGGACTAAATATGGAATAAATATAAAACCTTATGATTGGTTTTACACGTAGAGATAGCCTTTTTGAGACTGAGTAGTCATATACTGTCTTGGTTTTATATTGTTTTAATGCGATCCCATCCTCAAACAAGAAAACATCCTGAACCTTCATAAGGGGCACATTTATATGCTTTATAATGGACAAAAAGCATTTTATTCATTTTTGGAGTGATTTTGGATATGTTCTGGACCCCTATATATTTTAGATTACTGTACTGATGGAAAGCTTGTAATTCCCACTTGAAAATAATGCAAAAAAAGTGAGTTTCTTGAGTCAAAACAGTTAGAAAGGTAAGAATTGGCCATATTTGGCATGTGTGTGAAGGGGTTAAATAAATTCTTCTGGTAAGGCATTATTTTTTCTGAAATAGATTTTATATCCTAAATATTCACAACTATACTTATCTCTCATTAGAGATTAGAATTCTAACATCATTAGAATATAAATAAGGCAGGGAACCAAATGAAATTTATGAAAATATAAATGTCAATTGTGTCTGTCTGAATGGATTAAACATATTTTCGAAATTTGTAAAGTGTCCCTTGTAATTTATGTAAATATACAGTAATTAAATGTTATTTCAAGTTCTGTTTTGGTGTTTCAGATATTTTATCCAAAAGGAAATATACCAGGCTTTTTAAAAGAGTCGGGTAAACATTATTTAGACTGTGTGTGGTCCTGACTTAGCAGCTTGATCCTTATTATGTGTATGCAGAACTGGGAAAGCAGAAATGCAAACACAGAATGGAACTCTTCCTTGTTGTCTCTCATCACATTGACATCTAAAGGTTAAATGTGATCCAGGTTTTCCTACTTCTCTCCCTCTGTTCTCAATCAATTCACATTTGCACATAATGTATTTTATTCAAATTCAGAAGCAAAGCCTGAGTAAAGCTTTTTATGAGATGTTATGTTAATTTGCATTATATTATGGAGGGTAAAGCTCCAGAACAGGCTTTTCTTTGGGGTTATTATTTTCTAATTGTTACAATGTTGTATCCCTCATAAAAGAAACTAAATATGAAGAGAAAATATTAACTAAAACATATAGACAGTGGTAGGTGGAGTCAGTTAGAAAGTGTGACCAAAATAGGTTTATACCTTAGGAACGTCTGTATAATGTTATCTTGTTTAAGCACAAAGAAAATAAATAATGTAATGCAGGGTCTGAATAAGAAAGAAAATACAACTTTTTCAAATAAAAAATTGATACTGCTGATAAACCCAGAAAAATTCAGGTAGCTTACAGACGCCTCTTCCCACCTGTTTCTCTGCATTCTCTTTAAAAGGACGTTTAAAGATGGGTCCCTCAGCATGTTGTGACAAGCAAAGACAGGAGACGGGAAGAAAAAACCAACTGTTTAGGAAACACAGCTGGGCTGCAAGGCAATTGCACTGACATTTCCTAACAAGGCTGAGATGAACAGTGGCACCAGAAATACTGTTAGACCTCTCAATTTTACTGTGAGCAAAACCACATTAAATTTTGTTTATGGAGTTGTGGAAGTAATTTCATACAACAGAAACTACATGCAAATTCATAGTATTCTAGATGATAGTCCTTATTGTAGTTACAGTCATATTCCAATAAGCTGTTTACATGCACCATGAAATATAGCAATAACAGACATTCCTGAATACATGGTCATCAGAGTATCCTAAATATTTAGAAGGTAAATCCTGCACAGACATTAGGAAGTAGTCAATGTGTAGAATAGCCTACCAGGCCATGAGGCAGAAAATCTGGGGGTTTTCAAGACCAAGCTTGATATGGTGTTAGGTAGCCTGTAGGTAATAAGGTACTAGGTACAATTTAATTAGGAAAATTGGTGAGCATTGGGCTGCATGGTCTGTTCTCATCATTATGTTAGGGTAAATAAGGTCTGCAGAGGACAAGCATGAAATGTCCTGTTTAAAGACATCATTTCGGAGAGATACTCTTCTATGCAGAAATCACATGACTGACAGACAGTCAGGAAAGTATCCTGCAGAACCTGGAAGATGTATTGCTTTTCAGGTATACCATGATGGCGAGTTAGAATTATGACCTACAAAAAAATACACTATACAAGCCCATGTGAGACTTAATTTGGTACCGATACCACCAGTCATAAATACCTCTTGTACTAAGTTTGTGTATCTGCTTCTTACAACCAGCCAAACAATAAAACACGAGAAGGCTGGTTTCTAGTGTCTTGCCAGGCACAATGTAAATCTGTTGTAAAGACTTGCACCAGTGCAGTGATCCTCAAAATCCTTTGATTGCAAGAAATGGACTACATAGGGACATCCAGTTGGCAGATAATAGAATAGTCATTTTGTAGGGAGTTCTGTACTGCCACTCTACCCACTGTTCAAATCAATAAAAAAAATGTACAATATAAAAAAATTATCAACACAATAGTTTGAACAAAAAACAGCATCAAAATTACAGATTCGAACATCAACAAGCAAACTGAACAGGCAACTAACAACAATGAGGTCCTTATACCTAGCGTTGCCAACTATCTAGGATTAGCTGGGAGACTCCTGGAATGCAATTAATTCAATCCGCAGATTTTTTTTAATATTAAATATTAAAGAATAAATTTTGAGATAAAACACATTTGTGGTTTGGGAATATTATTTTTGATTAAGCCACTGTAGTCCTGTGCTTTGCCAAACACAAAATCATACAAGCATTTCAGTTATCTGATTGGTTGATATACAAGTCATGTAACATTTGAGCCAAGCAGAAGCACTATTTGTAGGAGCACAAATTGGCCACCTCAAGCACATTTTAAAATATCTCTATTTTGTATTTTTCTGCAATCAGCGGAAGATACGGTATGTGACTGGATTGTTTAGAGAATTAATTCTGCTGATTAAAGTATGTGCCCAAATTTTGGTGACCCCTCATTCCATTAGACTGTTTTTAGTAAAACATCAGGCATTTCTGAGATGATAATATAATTGGCTGAGATTGAAATTGCCAGACCCCGTTTTAGATAAACAGCAATCACAGGTTTTCGGGAATAGCAAGGCTAGAAGAGTAATGCCTATAATGGATACTATATATTTTTGCTGTATATACGAATGGTACTGGAGAGGTGGACAATTTTATTTAATGAGAAAGGGGGAATATTCAAAAGGGGAATATTATTGCATATGTACCAGAAATTCAAAAGCAAAGAAAAGGCTCAGGATCATAAAATTGGAAATTCAATCAAAATGACTCATTGCTCTGCTCAAGTTTCACGGTTGCTTAACTACAAATGAATAGAACTAAAACATACAACCAAATATAAATTAATATAATCTGAACACAAAATATTTCAGTTATTTAAAAAACAGAAGTCTTTAATAGAAATTTTGTTTTACACGCACAATGCACTTTTGGTAGATGACTGTGGCAGTCGGTCCGCTGAGAGGCGGATTGGTCTCGGCTGCGCCGGCTGGTGGAGAGAGCATACGCACCTGGGCTTCTTTAGATAATCAGCCTAGGTGCTTGAAGGTGTGCTGCTCTCCACAGTTTGGGGCAGAGACCGGGAGCTAACACAGAGAGCGCGTCCACACAAACACGAAATAAAATAAACGACTTCCCAGCTAGATCCAGCTCCTCCAGCATCCCAGCTGAGGATTGTTTTCTCTTTCTTTTGTGCTCAAAATAAAATGAAACGAAAATCATAATTGCGCTTTTGGTGTTAGCTCCCGGTCTCGGCCCCGAACTGTGGAGAGCAGCGCACCTATAAGCACCTGGTCTGATTAGCTAACGCAGCCCAGATGCGAGCTAATACCCCCGCTTCAACTTCTGTAAAAGATCTCCTGGATAATTTCAATTCTAAAATAACTAAAGTTATGGATACCATAGCACCTGTTAGGGTTAAATCAATCTCTGGTAAACAAAAAGCACCATGGAGAAATGCTATGTGAGTGCTGTAAAGCAGAGCGCAGATGGCGAAAATCAAGTCTCCAGATTCACTATGATATCTATAAAGAGAGACTTTATATATACAACTTAGAGATAAGAAGCGCTAGACAATCCTTTTTCACTGAGATCATCAACAATAACATCAATAACGCACGCATTCTATTTGCCACTTTTGACAGGTTAACAAACCTGCCACTTCCAATAGCTCCTGAATTCCTTTCCAATAAAAAAATGCAATGAATTTGCGACAAAATGACAAAATTCTAGGCATTAGACAAACCATTAACTCTTCTATGCTAAACAAAAAAAATGTGTCACCGTTACTTTCAGATAGAGATAAGTCTGTAAGCATGACACAATTTAATGCCATTGACTATAGAACTCTTAAGGAAACTGTGTTACGTCTTAAACTGTCCACCTGTAGCCTCGATGTCATGCCCACTAGGTTTTTTAAAAATGTTTTTAACTGCTTGGTGACCGAATTACTACAGATAGTCAACAGTTCTCTCCTGTCAGGCAACTTCCCAAAGGCTTTGAAAACTGTGGTTATTAAGCCTCTTTTAAAAAAGAGCAGTCTTGATGGGTCTGTACTTAATAACTACAGACCAATATCAAATCTACCCTTCATAGGTAAAGTAATTGAAAAAATTGTCTACCAGCAACTTAGACTTCAAATGGCTGCTTTGACAACTTTCAATCAGGATTTTGCCCTCATCACAGCACCGAGACTGCCTTTAAGGTCCTAAATGACATTCGCTTAAACACTGACGGAAAAATCTCAATTTTAGTCTTACTGGATCTCAGTGCTGCCTTCGACACCGTAGACCACAATATTCTGTTAGACAGATTAGAAAACTGGGTTGGACTTTCAGGTACTGTCCTAAACCGGTTCAGGTCCTATCTGCATGACAGGAACTATTTTGTCTCTATTGGCAACTTTGAATCAGAACGAATTAACATGGCATGTGGAGTTCCCCATGGATCAGTCCTTGGACCTCTTCTATTCAATCTTTACATGCTCCCGTTAGGCCAAATACCGCGAAATAACAAAATAGCCTACCATAACTACGCAGATGACACCCAAATCTACATTGCTCTCTCACCAATGAATATGGTCCCATCGACTCGCTGCGTCAGTGCATTGAACAAATCAATACCTGGATGCACCAAAACTTTCTTCAACTAAATAAGGACAAAACTGAGGTAATTGTCTTTGTGCCCATGATGAAAGGATGAAAGTCAGTGCTCACCTTCATGCCCTATCTTTGCAGACTAACACCCAGGTCAGAAATCTTGGTGTTATTTTGGATTCAGATCTCAATTTTAATAGCCATATCAACTCAATAACAAAGTCAGCCTATTATCATCTGAAAATATATAGAATCAGAGGATTCATGTCTAAACAAGACCTATAAAAGCTTATCCACACTTTTATTTCTAGTAGGGTAGACTATTGTAATGGTCTTCTGTCAGGCCTATCTAAAAGAGCTCTTCAACAGCTTCAGCGTATTCAAAACGCCACTGCTAGAGTCCTAACCAAAAGTAAGAAATATGAACACATTACGCCAATTCTCTGGACTCTGCACTGGCTTCCAATCTGTCAAAGAATTGACTTTAAGATACTGCTGCATGTCTACTAATCACTCAATGGTCTAGGACCTAAATACATTTCTGACCTGCTTGTACCATATGAACCCGCTAGACCCCTATGGTCATCTGGAACTGGTCTACTAACCATTCCCAGAGTTAAAACAAAACATGGTGAGGCAGCATTCAGTTATGCTACACACACCTGGAACAAACTTCCAGAAGATCTCAGACGTGCCCAAACCTTGACCATTTTTAAAACTAGGTTGGAAACTTTTATGTTCTGAATCGCATATAATTACATTCTTGCATTTTGATTTTATTCCTTTTTAAGTGAATTTCTGCACTTTTTTTATTATTATTTTTTAATTTTATTTCTTTATTTTTCCTTATTTTATTTGTTATTTTCTATCTTATGCTATTTTATTCTAATTCTGTGTCTTATTCTGTATCTATGTGAAGCACTTTGTTTGAATTGCCTTTGTGTATGAAAGGTGCTATACAAATAAACTTGCCTTGTCTTATTAATAGTGAAAAATATCAATACAATGCCACAGAATTTGTGTGATGTGATACATAGGATATCTGTGAATAGGATGGATTCAACAGCTAAATATCTTAGTATATCAGCATGTATTATCATTAGGGATTATGCATTTAAAGGAGGTATTATCACTGGCTTAAGCTCATATGACGCGGATCAATAATAACGTTACGACATTTAAATAACTGCGGATAATGTACACGTTAGTTTCACCAAAAATGATAGTTTGATCCATATGGCCAAGTGACTGAATGGCTGCTGCTAGAAAACGGAGCCGTTTACAACAGACAACTTATCTGTCTCTGTTGGCATACGCGAGCAGTTGCCCCACAGACACCATCTCTTATACCCTACTCTTGGCTCTTCTGGCCCGCGATCTTCATTATTTTGATATATTTGATGAGGGCTGTCCTCGGTACGTTCCTGTTGAGCAATGTCCTACTCTATTTTGAATTATTGGCCATTACCCCAGGTCCTTCATGACATTATGAATGACCTGGACCCAACAGCTAAGAGCCTGATAATACATTGAACTCCTCCCATTCAATCTGCACATAGAAACTGATGGAAATGTTTAGACTGATATAATTCCACACTGTAATGCAATTGATTTATCGTACTGTTGCTGATGCTTAATACATACAGTTGAGGCCAAAAGTTTACATACACCTAGGCTAAAGACATTCAACCTCAATGTGACCACCAGGAGGTGCTAGGACTCCAGTTACCTGATAGTGTGACTACACCACTCCCAAGTATAGGGTGGGAGACCCTCGAAAGAGTAGTCTTTAAATAACGTCCAAGGGTAAGTGTTCAATTGAATGAACAAGCAGAGGTTTCAAAATAAAGGGTGTATTTTATTACAGTCATTGGCGAACAATACATAGCATTTATTTGTTTAAATAAATTTTAAAAAATAGAAAAAAACAACAACCTCCTACACAACTGTAACCATGACTGGCCACTAGGGGAGAATACACATGGAGCCTGCCCGAAAGGGAATAAGATCACTGTGAATGGATACACAAGGGCGAAAGCCTTACACACAAAATATTAAAGATCACTGCAGATCCAAGCCATATACACACACAAGTAGTGGAAACACAGCAAATATATGAAATCTTAGTCTAAAGCTCCAATGTACTATTACCCCAGTCCTCTGAGGTACAGGTTGGTGCAGAGTATTTGGACATCTGTAGAAAGAAGGGCAAATACACAGTAAAAACAAGAAAAAAAAAAGACTTGGCTAACCAGCTCAATAGAAACTTTGGTAGACACAGGGAAAGGGTTCTGTTAAAAACATACAGCTGGTTAGCAAAATACGTCAGTATCACAATATCTGAAAACGAAATAGCAGCATAGAAATTAAAACTAAAGAACAGCGGCTGAACAGCAATGTGCAAAGGCGCAAATATCTGAAAAAAACATACAATTAGCCTTCTCATAATTAAAAGCATTTCTGAGATTAACCGTACCGTGTAGTAAAACTAAAACAATGTAAAAGGCTCTCGCAAAAACAAAATGCAATGTGCTGATTGCTTAAACCTCTTAAGACATTCTAAATGTATAACACAAAATGTCACATACCCTTGTGACAGGAGGTCATGGGTTACCCGGGTTGTGGCGGCAAACAGTCTGTCGTGCTTTGCCTAAATAGTTAACACAGGAGCAGTTACGTTACTATTTAGACTAGAAAATAATCATGTCAGTGTCCGTATTCTAATCCATTCATAGCGTGAGCCAGCAATAGTAGGGTAGCATAGTAGCATAACCTACCTTCGTTTATCAAGTACCCACATAAACTGGAAAGGCCAGGAATTACACCAGATATTCCATATCACAGTCCTATAAAAGACACGGCAAACACGCAACATTGTCGTAAGTCATTTGAGCTTAAAAACAAGTAACCACAGTGCATTGTTAAAACAAACATAAGCCGCGTTTCCACCAAAAGTACCCGGAACTACTTTTCAAGGAACTAAAAGGTTCCTTCAGCCCATGGTTGTCTGCGTTTCCACCGCGGTCTAAAGTCCCGCGAAGATTAGGCAAATTAGCCCACTGACGTATGAAAAAGCGACGTTGTCGTCGGTCCATCTGTCCTATGATTTCTTCTGTAACCCCATACTACCACCGAAGTAGCCTACATTATTTTCTAATAACCGGGACAGCCCGGAGGGGTTTATTCCACTTATATACAACAGGTTACCAACAATGATTATATATGGTTACTTTTGTATATTGATTTTTATCGATTTAATCACCTGGAATTGAAATATTCTTCTGCAGCCGTTTGGGCATATTTTACCGTTGTCAAGCAAAACTGTCGTTGGTAGTTGAACTTGGACCGTTGTTATGCAACAAATAGGATATAACAGGCCAATAGTCAGATTGTAACTGTTTTATATATCCTCTCAAACACATTCATTATGTTTTTATGCGAACATTCGCTTTCATGTCTTGACATCCGAAGCGACAGAATGCGTTCACATTTCCAATATAACTGGCAACAACAGCAGAAAACATGCACACGTTGTAAACAATTTGCTGTTTGATTACTTTCTCATCGTCAATTCCATATAGGCTAATCGCAAAATGACAAGAATAGAACGAGAACTTGGACTTGCATGAAAATTTTAATTAGTAGTGGTACAGCCACCGTTTGCTTTCCTTCGAAGGTACTGCTAACCGAGCAGCGAAGTGTGCCCTCCAGATGCGAACCATGCACCATAAATTAGTCCATAGTCTTCCTGGTCTTTTTGTGGAATTGAAGAATGGCGGAGTAAAATTACGGCAGTCTGAAAAAGCTAAAGGGACGATTACTAGAATTAACCTGTTATTTTACCCTGACAAAAAGTGCGGAAGGTTATTTCCAGTTTGCTTTTACTGTATCACCAATGTGAATTACGCAGAACTACCGCATACCTCACATAACTGTATCAAACGTTTTGAGTCAATTACAACGGGCTAACAAAGAAAATCCGGAAGAAAATATTCAGCAACCGAATTAATCCATTTGAATGTTTTGGTACGTAATATGCTGTCCCAGCACAAATGCTTAGCATTTTATAAAACGACTACTAAAGCAAGAAAAGAACAGAAGAGCACACGTGTTATAATTCCAAGACGTTGGCAGGCTATAACCAAAACTAGGCTACTGCGCCGCATAACATACAATTTTGATTTGAAGTTATTATGAAAATAAAATATTTTTAAACATGGCGATTGAAAATAAACACAAAAAAATGCTGCGAGAACTCGACCAATCAGAAATGTTCAGCGCTGCAAGCTCCACCCAAAAGGTTCCTGTACTTTCGGAAAGTACTACCCCCCGAGCAGGAACTTTTTTGGGGGTAAAATAAAACCCCCGGAACTAAATTTAGACCCTAGTTCCTGCGGTGGAAACGCACTGAGTTCCTCAAAAGGTTCCTAGTTCCGGGGTAAAGTTCCTGCGGTGGAAACGCGGCTATAGGCTTACCTTGAACCACAAGCAGAGGCAACAAACAGGAAGTAATATTGGAAGGACCCGGGCAATAGTTGTCTCTCGCTATGCCTGTTCTGGTAGCTTATATACAGATGTAAAGGGGTGGCGTCAAAGTAATTAGCCCTGCCGGGAGCTTGCGATTGGCCCCACTGGCTACATCAATTTTTCACAACTCCACACATTTCACGTTACCATACATTTCCCGTGTTAAGTCAATTAGGGTATCTATTTCCATAAGAGTTTCAATTTCAAAATAATAGCTAAGAGACAGATTTATTTCAGCTTTTCTGTACTATATCAAATTTTCAGTGGGTCAAAAGTTTATATACACTTTGTTAGTATTCGGTGGCATTGCCTTTTAATTGCTTAACTTGAAACGCTTGGGGTAGCCTTCCACAAGGTTCACACAATACTTGAGTAACTCAGTCAGGTTTGTGGGCCTCCTTGCTCAGACATTCAGTTCAGTCCACACATTTTCAATGGGATTCAGGTCAGGGCTTTGTGATGGACACTCCAATACCTTCACTTTGTTGTCTTTAAGCTATTTTGTTACAACTTTGGATGTACTATGCTTAGGATCATTATCCTGCTGAAGACCCAGATGCTTTCAAGTTTCAACTTTCTAGCTGATGTCTTGAGGTGCTTCAGTATTTCTTAATAATCCTCCTTCCTCATGATGCCATCTATTTTTCAACCAGTTCGTTTTCCAGCAAAACACCCCCACAAAATGACGCTGCCACCCCTGTGCAGTTGGGATGGTGTTCTTCGGATTAAAAGAACCATATTTCTTCCATACATAGCGCTGATCATTATGGTCTTCGTCCTGGTAATCACCTGCAAACTTCATTCTGGCTTTTTACGACGGCCATGGAGTAGGGGCTTTTTCCTTGCACGGCAGCCTTTCAGGCTATGGAAATGTAGGATTTTCTCAATGGTGGATGTAGATACTTTGGTACCTGATGCCTCCAACTCCTTCACCATTTCCATTTCCTTTGTTGTTGTCTTGGGGTTCAGTTGAACCTTACAGACTAAAGTTTGTTCAGCCCTGGGAGTTCATTTGTGCCTCCTTCCGGAACGATGCAGTGTCTGTTTGGTCCCAAGATTTTTATATTTTCATACAATTGTTTGTACAGATGCTTGTGATACCTTCAGTGGTTCGGAAATTGCTCCTAAGGAGAAACCGGACTTGTGGAGGTCCACATTTTTTTCTGAGGTCTTGGCTGAGTTGCTTGGATTTTCCCATGGTATCAAGAGCAAAAAGGCAGTGGTTCTTAAGGTAGGCCCTTAAATACAGCCACAGGAGCCAATTAACTCCTAATTATGATAAGTGGCCTAACAGAAGCTTCTAAAAAGTCATTATATTAATTTCTGGAATCTTCCTGACTGTTTAAAGAGAGAGTCAGCTTGATGAATGTAAACCTTTGACCGACTGGAATTCTGATACTGTGAATTAAAGCTGAAATAAATCAGTCTCTACTCGATTGTTTTAAAATTACCTCTGATGTGAACAAAGTAGATGCCCTAATTGATTCGCCAAAAGAAATGTATGGTAACATGAAATGTGCGGAGTTGTGAAACTGAGTAAACTGAGAAACTGAGTTTAAAAATCTAGGTGTATGTAAACTATTGCCTCAACTGTATATATAAGAGAACTCACAACCAAACCAACCACTTCCAAAGAAGAAAAATTAGGAATGGCAACAAGACCTCCTGTCTTCAAGACCTACAAAAAGTCAAACTTCCTAGAATGTGCACAAGGTCAGCGACCAAAAAGAAGCTCAAGGAGAAAATCCTGTGGAGGCCTGGGGCACCTCACGCACTGCAAATAATATAGGGTTCAGTCACTTAACCCAATTTTTACTATCCTCATGTACGAACTTACGAATCATTGTTTTTAAAGTTTTATTAAATAATTCCGTCTGTTTGCAGATGGTACACAAGGATGTACAGATCGATTTAATTCCTAACAATTTGTTCAGTTTGTGCAGTGTGCGTGACATAAAGGAAATGCCTTAATCAGTTAGAATCCCTTTAGGGATTCCAACTCGGGAGATTATCTGAAACAATGCTTGTGCAACCGTATGCTGCACAACAGCATTATGATATGCTGCACAATGGCACTGCTTTGGGGTATCAGGTTGCATAGTCCACCATCACTAACACGAAGCGATACCCCTGTGCACTTCTGTTCTATGGCCTGATGAGATCCATACCCACCTGTTCAAACGGGATCTCCATTAACGGCAAGGGTTGCAATGGTGCTTTTGGTGTGGCTGCAGGGTTAACTAGCTGATATTCGGGACAAGCTGCACACCACCGCTGCACCTCAGCCCAAATGCCCAGCCAATAAAATCGGTTCATGAACCTGTTCAGTGTTTTATCTGCCCCAAGGTGAGCAGATATAGGATTATGATGAGCTGCCCGGAAAAGCATTTCCCGATGGCTTTTCGGGAACAACAACTGGGTTATTTCTTCTCCTGTCTGAGTCTCACAACCTACCGTGGTGTCAGGGCACACCTGGTGACTGTCAATTACCATCACTTGATCGAAAACAAAGCGTAGAGTATCATCCCGAGACTGCTCGAGCGGAAAGTCTTCCTGGAGTTGTATGGTGGAAGCCGGGGAAGAACTTGCGAGAGTTCCTCCTGGCTCTGCCCCTCCCTCGGCAGTGTTGGGCGACCTCGTGTTACCACTGAACATATCACACAGCTCACATTTCCCTATCGGTCATGGTCGCATTTCCATATAACCATGCATAACATTACAGAACCCTGGCCAATCCGTCCTTAATAAAAGGGAATGCGACAAGCGGGGGCTAAACGCAGCCTTTACATTATGCTTTTTTCCCTTGAAATGAATTTCTACTGACGCCACAGGGTAATCGTGAACATCCATGACACTTCACCAAGTGCCTCAGGTCGAACCAGGCTTTGATGTATCCTGGTTTGTGTGTAACCCTTTGGATCCTTACCACAATCCGGTACGTTCCCTCCTGAACAGGGGAGGGTGCAAAAGTGCTCGCGACTGAAATCACTTGTCCAAACTCCATCAGTGGGCAGTCCCTATGGATGTGGCCGGATCACCCACATTGCCAGCAATCCTGCCCAGGAGGTCTCTGGGAGTCCGGCACTGCAGCTGCTGAGACCGGGAAGCCTGCGGAAACAGGACGGAACGGATTACGGGGAGACAATGCGTTAAGAAAAGTAGCAGCAGACACCACTCTCACTGCCGACAAGGGTCCAGCAGGTGGTCTTCTCCTTGGTGTGGGAACTGGCCTCAGAGACCGGAATTCCCTCGCAGCAGGAGCAGCAGATGGGGCAGTATAGGGACAGCAGTCCGCAGGCTTAGCAAGAATTGCTCAAGTGTCACCTGCTCGACCACCTCCACCGCTGGCTGGAGCCACCAGTGTCTCAGAGTTGCTGCGCCAGGGCAAAGGGATGACTGGTGTCCTCGTAATGGAGGGACCTGAAACAGCGTTGGTGATCATCTATGGTCAACCCTGACCTGGTTGAGGATCGCTCGCTTCAGGTCCTCCTAGTTAGCCTTCGAGGACACCGTCAGGCTGTGCTGTACGCTTGCTTCCCCTTATCGGTGCACAGCCCACTCTTCAGCTGCCCACCCGCAGGCAACCGGGTGCTCTCAAACGTAGCCAGGTACGCCTCCACGTCCTCCATTTCCCCCATGCGGGGCATCTGTAGCCCGGCGCACCTGCCCACTGAGGCAACCGTTGGCTGTTGACCTGCTGGCTCTGGGCGCAGCAAACTTCACAGGAGAGCCCGGTCTTCCGCCTGCCCTTGAGTTAGTTCAAACAAGGCTGTTATCTGTCTCTCCTGCAAGTCCACGAGTTGTCGTAAAGTTTGTACAAGACAAAAGAACAAAACCAATAGTAGCGTTGTGTTGAGGTGCGTGCCTGCAGGATCAGAGAAAGAGAGCGGCTGCCTCGAATCGCCATCTTATATGTGACGAGTGCTGGAGGAAAGGTCCGCAAGTCGCAAATCTTGAAATCACGCTAGGAGGCAAAAAAGGTTTTTTAAATTTTTTTTTACTGTTTTCCTTTTTTTCATATTACGAAATTTAAAGTGTTGAAGAAGTCACTCAATAGAATAAACAACATTTTTAGGGTCACTAAATACTTATAATTTGTCAGCAAAGTCGGCTTGTTTTAGTGATTCTTACAGCCGGGTTTTGGAGGCGTGATGGGGGTGCAGTTTAATTAGCATGTTTGATTTCCTTGGCTATTGTCACTTAGTTTCAGTCAAGCCTCCGCCCATAAATAAAGCCGTGTGGTAGTAGCCTATGTTTGTTTACTGTGTCAGGTTGCTACAACGCTCAATCAGTAGGTGAGAGTGTAAGCTTTCTAACGATGTATAACATGTCTAATTTTGCTTTTGGAATAGCGTTTTATAGGTTAGCGTAACCGAACATTTTCTTCCCATGGCATTCGCTCTATATATGGTAGCATTAAAAGACGTTGCACCTAACGAAACGTTGTCAACGATTTTTCGTAATTCCTTGGAAAATACCATTATTATTGAGGACTTATGGGCATAGCTAAGCCATATGTTTGCTGATAGACCTATCTGACATCGTTTTCTGGAGCAAAACAGAAGCGGATAGAACTGTCATCGATTTATTGTCTATGTCTCCATCTACTGAACATAGATAAGATTTCATCATTGCTATGTAAGTATTACTGCTCAAAATATTTCGGTTATATACGTTATTTTAGAAATTGAGTGTCTTTAAATAGGTTAGTGGTATTATGTAATGTGGACATTTCACACTGTAATGTAGCTATTTTAGACCAGTGTTAATAATTTAGACATTTTGGGTAGATTTGGAGATGCTGGGTACACTGCTTAGTTTTTGCTTCATAGATCTTTAGTAGTTCTACATATCCACCCTTAGATTTTATGAACTTGTGGTCAAGAAGTTTCTGATCCAGGACATGTATACTTCAACCCGCAATCTCCCAGTATTTCATTGCGAACTCAAAAAGGAGCAAATTCATTTTAGCCTTGACCATTTTTTGCCTTGACCATTGCATTTGTGGCACTTTATTTCTTACAAAATTATGAATATAAAGTAATCTAAGCTAGTATTGTAAATGGTACAAATGTATTGCTTCATTTAAGACATTTTTCTAGTCTCTGTGGTGTTCACATCTGGAGTTATAAAGCTTTAAATAGGGTAACCCCTAAATGGGCAAGGATTGACAGGTACTCTAGCGGGGGAGTGGTTGGGGTGGAGTTAACTAGCTATTGTTCCCACCCATTATCTCCCTGTGAGAAGTGTGAAAAGTTCAAGATCTTTCAAGGGGATTTTCTCTGCTACTTGATTTTAGGAATACCAACATTCAAATAAGCATATCTTCTTCAACTATTTTCAGATTTCAATGTATGACACATCATTTGAAAGCTTATAAGCTGCACTTTCATAATCTGTAAAAAACTGAAAAATTACCTTGCCCTACTTGAGGACCAAAACACCAGCACCTGTCACATATGCGTGTGGGGGTTGTACCCACAACCGAACTGTGCACACGCATTCCCTGTGCGCGCACCCGGGAGAAGCCAGCCAACTAATGCTGCAGCCTGTAACAAAATAGCAAAGAACACGCAACACAAAACACACTCACATAACAGAGAAAATTATAACAAAATTCAGTTATATTAAAGAACTAGGAGCACATAACATTGCCCTAGTGGAGATTCCATAGCTCTCACTCCCAAATGTCCTTCCAGCCGAATCCGCTATTCCTTCCTGATTACGCCCCCTGTGCAGGCCACCACTGTAAGAGGTCCCACAGAACCACACAGGCATGGAGCTGTACAATTCACACGGTTTATTGTTTAAACGACCCACAACACTGTCACTGTCCCCATCGTTGTAGTTGTTGTTGTTGTGGTTTCAGGTATTGTCGCTGTCTGTGACCGTCTGCATTTGTCATGAACTCCCTGGTCTCACTGCAGCCAGCACAGATAAAGGTTAGAACTAAAACATACTAAATTCTGATTGGTTGTTGAATTGTTCTGAATAAACCTGACCAAACCTCACGACAGAATCCTATTCAAATGCATTTAGCTTTACAAATAGCTGGAAGACATGGGGAAAATTCAATACAGGTTAATTACTTCATTTATTGATTTATCATTGACAGAATGAACGCTAAATCTGAAATGTGTGACAGTCTTATAAGGTACATTGTGTGTACTTACTCAGGGAGCCAACTGCCCTGCAAATAGGTCCCTCTGCTCACGTGCGCTCACTGCCTGTTCTGTTCACTTTCAAATGGCACATGCAGTTCAGCTTCTCCCTTTCTAAATCCCTCTAATGTCTCCTCTGTGAGATCAGCATCAAATCTGTGAAGCATGGCTATGTTGAGGGAACACAACATGCAACAAAGAATGCGCTGACTCTCTGACTGGCCCAAACATCTGAAATGCATTTTTATCATTCAAAATGTTTATGACTGTTCAGGCCCTACCAAACACATGATTAAAGACACTTTGCCTTTGTGTTGGGTGCATAATGTATGGCATCATGCATAAATGGATTTAAATGGATAGCCATTGTCACCTAGCACCCATCCACAGGTGCATCCCCTGAAAGACTGCAGACTATGACAGAGTTGGCCAAGATAAGTGTCATGGGTAGACCCTGGCTGGGTAGAAGGAGCATGCAATAGCAATTGTGTGCAATCGATGGCACCCAAACCCCTGGGAAATCATATTTGCTTGAAAATTCTTGTTTAGTTCTGTCTTACCAAACAGGCTAATTATTCTCCAGTGTATTCCATAAAATCTTCCTTGAAATGTCTCACAAATAGCCTCCTTTTCAGGAGCATCATGCACAAATCACTTAATCACGGCCTCCTTTATATTAGGCCTGATACAGATGCAGGTGTATCCAGCCTAATTAGGTAATTGGTTTGCCTTTTCTGAAGATAACCTTTTTTTGGCAATAGTCACATGAATTCTGTTCTTGGTGTATTGCAGTGCACATATTCATTTAAAATACAGGCACACAATTCAATTGAAAAGATTGTTCAAGTTCAAACTGTGTTTGTTATTTCTTCTCATTACAGATGGGTGTAAGAAAAATAATGAAATACATTACCCCAGGGACCACAATGCAGAATAAGAACAGCCATAAACAATTAAGAACAGAAATAAATAGAGGAATTTAAAATTATAAAAAAAGAAAAAAGACAATAAAGGATCAGCGCAAAGTATGCATTTTTCCTGCTTCTAGTCAAGTCAAGTTGGGCAGCATGTGTGCATTTCAACGGAAATCCCGAAATCCACTGTAGAATGGCCTGCGACTTACTCCGTAGACATGGCCTGAGCAGGCGGCCGGCAAACGGTACAAATGCCAGACTAGACTGACCCAAAATGTCCATTAAGTTTCACCAAAATTGCAATGTGCTACGTGATATTGACTGACACACCACCAGCAGTGGCTCCCCTCCCACTTCGGTGCAGGTCACAGAATTACTAATTCACGTCAAAATTCATGATGCCCTTTCACCACTGCTAGGGCTTGCAAAATGGCATGCACCAGCTGGAAAATTGAGCCCAAAGTCTCCATAATCAGGTTTTGTCCCTCATCTCAGGGATCTGTGTAATGGATGTGTGTATGTGGTAATTAAAGAAACTGGTCATTTGGAGCAGGGATTTGATTGTAGTGGTGTGCTTTGGGGAGTGGGCTGTAGCTCAATCAGCTAGTTGGTCAGGGATTCATCCTACAGCAAGATAATGACCCAGAACATACCTCCAGGCTATGTCAGAACTATCTTACAAGAAAAAAAAGATGTAGGCTTCAAATCATGGAATGGTCAGTACAGTCTCCGGACTTAAACCCCATCAAGCTGGTTTGGGTTGAACTGGACAGAAGGATGAAAGCAAAGCAACCTAGAAGTGCAACACATTCTGCAACAGTGTTGGGAAGATCTTTCCGAAAAATATCTGATTTTCATTGTAGAACTAATGCCACGAGTGTGTTCAGCTGTTATATCTGCAAAAGGCGGCTACTTTTATGAGTCAAACAATTACAATAAATTGTGTTAAACAGAATGATTCCATGATTTATTTATTTTTATCTCCAATTGTTTATTTGTTCTATGCTTTAATTTCAGAGTACATTGAGACAACTGCATGAATTTTAATAAAAATTAGAAAAATGGAGGTGTTCTAAAACTTTTGACCGGTAGTGTGTGTATGTATGTATGTATGTATGTACAGTATGTATTTTACAATCAGTATGTATTTTAACCCCTTAGCACACATGCCAAATCTGGGGGTACCCATATTAGGGGGTACCCCATTTAAAGCTTTATAACTCCAGATGTGAGCATCACAGAGACTTGAAAAATGGTTTAAATGAAGCAAGACATTTGTACCATTTACAATATTAGCTTATTTCTTCCTAAATTATGAATATAAACTAAAGTTGCACAAATGCAATAGTCTAGGCAAAAAATCTAAAATCAATTTGCTCTCTTTTAGTTTGCAATGAAATACTGAGAGATTGCAAATATACAAATCGTCAAATCGAAGGGTGGATACGCAGAACTGCTAAAGATCTATGAATCAAAAAGTAACCAGTGTACCCAGTGTCATTTTTGAAAACTTTGTCTCGTTTGTTTCATTATTCAGTGAGCAGCGTTTTCACTGCTGTATTGGCATATCTTAGGGCTATTGTCAGGTTTATCTTGTTGCTATGACGGAATACGATTTTTGAGTGGTGAAAGATGCCCAGATAGACAGTATTTTACTCTGTAGCACTTCAAGATTTATTTCTAATGAAAAGTGCATTACAAATTAAAGGTATTATTATTATTTTTTATTATTATTATTATTATTATTATTATTATTATTGTTGTTGTTGTCCATTATGTCATGGGTGGGGGGTGTAGTTGCAGATGAAACTGCAGGGAGGGGGTGCTTGTTAAATGAACAACCAGAGCGACAATGGTGGTGTTTCAAAACTCTGTATTCGGCATAGTTGTTGTGTATCGTCTACTAATGAAACAAAAACAAAGCGTTTCTGTTTTTAACTCATACTTTGGTTGCAGTAGCACTGAATGTCCGAGTTCAGCAATCTGGGCACGCCAGTGTGCTCACCGCTAAGGTCTTTGCGCTAAAAGGTTAAGTTGCAGACTTTGTACATTTTGCAAAATGAATTTGACAACAGAGTATAAACATATCCTTTCTTTGTGTATTTCCTGGCAGTTTCATACATTCATTCAATGTATTTATTTTTTGTAATTAGACACTTTGATGTGACACAAAGTTTGAATTACGACATTGTCTTCAGAAGGTAAGATTTAAAAACTCAGGGCCAAGTTACTTGAAGCAATTTAGGCAACATTGGGTAGCATTGCTTTGGAATACAGCTTGTTTAATGTGTGAGCAAAGGTAGCCAACATTGTTTCATGTAACTTGGCACAATTTTGATATCAATACTTTTAATGTGAGGCCTAGATATGAATCAATGACTTTGTACGTGTGAGTAACTTGGCATTTTTGTATGTTGAAAATGTGTTTTTCATCAGATTAATCATAATACTGAAGCCTCACTGATATAAATTGACCTATAGCTGGCTAGCTACATAGCTAAAAAGGTACTTGACCGCTGGATAGGTTTCAAAGTAATACAAGACAATTGGGACAGATTAGATTAAAAAAAGCTAGAGGATGAATCATCATATTGCAATGTGAATGCAATAACAAAATAAAGGTTTTCTATAAATGTATGATTGAATTTCAATATCGGCATTGGCTTACCTTTATTGATTCAGAGGAACTAGTTAGGTCATGTGATATGAGGAGTTGGCCATTTGGGATGTAATTCTTTAGAATAGATAGAAATTGTTTTTGAGACCAGGTTTCACATGCTGTCATATGCTTGGGGTCTGTCCTGGCACCCAAATTCCAGGATCTACATCCTTCATGCTTGGCTGCTGGACGAAGGCCAGAAGAAAAGCTGAGAATCTGCACTTGAATCACATGTGAATTGTTTGAACAAATCTAAAAAATATCTAACATTGTGGAGTACAGAGCTAACTCAGTTATGGAGGGCGGTGTAACATTCTTGTTTATTTGTTTAATTTACTGGGAAGTTTTTGAAACCAGTTTTCTATTAAATAAATGATTCATACATAATTTGTGACCACGTAACTATGGAAAAGGTTTTTACTATTTTACATCTGTACATAGATAATACATAAATCTTGTTCACAATATAGAATAAACTAAAGTTCATTTGCACAGCTCTGTACCTAGCATTCAGAATTTTAAAAAAGGTGATGTGAAAACAGAATCAATCATGACACTGGAAAAAAAAAAACAGAAACACAGTATCTTCAACATCATTTCACAACAGTAAAACCCATTGTAGCAGGGAGAGGCATTTCTTCTTGAAATGGTTAAAACATTATTTAAAACCTCATCTAATGTCCACAAGGAAGAAATACAATCCCAACCCAAAGCATGGCACTGCCTTGCTAGTTGTTTTTGATCAAAACACCCACACAAATGGTTGTGAGGATCTCTCACAATTTGTGTCTTTGTGCACGGTGGTGGTAAAGCAGTGAATGTATTATAATAGGTAGTTGGCTCTTGTAAAATCCAAAATGTCAAGTGATGAGTCTTATGTTGGACACATAATGAATAAAATATTTTTCTAGCAACTTATTATTATATTTATCTAGAAAAATATTATAGCAATACAATAGCTACACAAATGCTAGTGACATAATTTGTCTTTTCTGGTCTAGCTGTGTGCGGTGTCCTTCGATATATATGTAGACAAACCTTAGCCATGATAGGACAATAATTTGACAGTTAGCATTAACATTTTTCATTGTTTATGCAGCTTGGAAATCATTTTCCAGGTGGTTAGACCTAGCAGGCTATCTGGTGGAGCCATGCACTTAGCAACAAACTGAGCCATTTCTTCACTGTAGTTCCAACTGGAAACCGGCTGCATATTTTATTTGTGAGAAAAAGATTAGGGAGCTACTGACTCAGGAACATTGCTGGAGGCAATAACCCCAGTATCTGAAATCTTAGACAGACATAACCACAATGGGCTTATGTGACCATAATATGATTACAAATTCATAGTCAATATAAGATTTTTGAGGAAAAGCAATACTTTTATTCTGCTTCACTATGAAAAAACAGCACTGCTGAGTTCAGTAATTTCAAAGGGCCCGGTAGGCCAAGTAAGCTCTCCGAAGCTGATAATGGAAGAATTCTCGCCATAATGAAGAAAAACCCCGAAACACCCATCCAACAGATCAGAAACACTCTTCAGTAGGCGGATGTAGATGTGTCAGTGACAACTGTCCACAGAAGACATCATGAACAGAACTACAGAGCCTACACTCAAGATGCAAACTGCTAGTTAACTCCAAAAACAGGATGGGCAGCTTACAGTTTGCTAAGGAGTACATAAAAGAGCCTGCACAGTTCTGGACAAAAAGGTCTTATAGACAGATGAGACCAAGATTCACTTGTATCAGAGTGATGGCAAGAGCAAGGTGTGGAGGCCAAAAGGAACTGCCCAAAGAATACTACCTCATCTGTGAAACATTGTGGTGGGGGTGTTATGTTTTGGGCATGTATGGCTGCCATAAGTACTGGCTCACTTGTCTTTATTGATGATGTAAATGCTGACAGCAGCAGCAGAATGTATTCCGAAGTGTACAGGAACATCTGCTCAAGTTCAAGCAAATGCCTCTAAACTCATTGGATGGTGCTCCATTTTACAGCAAGACAGTAATCCCAAACATACTGCTAAAGCAACAAAGGAGTTTTTCAAAGCCAAAAACCTGGAAATTTATTGACTGGCTAAGTCAGTTACCCAATCAGAATCCAATTGAACATGCGTTTCATATGCCGAAGAGAAAACTTAAGGCAACTAGCTCCCGATACAAGCAGGAGCTGAAGATGGCTGCAGTACAGGCCTGGCAGAGCATCACCAGAGAAGATATTTAGCACTTGGTAATGCACATGGGTCACAGACTTCAAGCAGTCATTGCATGCAAGTTATGCAACAAAGCCCTAAACATGACTACTTTCAGTTACATAACATTAACATGTCCCAGCCAGTATGGTGCCCTGAAATGGGGGGCTATGTATAAGAAGTGTTTTCATTTCTACATGGTGCAAAAAAGTATCCTTTAATAAAAGCTGATAATCTTTAACCATGTGTGAATTGTGTGATTACAAATATAAAATTGTGGAGTCCAGAGCCAAATCAAGAAAAAAAGTGTTTTTCCCAAACACAGCATAATGCATTTGAAGAGTAACTGGCTCTATTGTCAGTTTAATTGTGTCCTGTTTAATTAATTTCCTTTTATTTGATAAACTAGCTGTCTGTATATTTTGCCATTTTTCTCTGTTTTTGACAGTACTTGGAGTGCTGGTGGTTATATTTGTGTGCATGACTGTGACTATGGGAACATTCTTTCTGAAGTATGTGATGTAAGAAGCTGCCACTTATTATCACACCATAGTTTGTATATTGGACTCTGTGACGAAACCGTCATAGGCTGTGGAGAGCACCCGGTAAAAGGCACTCTCATATACACACACACACACACTCTCTCTCTCCCTCTCTGCCCCTCCCGTTTCGCTTGTTGCGGCGAGTGCACGCACCACACTAGTGTTAAAGGTAACAAACATCTCATTTAACAATCTCCCCTCAGTATTTGATAAACATTAGGATGACAGACACAAAATACTGGTTAAAAACCCAGAAGGTTGCATTTATTGAAGTGTTAAAGTGTTTAAAGTTACAGAGTGATTGTTGATTGAACAGAAACCTATCATCATCTAAGGGGTCTCTCCTGACGTTGGATATAGCCAGAACAGTCTGTCCTTTTTAGTCTCTCCTATATTTGAGGGGCAGGAGTGGGTGGCGGGCATAGCTATAGAGTCTCTGGTGGACTGAGCGGTTAGTGCTGTCACTGGATCATCATTGGTAGTGCTGTGTTAAGCTGAACCGGTCATGGTCTGTTGATGACTGTCTCAAGCCTGCCCTCATGGTTGCGTTGGCCCCTGCCTCTGTTTCCCTTAGCTATGCTACTATAGCCTTATTCTGCCAGGGTTTTCCTTATCACACACAGGCACTGCTGTCTCTTCTGCTCTGCTTGCTAATCTACCTTTTGAACCCCCTAACAATGTTTTTTTTCTCGTTTTCCTCGGCTCTGGGCACCTACCCGGAGCTCTAGCCCAAGTTTGCTGAGCACCCCCCCTGGCCTGGAGCTCCAGCCCTAGACCAGCTAGACCAGCTGGGCACTCCCGCCTCCTGCCACTATTGATTTTCCATAACAAACCGTGGCAGATGGGTTCCCCCTCTGAGACCGGTTCTGCTCAAGGTTTCTTCCTGCTTCCAGTCAGGGAGATTTCCTTGCCATTGTTGCCATAGGCTTACTCTTTGGGGGCCGATTCTCTGTAAAGCTGCTTTGTAACAAAGCTCCTTTGTTAAAAGCGCTATACAAATAAAAATTGATTGATTGATTGAACAGCGGATGAAAGAGGAGATTGGTAAGGCAGTAATCCTAGAGCAGCTGCTGCAGGTTCTCCCACCAGACATCAGAACCTGGGTCCGTGAGCATGAGCCTGAGGACGGGCTCACTGCAGCAAGGTTGGCCCTGCAGTATCTAAATGCCAGGAAGGGGGCGCCTACACGATCTGCACCATGTTTCAAGGACACAATCCACTCCAGGGACACTGCAGGTAACTCAGAGGATGGGGTTTGCGAAGACAGAAGGCAAGGAACAAACTGTAATGCAACCTAACTTTAAAGGTTTTGTATGCTTTCATTGTCAGCAGCAAGGGCACAAAGCAGCAGTATGTCCTTTGAAAAAATCCAAGTTGTCTGGGGTGTGTTGTGTGCCTAGAGAGGGGGATGTTGATAATGGGGAGGATGATAATGGGAACCAGAGAGAGGGAGAGTCTGTAATGGTCCTTGTGAAAGTGAATGGTAAACCAATCTCTGCAATGCTTGACTCTGGTAGTTCCATGTCATTGATCAAGAAATGCCATGTCCCTGGTGGGTGTATAGACTATGGTCACACTTGTCCAGTGTGTCCATGGAGACTGTAAGCCTGAACTCGAAACAGAGCTCACAGTTGAAGTTGAGGATCAGCAATGTCTCCTTAATGTTGGGGTAATGGAAAATCTACCGGTTGAGCTGGTTTTGGGGAGGGATTTACCTGTCCTTTGTGAGCTATTGGGGAGGGAGCAGTCTTGCATACAGTCCATGCAAAAACCTGATGTTCATGTGTCCTGTTTTATGCTTACCCGTAGTCAAGCTCAGAGGGGCTTACAGCCTCTACCAAACTTCTGTGACAGTCTTTGTGAGGGTGGAAACAAAGGGCCCAAAAAGTCACGACAGCGGCGTTTGGAGAAGCATGCAGGCTCACCCATGTCTGTTGAGCTATCTGGTTTACAGGTTGAAAGGAGGTGTGCCTCATGACATTGCTCCCCTTCAACAGTCAGATCCTACTGTGAAGCCTTTGTATGACAATGCTTTAGCTCAGGAAAACCACACTGTGTCTATTGGAGGTTCAGTGTACAGCATTCACAACCACATACTCTACCTTGAGTCAAATCCAGACCATAGACAGTTAATTGTTCCCTCTAGCTGCCGATCACTGATTCTCCACCTTGCACACACTATCCCATAGGCAGGGCATTTGGGGCAAAACCTATATCCGGTTAGGTTCTCGTTTCTATTAGCCATCCATGTACACTGACGTGCAGACACATTGCAACACATGTCCAGTGTGTCAGAAAACCAGTGCTGTCCGACGGTCAGACCGAGCCCCATTGCAGCCAATGCCTGAGAATACCACCCCATTAAAACGCATTGCAATGGACATTGTTGGACCATTGGAAAAGAGCAGTGCAGGTTACCAGTACATCCTTGTGGTCTGTGATTATGCAACCCCTTACCCTGAAGCATTTCCTCTGCGTTGCATCATAACTCCCAAACTGAACAGTGCTCCTGTCCAGCTTTTCTCTTGTCAAGGCATCCCGGAGGAGATTCTAATGGATCAAGGAACCAATTTTACCTCCCGGTTGAGCCCTGAAGACCACACCCTACCACCCAGAGACGGATGGGATCACAGAGAGGTTCAATCAAACAATCAAAAGAATGCTGTGTCAGACACGGGGGAAGATTGGGACAAGTGGCTACCTTTTCTACTCTCTGCCTACAGGGAAGTGCCTCAGGCCAGTATGGGTTTCTCTCCATTCAAGCTCCTCTATGGCTGGCCAGTGCAGGGTCCACTGGATCTGCTGAAGCGGCGCTGGGAGGTGCCTGTGGCTGCTCCTAAGGAGAAAGGAGTCCTTCAGTATGTCCTGCAAATGAGAGACCGGCTGGAGAAATACCGGGAGGAGGCAAACATCAACCTCCAGCAGGCCCAGAAGGCACAGAAAACCTGGTACAACAAACATGCATGCCAGCGGGAATTCGAGTCAGAGCAGAAGGTCCTGCTACTCCTGCCTTCATCCACCAGTAAGCTCCTTGCCAAGTGGCAAGGGCCATTCACCATGGTAAGGAAAGTGTGACCTGTGATCTATGAGGTTGAGCATCCTGAGAAGGGGAAGGAGAAGCGAACTTACCATGTGAACCTGCTTAAGCCCTGGAAGGAGAAAGTGAGTCCAGTGAAGAATGCATCCCTACTTGTCTGCCAAGGGGCTGAGGAGGATGACTCTGAGGGGGTCGTGGAGGCCTGGAAGAGTCCAGGTAAGGTGGATCTTTCCCACCTAGATGGGAAACGGCCAGTGGAGTTGCAGCTCGTCTTTGATGACTTTCCTCAGCTCTTCCACCAGGAACCTGGCAAGACCAGTGTCTTACAGCACATAATTCAGCTCAAGGCTGAGCAGGGGCCGATCTGCCAGCGCTGTTATCGAGTGCCAGAGCGACTTGTGGGAGCTTTGAGAGAAGAGATCAAGACTATGCTCAAGATGGGGGTGATTGAGCCATTGGACAGTGAATGGAGAAGCCCCATTGTGATTGTCCCAAAGAAGGGTGGATCTCTGCACATCTGCATTGACTTCTGGAAGCTAAATGCGGTTTCATGTTTTGATGCTTACCCCTTGCCCCGAATCAAAGAGGTGGTGGAAAGGACTGGTGAACAACCTTCATCACCACCTTAGACCTCTGTAAGGGGCACTGGCAAGTCCAGCTGGAGGAAGCATCCAAGCCTTTCACTGCTTTCTGTACACCACTTAGCCTCTTCCAGTTCACTGTCATGTACTGGCGACCTTCCAGCGACTGATGGACCGGGTCCTCCAAGGCTGTGAGGTCTACAGTGCCGCCTATTTGAACAATGTGGTAATCTACAGCAACACCTGAAAGTAGGCATCTGGAGCATGTGCGGAGGGTCCTGGGGAAAATCCATGCTGCGGCACTCACCCTCAACCTTAAGAAGTGTGAGTGGGCAAAGCAGGAGACCAAATACCTGGGGTACCAGCTTGGACGGGGAGAAGTGAGGCCTCAGGTAGATAAGGTGGAAGCCATCCTGAACAGCCCTCGACCTCAGACCAAAAAACAGGTGAAAACCTTCCTTAGGCTGATTGGGTGGTACCGAAGATTCATTCCCCAGTTCTCCACTCTTGCCACACCCCTCACCAACCTCACAGGTAAACTTTTCAGCAACCCCATCAAGTGGACAGAGGAGTGTGAGAGGGCTTTCCAAGCTCTCAAGAGGCACGTGTGTTCCTACCCAGTACTCCAGAGTCCAGAATTTGAGAAGAGGTTCCTGGTCCAGGTGGATGCGTCAGGCGTAGGAATCGGTGCGGTACTGGCCCAGGGAAGAGCGCCAGGTTCTCTACCTCAGTCAAAAACTTCTTCCCAGAGAGACAAGGTATTCAACTATTGAGAAGGAATGCTTAGCTATTGAATGGGCACCTAAAAGTTTGAGATACTATCTACTGGGCCGAGAGTTTGACCTGCACACTGACCACCGAGCACTGACCTGGATCCAGATCATGAAAGATCATAACTCAAGAGTAACCCGGTGGTACCTGGAACTCCAGCAATTCAAATTCTTTGTGCGACATAACGCAGGCAAGGAGAATGTGACAGCAGATTACCTGTCTCGGCTGCCTGACGTTGTTGCCACAGCAGAGGAGGGTGGTAATGTGACGAAACCGTCACAAACTGGTAAAAGGCACTCTCATATACAGTGAGCACCATAATTCATTGGACAGTGACACATTTTTTGTTATTTTGGTTCTGTACTCTACCACTTTGAGTTTGAAAGGATACAATGACAATGAGGTTGAAGTACAGATTGTCAGCTTTAATTTGAGGGTCTTTTCATACATATCGGATGACCTGTTTAGAAATTATAGAACCTTTTGTACATAGTCCCGCCCATTTTCGGGCATCAAAAAATATTGGATAGTTTAACATAATGTAGAATAAAGTAATCATTTTTAATATTTGGTCGCATATCCTTTGCATGCAATGACTGCTTGAAGTCTGCGATGCATAGACATCACCAGACGCTGGATATCTTCCCTGGTGATGCTCTGCCAGGCCTGTACTGCAGCCATCTTCAGTTCCTGCTTGTTTCGGGGACTTTTTGCCTTCAGTCTCCTCTTCAGCATGTAAAATATATGTTCAATTGAATTCAGATTCGGTGATTGACTCGGCCAGTCAAGGATTTTCCACTTTTTGGCCGTCAAAAACCCCTTCGTTGCTCTAGCACTATGTTTCGAGTCATTATCTTGTTGCATGATGAAGTGCTGTCCAATGAGTTTGGAGGCATTTGGTTTTATCGGAGCAGATAAAATATTCCTGTAGACTTCAGAATTCATTGTTCTACTTCTGTCTGCAGTCACATCATCGATGAAGACAAGTGAGCCCGTTCCACTGGCAGCCATACAGGCCCAAGCCATAACACTCCCTCCACCATGTTTCACGGATGAGGTGGTATGCTTTGGATAATGGGCGTTTCCTTTTTTTCTCCACACTTTCCTCTTTCCGTCACTCTGGTGCATGTTAATCTTTGTCTCATCTGTCCACAAAACTTTGTTCCAGAACTCTTGGGGCTCTTTTAGGTGCTTTTTAGCAAACTGTAATCTCGCCTTTCTGTTCTTCAGGCTTATCAGTGGTTTGCATCTTGTAGTGTACCCTTTGTAGTCCTGCTGGTGTAGTCTTCTACGTATGGTAGACTTTGACACATCTACGCCTGCATCCAGGAGTGTTTTTGATCTGTTGGGCTGTTGTCAGGGGGGTCTTCTTCACCATAGTGAGTATTCTCCGGTCATCCACTACAGTGGTCTTCCTCGGACTACTGGGTCTTTTGACATAATTGAGTTCACCAGTTGTTTTTTTCTTGTTAATGATGAACCAAACAGTTGACTTGGGCATGCCCAGGGTTTTTGCAATGTTCCTGATTGATTGATTTTCATTTCTGAGCCTTATGACGGCTAGCTTAATTTGCATCGACACTGCTGTCTTCCTCATGTTGTCACACCCCAACAACAAAGGCAATTGCAAAGTCTAGAATCAAGACTAGACATCGACAGCTCTCTTCTGCATTCAATAACCACACAAATTAATACACCTGCCTAACGAAACACATCTGTGAAGCCAATTCAACAAATACTTGTAGTACCTTAAAATAGGGGGACCATGTACAAAAGGTGCTGTCATTTCTAAACGATTCATCCGATATGGATGAAAATACCCTCAATTTAAAGCTGACAATCTGCACTTCAACCTTGTTGTCATTGTATCCTTACAAACTCAAAATGGTAGAGTACAGAACCAAAATAACAAAAAATGTGTCACTGTCCAATGAATTATGGTGCTCACTGTACACACAAACACACACACACACTCTCTCTCTCCCTCTGCCCCTCCCATTTTCGCTCGTTGCGGTGAGTGCACGCACCACACTAGTGTTAAAGGTAACAAACATTTCTGTGGTGGGGTGGGCGTGGTTTGAGCGTCGGCTGCAGAGAGAGAGTGTGAGAGGAGCGGCTCTCGGATCCTTCGTCACGACTGTCAGCTGGAGGTAATCAGCGCCGATAATTGTTAATTGTTTAATTGCGCTGATTGCCTCTGATTGCTTTCAACAGTGAGCCTGGGGTTTTTAAAGGAAGACCGGAAGCTGAAGCGAGAGGGCTGACAACAAGACGGCTGCGGAACCGTCGTTTGTGTGTAAATATTTCTGTAAAACGCATCGGTGAATAAAAGAGCACGGCAGTGCTGATTAAGGAAACAACTGTCTCCCGTGAGTGTGTGTTTAAACAGGAGGGGTGGCACTCACTTGCCACAGTGGTGGCCCGTACGGGGAGTATTAAACACACAGGAGACAACATGGAACACAGCCAGGAGCAGGGGGAAACGCCACAACCGGTGGTAGCGCTGGCGAGGATGCTGGAGGGGATGGCGGCGATGCAGGAGAGGCAGGCGGAGATGCACGCCGAACAGCTGGAGGCTCTGCGGGCGCAAACTTCCCTCCAGACCCAGGCTCTACTGCAGCTGGCGGCTGCGGGAGAAACCAGCTCCCGAGAGAGACAGACCGGACCCCCCGTGGCTCTCCATCTACCAAAAATGACCCCGGAGGACGACGCGGAGGCGTTCCTTGAGGGATTTGAGGTGGCCGCGAGGGCAAGTAAATGGCCGGAGGAGGAGTGGGTCGTCCGCCTCCTGCCCCTCTTCACTGGGGAAGCACAACGGGCGGCACACAGCTTACCCCCCACAGCGCGGACGGTCTACGGCAACCTAAAGAAGGCGGTCCTGGACCGTCTGGGATACAGCCCGGAAGAACACCGGCGACGGTTCAGGGAGACGGCCCTGGCCAGAGAGGACCGACCGTTCGCATACGCGCAGAGACTGCTGGACATGGCGCGTCGGTGGCTGCGACCAGAACTCCGGTCAGCAGACGAGGTGGTGGAGCTGGTGGCCCTCAAACGCTTTATCGATGGCCTCCCGGCGGAGACGGCGAATTGGGTGAGGTGCCATCGGCCGACCGGGTTAGCGGCCGCCGTCACCCTGGCGGAGGACCGCCTGGCGCTCTACCCCCGCGGCCAGTCACAGCAGCAGCAGCAGCAGCAGCAAGGACGGGCAGACACGGCTCCGCGCAGGAGAGCCCTTCCTCGTTCCCTTCCTTCCCCCCTTTCTTCCTCCCTTCCCCGTGCCCAAACCCCCGCATTTTCCCGCAACAACCCTTTTTTTCTGTTTCCCCAGCCCCAGGCTCAGTGGCGGCGGGATACGACCCACAGAGAGCTCCTCAGATGCCCGGATCGGGGTGTTAGCGGTGCGGACAACCGGGTCACCTGCGCCGCGAGTGCCCGCTCATGGAGGTGGGGCAGGTGGTCCGTGTTGTCGGCCCGCCCACCTCCGCTCCCTATCCAGACGGAGCGTACTGTATTCCGGTAAGGATTCAAGGGAGTGAACACCAGGCGCTGTTGGACTCAGGGGCTATGCAGACCATGATTCGACAAAGCCTGGTTCGACCCGAGGCGTTGTTAGAAGCATCAAGGGTATCTATAAGGTGTGTGCATGGGGATTTACACGAGTACCCTATCGTCTCAGTGGAAATTCGGTGTCAAGGGAAAAAGCATAAAATAAAGGCTGCGGTTAGCTCCCGCCTCTCGCACCCTCTGATTTTAGGCACTGATTGGCCGGGGTTCCGCCAGGCAGCTGGTAAGGTAGGGGGGGTGCGTTCACGACAGCTAGGGCTGTGTGATGTGTGTGCTGCTGTCAGCGGTGACGCGGGGTCGTCCGACGCAGCAGAGGGGGAGCCGGCACCAGTGGAGCCTCAGGGGGAGACTCTGCAGGTGCCGGTGTTTCGCCCCATGGAGGATTTCCCACTCGAGCAGTCTCGTGATGACACCCTACGCTTTGCCTTTGACCGCGTGACGTCCATTGATGGTCAACAGGTGCGCCCTGATGCAACACTCACTCACCCGTATTTTGTAATAATTCGGGATAGGTTATACAGAGTGTGTCGTGACACTCAGACTAAGGAGGAAATCACCCAATTGCTGGTGCCTAAAAGCTCTCGGGAAATGGTTTTTCAGACGGCTCACTTTAACCCCATGGCTGGTCATTTAGGGTATGAGAAAACACTGAACCGGATAATGGCCCGTTTCTATTGGCCGGGCATTTGGGCCGACGTGCGTCGGTGGTGTGCGTCGTGCCCTGAATGCCAACTAGTAAATTCCCGGCTATACCAAAAGCGCCGTTGCGCCCCCTTCCGCTAATGGAGGTCCCTTTTGAGAGAGTGGGGATGGACCTCATCGGGCCGTTTGATCGGAGCACGCAGGGATACCGTTTCGTGTTAGTTCTGGTGGATTATGCGACAAGGTATCCCGAAGCAGTTCCTTTGCGCAGCATTTCGGCAAAAAGTGTTGCGCAGGCATTGTTTCAAATAATCTCCCGAGTCGGAATCCCGAAAGAGATTCTGACTGATCAGGGCACACAGTTTATGTCACGCACACTACGCGAGCTGTACGGGTTATTGGGCATTCATTCTATTAGAACCAGCGTGTACCATCCCCAAACGGATGGGCTGGTTGAGCGTTTTAATAGAACATTGAAGTCTATGATCCGGAAGTTCGTTCATGAGGATAGCCGTAATTGGGATAAGTGGTTATCTCCTCTGGTGTTTGCAGTGCGGGAGGTTCCCCAGGCCTCCACAGGATTTTCTCCCTTTGAACTACTGTTCGGTAGGAAACCCCGGGGGATATTGGACCTAGTTAAAGAAAACTGGGAGGAGGGTTCGAGTCCTAGTAAAAATGAATTACAGTACGTGCTGGACCTGCGAGCAAAACTCCATACACTGGGTAAGTTGTCACGGGAGAATTTGCTCGAGGCGCAGGCACGTCAGCAACAGCACTACAACAGAGGAGCTAAACTACGGCAATTTTCACCGGGAGATAAAGTTCTTGTGTTACTCCCTACCTCTAGTTCTAAATTACTCGCCAAGTGGCAAGGGCCCTTTGGGGTCACACGGCGAGTGGGGGAGGTTGACTATGAGGTAGAGCGTACTGATAGAGAGGGGGCAAAACAGATTTATCACCTCAATCTCCTGAAAGCGTGGAAGGAGGTGGTGGCTGTCTCTCTGGTTACGGTGGATAGAAGAGATGAGCTGGGGCCGGAGGTACCAAATTCATCCAATCAGATCTCAACCCTTTCAGATGACCATCTCTCACCGAATCAGAGAGCAGACCTTGCCTTGTTGCAAAAGCGTTTTGCTGATGTGTTTTCCCCTATACCAGGACGCACGCACCTCATACACCACCACATTGAGACTTCCCGGGGTGACGGTGCGGACCGCCCCTATAGATTGCCGGAACACAAAAAGAATTGGTTCAGGCAGAAATAAAGGCAATGCTAGAGCTGGGGGTAATAGAGGAATCCCACAGTCCCTGGAGTAGCCCCATTGTGCTGGTAGGTAAGCCTGATGGGTCTATTCGCTTCTGTGTGGATTATAGAAAGGTAAATGAAGTGTCACGGTTTGATGCTTATCCAATGCCTCGGGTCGACGAGCTCTTGGATCGGCTTGGCACGGCTCAATTTTTTTCGACGCTGGATTTAACCAAGGGTTACTGGCAGATTCCCTTATCTGCCAAATCTAAGGAAAAACGGCTTTCTCCGCTCCGGATGGTTTGTACCAATTCAGGACACTTCCGTTTGGGTTATTCGGAGCCCCTGCCACCTTCCAGCGCCTAATGGATCGGGTATTGCGTCCGCATGCTGGTTATGCTGCTGCCTATCTGGATGATGTAATCATCCATAGCAGCAGTTGGGAGCAGCATTTGCAGCATGTGGGGGCAGTGCTCGAATCCTTAAGGCAGGCAGGGCTCACGGCTAACCCAAAGAAGTGTGCTATTGGCCGAGGAGGTACGGTATTTGGGGTACCACTTGGGAAGTGGACAGGTGCGGCCTCTAGTGGACAAAACCGCGGCGATTGCAGCCTGTCCCCGACCCAAGTCAAAAAAAGAGGTAAGCAGGTTCTTGGGGCTGGCCGGCTATTACAGGAGGTTCATCCCGGCATTTTCGGAGCTAACCAGCCCCCTAACTGACTTAACCCGAAAAGGTGCCTCAGATCCGGTCCAGTGGACGGAACCGTGCCAGCGGGTGTTTGAGAGGGTAAAAGAAGCTCTCTGTGGGGAGCCGCTCTTGTTCACACCTAACTTCTCTCTCCCTTTTGTGTTGCAGACCGACGCGTCGGACAGAGGGCTGGGGGCTGTTTTGACCCAGCAGGTGGAGGGAGTCGACCGCCCCGTGCTGTACATTAGCCAAAAACTGTCACAACGGGAGGCGAAGTACAGCACGGTGGAAAAAGAGTGCCTCGCCATTCGGTGGGCGGTCGGAGCCCTCCGGTATTACCTTCTGGGTCGCCCATTCACCCTCTGTTCGGACCATGCCCCCCTCCAATGGCTTCACCGCATGAAGGATACCAACGCCCGGATCACTCGGTGGTATCTGGCTTTGCAGCCTTTTAACTTCAAGGTGATCCATAGACCGGGTGTACGGATGGTCGTGGCGGACTTCCTCTCTCGCCCCCAGGAGGGGGGGGGGAGGGGGGGGGTTGGTCATCGGCCGGATGGCTCCCCGGCCTAAGTCGGGCGGTGGGGGTATGTGGTGGGGTGGGCGTGGTTTGAGCGTCGGCTGCAGAGAGAGAGTGTGAGAGGAGCGGCTCTCGGATCCTTCGTCACGACTGTCAGCTGGAGGTAATCAGCGCCGATAATTGTTAATTGTTTAATTGCGCTGATTGCCTCTGATTGCTTTCAACAGTGAGCCTGGGGTTTTTAAAGGAAGACCGGAAGCTGGAGCGAGAGGGCTGACAACAAGACGGCTGCGGAACCGTCGTTTGTGTGTAAATATTTCTGTAAAACGCATCAGTGAATAAAAGAGCACGGCAGTGCTGATTAAGGAAACAACTGTCTCCCGTGAGTGTGTCTTTAAACAGGAGGGGTGGCACTCACTTGCCACAATTTCATTTAACAATCTCCCCTCAGTGTTTGATAAACACAAGGATGACAGACACAAAATACTGGTTAAAAACCCAGAAGGCTGCATTTATTGACATGTTCTAAAAGTGTTAAAAGTTACAGAGTGATTGTAGATTGTTTTTGCTGCTCTCGTACTCCCTGGGGCGACATGGCTCAGGAGGTAAGAGCGATTGTCTGGCAGTCGGAGGGTTGCCGGTTCAAACCCCGGCCTGGGCGTATCGAAGTGTCCTTGAGCAAGACACCTAACCCCTAACTGCTCCGGCGAATGAGAGGCATCAATTGTAAAGCGCTTTGGATAAAAGCGCTATATAAATGCAGTCCATTTACCATTTACCCTGTTGTCTCTCCACTGCAGTTCCTGGTTTGACGTAGAAGCAAGGAGAGATATACTATCTAGTTTCGCACCCTGTGCATGCGTTGTAGAGTGGAAGGATACCATTAACAGCCGAAAGAGATTGTAATGTATTTTCTAATGTGGAATATAATGCAATTATTTATTTTCAGTATGGTTGCTAAAACTAACAACTTGTAGTTAATGGAATATTCTTGTAATGGTATCGTTCAGGGGGCAGGGCTTTAAGGGTAAAAAGGTACCTCTTACCTACTGAGGGGACAGTCTGGTTTTGTTGGGGCTCAGGGCAGCACTACTATTGCTGTCCCTGTGTTTTGTTTTTTTCATTTATAATTTTTTCAGTTTCATTTGTAAATGCTTACTTTGTCAATGGATCCAATTTTTGCACTTTTTGTTTTTTTGTATGGGGCGCAAAATAAACATCATTGCACTGATCTGATCATCTGCGACTGAGCCATTCTTTATCGAGGGTTGAATTGAGCCTCAAGGTTTCACACTACCTAACAGACTCACACAGATGAACAGAGGGAGACACTTCATTTGCTGAGCAACAGTTAAACTTGCAGGTATCTAATTGACCAGCAGGGGTTGCTGGTGAATGATGAGACACTGTCATGCTGACAGTGTAGTGTAATATCTTCTTCCTGTGCAATGCTCTGCATTGCTGCCTCAGCTAACTCTGCCATGGTTTCAATTTGATACCAGACCATTAGGCTGTTGGCAAGAGACTGCTGTATACATATATAAATATGGAGCACATTTCTGAATTTATTGCCATTTCATCCCAGAGCCAATCACAATGTATTTATTTGGTGAATTTTAAAAAGAATTTGCCACAACATGCCTTACAGAATGATCACAAAAAAAGATCACAGCTGCTAATGGTCGACAGTAAGGAATGTTTATTGCCCCACAGTACACCGTTGCTGCACTGTCTAGTTCTGTCTAGACTATAACTGATTATAGGCTTGACTGTAAAGGTGTGCTTTTAATCTAGACTTAAATATTGAGAACCTCTTCCCTTACAAGGTTTGAATGGTTATTCCATTGTGGAGCCCTATAAGAAAAGGATCTACCACCCATAAGGTTCTTTGAAATTTGTGTGGCTATTAGTGTAATTGACAAATGGTTTTCATCTCAGAATTTCTAGTAAACTAACCTAAGCTGCTATTTAATGGTAACAGTTCCTACATGTCTATATGTGAATGTGATCCTCAGATATAGCTGTTTGAATGGGCTGTCAAATTTTAGCCCCCTTTAAGACAGAACATAAAATGCCATGTTGTAATCTTTCCTAAATGCAATGGAATTTTACTTGTAATTCTAAGCAAAGTAAAGGTAAAAACAAACGAATGAATAGTACATTAACAGAATGCACAGCAACCTTAATGTTTAAAGACAACCGAAACAGAAAATTCACATTCACTTTACTTGTTTTACAAGTGCTCTTTCTCAGCAATCAAGTTCGGTAAAATAATTTTCAAAATTTGCACATGTGGCCAATAAATATTATTTTGTCATCACCCAAAGACAAAGCTAGGATTGAAGACACCATTAAAAAGAACCATGCTGGTAGGTGATTTTGAATATATGAACAGGAGATAGCCACTGAGTTACTAAAAAACGTGACGGCAACATTATAGGCTACTAGTGTGGAATGAAACATCCCAATAATACAATAAAAATGCAACTATACACCTTGACTCTGAATAAAAAGGTGGAGCTCTGGGGGAGGTACAGTACTGGCCGGTTATGAACTTGTTCACAACACCGAATGACTCGTAAATCCGAGATCTCGAGTTCCCTACCTGTAACCTGGACTGTGTGTGCAGAGGAACTTCGGGACTTTCGAAGGATACTTGCTTTTTCCATCTAAGCTGACTTAAAAAGTTTAGTCTGGTATCTCATTTTAATTCCTTTCTATTCTCATTCCTAATCTCAGTTTTCAACTTTCATCCTTGATTCACCGAATAAGACCATTTTCCCGGATTCAAGAAAGCGTCTCAGGTAAAGTTGGAGTGAAGTAAGCCAGGTAAAACATAATCTGTTTTCGTCCTAAATATCGCGAAGGCCAGGTCTATTGCTTAGATTTATTTTCACCGTTTGAGCAAAGACTAGCCTGCAACGCAATTTTGAACGTTTCCCTAAAAATTAAATACGATAACGCTGATACCGTCGAAACGATGAAAAGGCTCGATGATTCAAAACACATGAAAATGAAGTGCCTATAGACGCATATAGAGTGATTTCACTGTTAACGGCACACAGGCAAAAATAAACAAATAGAATATATACCGTAAACATAAAACGCTATATTTCTAATGTAACTGCTGAAATAAATGCATCGAATGAAAAGCAAGAAGCAAGAATCGGTGTTTGAATCGTTTTAAAGTGTTATTTTAATAAATATGCACTTTCGCAGGCCGGCATTATTGTGTAAGAACTGTGCATAACTATGTTAAATATACTGTAGCATTTCACAGTATGTGAAATATCATTCAATTCTTTTCTTATTCCTTTATACCACAGCATTGCCTTAACCTTCCCTGTGGGGAAACAAACCATGCATACGTGAACGCTGTAAAGCCTTCAGTACAATAAATAAACGGAGTAAATGAAGTTGACACTGTGCTGTGTACAATGTACACCTACAGCACGCTACACTTCGCTATTTAGTTAGTTTCACGTCTGCAATCTTACATTTCAGGCAGACAGCTGCAGAGCTTCTAAACTAATTATTAGTACCAAACTAAACTCAGAACTCCAGGACTGTATGATTCTTTTTTTTTTTTAATTTGGGAAAATTCACTGTCAAAGCCATGTCCACCGACAAAGTGACTTTTAATCTTTGAATGAAAGATAGTTGCTCTGACATTTCTGTCATGTTTTATGATAAAACTGAGTCATTTTGCTATATATATACTTCTTTCATGATTGTAGAGCTTGTACATGTATCTCTACACTCTTAAAAGCTTATTTGCTGCTAATGGAAACAATTGTTAGAAGCATACATTTTACTTCTACAGATGTACAGTGCTTGAGAAATATGGCATAGTAACCTGACACTAGAATACTTTTTTTTACAAAAACTTTTAAATAAATATGATTTTACAGTATGTTTCACTGTAAAACACATAGTAATTTCTGTAAGTTTGCACTGATATTCTTTCTGTCTGTCGGTGCAGGCTGTGCCCCATTATGGGATTTTATGTAATGTGTGCTGGCACATAGACAATAATTGGGACTATGGTGTTTGTGCCATCTGTGCTACCTTGACTCACACATGAATCATGCAAAAACAGGCCACACTTGCAAAATTTATTTGATTGCACTGATAAAGTTCTTACTGGGATTACTTGGTCATTTCAACATGCTGAGTGATGCAGCCAGCAAAGTAAAATAAAAGTGGACTCGTGTAGTGCATCAGTGAGTGAGGCAGTGGGCATTTTAGTGCTGTTATGGTTGAAGTGTCTTGAGTTCAAGGGAGAGGTTCTGTTACAGCATGTAGTAAATCAGATATTTTTGAGAGCACTAAGTACAGGGAACTGAAAACCACTTACACTGCCAAGTACACTGATATATATTTGTAGATTTTACACAGCAGATTATCAAGCAGGTAATAAGCAGTAAAATATAGTAGTTGTTATGGGAATTGTTTCCTAACTCATATACAGCCTCTGTTTTCTTCATTGAAGGTTCTGGGGAAAATAGAGCTATGATGATGTTTTAAAAAGGCATATTCTGTCAATATTTGTAGCAGGGACAGTAGACTGACGAGCTACTACATTAAATTTTAAAAAGTGGGAGGGAAAAACTGAACATTAATTTTATTATTCCAAAACATTTTTACATTTTTAAATACTATACTTGGTAACACTAAATTTGTGTTAGATATATTCTCAACATAGCCCTTCAATATTAAATATTCAGTCAGTTAAATTGAGTGTTTTGAGATATAATCATAAATTATTGAAAGTATCAATGTTGTTTTCAAAATAATGCATTTGGTATGTATAAGCCTCGTAATTTACAACCTTTGTATATCTAATTCCCCAATACAACCAAAATACTTTTTTATTTGCATAGAGATGGTTTGTGGGGTAACAGTTTTGACAAATTTGTGCTACCAAAGCTAGAAAAATTCAACCCTGCGAGCTTAACTGAAGTAATCAACTGAATATAATCAGATTGTTCGTAGAACCTGATTCTGACCTTTTCTGTTAAATGTCTTTCTTTCTTTGCAGGCTTATTGAGAACTATTTTAATTACGGGACAAGGTTTTGCTCAACAATCTCGTTATCTGTTCTAAAATGAAATATGTAAGGCAATGTATCTGTCTAGCATTTGTTTATGTCTAATTTATGGCAGTCACTTAGGTTAATTTATAGGGAGCATTTTATGATTTGTGAGATATAAAAACAAAACATGTTGTCATTTTCCATTGTGAACACATAAATGTGACTCATCCAATCAGTGCAACCTGTCTCTATTTCTGGAAAAAGAAATGCAGACAAGTTCTGGTTGAACACTTACACATTCCACTCTACACTGCCAATTAAAACCCACACAATTCAGGGCTCCACTGTGCCACAAGTGAACAATGTTTACTATCAGAAACTGTTGTCCTTCCATACTTCCCTCAGCATAGACCCCAGTTGCCCCAGGTGATGGCACCACCTGTTTCTTTCAGGAGTTTTGAGAGGGGCTGCAGTGAGGATGTTCTGTGAATGAGGGAAGATTCTGCTATGCATTTATGCCAGTGTCAGAGCAGAGTGGAGAGGGCTGTCGTAGCATATGTCTGCCATGCATTCCCTGGTAATTACAGAGAAGGCAAGGTCGCTCCAGGGACTCTTGCAATGAATCAGTGTGACCTTTTGCTCCTCACCTCTTGTTTCCTAGTGCCAAACAAATCCTTTTTTGATTTCATTACCGCTACAGACATTCTTGGAAAGTTCAGTGGATCACTTTTAGTGAAATCGCCAGTGCTTACATTGATACTTATGTTCTAATAAATGTGGGAGCTGAAAATAACTTTTAAATAATATAATATATCAGTCATAATACAGCATGTTCCTTTAAGCAACAAGAAGAGTAAAATAAAGTATGATGGTTCAGGGAGAGACAATACAATTTTTGTGGGTGGCATATCTAAAGAACAACTGATTGAAACCTTATATTGGAAACAACAAAAAAAGAAATATATTTATCCCTTTCTTTGTTCTTTCTTGCAAACATCAGCCCAGAGGGTGAAAAGTGAAGGAACTCAAACTCTCCACAATAAAAGAATAATTATTCTCTTCCTGGAAGATTTCTCTTATGCTGACTGGTTAAGAGACATACCACTCTGTTGCCTTCTCCTGCCATATGATGAAGCTGAGGTGTGGATTAGTTCGTATTTAGCTGTGACAGTATCAGGTGGCTGTTTTTTTTTTGGAAGATCCTTGTCAAATTCCAATCTCCAAAAATCTGGCCGTCTATTTATCAACCAGTTTAATTGGCTTAACTAAATCAGTACTGTTCCATCTCACCTGATGTAAGTATTGTGGAGCAAAATTCTTGGCCAGTGGTAAATTCCTGCACCCTTGAGACCTGCTGTACATTCCATTTACATGTAGTATTCCTGCTTTGGAGGGGAAAAAAACTTTTACATAATTTTGTTTAAAAACTTGATTCTTAAATTTGTCCCCTCCAATCTCCAGAAAGCACATATTCTCTTTATTCCACTCACACTCTATTCTCTGCTACATTTCCCATCTCCTGTATCACTTTCTTGAAATGAGACTCACTGCTTCAGCACCCCTTCAGGTCTTTGTACACTTTTGAAAATTTGTTAAGTGCATTATGCATCATTTCACACCAAATACAGGAGTCTTTTTGCCAAAGTTGAAGTAATATTTCTGCTAACTGATCTCCATTCTGACTCCATTCATTAGCCGAACCCAGCATCATTCTCAAGTCTCATGCTGACCGCTGCAACTTTTTTGGGAGTCATGTAATAAGGGTTCATGAAGGCCATGAATTAATATCCCAATTTTGACCATGCTGTTGTACCCTTAATCTTAATTCTTAGAGGTTTGTCAAGAAAAGATCAAATTCTATAAAATGTAATCTGTGCCAGTGTGACCCAAAAGTCCAACAGGGAATGTATACTTTACTGTAGCGCCAACCAGGGGGGATGTCTGTATTTTGCTGGGTGACTTTAAAAAAATAAAATTTATTATTATTTTTTAAATCACAGGAATAAAAACAATGTTTAAAAGAACAAACATGGTCTTAGGCCCAGCACAGACTATCTGTGAGTCTTTTAACAGATGTTTAAAAGTGCTCATGATGTGGATATTCTAAGGGATAGTGAGAGGGAGTTCCAAATATGGATGAATAAAATAAGAGTTCCAAACTCTTACCCCGTTGCTATTGCTGATTGATAACCTGTGACATGTACCTGTTCAAACTACTGTTATATCAGTTGTGATATTGCAGAGTAGAGGAAAAATGGATCAACTGTTTATATATTCTCCAAAAGTGACATAGCATATTGCAGTGACTTTATGGATATATGTCCAGCTACATTCAGGCATTCCAAACTGGGAGGACAAATGGAAAGTTAAAAAATCGTGGATTATCTGCAGAATGACAACCCTCATGTACATTATGATTTATAATATTTCAATTTTATTATTAAAATAGTAATTAAGATTTTTTTTAGGATGATAATGTAAACACATCATTCTACCCACTTAGGCCCATCATTTTACTGGTAACCATTTGAAGCCTCTCCTTTCCAATATGAGTAACTCTAGAATAGCTTATGTAAACTATGCATTGAATACTCTGTGTCAAGAAAAATACGTTGTGGCTCATCCAATATGCTGTGGTTGTGATGTGGCCCCAAATCTGATTTATTTATTTATTTATTTATCCATCCTCATTTTTTCTGCCAATTTGGAATTCTCACTTGTATATCACCACTATCAGGACTATGCAAAATACACATGCTTTCCTCCAAAAAGGTTTAGCGCAAATTGTTATCACACCAAATCTCATAATCCTGGGTGATGCTGTCAGTAATTATATGTCATTTTGTGAATCTACTAGCTACAGCTGGCACTGGCATAGGCGCCGGATTTAGTTTTTTTCAGAGGGTGCCCTCAAAAAATTAATACCTACCCAAACGTAAACAATAAATATCGTTATTACAGTTGTCGTTTCTGCATGAATCTGCGTTCAGAATGAACACACAGTGCACAAAAAAGGACACTAATCAATATAAAAAATTAGAAGCTGAGCCTGTATCACTTGACACTGATGTACCATCTGTAGTTTTTGTGGTCTTTGTTTGAAGTTTAATTACAAACTTGTCCATTTTCTTTGCACGTTTTTAGCGGTAGTTCTGGCAATCGATCACAGAGCTAGCCAGCGCACACTAGAACAAACAGACGTAGGCTACATAGGTTACGTGCCTACTTCATCAAAAGCAGCGTGCGCGGTAACCATGGAAGCAGCCTAACGTTTAATTGCTATATAATAACTCGGGCACCCCCAGCGCAATACACGATGAGCGAAAAAGGTCAAATTTGCAGATTTAGACTTTTTTCTTTTATTGTATTAACGGTGTCGTTTTTCTCGTCAGCTCCATGGTTGCTCAAGCCCCCGAGCACCCATGTAATCGGCGCCTATGGGCACTGGTATGCTTGGGATAGCATACCAGGAAAATTGGATATCTCACATATAACACTGGATATTTTAGCATGCATAAAATATTATGTACCTGTTTTCAAAATCTGAAATATGTCTGAATAATGTATCAGGACAAACTGATATGGCCCATAAAACAAATATTCACTAACTGAAATACGGCCAGCAAGTTATGTGACTCTAATCCTTATTTAGACTAATCTATATTTGGCTGCCCTGATTTTTGTTACATGTTTTTAAGTCTATTTGGGAACTGCCGTATCTCCTCACAACTAAATTTTTTTTTTTTCCAGAAGCACCTCCCCAAACTATTGTCAGACTCTGGGCATGTAGGACAGTAATGAAATGAACTGTAATTTTTTTTTTCTTCTCAGAATTCAATGGTTGAACTCATTTAACCTTTTAGTACACGGTTGGGCTAGGAAGGCCGTGTCTGTTTCTAGTTGTCATGCTTACTTCTGCATTTATTTCATCAGCTAAACTTTAAAGTGAAATCTCACTTTTAATTACATTTCTTGATGGCCTCATGAATGAAAGCTGAAAAAGCTGTTCTTGTGTCCTTATATGAAATGTTTTACAGGGGTCTAATCCATGACAAGGTGTTGTTGATTAGTTAAGTAAGGTAACCAGGTGAGTAAAATCTGCATACACGGACTGCAAAAAAGTTTCCCTCCCCTGTTTTATTTTGTGCATTTTTTAGAAAAGCAGCACAGGAGAATCTTCCAACTTTAGTGAGTAAATAATTAAATCTATAGCACCTTTCAAAACATACAGTTGTAAAGTGCTTTACAATGGTAAAATGTAAGAAAAATTTAGATAAATCGGTAAAAACATAGGGCATAAAAAAATAATATACAATATAAATTATATAGAACAAAAACAGAAATTAAGCAAATGCTAGGGACTACATATGAGATTTTAGATGTTTTTTTTTTTTTTTTAAAGAATTTCAGCTAGCTCCAAATGAAACCCTGCCTCAACAAGATTACAGTTCGAGTAAAATGAGGCTACTAAATCTCTAGCTACAGAATGTTGACTGTTCTTGTGTCCAGGGATGAGGTTTTAGCAGTTGTTGTTTTGCTTGAAATTAAGAAATTGAGTTGAATATGAATACATTCATGAGCATGAGGTAACCCCCATCTCTCCAGTATGATGGATGTGAAAGACTTTCCTGTCCATCTAGCTATTACATATGCAAACTAATATGTTGGCAAACAATAGCAAAGATAACTTTGCTGTATCCTGTGAACATAAAAACCAGAACTATTTTTCAGGGTCAGTCCATCCAGTGCCTTTTGATTTAGCAATCCATCAATGTATCACGTCACATAATGTTAATGAATACGCATCAAGCCGCCATGAAAAAATGCTGCAATATTGCAGTAAAAAACAGGAGTGTAGTGAATAAATAGTATTGTAATTCACGCCATGACCCTCTTTAAACATGGCATCAATAAGATCATAAACAAGCAATGCATTTTGAATTTGTAATTGTAAAAATGTATTTTCTTTTGCCTCATTGATTTTGCAATGTAGACATAAATTTTCAACAACTGACTGAGCTATACAATGGAAATGAAAGTGCTTTGAAATGTATTATAACTATAAACCCTGACCCTGAACCTACAAAATCACTTGTTTCCCTACAATTCCACAATGTTAATTTTAGTTATATTAGGCTTGTGCATAACCATATTTGAGAATTTCTAAACTGTTAAATAGAGGAAATGAGAACATCGGGTTTAAAAAAAAATCTGTTCTTAGTGCCAGCGAGGGCAAATTTTAATGCTACAGCACACAATCGCAATCTACACAAAAACAGTTTGGGGAAGGTCCTTTCCTGTTTTAGCTGGAAAGTCAACTGTGAGCTAGGCCTATTCGCCAAATCAGTGCCCGACCTCACTAATGCGGTTCTGGCTGAATGGAAGCAAATCCCTGCAGCAATGCTCCAACATCATCTGCTATAACAACCTCCACCTTCCTAGAAAAGTGGAGGTTGTTATAGCAGCAAAGGGCGGAATCACGCCATATTAATGCCCATAATTTTGGATGAAATGTCGGATGTCACGTGCCCACATACTTTAGGCCATATAGTGTATCTCTAGATTTTTATTTCCTGGATGCAAGGCTGTGTCTGTAACATTAATATTTCTCCTTCCCTTCTTCCATCCAGCTCTGTTACTACCTGTCCGTACTCTTTTTATCACACAACTAGCAGAGTTGTTTTCTTTTCTATACCCCTCCCCCACATGGGAAGTACCTGGCACTGGAGGTGTCTAGCAGGTTTCCGCCTCAACATGTTTCATTCATCCCACAGCAGCGTGAGAACTTCAGTGCCCAAGGAAACAGCTATGCTTGGTGGCATGGCTTAGAATCTGTGTGGTTGTGAGATTTGAATTTGAGTGTTTGCATGTTTTTGTGATTTTATAGTTATGTGTGCATTTTATCCTCATGGTTAGCATAATTTATGTTTAAGCAAAACAATGAATTACTTTATAAATCCATTTTTATCTTCTGTTTTGATGCTTAACAATGCTCACGTTTATTTCACTACTCTTAGGACTATCTGTGCTCCGTGATAATTTCTGATGTCCAGTTTTAGCCGAAAGGAGTACAAGGAGGTACAATATCACTTTTTTCTTGTGTGTCTTAGGGATCAGCTATTGCATTCTGGGGGCTGCAGAAAGGTCTACATCCCAGTGAACCTACAGTGGACAGTCACACTTGTCACTGATCAGCTCCATCAGACTACTTATCAGGTGCTATCCATGGAAATGTGCCTCTCCAAATAACTGCATCAACAAGAAGCTCTTTGCACACGCCAGACCTGTTCCTGCCTCTAGCAGCAGCTGTACATACAGCATTCACCTATTGATCCCATGGCCCACCCTTATGAGCCATGGTTTCGGCCAGCACCACCTGGAGGCAGTAGTGAGGATATGAACATGCCATCTTGGTGGGATATTCATGCAGGTACAGGGAGTTGGATGGACCTACAGGGGGGGACAGGGAGTCTTCAAGGTGTGGGACAGGGAAGTGCTATACAGTCTGCTCTGGGACCCTATACCTCTGAGCCCCAGTTGTGCAGCCAACCCCCATCCCAAATGGCCTCAGCCTCACACCCCATGCAACTCTTTCCACAGGATAGCTATAAGATGGACCCAGGGGTTCCAGAGTTGCAGCCGCAACCACTTTCTCTGGAAGAGCCTGTGGAGAGCACCACAGCCACTCGCCCCAAGGCACACCGTCGCTCTGCCTCTAGGGGCTCAGGCCAAGCTGTGTGTCGTTGCCCCAACTGTGTAGATGCTGAGCGGCTGGGCCACTGTCCTGATGGCACCAAAAAGAAACACTTGCACAACTGCCACATCCCTGGCTGTGGCAAGGCATATGCCAAGACCTCCCACCTAAAGGCCCATCTTCGTTGGCATAGTGGTGATCGGCCCTTTGTTTGCAACTGGCTGTTCTGTGGCAAGCGCTTTACTCGGTCTGATGAACTGCAACGCCACCTGCAAACACACACTGGTGCAAAGAAGTTCAGCTGCACTGTGTGTAACCGAGTCTTCATGCGCAGTGACCACCTGGCAAAGCACATGCGCACCCACGAGCCAGCTCGTGGTGAGGAGGAGAAGAGTGAGAGTGGAGCAGGTAGAGTGGGGAAATGCTATGAAACCCCCCAGACCCTGACCCTCAACACTGCTGCTCCCGGTACCATGGAAGCCCCCCTTAAGCCCAAATGTGAGCCAGAGCCCAATGAACCCACAATGGGTGCACAACCCAACTAAGGGTGTGCCATCTGCATTAGTTACTGTCCAGGCAAAGTGATGTAGATTACTACACCCTCTGAGTGAGACAAGACACAACATGATTTAACAGTAGAGAGAGATGGCCTAGCATGTAGTGATTATGAACAGTTCATGTCTTTAGTTATGACTTCAGCATCTGAGCTTGCCCACTTGGGTAATTTACAAATTTACTGACCCACAATCTCACTAGTTCATAGGCCCTGCAGTTAAGACAGGTGCCTCATGACAAGAATAGTGCATACTAACTTGTTGTAGTTAGAAAATAAATTAACTCCCCTAACAGACATGGGAGTAAACTGAATGCTGGAAGGAACTGAAATAAGTGAATGCTCTGTTGTTTTTCTGAAGGTGCATTTTTTTCTAATATATGATTTACAATTTACATTTAGTGAAAAGCGTTAGTGGTGACTGAGCCATGATCATAGCTTACTGCTTATATTGCTAATACAGCTACTCTGCTTTCTAGCTGTTGAGTTTGAAATAGATAGAAATAGAAACACTTTTTCATCCACAGACATAACATGAACTTTTACACCTCAAGCAGACCAAATAACATCTCAGAGCCTATTGACACTTTCCTTTTTCAGAGAATCGGTACTTCTCAGGCACTTGATCAGTTTTTTTTTATTTCCAACTCAGTTCTTCACCCTATCTCCCCTTATGAAAAAATCACATGAAATTTGTGAAATAAAATGTGAAAAGAAAATGTCACATGTGAACTGAACATTTTCATGTTTGATTGGCTTTTTTCACATGCGAATGAAAATAACCACATGGGATAAGTCATTTGCATCTTCACATTTTCACACTTCACTGACTTTGAAAATTGTGAACAGCAATTTTCATGTGAAAACAAAAAATGACTTGTAATAGCATAGGTTTCCTTTTTCCCCACTCTTGTCTTATAAGAGGGATTATTTCTATGGTTCATATGTTGAGTGCTCACATGTGGTGTTTGACCACATGATTTTTTTAGAGACCTTAGTATTTGCATGTGTACACACACACACACACACACACACACACAGTAGTAAAACTCAAGATATTTGAATGCAATGAGAGTCAAAGTTCCTTAGAACTTCTTAATGATGAAACTGATTAAAATTGCAGCTGAAGAGCGTCTAACTTAGTGGTGCGTCTAACTACCGAAAACTCTTTCAGTAAATTACTTGAAGTTATTACTTACAATAGTGTAGCCTTATTTTATGCTATTAAAATTTATTCTCATTTTGAAGCAAACACCTTGGTATAAATGAAAATAGTGTTAATAGGAATCTCATTGGAACATTCATTATTTTATTTCCACATTGGTATGTCAAAAAGTAAAATCTCCTTTTCAGGAGATTTTGCTTTAGCATCAGCATTCCATAACTGAGGTTTTACTTTCAGGTTCTTCTATCAGAGTCTTCCCATTTATATTATGTGAGTGTGCGTGTATGTATGTAAGTATCTATATATTTACAGAGAGCGAGATGAATCATAGTTGTTACACTGTGCATATATGGCTCTACATTTAAACACATTTATGTGTGAATAAATTATGCACATGGACATATCAAACTGTAAATATAAAACCTTATTAGGGAATTATTTACAACCATTCTTTTAGAAAAACGTGTACATATTATACAGCCACAATCTGGAAATGTTTCAAACAATGAATGAGTAGACTAGGTCAGTTGCTCCACCAGCTATTTAATGGACTTATTGCTGAATTACTGATTAATTGATTAATTGCTATATTAAATTCTCAAATAGTTGTTAAATTTACCCCGGGAAGGCTCCTAAGTAGGACATCATGTTTTGACATGTTAAATGCAGTGATGCTACAGAATGGGAGTCCTGCAGGGTGACATACATTCAGCCATTGTGTCATCTTTGGCGTGGAGGGGTGCTTTCAGTGTCAGCAGGATAGTATTAACTTACTCAAAAGCAACTCTTTTGGTTTGATATAATTTGATTTGGAGATTTGTCAGCACCAGTCTTGCAGTCCTCCAGTATGGTGGCTGGGATGGCTCAGCCTGTGGATTACAGTGTGAAAACATATGAGGCTTGACAGGCCCCTGGCCACTTACTCTTCAACAGGAGTGAATTGGCACCTCATAAAAAATAAGCATTCTGCTGGCTTTGTGTGAGGAAGCATGTGATAATATACACCCCCACCCCAACTGACAAAGGACGATGAAGCAAAGGAATCAACCTTAAATTGTGGTGAGGCACAGATATGTAAGACATCAAAAACAACTCGTTACTTTCAGAATTTGGTCAAATAAAAACTGTGTCATCCACTTCTCTATTATCACCCGAAATGTGCCATTCTTTCTGTGATAAAATTCATTTGTATGTTTTCTTTGGAGTTATTCAAAGAAATTGTTTATATTTTAGTAGCGATTCCATAATAATCATAACATTGAAATAAAGATCACCTTTGACAACATTGACTTGAATGTCACAACTGTAGCTCCCAGCACCATATCTGTATACGCAGAGGTTTGAGGGGAGACAGGGAGACGTCACCCCAAATATTTTCAAATTAATGAATTGCTATACTACCTAGTACACGTATGAACCTACTTAGAAAGAAAAAAACATTCTTACTGTATTTCAAAGCTCATAGCATATACAAATCCAGTAAAAAGTATTTGAACCCTTCCTGATTTCCTCTATTGTCGCATATTTGTCACACTGAATGGTTTCAGATTCTTAGAAAAAATGTAACATCAGAAAAAGGGAGTAAACAAAAAACACATAAAAAAATTTTTTTAACACTAACAAACACCCATGAGCCATGTGAAAAAGTAATTGCCCACTTAAACCTACACTCAGAAAAAATGTACAGTTCAGTACCTAGAAAGGTACAATTGCTTATCACTGTGGCAGTACCGCTTGAAGGTATAGAACTGTACCTTAACCAGAAAAAAAGGTATCATTCAGTACCTAGAAAAGTACAATCACTTGTCACTAGTACCTTTACAGGAACGGTTTTGTACTCCAGAATCTGTACCCTTGTGTACCTTTATTTCTGAGAGTGTATTAACTTGTTACACCACCTTCAGTAGCAATAACTGTAACCAAACACCTTTATATAATTTGATATCAGTCTTTCACATCACTCTGGTGGAATTTCAGCGCACTCTCCTTTGCAGAACTGCTTTAATTCAGACAAATTGATTTTTTTTTTCAAGCACAAATTATTCAGGTCCTACCACAGCACCACTGTTGGGTTCAAGTCAGGACTTTGACTAGACCACTCCAAAACTTTTATTTTTGTTTCTTTTTAGTCATTCAGATATGGACTTCCTTTTGTGTTTTGGACCATTGTCTTGCTGCATAACCCAATTATGTTTCAGCTTCTCTCATGGACAGATGGTCATTCTCCTTACAAATTTTCTGGTAGAGCTTAATTTGCGGTTCCTTCAATAATGGCAAGTTGTCCAGGGCCCAAGGCAGCAAAGCATCCCCACACCATCTCACCACCGCCATGTTTGACTGCTGGTATGATGTTCTCATTGTGAACTGCTGTATTTGCTTTACGCCGGACATAATAGGACCCCTGTTGTCCAAAAAGTTCCACTTTTGTCTCATTAGAATATTATCTCAAAAGGCTTGGAGATCATCCAGGTGCTTTATTGCAAATGTGAGACAAGCATTGATGTTTCGTTTGGTTAGCAGTGGCTTCTGCATTGCTATTCTCCCCATTGTGGAACACTGACCTTAGCTGAAGCTAGAGAGGTCTGATGTTCTTCTGGGATCTTTTGTGACCACCTGCTGCACCTTTGGATAAATTTTGCTGGGCTGACCACTCCTGGGATGATTTACCACTGTTCCAAGTGTTCTCCATTTGGAGATAATAGCTCTGACTGTGGTTTGGTGGAGCCCCAGAGCCTTAGAAATAGCCAATTCTGGACTGATATATTTCAATAACCATTTCCCTGATCTTTTCTGCTGTTTACTTTGTGTGCTTATAGATGTGGTGACTACCTCACTCTGATGGTAAGGTTTAATATGAGTGAGAATTAGATTCAACAGGGCTGTCTGCAGTCAAGATTAATCTAATTTTCAAATAAATTTGGTTAATTGGTTTATAAGAGTTGCTATGAGGGCAATTACATTTTCACATGTATGTGAATTTTTTTCATGAAATAATTTTAAAAATGTGTTTTGTGTTTATTCAGTTTCCGTTTGTCTAATATTACATTTGTTCTGAAGATCTGAAACCATTCAGTGTGATAAATTTGCAAAAATAGAGGGAATCAGGAAGGGGGCAAATACTTTCTCATGGCACTGTACATGCACACACATACATAGACATGTGCACACATACACTATACAACTCAAATACATTGTCCCCTGATCGTCTCTAACATTCCGTCTCATTTTCATGCATTGATTATCATGTAGATGACTGCGAACCCCATAAATTGATTAAAGTACATTAAAAGTACACATTTAATAATAATAATGATCATATAATAAAATATTTCAGAATTTTAAATTACTCTGCATATGTGATTAGAAGAAATTAAATTGTGTTGTTAAATGTTTCAAATATGGGCATTATTTTCAGTCAGACATCTTGTGGTCATTTTTTAACTACAAAGACGAGAAGATGAAATTCACATATCAATCATAATTTATACAATTCATAAAGGGTAGCTTCACTATACTCAAAATTTAATATTATTTTTCTTAATTTACAGTTTAGTAGGCAGAGTTCGTAGGCAAATTCCACTACTTGCAAGTCGACTTGGCAGAGAGGGAAATGACGTGATGACTTGGACTTTTTATTATTTTAAAAAAGAAGCTACAAGATCAGGTGGGGTAAAATTAGATTCAAGCCATCTGATTGGACCAGCAGGCTTTCTGTGTGCTGTACCTATTTGGGTGCAACTCTTTGCTGGTCACGTGGTGCATTTTGTCCAATCAAGCTTGAGTGATGGATTATGCATTATAGGCCTAAGGGAAATATTAAACACCCATTAAAAATATCTGTGTTCATTGTCATTTTTGAGTGTGTAATTACGTGCTTTTAATTTCTTTCACACATGTTTTATATAAATAGCCTAGCAGACATGCATGCTATGGTGACTACTAATGCAATGATAACTTTTGCATCTAACTATAGACCACACTGTGAATTGACTAAATTGTTATTTGGACAGTCCTCAACAAATAAACTGTGCTGTGTATTCCACTGACACAAAAGCGGGCATCATGACTGACCCAAAGGTAATCATCTTTGGGTGCTACAGAGAGGACAACAGCAGATACCTGGTGTTCAAGTTATGTGGTGCAAAAATACAATGCAATGCCATAAATCAAACTCTGGGAGGCACTACAAGCCCTCTTACAAAGAACGGTAATTCAGATGTGAACAAGTTGGCTGGTTCTCTGTTTTGGTAGTTGCATCTCCTGTTCTTATAAGCAAACATGCTGCAATTACCCCCTGTATACGTTGACTTCGAAATAATTTACCTGTATAAAAGTAGCAATACCTAGCATGTCTAGGCACATGCCATCTCTCAACTCAACAAGAATTTAGCTAATATTTAGCTTCAACTAATATAGCATGAATATCCATTTAAAAAATAAATGAAGAAAAATACAACTGACATTAATTTCCTAGCTCTGTTTGCAACTAAGAATCTTGATCAGGTCAACATGTTATTTTTGAATGCATTGGTCAAATAAATTTTGCACAGTGACAGCTTCTCCAATGTTTATAATAGCTTTTAATAGCTTTTATTATTTCATAGAGTCACAAAGCTCTAAATGTGTATTTATGCTCCAGACATACAGGACACTCATCATTTATTAAATGTTCATGGTGTCATGAATGCCATCAATGTCAATGTACACAATGCACACTAACAACCCCCCATCCCCACTCAAGCACGCATGTACGCACAAACGAGCGTAACCGCTATAGCATATCCACACACGCACGTTGCACAATGGGTAAGCCAGGTAGATGTCAATACAAGGCTTATTCTTATGACACGCCAAAGCATTGTAGTGGTCATGCTAGCCCATGGAATACTGCACCTTCAAAATGCAGGACATTTCAAACTCTGGGTTTTACACTAATTCACATGCTGATAAAAAAAATAATTATTTTTGCTGTAATTTGCTTGCTCACAATAATGAGACAAACGTATGTTGTTCTCAATTTTTTTATGAACCTTTTTTTATATTAACAGAAGCAGGTTGAAATAGCGGGATTTAGCAGGATGATATGAATGACAAATAATGTTTTGCTGTTCAAAACAAATTTTTGCCACACAGGCTATAATTAGAAATATTATTAAAACGCTAGGAACAATTTCAATTCTAATGTACTCATCCTTTCACATGGGAAAAAAATGATTGAGTGCCCTCTAGGGTGCCCCTTCATGCAATAAATTATGATGATGTGCCCTCTAGAGCAAGAAAATTCGAAAGTGTCTTAATGAGTGCCCTTCTAGTGAAGAAAACGTGATGCAGTGCCCTATAAGGTGCCCTTACAATGGTCTAAATTTGACGTTCCCTATGGGTGCCCTTCCAATGGAAGAGGGTGCCGTTATGAAGTGCCCTCTATGCCGCCCCAACATGACAGTGTCCCAAAGGGTGCCCTTTCCAGTAGAGAAAATGGGATGCGGTGCTGTATAGGGTACTCTACAGGTGAGAAAACATCATGAAGTGCCAAATTAGGTGCCCCTCTAATGGAGAAATGGCCCTCCAGTGGATAAAATGTGATGCAGTGCTATAAAGGGTGTCCCTACATGCGTGAGAATGTGGGGAAGTTTCCTAATGGATGCCCCTCCGGTGGAGAAAATGTGATGTGGTGCCATATAGGTGCTCTTACAATGGGATAAACTTGATGTTCCCTACAGGTGCCTTTCTGATGAAAAAAACTCATGAAGTGCCCTCTTAGATGCCCTTCCAAGTGAAAAACCACAATGCATCATAACTTTTTGCGCGCTGGTGGGGCCCAATGTCGTGCAGTATTTTATATTTTTTCTTTATATTTTTTCGCCCCTGCCCTTGAGTCCACCACTGCATCACATTAGCCTTTGCATGGTTGAAGTTGCCCTTGACATGAGCACAGATAATAATAATAATAATAATAATAACAATACCCATTAATGGGGAAATGGCCAAACTACCACCTTCACCCATTATGACTTGACCACATGGCTGTGCACTGTGTATAGACAGACAGACAGACAGACAGACAGACAGACAGACAGACAGATAGACAGATAGACAGATAGACAGATAGACAGATAGACAGATAGACAGATAGACAGATAGATAGATACTCATTCTACTAATTCTGGGAATGTATGTGTGTGTGTGTGTGTGTGTGTGTGTGCACGCGTGTGCGTGCATGGGGGGTGTTAGCACAACAGGTCCAGTTCTTCCAGGCGCAGGGTGGAAAGGGGAGTTCCGGGGGGTTATGTTTGTTAAGGAGCCTAATAGCAGAGGGCATGAAACTGGCCCTGCCTCTGTTTATTTTGAATATAGGGGCGGCATATCTCCTACCAGAGGGCAAGATCTGAAAGCAGGTGCTGAGGTTATGAGTTGAGTCCCTTGCGATCTTACCTGCTTTCTTCCCCGCCCTCTAGTCAGGACGGAGTACGGAGTGTGGCACAGTGGGTAAGGAACTGTGCTTGTAACCGAAAGGTCGTAGGTTCGAATCCCGGGTAAGGACACTGCCGTTGTACCCTTGAGCAAGGTACTTAACCTGCATTGCTTCAGTATATATCCAGCTGTATAAATGGATACAATGTAAAGTGCTAAGTAAAAGTTGTGTAAGTCGCTCTGGATAAGAGCATCTGCTAAATGCCTGTAATGTAATGTAGTCATAGAGCCGCTGGAGGGTTGAGCACTGCTCCCCACAGAGCTTGGACCCCAAGGTGAGCACCCTCCGCAGCTTGGCCTTGTTGGTTTCTGAGAGCCCCTCATACCAAGCCAGAAAAGAAAAGGTAAGGATGCTCTGTATATGGCAGATGCAAAAGGTTTGAAGGATGGGAGGGGCTATGTCCAGATGCCTCAGCCTCCTGCTTGGTTTGGCAGCTTCTGTTTTTATTTTTTTTAAAGCCTAACTTTATCTTCAGTGTTGCCTGCATTGGGTATCCGACAGTTCAGCTCAATATATAAATATACAATGAATGCAACACTAGATGGCTCTCAGGTTGTGTCAGGCACAAGGGGACTGTCTTGTTAATTAGATGCACTGTCCATTTCATTTGTATCAATAAAAAAATCAATGTCTGCTAATGGTTCGTGTGGTAAAAATTTCTTTATTTGAAATATTATTTGCTTGTTTAAAAATACTTGTTACAAATTTTGCACTCTGGTTCATTATAATGGACCTATGGTGTATGCTAATTCCTTTTGTGAATGTTGTCTGGATCATAATATACTTTAATGAAACTAGTAACATGGGCGCAGCAATATAACGTCATCTGGTCCAACCAAAGATGATAACGTAACTAATTACTGACTTGCTTTGAACAATCTTCAAGAAGACTTGATAGGGAATTTAAAAAGGGGTTCTTTTGGGAGCATGTGGAGCATCTTCATGTAACTTATAATCTTTGTTTTAATGCGGAAAAACGAGTTGGCAGTACCAAACGATTTTATTGTTGGATTGTTTTCCACTTTTGCAGAGTATTTAGTCAATTATTTTGATCATGGTGGGTTTACCTGTGATATGTTGTAAATTGCAATCACTGTTAAATTGTCATTAGATATTCTGCTTTCTGCCAGCCTGTAGTTAGCTCATTTTGGCAGCTGGGTTAGCAGTCTAATGTTAGCTAACTGTATAGCCTAGCTAGTACATTATTTCCAACGCTAAACTGCTGCTACTTCTGAACAAGTGTGAACGCCTGCATAAACAAATAAATTCTCCCATTTGGGGCATAAAGACCGGTGTTGAAAAGAGTTTACTTGGTGTTTTATTGAGGAAAATAAGTGTTTTTGTCATATATTTTGCTGTCTCCCGTAGGGAAAGGAAGGGCAGATGATCTCTGTGTAGGAAAACGGGATGATTAGGGGCCATAGGAGGACGGTTAATTGATTTATTGGATGATGAGATGAATGATTAGGTACTTGATTGGGGAACTGGCTAATGATTATGGGCTGCATGAGGAATGCATTGGGGCTGAGCTCCCGAGGCGTATAAATGAGCGCACCTGGGGTGAAACGGTAGTTTTCTTTTGTTTAGTTTTGGACGAGAGGCGAACTGGGAGGGTGGCTGCCTCCAGGCTCATGAGTGTTTGGACGGCGTGATTTTTTGTGTTATTTTCAGTTGGTTTGGTTATTTTCATTTGTTGTGTGAGTGCCATGTTCAGTGTTTTGTGTGCGGCGGAACAAGCGGCTAATTTGTGAGCGGGCGGCTGCGGAGATCCGGACCTGGTAGTAGCTGCGAGCAAGGCGGGATAGAGTCGGTATCACCTCCAGGGCTGACAAACGGAGAGCGGCGGTGACTGCAGAGTGGGTCGGCGCGGCTGAGTTGGCAGAGCCAGAGTGGTGCAAGGCTTTTAAGTGGTGTGTGGGGAGTGAGTGTGCTGCGGGGGAACGGGCCTGGGGGGGTAAGGGCCAGAAACCACCCAGCGGGATTGTAGACTTGAGAGGAGGGAGTGGTAACTGCAGACTGGTGAGATCCTCTGTCCGATTTTGTGTCCCAGTGAGTTTGTTCTTTACTTTGTGTCGTTGTGCTGTGTGAGTGGTGGGTCCAGCAGAAACCTGGTTAGTGGTAGGGGGCAGGAGTGCGGTTTAACCGCACCATTTCCCCTGTTACATTTAGTCATAAAGAATGAGGTTTAACTTGTTGCGTCATTCATTAAAAGACGGTTCTTCTAATTGCACCAGTGTGACCGTATGCTTCAGGGACCACTCAAATGTTGTAACACCGGTGTGACCGTAAGCCCCGGAGGGTTGGAAATATTATGATGGATAAACAACCCAGATATGTCACACATTGAAAGACAATTGGGAACAGGAGTAAATATAGCTGCAAGCAGCAATACACAAGGTCCAAGCATACGGCAATTGGTCCCAAAGTCATGCAGTGGCCAAAGGGAGGTATGCCAAACTAATAGGTTTCTTCTGGCTGGAAATGACAGAAGGTGACAAAAGACGGTAAGACATTATGTTAGAGACATTAATGAAAAATATTACCTATTTTTATGTTTTTTTTTACATTTTGACAAAACATTCCATGTCCAAATTTATTCACACCCTTTCTCATTAATCAATGGCAAAGCCTTTATTTGCCATCACAGCAATCAAACGATTCATATAATTGGCAACAAGCTTTTTGCACATCTCCACTGGGACTTTGGACCACTCCTCTTTTGCAAAGAGCTCCAGGTCCTTGAGGTTGGAAGGCTTCCTTGCCATCACTCTGGTCTTTAGTTCCCTCCACAGATTCTCGATGGGATCCAGGTCTTGACTCTGGCTGGGCCACTCCAAAACGTTGATATTGTTTTCTGTAAACCATTTCTTTACCACTTTGGCTGTATGTTTCGGATCATTGTCTTGTTGGATGGTCCAGTGCTGCCCAAGGCCAAGTTCTTCTGCAGACTGCCTGATGTTTTCCTCCAGAATCATAATTGTAGTCCTCTTTTCTCATGATGCCGTTTACTTTGACAAGGTTGCCTGGCCCATTGGCTGAAAAACACCCCCAAAGCATTACATTCACACCACCATGCTTGACCGTGGGGGTGGTGTTCTTGGGGTTGAATGGTTCTCCATTCTTTCGCCAAACGAAAGCCACGACCCTGTGTCCAAACAACTCCATTTTCTTCTTGTCTGACCACAGAATTATTTGTCCAGGTGAGCTTTTGCAAAGGTTAGGCGAGCTTTTGTGTGCCTGTCTTGGAGAAGTGGAGTCCTTCTTGGTCGGCGTCCATGGAGGCCAGCCTTGTGCAGTGTCCGCTGGAGTGTCTGCCTTGAGATGTTGGTACCAGAATTGCTCAGATTCTTCAGGATGGCCTTGGTGGTGATCCTTGGATTCTTCTTAGCCTCTTGCACTACCATTCTTGCCAGCGCAGAGGTCACTTTTGGCTTCCTACCACGCCCTTTGAGATTTTTCACAGTGTGGAACTCCTTGTACTTTTTGATGATGCTTTGCACTGTGGTCACTGGCACTTGAAAACACTTGGATATGGCTTTGTAGCCTTTCCCCTTCTTGTGAGCAGCCACAACGCGCAACCGGAGGTCCTCACTAAGCTCTTTGGTTTTAGCCATGACTTGCAATTGACTAGAAACTGACTAGAGAACAACTGCATCAGCTGTGCTCAATGTATAGTTGATCAGAATGCTCTAGAACATGGTAGAAATTACCAGGACCATTTGAAATGGTATAGAAGCTTGCATTTCCTCTAAAAATTTGTGACAATTTCAAGGGGTATGAATAATTTTGGACATGGAATTTTTTGTAAAAATGTAAAAGAAAACATAGAAATAGGTAGCATTTTTCATTAATGTATCTAACACAATGTCTTACCGTCTTTTGTCATCTTATGTCATTTCCAGCCAGAAGAAACCTATTTGTCAAATAAAATTCACTATAAATCAAAATTTGGCATGCGTATGAATAATTTTGGGCTTAACTGTAGGTCTCACTCATGTGGTTAGGCCAAAACTGGGGATGAAGGAAAATGACTAATTGCATTTCCAAAATGGTTGAAATCCAAGAAGATGGCAACAAATGAGTTATCTACAAGTTACAGATAAGGACATTTATCACTACAGTAAGTTTAAAATGTCTAAGACATAGCTCAGGAGGTAAGACCGATTGTCTGGCAGTCGGAGGGTTGCTGGTTCAAACCCCACCCTGGGCATGTCGAAGTGTCCTTGAGCAAGACACCTAACCCCTAACCCCTAACTGCTCTGGCGAATGAGAGGCATCAATTGTAAAGCGCTTTGGATAAAAGCGCTATATAAATGCAGTCCATTTACCATTAAGACAACAGTTATTTTTCATCCATCCATCCATTATCTATACCCACTCATCCTAGGCAGGATCACGGGGGTGATGGAGCATATCCCAGCTTGCATTGGGAGAGAGACAGGAATACACCCTGGACAGGCCGCCAATCTATCACAGGGCACACACATCATTCACTCACACACTCATACCTATGGGCAATTTAGAGTCTCCAATTAGCTTACCTGTATGGACTGTAGACTGAATTTTAAAAAAATGATTGTGACTGTAGCACCTGTAGCACTACCATGTGATTCAATTAGGGCAATACTTCAGGGCTGGGCATGGGATGTGAGTGCCAATATAGCTGCCAAATTTAATCAATTTACATCAAAGCATTTGTGAGTGGAGGACTGGAAGCATGGTATTATAATACCAGTATATAAGAAAGGGTACCGTACTGATCCAGGAAATTACAGGCCTGTCAGTTTAACTTGCATAATATGTACAATACTGGAATCTAACATTAGAGACAAGTTGGAAGTATTTCTTGAAAATAGCAACATCCTAAGGGATAGCCAGCATGGTTTTTGTAAGGGAAGGTCATGTCTGACAAACCTTCTGGTATTCTTTGAAGAAACTACCAAGTGTTTCGATTATAGCAAGGCGTATGATATTATCTACTTAGATTTCCAAAAAGGCATTTGATAAGGTACCACATGAGACTTGTTGAAATGAAGTGAAATGAAGACAGTAGGAATTAGTGGATGTATTTCAAATTGGATTCGGAACTGGCTACAGGTAGAGCACAAAGAGTAGTGGTAGGAGGGATATTATCTGAGCTGTTAGAAGTGGAGTCCCACAAGGATCGGTGCTGGGACCACTGCTCTTCCTCATTTATATCAATGACCTCGACAGGGACATAGAAAATACATTAGTCAAATTTGCAGATGATAAAAAACTGGGAGACCCAGCTAATAGTTTGGAAGCTACTAAAGTAATCCAAGAAGATTTAAATAAAATCCAGAAGTGGGTGGAAACCTGGCAAATTAAATTTTATATAGCCAAATGTAAAGTTCTGCATGTGGTAAATAAAAACATTAGGTAGGATTACTTTATGGGAGGTACAAAATTGGAATATGCTCAGCTTTAAAAAGACTTGGGAGTAATGGTTGATCAAATCCTTTCTGCTTTTAGGCACTGTGCAGTAGCAGTAAAAAAGGCCAACAGGATGCTGGGATATAGCCAAGAGTATTGAGTATAAATCCAAGGAAGTTATACTTCTCTTATACAATACATTTGTTAGACCGACCACTCCTAGAGTATTCTGTGCAGTTATGGCGATTGTACTACAAGAAAGATATAGAGGCTCTGGAAGAAATTCAAAGAAGAGCTAAAAAATTGACTCCTGGTATGAAAGATAAAAGCTATGAAGAAAGACTTACGATGCTTAACCTCCACAAGTTTGTGAAATAAGACCCCTGGAGGGTGATTTGATTGAATCTTTTAAATTCATAAAGGGGATCAACAAAGTGACCTGCAAGAGATTCTTCAGGTTGAATTCTGTTAGTAGAACGAGGGGACATAAATGGAAATTAACAAAAGGTAAATTCCATACAGATATTAGGAAGAATTTTTTCAAGCAGAGAGTAGTCAATGTGTGGAATAGCCTGCCATTTCATGTATTACAGGCAGAAACTCCGTGGATTTTCAAGACTAGGCTTGATACAGTGTTAGATACTATCTAGTCTGTAGGTAATCAGAGCACTAATTAAGTGGCAAGCATTGTTGGGCTGAATGGCCTGTTCTCATCATTATACTATGTTATGTTATGTTAACCACCTCCTCCTCCTCATCATCATCATTTACATAATGATGATCCATAACCTCCTCCAGATAATCATCATTTGGATTATCATTTATAACAAAATAATCTGAAGAAGCGTCCCCAGAAACCTCAGTTTCTGGGAACTGCACCATATCCTCCGCAGCATTCTTGGCTGTGATTTCAGCTTGAGGAATTAACTGCTCCTGTTCTATTTTTTTTTGTTGTAATTTGTACACATTGGTCACAGACTTTTGCCGTATCTTCAATGAGACTGTATTTCTTATACCTGTCAGCATGTTGCTGTAGAATTTTAGAAGTATTCAGCTCTTTTTCCTGAGAAACAGAAAAAGACACAGAGACTAATTACTAACACACTGGCATGGCTTGTTTGTTTGCTGGACCCCAAAGTGTTACTGTGAAGCTGACAATATTTCAAAAATATATATTTCACCTGGTTATAACTTAGATCCTGAGATGCCCATTTTATTTTGTGTATAGATGTATGTTTTTAATGCAAAGTCAACTTATAGACACTTATAGACACTTTGCTTGAGGTAGGTAATCTATCTCATGAGAAACACGTTTTCAACATACAACAAGCGCGAATCCGTAATAGCTGCGACCGCACATGCGCATACATCGATGTGTGCATGCATCCACGCACACACCCTCACACAAACACGTGACCTCTTCTTTGGCTCATGACCAAACTTTCCACAAAATCTTGTGCAAATCTGTAAATTCATTCGGTAGTTATGCGCCTTTTTGTGATAGGCCACACCCATCACCATGCCCCCTCTTGGTCAATCGGCCTGAAAGTTAATCAGCTCTATCTTCAGTCATGACCAACCTCCATCTCAAATTTCAGCCTCCTGGGGCGGAAACTGTGGCCGCTACGGGGTGGGACACTTTTGTGAACCAACCAACCGACCGACCGACCTACAGACAGAGCTATAGAGCTGCGGTCGCAGCTAAAAATGCCAAGTTAGTCATACATACAAAGATCTGTCTATAAGTCATTCATTCAAACTGGCTAAATCTAGGCCTGCCATTTAAAGCATTGATATAAAAATGACGCCAAGTTATTGTACTACAAACAATATAGGCTATGCCTCACCAAAATTAAATAAGCTGTATTCCAATGCAATGCTACGTAATGTTTCCTAAATTGTTTCAAGTCACTTGGTTATGAAACAATTTAGGAAACATTGGGTAGCATTGCTTTGGTATACAGTTTTTTTCATTTCTGTGAGGCAAGATAGCCTGTATTGTTTGTAGCACAGTAACTTGGCATCATTTTGACATCAATACATTTAATGGCAGGCCTAGATTTTGCCAGTTCGAATGAATGACTAAAAGACAGTGCTTTGTATGTGTGAGTAACTTGTGTGAGCAACAATTTAGCCTGTGGCTAATACACAAGCTAGTTATATTACTAACCAGTTTAGCCAACGTTATCTTACAAGATTCTTGTGAATAAGCACATTTATAATGTAAAAGACAACAGGAATTTGTACGCATACTAAAACTATTGAAAATTTGTGCTTCATACGGTCTTACCTGCAAGCTGACCACATACGCAGACACTCGCTCTCAGCTTGCTTAGCTTGTTGCTGCTATTCCAGCAAAGCTCGCTACCAAGATGTTGTGTGCCTGCAAATCTCACACTGACTGGTGGCCACTGCCATCGACTGGCGTCAGCTGGTATCACACTAGCTAACAGAGAGACAAAAAGATTATTGCAGTAATATGTACCAATCTCATGAAAAACACGTTTTCAACGTACAAGAATGTGAAGTTTTACTCACACACAAGGTAGCTAACGCTAAACACTGTGAAAATTCTGAAAGCAGAACTGTCCTGGAAAGATACAAATGCAAAAGCAATAGTTTAAATGTTGTATTTTTAGTTAGCCAGCAAGCCAGTGTAATGACTTAGAGATTTGCTTCAGTTGGTGGGGGGGGATTGACCCTACTAGTCCTGTAAACAGTTCTAAAAGGCAAAGGCACTACCCAGTGAGCGACGAGGGAAGCAGACGTCAGAGCTGCAAAGTTGTACAGTTTTAAACTGGCGCACTTGTATATATGTTCATTTTGTGCTTGTATTCGATAGTATATATAATAGTGTGTGCGGTTGGCTACAAATACAATGTTGCATGAAATTGATTTCTTCATGTTGTTTTTAATGCAGGCTGTAGTTGCAGAGATTTGCGGTTTTACTAAACTTCAGGGGTGGGAACTACCAAGGCCATTGACTGAGGTGACTCTGGACAAGTTTTACAATTTAACGGGGCTTCTCATTTACATGGGATGCTTGCATCTCCCAGACATAAAGCATTACTGGGGTCTGATTCACTGCAGGGTTTTTGGGTGAGGGCATCACATAATCATTTCAAATCTCTGCTGGAAGCTCTATATGTTGTCGACCCTACCACAGAAGACAATGAAGAACGTCTCACTAAATTTTTTGGGCTACCTCAAAGAAAAATATAAAGAACTGTGTGACGGCTGCATCAATGACAGCCATACATTAGTGGTAACCTGTACTACAGTCGGACCCACACACCTTTCCTGTTATTTTCTATATGCATTATTTTGGATTTTTGCATTAACACACATACAAAAGCCATATAATGACATAACAGTTTGTTTCATTTAACATACTGTTGCAAGTACATAAGACACATTCGTACACACACACAATCTTTCACGTAATCTTTCCATTTTGTTTTATAATTAACATAACATAACGTAATGTAAGACGAGAACAGGGCATTCAGCCCAACACTGCTTGTCTATTCCTTGGTGGCTGGCGTCAAGTGATGTGAACCAGGTGGTCCTGGGGGTGGGGTCACACCCATGTGATTTCTATAAAAGCTCAGGGAAATGCACATGATGGGTGTGAGTGGAAAGCAGGTATAATGATGTGCTTATGCAAATAGTTTAGCCCAATTATTGCATATTTGCTGCTGAAAGACGTTTTGGTGGTGGCGTTTGTGAGTGAGTTGTGAGTTTGCCCCGTCAAGACGAGCTCTGGGATGAAGAGGGAAACGGCCGTTTCCTTTTCTGTGGATAAATCTTCATACCTGTAACCGTGCCTCATAGCCACCGAAGGACCTGTAGCCACCTTTTGGGATTATTTTGTTTTTGGGTTTGGGTATTATGGCACTGGCACAACCCCACACCGCATTTGCACAGGAACTTGGGACTGACTTGATTTTATAAAAAATACAAAATATAAAAAAGAGAAACAAAACTGAACACCACAAACCCTAACCAGCATGAGCTGTCCGCCTGAGGGGGCGACATCGGACCAGCCAGGGGAGGTCGCAGGTAAGCCCCATCCTCAGGACAAGGTTCGAAGCCAACACCAATTATTTATTTTCTTTCTAGCAAAAAACTGCTACACACATCATTTTACATTAAAGACGTTTCTCACATTCATTTTAGATTACAGTGGGGAATGCATTTGTAACAATACACATACCTCTATTAGCTTTATGACATAATTTGTTCTCTAGGTTGAGTGCACGCATCTTAGTTCACATTGTTTGTAATTTTCACTTCTTTTATCATGGCCATTTGTTTGTATTTTTGTTTGTTTCTTTATTTGCTTCCTTACCGGTCTGCCCTGCTCCTGAGCTGCCTTACTTCCTGATCCCTCCAGCAAAGTGCAAACTGATGGAAGGGAAAGTACTAAGTACACGGAGATTGGATGAGACCAGATAATTTTTTGGGCCTATTATTTGTGTTAATTATTTGTTTGATTTTTGTATAAAGAAATTTAAAATAATATAACTGAACTAATGTAACTGAGACCCTTGATACTAATGTGAAATTTTAAATATAATATTGATGTGCCCCCTGTATTTTGTTACTAGTCTGGCTAGCACTGAATGTCCTTTACTGTTTTGTCTCTTGTTATTCTTCAGTTGTTTTAGTCCTAGTTAGCTCTATTTGTTTTCTGTAAGTTTTGCTCTGTTAATTTGCCAGTCTGAGTCTGAGGTTAACAGCAGTTCTTTTTGTAAATTCTGTATATAACTTTAGTACTTTTTCCCCTGGTTGTTTGTTTATGTTTTACAAAGCAAAAGTAGTTAGCTGAATAACTGCACTGAGTAAAATTCAGAACCCTCCCAAATCTGGAACATGGACCGAAAAATAGCTGTTCTTGGTTTTACTCCATGCAGTTATCCAGCTAACTCAGTAATCCTGCTTCCTGAAATACCCTCTGGAAATTTAATTAGAATTGGGATATAAACACGGAATAGCGAGTGGAATAAGTAACATTAGCAGACCGTAGGTCTATCATAGCCAGCTAATATACTAGAAAAGTGAATGACTTTGTCATGAAGGTATCCACAGCCTTTTTAAAGTTGTTAGCAACTTTGTTAGCTTTGTTAGTGAAGCTGTATTGCATTAATTTCCCATGATTGAAATAAGTTGCAACTATAAACAATAACAGCAGTTCCCACAGTGGGGAAGACATCTTGATTGAAAAACAGAATTTGATACAAAAGCTACCCAACCTCAGGCATCTCGCAGCATAAGGTAGACTAACTAGCTAAAACTAACATTACTTACAGGTCTAACAGTCAAACTTATTTGCATCAGCCGGTGCAGTAGCTGACTAGCAACAACCACTTTGTTGGAAACTGATCCCAAACCACAGCCTTTGTAGCCACACCGGCCCCTCGCCACATAGAAAAGAGCACCTTGCCCAGAAACGTCTGGAATACATTTTAGAATAACAAATACAGGGAAAAGCAGCACGAATTTGGCTAAAGTGCGTAAAGAGTGAGATTGCCAGTGCATCATACATATGCCTTAGTATATTTATTTTATAATATTTTCAAATAAAAAATCCTGCATAGTATGCCTTTAAGTTATTGGATATATAATTTCTTCTTACATATGGCAACAACTTTGTTTTCATAGCCTCCTCAAACTGTGGAACTCAGAAGTGAGATTCCCTGCAAAAGCATACATTATTTTCAAGGCTGTATGCTATTGTAGAAGCAGTCTAATCAGTGACACAGTACATTCCGTGTATTTAGCAGAAGAGAAAGAAGAGAGGAAAAATGAACATTTAATGATTCTATTATTCGTCTTGTAACCTGATCAACCCATTTTATTTGCTGTCTGCTACTTTACACCAGGCTGGCCAGTGGAGGATGGCACCCCCTCTGTAGCTGGGTTCCTCTCGAGCTTTCTTTCCATTGGGGAGTTTTTTCTCGCTGCCATTTGACAGTTTTCTCCCCACTGGGAGTTTTTTTTTTTTACCTTATGTACTTTCTATTTTGGGGGTTAAGTCTCTTGCCTTGTTACTCTGTAAAGTGTCTTTGTGACAGTTCTCTGTAAAAAGCGCAATACAAATAAAATTGAATTAAATTTAAAAAGGATACATGCTAAAGAAACAAGTCTGTTTTTCTCTCAAAAAAACTGGTACAGCGCTAGACTTTTGAAACAATTCACACTTGGCTCATAGTAAAAGAAATATAAATTACATAAACATAAAAGAAACAACAGAAATGCAATCTACCTTTCAGTCCCTTGGTGCTGTAGTATTTAGTACATTCCAATAACCTGCTTTTAAAAAATAAAACACAAGCATCTTGTGTAGTTAATATAATTTTTATTAATTTTTGAAAAAAGTTACAAACTAAAAATTCTCTGTAAAAACACAAATTTAATGTTATAGAATTGATTGGAGATATGTTAATCATTGATGTGGGCCAATGAACAACAGGTCTAGGATTGCACATTGTTGAAAATCAGAATTGTGTGATTTGTGTGAATTATGCAAAAATGATTGTATTGCAAGTATAGAGGCAGTGAAGCATATAGCCTAGACAACAGTTAAAAATGACACTGCCAGTGAGGGAGACCAAAAGCAAACATTAAGAACTTTAGTGTCATTGTTTTCCAAACTTCCACCAATTAAACAAAAAATAAAAGCAAAAAGCTACATGATTATTGTCACAAAATAAATCTCTTTGGCATAGATCCCCCAAACCTGTCCCCTAAAAAGACATATCCCCTTAATGCTCAACAACACAATTTTATAACAATATGCATCATCATCATCATTTTCGTTAAAACAATAGTTATGAATATTCAAACATTCTAAACCAGGATTGCATACATCACAGCACAAAGAGTAGTGAGATTGGTTACATTTGTCCAGTGTGTTCACCAGGGGTTGACTTATCTGAGTCAGCGAGCTAAACCGTTTTTTGGTTTTTCAAGAATGCAAACAATATCAGCCAGGTTTGTGCAATTAAACCAAACTATGAGATTGAAGGGCTGGGTTTAGAGGGCGATTCCGGAGACCAGGGGATGTATTCACAAAACATCTTACCACTAAGAGTTCTCCTAAGTGGCACTTAAAGTTCCAAGCTAAGGTGAATTCACAAAGCTGCTGAGACCAACTTTTTCAAAGGAAAGGGGGAAACTCCTAAACTAAGAGAAAGGGCAGGGTTGACCATGCTATTGATGACATCCAGTTTCATGAAAGAACTTGCTATGCCCACGTAGATTGGTTGATAAAGGCATAGCAAGTTCTTTCATGAAACTGGATGTGTCTGTGTCGGCAAATACATTAAATATATTCTGTAGCGGGAGGTACAAATCATATTGCCATATTAAAATGGATTTTTAAATATAAACGTAGGCCAAGTGTTTCTGATTTAACATGAAATCAAAAATATACTGACTAGTCAAATATACATTCGGCTAATTGTCAGTCTCTTACATGTCTGGCAGCTTGTAAAATAATTTGCGGATATGCATTTAAACAACCTGCTAATTAGTGTGCTAGAATAACCATGACTGACAGCAACAAGTGTGATGCTACACTGCCCTACCTACAAATGAAAGCGAAAACCGAACTGGATACAAGAATAGCATTTACTTCTTGCCCAAGTTGTTCATGAAAGGAAGGATATTATTAAAGGAAAATTTAGAGTCAGAGTCACTTAAAAAGCAAAGAAAGAAGCACCGGAACATATATTCTACCATATTAATGTGGCTTTTCCATTTCTGTCCACTCGACTATAATCAGAATACACTCCCAATTCAGTAGATACTTTTATAAACGTTCAATGTAATTAAATATTTATAAAACACTGACCCCATAACGGGGTGGATTGCCCACAGCAGCCATTTTTAGGACTGTTTTGGTCTTAGTGATTTAGGAGTCCTCTGGACTACCCCTAATTTTTCGATTTTGGGTGCTGGTTTCAGCGCTAAAATGCTCTGTGCATTACTCTTAGATCAAAAGCTTAGGAGTCCTAAGTTAGGACTGGCATGGCAATTATTTTTTAGTTTCTCCTAAATTGGCAAGTTAGGAGTTACTTTTATTCTAAAGATGTTTTGTGAATACAGGCCCAGGTCTATTGGGGGAATTCACACCCAATCTGCATTAACTGGACAGTGCTGCCCACATAGAGAGGGCAGTGGATCTGTGATTGTAACCACACCTCATGCCCTTTTTGCACCACCACCTTTTACTGCTAGCAAAAATTTCCTGTAATGAAAATGAACAAAACCCACTCTGAAATATGAAATATCACACATTATATAAAAAATAAAGTTTTTTTCTTACATTTTTTTAACAATATTTTAAACATTTTTTAAGGGCACTAAAAAAACTAAAAATGAAGCAAGTTAAAAAAGTAGTTAAGGAATAAAGTATTTGTAAAACAAAGCATATTAAAAAGGTAAAGCTTTTTTATTTCAATGTTTTTTATAAGGAAACATGGTTGAAAAAAATAAGTACTTGTATATATGTATTTGTCAATTGTTTAACAGTCCCCATCCCCTCTACCTAACTTATTTTTTTTACATGATGTGATCCATGTCTTCTCTTAAGCCTTCCACCAGCTCTCTCCCTCTTCATTCTTTCCAACTGTAAAAGAATATTCATCAAAATGTAATTCCCAACTTACCACCAATTTTGGCCACAAGTTTATTTCTGCTTGCTTTCTTGCATGTAACCGAGCCCCCCACCAACTAGAGGTCGATACCTTTCTTGCCACACAAGCCACAAACAATTACCCAGATTGCAAAAACCCCAAGTATCCATCTTGATATACTAATTTACACTAATTAAGCACAGACAATGTCAAACAGAGATGTTTACAATTGACACCTTACGCATGGACATGCAGCAGAATTTCAAAGTGTTGCAGAGGGGATGTTAATAATTTAAGGGTTCAAGAAGTTCAAGTTTAACTCCATTTAACTGTTCAAACAAAATGTTCAATATTGCATGCTTATCAAAGATATCAGACCTCACAACAAGCAAGTATGTCATTTTTGACTCATAAAATACATTTAAGTCTATGGGCTGCATTCACTTACATTGATTTCTGGGTCACGAGGACCGAAGAAACGAGGATGGATAAAATAAGTGACTGGAAGGAGTGCAGAAGTGGGTTTGTGTCTATGCTAATTCAGCAGTTCTGAAACTGGGTCCTGAGGGACCACTGTGCATGCAGGTTCTCATTGCAACAGAAATTGCAATCCCAGAATTTTATCAAGCCACTATTTTTTCTTAATTTGTCCCCTCACTGAACTGGAAGTAGTAGCAGTCTCCGATAAGGCAAATGAACAAAGAGCATTCAATCACCCCATTTTGTGCACATGATAGGGGTAAATAGGAATTGAGATGTCCATAGTTTTATATTTCTCCCAATATTTTGTTTATCAAACACAGACATGTAAATTGAGAACATCGCCTAAAGATTTTACAGTGCGTCAGAGAATGTGTGATATATGGGGTTTGGTTCAAGGTTTGAAGTCTTCATTCGTTGATCAAAGAGAGCCATTACAGCAATCTTCCCAACCGAGTGGTTGTCTTGGTGCAACACAACACAATCCTGAAGTGTATATGTGCTGTGACTGGTCGGAGTAATGTGGGTGTTAGCGAAAGGATGTCCACAACTCTGATTGGCTGGACTAGACTCAGTGGGAGGGAAAAAAATATATATATATTTTTTGCAAATCGTGCAGTGAGGATTGTCTCAAAAATACACAAATAAAGCAAGCAACAGGCAATGCACTACTGTGAATCAGCTGCATTTATCTGTGAATTGGCTATATTTATTTGTGGATCGGCTACATTTATTCGTAGATCAGTTACATTTATTTGTGGATCAGCTACATTTATTTGTGGATCAGCTGCATTTATTTGTTCATCAACTACACTTATTTGTGGATCAGCTGCATTTATTTGTGGATCTGCTGCATTTATTTGTGGATGGGCTACATTTATTTGTGGATCAGCTACATTTATTCGTGAACCAGCTGCATTTATTTGTGGATCTGCTGCATTTATTTGTGGATCCGTTGTATTAATTTTTGATCAGCTACATTTATTTACTTTTGAGACAATAAGACCTCCATAATGATAGATTAATGTTTAAATTATGTTTGTATTGCAAACTCTGCTACAATCATAGTTTAGCTAGTGGTCGACACTGCAGTTTGGCTATACTTTGAACACATACTGAAATTGGATGCTACTAAGTAATGTTAGCTGACAAATATTATCTTTACCTATGTCAATAGGAATATAACTAAATAGCAAGACAATGCTTCATCCGCGTATTTGTTTGGTTATGTTGGCTGAAAGCTGTTTTTTTAAGTTACACAAAGAACAAATCCAATTTTTGACTGTTTGATAAGAGAAGAATAAAACTAATATAGTGCATCAAGAGAGTTGGACCTTCTTATCTAAATGTTACTTTACACATTTGCCACAATTTTCATTTATATGGCTCACTAAAGCTGATATTTCCTATCCAAGTGCTCAAGTAAGTTAGTTTTTCCTGAATCTATTTGGCTCATAATCCAGTTACCTCAGAAGAAAAGCATTTCTCTTCTGTTAAGTACTATATGGCAGACTATTCTGAAAGGTACTGGGAAATTAAAAATACTTCTTTATCTACCAAATGGTTGGCCTAGTTTTAGGGGCCAGGTCTCCACATTTTCCACAATTAAGAAGCAGATTATAGGCAGATTATAAACTATAGCATAATCTCTGTTCAACTAAAAAAACAATCAGAATGACATGCTATGCATGCAGTGTCCAACCTCACAGCATACTGTATGATAACATTTAAAATTACAGGGCTCTAACCACCCAACTGCTTCCTGTTGCTATTTTTTTTGTTGGAAGTGGTGGGAAATCCTTGAAGGTAGTGATGTAACATTCAACTTTTACAGATATAGCTCAATATCTAATATTAGTAATAACAAAATAAGTAGTCATATTTTTTTTTAAAAGATAAATAAACTAAAAGTGAAAAGTTGTGAAAGTTGTTCACAGTTAAAAGGAAAATTCAAGGTTCTAACCTTTGTACTTCAATTGACTATATCATTTTGTATCATTTTGTCTTTTTAAGTAAGAACTATTTCCTCAGCTTTATTCCAGAATTTAGCCAGTAACATTGCATTCCTATTTTAGTAGTAATTCCTATTGCAGTCCTATTTTATTCTAATCCAAATCATTTTCATTGCCAAGCTCAGAGCTACACCTTGGTGAAACCTGGAATTGCGTTTAATGGGAAGGTAGTCATGTCAAGTCAGAAACTTGAAAGCTGACTGACAGAAATGTGGTTTCTTTTGAAATTTAATCAGACATGTAATACATTTGGGGTTTGTCCGCAACTTCTTTGAATGCACAATTCATTGGCTTTTCTGTTGGCATCTGCTGAGCCAATACGCACTATTCATTTAAAATCTGTAAGGAGTAATTTACAGCAGCAAGGTACATTTGTTCCCTGAAGAACACATGAAAAATGTAAAACATAATTATTGGTCTTATCTGTTGATTTGACCATGACCAGATATTCTGTAAGTTCTCTTGATCAGTTTTTCATTTAGATTTTATGTAAAATAGCGATCTGCAGCACATACATCTGTTAAAGCTGTCTAGCTGGTGGAATTGCCCTGATGTCTATTACATGCTTTTTTATAAATTCATGTAATTGGGATGCTCTACATTTTACAGCGAAATATTTGCATTATAAATGCATCTACTAAATCCTGAACGATATCCAGTCACTGCTTAAAGATGTCTTTACCCCTACTGATAGATGATCCCCCCCCCTCTGGGTTGATCTGAGATGATAATGCTTTGAAGTAGGTTGTCAGTCTTCTAGAACTCCATTGCTTTCAATTACCAAAATTACTCCTTAAAGGTTAATTGATGTTTTTTAAATTGTTAGTCTATCAGTCTAAATCAGTCGCAGTGTACCAGGTAATTTCTGTTTGCACATGTAACAGAGTGTCAGCTTATATGTAGGACTGGTGGCCCTATATATAAGCTGACATTCTGAAAGACTTATGCACCTTGTGCATTGTTGTTTTTAACTAATTTAAATAACTTAAGATATATGTTACTGCCAGCCAAAAGTCATCAAGAAATCTGTAAGAAAGAGATCTCTAAGAGAGTTTTCCTATATGTATGTGTGTGTGAGTTTTACTGCAAGAATTCGCCCTATGCCTGTGTGTGCTTACAATACTGACCATTTGTTTTGCTAGTAATGCTGTCTACGCTGGTCATAACCCATTTCAGGGTAGTCTTCATGCATATCTGCCTCCATTGGACCACCATTCATGGGCATACCCTCCGCATAGCCATAGGGAGGATAGGCAACATCAAGATCTGTGACGGGCAGAAACAGACAGTGGTCAAATACAGGAAATGTTATTGTATCTCACAGCAATGCAATTCTGAGTTACTTACCTCACCCATGATCCTTGTACTACTTTTTAGTAGTACTAAGTACTATCTAACTTTTTAACATATGCAATTTTTAAAATAATAATTTTTTATTTTTATTTAAAAAATAAGACATCCACAGAGCTTGCAGAGAGATGCAGAGTAGAAGTGTTGTTTTTTCTCAAAATACTTGACTGAATTTGACAAATTTCAAATTTCTTATGGTCCATGACATTTTGTGCCTATGTCTGTCTGTGACATCAGATATTGGGTTTACCACCTCCAACAAAAATCCTGAGCCAATAGCACACCAAACTTTCTCTCATAGAAAACTGCACAGCTGGTTGCAGTGAAGAAATGGCTGACTTCTTTTTTACAAAGTCAAGAGGTCAAGTTTCTCACCAAGTTTCATGATGTTCAGCCTGTTAAATGGCTGTTGATGACCGATTGACTGATGGTGACCATGTTTTTCAAGTGATCTTTTGTTCAATAGAAAAATAGGGCTTTCACAGAGATACAGCATATAAAATTTCAGCCTGATTTCAACTGTTGAAGAGGTATAGGCATTTAAATTAAGCTTGTTCGCTTTTTGGGAGAGAGGTGGCAAAATATGCACACAATGAAAAATGTTTTTATTTTTTAACAACAAAAACAACAGGGTTCCAGCAGCTTCATTGCTTGGACTTCTAATAAAAGTTTTGCTGCGTTTATCAAACAGTGACAAAATGACAATGTAAAAAGATATCATCTAAACCAGTGGTTGTCAACCTCGGTCCTGGGGGCCCACTGTGTATGCTGGTTTTCATTCCAACCACAATTGCAATCCCGGAATTGTAACAAGCTATTATTTTTCCTTAATCAGGTGCTTCTCATATCAGAGGGATTATTTGCCCACTTATGCCACCTTGTGTCAGAAATAGCTATGAATGCCATAAAGAATTAAAGTCCCATATTCATATTGTGCTATATTGTTGACGATTACGTAAAGAAGTTAAAAAAACTTTTTAACTAATCAAAATAAAGACTGAGGCAAATCATTAGGTCCCTAATTGGGGAAAGTGTGGACACCTGGCCACTAAATCTAATCATTTGATAGATAACGAAGAATTAAAAAAACAAAGAAAATGATAAGGAGTCAAACCTGTATTGTGATTAGTTTAAGGGAAATATTATGCACTTAAGCACGTGTGTTCAGCAACCTAATTGGAGCCTATTAATTCCCCTTGTTCATTTGATCTGTTAAAAATGTTACCTCTTTTTAAGTGGTTGTTTGCAATCACTTAAAAAGCAACACAATAACACAATGGGATTTCATTATTCATGCCATGCATAGCAATTTCTGACATAATGTGGCTTAAGAGGGTAAATAATTCCTCTTAACATGAAAAACACCTAATTAAGAAAAATGAACAGCTTGTTAAAATTCTGAGATTGCAGTTGTGGTTGGAACGAAAACCAGCATACACAGTGGACCAAGGTTGAGAACCACTGATCTAAACCAATGGAATGCATTCTTTATCTAGAAACGATTGGGTAAAATTCTATTTGGAACAATGCCAAAGATGCAAAGATGCCTGAAAATGCTCGGATTCCTTTTTCCATTTGGAACTTTTTGGAATTCATTTTTCCTAGAACAGATGATCAAAATCCAGAAAGATCCTGGAAAACCCTGGACAGGTGGCAACCCCACTATGATCCCATTAGTCAGATAGACCCCTGACAGGCTAACGTCATTTGCACATTTGCTGTATTTTCCTAAATTATTACTTTAGAGCTGCATAGTACATCTCATAAAAAACACGTTTTCAACGTACAAAAATGCCAAGTTACTCAAAAGTATTGATATCAAAATGACGCCAAGTTACGGTACTACAAACAATATAGGCTATCTTGCCTCACCGAAATTTAATAACATGTATTCCAAAGCAATGCTACCCAGTATTTCCTCAATTCTTTAAAGTCACTTGGCCCTGTGTGTATATAAGTGTGCAGTACATGGACAGGCCAAACATATGTGTGGATGGCTTTCTCACAGTCATGATTGATTGAAAAGGCATCTATATGTCCAATTTGTATTGGTATGTATGTATTTTGGTGGCCAGCCTTTCTGTTGTGTGAATGATTGTATGTTTCTTGGTATAAATGTCTGTTCGTAAATGTGAATGTAACATGCTGCGAGAGAAATGTCCCCATGGGGATAAAGAAGTTCTCTATGTATGTATGTACAATATGTATTTTACATGTATTTATTGTATGTTGCAAATATACAATCACTTGTACATTTAGTCAAATTCAGTTCAGAAGCAAGTATAAACATATGTTTTCTGGAGAAATATGCTTCCTGTAGTGACTGACCAGCAGTTTTCTACATGAATTTCCATGTGTTCAATGAGGCAATACGAAATATTTGACACTTTGATCTGACACAACCTTTGCATGACATTGTAATATGGTAAGGTTAAAAAACACAGGGCCAAGTGACTTTAAAGAATTGAGGAAATACTGGGTAGCATTGCTTTGGAATACATGTTATTAAATTTCGGTGAGGCAAGATAGCCTATATTGTTTGTAGTACCGTAACTTGGCGTCATTTTGATATCAATACTTTTGAGTAACTTGGCATTTTTGTACGTTGAAAACGTGTTTTTTATGAGATATCATTTCTTTTTGCAAGCGTTTTTATTACGAGAGTGAGAAATGCGAAGTGACCCTGTAAGAAACGGTTGTGAATTATGGCTATCATTGTGTGAATTTGTACAGTCTGAAGAGCGTGTACGTTTAGCAGTTTCGGTTTGCTATATATGTAAAACAGTGGCTGTGACAAATGGTGCGGTGGCGTAATTGTAAACGCATCAGAAAAGGTTAAATATGGCAGGGTGTAGCTATGTAGGCTACTCACGGATTTGACGGGCATCCAACGAGCCTTGATTGACAAAAGAATCAGCAAGCCCGTAGAATTAGAGCTGCCTAGGTCGCAACTTGTGTACCCTTCTGTCCTGCTCCGTTGTCTGTTATTTCGTGAAGATGCACTTTTAGTGTTTGTAAGGTTTATAAGGCATTTTGATAGCTGATCTGCAGTAGCAATTGCCTTTGCTTTTGTTTAAGCTAGAACAGAAAAGTTGTGGGGAATGAGCAGACCTGATATGCCCACATTGGCTCTTTGGCATTGAGAAAGATACATAAATTGTAGGAGTAAATTAAGCGCAAGGAATCTGAAGAAAATGTATTAAAACATAATATTTTTTTTTTTACCAGAAGATTGCTGTAGTTGCTTGACAGTTTTCACTTAGATTATGAAATAGGATTGAGAAGTACATTGTAAGCTGTTAGCTGGTGTTAATCCTGATGTCTATACATGCTGTATTTAAATGTCATGTAATTGGGATGTCTAAATACAGCGTTTGCATTATAATGCATACAAATTGCGATTTTTCCAGTCATGCTAAAGATGTCTTTACCTATGATGAATCTGGTTATTGAGATGATAATGTTTGAATGTGAGTTGTCAGTACTTCAGAACTAGCTTAATTACCAATTTACTCTAAGGTAATGATGAAAGAGTCTACAGGTTAAACAGTCGCAGTGTACACGTAATTTCGTTTGCACATGAAGAGTGTGCTTATATGGTAGGACTGTGAATAAAGCTGACTATTCTGAAAATAGCACGTTGTGAAATGGTGTTTTAACTATTTAAATAATAAGATATATGTTACGCAGCAAATGCATATGATGATCGTAAGATGAGTTTAGGAGAAGCTAAGATGTGTTGTGAATGAAAATGTTAGTGTGAAAAGAAATGTTGCTGAGAATGCTGTACGTGGTCAAACCCATTTCAGGAGGTTTACAGCCTGACCTCCATTGGTCATGCATCCCTCCGATAGCATAGGAGTGATGGCAAATCAAGATCTTAGCAAAACGCCCGTGGTCAAATAAGGAACATGTTAGTACGCACAGAAGCAATCTGGTTATATCCCCCATGACTTGTACTATTTTTAGGTACTAAGTACTACTAGACTGTTTAACATAATGCAATTTTAAATAATAATATTGTATTTAAAATAGAATCACAGAGCTTGAGAGAGTGCAGAGTAGAGTGGTCTCAAAAATACTTGATGAATTGACAAATTAATTCTATGGTCCAGACATTTGGCATGTTGTCTGCATCAGATAGGGTTTGACCACCTCAACAAAACCTAGCCAAGCCCCGAACCTTGCCCATAGAGCAACGGCACAGCTGGTTGCAGTGAGAAATGGGATTGCAGAACATAGTCTACCAGTTTTTGTAGCCTTAAATGGCTTGATGAGAACAGGTGACATGTTTAACTGATTTGTTCAATAGAAATGGGCTTTAGAGATACAGAAACAGCGTTTATGTAAGAGGTAAGCATTAAATTAAGTTAGTTCGTTTGAAAGTGGCATCAGCGATGAAATGTTGTATTTTTAAAAAAAAACAGGTTCCGCATGATGCATATGCTGGACCTATAGTTTTGGTAAAAGGACAAATGAACCTGTAAAAAGTTTTATAAAAAATGGTTGCATGGTCCTGGGGGCATGTGATGCTGGTTCATTCAACCCAATTGAATCCGGAGGTTGTCCCAAAGCTTTACTTTCTTATGCAGCCCTTCCATATCAGAGCGGATTATTCCATTAGCAACCTTGTGTCAAAATACATGGCCAGTAAAGAATTAAAGTCCCTTGAATGTCCATATGGCGTTAGTAAAGGTTAAACTGTTAATAATCAATAAGACGGGAAACTAGGCAGGGTAAGTTGTGCTGCCAAAAGCTAATATTGATAATAACGAGAATTAACAAGAGAATGAAAGGAGTTAAAACGTATGTTAGTTGGGATTGCAACTAAGCCGTGTTCTCAAGACTAATGAACCTTATCCCCTGTCATTGGACTTAGACTATGTTGGCACACTTAAATAGTTCAGCAATAACAAGGATTATTATTCGTGTGATGCAGTTTTGAATATGGGCTTAAGAGGGAAATTTCTGCTTACAGTGAAAAAGTACCAATTAGAATGACAGTTGTTAAAACTGAGATTGCAGGTGTTGGAACGAAAAAGAACAAGAGACAAGGTGAGAACCACGTCTAAAACCAATGGATGCTTTATTGGACGATGTGGGTATTAATTCTATTTGGAAATGCAAAGTGCAAATGCTGAAAATGTCGGTCCTTTTCCTGGCTTTTTGGATTCATTTTTCTGGGACAACCAGAAAGTCCAAACCTGGACAGGTGCAACCCATATGTCATTAGGCATGCCCCTGCAGGCTAACGTATTGACAGCGGATGGTCATATCTGGCCATCCACATGTATGTAAACATAGCTGTTTGCTGATGCTAGCTAGTTCTAGTGTAGCCCTTCTCAGACTTGAAATAGCAGTTGTGTTGTGCAGAATGGAGAAAATAAGCTAGCTAGCATAGTAGTGGATGTTGAATTTTCCAACCCATTCTGCAACATTAGCCTAAGCAGTGATAGCTAGCCTAGCTGTTGTGTTGTGCCGTTGCTTTGCAATAATATATTGGAAAGTTGCTGTATAAATATAGTATTAATTAGTTGTCCAATGTAAGACAAATCGCTTGACATTTTGGATGCTACAGTAGCCAGCTTCCCATAAAACTACGTTCAGCGCTAAACAAGCACCGCGCAAAGACACAAAGGTTGTGAGAGCCTGGCGGCCACTCACAGGGACAAAGATTTCCCAACAAAAGCAACTAGTGAGGCGATGTCATGCTTTGGGTTGGGATTGCAGTTTTCCATCAACCGTATTTGGGGTTTTAAATTGCCTATTGCACCTATAAAATCATGCTTACATTTTTCTTTATTCGATTCGATTTCGAGCCAAGAATAGATTGAGGGAAACAGAACTGTTCAATATGTATTTGTAGCTGTGAAGTATGGACAGTGAAAGACAGAACATTGTGCACAAGCAGGCACAAAGAAAAGGGAAAACAGTGAATGGAATGAGAGAGAGGGGGAGAAACACAGATGCAGACCAACTGCTGAGCAGTTAATAGCATTGGAAATGACACATATGATCATAGGAAACTGATACACTTAAGCATCAAGAAATCAAATCCTGTCCCAGTGAGGACAGTGTAAGTTGTTCAGAGTACAGGTGACAGGTGTCAATCAGTTCTATGGATATGGTCCAAAGCCATTATACAAAAGCCCCCACAACCAGCCCCCCCCCCGCCCCCCTTGTGTGAATATGTGTACATGTGTGGCCATTATGAGATAGAAGTTCACATGATATTGGTAAAATGCTAATTTGATGATTTGAGTGCCCTTACACATTCCTTGCTATCATTCGATAAATACTGCCTGATGAAAATGCAATGACAGTGCACTTTACCCAGATGATGGAGCAGCATTCCTCACCCTATATCTCTCCTGACTTTCTTCTCCACATTTCTTGATAACAGAATATCTAAATATTCTGAGCTGCATTACACTCTGTTAAAGGATATATTAATGATGTGCTAGAGCAGGGCTACCCAACCCTCTTCCTGGAGATCTACTATCCTGTAGGTTTTCATTTCAACTCTCATTTGGCACAGCTGATTCTACTAATTAGATCTCTAGCTGTTGAATGAGGTGTGCTTTGTTAGGACTGGAGTCAAAACCTACAGGATGGTAAATTTCCAGCAATAGAGCAGCCCTGTGCTAGAATTGTTCATTGGTCTTTTCATGGTCCAGTTATCTAGATGAGTACATTAGCCCACATGTTTGCTCTGCCATTCATCAGTGCATTTCAGTGCTCAGGTTTCTACAAGCACAGTTTGCCAGTGAAGAAACTGAATAATTCCACTGGTATAAACATAGTGGATTAAGAAAATTCAGCAAAATAAAGCATGGCGTTATGTGCCTCTGTGCTTTGGAAGATGCATTTGTAGAGATCACTGGGGTGATACGTACCATCCTGCAGGTATTCAGGCTCCATGGATATGGTGTTGTGGGCCTGGAGAAAGCAATTCAGCAAAAGTGAACCTCCTATAGCTCTACAAGACCACGGTTCATGACAAAATTTATAAAAATATTGTTGGAATCCTTTTATATACTGTGAGAATATCAGTCATGCAAAGGATGATCATAAGTACAGTGCAGAAGTAAATCTTCAAAGGGGACATTAAAGAACGCTCACCAACTCCCAGGCAGCTGGGTCATGCTTGAAGAGGGAATGTGTCAGCTCTACTGACACACGCTTCCTGTAGTCTGAATTTTTATCCTCAGAGATGCGGAACAGGACAGCCGCAGCATACGTAGCTGTGGGGGAGAAAAGATACTTCCAGTCTTTTATTCAGAAAATAAAGCTTGTGCAGTAAGGGGAATGGTCTAAATCACTAAATCACCAGTCTGCTGAACCTCACACTCCCATACTCTTTTGTCACCCTCACTCACTCCTCTATAATTATTCACTCATGTATTCTACTCTTAGCCTATTTACCATTTGAACTGCTACTATCCAGTAAGTCACTCTCATTCAGTTTCCCTTCTACCTTTTTCCACCTTCATTTGTCCCTCATTCCCTCTAATCTTATCCTATTACCCCTCCCCTCTCTTTCTTCCATTCCTCTTGTTCATGTCTCCTCACCAATGCCTTCGTTGCTAGAGTGCAGTAGTTCCATCAGTGGTGCAGAGGCACCCTCAGCGTCGATTAACTCAGCAGAGTGCTTGTCAAGAGCCAGCTCACATAGGACACCCGCAGACACACGCTTCACATTCTCAATAGGAGAGTAGAGGAGCTGGAAAGAGGGGGGTAGAGTCAGATCTTTATTGATACTAGAGTTAGTAGACACAGAATGAGGATGATGAGAAGTCCTAATTAATTTGAGTCCTGATTTATAACCAATTTGTCCTGTGTCCCAACAGATGAACAATAATTTAAAAATATGATATCATCACATTGTGGAACTTTCTTCTAGCCATACATCAACATCAGCAATGAGTGTTCTTACACACAGATTTCAAGTTGTTTGTCAATACAATGAGTGGTGATCGACACACTAAATAATAAAATTAGCAACAAAATAACTATTGTCATTTAAAGTAAAGGCTACAAAATAAATTTTAAGGCCTTTCTACAACTGAAGCAGATTGAGAGTCACAGGAAAATAACACAATAAGCGTACATTAAAAATTTTATATTGTTAAAAGCTGGAGGCCAGAGCCTATAATTAGTTGCTTTTTATCAACAGAATAGGCCAATGTATTTGAGTTTTAGGTTGTGCTGTACACATTTTTGCAGTTTCAATAAAATTTCTAGAAGAAATTGTATTGAACACACTCGCCGCCTCCACCCTCCCAACCCATAAGGCCTGAGCCCTGATTCACTTGGTGTCTCAAATGAAGAACACTGAGTCCCTGTTCATCAAAACTATAATTAAAGACAGAAACTGAAACAGACACACAAGCACCTGAAGTTACTCATGTTTCTTTCCATTTAAAAGTCAGGACATAACTGACACTTCCTTATTATGACATGGCTGTGCAAACCAGCAATGCTGTTGTTACCTGCACAAAGAGAGGGATGGTCTGCATGTTGGCAATTTCGCTCCTGTTAATAGGGTCCCGGGCCATGATGTGCAGGGCACCAGTGCAGCCCTCCACTATCTCCTCCATCCTTACACCATCCTGTGAGAGAGGGTCAGAGCAGGATAGTCCAGTTATGAGCATGTGCCGAGACTGAAATGGGAGTTATAGAGGCATTAGGAAGGGTTTATTTCCAATGGTTTTCAGTCCATCTGGAGTCTTGATTGTTTAAGTCAAGTGTTTCTGAATGGAAATGTAAGGACTTTCGGACTAAAAATGCCCATCCTCATTACTATTCCTCTTTGACTTGCATCATACCATGAAATTACATGGTATGTAAACAATACCACTAACCTATGTGTTTTATACACAAAATCGCTTCTAAAATGACTACGTGTCAGAGCACTGCTGGTTATTTTGCAGTACTTATTCATGAATGTAATACATTTTTCATTGGACTCTTATTCCTCTGACACTAATTTGTTATGGAGACAAGGGTTGAATAACCTGGTAAGTCTGTTGGGTGCTGGAAGTCGCATGCCTCTGGGCATCCTGATGGGCTTTCAGCAGCAAATTGACCAGTCGGGGGATGGCGCCTGCATCCCTCAGGGGGCCCTGATTATCTGGGCACAGTGCCAGGTTACGGATCAATCCAACTGTAGCCTGGAAGTAGGGGTGGGGGGGACCAGGAGATATCAGAACAATGACATTTAGTTCCATATCATAGCATTAATTTGTACGCTTCTTGGAACCAAACACTCTTTAAAATTTATGTGCTTATCACCATTTACAGAATGGTATAGAAATGTAATGACGTATCTACTGGAACTAATCATACATAGTATATCACAGTTTAACTGATTTTGGATATTGTTTCAAGAAGCAAACCACAGCATGTTGTCTTTAGAGTTGTCAAATGATGGTTCAATATTCTAATGCTATTCGAACTGTAAAAAAAAAAATCTTGTGAAAACTAACTTTTGAATGAGAGAAAAAACTGCAGCGTGTCCTTATTGCAACTGTTTTCCTTTTAACTTGGGTTGTGTTGAACCAAAAATAAATCTTGCATTTAAGCCCCTCATCTGTTGAAAACGGAAGTTGTGGTACTTTAATTTTCTCGCATCTTGTTGAAATTGGCTTGTCTAAAATTAAAAATTCCGGCCATAGAGGAGGCCTCGTTAATTTGTCATAATACATCAAATCTAACTGCAGAATGATTGCTAGTCCCTAGTGGCTCAATTATCTCTATGCTACAAATTCTGTCCGGATTATTACATAGCACCAGATCCAGAACTGATTTCCCTCTTGTGGCCTGATTGACATACTGTGCCAAAAAAAGGCCATTAAAACATCAAAAAATTCTTCCGCACATTTTCCTTGTCCTGTCATCATTTCCCAGTTGATAGCAGGGTAATTGAAGTCACCCATAATAATAGTTCCACAATTTCTGCCAAGCTTTTTTTTTTCCAAAGAGCGTTGAGTTCACACTACTGTCCGAAGCAGGCGGTCGGTAACACACTCCTACTGTAAGGCCCTTTCCATGTTTCCCTATGAGCTTTACCCAGATATCCTCACAAGGCACAAGCTGGTCAATTTCTGGAATTTTCTGCACATTAAAATTTTCTTTTACATAGAGAGTTACACTCCCACCTCTCTTACTGGATCTATCCTTCCTAATGAGTTTGTACCCTTCTATATTACATTTATCCCCATCCTCATCCCCAAGCCATGTCTCTGTAATCCCAACTATGTCACAACCTCCCCTATTCAGAGCAGCCTCGAGTTCCAAAAATGTATTTTTTATACTTCTATCATTTAAACAAAGACATTTCAGATTATTACTTCTACACATTCCTAATACAGTATTGAAAGAAATGTTTCGGATTACTTTTTGCATCTTGTGCAATTTGCCTTTCAAAGAGCCTCTTGGCTTCCTGTAGTTCTTTTTCTCACCTTGATGACAGGCCAGTAGTATGGTTGGTTGAGCAGCTTGACTATGGCTGGGATGCCATAGTGGTGGCGCACAGCATTCTGCGCCAGCTCAGCATCGGGGTGACGGCTAGTGAGGTGGCGCAGGGCACAGACAGCTGGCTCAGCAACATCCTCCTTCTCACCGGCCCGCAGAACAGCATGGATCAGTGCCTCAACCCCATTGCTCTGTGTCACCAAGGTTTTATTACGGCTGTTGTTGCAGGTCAGATTGGACAGGATGCCTGTGGCGCAAGTCAGCATGTTGACATCATCCGAGCCCAACTGGCTAACAAGCATCTGCAGCAGCCCATCCAGGCCATCCTACGGCAGGGAAAGACAAAGAGTGGTAAAGGGAGGACATAAAAGTATGTTAGAAGTTGTGGGGCAGAGCACAGGCAGCGAGAAGGTATAAAACTGAGAATGACAATTTCTAAAATAGAGCATTTAATTGTTTTATTAAGATGCTTTTTTCCCAAAGACATGTGAAAGTTTTTTTTGAAAGGTTTTTAAAAAGGTGATTGCAACATCACCATTTTTCTGAAAGTAATTTGGAAATAACACTGTCATTAGATTTTGTAACTTAACAATTTGTCAGTACATCAACAGGCACTATGCTGGACATTCTGGTCAGGTTATACCAAAATAAAACGAAAGGCCAGGGTGTCACTAGCTGCGGTTACATGCACACTTTTTTTCATTCTGATTGAAATCATTCCGATTGAAGATTTTGGGTCAACTGTTTACACAGGATGTGATCTAATACGGTCTGGTGTTTACATGCACCGATGCATTTAATCAGAACAGCTGTGTGACATGCGCAAAAGTGATGAATGCGTATGTGTTGATCAGTGGAGAGAAACGTACGCCACGACACATTTACGTTAAGACGGTGGGCATGCGCAAAAAGAACGCAGCCAGAAAATAATCCGTTTCATCATTTACATGGTACCATTTTTCTGGTACCAGGGGCGACATAGCTCAGGAGGTAAGACCGATTGTCTGGCAGTCGGAGGGTTGCCGGTTCAAACCCCGCCCTGGGCATGTCGAAGTGTCCTTGAGCAAGACACCTAACCCCTAACCCCTAACTGCTCTGGCGAATGAGAGGCATCCATTGTAAAGCGCTTTGGATAAAAGCGCTATATAAATGCAGTCCATTTACTCTTTTGATCGGTTTATGAAAAGGTTTAAACTACCCCTCTGCAACCGATTGAAATTTCAATTGGTTTGGTCCTGTTTATTCTGATTGAGGTGTTTATATGGAGCATTTTAATTCTGCTTGGGCTTTTAAACCGATTAGGCTCCATGTAAACCCAGCTAGTGCTGACTTTGTAAATTTGTTATCTGTTGCCTGATCTGGTCTCAAGGTAGCTCACCAATATAATAGCCAAAGCAGGTCTCTCCCAAAAAGATCTGAAAACGCTTAATATTTAATTTCACCATAATGCTCACTAGGAGAGAGGTTTAATTTACCTATAACCCTACAGAAATTGTACTGTAGATCGACCTGAACCCTTAATAATATATACATATATATACCTGTGTGTGTGTATATATATATATATATATATATATATATATATATATATATTATATATATATATACAGTGAGAACCATAATTCATTGGACATTTTTTGTTATTTTGGTTTTGTACTCTAGCACTTTGAGTTTGAAAGGATACAATGACAATGAGGTTGAAGTGCAGACTGTCAGCTTTAATTTGAGGGTATTTTCATCCATATCGGATGAACCGATTAGAAATGACAGCACCTTTTGTACATGGTCCCCCCATTTTAAGGTATTACAAGTATTTGTTGAATTGGCTTCACAGATGTGTTTCGTTAGGCAGGTGTATTCATTTGTGTCGTTAGTAAATGCAGAAGAGAGCTGTTAATGTCTAGTCTTGATTCTAGACTTTGCAATTGCCTTTGGAGATTGTTGTTGGGGTGTGACAACATGAGGAAGACAGCAGTGTCGATGCAAATTAAGCTAGCCGTCATAAGGCTCAGAAATTAAAATCAATCAATCAGGAACATTGCAAGAACCCTGGGCATGCCCAAGCCAACTGTTCATCATTAACAAGAAAAAAACAACTGGTGAACTCAATTATGTCAAAAGACCCGGTAGACCGAGGAATACCACTGTAGTGGATGACCGGAGAATACTCTCTATGGTGAAGAAAACCCCCCTGACAACAGTCCAAAAGATCAAAAACACTCTCCTGGATGCAGGCGTAGATGTGTCAAAGTCTACCATACGTAGAAGACTACACCAGCAGGACTACGGAGGGTACACTACAAGATGCAAACCACTGATAAGCCTGAAGAACAGAAAGGCGAGATTACAGTTTGCTAAAAAGCAACTAAAAGAGCCCCAAGAGTTCTGGAACAAAGTCTTGTGGACAGATGAGACAAAGATTAACATGTACCAGAGTGATGGAAAGAGGAAAGTGTGGAGAAAAAAAGGAAATGCCCATGATCCAAAGCATACCACCTCATCCGTGAAACATGGTGGAGGGGGTGTTATGGCTTGGGCCTGTATGGCTGCCAGTGGAACGGGCTCACTTGTCTTCATCAATGATGTGATTGCAGACAGAAGTAGAACAATGAATTCTGAAGTCTACAGAAATATTTTATCCGCTCAGATAAAACCAAATGAATCCAAACTCATTGGACAGCACTTCATCATGCAACAAGACAATGACCCGAAACATAGTGCTAGAGCAACAAAGGGGATTTTGACGGCCAAAAAGTGGAAAATCCTTGACTGGCCGAGTCAATCACCGGATCTGAATCCAATTGAACATGCATTTTACATGCTGAAGAGGAGACTGAAGGCAAAAAGTCCCCGAAACAAGCAGGAACTGAAGATGGCTGCAGTACAGGCCTGGCAGAGCATCACCAGGGAAGATACCCAGCGTCTGGTGATGTCTATGCGTCGCAGACTTCAAGCAGTCATTGCATGCAAAGGATATGCGACCAAATATTAAAAATGATTACTTTATTCTACATTATGTTAAACTGTCCAATATGTTTTGATGCCCGAAAATGGGGGGGACTATGTACAAAAGGTTCTATAATTTCTAAACGGTTCGTCCGATATGTATGAAAATACCCTCAAATTAAAGCTGACAGTCTGCACTTACTTCAACCTCATTTACATTGTATCCTTTCAAACTCAAAGTGCTAGAGTACAGAATCAAAATAACGAAAATGTGTCACTGTCCAATGAATTATGGTGCTCACTGCATATATATATTTAATATATAATTAAGGTAAGAAATCAGTACTCCTGGGATCAGACAGAATGTGAGCCTTTCTTTTAGTTCGTAGACAGTTTTGTAAACCCTGAGGTCTACCTTGTCGCCGGCGGCAAAAAAGGTGGGGATATGGTTTTTAATGTGTAACCCCTTTGCGCACATGGCAAATATTGCCAATCCTTGCCAATTTAGGAGGTACCCTATTTAAAGCTTTATAACTCCAGATGTGAGCATCACAGAGACTTAAAAGATGGCTTAAATGAAGCAAGACATTTGTACCATTTACAATACTAACTTAAAGTCGTTTATATTCATAATTTAGGAAGAAGAAAAGTGCCATAAATGCAATTGTCTAGGCAAAAAATCTAAAAAGAATTTTCTCTATTTTTCAATTAAATACTGAGAGATTGCAAACATACAGCAGGTTAAACTATACATGTCCTGGATCAAAGACTTCTTGACCACAAGTGCATCAAATCTAAGGGTGGATACGCAAAACTACTAAAGATCTATGAATAAAAAAGTAAGCAGTGGACTCAGTGTCTCCAAATCTCTTGTTTATTTCAGTGTTCAGTGTGTGAAAAAATATTTTCATGAATCCCCAGATAGACGCTATTGTCCAGTTTCCAGTGTCATGGGTGGGGGGTGTAGTTTCAGATGAGACTGCAGGGAGGGGTTTCTTGTTAAATGAACGACCAGCGTGACAATGGTGGCACTGCAAAACTCCATATTCAGCATAGTTGTTGTGTATCGTTTCCTAATGAAACTAGAAACAGAGTTTCTGACAACTCATAGTTTGGTTGCAGGAGCAATGAATATCTTAGTTGAGCAATCTAGGCACGCAAGCATGTCGACCACTAGGGGCATTGCGCAAAGGGGTTTGAGTATTTTGTGCAGTTCTGTGGACCGTACTACACGTACCACAAGAAAGATATAGAGGCTCTGGAAAAAGTTCAAAGAACAGCAATCAAATTGATTCCTGGTACAAAAGATAAAAGCTATGAGGAAAGACTTAAGATGCTTAACCTCTTAAAGCTTAGTAAAAGGAAACTCAGGTGTGATTTGATTGAGGCTTTTAAATTTATAAAAGGGATCAACAAAGTGAACTACAAGAGATTCTGTTAGTAGAACAAGGGGACATAACTGGTCAATTCCATACAAACATTAGGAAGAATTTTTTTCACGAAGGTTCACTCCCCCCTCCAACTGAAGCAAATCTCTAACTCATTACACTGGATTGTTGGCTAACTAAAAAGACAACATTTTATCTGTAAAATCTTTCTGGGACAGTTCCGCTTTCTGTATTTTCACTGTGTTTAACGTTAGCTACCTGGTGTGTGAGCAACTTGGCATTCTTGTATGTTGAAAACGTGTTTTTCATGAGACACATATTACTGCAAGATTCATTTTGTCTCTCTGTTAGCTAGTGCGATACCGGCTGACGCCAGTATATGGCAGTGGCCGCCAGTCAGTGTGAGACTCGCAGGCACACGACATCTTGGTAGCAAGCTTTGCTGGAATACTTGCAACTAGTGATGGGCAAAGCAGTTTTTTTCAGTGTACTGAATCATTAGAATCAGTTAATTATAAAGAGTCGGTCAAAAGATTCGTTCACCGAATCGTTCAGTGCTTGACCGGAGTCAGTGGCGTCAGTAGGGTTGGTGTCACCCGATGCGGTCGACAGGGGGGAGAGAAAGAGAAACTGGTATATGTTCAGAGTGATGTTCGATTATTATCCATTTATTATCCATTATTCCATACCGTACCCACTCTTCTCCCCAGAGGCTCCTCGCTCCTTGCATTCTCTACCAGCAAGAGGAACAAAGCCGTGTATACGAACCGTACCATCAGTTCAGTGTACCGTCACATCCCTAGTACGTTCAGTGAACGAATCACTGAACTGATAGTCTTCGAACGATAGCCAGTCAGTGAACGCAGGGCCGTGCACATGGACATTTTGGGGGGGCAGGGGCTCAATTGAAAAAAAAGGGCAACCTCCACACCCCATGCACCATCCCCACTATTTTCATCCTGATATTGCCACACGACACCACGTTCATAATCACACACTATGTTCATAATATGGGCCCTGTTTTGGGTCTTCTGAAACATATTTCCTTAAAGTAATATGTCATCAATTTTTGGACCCAATAAACTTATCCAGACATGTTCATGCTCTACAGATAATATCCCCCATAACACTACAACAGCATCTCACACAGACATCACATACAGTTTAGTCTTCAATGTTTTTCACCTTTATTCCAGGAACAGGGATAACTAAACACAAAACACTGTCACAAAGCACATGCAATATTATAAACACATTTTCTTAATCTCTCTTTTCTTGGCATTGCACTGCAACCAGCAGATGCGCAAAATTAATTACTTGCATGTTCACCATTAACCGGACCAAAACAGCGGCATAGTATAAAATTTACTGACATGCATAGTGACCTGGAAGCAGTTTTACCTATTTGGCTCACTATGAATACAACTTATATTAAAAAGTAGACCAATGTTCTTTTTTGTCTTTGTTTATATTTTTATAAACTTCTGTTTTTTCAAAATGAAAGCACTGAATAACTAATGAACTAATGAAAGTGCACTGTTCTGACTGTTCTGAGCACAAAAAGATTAGGCTAAAATTGAATGGTGACGGAGACGTTGCATTGCAAGCCACCTACAGATATCATGAGAACGTGATTAAATATCATTTAGCCATTACTTTGTGCAGTCAAAATTAATTTTATAATATTTTAAGGCAAAAAAACTACAAGTGTAACTTTAAATAAGATTAGATAAGCTGTGCCACTCTGAAATGCCTGATTTGAGGATTTCATAACTTCCATCTATTTTCATGTCTTGTGTCATTTTGTTATTCTGAGTATATTTGCGAAATACAGTAGAGTTACAGCAGCATGATTTAGAAACACGTTTTGTGCATCACAAGAGAGGATAAACCACACAGCATGACCACAAACATGCTAATACGGCACGATTCACTCACACACACAGGCGCGCAAGCACACACACATACACACACACACACACACACACACTAAACAGACTAATTTGTTAATATGTTACGTCTATAAATATAAATCTCCAATTTCCCAGTGTATTTTGCTTTTCATTTAGGTGTATTTGCCCATAATACCGGTGACGTCAAATACTATTTCCCTTTTTAAGTTCTGAGTAATCAATAACATGCAAAAGCAGGCTACTGCATTTTTTTTTTGTTTGTTTTTGTTGCATTTTTTAAATTAGCAGCGTGCCACTACCACCCATTTGAAACAACTGGCTAAACAAACGGACTAGCCTACTGTCCTTGGCATTACTAAAGAAAAGGGGACACTTACAACATCACTAATCTTAGCGACATGCTTCAAACATTGCCTATTTGTAAGTTGTCTTCCTTGACAAAGGGGCTGTCATTAATTATCATTAACCATAATTAGCTAGACTAGCTTGCTTGTGGGCTAGTAGCCTATAGGATAACTTAACCTAGTCTAAAGTTGGAAAATCCGATATAAACCAGTTTATTCTATTTTGAGCATCGTAAATGTTGTTGTTTCAACTGCGATGTTGTTTTATGACATCTTTTAGTGTAAAAGAGTACACAGTAGGAAATTCACATTATTGTTACCTGTTATCTACGGATGTACAGCAGTGTGCATCCATAACAAGTGGGCAACTGTGTCGATCAAGACAAAATAGCAGCGCCCGGTACTGCAGCTGAGGGGTTGCGATTTACGCATGACGCTAAAACTGCGGACCCGTGCATATATATATATATATATATATATATATATATATATATATATGTTGGTGGTATTTATAAATTGTATTTTATATACAAGACAAATTATAAATGCCACCGACCAAAAGGGCACTTGTCGAGTGAAAGGGCAAAAGGGCAGGGGCTCAAGCCCCCCTTGAGGTCTATCTGTGCACGTGCCTGAGTGAATGACCAGTTCAGGTTTGCTCGCAACTGACTGAGAGCTCAACTGAACTGACTGAGAAAGCGAGCTGAGAGCGAGTGTCTGCGTATGTGGTCAGCTAAAAGCTTTTATGTTTTATTTGCAGGTAAGACCGTATGAAGTATAGATTTTCAATAGTTTTGCTATGCCTACGAATTCCTATTGACTTTTGCATGCTTTTGAATGTTGTAAAATAATGTTGCCTACACTGGTTAGTAAGATAACTACATTGTGTACTAGCCACAGGCTATATTGCTGTTCACATGGTTAGTTAGCTGGGGGTTCTTCAGGAACCATGCTATAAGGCTTATTTATGCATTGTAAAAATGGGGCTTCTTACTTTTCATGACATTAATCATTTCTGTTAGAGGAAAAGAGTGCAATACAGAACAGTATTGTAACGTGCTAGGTACCAAACTTTACTGAAATACTAGCAAGCTAAGTGAGCTGAAAGCGAGTGTCTGCGTATGTGGTCAGCTAAAAGTTTTTTGTTTTGTTTGCAGTGAAAAAGAACTGCTTCTTTTCATTAAAATAGGTGGCACTGGAAGACTTGTGTCGTCATTCTGTAAGTGCCACATATGCATGTCTGTCATAGCCTTCATTTATTAATTATTACTTTCACTTACTAATTACAAACACAGTGCAAAAATAAATGATACCTCATGAAAAGCACGTTTTCAACGTACAAAAATGGCAAGTTACTCACACATACAAAGCACTATCTATAAGTCATTCATTCAAACTGGCTAAATCTAGTCCTGCCATTAAAAGTATTGATATCAAAATGACGCCGAGTTACTGTACTACAAATAATATAGGCTATCTTGCCTCACAGAAATTAAAGAAGCTGTATTCCAAAGCAATACTACCCAAGGTTTTGTAAATTGTCAATTGGTCTTGGTTTTTCATGAGATGCTATATAAGTCCCAAATATTACAAAAAAATATGGAACTACATTATTTAATAGTTTTTTTTTAGAATGTTGCATGTATGATGACACTCTTCACCTCAAAAATGTATTTGTGAAAACATTGACTATGCTATTTTTTGCTTTTTATACAGTGGGGATAGTGAAAGCAAGCTTTTCTAGTCTTGAATATTTCAGTCTTTAACAGCTTTAAAATGTGTACATTTGCTTGAATCTCATTGGCAGGGGATGGTGTGCAGGCATAGGCACTCACCTGCTTGGTGGCAGCATCAGATAGGTTGCGTAGGGTCCACAAGCAGTTCTGCATGAGGCGCTGGCTGGATCCAGTCAGGTGCTTCCCCAGAGCCTGCATTCCACCTGAGAAAAGTGCATGCTCACGTTTTTGTAATCACCTTGAAACTCCCATAGGAGGGCCAGGTTTACTGGGATAAGGCTGTTAAGAATGGCCTCACATTTAACCGACATCAAAATCAAGATGCTTTTCCATGTTTGACTACTTCGGACAAAACATCTCTCATATATTGTATTGCATATTAAAGGTCTTGGGCCGGAGGTCCTGCCGCAGAGGTAGGTAGTGTGGGCAGCATTTTCATAGCTACAGACAGGCATGTCTGAACCTGCTGGTATTATGCAGGCATGATGTATGAATCGCACAAAACTTTTTAATTAATCAAGGAAATGTTATTTGTCGCTATTATATTATCAGTACGGCTAGGTGTTTTTCATGGAAATTATTGGCTAAAGTCACAGAGCAGTCATGGCAAAGTTGTTGAAAATCACAGAAAACTGTCAAAAGGGCAGAAATCAGAGCGTTTAAAAAAAAGAAAACATTAATTTAATATATGTTATGTGCGGCAGTAGGGAACAATTTAAATAAAATAAGAAAATGCAAAGAAACAAGTGCTTAAAATGAAAAAAAAAATCAGCGGGCAGTTGCCATTAGGAACAAATACGAGTGAAGTGCATTGATATCATATCCTATCAATTAACCAAATGTCATCAACAGTCATGGCACACATCTCAAGTTTTATTTGTCCATATCTAACAATATGTATGTGGGCTTTCGCGGGCCTGGGACAAAGTCTTGGCGGGTGTGGGCAGGTGCGACAAGAAAAGCAGGCTACATAAATCAGGCCTCTATTACATATCACAACATGAGTTTGTTTACTTTCCATTAAATCATTGTGGTACTCATTATTCCTGGTGGTTATTTAAGGTGACACTTTTCAGTCTTTGAGTGACACCTGAACCGCTCAAAGTTATGACAATCTAGATTCATGTTTAGGCATTTAGTAGACAGTTTTCCACAGCAAATCAGAAGGCTTACATTTTGCATTTTACATTTTACACAATCCATTTGTAAAGCTGGATGTCGACTAATTATTATAAATATTAAACCTGCAACATCTGAGTAACAAGCATAGATCCCTAACTATTATACTACATTGTAGATCTGGGAGTCGGCCATTTCACCTACCAGCCTCCACAATTGCAGGCTTGTTGCTAGGGCAGACGGAGAGCACCTTCAGGACACGGCTTGTAGTCCAGAGAAGCTTCTCATAGTTGTAGTTCCTCATGATGTGCACCAGTCCCTCTGGACCACCATTGGCAAGGATGATCAGCTGAGGGGGGAACACAACTTTTTTTTCCTCCCTATACATTTTTTCATTATTTCCAAAGCAAGAAATACATTATTGATAACAATAAACAATGTTTTAAGGGAAATGTTTACATTTGCCAAGAGCCTCAAAAGGCTGGAAATTAAATTGATCAGCCAGAATGCTGACATCAGCCTGCTACCTATCAAGGTGCATCAGTACAGAGCTTTGACAACTGCTACAGTCCTGTATTGGGATGACAGGTGTGCCATCCCGCCAAGTTACACCTGCAGACATCCCGCCAAGTTACACCTGCACCTGCAGACAATTGTTCAAGCATATAGTGTAGTCATTTAAAAAATTTTGTTGGAAAAACAGCTGAATTGCTGATTATTTCCATTATAAATGATTTGACGTTTTGATGTGACACATATACTTTGAATGACCAGATTCTCTGCAGATGGTAAGATGAAAAAACACAGGACCAAGTTAATTTAGGCTTACAGATTTTGCACTTTAATAAATCACGCTTCAATTCCAACATGCCCATGTGTTGTACTTGGAACCACAAATCATATCACTCTTTCAGTAGAGCTTGTTCACAAACTGTTGGTATGGAGTATACTTTTTTGAACCAGTGAAATTAATTGATATTTGAATTTGAGTGTATATCATACAGTGTGGAGTGCATACTGCTTGGATCTCTTAAGGACAATAGTCTAATTTTCAACTCATAACTCCAGAAGCTCTGTGCGGATACACGTTGATGGAGAGCAGGCTGAAATTGGCATCTGGGCTGATCAATTTAATTTAGTGTGTTTTGATACTTTTGTCGTACACAAAAATTTCCCTTAAAACATAGTTTTTGAGATTAACTGATTTAGATTTTACACTGGAAGGTTTATATAATACTAGGTATCATTATGCATGCACACTTAACAGGAAATTACCATATTAAATTCAGCACATTAAATTATGCCTACCTTGCTCTCTTGGTTGCCATAGGACAGCAACTGCAGGCAGTCAGTGGTGATGGCCAGGAACTTAGGATTGCTTTTCTTCAGCAGGGGCACCATCCTCTGAAGGCCATCTGCCAGTCGCACTGCCATCTTTGCTCCCTCCTGGTGTAACAGCAGGTTGTGGAGAGTAGTGATGGCGTAGAACAACACTGACTCCATGGGGGAGCTGAGAGAAACAAAGGGGTTACATATTCATACTGCTCTGCCAATATTTCTGTGTAATTAGTGCTTCACTCACTTCATGCAATGCAGGAGCATAGCTTAATTAATAGTGCTTTCATTTCAGTAAACTGCTTTAGATCTGTCATGCTGATGGTCTCAGTTAGGAGGACTTATGTAAGCTGCATTATGCATATTATAAATGGGTTACTGATGAATTCATTCATATATTTTTGATTCATTAGAAAATCACAATAAATGTATTTTCAACAAGATAAGGAGAATGGATATTGTCAAGTGGACATTATTAAGCATTATTAATGATGCTTTATTGATATGACATTGCTGAAATAAAAAATGTAGACCAAATTGTTTAAGGTAATAACACAGTTACTACATATAATTTCTTCACCAAATTGCTATATATAGATTTATATCCTCACAAATCATGCCAGAGTAAATATTTCACAGATTTCATATTGATTTAAAGGGCTATTTGGCTTTACTTTCAGACTAGGGGTCATCAACGTGTCCGTACAAGGACAAACGTGTCCGTGGCAAGACCTGTCTGTGTCCGTGGCAAAAAAAAAATTGATTGGGAAAAAAAGTTTATTTTTTTCCCATGATAATATACATTGCAATCATTTTCTTGTCAAAATATTGACAATCTAATGTTTTCCGAGACTAATAAATTAATTAATTAAAACTTGACCACTTCAAGTTTTGTATGTCTGTGGTAAAAATTGCATTTTGACCAAAAAGTCCGTCTCAAGCCAACACGGTGATGACCCCTGCTTCAGACAGTTCAGTTTTTGCTATTTGTGGATGTCACAATAGCTTATTGGAGTCACAATAAACACTTTTGTGGTTTAATAAAGAAAAGGAAAGGGCTGATGGGTGACTCATTCAGTTAAGGAATCACGCTCTGCTGCAGGAATGAGCTACAAATTCTGTGATTGAATCCAGGCCATACCAGTGCTCACTGTAACTGATAGTTCCATAGGGTAATGCACAATTGGCAGTTGCCTCACCCAGGATAAGGGAGGGTTCAGTTGGTTTTGTATTAGTTTCATCACTATCTAGTGATCAAAGTTCAAATGGGCATCCATAGACTGCATGTTAACTAACTTGAACCTGGATGACGCATCATAAAGCACTCCCTTTAATCTCCATCAAAGAATTTGCTTTTTCACAATGTATCATTATTTTTTATATAAGAATTAATTTTTTAAAAAATTATTTATTATTTTAATTGGTTACAGTCCCATCAAAACATAAGTTTTATTTAACCATTTCTGTTCCTGGAGCATATTTCTACCAGGTAATCTCCCTATATTTTTGTACATTATAAAGCAATTGTAAGGGTGGGGTCCGGCCGGGGCATTTCTGTGTGCACTTAGCATGTTTTCCCCGTGTCCACGTGGGTTTCCTCTGGGTACTCTGGTTTCCTCCCACAGTCCAAAGACATGCAGGTGAGGTTAACTGGAGAGTCTAAATTGCTCCTAGGTATGAGTATGTAAGTGAATGGTGAGTGTGCCCTGCAATTAACTGGCAAACTGTCCAGGGTGCATGCTGAGATCCAGCAACCAGCAACTCCTGCGATCCTGACCAGGAATAAGCAGCTACATATAATGGATGGATGGATAAAGCAATTGTATGTCCTATTGGCATGCCTCTATGATGTGGTTACTCTATACAACCTATTCTTGTAATGCAAGATGATATGAGACTTTTGGATTTGGAGATATACTTGAGTGATAGAAAAATTATTTTTTTCTCAAATAATAGTGCTTATCAACTAATGTATATCATATCCAGGCCAAAGCTTCACTTCCTTCAATTTCCTGATGGGGACATGTCATGTGAACAAAATGGGGGGCTTCTATTACATAAACCTGTTTAATCTCTAAAAAATTAAGATGTGGCTCAAAGAGTTAAAGCTACATATGGAAGGTCTTCCTCTGACTCCAGTCTGTGCAATCTTAGCTGTAGGCTGCAGACAGAAAAGAAGCAGCTGGTGACACAAAGTGTTTTGGAGGACAACCACAACCACAGTTGTCTACACTATCCCAAATCTGCAGTGTGGGAATTGGACATTCTCAAGTACCTACAAAAATATTTGACACTTCAGACCTCTGTCATGTCTGTTGTAAGCGTTGGATGTTTAATTTAAAATATGGAGCAGTGCAACTGCAGGGAACAAGAGCCCAGGGTCAAAAACGGAAAGAAAATTGACAGATCACTTCTGGATGCCATTATACAGCCTGAAAGCTGAGCACAGGTCAGCAGGCACAGCAAGGTAAAACCAAATGGTTTGATTGTTTCCAAGTGAATTCATTGTGTGTGATAAGTAACCATTATGAACACATTTTGTATATAGAGCTCTCCAAAAGGACACCCTTTGACTGAAATAAAGGGCTAAGCCCAAAAGAGAGAATGGATAAATAAAAAATATTTGTGCGGTTCCAGAGATACCACCCTCAATAAGATTAGCTTCTGGAAGTAGAATATGGCTGGGAAAAAAGATACGCACAATGGGCTTCATTTATCAAATGTGAGCTGACTGAATCTGACCCGAAATCATTCATAAATGCATTTATGCAAACAATTTGGAATTTATTAAGTTTTCTTATGGCAGTTTGTTAGGATCCAAACTAATTTCATGAGTGCTCTGAACTGTTTGTATTGTGTACTTAAATTTAAAAAAACACAGTTGTAAAGCTTGTTTTGCATATTGTACTTTTATAATTAGATTTTCTCTACCAGCCGGCGTGACAAAGACCAATCCCTTTCTCAGGCCGACCAACAGGCCGTAAAGCAGTTTCCAGTGCACCGCCCCTAGCTGGCCCGCATCTCCAGCTCCTCCTACCTTTGTGCCCTGTTAAACATGTACTGTAAACAAAAACTAAACAAAGAAACTAAATAAAGAAACACACTCTCAGTAAGCTCCTGGTCTTGGCCCTGAACTGTGGAGAGGAACACACCTTTAAGCATCTGGGCTGATTAGTTAGCACAACCCAGGTGCATGTGCTCTCTCCACCAGCCAGTGTGACCGAGACCAGTCCGCTTATCCAGCGGACAGAATGCCACACAGTTTTTTACTTAGCTTGCTCAAAAACACATTTTTTGGAAATAATTCCTGCAAAGGTTATCACATTGCTCCGTTCCTTTTTCCCTTTGGGAGGTAGCAGAGGACTGAATTGCACATGTACAAACCTGTATATGTACAAAGCACACTGTATATTAAGTTATTGACTGTGTTAAAGTTATCAAGTCTTACATTTATGGCGACTCTCCCCTATACTCTAGCTTGCCAGGCTTTAGTCTTTCCCAGCCCTGCCACTGTGCTGCGTACACTAATGAATAAAATATGATTTGGCTTGTACTTCCATTAACAGCACTTCAATCTCTGCTTCAGATAAGTTTTTTAAATTTTATTTTTTCTCAGCCACCTCTATAAATCGCCTACAATAGAATTCCAAGCTCCTCACATGGCATTTTAGGGGTGTCAATTTATGCTAATCACAAGTTCTGTGAATGCGCTTTTCATTTGCAATTTATTGGTATTTATGAACATACGCACGTGGATATGAAAAAGCTGTGTATGAGTGTTTGATAAATCCAGTAGAATTTTCTTGTTATTTTCCACTCACACATAAATTCACACACAATGTTACGGAAAGGTTGATAAATGAGGCCCAACATTCCAATATGGAGATGTTTGGTACCATTTGAACGTTTGATATGTTTTGGGGGCACTTAGGCCCACCTTTGGAAAAATACAAGAATCAGAAGTACATGTAATCACTACTAAATAAAGAAAATGCTAAATGATTTTTGGATTTCTTTGCTGTTTTTAAGAATAAATATGTCCTGTTTGTTTACAGAGTGAGCCCCCCATAGTATCAGGGGATTTGGTCATTTTGGTACAAATGTGCTCTTTATTTCAAGCTTTAAACCATGTCTGTACTGTATATAGCTTTGGAGATAATGTTCTGCAACCGCATCACGACCCTGTGGGTCTTCCCTAAGCCTCATATTGAACAGCAATCCCAGTCTTAAATATGTCAGATCCAAGTAACTAACTACTTCACAGGATCAGTGTGTAATACTATTAACCTACTGATCTAACTGATATGATCCTGGCCCATACCCAAGACCTTGAGACCCGTCCCGACTAAGCCCGAATGGTACTGCCAAATTTGAAAACCAAACCCAACCCAAAACCGAAATCGCTCACAGACGTGGTTTTATAATGCTTTGCTCAGCTATTATGCTCTTGAGTTATAATTATCATACTGCAATTGGCTTTTTTTATTTACATAAAGGATAGTAAACAGTAGCTACACAGCTTAAGAAGGTACAGTGCCCATCAGCAGAGCAGTAAATTCTAATAAACCACTCGTCTTACACCTCCAGTTTTTGTCAAACAGGCTTAACAGACCCATTTGCTTTAGCCTACATATCTCACTAGTACCTTCCCTGCCAGCAAAGTTTCTGCTATTTCTTGGACAATATCTCTAAGTTCAGTGGGATCACTCTTCTTGCTATCGTAGGTCAAAACAGCATTGCAATCCCTACACTGTACGTGATCAGCGGGATTTTTATCTGTCATTATAACAAGGTCATAATATTTAAAAAACGAAGCCGTGCCCGACAAATTCAGAGCATTACATCATTAAATCTGAGATGATAACAATGTGTATTTCCAATTAGCGGATAGCCAAGTTATGAAGGAAGTAGACCAATTATGTTTTCTAATGAAAAGAAGTCAACCCAGACCATTCATTCATTTTGTATGTTAGGAGACTGTGGTGTGGGTTGACAATCTCAATTTTAAAACATGGCCTGAATGACAGCAGTTGAGAAAGGAAGGTTCTTGATATACCCTTGGTGAGACAGACTTTTTGATGCAGTTGAGTCAAAGGTTTGGTGATTGCTTTATTAAAAATCCATCCAACTCTGGCAACATCTAGGCTACCCTTTTCTCCTGGTCCATTTTCTATTTTCTCTTCAGAGACTCACTTTTTGTGTTTATAAGGTTTATAAGGCATTTTGATACGCTTAGTCGTAGCTAGAACTCCTCTTTGTTCTCTTCATCAAGCTAGGCAGCTGACCTAACAATCTGACCGCCAAAACTAGCAAAGAGTTGTGACAAATAGATGCACTGTTTGTGAGCCTGGAACATTTGTGACGATGAAACGGGCAGGAAAAAGAAGAAGGAAAAAATGCTTAATCCCCTAAATTTGGGGCTTTATTGTGTGAAGTTGTTTGTGACTTCTCTCTGTTGCCATGAGGTCAGAAGGTACGGAAATTAATGTTTTAACGGCTGAGAGTCCGTAGTCATTGTGGTTATTTCTGTAGGAAAACCTGAAAAGTGCCAAACTCTCGGTGCTGTATAGGTATGGGGCATGTCGCATACCTGCCAACCCACTTAACAACTTAGGAAAATGGTTGTAGATATATGACTTTTGCATGTGAAACAGTATATGCATATTTAGTATGTAAACTTGTGATAAAGAAGAATTTAAGCTTTGTCTGCCAGTCTTTCATTATCGTGTTCTTTGGATTAAAAGCTTCACCCTTTTTCCTCCATACTTAGCGCTGATCATTATGGCCAAAATAGTTCATAAAATCATTAAAGAGCCAGAATGAAGTTTGCAGGTGATCACCAGGATAAAGACTTAGCCTTTTGGAGGAGTGTTCTCTGGTCAGATGAAACAAAAATTTAACTGTTTGGACATAATGATCAGCCCTATGCATGGAAGGAAAAGGGTGAAGTTTTTAATCTGAAGAACACCATCCCAACTGTGGAGCTTGGGAGTGGCAGCATCATATTGTTGAGGTGTTTTACTGGAAAAGGGACTGGTGCACTTCAGAAAATAGATGGAATCATGAGGAAAGAGGATTATCTAGAAATACTGAAACAACACCTCAAGACATCAGCTAGAAAGTTAAAACTTGGTCGCAACTGGGTCTTCCAGCAGGACAATTATCTTAAGCATACCTTCAAAGTTGTAACAAAATGGCTTAAAGACAACAAAGTGAAAGTATTGGAGTGGCCGTCACAAAGCCCTGACCTGAATCCCATAGAAAATTTGTGGACTGAACTGAAAAAGCATGTCCGAGCAAGGAGGCTCACAAACCAGACTGAGTTACACCAGTTCTGTCAGGAGGAATGGGCAAAAATTCTGGCAAAGTATTGTGAGATGCTTGTGGAAGGCTACCCCAATCATTTGATTCAAGTTAAGCAATTAAAAAGCAATGCCACCAAATACTAACAAAGTGTATGTAAACTTTTGACCCACTGGAATTCTGATATAGTGAATTGAAGCTGAAACACATCTGTCTTTAATCGATTGTTTTAAAATTTCCTCTGATGTGAACAAAGTAGATGCTCTAATTGACTTGCCAAAAGAAATGTATGGTAACATGAAATGTGCATAGTTGTGAAAAACTGAGAAAATCTTTAGTCTAGGCGTACAGTATGTAAACCTTTGGCCTCAACTGTATATTGGTAGTGGAACTTCCATACACATGCTCAGTTGAAGGTCTTGGACTGAAAGTTCAGCAGTGAGAGAATTTGTTTATGCTACTATGTTATATGTTATTCTAGCACTCATTGCCCGAGTCTTACCTGAGCATGCGGACCAGTGCAGGGATGCCACCAGACTTAAAGATGGCCAGCAGGCCCTCCCGCTGGTGCGACAGGTTGTGCAGGATACTGGCAGTGCAGCGGGCAGTCTCCATGTCATTGGTATTCTGCATAGTGCGCACCACCGCTGCCACCATCTGCGGGGACTGCATCAGCACCCTCCGGGAAGCATCTTTCCTTGTCAGCTGGTTCACAATCATGGCTGCCTTGTTTACCACAACCTATATATAAAGGAACAAGATGGGGAGGTAGGATCAGTAGGTAAACATGCTCTTCTACCCACTGAGAAACTGCACCAGCACCAGCTTAACCAACCTGGAAAAATACAAATTAAAAAAAAACGGAATTAATGTGGGGATTAATTGGGATTACAATATGCCTACTCTACGAAACTCAACAGAGGACGATACCCACATACACCATACACGCATCAAAAATCCCTTGACTGTAAATCTAATTGTATGGTTAAAGACCTTTGTGTTATGAGTCGAGTGTAACTGATTGTTGTCTGTCAGCTACTAATCATAGGCTACATGCATAGAATTGTATTAGTTCATAGTGAGTTCCTGTGTAGCGGTACCCAGCAACCTTGTTGGGATAGTGTATCACTTACGAACTATAATACTAATACTTTAACGTCCGACTCGTCACTACATGCTACATTATATGTACGGTGTTCTATTGTGCTATACTGTGCCAGTATCCTATCCCACATTACAACCAAACTGCTTAATTTTCAGAATTATTTGTCATTAAAGCTTATATTTTTGTACGCGTTTCCTCTCTCATACTGATGGAATGATCCACCAACAAAGTCAAACAGAGACATCTGAATTCAGAAGTGGCAAGGGTGACCTCCCTCTAAATAATTTTAAGTGTTGAGGTTGATAAAGGGTGATCTTCAGTTATTCTGGGTTCAGTATTCAGAGTGCTGTGCCACTAACAGGGTAACTGAGGGTGATCCCTAAACGGTGATCCTTGACCACTGAACTGTAGTTCAATATGAATGAAATAATACAATCAATTAGTTTTATAACTCAACTAAGTACTATCAGCCGTATGATAGCATACTGGTCTAGACTTGAGGTAACTACATGTATGGTTGAACTTATGGCAGACTGGCATATGCTTCCAATTTAACTTAGGGTATGTCGGAGCGACCCACTCGCAAAAAATATATAGTGCAGCTGTGACTTTCACAACATCGGGGAATGCATAGGGACAGCAGGTATTTGTCTCCAACTCATCTGCCAGGAAATGACATATGTTTGTTGCAGTTTGGCGGGATAAGAACAATTTACGGTGGCATTCCCCTTCACTGAGGGAAAGGACGTGATCCTTGGCCATTGTCTCCAATCCTTTTTCCAATCAAGTACTGACCATGTGGCTGCACAATTCAAGAAAATATGTGTGCACCAATATTTAACAACCGAAGAGTTCAACAAGCGATGTTTTGTTAAGCTTTTGTAGCACAAAAGTAATTTAACAAAATTTTAGATAGTTTGTAATAGATATATATATATGTAATAGATGTATATCATATTTTAGATATAATGACCAGAGTTTTTGGTAACCTAAACTTCTGGCAGTTTACCACTTACCTTTGTGCCATTTCAGGTCATTCACTGGACTTCAACTGCTTAAATTTCAATAAAACTGGAAAAATGGGGGTGTTCTAAAACTTTTGACCGGTAGTGTATGTCTAATTGAGAAACTTGGTGCTGACTTCTGAGCAAATCGTATCAAAGAGGTGTGGGGAAAAAAAGATCTGAATCTGAATAATACTGGCTAAATACATTTGGGGAGAATGCATTTACCATTTGCGTACGTCTGATGTGTGCTTGTTTAGTCACATGATTGTTTATTTGTAGGTGGGACCATTTGGGAGGAACTCAGTGGAGATGTGGAGTGGCAGGATGCATTCTCAACCTCAAATTTTTTAAATACTGATGTTTATTGCCATGATTGATTAAATAATTCGCCAAATTTATTTGTCATTACTGTGGATATCTAATTTGGATCTATATTATGACTAACCATTGAAACAAGCTGTATTTTTCTGTAGTATTTTTATAGTGTATTTTTGATACACAATGGTAATCTTTCAGAATGTAATCTTGATATTTTTATGCATGTTTGTGCTTTCCCCTGTGTGTACAGTATGTGCATTGTGCATGTAGGCACATTACTATCTTAATATTGCACCCTTAAAATAACAATGAAACAACTGGGACATGACTTAAGACCAGGTTTTTACTGGTCTTAGCATAAACGCTTTGAGCTGCATCAAAATAGATATGACAACAATGTGCCTGACCACACCTTATCTTAAGACCAACCTGCCCACATGGACTCAAGTTCATTTGGTATTTAAACAATGTGGGCACTGGATGGGGAAATGACAGCAGTGTCGATCTGAAACTAGCAATGACACTTGTGTTTGGCTTACTGCCCCCAGTGCACAGCATATAGTCTTATACAGGTTTGCTCTTGATTCGGAAGTATGGAAAGTATGAATTCCTTCAATTATGTGATGTGATAAGCAACTTAATTTTGAAAAACATCTTGATTCAGTCGCCTGGGTATACTGGAGGTACTTTAAGATGAAATGCAGCTTTAGTACTGGCTCGCTCGGTTTGCTTTAATTTATGATCTGAGCAGGAATACTGCATTCCAGGAGTGCACAATGACGGCCAATCTGTTGCACACTTCATGTATGCTTGGTGGAAAAGTTTTACTGTGGCCCTGTACAAGAGTACAATAACTGGGGTGCACAGCTCTTTAGAAAGCTAAGCCTGGCAAACTAGTTTTAAAAAAAGAGCAAACACATCAAATCTGTACTAGACAGTTCTAAATTTACATGTACATATGTTTAGTCTCTAACTCCTGAGATTTGCATTTAACGTGGGCCCTCATCAGCAAGTGAGTGCATATTATGGGGTTTGGAAAGGCTGTGTCTCTGGGAATCTGAGGAAATGCCAGTGTATGCAGGCCTCCAGAAAGCTATGAGAAGTCATGTCATCTGTTACATAATGTTTGTGTTTAAATGTTGGTATGACAGTACGTCTGTGTGTATGTGGATGGTTTCATACATATCAGTGTGCAAGTATCTACAGACTTATGTGTGTCTTTGTACAGGTGCCTGTGTGTTCCAGAGTGCACACCGGACCTGGTCATCATCATTAAGTAGCTTGGTGAGTTCGGGGACAGCACGGGTGGCCAACTCAGCATCATCCTGGTAGTTGATGAGGTGGATGATGGCAGTTTTCAGCAGCTGGGATGGCTCGGCCAGGCGCTGCACATTAGTCTGCTGCCCCGAATCTGTCTGAGTAGACAGGATGGATGTCCCCTCGACCACCGTCTCTGGAAACATGGCTGCCCGAACCCTCTGGGCTCGTGTCGTGGTATCTGTGGATGGAATGTTGAAATGTTCGGTCTGAATGTTCACCCTATGGTGTGACACAATAAAACCATCACTGACAGTTTTTACTATTAATTTCAAATGCAGGGTTTTTCCATGAACTCCATGTTTTGTGTTTAAAAGTAAACATACTAATACTAAATGCTATTCTTATAAAAATTTGCCTGAATCCATTCTTCAGACATAATTTAAATTGAACTATTGAAGAAAAATCTTTGGGGTTTTTTCATGGAGTAGCAGATGAGTGTTTCTGCATGCTCTCCTGCCACAATAACCTCACAGCAGGTACTCCTTCTACAGCAGTAGCGGCAGTGCCATTTTGTCTCCCCTGCTATGCTTGCCCTGCAGGTGTCTGTTTTGCCCACACTGATTTATTTCTCTGTCTGTTTTACAGGGTCATGCCTTCGTGTTGGCAGCTTCTGTCTGTGTTGTAGTTTAGAGAGAGTGATCAAACAGAAGCAATCAAAGCAACCAGGGTGAACTTAAGCTTCCAAAACTGAAGGCAATAAAGCAAGAGAAGTGTGAAGTCTGTATAATGAGCAAGCTGTACAACTCTACATTCATCTTTGCATCACAATATTTAGGTGTGGCTTATCCAATGGGGGTTCATATCTGAGAGACATCCCAGCAACTTCCTGACGTAAAGGCAGCTGTGGAGTTCAGTGAGGTGAAGTGCATATTTGAATAACTTAGAAGATTTTATTTGCATAATGAAAGCAGCCATCTCAAAATGTTTTGTATTGATTGATTATGGGCCAGACCTTGTTCAGCCACAGTAGGGTGCGAAAAGATGAGACATGAAATACTAATGCCATTACTGTTCACTTCTTCTGCTCACCATTTGAGGTTTTGGGTCAAAGTGAACATTTTCCATAACATCCATGTCAGGAGGGCAAGGATTAGCAGATCTGTAAGCTGCCACTGCTTGCACAACTGATGTGGTTATCACAGGCAGGTTGCAAATTGACCAGAAAATTGAGGAAAGAAATCTGACATGATATTTTTATTCTACAAAAAGATGTTACAATTATTAGAACCCCAGCATTTAACACTTTATGGTAAATGGTAAATGAACTGCATTTATATAGCGCTTTTATCCAAAGCGCTTTACAATTGATGCCTCTCGTTCACCCATTCACACACCAACGGTGAAAGGCTGCCATGCAAGGTACCAATCAACTCGGTGGGAGCAATTAGGGGTTAGGTGTCTTGCTCAGGGACACTACGACATGCCCGGGGCGGGGGATCAAACCGGCAACCCTCCGACTGCCAGACAACCGCTCTTACCTCCTGAGCTATGTCGCCCCGGGCTTTATGCACCCTCTCTTGCTATGTAACAGCACTGATTCTTCTATAATGTTTGATGTGGTGAGAGGACACATAGCAAGTAGGGGTGTGACAATTTCAATACATGCATGTTCTTCACTTCATATTTATACCCCAGTGAAATGGGCTGTCATGGATGACCACTTAAAGTGTTCCTAAAGACTCAGACAAACTTAAAAACGTAAGATATAAATGGCAATGTACAATAAAATAAAAGCTGATTGTCTGTACTGTCTTATATTCAAATCCAAATGCCTGAAGTAAAAAAACTGACAAATTCCACTCAAACATTAACATACTTATTGGCATACATTTAGAAGACACTGTACTGTATGTGTATAAACATGTTGGCATATGTGCATATAAGTGGGTGTGTGAAATACCTGCAGGGTTTTCGATGACTGTGGTCGTGACAGTATACTTCTTGCTGCTGTACTCGGACCCATCATCATCCCGCACAGTGGTGGCGCCTGATTGGATCCCTGAGTCTTCAGCATAGTAAGTCTGCTGCCACCCCGTCACTTTCACGGTGCCCTCGGTCTCACTCACTGGGGAGAGGGACGGCAGCTTAGGTCATAAAATTCCCACCCATAAGATGTGTTAAACATTTGATGTCTAGTGTGTTGACATACCAGTTGTATTAGTAGTTCATAATTTAAGTATTCAAGAATATTTAGATTATACATTCAAAGGCCACTTTATTCAATACACCAATCTAGTAACAGATGGGACTCTCTTTTGCCTCCAGAACAGCTTGACATTTATTGGGACAACTCTGGTCCTCATGTTGACAAACGCCAATACTTGACCCCACACATCTAAGACTAACTCCTTCGTCTTTGCCATATTTTTGCAACCTTAGTGCCTATTTTACTTCCACTACAGACTAAAGGTATTAGGCTACCTGTGGTTTCAAAAAAACTTAAGGTACATAAGATTTCACTCAAATTAAAAAGGCCCATTAATGTACATACTATATATATATATATATATATACGTAAAACGAATATACTGTATGCATTTACTCGTATTGTTATGGGATGCGACACTTAATAAAATATGTTGCCTACTCTCAAAACACTATAAGTCAGTGGCGAAGCTTGGGTATTTGGACAGGGGTTATAGAAACATTTTAGGGGGCTCCTATGACCCGAGTATTTCATCAATATTGTTGTGACCCAACATCTGTATCGGCATATTGCACTTTGTTGTAGAAATCTAGCACCTAGGCTATGACCACAGCAGCGAGCAGCGTGGCTATATCACAAACACAATAAGGCTAACAAAAAAATTCTCTGACGCACCGAATTATAGTTATCACCCGTAGTCCTTTGATGGTTGAAATTGCAGAACCCTGCCAAGACGGCTACAGACCAAAACATGGCTGATGACAATAGCCGAGTAAACTCTTTTGTGAGACAAGTGTGAAGTCGTTCTGTTAGGTTAATCATCCTTGATACCGTGCGCAACCTCAAAACAGACAGGGTGATTAATTGCTAAATTGCACTGTGCCTTTTGTGCTTTTTGCTGTATTTTTAGATGCTATGTCTACATTTAGGTTAAGAAAGAACAGGCGCACAAGTGTAATGCCCAACATTTTAAGCACAGGCGTGAAAATGCATTTATATCGGTGCAGTCCTCTAACTGACCTGCCAGTTTGGGGTGTCTCCATTAAACTCTGCTTGAGTTATTTAAAAGATTTTTTTAACAGTTTGTATCACCCACTTAAGTGCATTTACAAATAGGTAGTAATTTTTGTTCGTTCTTCAATGTTTGTACTCATTAAACCAAAACACATACGATTTCAATCATTTATCTCCTGGTTTCAAGTAAACATAGGTTTGACTTGTATTGCTTACTCAGACATTAATGAGCAACCAGACAGCAAGTCTATCCCCACGCGGTATATTGGGGATAGACCTGTTGAGTAAAACGCTGTTTGGGTATTTTCACTACACGTGTTAACCTACACAGGGCTACTGTAACACATGTAGCCTAGTGAATCAGAATCTGATATATCAGTATATCAGTTAGCATGCGGTTGGTTTGATAACAAATTAACATGAACATTTAAATCATGATTAGGGGAGAGTACATGTTAAATGCAGGCACAAATACTCATAAACAAAGACATTTTTGAAACTATATAATTGCTTTATCTACTCTAATTTTATACATTTCCTTGTGTAAAAGTGAGCCCAGATGCCAATTTTGTTATATATTTGTACATGGAACGCCTGTGATTACATCGCGGGTAGAACGTGCCACCTCCCTCTGCACCTAGAGTGATTACACAGGAAAAGGGATGCAGCTCATTTTTTAAATCGTATTAAAGAAAAAGCTGAGAGGTTAGCTAATTATATGTTGTTATTTGATTAAACAGTAGCATTTATGACATGAAAAATAAACCGTCAAAATATGTTCTGAAAAATCACCAAAACAAGTTTGACCTTCCCATTAAGGTCTTACACGGGTTTTACATTGCAAACTGTTATAAAATGACAAGAGAGTTACCGTAAACCTAAACCGTAAACATATTTGAATGGCGGCTATGCTGGTACCAGCCCAATATTAGCCAGGGCTTTACTATTCCCAAATACGAATGTTATCTCCAAATCACACACAGACGTAAGCATTTAACTAAAGAAAGCGAATGACCCTGAAATGCAATGTGGCCTGACATCAAGTACAATGCAGAATGATGGAAGCTGTCCTCATGAGGAAAAATTACACTCTGTTGCCCCCTACTGTTAGAACCCCACAAGAATTTCCCTCTTGCAGGCAGAACCTCTACTGCAGAGTCAAATCCATCAAATGAAACCCTAAATCACTGTATATAGTATTTACTTCTTAGCAGACACTTTTATCCACAGTGACGTACAGTATATGAATGCATATATTTTTCAGTATATGTAGTCCCCTGATAGAACACTAGTAGATTTACGTTGTTAGCATAATGCTCTACCAACTGAGTCATAGGACTAGTATTATTATGATTATGACCTAAGGATGTAGTAACTATGTGACCTGGAGTTATGAGTGGAAAATTAGATTCATATACACTCTAATCAACGATCTATCAATTAATCCCACTAGTTGTTCCCACAATTGTATGCTATGTACCGACACAGTTTGTAAATAAGCTCTGTTGAAATAGTGATCCACAAACTGTGCATGTTGGAAATGAAGCATGTTTTATAAAAGTGCTAAATCTGTAGGTATATTGCCTCTGGCATTAATATCCAAAATTGCCAAAACAGTGTAGAGCACTACTTTAAGAGTAGGAATTATATTATTTGAGAGAAGGTTTTAATATTCAGGTATCTGCTCAGGGGTGAGTGCATGTTGTTTAATGTACAGTAGACATATACAGGGCTATAGGTTTGTCAAATAGCTGTGCTGATACAGTATGATGGAGAGCAGGTTGATGTTAGTGTTAGGGCTGATCAATTTCACCTTTTTTTGTGATTAACTAAATATTTAGTGGCACCCACATGATTCACTGTTTGGAGGAGCAGGCTATTTGCATAAAGCATGTGTACCTAATAAAGTGGCCATTATAACATATGATTACTGTAATAATGATTTTAAATTATATCCCATATTTCAGAATACATGATATACGACATGATATATAATTGTGACCTCTGCTTCTGTGGGCTCATTACACTCACTGTCCAATTGAAATGCTCTGCACCTGTAGCATTTTATGTATGATAATACACATAGCAAGGAATGGTAGGCATTAACACAAAAGACCCCATTTAATGCACATGTGTTAGGTGCAGGAACCAAACAGGTGTTTAAAAAGTCTGAAATCACATTTTTCAGGCCATGTAACATGTTCCTATCTTATAACAATATGGGCAAAAGGTTTCAGTACTACTAATAAGCACAATAATAAATACTTACTCTGCATGGCCATTGGTCTCAACCCAAGCCTCCAGTCAAGACAACCTAAAAGAAACAGAATAGAAAAATTATACTCCACAGGCAGCAACAGCCTGTGAAATCCCACTGTATTGGGAGTAATGTTCGTCCTTGGAATAGATGGGACATTCAAAGTGGCATAATACCAGTGCAAGGGGGAAATAAGCTGCTGATATTAAAGGTGAAGCAAAGGCATTTTTAAAAGGTTTCTTTACCACTTCTCAAAATAATGCGGGTGTATAACTAGGCATAAAGGCAGAGTGGGGGAGAGTGGGGGAGAGGTCAAATGATGATAAAGTATCTCTGTAACACATAACAAATACTACTACATACAGTTGAGGCCAAAGGTTTACATACACCTAGGCTAAAAACATTCAAACTCAATTTTTCACAACTCCACACACTTCATGTTACAATACATTTCCTGTGTTAAGTCAATTAGGGTATCTAATTTATTTCCATAAGAGGTAATCTCAAAATAATAGCTAAGAGACAGATTTATTTCAGCTTTTATGTACTATATCAAATTTTCAGTGGGTCAAAAGTTTACATACACTTTGTTAGTATTTGGTGGCATTGACTTTTAATTGCTTAACTTGAATCAAACACTTGGGGTAGCCTTCCACAAGCTTCTCATAATACTTTGCCGGAATTTTTGCCCATTCCTCCTGGCAGAACTGGTGTAACTCAGTCAGGTTTGTGGGCCTCCTTGCTCAGACACACTTTTTCAGTTCAGTCCACAGATATTCTGTGGGGTTCAGGTCAGGGCTTTTTGATGGCCACTGCAATACTTTCACTTTGTTGTCTTTAAGCCATTAACTTTGGAGGTATGCTTAGGATCATTGTCCTGCTGGAAGACTAGACCAAGTTTTAACTTTCTAGCCGATGTCTTGAGGTGTTGCTTCAGTATTCTAGACAATCCTTCTTCCTCAAGATGTCATCTATTTTCTGAAATGCACCAGTCCCTTTTCCAGCAAAATACCCCCACAACATGATGCTGCCACCCCCATGCTTCACAGCTGGGCTGGTGTTCTTCAGGCAAAAAGTCTCACCATTTTTCCTCCATACATAGCGCTGATCATTACGGCCTAACAGTTCATAAAATCGTAAAAAATCCAGAATGAATTTTGCAGGTGATCATTAAGATGAAGACCTAGCCTTTTGGAGGTCATGTTCTCTGGCCAAATGAAGCAAAAATTGAACTGTTTGGCCATCATGATCAGTGCTATGTATGGAGGAAAAAGGGTGAGGCTTTTAATCCGAAGAACACCATCCCAACTGTGAAGCATGTTGTGGCACCTTAGTAAACATGGAAAAATGCTATTTGTCTAGTTAGCGGCTATAAAAGTGCCGCAAATCCATAGTAAATCTGGACCTTGATGCCTAGCCTATTGTGCCAATAAACACAGTGTCAGATATGATCCAAAGAATTTTATTCTCAATTCACAAATGTTGCACGCCCACAAAACCAATATACAACAGCTTGGCTGAATACTCAATTCTGATTGGCTGGGATGTGTGTATTATTTTTCCATATATGCCCGGATATGAAGTAGTGCCAGCAAAAGTTCAATCCCCGTTCTATATTAATTTGTCTGACTCGACAAATAAAGTGGAAATTTGTTACTGAGCAAGCCAACAGTTACAATATCGTACTTGCAACAGTGTCAGCTTGATGAATGACTGTATGAATAACTGTATAAAGAATAGCTTGATATTGTAGTTATAGCTATATACACTACATTTCCAAAAGTATGTGGACACCCCTTCTAAATAGTAGTTTCAGCTATTTCAGCCACACCTATTGCTAAAAGGTGCATAAAATCAAGCACACAGCCACGCTATCTCCATTGACAAACATGGGTTGTACAGAAGAATGGGTTGCACTGAAAAGCTCAGTGACTTTCAACGCGGCTCTGTCATAAGATGCCATCTTTCCAGCAAGTCAGTTCATCAAATCTCTGCCTGCTAGAGCTCCCCCAGTCAACTGTAGATGCTGTTACGGTGAAGTGAAAATGTATAGGAGCAACAGCAGTTCAGCTGTGAAGTGGTAGGCCACACTAGCTCACAGAATGGGACTGACAAGTGCTGAAGCGTGTAGCACGGGGAAAGTCATCTGTCCTCGGTTGCAACACACACTACAGAGTTCCAAACAACCTACAGAAACAACGTCAGCACAAGAACTGTTCGTCAAGAGCATCATGAATTGGGTTTCCATGGTCAAGCACCCATACACAAGCCTAAGATCACCATGCACAATGCCAAACGTGGCGTAAAACAGATTGTAAACGGTGTTCTTTAATAAATGTAAATTTTGCATATCAATGTGTTTTTTGAGTCAGTTCTGGAGCTATGGGTTCTGAAACTGGGTTAGGCAGAATATATACTGCCAACTCGAATAATTAGGGGAAGGCCCTTTCCTGTTTCAGCATGACAATGCTCCAGTGCACAAAGCAAGGTCTATGAAGAAATGCTTCGCTGAGTTTGGTGGGAACTTGACTGGCCTGCACAGAGCCCTGAGCTCTACCCCTTCAAACACCACAGGAATAAATTGGAATGTCGACTGCAAAACAGGCCTTGCACCCAACATCAGTGCCCAACCTCACTAATGCTGAATGGAAGCGAATCCCCACAGCCATGTTCCAAAATCTATTTGAAAACCATCCCAGAAGAGTGGAGGCTGTTACAACAGCAAATGAATGCCCATGGTTTTGGAATGAGATGTTCAACAAGTACATATGGGTGTGATGTTCAGATGTTACATTACATTACATTAATTTGGCAGACGCTTTTATCCAAAGCGACGTACAAAAAGTGCATTTCATGGTCATAGACAACTGCTAAACACAGGTTCAGTAAGGTATAATACTTATTTTGTACAGCTATTTCTAGCCAAGAACACAGTTCACACAGTGAACACTATTCTGACCTAACCTCTGCAAAGCCAACTAGGCAGAAGAATAAGCTACAGTATTAGGACAAATACAAATTACCAAAAAGTGCTGGGATGGGGCAACAAGTGTCATGAAAAGGGGGGGGGGGGTTTTAAAGAGTGAAATATACAGTGTGGTGGTGGTTAGTCTAGGTATAGTCTGAAGAGATGAGTCTTCAGGCCACGGCGGAAGATGGGTAGTGAGGGGGAGGTTCGGAGGAGAGAGACGGGGAGTTCGTTCCACCACTGGGGAGCTAGGGTGGAGAAGCTCTGTGATACCTTTGGGCGGGTGGGAGGGGTTACAAGGCGCCCTGCTGCCGCAGAGCGGAGTGGTCGAGCAGGCACATAGAATCGAGTCATGTCCTGCAAGTAGATGGGGGCTGTCCTGTTGGCAGCAGTGTAGGCAAGGGTCAGGGCTTTGAACCGGATCCTGGCGGCGACCGGTAGCCAGTGGAGTGATCGCAGCAGAGGAGTGACGTGGGAGAATTTGGGAAGGTTGTAGATGAGTCGGGCAGCGGCATTCTGAATCATCTGTAGTGGCTGTATGGCACAAGCTGGCAGGCTTGCAAGGAGAGAGTTGCAGTAATCAAGGCGAGAGGTCACCGTAGCCTGGACGAGCAGCTGGGTGTAGTGCGTCGTCAGGTATGGTCGAATCCTTCTGATGTTGTACAGAAGGAATCTGCAGGACCGTGATGTTGCCTTGATGTGCTCCTTGAGGTCCAGTTGGTCATCCAGGACCACCTCCAAGCTCTTGGCAGAGTGAGAGGCAGTCACTGTGGTGCCATCAACCGTGATTGAGAGCTCACGAAGTAAGGAGGTCTTGCACGGGAAGAAGAGCAGCTCAGTTTTGTTGAGGTTGAGCTTCAGATGGTGGCTGGCCATCCAGGTGGAGATGTCAGATGTCAACATACTTTCGGAAACGTGGTGTATCTATAGTAGTTACAGCTTGAATATGGTTATAGTTTAGCCTCTGTTTTGAATATAATTCAGTAGCTGGCTAGCCTAGCTATCCATGATAACAAACATGCGAGACCGTTTTGACTTCAAACCAAACTGAATTTTAATATTGGAAAGACATGTTCTTGCTAAGTGGCATAGGGTATGGGATATTTGCTGCAATACTAAATTAAAATTTCCATTGCAATGGAATCGCATATTTTGAAACGCATGTTTTCATTACAATTGACGTAGGTAGTTAATTTGCCTCCGGCTATTTCTTCAGTGCAGGCCATTCAAAGTGCATAATGTTCAGCCCCTGGAACATTATCCCACTTATATGGCTTACCAACAAAAAGTCTCACAATCAAACCATGTGTTTTAAAATATAGGCTATATTTGCTTTATTCTGTTTATATTAGATGATATATCCTCTATTTTAATGTGTTTCCTCTTTTTTTCAAAGTGCATAATGTTCAGCCCCTGGAACATTATCCCACTTATATGGCTTACCAACAAAAAGTCTCACAATCAAACCATGTGTTTTAAAATATAGGCTATATTTGCTTTATTCTGTTTATATTAGATGATATATCCTCTATTTTAATGGGTTTCCTCTTTTTTTACACATTATATTATTAGTAAATGGAAATAAGTTCCTAATGCATAGTTGTACATGTATCGCCTTTATGAGAAAAGAAAAAAGTTGAAGAGATTCATATATGATGAGTAATCGATCAATCCATTACTTGTACCCATCCCAACTACATACCATGTCTCAAACCTGAGACTTCTTCCACTAAAATTAATATTTTTGCTATCTCAGCCTCGTGAACTTCCTTTTGGGGTGAATGTAAAAAATTGGTGCACTAAAGCACCACCATGTGGCTAATATGTCAAATGTTTACTGAGGCAAAAGATCAGCCAAGCAAACAAGCCTACTAAATTTGATAAACCTAACTTACCAGCTAAAAGTTATTTGAGTTCACAATGCATGCTCATGGACACAGGAGCCATATCTTGCAGGGGTGGAGCCACAAGGGGGCAGAGTCTGCTTCCTCATTGACCTTTGACCCTGAACACCACCCTTCTGCTGAATGTATAATTCAGAGCAGGCTAAGCAGGTTTGAGTACGCCTACCTCTCTCTCTCTCTCTCTCTCTCTCTCCTCTCTCTCTCTCCTCTCTCTCTCTCTCTCTCTCTCTCTCTTCTCTCTCTCTCTCTCTCTCTCTCTCTCTCTCTCTCTCTCTCTCTCTCTCTCTCTCTCTCTCTCTCTCTCTCTCTCTCTCTCTCTCTCTCTCTCTCTCTCTCTCTCTCTCTCTCCACATAAAAATATCTGCGCCACGCTGCTTCCAACAAATTAATTCTCCAGACATTTCAAAAACATGGTTTTGTGGCACACAAAATCACTATCAAGCATTCTATTGTAGTGTTTAACTCTCCCTTTCTCTCCCCTCCCTCCTCTCACACACTGGCTGCTGTCCCTCCGGGGCAGGGTGTGGGAGCGGCACTTTAACCCAATCCCTCTGAAAGCCACCACTGGAAACTGGGGAACTGCATACCTGACCTCTGAAAGGGCACTAACATTCTTCCTGTATGCATTCTCCCTTCCTTTTAAAATGATTATCACTTATGCAGTTCTTGTTCTGCAGTTGTTTCTCTGTTACAGCATTTCAGTCTTTTTTTTGACTTTGTTCTCCAACTCTCTCTGTCTCTCCTCCCTCTTGTGACTTTCACTGCTGACGTCCAAGGCACAGTGTACAAAATGTACATTTTTTACACATGCGTGCACGCACACACACGCACACACACAAGATATATACATGAATGCTTCTTTTCTAAACATCCCTTCCTCTCTTTATATCAGTCTGCCCTTTCCAATAGCTGTGGTTCAGTCTCTCCCTTCATTTCTCTTCTATTCTCCATCCGGGTACTATGTGAGGGCTCCCCACTGCTCCATGATCCTCTATTGCTCACACAAGCCATTTTATAAACTGCCTTGACATTGCTGTTTTTACACAAGCTACCCTTAATTATTTTTATACTTAATCACAATCTCTGCTAAAAAGCTTGACTGCTCTACCCCATGCCAGGCAGCCATGACAGAATAAAATAATTCAAATAACATCAAACAATGGACACTTCTGACACACTGATTTAAAAGGATTACTATACTGTACATACAGTGTGTAGATTGATGAGACTAAAAATTAATTGAATCAATTTTAGAATAAGGCTGTAATGTAACAAAATGTAGAAAAAGTGAAGGGGTCTGAATACTTTCTGAAGGCACTGTAAATACATAAATGCACAGCTGGTTCCATTTGGAGATATTCTTCAAATGTTCACAGTACCTTATTTTTATGGATTAGTGGTAGCAGATGTACTCCATATGTTTCACAGCACCAATATAGAATCCCTGCACTTCAGGATTGTGGATTCAAACCAGCAGTAGATATACTATAAGAGCCACTGAACACTCTGGAATTGCACTGAAACTTTGTGCTTATCAAAACATCAACAAAACAAACTACAACTACATACAATGGAGGGGAACACTGAGGATCTCTAAGGAAAACAACAAACAAAGCATCTAGCCTATACCTAGCCTGAAAACACCTTCATGCAAGCATAGGTTATGCAATTTACCCTTTAGTTATTTTCTCAGTTGCCATTCTCAACTTATACTGCCAAAATAAAATTTCCCTAATTGCAGACCCGGGCTTTAAATTCCTAACCTCCCACGAAATTGGTCATTTCCCTCCTTATTTATACACTGCCATCACAAACACTCTGAAACCCTTTTCAACACCCAAACATACAAATGCAGCCAGACCGTGGTCTCACTCTCTTGTATAACTACACAAAAATATCTCTTTACATATACAACACATAGCTACCAGCATAATAGCAACAAGTATGTACAATACAAACATTTATCTACATGCCGTCTATCAAACACCAGTGACTCCCAGCAGATAAGAGTGCTCCTACACAGAAGCCATGCATTGCAGTTTCATCACAGAGACGTGTTCCTTGTGTTTATAAGCATACAGTAAGCTATTTACAGGGGTGATAGAGACCCTAAAACTAACACTGAAAGTTGCCACAGATATAGGTGTCTGAAAATGAGAAAAATATGTAAGAATGGTTCTGACACTCCCTAAGTTATAACACCTATGCCTGTGATGCCTAGTCTACATTCAGTGTATTTATTCAAGTAAACCTACTAGCCTCCGATATACATGCAGGCCCACTGGCACAAACTTCGCTCACACTATGACTTTCTTATAAGGCTGCATCATGTAAACAGAGTTTTTGATTGTCACCAGGGCACTGTGGCTGTAAGTGGGCTTCCATGATGGCCGGGCCAGTCTGCCCAAAATAACCAAGGCTAGAAAGCGCAGGAGGAAGCGTTTCCAGCCTGTCCACTGTTCTGATGTGGAGCTGAACCCATAGTCTCCTGTAATGATTCCAGTTACCTGCTATTCACAACGCAGTCATAAGCCTCTGCTGTGCCAGTTCCAGGACACATTCTCTCAAGGGTGTGTGCTGGTCAGCGTGTGGAATTATTTTATTTTTAATGTACAATCACGTCTACTAACATGTTTATGTGCTCAAGCCATTACAGTTAAGTGACTTGAGTAATCAAAGCATTAGTGTATTGTGCACATTTGTGTGTGTCATTCTGAGACTCCCAGTAGTGGCAACAGCCATGAACTGCTGTGCCGGATGATGAGCATGTGCCCTCAGCTGCACTGTCATACGTGGGCCACAGAACATCCCCTGCTCAGCTAATAAAGCACTAGCAAAGCAATCATCATCGTCTTCCTCCACACACACATTTTATCAAGACCAAACAAGAGCAGAGTGAAACTACGTTATTATTTGACCTTCATGTCAGCACAATCATAGGGGCAACATAGCTCAGGAGGTAAGACCGATTGTCTGGCAGTCGGAGGGTTGCCGGTTCAAACCCTGCCCTGGGCATGTCGAAGAGTCCTTGAGCAAGACACCTAACCCCTAAACCCCTAACTGCTCTGGCGAATGAGAGGCATCAATTGTAAAGCGCTTTGGATAAAAGCGCTATATAAATGCAGTCCATTTACCATTTACAATCACTCCCAGTTATGCGTTTTTCCCAAAAAGGATGGGAAGAGGGCTGAAGTTAAAACATTGTTTTTTGAGGGGGCTGTAGGGGGCAGGGAGTGGAGCTCTGGAACATGTGTACTAGGGCTGGGTAAAAAACACTATAACATTACTGAATATTTATTTTTGTCCAGTGTGTCAGATTTTCCTCGGAGACATGTCCATAATTAAAGAGGAGTCATGTAGGACTAACTGTGGCCTGCTTTCATAATTCTGTATACCAACAAATTTCTTGCTGAGGAAAATTTTCCGCATGACCAGGGTTTTTCCAGCAAAGAGAAATATTTGGCAGCGCTAAAGAAAAATTTGCGAGCTCCAAAGTTGAACAAAGGGAAAACAAAGAATTAGAACTACAGTTTGAAAAATTATTAATTTGCCAGCACAATGCAGCCCTTGGATAAGCAGAGAAATGCAATGAAAGAGAGACAAAAACATGACAGCAAGGCAGCACACTCAAGGGCTCTGTGGGCAGGCCCATTGCATGCCCTTGGCTTTTTAGCATTGCCACCTACTAATCAGAGCTGCAAAGGTATGGCTGAGAGAAAGCAAAGGAAGACTAAATCCTGTTGTGTTCTTTGTGCAAAGACTCAACAAGGAACGCATATAGGGTCTTTATTTGTAACATCCTTGCATCACCCTCATCCCTAACCACCACCACCACCACCAAAGTATCAACAGCTTATCATAAAAAAGAGTATCTGATGAAAAATATGTTTTCAACGTACAAAAATGCCAAGTTACTCACACACAGCCTGCAAAGCACTGTCTATAAGTCATTCCTGCCATTAAAAGTATCGATATCAAAATTGCACCAAGTTACATGAAACAAAATTGGCTAGCTTAGCTCACACAAACTAAACAAGCTGTATTCCAAAGCAATGCTACCCAATGATTCCTAAATTGTTTCAAGTAACTTGGATATATATAAATGTATAAATATATAAACACACATAGCCTACATTCTGTAAGGAACACACAGCCATTTTTCCTTTATCATGAATGACAAATAAATGAAAATGCATGTCATATTTTTGAGTGGAAGTGTTCTTAATGGGCTGTTGTACATGACAGAACTACTAATCATTTGTATGTTAATAGAGGATCTATAGGGCTAGTTAACAGTAATTTAGAAATGTGGCTTTGCTGGGTAGCTACAGTAGCCTAGTTAAAAAGTAGTTATCAGTACAGGCTCAGTGGTGAATGTGAACTGTTTTCACTTAAAAATCGCAAGGTAGCTAATGTTAAACTCCAAATGCCAAAAGCGGAACTGCCTAAAGTGTGGGTGTATTTTATTTGGATTTCAGAAATATAAATGAGGTTTTACAGATGTAAAAGCAATGGGTTAAATGTTTTAGTTTTAGTTAGCCAGCAAGCCAGTGTCATGAGTTAGAGTTTCGCTTGAGTCCAAGGGGGATTTGAACCTGGATCTGTCACTCATCCAAAAAGGGAAACGCGTTACTCGGTTAGCTACAAGGTAAACTGACGTCCGGGCAGCAAAGTTTTGTTCTGTTCAATGTGTTCACTTGTATATATGTCCATTTTGTGTGTGTATCCTATGTTTTTATTGGCTGATGTACCTAAATGTCCAAAGGGGAGACTTTATGGGCCTGGTTCATTTCTGATGATGTAATCAGACCAGAAAGATTAAGAGTCCAGGGCTTTATTGTGTGGATGTGTGAAGTTGTTTGTCAATTCAGTCTGTTGAAATGGAGTCAGAAAGAGCAGAAATGAATGTTTCTAAGGGCTGAGAGTCTATGGTGATTGTGGTTATTTCTAGGGAACCCTGAAAAGTGCCAAACTCTCGGTACTATACAGGTAGGGGGCAGGTCGCCCCACCAAGCCGTAACTTGGCGGGATGGCATACCTGCCATCTCAGTGTCACACAGGGGCAGATTCAAGAAAAGAAAAGCACAGATGATCACCATATTCACAAACTCCATTCACACCCTCCCTGTGCATAAAAAGCATATGCCTTTCTCCACGCAACCATGCCATTCAAGAACCATGAGTATGAGAAAACAGGGAGTCAAAAATACATTCAGACCCTCTGGCTGTGTCGGTTGACGTATATGTGTAAGTGTAAAAACGTGTGCAAAATCACCTCTTGATCAGTTGAAAAAACATGCAAATGAACCGTTTGTCTGATGTAAATTTAAATTGTGCGTGCACACTGAAATAAATGCAACTTCAAAAAAAAAAAAAAAAAAATTCGCCTACCAATGGAGGAAGAAAAATGTAGCCTCACCCCACCAAGCAATCACATCATGCGATCTGTGCCAGAGGCAGTAGAGATATTGGATTAGATGCTGAGCTGAATGTGCATGTACAAGTTAGAGGTATGCTCTGAGTCACCACTGAGTCAGTGTTCCAGAAAACAGACGTTTAACTATGTCTCTGCTGGGAGTGTCACCTTTGTAACTATGGGAGATGGTGAAGTGTACAAATAACAAAAAATACTGGAGTGTTAGATACTCCAGTGAAAGTCAAAATAATACACTTACAGTAGTAAATACAAACATCTTAAAGAGGGGGAAAAGACCTGAAACAGCTGCATGTGGATGGGGATATGTCCGATTGAGGCCATCTCCAGGGGTGGCTTTTTGCCTTTGGACATCAAAGATGAGGCTAGGTATAAATGATACCAGTGGACTCTGCAATAACAGTATCAGACTGGATATCAGAAGGTATACACCCTTCCATAGACAGTAGGTTGAGACACATTTGCTTCCCATCACCTGAACAGGGTGTAGTTTGGAGAGGCAAAATGGTGCACCAGATCTCATATAGCATTAGATTCATTGTTCCAAAAAACCTCAGTACATCCCACTGCTGTGTACGGAGAGGGATTTCCCTATTTTATTCTAACCTCAGATATTACCCAATGGGCAATCAGTGTGTGGCTAAAGGATTGAAATGTCACATCTCTCCCTTATGCAGTTATTCCTCAGCTGCCTTTTAGAGGTATATAATGGTTCTCTTTTCAAAAGCCCCAGCCATTTTTTCATTAAAATGGGATGCTAATCATTAAGCATTTCAATTGGGCCCACTATTGACCTGGGAGTTGTGAGTTTCCTCCCACAGTCCAAAGACATGCAGGTAGGCTAACTGGAGACCACACATAGGTGTGAGTGAAAGGTGAGTGAATGGTGTGTGTGTGCCCTGTGATGGATTGGCAACCTGACCAGGGTGTGTTCCTGCCTCTCACCCAATGCACAATGGGATAGGCTCCAGCACCCCTCACAACCCTCACCTGGAATAAGTGGATATAGACAATGGATGGATGGATGGATGGATGGATAGAAATCACAAAAATAACTTGAGAAAAATGCAGTTATACATGCACATTTACAAGCGTGAATCCGCAATAGCTGCGACTGCACACACACATGCATCCATGTGTGCATGCATCCACGCACAGACCTTCACACAAACACGTGACCTCTTCTTTGGTTCATGACCAACCTTTCCACAAAATATTGTGCAAATCTGTGAATCCATTCGGGAGTTATGTGCCTTTTTGTGATAGGCCACACCCATCGCCATGCCCCCTCTTGGTTAATCAGCCTTGAAAGTTACTCAGCTCTGCCTTCGGTCATGACCAACGTCCATGCCAAATTTCAGCCTCCTGGGGCGAAAACTGTGGCTGCTACAGGGTGGGACACTTTTTGTGGACCAACCGACCAACCAACCAACCGACCGACAGACAGAGCTATAGAGCTGCAGTCGCAGCTAATAATGATTTCTAAATGTAGTATGTTCATTGCACATACAGAAAACTAAAATAAGTTAATTGCCATTGTACTTTAACCTGAAATCTCACATTTGTTTAAATGGCATTTTCATAGGTGGGGCCAGGTGTAGGAAAGTTCAAGAACGAGTGTTGTCAGTTGGGCGACTAACTACACCCTTGTGACACACCCTTCAATAGAGTCATCCTGTCACATCACTTGCACAGCTGACTAAACTTCACATCGTGAGAACTTGTCCTAATCGCATACACACACCACACCCACAAATGACTACTCTTATTGTACTACTCAGCTCTAACCTGTCAGGGCCTGTAACTTTGGTAAAGGTGCACAACAGCTTTCGCCCTCACATGAACTACAGCAAATTTTGTGACTGTAAAATGGGTGACAGAAGAACGTAGAGTAACTCAGGGTGTAGAGTTTGCCTTTTACAGTCAACCAACATAATGGTCAATCCCCCCATTAGAAGAAAGAAACTGGAGCACTGCCATTAATCAATCCAAATATGCATACATATAGGAACATGGAAAGGAGGTTGTGCTCCAGTTCTGACTGAGCTGACCTCAACATTATCAGTCAAACACTGATAGCAAAGCTCTCTCACCCTGACCCTCTGTGCTGCTGGAAAAAGGAGCGTAAAATGTGGTATTTACTCATCTCTAATTTTTCTTTCTCTCTCTCTTTCTCTTTCTCTCTCTCTCTCATGTCTGGAATAGGTTGTAATGGAACTTTTTTCTTTTTAAAGGGATCATTATGATGGTTTTAGTGGCAGGAAAGATAAGCAAAACAGACAAGCTCAAGAAATCTCTGTGAGAACTCTACAGGTTTAGAAAAAAGAGCATGGGTGGGGCAGAGGGGCCCTGTGGGGAACAACCATCAGAAATAAGCCAATGTCCCAGCTTTACTTTAGTTCACATGTGAGAACAAAAGGCAGAATTAATGCTCTGTAGCCCAAGCTCTAATCCTGGTGTGACATTCCTCAATGGGTGATGACATTCCCATTCCATAACGTAGTACTCCCTCATCAGTTTTGCAACTTCCCAACCACAGTGCAAGCACAGTGTAATTTCACACTGACTGAAAGGCCAGCATACAACATGTAAGTGCTTCGCCCTTTGTTCCATTTGTTCCCTGAGTGCTGCTGATAAGCATGGCACTTGAGCAGTCAACTGTCAAATTGTGGAATTGTGTATTAATAGTCAAATTTTCAGCTCATTATTACTCAAATGGCTATACACTATTCTTAAAATAGGCTTAGGTTTCAGACTGTGAATAATCACACTGGTGATGTCAGCTAGCATCACTCAGAAATATTGGGATCTCACAATTCAGATTTTAAGCAGTAAATTAATTAGCTTAATTGGAATATACCAGGTGTCAATCGTGCTTATTGAGATCAGTAAGATATATTATAGTGATCAATTGGCTTTTACTTGTTGTGCTAAAAGTCCAAAGGGCTAAGACCTTTTGGTCACAGTCTACTCTTATTCAAATGGATGCCTCCAGCAGATTAATGTACCATGCCACAAAGTACACATCATATCAAGTTGGTTCCACAAACACAAAAGTGACTTCAATATACTCCCTTGGCTTGCACAGTCCCCAGATCTCAATCCAATAGAGCACCTTTGGGATCAAGTAGAATGGAAGGTTCACAGAATGAATGTGATACTACTACATCAGCATGGACTAAAATCCCTAAGGATTGTTTCTAGAACTTTGTTAATGAAGGTGCCATGAAGAATTCAGGATGTAGGGGGTCTTACTCAGAACTAGATAGGTGGTAGATGAGTGTGTGTGTGTGTGTGTTTGTATATACATACTCACAGAATGGTGTAGCTTACAGTCAATTCTACAAGTTAAAACGGAATTATGATATATATATATATATATACACACACACACACACATATGCAAACACACCCACACACACACACACACACACACACACGTGACAAATTAAAGGAAAAAATCACAAAGTGTTGGGCCGCCACAAGCTTCAATTGAACACCTTCAATGCTCTGGAACTCTAATGGATGGATGGAACACCATTCTTCAAAAAGTCATTCCTTCATTTGGTGTTTTGATGATGGTGGTGGAGAGCGCTGCCTAACACATCAGTCCGAAAATTGGTTGAGATCAGGTTACAGTAAAGGCCATAGCATGACTCACATCATTTTCATACTCATCTAACGATTCAGAGAGATCTCTCCTGTGGATGAAGGCATTGTCATCCTGGAAGAGACCACTCCCATGAGGATAAAAATGTTTCATCATAGGATAAATAATACAGAATAACTTTGTATTGATTTGCAGTGACGCTTCCCTCAAAGGGGACAAGTGGACCCAAACCATGCCAGGAAAATTCCCCCCACAGCATAACAGAGCCACCTGACCCCCTCACTACAGGGGTCAAGCATTCAGGTCTGTATCATTCTCTTGGTGTACGCCATACATACACTCACTCACCTGTCAAGAATATGGAAAAGGGTAACTCATCTGACCGTCACTTTTTTCCACATCTCTACAGAACTACTAAAGATCTACGAAGCTAAAAGTAAGTAAGGGACATCAGTGTACCCTGATGTCCCTTAGTGTCTCCAAATTTACCCAAAATATCTAAACTGTGCATTGCTATAAATCATAGCATAATCATGTACTTCACTACAAATCAAATGTTTTAACTCATGCAACTCACTCATGCAAATCATTTTCAAGTGAAAATCAGTATATGGATCTAAAATTTCTATGAGTCGAAAAAACCTATACAAATCTTATTCAAAAATGAATTGAATTATTTTTGTCCATTATAAAGCATATAAATTTACTCCTTTGGTTTAAGATTAAACATTGATATCACATTGATAAAACCATTGTGACACACTGTAGTACACATACCTAAGCATGTACTAATTCACACGTATGTTTTTCAGTAATCTGCCGTATGTAGCCTATTCGTTTGCTGCATGGGAATGGGACGACATTACTATTATTATCACTCCACTGGAAATTCTTACCATAATCTAGCACATATCGCCACACATATTTGAATCAGTATTTCCCATGCCATTTCTATTCCATACTAACAACTGGGGATATTAGCTATCCCCCAATACAAACGTTCTGAGCATTATTAGCGAAGGCTAAGAGATGTCTCTGACAAGCAATGTGAATATATAGCACTACCGAAAATATGACACAACGTAAATAATTGAAATGTTACAAACAATAATACATGCATGTTCGTACATATCCAAGCTACACTTCATGATTCTTATTTTTCTGACCCACACCACAACAAGTTTCTTTAGCCATGCTGATGAGTCGACAAAAATGTGTGCAAACTAAAAAATTATGGTTTGTTCATGCAGGGAAAAATGATGCAAGCTGAACAACCTATACACCTTTAGAAATGTAATTTCATTGGCTAAAAGGTGGCTTCTTAGCCATTACTATAATAGCTTGCTATCGGCTGCATGTGTGCTTGGAAGACGTGATGTTCTTCATGTCAAGTTGCTGCTTGCGTATGGCAGGTCCCAGTGGATATACTGAGGGACTGCTTGATCAGATAATCTTGTAGATCTTGTTTCAGAGAGTATATACAAACCAGAGATGGTAACACTACTTATGTACACAATATTGTGGGCATGTATTCAACAACAAAATGGAAAATAATGATTCCTCCTGAGAGTTGGCATGTTTTTGAGACAAAACCTACGTTTTTTTCAAGGATTTTGTTCGATGGACCTTTGATGTGATAAGGATACTGACTTCACATTGACTCAGGTCATCTGTGGATTTCCAAAACACATAGAAGGTGAGGACCCTCCAAGCCTGTTTTGCCTCCCTACAGGTTACAAAACAAGGAATCATTGTCGCAAAAACATTGGTGTTTATAGAGATAGAACTGTGAGTTTGAGCACTTTCATAAGGTATATTATGTGAGGTAGGCTATATTCTACCAGATGGATAGAAAAATACGTCCTCTTAAAAAACTGAATGAATGCAAATAAACCTGCACTGCCCTAATATTTGGCACATGTGTAATTCTTTCAATACTGAAACAGCCAAGATGTACATGCTTTCTATGGTCTTCACACATCTGAGTTATTGTATACCACGGTAGGTCCAATCTGGAGATAATTCAATAAAACCTATTCAATCTCTCTATAAACTAGCACTAAACATTCTAGAGAAAAAAATCCATGCAACGTCATCACTGCAAAATACTTTAAGTTTAATTTATTCAGTTTAGATGATCTTTGTTTTTATTCTTATGTTTGTATAGTTTTGTTTTAAATCCCCCACAATCTGGCAGCACCACCACCACTCAAGAGTAGTTACACTTTGCTCAGGCAGTAGTCGCAGAAACACTAGATCCTCATCTAGAGTAAATTGTATAACTCAATATGGTCACACTTCATTTGGTTAATCTTCCATTACTCAATGAAATACTCTCCCTAGTGACATTAAGACTAATTTTAAGGCACCAATTTTAAAGCACTCTCCCATGAAGCTAAAGCTTGGATAAAGGCACAGCAAAGCTGCCACCATTATAACAATAATGGTTTCCTCCAGTATTTTCCATTGTAAAATCTATTTTACTTTTTTATCTTATTGAAATCTATTTTTAGCCTGGATACTGTTATCCACTATATCAACTCAATTTGTATTGATTGTGTGTTGTGTATTGTACTATGACCTGCCAAGGGACTGTAGATGGAAATCAGCTGTAGCTGATTGTGAAATTTGTTAAAATCTACACATGGTCCTTGTGAAATAAATAAAATAAATAAATAAATAAATAAATAAATAAAAGAGTGCACTAACCCCCTAAGTAAGGTAAGGGTTTCCTGATTCGGAGACGAAATGACAGCAACTGCAATTTCTGCTTTTCACAACGATGTTGTACTTCACTAAGTAGCTCACAACCTGATCAGCTCCCTGATGATATATGATTAGAGCTTAATTACCTTTACTTTGGCCTAGGAGGAATCAAATAGCCCCAGTCTGAGAAAAACAAACACATTAGGAATCTAATTAAGTGGTGCTGCATGTCAAATTAGGGGGATTCATTTTCAATGCAGTCACAGAAATACAGCAATAAGACAAGTGAAATCATCAGCAGATATGGCCAAAAATGGAGATGTGTAAGAGGTGTTTTGTTTGGCATAGTTGTGGCTACATAGAAATTTGAATAAAGCATGATGAATGGTAAATCGGTTACGGTTAAAAAAAAAAATTTTTTTAATTGTTCAGGACCGAATGAACATAAATCCAAGAGCCGAAGAGTGAGAACAAAGAAAGTAAGAGAAAATATAAATGCACACAAAAGTACACAAGTACTCAGTACACTGAGCTAAAGATAATGACATGAATCATACTATAAAACGGATAGTTCTGCTCCTGGATGCTCATTGGCCAAGAGAGGATTCCAGCCATGCTATAATCCCTAATAAACCATAGGTAAATAGAATGTTTGCACATTTTAATATCAATGCAAGTTTGACCACTTTAAATATTGTAACCTTAACAGATCCATTAGCCTACGAAAACAGTAAGAACAGTTCTGTAAAATGTCGTTTGACTGCTTTGGATTAATGACTTTTGATGAGGTAACTTTGCATTAGTAACTACAGCTTAACTGGGAGTGGCCAAATTAATGTACACAATAAGGAAAAGGGATATTTTTTGAGGCTATATAAGTGTCAACATTTTTTTTTTCTTCTTAGTTTTCTAGTTATTGTCTTTCAGTTTCACCAGCGTTCAATTAATTACTTAAAGAGCTAATGTTACCTAGTTTGTATGTAGTCAGCTAAAATAGGGGCAAACAAGGAATTATTGTGCTTAGTACCCAAATTCATTCAGCGGAAGGACACACCACACACATTAAAAACATTACTTGTTAAGTTGTTTTGTCGTGATTTTTTGGTGAATTATTGTACAAGATATATAGATATATGTAGACACTCTTTTATAAAAAGAGAAATGCCACTCAAACCTACAGTGTATCATGAATATTGGCATGGCTAGGGAGTCTGCCTGCACTCTACTTCACGTCATGCCTAACAACACCTTCTAGCCATCCCAGTATTCAGGATATAACATGGGTTCTTGTGCCATAGCGCTTTAATGTATAATGTTGCTCCTGTGATTTACTTCCTAACTAAGCTCATAATTAAAATTAATACATTACAAAACAATATCTGCTCTACTGGAATTATGTGCTGTGGTACAAAAACAATATGTCAAGCCTTCATAACTAGTCTTATGGAGGCAATTTACAGAGCACTGTTATTGGCACTAGCCTGCTGGGTGAAATAAACATTGTGTTTAATTATTACCCAACTGCATTGTGTTCTGAGAAGCATAAACACTTCTGAGGCCAATATGGGGTGAATTCCCACTCACTACATCTAAGGACATCTGCTCTGGCTCAGAGGGCGTGCTTGTGCTGTGATAGATCACATCACACACAGCAGTGAAGGGTGCATGTAGGGGGAATGAAAAAAGAAGGCCAGGGGCACTGTGGGTGTGCAGGTGATACCTGTCCAGTGCAGCAACACTACCCCATAACACTACTTCCATTTTGGCAGGGAGGCAATATGAACGTGTCACTGTGGGCCAAGCCAAAACAACAGCTGAAGAATACGGGTATTTAGGAATTTAGCCATTCTTCTGGCCCCCTGCTCCACATCAGAGTTATTAACTGCTGAGGAAGCAGGGGCTAATCCCCAGACTAACCAATAAACTACAGCCTCCTCAAGCCCAAGTGACCAGTTCACCACCTTTGTAAAATTGAAGAATTTCATGTGAAATCTACAAACCTGATTGCCACTTAGGGCCATATTTACAAAGGATTTGTTGGGTTTTTAGAGATGCTAACAAGACAAATAGCACTACATTGATAAATGTAACACAACCAATAACTTGTAGAACATGTAGTTCGCAATGCATGTATCGTAGCCATTTCAGATTTGCAAGTGCAATTCAGTCCTCTACCACCTCCAAAAGGAACGAAGCAATGTGATAGCCTTTGCAGGAAATACTTCCAAAAAACAAGTAGAAAATCTGTTCCGGAAGTAATTTTTGGGTTTAAGGCTTGAGTTCTATTAGTAACTTAATGAGACATGTTAAAAGTGAGAGTGCTTATCCATTGCATCCATGGATTCTGACACCTGTCCAAAACCCAAGTTCACTAGAGATACAATAGTACAATAGAGTACAACAAATTTGCTTTCTTGCCATGCGCAAGACACATCTTAAACAATTAAAATACCGCCAGTGCATTTGAATGCATTCGATGCGGCTGTGCTCATTTACAGTCAAATTAATACTCCACTAAATTGAAAACATGCAGCGATGCCGAATTTGGTGCATGCTTAATAAATATGGCCCTTAATCTTTAGGAGGAAGATTGTGCTCCAGTGAACAGAGACATTTGGGCATATGGATTCAGGAACCACAGTGGTTCTTTCTTAGAATTTTAATAGGAAAAAACAAGAACCTTGCATAACATGATGTCCTTGCATGCTTGCAGCCTCTGGCTGAGATTCTTATCATAAATATCAAATGTGACAGCTTTTCCTTTGACAATCAGCCTATAACAGTATACTCAGTGAGTGTAATATTAATCTGTGCTATGACATAAACATGCTTTTGCCCTGGAGATTAAATTACTATGTACACCAAACTAGTTTCAAAGAAAAAATTTTGAACTAAAATGTAAATAAATAAATTTGTAAAAAGTAAGGTATAAAACAGATAGCTCATTCCACGCTGTAGGTTGATCAGGAAAATGTCATTACCTATGTCACTTAAATGGACACCATCCCACATAAAAAGCCCAGCCTGATCAAATTTAATTTCTGGGTACCTATTTGATCCACCCCCAATAAACAAATGCCTACATGTCATTTCTCACCCATCCACATGCTTTGTAGATCAAGATTTTTCTATCGCTCTGGAGGATGACTGAACATATGGCAATAGGTATAGGCTACCTTGACGGTACCTAGGTCATGGCGCAGCAGCAGGGTTAGCAAAAAGGAATAGCAGTAAGCTAACATTAGCCAACATGAACTTGAGGCCATTTGATAAAAATGTGGAATCAAAAGTTCTGAATCAGTATTTAGCAGCATTTCCTGTTAAAACTGCTGAAGCTTGCTTACTAAGCTAGCTAGCTAGCTTGCTACAGTATTAATACTGGTGCATGGTTTCAGCTTGGCATTATATTATATTAGCCAATTCTTTTATCTGCAAACTATATTGTATGCATCATAATAGCCTATTCTTACAGACCTTACCTATGGAAGGTCAGGTGTTTATCCCTGAAACAGCACAATTTGTGCAATTGTATGCTGCGCACGAAGGCATTTTAGTCAGCTGGCTAGCTCACTCCCTTCTCTCTCGTGAAACTACATATGTGCAACAAAATACGGCGCCACGGCAGATTTTTAATTGCACCATTTCAGCTGATCAACTTGGGCCAATGGGATGTATGGCCATACTGGGAAGTGTTACTTCTAGGCCTCGACACTCCATATACTTTATATGGGGAGCAGAGATACTAATTATTTATTTACTGTACACTTGCCTCAAAAGTTAAACATTTTACCCAATCTACTTTTCATATGAAATGTAACGATTGCTAATCGAGTTCCAAAATATCATCGGATAAGTTTTATTCCCTATTCACTTTCATGGGGAGCTCAATGTTTTGCAATGAAGACATGCGCAGTACAAGTTTACTTCCAGGGTTTAACAGCTTAGGGCCGAGGGCATGCTTTCCTGTCTAGTTAAATATGCATGTTTATGGTTCTACCTCTCGCTCCGCCTCTTCCTCTCTGGTGCAGCCACAAACGATAGACATGCATATTTAACTAAACAGGCAGGCACACCTTCAGCTAACCTAAGCTTGTGAAGTTCCGAAAGTAAGCCTGTGCTGTGCGTGTTGACTGTAAAACATTGGAGCTCCCATTAAAGTGAATGGGTAATATCAAACTGAAGGAAAAATAAAACGTCTTCAATGGTATTTTGAAACTCAATTGACGACCATTACTTTTCATATGAAAATCAGATTGAAAAATATTATGTAACAAAATATGCACATTTTAGTAAATATTTTCCCAAGACTATCGGACCAAAACAACCATTGTTTCAGAAACTGCTGCACATAATGAAATTTATGATCATAAAAAATGGACCGATGAGGTTTTCTTTGGTTGTTAAATGCACTTGGATTACTACATTGAATTCAATGGGCAGCAAGCACTTTTGCCCTCAAGCTGTTTTCCGTTACTTGCTAGGCTTCACCACCTGCCCCTCCTACCCTCTCCAGTTCCTTTGTATGCTCTATGCCACAGACCTGTATGCAGCTCTGTTACAATACTGTAAGCTACCTGCCACCAAGTGGTTGGAGGTTTAAACAAGGGACTAGTGCCACTGCCACTTCTTTGTGCACCGCGATAGTGTTTTTGAAAATCTATATAATATTATAAATGATACTATCATGATACTGAACTGTATCAATATTTTCTTACACCCCTAGTAAACAGAAGGACCTTCTCCAGCTCCGTACAAGTAACAATCTCTTAAAACCACAAAACTGACTGAATTATAGAATACTATAAGTAAAAGTATTATTACCACAAATAATTTAAATAACAAGGCTGTGATCATGTAGTTTCAATCAAATTCCAAGAGCTTCTCCAGCTCTGTACCAGCAACAACAGCAAAAAAATACAAAAATTCACAAGATAAGTATGCAACAGGTCCGACAAGAGAAATAGTCTAGAATGAGCAACCAACGCTACCAAAAAGAAGTCCAAAACATTTCCCGTACAGTACATGCCTGGGAATCCATGGGTGGCGAATTACCCCATATACTATAGCAGATGATAATAATGACCTGTAGGGCAGTGATCGATCCTTGAATGTGTGGAAATTGTTCCTGCAAATGTATACAGGACAGGATTTTCCCAAACAAACGACCACATTTAACTACGCAATTTTAAAATGATCCCGCAAAAAAACCACAAGCCGCAACTCAATTTCAAGCGACTTCAGAAATAATAATTATCCTGCAATAACGATAGCTAGGTTGCAGCCCGCATGTTAACTACTTATAGCATAATAATACTTAGTAAGCTAGTCATAAAATTAGCCACCTCGCTAATATCAGAAAGAAAATAAAACGTTTCTGTCATGCAAAATGCACAATATAGGCTAACCTTGTTCTTAATATGTGTCTGGTGCATCATATGACATTTCTGGCACAATATTGCACAAAATAAAACATTTTAACATTGAAAGGGAGCAAGTCTGACAGCTAAGCTTCTTTGACAGCATTCACCTTGGTCAACATCACTGTGTAGTGAGAAATCAAACTTTTAAGGGGGGCTTACTCAGATAATATTCATGCATTGTGTCTGCTCTAGTAGCCTGAAAAATTAATATACTCAGCTCAGTTTTTTATGTAAATATCCTGTTTACACTCAAAAACAAACCTGCAATATTCTCTTTATCTATACAAGTGGATTTCTTTGGGAGCCAGAATTGGCAAGAGCACTTATAATATGTAACTTTAAGTTGTTTTTTTCCCCCCAAAGTCAGGGGAGGGGGGTGGGGGGGGATGTTAGAAATCTGGGCATTTGTTTGTAAATGTTACAAGTGATCACATTTTTTCCTAAATGTATTGTAACTATTGTTAAAGGCACCTGGTCACTCAAAGATATTTGTGTAAGACATTCCTTACAACAACTGAACACTAATTGTGTAATTGGTCAGGCGATTGTGATATTCCATTGCCAGAGATTCCAAAGGGATTTAGTGGTAAAATTTAAAATCATTTTTAGCTCTAGGTAAACTCCTGTCCCTACTCATAATTTCAGGCACAGCAGAGATTACACCCTAATTTAGCCTAAGGGCTGAGAGGAGCTCAAACCAGGTTACCAGACTTGGTAAACATGGGGTAACAAAGGAGTAGGTGTAGCTGCATGTAGCCTCTGAATATAGCAACACCCAACACCTCTGACATATTTCCCTGCTTTGCTTTTTTTTCTTGGGTGGGGGGGGTTGTTGTCCAGACTTGATGTCTAAGACTCAGACTGCCAGTTAGCAGAACATGACCTGTGCCAATCAAGTGCCTGGCACAATGTGACATTTTGAGTTCAGTGGCTTTCCCTACACAGTAAATTACTCCATTTCTGAACTGACATTTTATGTTTGTAAAAAATGTGTGCATATAATAAAGTATGTTCAACAAATATGCCACAATATTTCATCCTTTGAAAATACCTATGCATCTGCAAACCTTGTATGTTAACACAGGCCTATTGTAAGCAGAATTGCTGAATTCAAATGCAAAAACTGAATGCTAAGGTCAAAACTTGAAAATTCCATTTAAAGAACAAACAGTCTGTGGATGGGTATTTAATCTCCCTTAAGGTTCTGGTGGTGTTCAATAATAGAACTAGAACAATGGCAGAAATGTATTGTGAAATCATATGCATTCTAAGGTATCTAGGATAATATAAGCATTAGATTTAGTCAACATCTATGCCACATTTGTTAAACAGAGAATAGGGAATACATCAGAGCTAAAAATCTCAAAGATAATTCACCTGACCGTATTCACCAATATAACAGATCTGAATTTTATCATTAACAAAGACACTGAAATGTCTTGCTTCCTGGAGCAAAACAGTTTCAATCTCAATTCAGTAAGTTGTTTACTCAGTTTAATTAAGACACCAAAGCAGTTACAACAAAGCCCAAACCACTATAATGTAAAACTCTATACGAATAGGGGAAAATATATTTGACAATTTTGCTGGTGTATCACAGATAAGTTAAATACACATACCTCTCTAATACCAATATCAATAGAGTGGCTGACAAGTTGGAACTTGTACAACTTTTAGGCGTAACGATGATGAGAGGCACGGTGTATTAGGTTCTTGTTTCAAATTGCTAATTTTTGAGTGAGACCTGATTGTGGGCATGAGCAGATAAACTTGTTTACAGTAGACAAGCGCCCACATAGCCCTTTGTAACTCGTTTCATAGCGATGTAATGTAAAGGAAAGCAATTCCTCTGTGAATGGTTTTTGATTCAACAATTGTTTTTGCAATCTTAGAAATGTATGGATTCGAAATTATACATTTAAAATTTCAACCGCAGTTACTATTCTTATCCACAAACCGAAACCCAGCCCTATTGACTCGACTACAGTTGACGTGCTCGAGTTTCAATAATGAGGTGTGGCATCTCCTGTGACAAGCTGACTATTGTATGAAAAATGCGAAGCCCTTAGCCTACATCGACCGCGCAAGAAATGCATATGGAAATATTAAAAGGCAGAACTCGTATTGTAGCAGGTTACCACTAAATTCACGCACAAAACAGTGGTTTACCAAAGTCACACATGGTAGACTATATGAGACGGGTGTTGCGTAGTTCTCCATTGCGCGAAGTCCATTTTACATTCGGCAACCTGCACCTTCCGTGTAGCCATACTGTTGTTTGACGCCGCATTTAATTTTAGAACGTGAAAAGCCGAGTTCCGACTTCATTGTGTAATCCAGTTATAACCTGGTGTAACCACATTCGACCAACCGACATTTCATTGTCATTTTGAGAAGCCAGACTTATTTTGCAACCATGTTTTTACACATAAGGTGACCCTATTACTTGTATAATGTCATTGTATACCCTCAAATGTATCACGTTTCCCTCACTTAAGCAGCCCTTCACATCACAGCCTGTGTAGCTACAGTTTAATTTTGCAGTGAGCAAAAACACATGAATGGCATTATATGATCTACACAAGCCACAAAGACAGCTGAAACCAGACTTGAAACCTAAGTTCGCAAAAAATAACTCGTGTAAAATAACATAGTAAACAATTATCCTTGTTGAGCCAAAACGACGCGAAGAGATCGAGGCTAAATCCATAAAAGAATAACGTCGGTAAATGCTATTTATCATATAATCGACACAGTTGCTTAACAGTGTTCCACAATACCCCAATGCAAGACACCATATCACAATGAAGTACACATTAGTTTCACTTAAACAGAAATTGACACCCATCTAATACAGGCCTATGTCACGATTCAAATAGGTTACCTTTGAAATGAGGAACAGTCGGTTTGGCAAGGTGGACACGCTATGTTCCAAAAACTTTTTCGTTTTTGTTTTGAATATTTCCCCTGCCTAATACTTCTGACTCAAATCCGGATTGTGGTGAACAAGGAATGAGACAGTCTGTTCACTAAAACCTCCGCCCATGCGCTAGTCCCTGAGCTGTCATTGGTTAAATCGACAATAAAGGTATTTTCCATGCTTCAGCTACTTAAAATATACCAATCGCGACTCGGAAAAACATTCCTTTAACATTGGATAGGCTCTCGTGGTGTCAATCTCCTTCACTTTCCTTGATCACTGTTGTCTTATTGGCTACTGTAGTTTATTTGTGGTGTGGTAGACGTGCAATGACAGTCGTGCATATTGTCTGATTTCAGATTTCCTGCCCCTGGCTAATTGTTAATTTTGCATACGACACCTGGATAAGATATTATCGAGACAGACCACACCCGGATGACGTCATGAAACTGCTCTGTCATAGTGAGTCACGGGGTTCGTCAGGAGATCTTAGTTTTAAAAGGAATAGGTCCGACATTTTTTCTCTTTCATATTCCAGTGTGGCCAGGGTGGGCGCCATTACATGCTTTTGAGATTACTGTGACATTTAGAGAATTTACAGTTGCCTTGTAATGTCTTAGACCAAATGCTACGTTTTACACACGGGATGATTTTTTTCTTCTTAAATCATCCAGGGCAGAGTCTGCCAGATCTGAAACTGGATTTTGTGCTAGTCAGTTTGTCAGAAATCTTTAGTCAGCTGAAAATATATAAAAATATTTCTCTTTTTCCAATATAGAAAATATGAGAAAGGTAAATAAAATTTCATACACCAAGATAATTAGAATATTTAGCCTCAAATACCAATGAAAGTATTGAATATGCCGATTTATTTATGAAGGGGCGACATAGCTCAGGAGGTAAGACCGATTGTCTGGCAGTCGGAGGGTTGCCGGTTCAAACCCCGCCCTGGGCGTGTCGAAGTGTCCTTGAGCAAGACACCTAACCCCTAATCCCTAACTGCTCTGGCGAATGAGAGGCATCAATTGTAAAGCGCTTTGGATAAAAGCGCTATATAAATGCAGTCCATTTACCATATTTGTCCTGCAATCATGAAATTAAAAGGAAAATGTCGAAACCATTGATAAAAATGTAGAGATCATATTTATGTTCACTTTTTAAAATATCAATTTTTAGTTTAAATCAAGTTACACTTTAACCAGTTAATTTTTTTTAAATAAATCAAGTTACAGCACAATAAACAAATAAAAATTCTGTATTAAGTATTGTTCCATTTACTTAATCTGTGAATAATGTCTCATGTAATGAATGCGTATTAGGATGGCAGGTATGCCATCCCACCAAGTTACGCCTTTGCGGGGCGGCATGGCCCATACCTATACAGCACCAAGAGTTGGGTACTTTTCAGGGTCCCCCTACAAAAATAACTACAATGACTACTGATTCTCAGCCCTTGAAAACATACACTTCTGCACCTTCTGACCTTATTTCAACAGACAGAATTCACAAAAAACTTCACACATCCACACATCACAAATCCTCCAGGCCCACAAAGAATACATCTCCCCACTAGACATTTAGGTACATCAGCCAATAAAAACATTGGATATACACGCAACATGGACATATATAGAAGTGCACACTTTAATAAATAAAAATAATAAAACAAAAAATAAAAACATTGCACTTTTACTTCTCTAGTAGCTCACTGGATAGCACATTTGCCTATGAGACTTTTGTACAAGTGACAGGCCCGGGTTCAAATCTGCCCTTGGACACAGGCAAACCAATTTGTTGGCTAACTAAAAATTGCCTAAAATTTTTTGACAATTGCTTTTGTATGTGTATAATCTTTGCAAGAAACTCATTTTGCTTTGACCCTTAGTTGCACTACAGACTACTCATGTGTAACCAGATTGTGAAACTTTGAACATTGCTGTTTGTCTGCTTTTACAGTATGTTAAATGTTGAAATTTTGTTGTGTCTGTAATCGACTGCTGCTTTCTTGGCCAGGTCTCTCTTGAAAAAGAGATTTCTAATCTCAGTGAGACGAACCTGGCTAAATAAAGGTTAAATAAAAATAAAAAATAAAAATGTATATTTCTGAAATCCATATAAAATACACCTACACTTTAGACAGTTTCACTTTTAGCATTTTGACCTAATTTAACCTTAGCTACCTCGCTAACAAGACGACAGAATGAGTGTATAATGTTAGTACCGACGGATCTGAAATTAAGCACCAAAATCTGCATTGCTATTTGGTCCAGTAGGTAATGTTACCGCTTGTATAGAAACCGGCGCAAGATAATGGCAGGTATATTGATTTTCTTGAAGAACAGTCAAATTCACCACTGTGTCTGTACTATTGGTTGCTGCTTTTTAACTAGGCTACTATAGCTACTATGCAACGGCACATTTTTAAATTAATGTTAGCTAGCCCTCTAGATCCTCTACCAACTGACAAACAATTAGTAGGTCTGCCGTGTACAATACCCCATTAAAAAAAAAATCATTTATTGATAACTGGGACCTTTTCTGGGAGAAACCAAGATTATTCCGCAGGGATGGTCTGCATCCTAATAGAATAGGTGCTGTAATTTTATCCAGCAATATACAGAACATGCTTAGGCAAGCCTGACTACACTCTGCTCTGCCTAATCAGGAAAACCTGGCCACTAAAACCATCTGGAAGATAATTAAAAATGCAAAGACAAAGCTAATGATAACAAGCCAATCCTTCAGTGCGTTAATAAATTTCAGGAAATTAAATGCATGTTCTTTCAATTGGTCCAAAAGTTTTGTTACCACTTTTATGTGATTGTTTGCAATGTAGCACAATAAGCACAATATGAACATGGGGATTTTATTCCATATGGCATTCATAGATATGAAAAGCTCCTAATTAAGAAAAAATATCAGCTTGTTAAAATTCTGGGATTGGGACTGGTTGGAACGAAAACCAGCATACACAGGGGGGTCCCAGGACTGAGTTTGGAAACCCCTGATCTAGAGTATGGCCTTGCTTATGAGTTGGCTCAGCAATATGGTTTTGCCTTGGAGGGCGATAGATTGTCACCATCAGCACAGAAGAATCATCACTTAGAATCAGAGTAAGATATTCAAAAGAAGGAAATTCCATTTGTGTGCATTTAAACTCATATGAATAAATATTTGCTAAGCCACCTCCTCCTAATTCTCTCTAATTGCTTGAGCAAAGGTGGATGAAGCCTCTATTATTGAGACAGTACTACTTGCACCTAGCCATGTCTCTGCTAAGAATAAAAAATCAAGTTTATGGTCTTGGATAATCATTAATTAAAAATATTTGAGATGTCAGCGAGTTGAGCAGAAAATATAAAAAAGGTTTCACATGGGGTTCCTTTTGTTCTGTGATCATTTTCAAGTTACTGTTAACTCCACGACAAATGGTTCTTGCATGGATACACCGTAACTTATTACGCCTAAGCTTATTGTCTGCATACTGCATTCACAAAAGGGGGTGGCGGCACAGATATTGAAATTAACAATATTGATGTTTTCATTTCAAGTATCAGAATATAGCCAGGCATTGAGGATGTCGGACAAGCAAGGATTAATTAAAAATATGTTTATTTTCTGAATCCAGGGGTTCCAACAGTCAATGTCCTTGTTAAAATTTCCAGCACTCTGAATACTGAACACAAGAGATATTGTGTGTTAGAACCCCTCACTTAACCTACATGTAAAATATATTTTATTTTATTTTATTTAATAATTATGTTTAAAATTAGAATTATCAATTACATTGCCAAATTAATTGATAGGTCAGTCTAGTGAAAACTGGTGGAATCAACCAACAAGTCAAAACAAGCTGTATATCAGGTTTCAAGACTAAATAATTGAATTTAATAAGAAGCAATCAATTAGATTAATGAATTTAAATCATACATTCTTTATTGAATGCAGGCACACTACTTCTAAATTACAAAACAGAAAACATACAAAACATTAAACAATGAATCTAGAAATACCAGAAAAGAAAGAGTGAGAGAAAGAGAGACGGATAAGCCAGGCCTTGCCAAATTGTTACTCACTCCCAGTTTAAGAGCCACGGGATGAAAAGAAAACCAGCTAAGAACACAACCAAGGAACCACCACCAAATAAAAAGAGGAAAACTCTTCTACTTCCAGGCTCCGAAACCGAATGGAACACACCAGCCTTTTTCCTGTGGCAATCTTAAATACCTTACCCAGCATGGCTTGAGGATGTTTTGCCCTGATTGGGTTATGCCGAGTTAAGGTGCAGTAGAGAAGGGAAGGGGGGGTCAGACTAATTTATGACAAGGACTGGCCTATCTAAAGATTGCATTTGGAGCACATGGGAAATGGAAATGTTAGGCATGTAGGCATGCAGGGTCTCTGACCCCCGATATGATGTCCTGTGTCATCTGGTTTGTCTCTTCTGAGGAGGTGAGACCCATAGATTGTCTGCCAAGATTAGGATATCAGTAGATTTTAAATGGCCCCAATCACATTTGCTTTGATGCTTGTGACGAGGAGGCCAGGCCACATTCTTATTCTCTGTTTCCCTCTCTAAGGCCAAAATCTAAACACTACATATCCTACAAGGACTTTCTGAATGTTGTCTGACAGATTAACTGAGCCTTGCCTATTGAAATGCAGGCCGTCTCTGTGGCGAAATGAGGTCTCTCCCAGAATACTGTAAGTCTCAGTTATATAGAAAAACGATGTTTTGATCTGCACACCAACCATGAAGACAATCGTGAAAGAGACAAAAGCCTACTAAATGCTTAACAGCCTCTTTTGTATGCTGGGAGGGGTCCCAATATACTTCTTGTCAAGACCTTTAAGTGTACCATGGACCTAAAAAGTCTTTTCAGGGTTTCTGATTTGGACAATGGACAATGACCGTTTCCACTTTACCACATTATTTTAAGACATGTTTACCCATGTTGGCAACATCAAGGACCCTTGCACCCTGGATGCATTTTGTATGTAATTTGACCCTGTCATATGCAGTTGTGATATGCAGTTATCATATCAGTCATTCCACTAGATGGCAGTAATCTAATTAGATATAAACAAGATTCCACTGACCTTTTTATAGCACTCAGTTGAACTAGGATGTAACTTTATTAAAGCCTACCTATAATATCAAACCTATAATAAAAGAAATAGTTGTTACTTTCAACTGGGTTGTTCTTCATTGATTGTTCCAAACATCACATGGTACCAGTAGTGGTATTTTTGAACATTAACATTGATAGTGTAAAGCCACCAGATGCTGTGAATTTGAATGGCAATGTGGATTGGAAATGGAGAGCTTTCAAACTGTGATTTATGCTGTATCTGCAGGCCATTGGGCAGGATAGCAAACAGGATGCAAGGAAGATAGCGTTGCTACTTACAGTCATGGGACCACAAGCAACTGAGGCATTCAATAATTATGTCCTTAATTTATGCTGTTGAGTCAATGCTGTTTTGACTGTCTGAAATCTTCAGATCCTCACCCCTCTACTCATCAACTAGTGATTTCTCCAGATGCCTCCAAATGCAGAGTCTTGTTTAGGCTTAGGTTTCATTTTACAAAATTGCCATTGTGAAACAACAACTGTTTAAGTCACAAGAACGTATCCTATGCATAATGTTTTCTGTGCACATACAAAAAAAAAGTTACGGTAATTTACGGTGTCCATGTTGAGTCATCGCTTGCGCACTGTGGGTCCCATTGGCTATACTGAGGTACTGCTTAGCTGGTACTGGTCAGAGAACCTAGGTGGGCTTGTCTTGTTCAGAGAGTCGTGAGAAATGAGAAATAGGAATTGTTCTTACATAGACCCAACTCTAAACATACATGCCATGGAGAATAATGCTAATTCCTCAGGAAAAGTGTTAAGTAAGCAATGGTCGTTCTTTCGATGTTTCTCCGAGTTAAATTTTTTTTGGGACTAAAACTGCTATGGATTTTGTTTGCTGGACGCTTGTCGTGATAAACATACCGACTTCGGAAGCATTCGGACCCCTTCACTTTTTCCACATTTTGTTACATTACAGCCTAAAATTGTTCTAAAATCAATCTACACACAATACCCCATAATGACAAAGCAAAAACAGGTTTTTAGAAATTTTAACAAATGTATTAAAAATAAAAAATAGAAATATCACATTTACATACTGTAAGTATTCAAACCCTTTACTATGACACTCAAAATTGAGCTCAGGTGCATCCTGTTTCCATTGAAACAGTTTCTACAACTTGATTGGAGTCCACCTGTGGTAAATTCAATTGATTGGACATGATTTGGAAAGGTACAGACCTGTCTATATAAGGTCCTACAGTTGACAGTGCATGTCAGAGCAAAAACCAAGCCATGAAGTCGAAGGAATTGTCCGTAGACCTCCGAGACAGGATTGTGTCAAGGTACAGATCTGTGGAAGGGTACAAAAGAAATTCTGCAGCATTGAAGGTCCCGAAGAACACAGTGGCCTCCATTATTCTTAAATGGAAGAAGATTGGAAGCACCAGGACTCTTCTTAGAGCTGGCTGCCTGGCCAAACTGAGCAATCGGGGGAGAAAGGCCTTAGTCAGGGAGGTGACCACAAACCCAATAGTCACTCTGACAGAGCTCCAGAGTTCCTCTGTGGAGATGGGAGAACCTTCCAGAATGACAACAATCTCTGCAGCACTCCACTAATCAAGCCTTTATGGTAGAGTGGCCAGATGGAAGCCACTCCTCCGTAAATCGCACATGACAGCCCGCTTGGAGTTTGCCAAAAGGCCTTGAGGACTTTCAGACCATGAGAAACAGGATTCTCTCGTCTGATGAAACCAAGATTGAATTCTTTGGGCACAATGCCAAGTATCACATCTGGAGGAAACCAGGCAATGCTCATCACCTGGCCAATACCATCCCTACGGTAAAGCATGCTGGTGGCAGCATCATGATGTGGGAATGTTTTTCAGCAGTAGGACTGGGAGACTAGTCAGGATCAAGGGAAAGATGAATGGAGCAAAGTATAGAGAGATCCTTGATGAAAACCTGCACCAGAGCACTCAGGACCTCACAACCCTAGGCACACAGCCAAGACAATGCAAGAGTGGCTTCGGGACAAGTATGTGAATGTCCTTGAGTGGCCCATCTGGAGCCCGAACTTGAACCCGATCGAACATCCCTGGAGAGACCTGAAAATAGCTGTGCAGCAATGCTCCCCATCCAACCTGACAGAGCTTGAGAGGATCTGCAGAGAGGAATACCCCAAATACTTGTGTGCCAAGCTTGTAGCATCATACCCAAGAAGATTTGAGGCTGTAATTGCTGCCAAAGGTACCTCAACAAAGTACTGAGTAAAGGGTCTGAATACTTATGTAAATGTAATATTTCAGTTTTTTATTTTTAATAAATTTGCTAAAATTCCTAAAAACCTGTTTAAGCTTGTCATGATGGGGTATTGTGTGAAGATTTATGAGAATAAAAATTAATTTTAGACTAAGGCTGTAACATAACAAAATGTGTAAGAAGTGAAGGGGTCTGAATACTTTCCGAAGGCACTGTGTATGCCGATCGATACGTATTTAAAAATATATCACTGCAAATATATTACTAAATAATATATTTTTCGTAAATATATGGCAATACTTTTTATAATATATAAATAGCGAATATATTATTTGATATATTCCACAATTCATTGCAACTATATTATTACAGTACATATACAGTCACCGGCCATATCATTAGGTGACAGGAGTGGCACCCGGTGTGGTCTTATGTATCTCTGTATATTTTTCTATCGTGGATTATTAAATGTTTGTATGTATTTGCACTATTTTTACTATATTATTGAATGGCCAATGTGCTATAGCCTACTTAATTGGCTGACAGTGATGTCAGTGTGGTGTCATTGGCTTACTGCCTATATATACCCTTCTACCTGTCATGTGAGTCATTCGCCTAATGAAGACCCTGTTGGATTGAAACGTTGCTTTTTAGTCAATAAAGTATTGGGAGCTGTAATACAGTGTGCGGATATTCATTTCCTTCAATCATGTTGATCTGACAATCATGTTGATTGGCCAAAGCATTTTTCTCAATAGATACATGAATGAAGTCTAGTCTGTAACATGTTCACCTCATATCAATGTGAAACACATTGTCTCCATATAGTTTGTCACCCTTGAGCAACCTGCAAAATTCAGGACCTTTTTGTAATGCAAAGCAATGAATTGATTTGATTGGCTTCTGAAGGGCACATCAAAATAACAGCAACACAATGAACAGCCCCCACCTTACTTGTCATTATTAATAAGTCCATTACCTTTGGTCCTGTTCCTGATTTTATTTTATTTTTTAATTTAAAGCAAGCCATGGTCCAGCCTCTTTTAACGAAACCTGGCGTTGATTCATGGTCCTCTCAAATTATAGACTGATTTTGCTTCTAAGATCTTTTTTTAAAGGTTATAGCTCAGCTGCTTCATTGGGAGGTACTCAATGACATTTTTGATAAATTCCAATAAGTTTTCCGCCAGATGCACAAAACTAAAACCTACTCTGCTTAGAGTTACTAATGACTTGTGCGCATGGACGCTGGTGATATCCACATTTTAGTTCTACTTGATTTGAGTGATGCATTCATTACCATTGATAGTCTCATTTTATTGGATAAGCATACGCATTGGGTTCATATTTCTAGTGGGGCCCTTGAATCCTACTCATCAAACAAAAGTTGTACTGTGTGTATTGGTGGCTGTGTATCGTCCTCAGCAACTCTTTCATACAGGGTCCTTTAGGAATTGATTCTGGGCCTTATCTTGTTTTCATGATATACCTCCCCTCGGACATGTAAGTTCAGCTCCATTCCGTACCACTGTTATGCGAACAGCACATCATATATATCAGTTAAGCCAAACTAAATAACCTGCCTCTTCTGTCTGGCTGTTTGGCTGCCATCAAGAACTGGATGAGATTTTGTTCTTTGGTCTTAAGAACCTAACTAGTGATATCTGGAAGTATGTTGGTCCACCGACAGGTTATATAAAACCCTCTGAAAATCTCGGTGCTATTTTTGATACCCATTTTTTTTCTCACTCCATGTTAAAAATCTTGTGAATCTTGCTTCTTCCAGCTAAGAAACCTAGCTAAAATCAAATCTGTTATTTCCAGCAAAGCTACTATTCTCTCAAGGAAAGAAAATTATTCATGATTTTATACTTCCATGTCTTGATTATTGCAATTCATTACTTACCTGCCTAAGTGTCTCTGTACTGTTGAGACTCAAATTAGTTCTAAATGTTGCCACTAGACTTCTGACTAGAAGCCATTGCAGGTCTCATATTACCCCTGTATTAGCTTCCTTTCACTGGCTGCCAGTAAGATTTGGAATATATTTTAAAATTCTTCTCATTACCATTAAAGCATTGCCTGGCCTGGCTCCACCTTATATTTAAAAATGACTTACACCATACATCCCCTCAAAGGCACTTAGATCCTCCAAAAAAGTCACCTAGTTTCCTGCTCTAGATGTGCCACAAAGGGTGATCATGGATTTGCTGTTATAGCACCCACCCTTTGGAACAACCTCCCATTAATCAGTAGATCTACTGAATCTGTTTTGCATTTCAAAAATATGTTAAAAACTTATGTTTAAATTAAAATTTAATAATTGCTTGTTTATCTACTGTATTTGATTTTATTTTAGTATGGTCATCAATATTTCGTTTCTTATTTGCTCTTAAATATTTTTAATGTTTTACTTTCTTTTTTCATTGTTTTAAATGTTTTCTTTGTAAAGCAGTTTGGATAAGTGCTATATAAATCAAGATTTGTTATTATTATCCCTCTATTGTCAAGTATTTGAATAATAATTCTGTTGGCTATACTGCAATACCATAGATATTAAAATATTCCAATCAATGTGAGGAGTCAGCAACTGGTGGACCTGAGCTAATCATTTCTAGCTAGCCAATAGTCTCCAGTTTTTTTATTTATTTATTTTTAATTAAAAGCTCTCACATGATAGTAACATTCAGTATCATGTGAAAGCTTTTAATCATAAAAACTGCTTGCAAGATATGATTAGCACAGTACTAAATTTGGCACAGGATCCACCAGTTGCTGACTCATAACCTTTAACTTTGTAACTGAAAGACAACAAAGAAATCAAGAAAATATGCAGCATCAAAATGAGGCAAGAACAGACTATTTACATCATTGAAATCTGAAGTGCACACCGAATATGAGGTTGATGAAGGAAGGAAAATAAAGAATTACAGTTGCTGGATTTAGATATACTGGATATTCATTTGTAGAACATTGTGACACAACCTGAAACATTCCAGGGACGGCTGTTGTTACACTCCATTAGACAATACATTTCAGTCAATTCAGTTAACTTGGACTACGTTTACGCAATGTAGCTTGAATATTGATTCTCAAATGCAAATATAAAGACTTACATGCCTCTTGCATGGTTTATTCATATCAAAGTAAAATAATCTGATGGAATCAATGGATTAAGAGCTTCAGAATGAAAATTACTGTCCAACATAAAAATTACAATGCAAAACAAGTAAATCATAATATTAGACTACAATGGAGGTACAGTTGAGGCCAAAAGTTTACATACACCTAGGCTAAAGATATTCACAACTCCGCACATTTCATGTTACCATTACATTTCTTTTGGCAAGTCAATTAGGGCATCTACTTTGTTCACATCAGAGGTAATTTTAAAACAATGGATTAGAAACAGATTTATTTCAGCTTTAATTCACTATAACATAATTCCAGTGGGTCAAAAGTTAACATACACCAAGTTGACTGTCTCTTTAACAGTCTGGAAGATTCCAGAAATTGATGTAATGACTTTGTAGAAGCTTCTGATTGGCCTATTGTCATAATTAGGAGTTAATTGTCACCTGTGGCTGTATTCAAGGGCCTACCTTTAGAGCCACTGCCATTTTGCCCTTGATACTATGGGAAAATCCAAGTAACTCAGCCAAGACCTCAGAAAAAAAAAATGTGGACGTCCACAAGTCCGGTTCCTTCTTAGGAGCAATTTCCAATCAATTGAAGGTACCACGAGCATTTGTACAAACAATTGTATGCAAATATAAAAATCTTGGGACCACACAGACACTGCATTGTTCAAGGAGACACAAATGAACTCCCAGGGCTGAACAAACCTTAGTCCAAAAGGTTCAACTGAACCCCAAGACAACAACAAAGGAACTGGTGAAGGAGTTGGAGGCATCAAGTACCAAAGTATCTACATCCACCATTAAGAGCGTATACCTCCAAAGTTGTAACAAAATGGCTTAAAGACAACAAAGTGAAAGTACTGGAGTGGCCATCACAAAGCCCTGTCCTGAATCCCATTGAAAATTTGTGGACTGAACTGAAAAAGCATGTCCGAGCAAGGAGGCCCACAAACGCAAACATTTTGCGCAAAAATTCTGGCAAAGCATTGTGAGAAGGTTGTGAAAGGCTACCCCAAGCATTTCATTCAAGTTAAGCGATTAAAAGGCAATGCCACCAAATACTAACAAGGTGTATGTAAACTTTGGACCCACTGAAAATCTGATATAGAACATAAAACCTGAAATAAATCTGTCTCTTAGCTATTATTTTGAAATTACCGCTCATGGAAATAAAGCAGATACCCTAAATGACTTAACACAGGAAATGTATGGAAACATGAAATGTGTGGAGTTGGAAAAATTGAGTTTGAATGTCTTTAGCCTAGATGTATGTAAACTTTTGGCCTCAACTGTAGCTGCCTTTATTCTTTCCTGTGAACAATCATCATAAACATGCACTTTGCAAAACAGAAACAGCAAAAAAAAAACTGGACACATTTTATTTAAGATACTATTCATACACCTGTTTACAAAAAACATTTATAGCAGAAATGAAACAGTTCCAATTTTATTTTTTAAAAAGTTCACTCTACCTCAAATGTACAAGGGAAAAAGGGGGCGAGAAGTGTCAGAATTAGAGCAAAGGTAATAAATATAGACATGTCTGCTGTAGACATTAATGATTCTTAACAAGTTTCAAACCAGGAAATGAGATTAAAAATCTCAACGCTGTACCACTTTATATTGACTTTTCTTTACATTATCCAGTATCTATCATAATTAAAAATGTCAAAATATATTTTTTTCAATTTCTCTCCCTAAATAAGATCCCCCCCGCTGCATTATGAATCAGTGACTGGCCAAACCCACACTGGAAATTATAGTTTATAATTTATACAAAAACAGAAAAAAATAAAAAATTATTTACAATAAAGTGTACAAATTGATATGTGAAAATGTTTCAAGTGAACAGTTTATCATTTAGGTGTGGAAACAGTTCGGTATATAAACAAACTGATCAATACAATTAAAGGGGCAGTTCACCCAAAAATGAAATAAAGCTACTGTATGTTTCCCCTTACCCAGAGTGCTATCTATCCATCCAGATAGTTTCTGAGATTTGAAGTTTTAGAGATATCCACCCTGAAACAACATACCTCAACAGGACCAAGTTTTTCTGGCGCTCAAAGCACCAAAAAATTTACATTCGAAAAACTCAACAGCATCATCTTTCCAAACATAAAATGACGATAACTCAAGAACATCCACATACCTTGTTGTGCATGGTTTCATTGAAAACTACTTGCTACCAAAGTACGCCAACTGTGCATACCCACAAAAGTCTCAACCAAAGCATGGCAGCATTCTGAGGCGCAGTGTCAATGTTGTTTAAAAACATTGTTTAAATATTGTTTTAAAAATGCTGACACTGCTGCGCTGGTGAGTTATTAATGTACATTTTTAGTGTCTTGAGTGCCACAAAAACCTGGTCCCGTTGAGGTCCATTGTGTCAGGATAAGCTGCATCGGATATCTCGATAACTTGTAAAATTCCAGCAAAAGATAGCATGCAGATAGCTTGCCGGGTAAGTGAAAACAGCGTCATTTCATTTTTGTCCCTTTAAAACCCAATTTCAAAACATCAGCTTCATTGTAATGGGACACTCACATAATGTGTTGTGGACAGTGAAGAGATGTCTTGGATCTACAAATTTTGTGAGGCAAATGTGGAAAGAAAATAGATGGTCTAGTATGAATGGCAAGGAACACACAACTTTTGCAAGACCCACTGCACAATGATTTTTTTTTTTCACCATGGGTGTTAGCATAGCAAAAAAGTGACACTCTGTCCTCTATAAGAAACCTGATATACCACTATCTCTCATTGAAAGGTCCAAGGAGTCAGCTGAGCAAGAAATTAAAGTTTAAACAAATGCAATCTGGAAAAGTATTTATGAACACAGATGGTGTGATTTTTTTGCACAACAGTCTGCATATTTGACCCCCCCCCCCCCCCACAAGTTATTTACATCTTCACAAAGTTAATATGGCTAAATGTGGTTCTTTTTTTTGTTTAAATTATATTTGAAATAATACATTAGTATGAAAAGGGGTGATGTTTGTGGTTTATCATTCATTTAAAAATGGAACTTCACTGCATGTAAATTTGAAACATGTAAGCTCTTACAACTCCATTCAACAAAGAACAACCAGGCATAAACTATTTAGACTGGTAAATTGAGGGTAAAAGCAGTAACTGCTGCTTTGAGAGTGACTTTCATATTGGAAGTTAATTTTCCTCCAGGAAATAATCCAAATTATTTCTCTCAAGGACCAAAATGAGACTGTGGCAGTCGGTCCACCAGAAAGGCGGATTGGTCTCGGCCCCGAGCTGTGGAGAGCAGCACACCTTTAAGCACCTGGGCTGATTAGCTAATGCAGCCCAGGTGTGTGTGCTCTCTCGACCAGCCAGCGCAGCTGAGACCAATCCACCTCTCTGGCGGACTGACAGCCACAGTGTCATTTTAGTCAATGAGACCACCCAATCATCACCTCTAATTAAACATGTGCATAAAGTCTTGCTTTTGAATAAATGACAGAATTAATGAACATCACCAGATCTAATTAGTGCAGGCAGATATAGACATGTCCAACATTACAAAAAATAAAGCAATTCTACAAAAGCTTTTCTTAAGAATAAACAATCTCTTTAAATACTAGGTTCAGTTTATCTAAGGCAACTTGTAATCGATATAAAAACTAATCTAGTCTCATTGTATACAGCAGGAATGAGCTATACAACATCATGTTGCATTCTTCACTTCCAAAGTCCATAGTTCATGGCCTTCATATCTCGCTTAGCCAACTTAAATTCTGTTCAGTTACCTGTTCAGTTCATGAATGTAAATGTATGCACACATACTTTTTTCTCTTTAAAGGCCCCTCTAAAGGTGTTTCAATGTGAAATTGATCAAAATTTTTATAATAGTGCAGGTTTTTTTTCTTGTTGCTGCATCTGACTGACAAACTGCACTTTATACTTCGCAAAGAAAAACAGTAAATGTGTGACATACTGGAGTGATTGATATTATGGATATAATTCAATATTAGGACATAATCAGAACAATTTTTAAAAATGGAAAAAAATATTAGTAACAAAGTACTAATGTTTTTCCAAAAATGTTCCAATAAATGTAACAAATAAAGCACTGACTGTGGCCCTGCAGGATAGACAAAAAAAAAACTATTGTCAAGAAAATTGGGTAATGCTTTTCATGAATGGTTCATCATAAGAGCTACACAACGCCTCCATAAGCGCTACATAAATGCACTAGTCATTAACTGTAAATAGAAATATGGTGTTATATCTCCACACATTACACCAAGAGGCATTGCCATGACATACCAAGTCACATACACCATATGCCAACTTGTAGTTATTGTCATTGATGAATTGATGAATATCTATGTCAATGGCAACCAACCCGTTCCTGGAGATCTACGGTCCTATAGGTTTTAATTCCAACCCTAACAAAACACACCTCATTCAACAACTAGAGATCGTGTTCAGCTGTTAATTAGCAGAGACTGGTGTGCAAAATTATGGTTGAAATGAAAACCTACAGGATGGTAGATCTCCAGGAAAAGGGTTGGTTACCACTGATCTGTGTAATGTTTATGAAGGTTCTATGTTATGTTTATGCAGCTGTTATATACTGTAGGCCTTATGAAGGACCATTCATAGTAGGTGTTCCTGCAAATAATAATCACAATTTTGCCCAGGGAAGGAGGGTCGGAGTGACTCTTGTAGTCAGTAAGCTGCATGCAGCCTGGCTGTGCCAACAGTACATTAATTGCAATCCTCCATTTGCGAAAACTGTGGTTCAGCCAGAAAACTGCAGATAAAACAAATGCTTCATTCCCCCAATTTGATGAGTGATGGGACAGGCCTACAAATACAGTTTGTCATTCCAAAATGATAGTGAAAGAAAAACTGCAGTAAGTTGTTTGAAAAGACTGGTAATCATGGTAACCAATAGAAAAAGGAAAATGACCCCAACCACAAAGTCTCAAAAGGATGGTCACTTAATTTGTAGCAGAACACATCTTCATATCCAGGGCAGAGCTCACTGGATAAGGGGTATGTCCTTTTCAAAATAAATGGACACATGAAACTTTAACTTTTTAAAAGAATCAAATAGATTACAGTTTACTCAAGAAGGAGTTACCCTTTGGTTAGTAATATATGTTTGTGCAATCCGTGTGCAAGTCCAAAACGTATATTGGAAATATTGGGCACAAGTCGCCAATATTGTATTCAAATTTCTTCTTTGAAGGGGATACAAAGCACAGAAAAAGTACATGCACACACACATTCACACACACAAAACACATTACTAAAACTGTGTCCTTAAACCTTTGGCCAACTCAACCTGGGAGAACATGAGCAAGAAGTCAAGACTATTAAAACCTACTTTTCCTGCCAACTTTCTTCAGATGTTAACAAGACAATGGAAAAAAGGAGGGAGGCTAGACTGAATGATTGGTGGTGAAAAGGAATCTTTCAGAATCTAAGGTAAGCCAGCGGATTCTCCAACAGGGGCCAGCACTGTGGCCAGATATGTTACTGGGATGGAGATGCTAAATTTTAGTGCACCACAGCACTGTCACCGGACATGTTGCTGGGCTGTACATACTGAGCTTTAAAACACTGCAGCAGTGTCTGTTGCGCTGTCACATACAGCCCTCTGCGGAGAAAGAATGCCATCAAACAAAAAATATAACAAAAAACAACACTGGAACAGTTCAAGCCTGAGGGGAAGGCCTAAGCAGACCAAGCAGGCCTAACTGTGTATAGCCGGAGTGCATTTCGGTAACACGCTCCCATGGGACACCACCACTTCTGTTTTCCAACCCCTTAACAGAGTGTTGAAGTTCATGAGGATGTCCATTTCCAGCTTTGCATACACCACACTCGCTGATGCAGAACACCGTTCTCACAAATTCTTTGTATTTATGTGTGTCTTGTAATGCTTGGTGAGATGATCACTCCTCATGAAGCGCTTCTGGCACTGTGTGCATTCAAAGCGTTTGTCTCCTGAAAGAACAGAGACAAAAAAATTATTATTCCAAATCTCTTCCCATTTCAACAGAGCACAGCATTATCTCTGTTAGGAATGGGAATATAATGACATAACTACAGACAGGTGGCAAATCAAAGGAAAAACCTGAATAAATGACTGGAGAAAAATAACAAATGCAGATGCTTCTATACAGGTGTACCGTATGATACAATTAAGAAATTAACATCCTATCATGCTTTTTGGCATAAAAATTCTGAGCAGGCCACGTTGACCTCGATTTTGAATCAGGATGGCAAGAGGAAAAGATTTAAGTGACTTTGAAAGAAGGTTCATTATGGGGGCACTAATGGCAGGTGCTTCAGTCACAGTCAAAGACTGACAAGTGGGTGAGTGCATGTGTGGCGTGCACCAAGAGAATGGTACAGGCCGGAATGCTTGACCCCTCCAGTGAGGGGCTCTGGCTGGCATTTTCCATCATAGTTTGGGTCCACTTGTCCCCTTTGAGAAGAGTCACTGCAAATCAATACAACATTTTTCTGAGTGACCACCTTTATCCTATGATGAAACATTTCCATACAGATGGAAGTGGTCTCTTCCAGGATGACAGTGCCCCCATCCACAGGGCACAAGGATTCACTGAATATTTCGATGAGTTTGAAAATGATGTGAATCATACGCTTTGGCCTTTGCAGTCACTCAACTGAACACCTATGGGACCTGTTCTCCACCACAATCATCAAAACACCTAATGAGAGAATATCTTTTGGGGGAATAGTGTTCCATCCCTCCAGTGGAGTTCCAAAGACTTGTAGACTCTATGCCAAGGCACACTGAAGCTGCTCTGGTGGCTCGTGGTGGTCCAACACCTCACTAAGACACTTTATGTTGGTTGTTCCATCAATTTGTCACCTGTCTGTATATTTCTCAGAAGAAAAATATTCATGTTTACTATACGTCATATATTTATATTATAGTCATTACTAAAATAACTGGCTGTTACGCTTCAGCGTTGGTGAACTACCTATAAAACTGAAGAAGAATAATAACCAGTTACAGACATAGGGGGAAAACTTCTTATTCTCTGACACTCAGTAAGCACAACAACATAAGATTTTTTTTCCTCTACACTTATTTTCTTTTTAGCATTTACAATTTTTATTGTTTTTGTTTAAGTAAAACAGGATACACAGAGGAGAAAAAAGATCAATACATTACATCATAGGTGTTCACAGGGTGCGCATACCAATTACAATCGGTGTAAAATTAGGCAAAATTAGTTGTTCATTTTAAATACATGTAAACAATGCATAATCACACAGAATCAAATGCACAGTAAAGGGAAGTACATTCAAGCGTCACAGGCGGGACCCTCAAACCTAGGGAATGTAGGTATATTCTTTCTAAAGGTAGTTATCTCATTCCAAATAGCATGCTCATTGTTATACAATTCAGATAGATTCGAGGCTGCCTTTTCCATTAGTAAAGATTATAGAAAAGTTTGAAGCCACTTGTCTCTTGTGATACTATCCAAACTTTTTGAGACTAACACTCTCTTGCCCATCATGCAGCCTATAGAGATAATTTGTTTAACATGTTTTGACCATAAGTTGACAGGAGCAAAATTGAGAAGGCATAATAGTGGGTCACTAGGCAAGGCACAATTCACAGTCTCCCCAAGAGAGTGAAGGTTATTGTCCCAATACCCCTTAATAGCAGGACAAGTCCACATCATATGATAAAAGGTGCTTGACTTATGTTCACAATGCCAGCATGAATCTGTCTGTGTAAAACCCATTCTCTTAAGCAATACTGGAGTGAAATATACACAGCAAACAAAGTTATAATTTATCATCCTATTATTGACCAATGTAAATTTTCCAAATTGAGGACCATTCTTCTGGTTCTAGAGTTCTTTACATATCCATTTCCCATAAACCCTGGAGTGCATACCATTTGTGAACTGGGCATTGTTTAATATATTGTATACCTTTGAAACCTGTTTCTCTTTACTTGAGACTATCTCTTCAAATTTTCTTTCCATTTTCAAGACCTTAGGAACAGTCAATGATTGACCTAAAAAAAAGTAGATAACGGACCTAATCCAAGTATCCTCACTAGGCATGAGCTGGCCAATTTCTGGAATTTTCTGCACATAAAAATTTTCTTTTACATAAAGAGCTACACCCCCTCCTCTCTTACTGGATTTGTATTTCCTAAAGATTTGCACCCTTATATATTATATTCATCCCCATCCTCCTCCCCACTATTCAAGGCAGCCTCAAGTTGTAAAAACATATTTTTTATACATCCAGAATTTAAACAAAGACATTTCAGATTATTACTTCTACACATCCTTTCCCGTTCCCTCACCCCCCGACGTCCTAAGCCACCCTTACTACAATTTTGCTTTAACAAGACTTCATTAGTGTTCAGACTATTATAGGAAGCCCTGACAGCTTCCATCCCGGTAGTCTGCACTTCCCTACACTTTTCACTTTCTGGCCTCACTGCTCCCCATATCTCTAGTTTAAATAATCCAGTACTACCTTAAGCATAAACTAGCCCAGTGCAGCAGTACCCCTCCGGTTCAGGTGAAGCCCATCGTGCTTGTACAGGCCCCCCCTGTTCCAGAAGAAGTCCCAGTGCCCCAAATAACCTGTACCCCTCTTTCCTACACCAGGTTTGTAGCCACATGTTAAACCTCCTAATAAAACTTTGCTTCCCTCTGCTTGCACGTGGTAACGGTAGTATTCCAGAAAAAACTACTGTGGAGGTCCTGCTCCTAATCTTTTCTGCTAGCTCCACAAATTTGTCCTGCAGAAACTCAAACCTACCCTTACCTATGTTGTTATTTCCTATGTGAACGATAACCACTGGATCCCTCCCTGTTCTGGCCAGGAGCTTGTCTGCATGCTCCAGATTTCCTACCTGGGCACCAGGGAGGCAACACACCGTATGGGATTCATTTTTGTGCAAACAGACTATCTCTCCCTGTCTGTTCTGAATTCTCACCATGTTCCACATTGTAAGCAGAATGAGTTAGATACTACTCCATTACTGGACACATTAGCATAAATTAAGTGAACAAGTTGTATAAAAGTATCCCCAAAACCAAAGTTCTTAAGAGCACTAATTAAAAAGTACCACTTAAGGTGGTCAAAGGCCTTTTCGGCATCCAAAGACACAGCAATGGTCGGAGTATCTGAGGCTTTAGCATAGTGAATTGTGTGAATCCACTTCCTCATGTTGTCTGCTATTTGTCTGGATCTGACAAATCCTATTTGGTCTCTGTTCATGAAATTTGTTAGAACATGATCAAGTCTGTGAGACAGGACCCTGGCAAATATCTTCTAAAGCATCTGAATTTATTAAAGATATCAGCCTATAACCTCCATACTGTATCGGGTCTTTGTTAGGCTTTAATAAAAGTGTGATAAGTGACGATTGCATTGTATCTGGGAGTTTTTTTTTTGTTGTGCTTAATTGAAAACCCTGAGCAACTTGTCGCTCAGTAAATTGTTTTGTAGAAATTGATACTGAAGCCATTGTCCCCAGGGACTTTCCCACTGGTCAAGGAGTGAATTGCTAGTAAAATCTCTGACTGAGATATCTCCTGATCCAATTTTTCTCAATCTTCCACAGTAAGTGAGGGTAGTTTTTTTTCTTATGCCAATAGTGCATCGAAAGACCCAACGGGGTCTGAGAAAAATAAAGAGAGATTTGGCCCATGGCTGCACTGGTGCACTTTTGCGTTCGAGCCTCTCATATTGCATTGAAGTTACCCATATTCAAAATAATATCTAGCTGCTTAGTGGTCAGGCATAATGAAATACAAATATAATCACACTGTTCGAGTGAAAGACACAAGCAGTTCCATATGCTTATTTAGACAGCATTAAAACCAAAAGAGAAGCTGGAAGTAGCCTTCCATTCGAAACTTGCCCGACACGTCCATTTCATCCTTAGCGCTATGACCTAGGAATCAGCCTGTTGATTTTCTTCTTGGCCTGCTTCGCTGTCGAAGATGTGTTGACTCCTGTTGACACCCGTTGTCGCTATCTTGAGCCGAGCCAGGAACATCATAGAGTATAAAACTTTCTGTCATCTTAAAGCCACTTTGATATCTTTGTACTCCATTCGCTTCTGAACTACCTCCTTCGCAATGTCCTTGGACACACAGAAGCGGCGCGAGTTGTGGAAGAGCTGTTCTTTCTTCCTCGAAGCCCCTAGCAGTCGTTGCTTATCACCGAAGCAAAGCAATTTCAGCAAGATTGAGCATGGCTTGTTGTCGCCTGCATCCTTTGGTCCCTGCTGGTGAACTCGCTCCACTTCTGGGCTCGTGACTATGGATGTCCTGGATCTCTTTCAGCAGGTCAGTGGTGAACTTCAGTATATCCCTTCCTTCTACCCATTCTTGGATATTTGTCAGCTTCAGATTATTGCGGCTGTAATTATTATTATTATGGCTGTAATTTTCCAGCAATTCTACTTTCTGCGACAACCTCACTATTTGCTCTTCATGCCTCCCCAGTCTGCTCTCCAGTGGGGTAACCTAGTCTTCTGTATCAGAGACACATTGTTCCAACTCAGCGATGCAAGTGGCTATGCCGGTCAATTCAGACTAAATCTTTGCCATGTTACGTTGAATTGCCAGGAGGCTGGCTGTGATTGCTTCTTGAACCGAGTTGAGATCATGCATAATATTTTGAGCCCAGGGAAGAGGACGTTGATCTTTGTCATTTGTATCGTCAGCAGCTTTGTTAGCTCTGGTAGTTGCTACGCCATCTTGCAATGGCTGTGCCGTTTCAACTTCCAGTTTTGTTCTGTTGACCGGCCACTCTTTCTTGCTTGTTTTTCTTTGTGTCGTTAGACATGGTGACAATTATTTGAGCAGCAAATTAAGATGATAAATGAGTATTTTAAAGTTTAAATCATAATAAGAGCTCGACAACGTGCGAGCTCACTCCACCAAGGTCATCACGTCACTTTCATAAAGTAAGATTTCATTGTACCATGGCAGAAGACAGAGGTCATACATAGCCATAGCAGGAGATAATATTACCAAATACAATGGTAACATTACCTGCATGTTTTTTTTTGTTTTTTTGCATACAAAATTAGAAATAATGCTAAGATATGAGCACTTTGAGAACAATAGCACTGCACTTGTTAAACCATCAAAATATCTTAATCTACACTTGTCATGTATCTTATCACACCTGCCAGGATTTGAAGTCCCTGAAGAGAATGGGGTAGATGTGGGCCAGATGCTTTACTAGGTTGGATGTGTTGCCTCGCTTGGCAAAACCTTTTAGCATTTTTCACTGGCTTTGTAGGCAAAGAACTGGCATGGGGTTGACAAAAGTGGCATGCAAGTACGCAAGCATAACGAAAAGTATGGCAATGTTATGTCATGAATAGCATACCTAAAAATAGATTGAATAAAATTGTCACGCATCTGTCCTTTAAGGGAGGGGACTGCCTTGTTATCTCATGTGTTATATCTTTAGTTTTTTTTACCAATAGAGACAGGGATTTCTGCATCAAAGTGCGAAGAGTCTTTACAAGAGTCTAGGTAAACGGGTTATAGGGCTGCACCTTGAATCAATGACAGATAAAAGCAATAATTTAATACTAATGTTATTGTTAGATGCTGGCATCTAAAAATAGCCATTGGAGTAACAACAATTTACCTGGCACAGTACAAGGCTGTATTCCTATTTTACAGTAGATAGTAATCACTGTATATTTACACTGTATGTAAATATCGCCATCATACTATCATACACAAATTTTGCCTCCATCATAACTGATTATGATTATTAATTATAAGTATGATGATTATGATTATTAAACAATAAAAAAGTAAAGATGTCTCTTTCAAGATTCAGTGGTCATTTTTGTGGTCTTGAGCAATCGATTTGAGAAATAAACAAGCAAATAGAAAGCGAAGGTAGGTGGTATTTATGACGGCCACGCACAAAACCCAACTTGCTGTTTAGACTGGTGTAACTCTTTTAAGTTAGTTCTGGTATGATACTTCTCTCGCTTTCTAGAGGCTTTCCAAAGCTTTCCAAAGGTGTGTGGCATGTTTCATTTGAAATTTATTGCGAAGATTGAGCTCCCCACAACTGAATGAGTGGTTGCTTCAGCACAGCATTGTGCATTCAAATGAAACATTCTGCAGCAATATACAAGCACTCATTGAAGCGCAATTGTTTTTTTTCCTTCAGTGTTCGAAAGATTTTACTAATTTAGCCAACTCATCAGCATCAGTAAATTCTTGCCATAGATTTGAGGAGTGGGTCAGAAGAAAAGGAGGAAACATGAAGTCCAGCTAGGACGAACATGCAAATATTACTACTTGTAACATTTCAATTATTTACATTGTGTCAAATTTTTTGATATTGTTATATTGGAGACAACAATTAGCCTTTCCTAATAATGTTCAGAACCTCTGTATTGGGGGCTAACTAATAGGTCTAACTGTTAGTATAGGGGCATTGTTAGACTATCCTGGGCAGTGTCAGCATAGTGTAGTGGTTTGTAGTGGCCTGTTTTGTTAGAAACCACACCACTCACAATGAATTTAGTGTCTTTCAATAGGTTTGCACTATTCTCGAATGTGGGCATTTCACATACAGTAGTGGAACGGTGCATGCCCACTGCAGCGTCGAAAGCAGCGTGATTTGACACCTCCCATTCATTTCCTATGGGACAACCGCCAATCTGCCCCGCAATGCATTCTGGTAGCGGCGCGCTGAAGCGACGGGGAGCAGAGCGAAAAATGAATCCGTCAAGCGCATTCCATTGAGCCAATCAGGTGAAGGCTGTGCTGCTGTTTCTTCAGCCAGCTAGCCAAAATCTTGTTTGGTAAAAAAAGTTCCGCGCATTTTGAGGATGGAGGAAAAACTGATCATTTCTGTGGCTGCATTCCCGGTGTTATACGAGGTAGAGAGCAGCTATTACTAGCTTCTAGTTGCGGTCCATGGCGGGTTTGCGATATATTGTGATGTTATCTGGATTTAAAATCGGCGGCGGATTATCTGGTTTGATATACGATAGATAGCTAGCTTGTTAACTTGGTACTAACTCTGCTAGCCCTAACCCAAAAACTTAAATTTAAAAAATTGAGTCAGTTATACTTGGAGAGTAATGTAAATTTTATTCTGGTTATTCCACTCCTTTGCAAGCTTATTAGACAAAGTATATTGTGATGCTCCTATATTTATACACGTAGCATGAACGGGAACACATTTTCAGCAGGACTTTGTTACACCCACCAGCGCCCACCACATTTTTTTTTGACACGCGATGTTTGACGCCGCAGTGGACATGCACCGGAAGCGTTCATAGGTGGGTCGGTCATGTGTTATGTTTGGATTAATGATTCAGAACATATATATATATATATATATATATATATATATATATATATATGTGTGTGTAACAGATATAACTATTAGAGCCCGACCGATATATCGGACGGTCGATATATCGGGCCGATATTTGCATTTTTGGACCATATCTGTATCGGTAGTCAAGGAAGACATGTGGCCGATATGTAGGACTGATAATTAAAATTTTTTTAAAATTTATTTTAACACTGACACATTCGTGACGCCTGGGTACCTTCCAAAATAGCTGTGTGTAATACCACGGGTGTTGTTTACGGCATTGTCGTCCTTTTTAGTATAGTCTGGCTTGATTGACAATCCATTTATTCAGTAGGTGAGAGTATAAGCTTTCTAACGATGTATAACGTCTAATTTTGCTTTTGGAATAGCGTTTTATAGGTCAGCGTAACAGAAAATATTCTTAGCATCGCATTGACTTACGCATTCACTCTGTGGTAGGTAATTCCTTGGAAAATACTACTATTATTGAGGACTTCTGGGAATAGCTAAGCCATATACAGTTGAGGTCAAAAGTTTCCATACACCTGCAAAGCAAATTTATTTCATGGCAGTTTTGAGGTTCCAATTGTTTCTACAAGTCTTATTTTTCTTTGATGGAATGATTGGAGCTTAAACTTGTTTGTCACAAAAAAAAAAACATTCATTAAATTTGGTTTTGTAATATATTTATTGTGAGTTTTCTGAAACAAAAATATACAAACAGGTTCAGAAATAAACATACAGCGCTTCTAATATTTGGTTGCATGACCTTTAGCCATCTTAACCTCAAGTAGACGCTTTTGGTAGCCATCCACAAGTTTCTGGCAAGCTTGTGGTTGAATCTTGGACCACTCCTCTTGACAAAATTGTTACAGTTCGACTAAATTTGTTGGCTTCCTGATACGGACTTGTCTCTTCAGCAGTGTCCACATGTTCTCGATGGGGTTGAGGTCGGGACTCTGTGAAGGCCATTCTAAAACCTTAATTCTAGCCTGGTTTAGCCATTCCTTCACCACTTTTGAGGTGTGTTTGGGGTCATTGTCTTGTTGGAAGACCCAGCTGCATCCAAGACCCAACTTTCTAGCAGATGGTTTCAAGTTGTCCTCAAGGATTTTGAGGTAATCCTCCTTTTTCATGATTCTGTCTATTTTTTGTAATGCACCAGTTCCACTGGCAGCAAAACATCCCCAGAGTATAATACTACCACCCCTGTGCTTGACGGTAGGGATGGTGTTCTTGGGGTTGAAGGCCTCACCTTGTTCCCTCCAAACATCTCTCTGGTCATTGTGGCCAAATAACTCAATTTTTGTCTCATCTGACCACAGGACCTTCCCCCAGAAGGTTGTATTTTTGTCCATGTGGTCATTTGTAAACTTGAGTCGAGCCTTAAGGTGCTGGTTCTGGAGCAAGGGCTTCCTTCTTGCACAGCAGCCTCTCAGACCATGGCGATGTAAAACACGTTTGACTGTGGACTTTGATATCTGTATTCCATCAGCATGCAATTCATTGCAGATCTGCTTCTTGGTGATTCTTGGTTGCATCTTGACCAGCCTGACCAATTTTCTCTCAGCAGCAGGGGAGAGCTTGCATTTTCTTCCTGTTCGTGGCAGTGACACAACCACTCCATGCACTTTAAACTTAGAAATAATGGTTTGCACAGTAGATCTTGGTACCTGTAACAGCTTTGCAATGGCTCCGAGTGACTTTCCTGACTTGTTCAAGTCAATGATATGCTTTTTCAGATCCATGCTGAGCTCTTTTGACCTTCCCATTGTAGTGCAGGCTGGTTGTGACTAACGAGCCCTTTTTAAATTGCCTCAGAGAAGTCATCAGCTGTAGTCAATCATGATCACTCACAAGGAGTTAAGGGGCCATGCCACAAAGGAAATTTGATTGTCACAACTTTCTACATCATCAAAATAGATAATTTAAGTTGCTGTATGTTTATTTCTGAACCTGTTTGTATATTTTTGTTTTCAGAGAACTCACAATAAATATATTACAAAACCAAATTTCATGAATGTTTTTTGTGACAAACAAGTATAAGATCCAATCATTCCATCAAAGAAAAATAAGACTTGTAGAAATAATTGGAACCTCAAAACTGCCATGAAATAAATTTGCTTTGCAGGTGTATGGAAACTTTTGACCTCAACTGTATTTGCTGATAGACCCAGCTGACATCACTTTCTGGTGTAAGACAGAAGCAGATAGAAATATATCATTGATTTGCTCTGTCTCTGTCTCTATCTATTGAAAACAGATAAGATTTCATCATTGCTACGTAAGTATTACTGCTCAAAATATTTCGGTTATATATGTTATTTTTTACATTGAGTGTCTTTACATAGGTTAGTTAGGGTGGATATTTGAGGAGATTTCACACTGTAATGTGAGCATTAGTTAGTAGTGTAATAGTTTTTGTGACCCATCATGTCTTTCTATGATTTACCATGCAAAGCAGCTAATGTTAGCTAACGTTAGCAATAAAATGCTACCTCAATGTAGACCACTTGGCACTACTCACGGTATATTGTTCATCACTAGAACTGCCGGGTCAACTGACCCCTTGCGCAGTAAAATGGGATGTATTTTGTTTATGTTTATTCCACGTCTGTCATTACTTGACTTTTTCTAAAAACTTGCACTTCAACTATCTATGTAAATAGAATTCTAAAACAACACTCAGAAGACTGTTTTTGGGGTCTATCTGCATATGACATGGTAAACGCAGCCTGAGCAAATATGGCTATATTTCCATTTTATTCCCGTTATTTCCCGTTAATTCCCATAAATTCCCGTTAATTCCCATGGAAAGATTCTATCCTTGAATATTCCAGGAATTTTGCAACCCTACCTTTGACCACCAAACTCTAACTCTAATCAGTTCATCCTTGAGTCCAAGTGGACGTTTGTGCCAAATTTGAAGAAATTCCCTCAAGGCGTTCCTGAGTTATCGCGTTAACAAAATCGGGACGGACGGACGGACGGATGGATGGACAACCCGAAAACTTGATGTCATTCTACTGTCAATATCTGCGACTAAATATGGAATAAATATACAACCTTATCATTGGTTTTACGCGTAGAGATGTCCCTTTCCAGACGGAGTGGTCATGTATTGTCTTGGACAATCCATTTATGAAATATACGATCATTTGTGATGCCTGGGTACCTTCCAAAATGGTTGTGCGTAATACCACATATTTCTTTCGGTGTTGTCGTCCTTTGTAGTACAATCTGGCTTGATTAACAGTTACTCGATCCAATGGATGACAGAATAAGCTTTCTAACAATGCATAATATGTCTAATTTTACTTTTGGAATCGCGTTTTATCGCTCAGCGTCTCATTATAGCTACATTACGCATTCAGTCTGTGGAAGCATTAAAAGACACTGCACCTGGAAAAATTTTATTGATGTCTTTCGAATTGAAAAATTCTGAGCATGGCTAAGGCATATGTTTGCAGATATACATTATTATATACATTATTTCTGAAGTGTCTTTAAATAGGTTAGTAGTATTATAGAATGAGGATATTTCACACTGTAACGTAAGCGTTAGTTAGTTTGCTTGTATTTAGAGTTTAATGTATGTACCGGATATGATCTCAACTGGAACATTGCCAAAACATGGTGGACAGTTGTTTTAATGTCGTCCCATCCCCATACAAGAAAACATCTCATACTGTAGAGTACAGAAAAATATATGAGAGTTAATGATTACACATTTAGGTACTGTACCACAGTGTGATAATGTTCTTGCATTATTTTTTTTAATCTGATATCAATGTTTCACCTTAAACCTTCATAAGGGGCACATGTATATGCTTTATAATGGACAAAAAGCATTTTATTCATTTTTGGAGAGATATGTTTCAGGACCCCTAGATATTTTAAGCCACTGTACTGACGGAAAGTTTGTAATTCCCACTTGAAAATGATGCAACAGTGAGTTTCTTCAGTCAAACAGTTGATTTGTAGTGAAATACGTGATTATGTTGTGATTAACAGCAATGCATAATTTAGATGTTTTGGATAGATTTGGAGACACTGGGTACACTGCTTACTTTTTGATTCATATATCTTTAGTAGTTCTGCGTATCCAAATTTAGACTTGACGCACTTGTGGTCAAGGGGTTTTGAACCTGCTGTACTGTATATTTGCAATCTCTCAGTATTTCATTGCAAACTAAACAAGACCAGGGCAAAATCTAGTATATGGCTGGACCGAACTGGCCGACCAATGGTGTAACTTCATCAGTCAGTCACTCAGTCACAGACATGCGCGGTGTAACTTCATCACTCACTCAGTCACAGACATTCGCGTTTATAGGGCTGGCCCCGCTGTTGTGGTCCAACCAAAAACAGCAAATTCATTTTTGCTTTTTTGCCTAGACAATTGCACTAGTGGCGCTTTAGTTTATATTCATATTTTAGGAAGAAATTATTTAAGTTAGTACTGTAAATGGTACACCTGTCTTGCTTCATTTAAGCCATTTTTCAAGTATCTGTGATGCTCACACCTGGAGTTATAAAGCTTTAAATAGGGTACCCCCTTAATGGGAAAGGATTGGCCAGATTTTGCATGTGCGCTAAGGGATTAATACTGTTCTAAGACTATCAACTTACTTCAATAATTATTGAGATTATATTTTCTATCGTGAAAATGCTGGCCAATATAATCGTAGAAATTTTAATATCGACACATGCCTAGTCTCTGTGCAGGTGAATCATAGTTACTAACATTTCACAGTAATTACAACTTGAAAAATATTAATCGTTTAAAATGGGACTCTGGCCTGAGTGAGTAATTGTTGGTTGGCTAGACAGCATGCACAAAATAATACAGTTATTGATGTTAACTTCTAAGATTTATTTTTAAATACCCTGCTGTTCCTTTGCAAAAACAATGGCAAACATGGACCGGACACTGACCTGTATGTGTCCTGGCGTGTCGCTGCAGTTCATCGCTACGTGTGAAGCGCTTCCCGCAGAAAACCCAGTTACAGACGAAGGGACGCTCCCCAGTGTGTAGGCGTACATGTGCCCGCAGCAATGAGGTCTTGCGGAAGGTCTTCTCACAGCCTGGGATGTGGCATATGTGCTTCTTCTTCCCCATTTCCCCTGGTCTGCACAGACACATAGTCAGACCAACCTACAGTGCTACCTTAGGCTACAAGAGTATATGCTCTTCACATTTACTTACCTTTTCTCACTGTCTTTGCAGTTTGGGCAGGTGCAGGCCATACGTCGTTTCTTCTCACCGGGCTGGCCCTGGATCTCCAGTGTCAAGGCTTGCTCCACTTGCAGCTGTCCCTGGGAACCACTCACCCCACCCAGCTGCAACCCACTACTCTGCACAGTCTGTACGGTGAGGTGTTGCTGACCTGGAACATACAAATATACAGTGAGCTCCCTAATGTTTGAGACAAAGACATTTTTTTTTCATGATTTGACGCTGTACTCCACAATTTTAGATTTGTAATCAAACCACTCACATTTGATTCTTAATTGATTCCCATCTTCTTTTATCTTAAAGTATTTTTAGAAATTCTGGTTTCACTATGTAAAAATTACAGCACTTTTCATGCATAGCCCCCATTTCAGGGCAGCATAATCTCTGGGACAAATTAATGTGACATAAATCTGATGAAAAACATGTTTTCAACTTACAAAAATGGCAAGTTACTCACACATACAAAGCACTGTCTATATGACATTAATTCAAACTAGCAAAATGTAGGCCTGCCATTTGATAACAAAATTACGGCAAGTTACAAGAAATAACATTGGCTATTTTAGCTCACACAAATTAAACAAGCTGTATTCCAAGGCATTGCTAAATTGTTTCAAGTAACTTGACCATGTGTACAAGCATAGAGTACATTAATGGGGCAAATATATTCATGGATAGGTTTGTAAGATCCAATATTCATTTAATATGCCTCAATAAGTTTTATCTGTATTCATATATTTGCCTGCCCCAGCCTTTCTGTAGAGTGCATGATTGTACATTTCTTGGTATAAATGTCTGCTTGTACTGTAAATGTGAATGTTATAGGCTGCTAGGGAAATGTCTGCATGGGAATAATGAAGTATTCTATATGTGTGTGTAGGTATGTTATGTCCATCCCTTTTATCCATTATCTATACCCACATATCCTGAGCAGGGTTGAGGGAGGTTCTGGAGCCTATCCCAGCATGCATTGGGCAAGAGGCAGAAATACACCTTGAACAGGCCACCATTCACTCACACTCATTCATACCTATGGGCAATTTAGAGTCTCCAATTAGCCTACCTGCATGACTGTGGGAGGAAATCGGGGCACCCAGAGGAAACCACTGCGAACGCAATGAGAGCATGCAAACTCCACACAGAAAGGCCCAGGCCAGATTTGAACCCCAGGACCTCCTTGCTGTGAGGTGACAGTGCTACCCATTACACCACCATGCCATCCATATCTGTATTTATTGTATTTATTTTACGTTGCAAACATACAATTTGTGGTACATTTTGAAAAATGAACTTGATCCCCAAGTATAAACAAATCATTTGTGGAGGAACATCCTTTCTGTAGGGTATAAATAACAGCACTTTTTATATGTAGCCCCAACCCCCTACCCCCCACCCCCACCCATTACAGCGTGACGCTCTGCCAGGGCTGTACAGCAGCTATCAAAAACTCCTGTTTGTTTTGGGGGCTAGTTGCCTTATGTTTTCTCTTCAGCAAATTAAATAGGATTCAGGTCAGGGAATGACTTGGCCGGTCAAGATTTTATTTTATTTTTTCCAGTTTTTGGCTTTTAGTTTTGCTTCAGCAGTATGTTTTCGATCATTGTCTTGGCTATAGGATTGAAGTGCCTTCCAATGTGTTTGGAGACATTTGCTTGAACTTGAAGTAACAAGATGCTAAGAAGAAAATCCTGCACTTTCTGTGCTATACTGTCTCCAGACAGATTTCTAACAAGAATACAGCCAAGATAGTTTACAGATACCTTGTTACCAATTAACATGTCACCATCTAAAACTTTAGGGCAGTTCTTTAGTCTCATCTTAGATCCAAATAACTATTGACTCTGTCTTCCCAAGGTGAAGAGAAAGCTTATTGTCAGTTAATCATCTACTGACATTCAACATTTCAGAACTTAAAGTGTGTTCTATGACACTTTTGTCTTAAGCTGGCAGTATACTCAGTAAAAAGAAAGAACGTCAGGATTGAGAACCACCGGCGAACATGTCCACGAACACTGTTCTCGGTATACTCAGTGAGAACACCGTACCGTTTAAAGTAACTCCACGCCGTTGGGGCGTGAATAATTACGAATAATTACGAGGCAGCTATTAACCGGGGCTGGAATCTCGCCCAGACCTCCGTCTCGCGGCTACGCCATGGATGTATAAAGAGAAGGGCTACACAACACAAAACAAAACAAAAAGTTTAAAGTGTTTAAAGTGGCTTTAGTTTATCTAGCTATGCAAAAGAAGAAAAAAAGGCGAAGGAGATGGTACTCTCGCTCTCTAAATCAGAGTAGGACGGAGAATGGAGAGTTTTGTCTGTACATTCGGCAAATGCAGAGTTTAGACGAGGGGGTCCACTTTCTCTTATTTCCGAATGTGTGCTAGGCGTTTTGATGACTTGCTGAAATGAGTAGCATCATTCATTAAACTTGCGGGAACTCACAGAATTCCCATCTCTACAGAAGAGAGATTGGTGTTGACTCTCCGTACATTAGCATGTGAAGTCTGCCCTCTGAACTCTCAACCGTGACATAACCAACCATGTGATATTTGGACCAATAGCTGAGAGGGGGAGGTTGGAGAACAAGAAAGACATTTTATAAAAGTTCTCCCTGGAGGCCGTCGCACACTGCACCATGAAAACACACAACACTGCGTCTTTTTGTTCTTCAGTTGTTCTCATTGCGTCTTTTTGCTCAAAAAGTTCAACTTCTTACGAAGTATACTGCCTACTTTAGCTTCAGCTCCATCCTTAATCCCTTCATGCAGATGCCAAATCTGGCCAATCCTCACTACCTATGCAGTGTCCTATTTAAGGCTTTGTAACTCCAGATGTGAGCATCACAGAGACTAGGAAACTGTCTTAAATGAAGCAAGACACTTGTACCATTTATAATACTAAGTTACTTAGATTAGTACATACTCATAATTTAGGCCAAAGTAATGTGCCACAAATGCAAAAAAGAAAATGCAAAAATGAAGTTGTTCTTTAGTTTCAAATGAAATACTGAGAGCCACATATGTAAAACAGGCAATACCATACATGTCCTGGATCATATACTTCTTGACTACCACTGTGCAAAATCAAAGGGTGATATTTCACTACACATCACCTGTTTTGGCTTATGAAACTCACTTTCGTACAATTTTCAATTGGGGAAATTCTATCGTATACATTTGTCTCTTATGATGATTTAAGATGAAAACATTGATATCACACTGAAAAATAATGCATAAACACTGTGACACACTATATTAAACATGCCTAAATATGTAATCTTTCACTATTGCATGTTTTTCTGTACTCTACTGAATATAATCTTTCATTGCATGGGGATGGGAAATTTCTCGCTAATGTGTTTTACAAAAGGTATTATTTATGACCACTTCAAGGGAAATTTCACATTCATCTAGCACACATCTGCACACAGTAAAATTTAATTAGTATTTTCCATGCCCTAAGTGACTATGGAGATACTAATATCTCACGTTATGTACAGTAATATAATATTTTGCATCAGTAAAAGTTGAAGGGTCTAGCTTCATGACAACCCGGTGCATGAGACATGACACGTCTGAGCCACTTATGAATGCTTACACTACAGTATGTAAAATGACCACATTAGAGAATAGCCAAACCTCTTGAAAGACACTAAATTTCATTGTGAGTGGTATGAATTCTAACAAAACAGGCCACAACAAGCCACTACGCTAACAATACACAGGGTACACTAACAATGCCTGACAGCTATTAGCTATCCAGAAATACAAATATGATGAGGATTATTAGCAAAGCGCAGTTGTCTATTATGACCAATGTGAAAACGAAAAAATAAAAAATATGACACGTCTTCACCATGCTGGTATGTACACTCCCTAGACTTCATGCTTCCTCCCCCTCTTCTGACTCACTCCCCAAATCCATGTCAGCAAGGTAAAAATTTGCTTTAGCCATGCTGATGGGCAAGCCAAATAAGTAAACTTTTCCCAAAACCAAAGGAAAACAACAATTATGACTCAATAAATGCTTGTGTATTACTGCGTTACATAATGCTTGAAGCGAACATTTGTGCTGTTGTGGTGCAATTTTAGAATGGTTTCTTTAGCTAGACACCACAAGACATTTGTCTACTGCCTTTTGATCTTCCCGGTCTTCTGCTGTTAAAATTACTGCCCATCAGCTGGACCTTTCTGAGTGTGTACTGAACACTGCATCTGAAAATCATAACCCCTTTGCGCACATGCCAACTCTGGCCAATCCTTGATTTAGGGGGTACGCTATTTAAACCTTTACTGAATAACTCCAGATGTGAGCATCACAGAGACTTGAAAAATGGCTTACATGAAGCAAGACGTGCACCATTTACATTTAGATTAGTTTATATTCATAATTTAGGAAGAAATAAAGTGCCACAAATGCAATTGTCTAAGCAAAGAATCAAAAATGAATTTGCTCTTTTTCTGTTTGCAATGACATACTGATAGATGGCATATATTACAGCAGGTTACACTATACATGTCCTGGATCAGAAACTCCTTGACCACAAGTGTGTAAAATCTAAGGGTGGATATGCAGAACTACTAAAGTCTATGAAGCAAAAAGTAAGCAGTGTCTCCAAATCTATCCAAAATGTCTAAATTATGCATTGCTGTAAATCCCAACATAATCATGTATTTCACTACAAATCAACTGTTTTGACTAAAGAAATTCTGTTGCATCATTTTCAAGTGGGAATTACAAGCTTTCCGTCAGTACAGCGGCCTAAAATATCTAGGGGTCCTGAAATATATAAATATATTTATCCAAAAATGAATAAAATGCATTTTGTCCATTATAAAGCATATACATGAGCCCCTTATGAAGGTTTAAGATGAAACACTGATATCAAATTTTTTTAAATAATGCAAAAACATTATCACACAATGTGATACAGTACCTAAATGTGTAATCATTAACTCTCATATGTTTCTCTGTTCTACAGTATTTGATGTTTTCTTGTATGGGGATGAGATGACATTAAAACAATATTCAACCGTCCACCATGTTTTGGCAATGTTCCAGTTCAGGTCATATCCGGTGTATTAAACACAAACACTGTTTAGCAAACCGACGAACACTTACGTTACAGTGTGAAATACCCTCATTATAAAATACCACTAACCTATTTAAAGACTCTCAAAAATAACATAGATAACCTAAATAATTTCAGCAGTAACACTTACATTTAGATGATGAAATCTATCTATTTATGTCTAGACATAGACATAAACAGAATCAATGCTGCCGTTCCCCAGTTCAAACTTAGTCCAGAAAACAGTATATCAGCTACGTTTATCAGAAACATATGCCTTTGCCATGCTCAAAATTCCTCAAGAATAATAATATTTTCCAAGAAATGACAAAAGTCATTGATAAAATTTAGCCAAGTGCAGTGTCTTTTACTGATATCGGACTGAATGCGTAATGCAGCCATAATGACACAAAACTTTCGTAAACGCTGAGCTATAAAACGCAATTCCAAAAGTAAAATTATACATATCACACATCATTAGAAAGCTTATTCTGTCACCTATTGGATCGAATAATAGTCGATCAAGCCAGATTGTAGTACAAAGGATGACAACACCGTAAACTAAGTGTGGTATTACGCACAGCTATTTAGGAAGGTACCCAGGCGTCACAAATGAGCGTATACTTCACAAACAGATTGTCCAAGACAATATATGACCACTCAGTCTCGAAAGGAACATTTCTACACGTAAAACCAACGATAAGGTTGTAAATTTATTCCATATTTAGTCACAGATATTGACAGTAGAATGACACGGTATAATTTTTTAAAAATTTCTCATTTATTTCAGTGTTCAGTAAGCAAGTGTTTTTCACAGCTGTACTGGCATACCTTCGGCTATTGTTGGCTTTATATTGTTGCTACTATGAAATACAAATTTTTTAATGTATGGCCCTAATTGACACTATTGTCCAGTGTGTTATGAGTGGGGGTGTAGTTACAGATAAGACTGCAGGGAGGGGGTGCTTAGTAAATGGACGACCAGTGCGACAATGGTGGCACTTAGAAACTCCATCTTTGGCATAGTTGTCCTGAATCATGTACTAACAATGCTAGAACACAGAGTTTGTGTTTTCAACTCATAATTTGGTTGCAGGAGCACAGAATGTCTGAATTGTGCAATCTAGGCACACCAACCACTAGGGGAATTGCGCGAAGAGCTTTGCAAGTTCTGAAGGGGAATAACCTCGCCACAATATGTTTACTTGGCCCTGCACATCTAAGGCTAACACCCCCTTCGCTGCCATATTTCTTAGAGCTTTCATATGCCTGTTTTACTTACACTACAGGCCAATGGTATTAGGCTACCTGTGGGTTTTTAAAAATTTAAGAGATATGATCCCTCCCAACCCCCATTTGCAAAATGACTGGATAGACTTCCAATAATCTGTTTAATTGTAATTAAAGGAAGCCAAAGGAAGTTATTTGAGGAAAGTCATGTCTAAGATTATTTTTAGGTAAAACTAATCTTTTTGTGTTATTGTAGGTAGAAACTTAAAAAAGTTTGCACTTTGGTTTGTTATTCAATAAATGTGCATATTGAAATTAATTAGGGCTGTCAATCGATTAAAATTTTATATCAAATTAATTACGATATGTAATTAATTTATCAAATTAATTGCAATTAATCGCATATTTGGTTGGAAGAGCCCCAAAATGAAGATATTTCAACTCAAAAACATTGCATTATTGTGGCACATGAGTAAAGCATTGAATAGAAATATCAAAACGGGGCATTATAAATCAATAAATTGTTTTATTTCCAATGATTTTTCCAAATACATGTATCATTGAACATAAGTCTATCACTTAGCCTAAAATGTGGCCATTAGTTTTTTTATTTTTTTATTATTATTTAATATAAGCTTATCACTTAAGCACCAATGTGGCCATAACAGTCTTTTTTTAACTATTTAACATACTATTTACATGCTAACGCACTGACCGGTTGGAATTGTGCAACGCACGGGGTGTTTCTCAATACCAAGAACGCAAACTCCAGACTTGAGATCTTGTAAAGTCCGTTCTTGTGGAAGACCGCACATGTAAGCTCACAAGGACAGAGAACACTGTTATATGTATTTGAGATACCATGCGCGTTTGTGACATGTGGTTATGCTACCTGACAGTCAATGTCCTCGGTGTATTCTAGTTTCTTTCAAATGCTGCTTTACATTGGTTTGGGGTATAGTTTTATTTAAATTGTAAACTAGTGTTAATTGTAGGCTATTTAAAATATAAAAGGATAAATCGATGCAGCCAACCAAGCGTCACCAAGTTAGCCGAGAAAATGGCTGACAGTGTGGGAAAAATTTGACTGTTGAGTTATTTGACAATATAGGTAGTGTTATTCAACATGCAGGAACTTACAGCAACATTGGTACACCAATTAATTAACATAAATATTAAATAATATTATATGCGCTGTTTTTTTTAACGCATTATTTTATAATGAATGAATTAATCGAAATTAACGTGTTAATTTAACAGCCCTAAAATGAATTATTCACTGCCTTTAAAAAAAAAGCACAGGTAGCCTAATACTTTTGGCCAATACATGGGCTAGTGAGAAGCTTTTTGAAACTGTGGAAGTGCAGTTTTTGTCTGATGTTGTGTTGCACAAACTAAAGCCAGTGACTGCATAGTAGGGAAAAGGGGGGGACCCTAATTTCACCATGAAGCTTGGGTCGGGTCCAGGTCATACACTGAGCACATATGATACAGTGATGTGTAGTCAAGGAAACAGCCCCCCAATTCATCCACAAAATGCTAAAATATTGTTCAAATAACACAATAACACCTTTGTATTTTGACCGTATTCATACCACTGATTTACATTAAAATGGGTGGCTGAGAGACCTATACTGGAGCCAACCACATTGGTGTTAGTGAGAATGTTTCTTAACAAGACCAGGAAGCAAGCTTCAAAAACTAAGCCATTTTTGGCTGCTTGGCTCAGCCTTGCTTACTTTTAATTTATAATACCTTAAAGTGTTTCTTAATGCAATTACCTTTAAAATATCATCAGTCATCCAGGGTTCAGTTCTTTGCTTGATTCTGACATACCTCACATTTTGAAAACATAAAAAAATACCCCAGGCTTTAACTGCTTTAATACATCGCAGAACCCTAACAAAGCACACCTCATTCAACAGCTAGAGATCTCGCTGAACTGCTAATTATTAAAATTAGGTATGCCAAGTTAAGGTTGAACAGGACAGTAGATCTCCCGGAACAGTGTTCGACAGCCCTACCCTACATCAGCATTTCAAGCTAGCTCAATGAACTAGCCTCATTGGCTTGTTAGGTATACAAACACACATTTAATTTATGACAACTCAATAGACTTGTGGATACACTGTCAATGGTGCTAAGCCAACACTTGGAGTCGTCTTTATACATTTTTAGACAAGTATTTAACAATACTAGGCAACCACTTGCAGTGACAATCACATTTTCCTCAATCTCGTTTAAAAATACAAAGAACTGAAAGCACATCCCTTCTCACACCAGACTAGATCATCTCCTATTGGGCTGCTCTTCCTTAAAAGTTAAATCCCGGTGAATTGTTGCTTTGACGGACCACCACAGGCTGATCCATGTCGTTCGCCAATGCATTCCTCTCACGGAGAACATTAGCAGGTGGTGTGTTTTTGAGAAATTTCATATGGCAGTGTGAACAGTTTCAGAATGGAAAAAATCCCATCATTGTGACTGTGAAACTGATGTATGGTTGTGAACCACTCTTTAAAAAGGAACAAGCATACATTTATGCATGCAGTAATGTAAATGCACCTTCAACAATGTTAGGTATGTTAACTATGTGTCAGAGATATTAGCTTTCTCAAAAATTATCCAAATTGTAATCCTATGAATACTGATTTTGACTGTGATTTTGGGCCCATATCTTACTTTCCATACCTCACTTACTATCCCCCATGGACCCAGCCAAAGTATAAGCAAATACCAGTGTATTCTTTATTGGGCTTTCTTTAACCACCAACATTTTCATATTAGCCTAGTCCTATTTTGAGGTATTGACATGTAAAAGCACATAGAATCTTACCCCCTGCATTGGTGATGGTAACAGGCACTCCCTGCACTTGCACCCCGTTGATATTGATGGTCTGCACTGCTTGTGATGCTGAGGACAGTTGGGCTGCATTAAGTGCAATCAGACCTCCTGCTGGGGCAATCTTGGGAAAGGTTCTTTCCTTGCGCCCCCCAGCCAACATCCTCTTGCATCCCCCAGCCGAGGGCAAGGCGACAGTGCCTGAGCTGGAAGTGGGGGGTGGTGTGGACACTGTGGTTTCCTGCAGCTGCACTGTCTGCCACTCTCCTGAAGCTGTTTTAATTAGTACCTGAAAAACACACACAACTACAGGGTTGTACTATATGTCGTAATCACTGTGAGGCAGATATTATATACTAGGGGAGTGCAAAAAGTGTTTGTCTTGGATATGGCTATTTCTGGATTTAGAATCCAAAGGAATGATTTAGCATAATGTTTATTATCAACAGAGATAGGGAGAACCATTAGTTGACATACATAATTACATTAGCCTTCTCTCCAGCGTTTCAATGTTAGAATCTGGTTTTGGGATTTTAGCTCAGGAGGTAACTGTAAAGAAATACAAGCTCTTGCTGGGATTAAGCTTGTAATGTGATATTGGGTTGAGTTCTCCGTCATACCATACTACAAATAAATGGAATTAACTTTGCAGGCTTCTTTGCTTGAGGTCCACATCAGATGATAAGTCTAAACTGAATATATGGCTGACCTGTTGACTATAATGTAGAAGCAATTTTGAATAATGCTACAATAATTGTCAAATATTCTTTCCTTCTTTTAGTATGCATAACATAGGCTGTGCACCATTAGCTATCAAGCAAAATAAAAATAAATACTGACAGGTTGTTTTCTGACTATCTAGCTAGTTACAGAAGCTAACTGGTGGGCACGGAATACTTTAAATATACATTCAGCCAGTCAATGAAAAATAATAGTTCATTCATTTACACATTGAAATAGGCCCAGTATACATTTCAACAAAATTATTGATGTTCCTGCTTGCAGTTACAGAACTGTATTGAGGCGAAAAATGCTAAACATCTACAGATATGCAGAAAACAATGTCCAGATGTGAAATGGTTTGGCATTGCCATGCCTGAAAAGACAATTAACTGGAAATTGGATTTCCTATATTCATCTGCACAGGACAGTCTTCATCAACAGGTGGTGGGTGCGAACTTGAGTGAGAAACATGTTTAAAAGTCTAATATAGCAGTCATTTGGAAGAACACCTTTAAATAGGCTAAAAGAAACATCCAAAACTGTGAAATTGTACAATAAATCCCTATTATTTCTTGGTTAAAATGCAGTTTCCTCTTTATCCAATACATGTGCATTCACTTGCAGGTAAAGGACAATTTTGGAGTGCAGAGTCTAAAGCATGAATATACACTTGAGAGAAACTCCCAAGCAGCTTGCACAATGACATTATGCCTCCAGAGGTTGTGTGTGCATATTACCCAATAGGGGTGTTTGATGATCAATCTTTCTTTGTTACACATTCACGTTGATCAAGGTTAACAATAAAAGATTTATTTTATTTTGGGTCTTCTAACGTTACACCCCTCTATTGGAGAAAACGTAATGATTGAAGTTGTCAACTATATTGTTTTTGTATTTCTTTTTTTCTTATTAAAACAGGACAGGAGTTGGAAACTAGCAATAGCTATAATCTATGTATTACCTTAATCTACGGCGCTAGCTATGCTATTTTTATTTCTCAGCAGACTAGAAAATATCCTAACTGGATTTGTCAACTTAACACAAAAAAGTCGTAACGTTGTATTTTAAATCTAATCAAGTGTCACTGTTATTTGTAGTTGTCTAACAAGCTATATTGTAATCCTCTGGGGCAAAGCAGGAAACATCACATTAGTGTTCAACCAATATATCAGTAAGTTTAAATATCAGACCGACATCGGTCACTTTAAATACATTGGCTATGGCCACCAATCTCAGCCAGCTGCCCATGTGAGGAAGCCTCCCTGGACAACCAGGATCCCACAGCGACCACCGGAGGCCGCACCTGCAGACGCCTCCCTCCCTCCGTCCCTGACTAACTTTCCAACCCTAACGACACCAGATTCCTTGTATAGTCGGTGGTGGGCGAATTGGCTGGTTGCACGTATTGCTTAAGAGCTGAAGTTATGCTTCCCTCTCCGGCACTACCGGGAGCAATACTCCTTCATAGCTGAGTGAAGTTATTTAGTCACGCCAGTTACACTGTACATATATAGACGCGTCCCACACAAACACGACCAACATGACATTTGCCCTTCCCCCTTTCGTCCTCAGACAAAGGGACACGTGCGCACACATAACCGCACACATGCACACCCCTACCTTCCCGTATTTAGCTGTAGTGTAACCAAAAAAATTAGAAAAAATGGTTGGTCAGTGGCTGCACGCAATGTTATTAAGAACCATAGGACAAACTAATTAAGTTGAAGAAATCACATATAGGCTACTTAATAGTGTGCAACATATAATTTTATTAAGCAAATCCAACAATTTTATTTATTTTGTAAATCCAACTATTTATTCTTTAAGTCTACTTAATAAAACAGCGTACAACCACTAGCCAACATTCTATATCTAGTGTTGGGCAGAGCTACTAGCTTAATCGGATATTGAAAGAAAATCCTAAAATGGACCAGATTGTGTCACCACCACGATTGCCCTGCGCCAACTGCACTGACAAAATTTGTTACTATCATGTGATATATAAGCCAAATTGTATAGAAACCTATATTGGCATAATTGTAAAATCATTACACTAATATCATATCTGGACAAAATCCCAGCTTTTAGATTCACGCCATTATTAGTTGGATATTTAAAGTGAAATTCCCTTCCTAAAATGAACCTGCTTTATTGTGTCACCAGAACTGCTCTGCCCATATAAAATGCAAGTTATCGTGTTTCTGTCACATAATATATGACATTCACGTGACCATACCACGATTGAATGGACATGCTTAATGTAACTCAAGTTCTCAACAGCAGCAGATTGGACACATTTCACATCAATCAAGCGTACCTGTCTGTCAGACAGAAGCCGTAGGCAAATTGGAAGAAAATGGGAAGAATTGTACACATTTTTTTAAATGACATGGCGATCTACCAGCATGGCCTCTGTGATCGTGATCAACGTATTGGACACCCCTATATTAGAACATGGCAGGTATTGACCTGGTGGTGGCGCTATAGAGCACGTGCAAAAATTTCCAACTTTGAAGAGTCATAACTTTGGAACCGTTTGACCTACAGACACCATTAGAAGCCCCTGTTCAACAGGAAAAAATGATATTTCTGGGCCAAAATAATGTGCAGGCTACGATTTTTCTGCGATTTCAAAATTTTTGAAAATCACTCAAAAATAATGGATGGTTCTTCTCATGGACCATGATGAGTCTTTGTGTACTGTGCACAGTGTCAAAAAGCCTTGGGTGTATCATAGCCCTGATAATCGTCTGCTATCAGATAGGTCTTATTGTAAAACTTCCAGCAGAGTACCAAATTCGGGCTTGGAGTATCACGTTACTGTTAGTCTAGGACAAAAGATAACATTAACCTTGTTGAACATTTAATGTAATTATATGAATACAATTTTTTGTTTGCTAACGTTAGCTATCTCGAACCAGGTAGATAGCTCACTTTCTATATTGTACATTTTTCTATATTTTTTATTTTTATTTTCTATTCAATTATACCATGTCATTCTACTGTCAATATCAGTGACTAAATATGGAATAAATATACAACTTCACCATTGGTTTTACGCGTTAAGATGTCCCTTTCAAGACTGAGTGGTCATATTATTGTATTGTACGTATGTTAAATATACACTCATTTGTGATGCCTGGGTATCTTCCAAAAAAGCTGCGCGTAAAACCACATTGTAATTACGGCGTTGTCATCCTTTTTAGTACAGTCTGGCCTGATTGACAATTATTTAATCCAGTAGCTGTCAGTATAAGCTTTCAAACAATGTATAACGTCTAATTTTACTTTAGGAATAGCGTTCTATAAGTAAGTGTAACCGAAGGTTTTGTCTCATCATCGCCACCTTATTGCTCTGTGATAGCAGTAAGACACTGCACCCAGTGAAACATTATCGTTGAGTTTCGTAATTTTTTGTAAAATATTACTATTACTGAGAACTTCTAAGCATGGTTAAGGCATATGTTTGCTGATAGTCCAGAAAGTCAGAAGAGGAGAACAACAGCATCGATTCTCTGGAGGAGAATGCCTGTTGAACACAGATAAGATTTCATTCTTGATATGAAAGTATTACTGCTCAAAATATTACCGTTATATACATTATTTTTGAAATTGAGTGACTTTAAATAGGTTAGTGCTATTTTATAATGAGAATATTTCACACTGTAGCTTAAGCGTTTGTTGGTACTTCAGTCATGCTTATGTTTCATGCACCGGATCTCACGTGAAGCTGGAACATCGCCAAAACTTTTCGGTGGGCGGTTGAATATTGACGGTTAATGTCGTCCCATCCCCAGACAAGAAAACATGACATACTGTAGAGTACAGAAAAACATACAAGAGTTAATAATTACACATTTAGGTACTGTACCACATTATGTGACAACGTTTTTTGCATTATTTTTTAATCTGATATCAATGTTTAATCTTGAACCTTCAAAAAACATTTATATGCTTTATAATGGACAAAAAGCATTTAATTCATTTTGGAGAGATTTTGGATATGCTTCTGGACCCCTAGATACCCCACTGTACTGACGAAAATCTTGTAATTCCCACATGAAAATGATTCGAAAGTGAGTTTCTTGAGTCAAAACAGTTGATTTGTAGTGAAATACATGATTATGTTGTGATTTACAGCAATGCATAATTTAGACATTTTGGATAGATTTGGAGACACTGGGTACACTGCTTACTTTTTGCTTCATAGATCTTTAGCAGTTCTACATATCCACCCTAAGATTTTGCGCACTTGTGGTCAAGGAGTTTTTGACCCAGGACATGTATGGTTTAACCTGTTTTATATATGGGATCTCCCAGTCTTTCATTGCAAACTAAAAAAAAAATTATTTTTTGCTTTTTTTTCCCTAGACATTTGTGGCACTTTATTTCTTCCTAAATTATGAATATAAACAAATTTAGCATCTGCTCAAAGGGGTTAATATACTTCTAAAGTGAAATAATTTTTAATGATGTTATCCGTAGCCTTTTCAAAGTTGTTAGCAGTTTTGTTAGTGAGGTTGGCTACAGGTTACATTAGCTAGATGATGCATGCTGTATCAAATTAATTTCCCAAATGCAGTTGTATTAACAAGCTAGCTATGTTGCAACTATAAACAATAACAGCAGTTCCCATGGGGGAAGACACCTTGATAGAAGAACATATTTAAATACAAAAACTACCCAACCTTGGCATCTAGCTGTGTAAGGTAACTACCAAAAAGTAACACTACTTACAGGCCAACTCCACGTTGCTTGGCAAACTTCAGTTGACACTACCAAAGAAAAGTAATTCCAAGGTTGTCTCTAGTTGTTGAACGAGCCCTGTCGGCTTGTCTTTTTGCTCTATCTAGGCTTATTAGGATCTGCAATTGCAGCAAACTAGCAACAAACACGTTGTTAGAATCTGATCCCAAACCACAGGCTCTGTAGCCACGCCCACCGCTGCCCACACAGAAAAGAGCCTAGAAACGTCCCAAACACATTTTAGAATAACAAATACAGGTAAAAGGTGCATGTATTCAGCAAGACATAGATTCCTCAAGCATCATAGATATGTCTTAGCATGGTTATTTTATAATATTTTCAAGTAGAAAACCCTGCATAATCTGCCTTTAATTCTTCTGCATTCAATGTTCAGAAGAATGTGCCTTTCATTTCAGAGCATTTTTCAGAGCCAAGCCTGGAATAAATCAAAAAAAGTGCTGTGTCTTATGATATGCTAATTTCCATATACTGAACGGTTCAAAAGTTATGACTGTTCAAAGTTGGAAATATTTGAATGCGCTCCACCACCAGGTCAATAGCCGCCATGTTTTAATAGATAGCAAATTTCACGCATCCAAAAGAAAGTGGACACCTGACATCCAACATCTCATCCAAAATTATTGCCATTAATATGGAGTTTGTCCACCTTTGCTGCCATAACAACCTTCACTCTTCTGAGAAGGCTTTATCAATAGATGTTTGAGCATTGCTGCAGGGATTTACTTCCATTCAGCCAGAAGAGCATTAGTGAGATTGGAAACTGATTGGGTGATTTGGCTTGGCTCGCAGTTGGCTTTCCAATCGATCCCAAAGGTGTTGGATGGGGTTGAGGTGAGGGTTTTTCCCCACCGTTCTAGAAAAAAACATTTCTATATTGACCTCACTGTGTGCCCAGGGGTACTGTCATTCAGAAATAGGAAAGGGCTTCCCCAAACTGTTGGGGAAGCCCAGAATCGTCCAGAACAGTGGTTCTCAAATTGTGGTCAGAAGAACTCCAAGTGGTCCGCGAGTTGATTTGCTCAACTGCTTGAATTGCTCAACAAAAAAAAAAAAGAAAAATGTGAAGAAACACATGTCGAGGGGGGCTTCACAGTTTTTTGCATTAGGGGAAAATGTGAAGGTTATGGAGGCTTCATACAGGCTTCATACACTGTTAATCACAAAAACGTGAAAACCTCACTCCATAGGGGAGAATTTAGTCAAACCAGCTGCAAAGACTACGGCTAACATAGGGAAAAAGGAAGTGATGAAATGAACAGGGTCACTCCAATGACATCGTCCAGCGTCAAATAATATCCATGGCTGAAAATGTTGAAAGTTAGCTGGTGACACGCTTACGACAGAGCCAGTATTTTTCACTACAATTACAACCCCAATTCCAAAAAAGTTGGGAAAGTATGGAAAATGCTAATAAAACAAAAAGGAGTGATAATGTAAATTCTATTCACCCTGTACTATATTGAAAACACTACAACAGAACATTATTTCATGTTTTACCTAGTTAATTTAATTGATTTTTGAAAATATACACTCATTTCAAATCTGATGACTGCAACACGCTCCAAAAAAGTTGGGACAGTCGTGTGTTTACCACTGTGTAACATCACAATTTCTTTTAATAACACCTATTAAGCGTTTGGGCACTGAAGACACCAGTTGGTTAAGATTAGCAAGTGGAATTTTCCCCTGTTCTTCCATTATGCACGTCTTCAGCAGCGCAATTGTTCGTATTTTGCGCTTCATAATGCGCCACACATTCTCAATTGGAGACAGGTCGGGACTGCAGGCAGGCCAATCTAGCACCCACACTCTCTGCTTATGCAGCCATGCACTTGTAATCGGGGCAGAATGTGGTTTGGCGTTGTCCTGCTGGAAAATGCAGGGACGTCCCGGGAGAAGACGTTGCTCCAAAATTTGTGCATATCTTTCTGCATTAATGGTGCCCTCACAGATGTGTAAGTTACCCATGCCCACACCCCCATACCACGACAGACGCTGGCTTTTGGACCTGCCGCTAATAATAGCTTGGATGGTCCTTTTCCTCTTTGGCCCGGAGGACATGATGGACAGTGTTGATGTATGGCTTCTGCTTTGCATAATAAATCTTTAACTTGCATCTGTAGATGTAGCGGCGAATGGTGTTGACTGACAAAGATTTACCGAAGTATTCCTGAGCCCGTCATGACATCCATTACAGACGCATGACGACTTTTAAGACAGTGACGTCTGAGGCATCAGAGATCATGCGTATTCAGAAGTGGTTTTCGGCCTTCCCCTTTACTCACTGAGATTTGAACGGATTCCTTGAATCTTTTAATTATATTGTGCACCGTAGAGGGTGAAATGCCCAAAATCCGAGTGATCTGTCTTTGGAGAACGTTGTTCTCAAAGTGCTGGATTATTCGCTGACGCATCTATTGGCAAATTGGCGAGCCTCGACCCATTCTTGCTCATGAAGGACTAGGGCTTTCTTGGTAGCTCCTTATATACTGTAACACGATTGCCTCACCTGTTTAACATGATCTGTATCATATCACTGTGATATCGTTATTAGTCCTAAATTGCTCCTGTCCAAACTTTTTTGGAACGTGTTGCAGGCATAAATTTCATAATACGTATACTATATCAAAAAACAATGAAGTTAATTAGGTAAAATATGAAATACCTTGTCTTAATACTGTTTTTGTTTGAATACAAGTCAAAGTAAATTTACAAATATCTGCTTTCTGTTTTTATTTGCACTTCATTTACCGTCCCAACATTTTTGGAATTGGGGCTGACATAGTTCACCGACATAGGGAACAACTCAAATCTCCTGTGTCTCCTGGTACGTTTATGCACGGGAAGTACTTGACGATTTTGATTTTCTGTTGCTCCCTGCCTACAAACACAACAGGAGAAGCTATATTGAACTTATGCAACAATTTAATTGTGCAGAATAACCTTGATTGCACACAAGGTGTTGGTGTTTGCACAGACAGTCCAACTGCATTGACTGGAAAACAGAGGGGGCTATTAGTGTGTGTACTTGCAGTTGCACCATTCGCAACAGTGCCTTTTTAAAGCTCTGTGTGAAGAGATGGGAAGCGAACACACAAAATTTAATTTCCATTACTGATGTTCGCTGGCTGTCGTGTGGTAACGTTCTCACCTGCCTGTCTGAACTCTGTGACGTGGTGAAGTTATACTTGCATGATAGTGACCGAATACATGATTTCCAATGGCTTGCAAAATTGGCATACCTGGCTGATGTTCTCAGCACCCCAAACAAGTTTGATTTAGTGCTGCAAGGAAGAGCTGTCACCATCTTTAATTTCCAGGACAAAACAAAGACTGCACGCCTCAAGATGGAATTACAGTGTGCCTGTATCAATCGCCAAGAATTCAAGTCTTTCCCGAAGCTCACAGATTTGCTCCTCACTGTGGAAGAGGAGCTAGATGGCGACACAGTTGCGGCTTTCAAAGTATAGCTGCAAGGCCTACGCTCGCAATAGGGGAAACATGTCCCAGAATCAGATGCAGGCTTTGAATGGATCAGAAATCCATCTGGGGACAAGACACACATCGAAAACATCAGCGTCAAGCTGTCACCAACAGTGGATGACAACCTTGTGGATATTTCATTGGATGGGACACTGAAGATGACTTTCAGAGAGAAATGTTTGACAGACTTTTGGGTCCAGCCTGAGAATCCTGGGCTGGCTGACACTGCTCTGAAGCAATTAATGCCGTTTGCTACAACATACAACAGTGAAGTTGGATTTTACACACTTGTTGATCTGAAAACAAAAAAGCGAGGCTAAGTTAGGCTATTTCAAGTAGGTTAATTTGTAGCCCGCTGTTGAACCATTGTTTTTAGGAAGTAACAATAGTTTCCCCCACATTTGTGGAGTTAGGTGGTTCACAACCTTTTTTTTAATGGCTTTAATGGCTGGTCCTCCACCTGAAAAAATTGAGAACCACTGGCCTAGAATATCATTGTATGCTGTAGCTAAGGGGCCATGCCCAAACCCATTGGTAGTACTATCCATTCATTTACATGACTGCATTCTAGAGGTTGAGTGATTCCTTTGGCCACAGCTCCGTTTCTGATTGGTCTAGAAACTTGCTTCCCAAATGTTTCAGTAGCCTGGAGTCTGCACTTTGGATAGTTTTATGCTTGTTTTATGTTAAATAAAAATGACAAAAATATAGTTAAAATGTTACAGGCATCTTTCTCTGTGCAACACAAGACCTTTACGAACAAAAATAATTTGACACAAAGTTCTAATTATGATATGTAAACTTCTACTTGGTCTACAGGCTTAATGGTGTTACTGTGTGGAAGCTCCAAGTCTGCACTTCCAACAGGTTTTCCCCTGCTTGTCCTAGGAGCAAGAAGCGACTGTATGCATCCAGAAATAGCATGTGTTGTTTGTTACAGTCAGGGATAAAAAAATATCAGCAAAAACTATTGCTTTATTTTAATGAATGGGGTACCGCAAGTCAGAAATCAACATTCTTAGTCCCCTTCCACAGAGCCATTCATGCTAAGTATCAATGCAGTACAATAAACAAACCTTGGCCTTTTTTCTATATTTCCAGTAAGTAGCCTTAATTGTAATTGTAAACCGGGTAATTCCACTGGATGTGTAGAGATACCTGTGTGGGTTCAGCTGTGGTCATCTGATGGCTGGGAGTGGGTTGTCTCTGTGGGACAGGAGGGAGGGTGGCAGAGGCAGCCTGTACCACTTTGAGGGCCTGTGGAGGTATCTGCACCACCTGCTGATCAGGCTTCTGCTGGACCAGTTGGACCTGTTGTACCACGGCTGGCTGACCTGAGCCCTGCACGATCAGTAGGTTGTTTCCTGCCTTTGAACACAAACAGCAAAAAGATTTTAAATGACACACATCCACAAGAATATTGAAAAGATATTGATGATGCATATAAAGTTAGATTAAAACACTGTGACCTTGGTCACAGATTAAGTATTGTAGTCCTGCAATGGATTTGTATTGTGGCGTTATTGCTTTCACCCATGTGGAGGCCAGTCAACTTCTTCCGCACCGTTCTTGACAAAACCTTTTTTTATGGACCTCGCTGTGTGCCCAGAGGCATTGTCATGCTGAAACAGGAAAGAGCTTTCCCCAAACACAGCATAGAATTGTCTAGAATGTGATTGTATGCTGTAGCATTAAGATTTGCCTTCACTGGAACTAAGGGGCCTAGCCCAAAACATTAAAAAAACAGCCCCAAACCAAGGGGTGTCCAGATACTTTTGGTCATATGGTCTCTTTAAATTGCAGACTGCCTGCTGCACCATCCAACCGCACCAATACGCCACCTTGTATGCCACATCTGTTCAAGGGTTTTTTGGTGCATTCCACCAAGTCTGTGAAAAAAATTCTAGGGAAAACACTGATATTTCAGGAATGCACTTTCAGTTGGAAGAATGCATTTTTAGTTGGATGATTGTGAAGAAATGTAAAAAAATAAATAAACGTTTGTTGCATTACAAACTTTATTGCATTACTTTAAAGTTGTATAATTTAAATTGAATTTATTTTTTAAAAATCAGTATTGGCCAATGTTTTCTCAAAATAATTGGAATTGTATTGGTCAGAAATTTTCATATTGGTGCATCCCTAGTGCTGAGCATTATTAGCAATGGCTAACAGTTGAATCTTACAACCAATGCAAATAAAAAATGTGTCAATAATTGAAATGTTACAAGCAGTAATATGTACATGTTTGTATACATCCTAGCTAGACTTAATAAGTCCTGTTCTTCTGACCCCCAACTCATTTGCTTTAGCCATGCTGATTCGGTAAAATTAGCAAAATCTTCCAAAAACCAAAAAAATAAATAAAAATTACACCTCAATGAGTGCTTGTATATTACTGTGTAATGTTGCGGTTGAATGCCTAATGCTGTGCTGAAGCAACTACTCATGCGTGGGGCTCTCACTGTGTAATAAAATTCAAATGAAACATGCCATACCATTGGAAAGCTTGCACTGTAAAATAGTTATAAAAAAGGAACAAACTGAAACTGAAAGAGTTACACCGGAGTAATCTGTAAAGTTTTTTTCATGTGACCGCTGCAAATACCTATCCCCACTTTCTATTTGCATGTTTATGTCTCAAACAGATTGTTCAAGACAATTAATCACAGCTGAATCCTGAAAGAGACCATCTTTGCATGTAAACTTCCATGTTAAGATTATATATATATTCCACATTTGGTAGCAGATACTGATAACAGAATAATGAGGTACAATTCCACAAAAATCCCTCATTTATTTTGCAATTCCGCAAGTAGTGATTTTCACTGCTGTACTTGCATACCTTCAGGCTATTGTTGGCTTTATCTTGTTGCTACGGTGGAATACAGATTTTTGCTAGTGAAATAATTTTTATGAACTCCAGGATGGATGCTATTCTTCTGTGTGTCATGCTTGGGCGGTATAGTCGCAGATGAGACTGCAGGGAGGAGATGCTTGTTAAATGCATGACCTACATGGCAATGGCGGCACTTAGAAACTCCCTATTTTGCATCATTGTAGTGCATTGTGTACTAATAAAGCATAAAGACAGAGTTAGTTGTTTCTAGTTGTTTCCACTAGTTGTTTTTGGTTGCAGAAGCAATGAATGCAGAAGTTCAACAATCTCGGGATATAGGCATCCTGGCCATTAGAGGGCTGACCTCCCCTGATGGATTAATATTTGCAAAGGACCGGATATTGTTAGTTCAGCTCAGCTTCATCAGTACAGGAAATTCAAATGGGAAGCCAGAGCTTGAGGAGCCTCTCATATTATTCGAGTCTCCTCTTTGGGAACATGGTTTCCCAGTGAAATACAGTAACAATGGACAAAGAATGTTGGACTGGATGAAGACAGTATGCCGGCATAATGACACTGGCTGCATCCACAAAGGTGGTTCTGGTGTACTACGACCCCTTATTGGATACAATCACGATTATGTACTTCAGCACGTTGTTTTACGCATGCATATGTACAAGTTAATGTTACGTTAGTTAAATTGGCACCCTTGTAGACAGGTAGCTAACAAGGCTATCTACCAAAGACAGCTAACAGTCATGAAGATACACTACACTATTAGCCATGTAACTAGCAGTTGTTAAATAGTCAGCTACCCAAATATAGCTAGCATGTGAGATGATAAAGTCACGTTAAATTCCGTTCAATTCATACCGCAGAAATGTTTTTTTAATGGAGATGCTTGCACTGTGAAGATTCAGTTGCGCTTATGTACAATTACCAGTACGTCAGTTATTGTATGTTCCTGCTAAATAGTGCTATCTAGCTAGATGACCACCTAGCTAGAGATAGCAACGTACCCACAATAGAAAGCTAGAAGGCAAGTTATTAGTTAGCTTGCTATCACAGTAATTGCAGTTTCCAATCAAACATTAGTTATAACCCCAGGACAATGCTGTTTTGCCAATTTCATCTTCGCGCTACCATACCATGCTTGCGATACAGGCCTTTCTACAGTTTCAACTAGCTTCAGCAAACTACTACTACAGCACTACAATAACTTCTTTAGTCAGCAGGCTAATAATGGGTAAGAATATCCTACATAGGTCCTATGTGAATAAGCATATACTCAGGCATGCGACAACCTTAAATCCAATAAAGGGTCAGTACACCACAATGGCACCGGAACTGGAAACAGAGAGTTGCAGCCACCGTTGGGGATGCAGCCAGTGTTGCTACGCCAGTATAGAGTGTTACAGTGATGATGCCTTTCTGTAGGCCAACCTGGACGTTTCTTCCGCCATGGGTTCCCTCGGCAGATTTCCAATGCTTTTTCCCATAGGGATTTCGTTTTCTGTCAAAAATAAGGCCTGTGGTTAACCTATGCCTAAGAGACAGTTCATGTTTTGTTCTACGAGATAAATTACACCCATTAATATCTCAACCATGAATTTGGAAGCCGTTATGTGCTTTAAAAAAGTAAGTTGCTAACAAGTTGCTGTATTGAAACTATAACAGTTGTCGCATGCAGGTTCCAGAATGCAACCATTATTGTAGTAATAATATAATATTTAAAAAAAATTTTGCCATCTTTCTCAATTTAGTTATACCAATACCCCGTGTGGACCAGCCACAGTCCTGGTCGATGCACTATCCTCTGTCGGTCTGGGGAGGGTATAGAATGCCACATGCCGCCTCCAATACATGTGGAGTCGCCAGCCGCTTCTTTTCACGCTATCTCCCCCGGATCGCCTCCCCGCTGGACAGGCGCCCAGTAGGACCAACCAGTAGGATGCAGCAATCAGGACTCATACCCTCACCGGTTTCCCACCCGCGAACGCTGCCAATTGTGTTCATAGGAACGTCTGACCAAGCCGGAAGTACCGCTGCCGGGAATTGAACCTGGGTCTCTGCGGTGGTAGGCGAGTGCTTATACCTCTACACTACACAGACGGCCCAATATTTAATTCTTATAGATTTTTGTGTACTGTTACACCCTACATACAACATTGGGCTGGCAACTGAAACCAATGTGAAGTCATACAACTACATGGTTTACATGTTCATTATTCACCAATATTGTTTAAATAATAATATGTTAGTGTAATATTCCAAAGTGCTTTTCTGTTATGTCACCCACACTATACTTAATCTCATTTTAATTTAGTATGATGTGGTGCTGAATCAAATGGTGTTCGGAAATTCAGTGGGCATAAATACCTTGTAAATGAGAGAGGTTGCAGGAGAATAGGCAGACTTTTTTAAGTTACCAGAATGATCACAAATGCTGAAATAGCTGCTGTTTACGAAAGAGGTGTGCAGAGGAGCAACTTTAAATGCACAATGTGTGGAACCTGGAAGCAGATGGGTTACAGCAGCGGAGAACCATATTTTGTCCCACTCCTGTCAGCTAAGAACAAGAGGATGAGGCTGCCATAGTAATGTGATCACCTAAATTGTCGCCCTTTTTAGTACAGTCTGGCTTGATTGACAATTCATGTATTCCGTGAGAGTATAAGCTTCCTAACAATGTATACCATGTCTAATTTTGCTTTTGGAATATCGTTTTATAGGTCAGCGTAACAATGCATTCACTTATGCATCCACTCTCTGGTAGCAGTAGAAGACGCTGCACCTAACGAAAGGTTGTCAACGATTTTTCGTAATTTCTTGGAAGATACTATTATTATTGAGGACTTCTGGGCATAGCTAAGCCATATGTGTGCTGACAGACCTAGCTGACATCGTTTTCTGGAGTAAGACAGAAGCACCATTGATTTACTGTCTTTGTCTCTATCTACTGAAATCAGATAAGATTTAACCCCTTAGAGCACATGCCAAATCTTGCCAATCCTTGTCGATTTACCTTATTTAAAGCTTATAACTCCAGATGTGAACACCACAGAGACTTGAAAAATGGCTTAAATTAAGACATTTGTACAATTTACAATACTAATGCAGATTAGTTTATATTCATAATTTTGGAAGAAATAAAGTGCCACAAATGCAATTGTCTAGACAAAAAATCAAAAATGAATTTGCAATTTATTAGTTTGCAATGAAATAGAGAGATTGCATTTATACAGCAGGTTAAACTATACATGTGCTGGATCAAAAACTTCTTGACCACAAGTTCATAAAATTGGGTACACTGCTTAGTTCTTGCTTCATAGATCTTTAGTAGTTCTACATATCCACGCTTCAATTTTATGAACTTGTAGTCAAGAAGTTTTTGATCCAGGACATGTATACTTTAACCTGCTGTATATATGCAATCTCTCAGTATTTCATTGCAAAACCATTTTTGTTTTTTTGTCTAGACAATTGCATTTGTGGTACTTTATTTCTTGCTAAATTATGAATATAAACTAATATAAGTTAGAACTGTAAATGGAACAAATGTTATAATGCTTAATTTAAGCCATTTTTTAAAGTCTTTGTGATCCTCACATCTAGAGTTACAAAGCTTTAAATAGGGTACCCCCTAAATGGACAAGGATTGGGCAGATTTGGCATGTGCGCAAAGGGGTTAAGGTAAAAGATTGTGATGCTTGTGTTTTGTGTCCATTATTAATTCACTAAAATTGCACCAAAAAAACCTCTAAACAGTGGCATGCAGGGTGGCATATTGGTGTGGTTTGACGGTGCAGCAGGCAGTCTGCAATTTAGACCATATGACCAAATGTATCTGGACACCCCTTAGTTTGGGAATGTTTTTTCATGGGTTGGTCTAGGCCCCTTAGGTCCATAAAAAAAGGTTTTGTCGAGAACTCTGCGTAAGAAGTTGACTGGTCTGAACTCAACCTCGTCCAACACCTTTGGGATGAATTGGTAAGCCACCTGCAAGCCAGGTATAACTGCCCAATCAGTGCCCGACCTCACTAATGCTCTTCTGACTGAATAGAGGCAAATACCTGCAGCAATGCTTCAACATCTAGTATGAAGCCTTCCCAGAAGAGTGGAGGTTGTTAGAGCAGCAAAGGGTGTACCAACTTCATTTTAATACCCATAGGTTTGAATAACATGTTGGAGGTAAAGTGCCCACATACTTTTGGCACGTAGTTTATGTTACTAGTTAAAGTTACAATCTCGAAGATTTCCGTTTCGTTCTCTTTGGCGGTACCAATGGCGAGAAGTAGGAATTGCAGGTGTGTTTTTGGACCTCACTTCCCAACTTCCAAACAGTGTCGCCTGTGTGATGTCAGTCAGTTGGCACCTGGGCCACGGTAACTATAACACTTGCTATTTACTGAATAAAAAATGGTTGTTATAAAAGTAATGTTATGTACATACTCATTCATTTTCTAACATTAGGCTAACTTAAGCTGTCTTTACAATGCAGAGCCGGGTTAAAATGCTGTAGCAGACCTTGGGTAGAATTAGTGATGATCAATTTCCACAGACATTCTTTATCCACCTTTTGCCCAGTATGAACATCTTTACACTGCAGAGAAGAATCTGTGGGATTCGCAGTGGCTTGTGGAATTATGTATCTCGTGCACAATAAACATAGTCTTTCTCGTGAATGATTGTTGTGTGATATTTTTGAAACTGCCTTGCAAAATGTTACCCCTGGTGTTTTTGGTTTTGCAAGCTAAACTGTTTGAGAACAAAGCTGACCTGGGTGTTAAATCAGCAATTAGATCAAGAAGAATAAAACAAAAACAAAGGAGATTTCATCAAAAAAGGGTATCAAGGCTGAAGGAACATATGATGAAGCGTAATAAAATAATAACAACACTAATCCATACTGCCGTATTTTTTAATTTAGTTTTCTCCGGCTTGATATCTTTACATAGAAACCAGACCCGGCTCTGCTCTGCTCCCCGGGGGTTAATGCTCTGTTTAAAGACAGCTTTATTCTGATCATTATAATATACTGATGAAATTGATGGCAATGTAAATAACAGTAACGTTAAGGCCAGTTCAGATCAATGATTCGCAACGAGACGAAACGGTTTTAGAATGTTGCAGAGAAAATTGCAGCGGTGTGAACTGGTTAGTTGCAAAGCATCTGAAGCAGTTGCCTGGGGTCTCAAAAGACCCATCATGTCAAATCGTCAAGTGCAGTTTTAGAACGTTTACAATCAGACATCTTGGAATTTTGCAAGTTGCATCCAGTCTCGTTGCAAATCACTGATCTGAACTGGCGTTTAGTTAGCTACATTGCAACGTTGCAACAAAGTAGCATTGCATTCGAGAGACGGTTTGTGAGGTCGGTAGCGTTAGCTAGCATTTTTTCTAATTGTTAGCTGACATTAGATTATGTTAATTACATTAGCTAGCTAGCTAATGTAATGTTACCTGATATGAGAGATGGATACTGTGCGCAACGTTGTCTAAACTAATGTTGGCTTTCTTGACATGGTCCGGTAGCTAGCGTTAGCTGTGAAATTAGCTATGTAATTTAGTCATCAAATGTAATACGACATCTACATCAACAAATAATATGACCTCTCATGTTACACAAAAACTTTTTAGGGTTCCATACCGCCGCGCCACCCCCCCCCCCCCCCCCCCTGTTATTGTAATGCTAGCAGACACCGGAAAAAAAAAACAGTATGCTGCTCACACACAAGAGAGTTGAAGAGTGAGCCTACCCTCTCTGGTGGACCAACCGCTGATGGGTAATGGAAAACTAACTGTGCGCATCTTGTGATTTTTTCCCGGGAATGTCGCCACAGACACCCAGTTCTTTAATCATAAATTATAATAATAATAATAATATAAATTATTATAATAATAGGCTCAATCACCATTGTGTTACCTAATTCTGCGATAGTGATTTAACAAACATTTTTTTTAATGAAAATCTTAGAGATTATTACTTTAATGTGTTAATGGTTATTATAAACGTTCTGTGTTTTACAATTTTCTTTAAGTAGGCTCTAAGCTATCCACAGCACTGCATTAGTCTTAATATACATCACGCACAGAACAGATCTTGCACGTGATCTATTTTAAATATTAACTGGTTAAAACTCGGAATGCTGATCCTAACAAACACACACCGATAACCGAACGGGTATCCTTAATTTGTTTGGCATGCTTCATGCACCATTGTTTCATCACTAGCTCCAGCTAGTAGTTTCAAACCTCCCATTGTTCATATGCCTCCATTTTGTTTCTTTGTTCTCTTTGAACACATGTCTGTGGTGCGCACTCACTGTGCTGCACAACCCTACACGCAGGAGAACAAACAACACTCCTCACATGCTAATACAAACACACGCACACATGCACTTGCACATAATTTGTTGTACATAATAGTAGTGACTAGTGCTTTGCTCCTTTTCGGTACTTTGTGTTCAATAAACTATCCAATATTGTCTGTATTAATATTACTCGTGTTGAATTAAGTCAGCCACTGCTAATCAAATATCTCCTAGAATATCTTAATCTCTTAGCTGAATCATTAATATTAATTTGGTATTTGCTTAATATACAATATTGTGAGTTTGGTTAAGATTGACTTAATTGAAATTGCCAATTTATAGTTTATACAATTCCTTAATGAAACTGATTTATTATCCTTATATTATGCCGCCATTTGTAGAAAGATGGTTAATTATATCTCCTGCATTAAATGGTGCCCTGCGTGAATAACAGAGTCATTTCCCCAACAGTATCATAACTCACACAACTAATGCTCATTCACTGACTGACAACCAAGGGAGCCAATAACTGCACCTACTGACAAACTGCCTATTCCAGTGGTGTTATAAACACTGATTGATTTTCCAACCCCCAGAAGGGTGAGGAAGAGAGCAGTGACTAGACCCACCTGGATAATGTTGTCAGCTGTTGTTTCTATCAGCAGGGTCTCCACTTGCTCAGCCACAGCCACAGCAGGGGGTGGAGACGGTGCTGGTGGAATAGGTTGTGAGGCAGTCACAAGTTTCTTGCGACCCTTTCGTGCAGCCTTGGCGGGAGAAGCTTGAGCAGGGGCAGTCGTAGTTTCTGCAAGGATCTGAGCTCCCCCCACCTCACTAGCAGTCACACTGAGAGGAAGAGTGAGGCCCCCAGGCAGCCGCACCACATTGGCACTGTTCTGTCGACGCTTCTGTGGAAAGGGCTTTATGGCCAGGGACTTCTGGGTGGTGGCAGGAACAGGAGGGGCTGGGACTGTCACAGGGGAAGTGATGATAGCCTGATTGGTGCCTGGGATTATCTGAATCTGCCCACCCTGGGGCATCATCTGGATAGTCTGCCCACAAGCACCTTGTAGCTGTGGCACCACCTGATACTGGATATTGGTGGCAGCAGGCCGAGCTGGGTTCTGGATGGTGAGCAGGATTGGACCACTGGGGGTGGAGGAAGGAAGGCCTGCTGAGAGCTGGATCACGTTACTCTTGGTGGACAGGAAACCCAGGTTCTTTGGGGGTGCAGGGGCAATAGGAGCAGGCTTAATAGGTAACAAGCGGCGGGTGACAGGCTGGGTAGGAGGGGTGCTGACAGGCGCCTGAGCTGCAGGGGGGCCAATCTTACTGCAGGTAGCAGCCAGAAGAGCCAGTGGGGAGGGCTGTGATTCCTGTAAAACAAGAAAGACATAAATCACTGTGCTACATAATTATCTAAATCTGTGGAGTAGACAGTAAAAGTAATAAAATACTTTATTCTTTTTTTATTTGAATTTTTCAAATTTTTAAATGGATTTACAATTTTGTGCTCATGGAAAGGATGGTTTGGAAAAAAAATTTCATCACTTTTAGCCTGTCAGGGCATGGAGTTCAACCCCCCCCCTCGGGAAGTATTCAGACACCTTCACTTTTTCTACATTTTGTTACGTTAAAGGCTTATTCTAAAATTGATTCAATTCATTTTTATTCTCATCAATCTACACACAATACTCCATAATGACAAAGCAAAAATAGGTTTTTAGAAATTTTTGCAAACGTATTAAAAATAAAAAAACTGAAATATCACATTTACATAAGTATTCAGACCCTTTGCTATGACACTCAAAACGGAGCTCAGGTGCATCCTGTTTCCATTGTTCATACTTGAGATGTTTCTACAACTTGATTGGAGTCCACCTGTGGTAAATTCAATTAATTGGACATGATTTGTAAAGGCACACACCTGTCTATATAAGGTCCCACAGTTGACAGTGCATGTCAGAGCAAAAACCAAGCCATGAAGTCGAAGGAATTGTCTGTAGACCTTCGAGACAGGATTGTGTCGAGGTACAGATTTGGGTAAAGGTACAAAAAAAATTCTATTGAATTGAAGGTCCAGAAGAACACAATGGCCTCCATCATTCTTAAATGGACGAAGTTTGGAACCGCCAGGACTCTTCCTAGAGCTGGCCGCCCAGCCAAACTGAGCAATCGGGGGAAAAGGGCCTTGGTCAGGGAGGTGACCAAGAACCTGATGGACAATCTGAAAGAGCTCCAGAGTTCCTCTGTGGAGATGGGAGAATCTTCCAGAAAGACAACCATCTCTGCAGCACTCCACCAATCCAGCCTTTATGGTAGAATGGTCTGATGAAACCAAAGGTGCGTTCAAATTCAGAGAACAAGGCGAATGTTTGCAAACTATTTCAAACTTTTTTCCGTTAGCTTTGTGTTCGCCGCAAACGTTTGCAAACATAAGCGAACAGTCAGAGGTGCGTTCAAGTTCAACGAACAGAGGCGAATATTCGTGGCGAACATGTTTTCTTTGAACAGTTCAATTTGAATGGCTTTTTACGAACGTTCCAAATTGTTTGCATTAAACATAAACAGACATGGCGACGAGAACGTTTGTACTCACAGCCGCTTCTGTGATCATCGATGATAAAAAAACAATAGCTAGCTAGCGAACAATAATAACATTGGCCAGCGTTAGCAATAACATTATTGAAAAAACTGATCACACTTAACGGCATCTTCAATTGAAACAGCCAACCCATCTGGGAACATTTCCCTCAGTCCAGCGTCCATTTTTGTTCACCGCAAACTACCTGGAACGTTAATAAAAAGTCGTGCAAATTTAACTGTTCAAAGAAAACATGGTCGCCACGAACGTTCGCCTCTGTTCACTGAATTTGAACGCACCTCAAGATTGAACTCTTTGGCCACAAAGCCAAGCGTCACGTCTGGAGGAAACCAGGCATCGCTCATCACCTGGCCAATACCATCCCTATATTGAAGCATGGTTGTAGAAACATCTCAAGTATGATCAATGGAAACAGGATGCACCCGAGCTCAGTTTTGAGTGTCATAGCAAAGGGTCTGAATACTTATGTAAATGTGATATTTCAGTTTTTTATTTTGAAAACAATTTTCCAAAAATTTCTAAAAACCTGTATGTCGTTATGGGTTTTGAGTGTAGATTGATGAGAATAAAAATGAATTTAATAAATTTTTTAATAAGACTAACGTAACAAAATGTGGAAAAACTGAAGGGGTCTGAATACTTTCCGAAGGCACTGTATTTTTTGCATGTAGGTGTGGTTTGTGCGGGTGGGGAGACTTCACTGCATCTGTCACGAAAAACGCGGTAGTCTGCGGTGGGCATTTTAGGATGGAGGATTATATCCCCGGGGATATGATGGAGTTTAGGATGGGATTTTGAAGAAAGACTATGTGATACTGATACCAGGTGCAGTCCCATCTGTTCGTTCGAACATCTATGAACATCAACAGCCTCTGCCACAGGCGCCGGTGGGAAAAGTTCTTGCAGAGCCAACACACATTCAGCTCAAAGGACACGTGAAATGTATATGGCAAGTTATTACACCTAGCTAGATATCTACCAAATAAAGGAGTAATGCTTAGTAAATGTTTATTTACTGTTAACCTAGCTAAACCGACCGATTGGTAGGCATCATAACTACCTTTAGCCAGAAGTCATTGTAAGTGAGGTAACTTATCTAAGTAGCAAGCTAACTAGCTTTTGTGTAACTTTAACTATAATTACAAATGCTTTTGGGATTTGTGACTTCTATTTTCATGCAATGTCAAGTCATGGGAAATAATGTGAGCTGTTCAGGGACTGATGCGCCTAGAAGCCCAGTGTTTGCAGAGCCAGGGCAACAGTTCATCAATTCTCTTTCAAGAATTAAAAAGAATTCCTTGTGCGACAGCCTTTCAGGCCATGGCGATCTAGGATTCTCTCAATAGGGGATGTAGATACTTTGGTATCTAATGCCTCAAACCCCTACACCAGTTCCTTTGTTGTTATCTTGGGCTTCAGTTGAACCTTTCGGACCAAAGTTTGTTCAGCCCTGGGAGTTAATTTGTGCCACCTTCATGAACGACGCAGTGTCTGTGTGGTCCCAAGATTTTTACATTTGCATACAATTGTTTATACAGATGCTTGTGGTATTACATTACAGGCATTTAGCAGACGCTCTTATCCAGAGCGACGTACAACAAGTGCATTAGTTCAAGGTGCAGAGGTGCAAAAGAAACACACTAGAGTGAAGTAAAGATCGTAGTGCCAGAAGTGACCACATAGATCAGGACTCCAACCCTGTAGAGTAACCTGTTCAGCAAACAAACAATCCTGCCAAGTACAAACTAGCACTGAAACCACATTTGCCTAATCAGAATCAGACAAAAACAATCCTGCCAAATAAAAACTAATGTGATGGTATTAGCCTAACTAGGTACATTGAGCTAAACTATAGGCTAGGGAGGGGTGGGGAGAGGTGCAGCCTGAAGAGATGAGTCTTTAGTCTGCGTGTGAAGGTACCTTCAGTTGTTTGGAAATTGCTCCTAAGGAGGAACCGAAGTTGTGGAGGCCCACAATTTTTTTTTTCTGAGGTCTTGGCTGAGTTGCTTGGATTTCCCCATGGTATCAAGGGCAAAAAGGCAGTGGCTCTACAGGTAGGCACTTAAATACAGCCTACAGCTTCTAAAAAGTCATTACATCAATTTCTGGAATCTTCCCGACTGTTTAAAGAGACATTCAATTTGATGTATGTAAACTTTTGACACACTGGAATTCTGATATAGTGAATTAAAGCTGAAATAAATCTGTCTCTAATCGATTGTTTTAAAATGACCTCTGATGTGAACAAAGTAGATGCCCTAACTGACTTGATTAGTAGATGACCTAACTGCCCTTATCTGAACCCGATCCCACACATCCACCCTTCACTCAATCAGCACAACCATGCTCCCACTTCTTTCTCAACCACCCGCCCCTCTTCAAACAACATAAGATGTGGACCTTTGTTAGACAATTTTTGGGTACTTAATAGCAGCCAGTTGACATGTGTGCAGTGGACATTCAGAGGTTGATATCTACTGTTGTCATCTGGGGAATCTGAACCTTGAATGTGGGCCTGGTGTTTCTTGGTGTCTGGTGTGCGCAGAGTCTGATGTTTTCGTCTTACAGTAATCTGGCATTTTTACATTTTCATCACAGGCTTTTTGGAATATTTGGATGTCTTTTGGTTTTTGAACTTTGCTCTAGGTTTTCTTGAGACTTTCAACAACAAGCTTGGTATTTTCCTTCATTCACTTTTTTTGTCACTATAACCTGTCCATGTCTGTAATATTTGTTATTTAAAGTAGTTGACCTTCGTCTTTAGACGTTGAATAATTTGTTGTGACTATAATTTTCTCACTTTTAATCTGGTTGTGAGTTGTACATTCTGATAAAGGCTGATCCAACAGGTTGCTCTGCCTATCAACAAATTTGACATAACAGTAGTCAGGAGAACCCCTCACCTGTGTGGAGGTGGCAGAGGGCTGAAGGTACTCGCTGGGACTGACAGCAACAGTGGTGGCCATACTGTTCTGTTGATCTAGGAAAAACAAAGTGAATGCACAATAATAACAATGAAAAATTATCTGTATTGTTTCAAATTATCACCAGGCACAGACACATGACATCATTAAAATCAAGAGGAAAAATTCTGACTCTGAAATTCTTGAGCTGGACAATACTTCTTTATAATTGACCAGGGATATAAATATGCATTTAATTTTTTGGCAATGGAAAGCTATGACATTATTGTACCCTATCAATTTTCTTTATTACTTCTTCTTAATTAAATAAAACCTAACCTAATTGCATCAAAGACATTCACATGAAAATTAGGATGTAACTTCATCCATGTCACATTGCTGGGAAAATACATTCAATGTATTTACACCCAGAAGAGGACTTAAAGGCACAGTTCACAATTAAATTTTAAAGTTTTGTGTGCAATGAAGGATATTTACAGAAGTTAATGATAATAAAGAGGTCACCTGCCAGTTTCATAATTGCACACAACAAAACAAATAGATTGGTTTGCAGTGAACCAGGGACATATTTGTTGCATTCCATCTCTGATAACTATCTAGATGTCACTGGCACATCCATGTTTCTCTTTGTTCACACTTCCCTTAATAACCGTATGATAATCCTGACTTGCATTCACAGGTATTTTCTTCCTATCTTTGATGGACATCTCATTGTGTCAACAGTGACATCTTGGTTGAAACAGTGGTCACTTGCCTCTCAAATCTCATAGTCAGGAATCAGTTTGCAACTGGTTTTAGAAGAGGGCTTGACAGTAAGGGCTACCAGGTGACAAGGCACGATTTACCTCCCACACAGGCCAGTAAATTGTACATACCACAAAAATATAATTTGCATGCAATTTGTAAAATTCTTGTTTTATTGATTTACCTCAACAAAACAAGCAAAAACAAAAAGCAGAGTTGCTTTTGAGCTGCCTCCTCAGGCTGCCTTTGTGTTTGTCCCACACATAGTCTCACTGCCCTTGTGCTGGCTCACTGAGCACACATTCCTCCTGGAGGTTAGCTCTGGTTTTCAGGATGAAAGTTTCTTGGCAAGAAAAACTCCAGAGCAAGCTAGTCAATGTATACAAACTAATAACTGCATTAGTGCAGATAACATGAGTTGACAAGCTGTTTTCTAGCCCAAATGTTAAAACAGTTTCTACAGCCTCCAAAGCCAGGTCAGGCACATGGAAAGCCTTTTAAAACCAATAAAAAGTTGAGTAAGGATAAAGTAAAAGTAAAGGGTACAGTCTGTGGGGACAAAAAAAGAAAAATAAGGTCACACTGGCCAAAACTGGCCATGGCTTGGTCATGATGGAGACAGAATAGCAAGAATAGCAAGAATTACTGTTTTACTGTATTACTTTCCCCCATGTAAACAGAAAAGTAGCTGGCTAGTTTGCCAATGTTAAACGACTACAGAACTGAGTTTTTCCAGGGCTGCTGGGTGACTCATCCGGTTAAGGTTGTAAAGTTTGTGTCTGCCTCTCCTCATCCCGAACAAAAAAGTAACTTTGACCATTTAAGTGTGCCTGGTTAGATTTTTTGCAATTTTTAATTTTTGGAAACACGCTTAAACAATATATTTTTAAATTAAGAAATTCATGAAAAATCACTGTTGTCTTTTAGACATTTAAACTTGCTGTAGTTATCCATTTACTCATAAGGAACATATATCTTTAACATATATTAGCCTATTTTCCACCGCCACCTTGGACTGCTGCCATTTTGGCACTGCCTGGCTACTTATTAAGTGGCATAAAATTGTCAGTGTGGGCTTGGACCCCATGTATTGTTGCTTGCAGCTATATTTAGGCATGAAGTGCTGGAACCCTGGTTCATGTGTTGGAGTCATTATTATTATTATTATTGTTGTTGTTGTTGTTGTTTTTGTTGTTGTTATGAAATCTTCCAAAGTTTCACTCATTTCTGGCAAGCGTGTCTGATGACTTTTAACAAACCTTTGCACAGTGGTCAAATGTGGCATGCATTAGCTACACCATGAGCGATGCACCAATTGGTGCTACTGTGCTCATTTTAACATACAAAGGGCATAACTCCCACCCCACTTAGCCAAGACACATTAAACCAAAGTTCATTGATGCCTTCCCTCAGAAGGAACAACCTTTGATCAAAAACATATCAGGTAGATTTTCCACTATTCTGAATAAATTAAAAACATAAACATAGACATTAGAAAACATATCTTTCTATCTCCATAGCTAGGTAGCGACATATCTCTGTCATTAGCTAGCCCAATTAACCCCTTAGCGCACAAGCCAAATCTTGCCAATCCTTGCCCATTTAGGGGGTACCCTATTCAAAGCTTATAACTCCAGATGTGAACACCACAGAGACTTGAAAAATGGCTTAAATGAAGCAAGACATTTGTACAATTTACAATACTAATGCAGATTAGTTTATATTCATAATTTTGGAAGAAATAAAGTGCCACAAATGCAATTGTTTTGACAACAAATCAAAAATGATATACAGCAGGTTAAACTATACATGTGCTAGATACGCACCCCCACTACTCAGATCATCACAATGACAGCAGATGGTGCCACTATAATGCATCAGTTTATGTATTGGCTAATAACTGTGGATCCATGTCGTCTAATAGCTAAAATTATTTTCCCCCCAAGATTCAATAGCTCAACCCCAATAACAGAAATAACGCCTCGCGGTTGTATGCCTCCGCCAACGAGCAGCCAGTTTAGATATAAAATGTCATCACTTTATCAAGGCTTCATGCATGTGATAATTTGCTCCTTCCCTGGTTCCTTTTCCTGGCTAGATCAATGACTCTTCACATATTATAATTTCTAGTCACCCAGGGTTGTTTTTCAATGGCTCTCGGCACCTAAAGCCGCGTTTCCACCGCAGGAACTTTACCCCGGAACTAGGAACCTTTTGAGGAACTCGCAGGAACTAGGGTCTAAATTTAGTTCTGGGGGCTTTATTTTACCCCCCAAAAAGTTCCTGCTCGGGGGGTAGTACTTTCCGAAAGTACAGGAACCTTTTGGGTGGAGCTTGCAGCGCTGAACATTTCTGATTGGTCGAGTACTCGCAGCATTTTTTTGTGTTTATTTTCAGCCGCCATGTTTAAAAATATTCAGCCGCAAACCTATTTATTTTCATAATAACTTCAAATCAAACTTGTATGTTATGCGGCGCAGTAGCCTAGTTTTGGTTATAGCCTGCCAACGTCTTGGAATTATAACGTGTGCTCTTCTGTTCTTTTCTTGCTTTAGTATTCGTTTTATAATTTTTTTTTTATAAAAAGCATTCGTGCTGGGACAGCATATTACGTACCAAAACATTCAAACTGATTAATTCGGTTGCTGAATATTTTCTTCCGGATTTTCTTTGTTAGCCCGTTGTAATTGATTATAATATGTGAAGAGTCATTGATCTAGCCAGGAAAAGGAACCAGGGAAGGAGCAAATTATCACATGCATGAAGCCTTGATAAAGTGATGACATTTTATATCTAAACTGGCTGCTCGTTGGCGGAGGCATACAACCGCGAGGCGTTATTTCTGTTATTGGGGTTGAGCTATTGAATCTTGGGGGGAAAATAATTTTAGCTATTAGACGACATGGATCCACAGTTATTAGCCAATACATAAACTGATGCATTATAGTGGCACCATCTGCTGTCATTGTGATGATCTGAGTAGTGGGGGTGCGTATCTAGCACATGTATAGTTTAACCTGCTGTATATATGCAATCTCTCAGTAGTCTATACCTTTATCATGGCAAGGATTCATCAAACAAAATTAGTAGTAATTTTTAGTCCAAAAACCTGCTAACTCAGAGAAACATTGATAGAATGTCAAATGTTAGCAATTCTGCTGAGGAATTATCATTGCCATCCGTTTTTGGCATTACATACACGGCAGAAGTATTGTGTATATGAATGTTACTATCCCTGGTTTGTTTAGACTCTCTGAAACAAGATGAGCACACCAAGAAGCTCCTCTGACAAGTACTGGCCAAGCAGTCTCTCAGTATACAGGGTCTCCCCCAGAAAAGTGGTTAGGCCCAGTGGCAAGTATCTTTTGACGGGGGCCGGTGGCCCGGCGTGGGCCGGTGGCCAAGTGTCTTTTTTGACAGGGGCCCGGCGTGGGCCAGCGACAGACTGATGGCAGCATAAAGGTAGGGCCCTATAGTTTCTGTGAAATCAGAATCACGGACAAAATCACAGAATTGGAGAATTTTAAAAAGCTGTAACACAGATTCCATAGGGCCCTACATTAAGTCATTGCTAAAAGCTGACTGGACATTTGAAAATATGACTACGTAATGTGAATAAATAAATAAGTCATTTATTCAACACATATTTAAAAAAATCAACAACTATTTACAGCATAGCAGTCTTACAAAGAATCTGACAACAATGTACAGTCTTGGAATGCTGTGTTTTCAACAATAACAAAAGAAACTAAATTAGGCCTAAATTAAATAATATCAAAGTTTTTGCACTCTACAAAAAACGTGAAAAAAGTTCTGATTGGCTACTGATTCTTACAGCCTTGGAATGCTGGGCACATTTCAACAACAACAAAAGAAATTAAATTAAATTAAAATAGATAATATCAAAGTTTTTGCACTCTACAAAAAACTTATATTCAAGTCCTGACTGGCTACTGAATCTTACAACAAGCCTTGGAATGCTAGGCACATTTAAACATTTAAAAAACTGTCTAAGGTTTTTTGGCTTTTACCTTTCCTCCTTGACATTATCCCTAAATGTCACAAAGCAAGTATCTGTGTTACTGACTGTTTGGCTAGCTAGCTAAGTTAGCTAAATGACCAAGTTGTCATAAAATTTTTCCTGACTGTGAAAACTGCCTGACTTGTTTACATTTTGGACAGATGTGGCTCCTGAGTAAATCTATCCTTGTTTCCGTCGCAGCACTTTCGACACAAGCAATATCGAAATAAATCCTGAAATTTCTTCTTACCGTGAAGAGTGCCTGACTCTCAACCATAGTGTTTTTTCTCCAAAGATGGTATTTCTAGATATAGCCTAATTTTTCCAATGTGTTAACACATTTCTATGGTTACCGGTCAGGCACTCTCTTCACCGTGGTGACTGGTCAATAATTCAGCGACAGTGAAGGTGACTGATAAAGAACTACTATAGCTGTTTGAGAAACATAAGGGAAATGAAGGTGGGCATAAAACGAATTAGATGCTGCTTGTTTGGCAGGTATTATTTAAAGTTTTCATTTTTTATAAATTGGAATTATGGATATTGATATTCAAACAAACTCAATAATATAAGCTAAGTCTGAAGGAATTACTTACAATTTAGGACAGTTCACTGAGTTTTACTTAGTAAATAAATACAGACCATTCCTGCCATTTTTTTCACACCCTCACTGCCAGACAACAGTCAGGTTTTGATACCTCTGGCCTGCTATTTAGCAACAGAATGATGGAGGAGGGGAGAAGTGTAAGGGTAAATATTGGCTGTTCTAGCCAAAATTCCATTGGTGTACAGGACTGGGGTCGTAAAGATCAGAAGGCTGTAAACACAGCTAAAAAGACAATTGCCGTGGGACAGTCTTGCGACCCCACCAACACTTCTGTCTGTTTTCACATCATAAAAGCACCCACAGGCACTGTTGGGTCAGACGGGAACCTGGTTGACCATTACCCATGCCATGGATTCATGAAAGCATTATACAGTTGGGGCCAAAGTTTTACATACACCTAGGCTAAAGACTTCAAACTCAGTTTTTCACAACTCCACATTTCATGTTACCCTAATTGACTGAACACAGGAAATATATGGTATCTACTTTATTTCCATAAGAGGTCATTTCAAAATAATAGCTAAGAGACAGATTCATTTCAGCTTTTATGTACTATATCAGATTTTCAGTAGGTCAAAAGTTTACATACACTTTGTTAGTATTTGGTGGCATTGGCATTTAATTGCTTAACTTGAATCAATCGCCAGGGGTAGCCTTCCACAAGCTTCTCACGATACTTTGCCGGAATTTTTACCCATTCCTCCTGACAGAACTGGTGTAACTCAGTCAGGATCGTGGGCCTCCATGCTCAGACATGCTTTATAGGTTCAGTCCACAAATTTTCTATGGGATTCAGGTCAAACAAAAGGTGATCGTGCCTTTGAGGTTGTGGCTCCGACACTGTGGAACGCTCTTCCTTCAGACATATGTTCTGCGGTCTCTGTTGACATTTTCAGAAGGATGCTGAAGACCTATTTATTTAAACAGGCCTTTGTTTCAATAAGTACTGCCTAGGATGTGTAATCTTTTAAGGTGTGTGATACTTTTTACTGTTTTCTTGTAATTTAATTTTATTCAATTTTCATCTTTTAATTACTTTTAATTGTGAAGCACTTTGTGACTCTGTCTGTGAGAGGTGTTATATGAAATAAAGTTACTAATTATGTTTGTGTCCGGGCACAGTCCTCCATGCTCTGCTCTACAAACACCGGCTACAAGAGGGAGGGGTTGAGGGCCAGCTCACACAGTAAAACGAGAGTCAGCTGTATCTTGTCTGTCACATTTAAAATAAAAAATAACAAATACAGAAATATAGTATGTGGCCTATAGAAATAAGCAACTAAATACCAAAAATCTTTATGGGCAGGCCACCCAAATGAATTCAATTTATGGGAAACATGGAAAAGTGTTTTAAAATGGCAGCAAAAGACGACAGCTACTGTAGGTATATAGTTTTATATAAACACCCATGCTCTTGGCACTTTTTTGTAATGTATTATAAGTCTGCACACTATACATTTTCCATTCACCTTATGAGTTTGTAATTTCAAAATTTTTACAAGCTAATTATTTTTCTTAATTAGATAAAGAACACTACATTACATACCTGATATATTTCTACATACCTATATTTCTTCAAGCAATAGACAGCCACAATTGCAATGAAAGAATTTTGTGTGATTTTATGTGAAAAAAAAAAATTGTATCAAAGCGTTGGTCATTCAGTTGCTAAATCACATGCCAGAGGAGAGAGCGACTCATTTGCACCTGGCCAGCTACCAAATCCTGCTGCTTATTGTCTGGCAGGGATTGTTTGTGAAGAAAATGGCACAAACTGCCTGTATTTCTTTATGGATTTGATTTTTTAGAATTTTTAAAAATGCAGTAATTCTTAGGAAAAGTCATGGAAGGCGTAAAGTAGCTAATGCGTTTACAGAGTTGGAGCAATTTTATGTAAGAAAGAGAGAAAAAATCCCAAGGCACTAAATCTCCAGATTAGCAATTTAAAAAGGCTTTATTATTTTGGGCTAACCCAACGCATATCAGCAGTAACTGCCTTCATCAGGGGATACAAAAACAGCACACACAGGTCCAAGATATAAGACGTGAGGGGTGCGGCCTAAGCCAATCAACAAACAGCAATTTGTCTCATTCAAGGACCGATTAGCGGAACACAAACACCGCGTTTCCACCCAAAGTACCCAGAACTTTTAGTCCCAGAAACTACTTTTCAAGGAACTAAAAGGTTCCTTCAGCCCATCGTTGTCTGCGTTACCACCGCGGTCTAAAGATCCGCGAAGATTAGGCAAATTAGCCCACTGACGTATGTAAAAGCGACGTCTTCGTCTGTCCATCTGTCCTATGATTTTTTCTATAACCCCATACTACCACCGAAGTATATTATTTTCCAATAACCGGGACAGCCGAAGGGGTTTATTCCACTTATACAACGGGTTACCAACAATGACTATATATGGTTACTTTAGTAGCTATTTATTGATTTTTATCGACTTAATCACCTGAAATTGAAATATTCTTCCGCGGCCGTTTGGGCATATTATTTTACCGTTGTCAAGCAAAACTCTCGTCGGTAGTTCAACTTGGACCGTTGTTATGCAACAAACAGGATATAACAGGCCAATATACAGATTGTAACTGTTTTTTTATCCTCTCAAACACATTCATTATGCTTTTATGCAAACATTCACTTTCATGTCTTGACATCCGAGACGACAGAATGCATTCACATTCTGCAAATAACTGGTAACAACAGCAGAAAACAAGTAGGCCTAGACGTCGTAAACAATTTGCTGTTGAATTGATTCATTTGACTCTTATCGTCATTTCCAATATAGGCTAATCGCAAAATGACAAGAATAAATAGAATGAAAACTCGGACTTGCATGAAAATTAAAATGAATATTGCAGTGGTACAGCCACCGTTTGCTTTCCTTGAAAGTTAGGCTACTGCTAGTGGAGCAGTGAAGTGTGCCCTCCAGATGTGAACCATGCACCATAAATACTCTAGTCTTCCTGGTCTTTTTGTGGAATTGAAGAATCGCAGAGTGAAATTACGGCAGTCTGAAAAAGCAAAAGGGACGATTACTAGAATTAACCTGTTATTTCACCCTGACAAAAAGTGCGGAAGATGATTTCTAGTTTGCTTTCACTGTATCCCCAATGTAAATTACGCAGAACTACCGCATACCTCACGTAACTGTGTCAAACGTTTTGAGTCAATTACAACGGAATAACAAAGAAAATCCAGAACAAAATATTCAGCAACCGAATTAAACTGTTTGAATGTTTTGGTACGTAATAGCCTATGCTGTCCCAGCACGAATGCTTAACATTTTATAAAACGAATACTAAAGCAAAAAAAGAACAGAAGAGCACACGTTATAATCCTCAATCTTAATTTCTCTTCTGTTCCATGACGTTGGAACGCTATAACCAAAAGTAGGCTACTGCGCCGCATAACATACAAGTTTGAATTCAAGTTATTATTATGAAAATAAATCGATTTGCGGCCGCAGATTTTTAAAATGGCGGTTAAAATAAAATACTGCGAGCAGTCGACCAATCAGAAATATTCAGCGCTTGCGCCCCACCCCAAAAGTTCCGGTACTTTTGGAAAGTACTACCCCCCGAGCAGGGACTTTTTTGGGGGTAAAATAAAGACCCCGGAACTTAATTTAGACCCTGGTTCCTGCGGTTCCTCAAAAGGTTCCTAGTTCCTGGGGAAAGTTCCTGCGGTGGAAACGCGGCTAAATATGCCATAAGAACGGCAAACGAGAACTACACAATGGCAGCGCATTATAAGGAGGCTGGACATAGCAGCGCAGATTCACTCAAAGCTAGTGTCATCGAAGTGGTTACTTTAAACAAACGGGGAGGGGACAGGTTAAAACGCCTGTTATGAAGAGAATCGTTCTGGATTTATTCTCTAAAAGCCAGTTAGGCCGGGACTGAACGAAGAATTAGACCTGACACCTTTCTCATAATGTATTCTGTCTTTATTCTAAGGCTGTGCTTGTTCTATTCATGCTGTTAACATTATATATTAATGTCATTCCATTTTTATATCCTCATAGAAGGTTATATTCAATGTGTCTGGCTTACCTAACAGTGTACCCCGGGGTTACATTGGGGGTGGATGCGGGTGGACAGCGTCCACCCACCTTTGGTAAATAAATAAATAATTTTGACAGGCAGTTTTACAAATAACTAGGACAATCCAGTCCATTTTTCATATGCTTCAGTCCATGTGTTCCCTCTAGCCAGTTACTCGCTCAACCAATCAAAAATCAGAAGAAAAAAAACTCAGGAGGAACAGTCGTTTAGCCTATATAGACAGGCACAGAAAGAAAAATATCGTTGATTGTCTTGATTGTTTGGAAGCGGACGCGGTAGGTAATTTCATTAACATGTAATTTCATCTGTGCAACATTTTAAAGAGAGATGAATAAACAGCCCCCACGAACACCAGCTATTATTAACAGCAACTTTGATTGCTTGAGCAAAATCAGCAGCTTGCAGGTCAGCAGCTAAGCTAGGATTGAATATTTCCCACATACATAACGTTTTATTCAGCGGCGACTGGTGAGCTGAAAATTGGTGGGGCGCAAAACTTTCCTTTAAACTAATCATCGATCTCAACCTGTTTTCATTCGTAATTTTTCCTTTATTATCAAGTGTGCCAACGATCGGACTAATCAAATGGAAAGTAGCCTAACACACAGCGTCTTCGTACCGTGTTAGAGGGATTAAATCATAAATTCAATTTATCCGTTAAAAATCCGTTTTAATCACCAAGTAGTCTACACTTAACAAACAAGATACACCAGTCTGTTATATACTGTGTTAGCTTTCAGAATAACCAGCAAAAACGAAACCTGCACTTCAATTTTGTTCACAATCTACGCATCGCAGATATTTGCCATGAATTTGAGTGCGGAGAAAGAAGTCCATGTATCCACAAATAATGTTGATTAAAAATGTGCACAATTTCGTACTGCAAATTAAAATAAATGTAGGCTATAAGGCCTAGGCTACTTGCTAAAACTGCCTATTTGGGGAGAGCTGACTATATATGATAGTATTGCTATTGAGTAGCCTATTTTGTGGATTAATTGCATTGATAATCAGGGAAAATCAGGGGAAGATTCCACCACTGCTTAGTGATTAAAACTGATTTTTCTAAATCGCATTTATCATTTAATCTCCCCAACACAATGCGAAGAAGCTGTGTGTCCCTTTCCAATTGCGTAGTCAGATTGTTTGCATGCTTGTTAATCACTGAAAATTAATTAAAACAGTTTGAGATCAATGATTAGTTTAAAGGAAAGTTTTGCACATCACCAATTTTCAGCTCACCAGTCGCCGCTGGTTTTATTTTGTTTCAATTCGACAGTTTAAGGAAGATGGATAAAGGAGGAAGAAAGGGAGGACAAAAGAGAAGGATGACTGATTTTTTAGTGGGTAAAAATAATTCTCAGCATTAATGACACTCCATAAACTTGAAATATTTTATGTAACAGCTTGCATCAATAGTATACATTCTTTTTAAAACATTGTTTTCCTTAATTACAATTATGTGCACAATACATTAAAGGCTACAACTACTTTGAGCTGAGACATTCATTGATTTGTACCTTTTTTCACCCACCTCCCACCGGATCTCAGGGTCCACCCACCTCCCAAGTCCCAATTTAACCCGAGTGTACCACCAATACATTTCATTTTTCATTTTTTCTTCGTTTTGCTTTTTTCTTATTTTGTTAAATTATATTGGCGCCAGTGTTCTTTTTTTTTTTTTAATTCACGATGTGATTGTTGATATTGTACATGTGTCATTTGTGAATGAGACTAATTGCTGTTTGTTGATTGGCTTAGGCCGCACCCCTCACGTCTTATATCTTGCACCTGTGTGCTGTTTTTGTATCCCTTGATGAAGGCAGTCACTGGCGATACGCATTGGGTTAGCACAAAATAATAAAGGCTTTTTAAATTGCTAATCTGGAGATTGAGTGCCTTGGGATTTTTTCTCTTTCTTACATGGACACGAACCCCACCTCGCAATGAGCACCTCTCCGTTTTAAAACATTTTTAAAGCCAAGGCAGCATTCTTTTTCCTTCTACAGTTTGAAGTAACTTTAATTTCAAAGTCTACACGCCCAATGGCAGCACCTCTCGCCTTACTAGTGTTAAAGTATTTGCTATCCGATTGTGTGGGAGAACAGGATCGGATGTGCCCCATTTAGTTTTTTTAAGTGATTGCTAAGAAACCACTTTCTCAAGAATGACAACATTTTCAAATGAACAACTTGATACTGTCTATTAACTAGTGCTGATGATTTCATTCAGTCGCTAACGTGAAAGGTACATTTTGACTTCAAACAGAATATGTTCAAAGGAACAACTGCTCCTCGGAGTCACTTGTGCCCTTAGATGTGGTCAGTTGTGTCCCTTATCTTAAATTAAACTAAAAGACACAATATGTGATTTATGACCATTTCATAATCATTGCACACGTTAAGACACGTATTTCCATTGACCTCTGCCAATAAAAACAGTTGAATACAAAATATAACAACTAATTTTTATTCGAAAATATTGTGGCGTCAGGTTTAAATTTCCCCTCACTCGCTTGGTGCTGATGTCTCATCTGCACACATCTTTACTGGTCTCTCTCAAAGATGCCAAAAAAAAGTATTTTCTACACATCTATATATTTAAAAATAATTATTTCAATAATTCCCTAAATTGTTTATTTCCCCTATTTGATAAACAAGGAACTAGACGCTGACAGGTGAGACAACAGGCAATTTACCTTGAATAAATTCCAAATTAAAAACAGTTTCACTGTTGCAGACATAGGGAAGAGCTGGATGTAACAGTTTTTAATTTTTCTCATTTGCTCAAAAAATATTTAGCCTAGCACTATAAATTTTCTACCTGAAACAGCTCTGACATGTCAGTAGTCATTACCTGTTTCCATTACGTTCATAACTTAATCAAATAAGTTATGCTGAATATTTAATTCCATTACTGTAAATTACTGCATATAAAAACTTCCAAGTAGCTAATGTCAAAAGTTATGCAAAATAACATGAGGACCTATAGTGAACTGTGATTGTAGTTATGTTTATTGTGATACAATATTGCTAAAGGAAGTATTAATTTGACAGCGGACCATTTCATTTCGAACAAGATTAGGCTATCTTACATGAAATACATGAAAAGTTAAATGAATTTTGCCATTGCCTATTTATGCATTAACCCAAAACCAAATAGCAAAAACGAATAGTTGACTGTACAGACCAATCTGGCGTGTGCTTATTATAAACGCATGTGACCAGGTGGCTGTTTCTTTTCCATTAATTCCATTAATCATTTGGTAGAGGACTGAATTGTGTGTGTACAATCCTGAAATGGCTACTGTAGCAGCAGTGTACAAAACGTTATTGATCGTGTTCCATTTATGACGCGTTACATTTATACCAACTCTCCCATATATCCTAAGTGAAACTAACATGGATGTCTCAGGGACCCATAATCCTACCATTATGGATTTACTTTAATTTTGAATAACTTAAAAAATGAAAAATCTCCTCCCTGAAAATTCAATCAAACTGCATGAAACTTCAGATGAATTAGAATGTGGGCTTAGCTTTTCACAAAAAAAGTAAATAAACCAGTCAGACATACATTGCTGAAGCACGGCGTCAATTGATAATTCAGTCCTGAGGAAACCACAGAGCTGAAAGATTTTTAATGGAAATTATGCAAAAATATCACTGTTTTTGTGGACATGTAGAGTGAAGAATCACCTCATTAGGCATATGAGCAATACATGCATGCCTTGGCTGCTTCCCAGGACAGTCTGATAAAGGCTAACTTCCAACCACCACTGACCATATTTGGTGCTGATTGGCCACATGTACGCTGATTGGTCACATGTACACTGATAGGCTTACTGCTGCAATTTTTTACATAGCAAATAAAAAACAGTTTATCCTATTTACATTCATTCATTCATCCATCCATCCATTTATTCAAACATTTTTAAAATCTCAGAGATGCAGGGAGAGACCCTCATTTACAATGCCACAGAGTTACAATAGAACAACATCGCACAAAACAAGTACAAAAAGATGCATTTAAACTTAAAATGAAGTTCTGAAACTGTTTTAATGACAGCAATAAGTCCGTCTTTAGTGTATTTTCTAAAATATTCCATGTGTATGAGGCACCTAAGTAGAATGCAGATCGACCCTGACTGGTGTTAACAGTAGGAACTCAGAACAAGCCAGTCCTGGGAACATGTATGGTGGGATTCCAGACCAGAAGTAAGGATAAATAAGAAGGTAGCAGTCTGGGCAAGGCTTTAGAAATAAAAACATACCAGTGATGGTCACATCTTTTTGACAGTGAAGACCAGAATGAATCTTAGCATTCAACATCTATAGACCAATCTTTCTGAATGCTGCACTGATTAATTGGTTAAGCAAAAGCCAATGAACAGGCATGTGGGAATGGTTTATTTCAAATAGAGCTAATAAATTCTAAATGGCTTGACATAAAATGATGGCACAATAGAGCTCCAAATATGACAAAAAATATTCAAAATCACTTATTTTACCAATATTCCAAACATACCAAAGCCACATAATGTACATGTACAGAGCCAATTACAGCCATTTAGATTTTTTCTTCATAATAACCCAAATTCTGCAGGTTGGTGACATCCCATAAATGAACACAAGAAATTCCAAATTAATTTGGCATATGAAGGCGATACAGACTACAGTTAATGCTAGAATTGATATGCCTAACAAATATTTTAATTAATCTCGCTACAATTACAATTCACCAAAACAGTTAGGCTATTTCCCATTCCTCATTGACATGTTAATTATATTAATTCTTCAATTTCAGCATAAAGCAGTATTCAAGGTGAACTAATTGTATAAATACTTGTTGTAATCATTTTACATGAACATGTTACTTCATTTGAACACAGAAAGTTAGAATGAATTAATTTCCCTTACATGCCAACACATAAACATTGACCATGTGTTATAGTTCATTTTTGGCCATAGACTTCCACCCTGTGGCCATTTGGCATAAATGCACATATTATGAAATGCATTTTGGCTAAAATGAGCCATTTAGTTGCAAGCACATAGGTATAGAATAGACAACACACCTCAACTCTTTCAAACTTGGGCTCTCTCAAATGATCAATGTCTCACCTTTGGTACAAGTGAAGGATACAATTTAGAAATCACAAAGCACACAAGTTCCATATAACTAAAGACCTACTGCACAGACAACTAAGGCCTCTATATTCAAATAACACATTTCCTCTGCAAGCATAAGAGTGATGTTTTTACAAACTTCAGTAATATCACTACTACACAATTACATTATCTTTACTCATACAATTTGTACAATTTTTTGGGATATCTTAAAGTATATTCAAACTATATGATGTTTCAGATTCAGTACAAGTTATTTCTGGACACTATTGTATTTCAAGCGTTTTCAGAAAATTAACATCTAAACAACAGCTAAAACAAATAGCCTACCATAATATAGCCACAAGTAGCAATAAATGGGGCCAAGCACTACAAGCACCTCCATGTTACCAATTCTGTTGGTTGTTCAATTTAGACCAATTACTGTAATGTTTCACCCAAAATTTAGTTTAAAGTTACAATCTCGAAGATTTCAGTTTCGTTCTCTTTGGCGGTACCAATGGCGAGAAGCGGTAATTGCATGTGTGTTTTTGGACCTCACTTCCCATAGATCCAACCGGATCCAACCAGTGTCGCCTGTGTGACGTCAGTCAGTTGGCTCCTGGGCCACGCCAGCTATTATACTTATTATTTACTGAATAAAAAATGGTTGTTCTACAAGTAACGTTGTGTACCTACTCATTCATTGTCTAACATTAGGCTAACTTAAGCTGTCTTTACACTGCCGAGCCGGGTTAAAATGCTGTAGCAGACCTGGGGTAGAATTAGTGATGATCAATTTCCACATGATCAACATTCTTTATCCACCTTTTGCTCGATATGAACATCTTTACAGTGCAGAGAAGAATTCGCGGGATTCGCTGTGGCTCGTGCAATGATGTAGCCTATCTCGTGCATCATCATCGTGAATGATTGTTGTGTGATATTTTTGAAACAACTGCCTTGTTTCTGGTTTTGCTAGCTAAACTGTTCGAGAATAAAGCTAAGCTGGGTGTTAATTAGCAATCAGAACAAGAAGAATAAAACAAAAACAAAGGAGATTTCATCAAAAAAGGGCATCAAGGCTGAAGGAACATATGAGGAAAATATAAAATAATAACGCTAATCCATACTGCCGTATTCTTTTATTTAGTTTTCTTCGGCTTGACATCTTTACATAGAAATCAGACACGGCTCTGCTCCACCTATACCCGGCTTATATACTGATGAAATTGATGGCAATGTAAATAACGGTAATGTTAAGGCCAGTTCAGATCAATGATTCGCAACGAGACAAAACGGTTTTAGAATGTTGCAGAGAAAATTGCAGCGGTGTGAACTGGTTAGTTGCAGAGCCTCTGAAGCCGTTGCCTAGGGTCTCAAAAGACCCACCTTGTCAAATCGCCAAGTGCAGTTTTAGAACGTTTACAATCAGACGTCTTGGAATTTTGCAAGTTGCATCCAGTCTCGTTGCGAAACATTGATCTGAACTGGCCTTTAGTTAGCTACATTGCAACGCTGCAACAAGGTAGCATTGCTTTCGAGAGACGGTTTGCGAGGTCGGTACCGGTCGGTAGCGTTAGCTAGCGTTTTTTCTAATTGTTAGCTGACATTAGATTGTGTTAATTACATTAGCTAGCTAGCTAACGCAACGTTACCTGATATGAGAGATGGATACTGTGCGCAACGTTGTCTAAACTAATGTTGCCTTCATTGACATGGTCCGGTAGCTAGCGTTAGCTGTGCAAATAGCTATGTAATTTAGTAACGTTACATTGTCATCAAATGTAATACGAAATCTACATCAACAAATAATATGACCTCTCATGTTACACAAAAACTTATTAGGGTTCCATAACCCCCCCACCTTTAATGCTAGCAGACACCGGAAAAAACAGTACGCCGCTCACACACACCTGTTGCGTTAGCTCCGCCTACCCTCTCTGGCGGACCAACCACTGATGGATGATGGAAAACGCGTCACTATCTATGCGCCGCTTGTGATTTTTTCCCGGGAATGTCGCCACAGACACCCAGTTCTTTAATCAGAAATTATAATAATAATATAAATTAGTATAATAATAGGCTCAATCACCATTGTGTTACCTAATTCAGCGATAGATAGTGACTTAACAGACATTTATTTTAATGAAAATCTTCAAGATTATTACTTTAAATACCTACTTTAGTTGGAAATTTGGTGCCAATATACAAAAAAAGTTACAGAAATAAGGCCACTGATCCTTTAAGACACCTTCACCTACACATTCACCGGTATATTGTGGCCAAATGGTTGACCAAGCAACTATCTTCCAATCACTCTTACAGGTCATGGGCCAAAAACACAATACCCAAAACTGCAGCTAGATTGGGCAATAGCTCAAGAAGATGTCTAAATGGGTTTTTGACAAAAATCCAAGATGGCACAAAAAACGAATTGTCTCAACCCCAAGGTCGTATGATTTCCCAGTTAGGATCCCTAAAAGAAATGAGCAGATTTCCTTACAGAGTAATTGGCATATAAAGATTTTTCTTGGTATAGCACATCACAATTATCATATTTCATGCAACTTTCTGTGTGCCCTGGCACAGAAGTAGAGCCCGATCGATGCCAGATTTTTGGGTCCGATGCCGATCCCGATTTTGGAGCCCACCTATTACCGATGTTTTGACCGATATTTTGTCAAAGAGTGCAACATTTTCAAATCACTTCGAAAAACTTTTTTTTTTTTTAAGTTTCTATTTTTAAGAACATTGAACTTATAAGCAAACAAATAAAAATAAAAATGAACACACAAACAACTTTTTAGATAAAAAAATGTAAAAGATGATATGAAATTAAATATACATATTAACACCATCTTTAAGTGTGAAATAAAAATAACTCCACACCTTGCTTTTACTCCTTTCTTTTCTAGCCATCTATAAAAAATTAATTTAAAAAAATCAGTTTTCCAGTTTCAAACATGTATTTTTATGAATATTATTATTATAGTTGTTGTTATTCATTTGTTATTATTATTTCTTAGTATCTATTCTCAGTAAATTAATTATATTTTCTTATTTTATTCCTACTACATGATCTCAAAGAGTAAGACTTTATCTAGCGAGCTTCCCTGTCCATAAGATTTTGGTGGTGAAAATAACTACAATGCGCTTTGACGCGTGACTAGATGACACCTGCTCGCAATAACGCATTGGCTATTGACACAGCCTCATTATTTCTTATTATATCAGTAAGTTAAATGAATTATATTTTCTTATTTTATTTCTACTACATGCCCTCAAAGAGTAAGACATTATCTAGCGGAGCTAATGAGTGAATCAAGTGTAACATTAGATGAAATTAAATTGACTGGATGAAACACGTGAAAAAAACTACAATGCGCTTTCGCGCAGGTTACCCGCGCTAACTGTTGGTTGATTCACTTCTCCAACAGCAATCCTTCTCTCATGTTATCACGACAAAGCTAGATAACATGGCTTAAAATGATCCACGTTAGAAGTGTTTTATCGGCGTTTTCACTGTCTGGTTAAGCTTGCTACAATGACGCGTGACTAGATGACACACTCGCTTGCAATCACGCGTTGGCTATTTACACAGCATCAGGTAGATAACATCATTATCTCAGATAAAAAAAACAAATGTGTGATGCATTTAATCACCATTTTATTTTGGCTGGTTATTTATTTGAGAATACAGCGATGTCCTCTGGAAATGTAGATCCTACGCTGCTTATGTGCTCACTGCCACTTCATAAAGGCTTGCTAGCCAGCTAGCTTGCTAAAGTGAACCAAATATGTTAGCTAGCTCGCTTGCTTGATAATGAGGATTGATAAACATAGTGGTCGTATAAACGCATTTAATTAAAAACTTTCACTAAATATGCATACCTTTATTGCGGCAATCGAATCTGTGCAGACAAGTCTTGCAGTGGAGAATATTGGATGAGGCACGAGTGACAAACGTCATTACAGTAGTAGCGCGTCAGCTGCTGCAGTTCACAGTTGTATTAGAGCTCCCTCTACTGGATAATTCTAGTAAATAGCAATTACAACGTTCGAACAGACAAGTACAGATAAATAATCAATGTTTTTTTTGTTTATTATACTTATTTAAAAATCGGGAAACATCGGCTGCCTAACTGCTGATCCCGATGTCGTCAAAAAAGTCAACTAATGGCCGATGTATCGGCCAAACCGATATATCGGTCGTGCTCTACATAGAAGGGTACCACCAAAATTAGTACCAACACAACAAAGCGTTTCAGAGACATGGCTCACTTCTTGTTTGGTGCCTTTCCCATCAAATTTGTTTATTTACAGTTGCCATACTATTTGAACAAGTAACTGTCTTTTTAATAACTTTTCGTCACAGTACTCTCAAGGTGATTCATGCCAGATTTTCTTGTGATCCATTCAACAGTCTAGGAGAAGATGTATAAAATGTGTTTTTCAAAATGTTCAAATCTAATTTGGCAGAAATTGACAATGGTAGGTGTGTTAACTCAACAGGATCTAATAATCATAGTTTTTAAAAAAAAATTTAAAAATCATGACTAGGCCAATCATCACAAAAGTTATGACCAAAAATCTAATGTCAAATTTGACCTGTACACACTGACACTAGAGGGGTGGATGATCTAAATCAAACTTGGTGTGTGGATACCTTGTCCTGTCTGCTATCAAAGTGCCAAAGTTCACAAAAATTAACCAAGTTATTCTTTGGGCTGCCATCGGCTCCCATGGCAGAAACTATAATAACAATACTGAAAAATTCTAACAACTACAATTGGTGCTGAGGCACAATTGGTGCTTGGCTCCTAACAAGGATTCATTTTTGGCAAAAATGTACTTCATAAACAGCACAGTTAAGTCAAATGACTACAAGATGTCAGTATAACAACAGAAATGAACTGCGGTTGTGCACATCCATCCACATGATGTTAATTTTAACTTTCTGTGTTCAGCTTGAAAATTCACCTGTCTATATTGTATAATTACAATATGTACTTATTCGCATGTAGGTCAGGTTTCACACCTATCGGCAGAATAAATGAATTTGATCTTTTAAATCTTAAACCTGCAATTAACTTCTTCAACGTAGTGTACTGCAACGTTACACTATACTATACTATAAAAATTAACACGAAGCAGTACGATCGCAATATATTTACCCAAAGGTTGAAGGATACCAAATATAATAAATATAATACAAAATAATAAATTAAGGGTTTATAAGTGCTAGGACTGTAAATTGGCCATTTATCCCCCTCAGTTACAGCTTGGTATATTTGAAAGTGAATTTTCACCGAACTTTTAGCATTGCTTTGTCTATTTATCCTTTTTTTAGTTTATCCTTTATCAATATTGTTTCAAACAGTACACAACATAAAGAAAATTGGTATCGGTGCATCTCTAACTGTGGGCTACAGAGTCACTGGCCCTGTTCAGACCTGTACTTTGTATCCAGATATATCCAGATTGTGTCTAGATTCAGTCGAGACGGATGTCAGTTCACACCTGGCATCAGAATGCGTCTCGAGTGACCACTTGTGATCAGATCTCAATTCCCCGCTCAATATGCTAATAAACACGTACATCATTTCCGTTTGCAAAGACCAAATGCGTTGTTTTTAACCACCGGGAGGTAGCAATGCACTGCCTGTGCCTAGTCTGCCGAAAATTAAAAGAAGATAATATTTTTAATTTATACAACAGCTTGGCTGAATGCTCGATTCTGATTGGTCCAAAGGTGGGCATTATTTCTCAGTAAAGGGACACTTCAGCCTTTGAACAGTTCTAAAATCAATGCGCTACAAAATCCAGCATTCTAAAGCAGTTAAAACAGCAACATTATTATATCGATTTTGAATTGTTGTTACGTCCCCTCCCCTTTTCAATGTCCAATTTTGCAATAGATGGCAACATTGAATCACGGTTCTAGTTACTGGCTTCATTTAGGGATGCCAACCATCTCATAAAATATGTAATCGTCCCTTATTTAGACAGTAGAATAGGCGTTCCATATTTAACTCATGGCTACGGGACGCATTTTCATCCATATCTTTGTGAACGATTCTGTTTGTAGTAACTGCTGTTTTGAACAAAATTCAATAGTTAGCTAGCTAGCTAGCTGGAATAACAAGCATGCTGTGAGACCATTCTGACCTAAAACCCAGAATTTTTATATTGGCTAGGTGACAAGTGATGGCGAACCTATCATAAAGCTAACTGGCATTCAAAGCCGGTTTCAGAGTGCCTTGGAAAAACGCAATGTCTACACTGCGAGACTGCAACATTTTAAAAAGCAAGACAGAGCTAGGGAGATTAATTTGATTGAGTTATGGTTTCATGTAGTCTTCTTAAATAATGTAATGACAAAAATGACCAAAATTGGTGCTAATTGTATGGTATAAACAAGAAGGAACTATTTTTCCTTGATAGAATCGTTAGAAACCAACCAGAGTTTTTGCATAACGGTCCAAATAGAACTACCAACCACAGTTTTGCTTGACAACCGTAAAATAATGTGCCCAAACAGCCACAGAAGAATATTTCACTTCCAGGTGATTAAGTCGATAAAAATTAATATATATATAAATATTAAAGTACCCATATATAATCATTGTTGGTTTCGACTTTGCCTCGACCGCATCACCACCCCCATTGTACATTATTTTCCAATAACGGGACAGCCCGTCGTGGTTTATTCCTTACATAAATAACTTTAATATGATGCCGCTGGCGCACGAATGAGTCTGTACTTCCGCTTACGCAGAGGACGTCAGTTGACTAGGCGGTCCTTAAAGGAGTAACATGGTGGTTGAACGTGACACTTCCCAGTTGTCTTTAGGCAACAACAAAACAAATGTGCATAATTTTTTTATTATTCAGTCATTTCAATGTACTTTAAAAGTATTTTTCTAAGCCTAAATTTCCCCACTATAAAAGTTCACCCGAACCGTCTGGGCGTGGTAATGAGAACTGTCAGTTAGGTATGATTGACAGACCGTGCCCCGTTACCATAGCTACCCCCATGATACGTGCTCTTTTTGGGAGACTTTTCACAAGCTAGCTAGCTTAGTAGTATATCAAGTATCGATAGATAGCTAAGGTAAGGACGTTGACTTATATCCAATTATAATTTGTGCTATCTAGCTAGCCAAGTTAAGATAAAAGCACAACTATAACGTCCTCATAAAAGCAAACTAGCTAGCTAACGTTATCGATAACATTGCCTTATGAAAGCAAACTACCTAGCTAGCTAACGTTAAATGAATATAACCAGAAATAATCGAATAGTCCTTAAAAGGCACTCTAATTTAAGTGAACCTAACGTTAGTCAAATATTTGCATTGTGTTGCCTGTAAGCCAGCGGCGCAAACTATGGGTCTCGAGTTATCCATGGGTTTACGAGGCGTGGAAAGGGGAGTGGTTACTGTGTTCGTGACGCACCAAGTTGACAACTTTCTCAACCGGTTGAAAATAGGACGATAAATTTAAAACGCATATCTCTCCAAAAATACAGAACGGACATATTTAATACTTTACTCATTGTGTTTCTTCAATGCCTCTTGTGCAAATAGCACATAAAACCGAGAAAGTGTGAAAATCACCATGGTACTCCTTTAAATGTAGCCCATGACGCATTTGTGTACACACTGCTAAAAGAATGTGGCCATATGCGACCCAGACCACCTCCGAATTTGGTCTGAGTGATCGGATCTCAATGTGTCTTGGGTGCATTCACACCTGTAGTTAGAGCTGTCCACTTGTGATCGGATCACCGAAGACACATTTTAATGCCAGGTCTGAACAGGGCCACTGTTCTATAGATAAGACTAGCTTTACCACATAAAATCTATAGGATAAGTGTGCAAAACATATGCTAAAAGCATAATGGAAAAATGATGGCACGGCCAATGTATGCAATGACATGGTAAAGAATCTGTTTCAATTAAGTCACAACATTATGTATAGAACACGTGGTGAGTATCAAGGTCCAGCTATTTGCACACCCAACAGTCTTACATATTCTTTTTTTTAATGACGGGTAAAAATTTATGAAAATCTATTTACGCAAGTAGATTGTGGGGCCTTGATGCCATTCTCTGACAACTAGTCACACACAATTCAACTAGGGCACTGCATTGGCAAAACAGACAATTTAATGTCCCACACTCTTTCATCTTGAATGCTTATTAATTACTGCAAAATAACAACAATATAGGGCACTATTGGTCATACTGGGCGTGACTGTGGGCGTACCACTAATGAAAAATCTGTACATGCTCCTATAGAGCTTGCTCCATCATCATCCAATCAGCTTGTACTTTGGCAGGGAGACTGAGGCAAAACAATCTACAAAACAATATACTTCCTTTCCTGTGGTTAATGAATATATGTATGCACGAATATTAGCTAGTTCAAGTAATTTTCCAAACCTTGTTTTTTGATATTGGTGATGTGGGGGACTTTGTTTTAGTAAAGTGATAATAAAAACAATATTGTAAACCCAGCGACTTTTGGAAGTGTATGGGGTATACAGCACTGCAGGAAAATGTTGTTAGCTATGTTAATTATGCATTCCTCTCCAATGAAATAAAACAGGTTGTTTGCGACCCTCCATAAAACCAAGTTCAAGACTGCCACCCTATTGTGGATTTTCATTTCCACCTTGTACCTCGCATAATAAAGTCAAATACACAGGAACTGATACAAATGGCGCCAACTACCTTATTCAGCTCTAGGTAGGCGAGGCTCCTGGTGCCTCACTTGTACTGGCAATCCTAAAGAAGCTCTAATAGGGATGTTAGTTATATAGTTTATTTTACGGCTCTGAACCGGATTGAGGATGCTAACGATTCCACAGAAAAAGGACAAATAGATCTTCGTGGTTTGTATGGTCTCTAAATGATATTAGCTACTTAGCTAGCTAGCCGCTGACTAACGTCGGATCTATTCAATGCAAAACATCTCAAGTTTTTTAACGTTAGAGTATATATTATAGCCTATATGTTAATCAGATACAGTTAGCTATAAAAGTGCACAATATTAAACTAGAATAAATCCTGAAACTTGCATAGTCGACAATAAAGATATCGTTTAAAAAATACGCGACTTAGCCGTGATATTGGCTAACTACACATGATGATAGATAATATAGCTAGCTGGTTTTGTAAATGCACTGTTAGTTTAGATATTATTGCTACCAAAATATAACGTTATCGATACTAAGCACCGTTTATTATACAGACCAAAAGTGAAAGCTAACGTCAATCAAAATCAGTAGCTAGTTAACAGGACATGCACTTAAGTCATCTAGCGCTCTAAAGTAGACCCACCTTCAGGTCTACCTTGTTGATGCACCAGTACAACCAGGGCACAGTGAGGCCGACTGTCCCTTTAAATTGTGAACTTCTAATTTCCAAGATAATTATAATTACAGTAGCGTTGAAGCTCGATAACTGCTACAACGCGGCCTGAAAATAGCGCCGCCATCAAACATAGCAAGGAAATGACGGTACAACAGCGAACCTCTCGAAAACCCAGTGCAGCTACTTTGGAAATCAACAAACGAACAACTCTGAGACGTGTCACCTCAAGCGCTCACAATAAATATTTACCAGTTTGTTTCAGTATTTCATAGTTAGCTAGCATTAAGCATCCTGGCCGACCCTAATTCGCTGGCAAGCGAAAGACAAGCGATTCCGCCTTACGGCTAGCTTGCTAACTAGCTAAACTCTTTGATAATCAGACAGATCGATTCGGCAAGTACATAGCCAGTCAGAGGCTCACACTAATTTCAGAAATGCTTACAGCACACATACTTGTCATGTGTTATCGTCAAATAAAAAAGTAACAGTTCAGATAAGAAGCTACAATGCAATAATAAACACCAACGTTTAATTCCTACCCACCGCTCATGACGACATTCGCTCTCGGTGAGTCTCCAAAAGCAAACCCATGTGAGACACCGCCCGCTTGCAGGAACCAATCCAGATGCAGTAGATTGACTGAGCGACAACAATTCTAACCAATTGGTGATCACGACATTTATGATTGAAATTCAACTTGTGCAATAGAAAGATTTGATGCTGTTACGTCTCTCGATTGACGCTACCTCACCCAATAAAGTACCGACGTTAGGGATTCAAAGGCGGGAGCGAATGGAAATGATTGATTATCCGCATGACCACTTAAATTGCTCTACTGTATTTCACAGACATTGCATGCATCCAATCCGAGGTCCTTCAGAATATTCAGTCAAATATAGCCTTTCATGCATTACAAGCGGGTGACCAGGGATTGACGTTCCCCGTGAAGCTCCAGTGGTTACCGGAGGTATTGCAGCCTCTGGTGCCAAAAAGAAAATTTCCCCATTGAAGTCTTTTCAAAACTACCTATGAATTTACCCTGGCCAAATTATACTATTCTGGATAGTTATTTTGCATTGTAACATTTCTTCACACCGAATTAATTACTTTCGAGGGACGGGAATGTTTTTCTGAGCCCCACAGGAGAAGATATAAGATTTTTTCTTTCCAATTTGGTCCGCATGTTTTTATGTCACACTGCGCGTACATGCTCACTCTGGTACTCAGCTATGGCAAGCCCTTTTAACATTTAATAGCTTCAGTTGAATATCCGTAATTACATTTTAGACATCTAAAATCCATTTTAACTAGTCGTAATTACAGTGTGACCAGTATGGAAAGCCCTTTTAACATTTATTAGCCTGACCGGATTCACATTACAGATATCTAATTCATTTATGACTAGTCAAAACGCTAATTTAAGCTATCTCTATTTACATTTTGACTAGTAATTGAAGTTACTTTCGCCATTCAGTTGTATGGAACCTCCAATTAAAGATATCTACAATTCAGTTTAGAATTCCTGATATCTTCATTCAAATTATGACTTGTACCTCAAATTAGAGATATCGCCACATTAGTTCTGACTAGTCATAATTTCAATTAATGATATATTTAATTCCTCGTGATTTAAGATATCTAAATGATCTTTTTTGATATCTGAAACTAAGATAATACTAGTCAAAATACAATTGTATATATCTTGAACTCAGAGGAGGCTGGTCCATAGAGGCAGAGGAGGTTGCTCCTCCTCTATTTTTGGCAAGAGGGAGATCAAAATATAAAAGAGTAATTGGTTGAAATAAACATTACCAAATCTCAGTATCATTTTTAAAATAATTTTTCTCTCTTCTTTGAAAAAAATCCATTATTGAAATTCTGATTAAAATGCAGGGCAGGCAAGAGGGGAAAGGGCAGTCTGTGTGAAGTGGTGGTGGGGGGGCAAAGAAGGACGGGCTCCTGCTGTTCTGCATAGGGCGGGATCTCTTATATCAATTTAATGTACTTCATTTTTTTCATGCTAATCTGTTATTGGCCAAAACACGTAAAATGATGCTCCAACGGAGGACGTCCTCCCTAACCATTCAACAACCTGAATACAATATTGACATTGCGTTGGTCCAATGATCATTTCCAAATTTCATCTTCAATTCTATACCACTGTATTGTATTATAACGTGCAAATTGTGAACTACTTTTTAAACCAATGGGCAGCTAAGAGGTACAGGACCACGATTGTGTTCTTGTTGCATACAATGTGATATTGGTTGACAGATGTCTTCTGCTATTCTGCAATCCATTTCTGATAAGCGACAAATAATTTGAGCTACAGGAAATTGTGAATTCCTTTTCAGCTGCCCCAAATAGTTTTCAAATAGAAACCCTGATATTGCATTTAAATGCCCATGTTCTCTGACATCGTCTGCAAGGTGCATGAGAGCATGGATATTATATGACATATACTGCATTCCATATGTCTCACCAAAATGTGAAACAAAGGTAATGAGCAAAGACTTTGGAAAGTCATTCAAGTCCATACACAGAGTTAGGCTAGCTAAGATGAACATGGCTGTGGAAAACAACCTGAAATTTTGGAAAAGGGCTGAGGAAAGTACATTTCGTAGCACAACTGGTCCTGAATACAACATGAATTGGCGTCACTCTGTCGCCTTCCACCTACTGCTCTCATGCAGCCCTCTTGGTTTTAGAGCAAATTCAGTGGGGATATTGTCTTTCAGTTGTTGGAGATTTTCTGACACTTTGTTTAGGTCCGTTGATTGTAATCTAGTCTTAAGCGGTCCACTTGACCACAGCATGTGGCGGACTGGAGAGTTTAGGACCAGAATGCAGACGGAAACTGAGGTAATAATAAAGCGGAGATTTATTTCAGGGATAAGCACACTCGTAGTCAGTTTAACAGGCAAAAGTTATTGATCCAGGAAATCAATCAGCAGAGCAACAGTACAAAAGGAATAGTACATCTTGTAATCAAAGTCCAGGTAAAGTCCGTAATCCAGTAAATCAAGCAGTGGAGCCACAGTACAAAAGGAATAGCACGTCTCGTAATCAAAGTCCAGGCAAAGTCCATAATCCAGTAAATCAGGCAGCGGAGCAACAGTACAAAAGGGGCAGAAGCAGGTCCGTAGTCCAGTAACAGACGAAGGTCGGTGTACAGGGCAGTCCAAGGCAAAGGTACACAAACGGCAGGTGAAGAATCAGGGTAAAAAAAAAAAAACGAGACAAGCTGGTCAGGAAACGGGCAGGCAGAAACAGGGTTGAGAAACAGGCAAGGATCAAAACGAACAGGAAATCAGAACTAGCAGGTACAAACGCTTGACTGGCTCAGTGAACTGGGGAAACAATCTCGCACTGAGTGACTGGTGAACAGAGACTTTAAACAGTGGAAACAAGTGCACACAATTACACCAACGGGTGAAGGCGTGCAAACGCCTGTTGAGTGAGACACCGGCAACAGCTGAGAAATGTCAGTGACAAACCACGCCTCCAAAAGATCGTACAGAAATAAGAGATTTACGAGGTGAAGGCGCGGCAGGCGACGTAACACAGCACAACTAATTTTCGCATCACTCCTAGACAAGCTAAATGCATATAATCATGTGGGAATTTTGACACCATGCCAATGTATGTATATGTCAGAGGGGATGTTTTTGTATGGTACTCCTCATCAGTTGCCAATTTGAAACTTTCATCAGTCCTCTTTTGAGCTTCAAATTCAGGGAAAACAACTGACTGATTGATTCTTCTGCCACGAGTGACACACTTATCGCATCCAAAATATCCAGTGTGGCCCTTCCTGCCTTTACTAAATGCTCGAGAAGAGGCATCATATTACTGATGAGACTGTTATGAAGAAGGTTTTCCCCTTGAATAAAAATCCGGAATGTAACATTTTTAACTCCTCCACAAGATTTTTTTAGATATTCTTCCAAACATTTTGGCTTGCTAAGTCCACTAAAAATTCCAATTGCAAATGGTTTTGCCGACTTTTTTTCCTTTTAATAACCCTTAACTAGGCTAAAATTGAGTATTTGAACTTTTGAACAGAGGAAGCCCATCAAAATGTAACTGTAGCTTGGATTTAACACGAATCATAAATAACAGGAAGTGTTATGTTAACATTAGCAATAACTTAACACAGTGTTAATATGCCTGAGAAACCCATGTGACGAGTGTTTTGGGTTTGTTTTGTGATAGTGTAAAGGAGAGAGAGAAATGTAATTGTAGCCATTTGATTACTTTCTCTGTTATAATTATTGTTTATATTAGGTTGGTAATATTATGCATATTACTGCATATGGGTGAAATGAATGTATGTATAGGTTTTGTTATCCTTCATTCAGTTGTATTTTTGTTATTCTTTCTCTATAGAAAAACCACACACAACCATAACATCCAGCTGTTATTGCATAAGCACTGGAATACCTGTATGTGTTGCTGCAAAAGGAGAAATAAAGAAAGGAAGTAAACAGCATATCAACCTCTATCAGCCCTTTATTTATTCATACTCCGGAAAACATGACCTTAAGTGGTGTTCTGGCCGACACACCGGGTGAACCTACTGACAAACACCGAACTAGCGCCCAGTCTGAGCATATTATTATCTCCACTACATTTTATGGTCCTTCGAGCCGAATATCACCGGGTTTACGTCAGAGATGGAACCATTTCCCAAGTATGAGGCTCGTGGTGCACGCCCCAGACGACACATTCGTCCCCCTGCGCGCTATGCAGATTATGATATGGATCATCTAGGCTACATCAGTCAGAGATACAGAGAGGAAGTACAGACTACTCACCAAGAGGGTAAGGCCAGGATGACCTCCCTCACCTCCCCTTATGACTCTCCCCCACCAAGTTGCCTGCAGAGGGGGGATGCTATTCTTCAAGAGATGGACTTGTACAATGGAGCCGAGAGCCAACAGCACATCCAGGAGAGTGAGCTAGCCCCCCCACTATTTTGAGAGAGAGCTTAGGGAACGGTTACAAGATCACACTGCACCCCAGACATCCATATGAGGATTGTAGAGCAGAGTTAGAGGACATTCGTCATGAGAGGCACCTCATGCAGCAGACACAGTGGCACATGTTATCAGATCTAGTTGAGCTTAGAGCACTGCAAGCAGAAATGAGACAGTTAGTGGATGATGTCCAGAGCCTACAGAGCCCATCTTCTCTTCATACCCGCAAGCCAGAGCTAATGGTCATGCAACCACAGCCACCGGTTGGAAGTGAACCTGATGATGAGGAAGAGGATGACTGGCCTGCACTGCCACCACAGCCAGACACAGTAGGGGAAGTGTTGCTGCCTAGTGACCCACCAAAGCTACATCACCTTAATAGGAGAGTAGAAGAGCTTCCATGCGTTAGGGAAGAGGCAGTGCCACCCACAACTACTAAGCTGCTTACGCACCTGCCACAAGTTCAACACTCAGCATGTGATGCCCCTCCTGCAACGAGGCCATGGGATAACACTGCCCATTATCCACCTCCCTGGTTCAAGCCTGTTCAGCCTCCACTGTGGCCACACAGTTGTCTTCCAGCTGAGCCCAGGTATCCTACAGCTTATGGTGGTCACAGGAGTGAGCCTGGCTGCAACCCAGCGCCCCCACAGCAGCATCCAGACATGTCATGGACACAGCCACTGCCCTCCAGACTGCCTCAGGGTAAGAATTCCATCTCAGAGCCAAGTTACTATGGGCCACGCCCAACAATCCCCAACTTCTCATGTCGGGATTCAAGTGAGTTTGCACGGCTCAAGATCTCACTGGAGAACCTCTTACCACATGATGCAACCGAAATAAATACCAAGTGTTGGTCGATCACCTGCACCTAGAAGAGGCCATGTTAATAGCAGACGCTTACCTCAACTCTCCAATGGCCTTCTCAGACACAATGGTCGCCCTGAATGACAAGTTTAGCCAACCACATCAGATAGCACTGAGGCGTATTTCTGTTGTGATGGACTCACCGGACGTCAGGCGTGGAGACCTTGCTGAGACCTTAGGAGCATCACTTTTGGGAGTCCTGCTACGCTTCCAAGAGCATGCAGTGGCAGTCAGTGGAGACATCAGAGGCACGTTCCACCAGATTTGCCTCCTCCCAGAAAATCGTGCCTTGCTCAGATTCGTTTGGCAGGATGTCAGTCAAGAGATCCCCCTGCGTTGTGTGAGTGGCAGGTGCTACCGTTTGGAATGACGTGTAGCCCCTGCTGTGCCACGTTTGCCTTATAGCACCACGTCACCGATAACAGCCAGCCAGATGAGGAGGTGAGGATCTCAGTTGAGAAGAGAGCCATCCTAGCATCTGCAGACTTTGAGCTGCTTCAGTGGGCCAGCAATGAAACCAATGTTATAAGTCACCTACTAGAAGAGAGCCGCTCTGCTAGTGTTGAACTATGGCTGGCTCAGATCAAGACAGATGCCCCGGAATCCACTCTAGGGCTAAGCTGGCTCTTCCACACCGATGTCCTAGGCTGCAAGCATCGCCATGTGGACTACGGTGTTCCCACGATGCGCAACATGTACAAAGTGCTGGCGAGTCAGTATGACTCCTTGGGGTTCATCTTACCCTACACCACCAGAGCTAAGATACTTGTCAGGCACCTTTGGGACAAGCACAGGGGATGGGATGACCCACTGCTACCTCAGAAGCTTCTGCAGCAGTGGAAGGCCTGGGAGATTGCACGGGTCTCCTGTCCATAGCTCTTGTCGATTGAGCAGCATTTAAAATGTTCTGTTCAGCCTTTTTGATTCGAGCCAGAGCAGGACACTACTCAGCAGGAAAGCGCCGAGGACAGCGTCATCAAATAAATAAAAACGATGAAGATCTGGGTTTTTATGACATGTTTATATAATTGAAGGCATTTAGACCATTTTAAGGCCTAAGTGTCTTAACAGGCGGGGTTCCCTTTTACAATGAATTTGGCTTCTACTCATTTGGGTATTTTTCTGATCTAAACTCAGCCTTGATATACACCCCTGCACTTGATTCAGTTTGTAAGTATGCACTGCTTCCAGTGAAGAAGGATGCTTGGAATCCCTCTACTTCACACCTAAGAATAGAAGCACGTGTGTACTACGGTTTTCACTTACTCCACAACATGGGGGGGGGGGGGGGGGGGGAGTGGTGGTCTTAGCCCTTGTTATTGTTTTATATTATGGTATAGTGGTATTGTGGTTTAGTGTTGTAGCAATTCATTTTCCTGGAAGAATTTCCGCAGTAGGAATAAGGAACGTTTCCCCTTTGGGATTTCTTCGTTTTTTGTTTGGTAGCTTTGCAGTGAAAGCGGGCAGAGCAGTTGTCTTGGGGGCACATTCATGGTCTCGAGTGGGTCGCCGGTATGCTGGTTACCTCCTCATTCCATTGGTATTTAGTGCATAAATACCCACCGCAAGTACTTGCATGAATACCAGAGTTGAGATTGGATTATTTTGCTTTTGTTTCTGCTTTTGTTTTTCTGTTTTTGAGTGAGTGTGTTTGTGTGTCGCAAGTCTGGCGGTGGCTTACTGGAGGGCAGTCCTGGAGGAGGAGAGACGCTGCACTGGTTCCGTGAGAAAGAAAGGGGAAGCGAGGAGAGGCAGCAATGGGGGTACCCCGGACCCTGGGAATCTTGAAATCACGTTGTGGGGGGTGCGCGAGTCCCGTGCTGGACGGGGGTTCAGGAATTGAACCACTGCCTGCTCCCTTCCTAACAGTGTATAATCACAGCAAGGCTCGAGATTGGCAGCACCGGCGACTGGGACCAAGCCTGAGTGCGGGGCGCAGCAGTGCAGTTCGAGACACAGCCCGGAAGCGGTCCAGGAATTGAACCAGTGCCTGCTCCCTACCTAACAGTGTGGGGTTGCAGCAAGACTCCCGTTTGGCGGCCAGGACCAGGCCCGAAGCCTAGGAAGAAGCGTGGACAGGCTGGAGGCAGTGTGTTTTTTGTTTGGGTTTGGGTTTTTTTATTTTGGGATGTTGAAAGGCCCGGCATAGAGGCATACCCCGGACTAAATCCCACCCTTATTTCTTTTGTTACTGTTCAGGGTGTGTCCTGTGGTGTTTGTGTGGGTGCAAGCAGGCGTGTAAGTGAGAACCCCTCAGCGTTGGTGACTCCCCCCCCCCCCCCTTAGACAGCTGAGTGGGGTCTCCCCTCCTGAAGCGAGACTGAGTACAGGGGAGCCAGAGTGGGAATCACTATATGGTGTGCTGAATGTGAGCACGTGTGCGGGGTAACCTGAAGTAGCTTACGTGTGTGTGCTGTGATGAGAGGTTTGTGCTCTTGCCTGTGCTGGGGCCATAGGCGGGTAGCGGTGTGTGGTAGAAGTAGGGAGGAAGTAGAAAGGGCTGGAGTTAGTGTAAGGTTGTGGCGTACTCTATTTTTATGAACTGTGTAATACCTGTAAAAGAAATAAAGAAATTTGCCTTTTACTTACCTCATCCTGGTCTCCTTGTGGTGGGTGGGTTCCTGTTAAAAAGGGAAAAAGAAAAACCTGGTAACTGTTGGGTGGTAGTGTATGCGACTCCTGACAACTAGTGTATCCAATTTCTGTCTGTTGAGTTAATTAACTGTTAAAACAGTGTACAACTTCATCTTTTTATTAGCTTCACTACCATTAGTCAACACCTCTTTGGGTATGTGGAATTTCTATATAAATTTTATATTTCCTTGCTAATTACCAAAGGTCAGTTGAAAACAGTACAACATTGATGTTGGTGGTAAATGGTTAAAACATAATTGTTACGCTTATGTACTTTCTTGAATCTATTGTATGCAAAGACGTACAACAGCATTGTCTTATTTAAGCTTATGTTTTGTCAGTCTCTTTCAAGAATAAGATAACTTAAGACAAAAGGTTTTTTTCTGTGTGTGCATAGACTCTGTCCACCAGCCTTGTGCAGGATGACCAAGTACCTAGAACAATTGTGTGGGGAGGGCAATCCTATTCATCAGTATAATAGGTTATTAAATTAATTAAACTTCCCCTTAAAATTTTCTTACTCATTTTTAGAACTAAAAACACTGACGTTGCTGTATTGCTTTATACTCAAGAATACTAAACACACCGTTTATAAAACTGTTATCAAATATGATAATATAGATACAGTCCAATTAAAACCGTTTTTATTAACATTACAAGAATAATTTACAAGAAAGTAGTTCCCGGCTGCCCGTACGTAGTGCCAGGTGGTTGCTATGCAGCGTTAGTAAACTCTCTTTTGTTCCGCTAGCTAGTGAGCTAACTGGAGTTTATGCCTTATTGATGTTTATTTGTACTTTCCCATTGTGCAACCACTGAAAAACTGTCCAACATTAGCGGGATCCCGTTGTGTAGGTCTATTCTTTTTGTAATTTGGAGGAGGCGCATTGCTCGGTGTTGTGAGCGCTGCTCCAACTTCTCCAGTCCCCGAGTTTCGGTCAATAACAGCTCTGGAAAGGGCTCTCGCACTTGTGACTGATTACGGACATAAATCTCTCGCCTCAAGACCCGCACCAGGTAGTTTCTGGATCATGGTGCGGCAGAGGCAGTGGTTAGTGTAGCTCTGCATCCTTGCTTGCTTGGAGATCCTGGGCAATATTGTTGCAAGGTGATTGATGCAATGTTGCCCATTGGCTACATGTTAGTGATGTTACGTTCATGAACGATCCGATTCTTTTCAACAGCTCTTTGGTACGAACAAAGGGAGTCGTACTTGGTGAGAGTCGTATTGTTGTGCCCAAATTTCACTGCCTGTCCTAAATCCACTCCCCTTTACGTGAACAGTGAGAATCAGCCAGCCACAAGAGGTAGATCTGTTTGGAAAAAAAAATGAGCCAAACTCGAAAACGCAGCAGCATTTGGATGCACTTCAGCAATAAAAGCAACGATAAAGCGGAGTGCAATATTTGCAAAGCAAAAATATCATTTAAAGCAGGGTCAACAAACAATCTTCACCACCACTTAAAAACACAGCATCCAACGGTGCAAGTGGCCGAGGTGAGACCACAACGTTCCAACGATAATGATGACCAAGATAACGACGGCGCCAGTGCTTCTGCTGAAACCACTACCACATCAGGTACAAGTCAGTCATCCACTGTCACTCACACCCATGCATCTACCTCTGAAACTAGCACTAGGCCTAAATCATTGCCTGGCCAGGCACCAAGCTCTCATAGAACCACTGGCACAAGACCTAAAACAAGACAGACATCTCGCCACAATTGTGCAGTACATGTCATAAACCCATTGAGACAGGGGAAGATAGATGAAGAGCTTGCTAAAATGATTGCTACTGACTTCCAGCCATTCAATATTGTGGAAGACAAACAATTCAAGCGATACAGCAATGCTCTCAACCCTTCCTATACTCTTCCATCAAGGAAGACAGTATCCCAGACAGTTTCAAACATTTATCAGAGAGAAGCAGCATCACTGAAGGAAAGGGTGTCTAAATTGTCAGCAGTTTGCTTAACCACAGATTGTTGGACATCAAGGGCTACACCCTCATTTATGGCAGTAACATGCCACTTCATTGAAGATTTCAACATGTCCTCCTGCATATTGGACTGTTTTGAATTTAGTGACCAGCACACAGCAGAAACACATTGCGTGTTGTGCATTCAAACGACAATGCACTTCTCGTCACATTCATAACACTAATTAAATCAACCAGCAGAAAACTGCATCAGAGAATTTGCTGTTTCAACCCATCGCTACACAAATCACTGCACAAAAAATGTATTGCCAGTCATTTCATTGTCACCCGGTGCGGTCCACACCCCTCACAACCCCCTAGTGACGCCTAAGGTTGTGGACATACCCGTAGTCAGACGGACTTTTTGACATGGTTGAGTTGCAGGTTTGGCAATTGCTTTTTTTAAAAGTCGTCAAACTATGGCAACTTGTCTACCTTTCTCTCCTGGTCCTTTTCTCTTCTGAGATCCACCTTTTGTGTTTATAAGGCACTTTGATATGCTTACAAGGACTGTACAATTTGAGTGCCAAAACTGGCTAACAGTTGTAACAAATAGACACTTGACATTGGACAATAGCATACAGAAATATTTCCAATCAATCTTTGCTTATCAGAAAATAACAGTAGTGTCAAAGAAGTGACCATAAATTATTTAATTGAATAGTTTTCCGCAGAATGGACATATAGATTACGGACTTTTACAAAAAAAAGTACTAACCATGGCTACGATGAGTTTGCTTATTTTTTGACGATATATAAAAGACAGCACCATGGAAGTCAACTTGTATTCTGTGATGTTTAGTGTGCGAAATGCAAAGGCCCATATGTAAATGTATTTTATTTTTCACATACTCCTAGTTATGAATGTGTTTGTCATATTTTTAAATTTAAGTATTTTTAGGGGGTGTTGTAGACACGACAGACCTAAGTATGTCGGTAGAGGATAGAGTTAACATCAATGTAGAAACATGGTGTTTGCAATATAGCTACAGTTGCCTAGTAAAAAAAGTAGTTAAACAGTAGAAACACCACAGCAGTCAGCCGTTGTCACTTTTTAAGAAAATCAATAAATCCGTGATGAAATGCATTGGGTTCCCCGTTCATGACTTTTGCTCGACACGTATGCATCAAACACTCCAATATAATTTGAATGTCAATATTGCATAAGAGAATAAAGTTATAAACACCTTTGTTAAATGGCCTTGAATGACTTGACTTTGAACTAAAAAGACGTTCTTTAATGTTGCCATTTGCTCATTCTTTTAATGTGTGCACGGGGAGCAAAGATTAGCAAATAGATTTTGTCTGAAAGATTAAGTAAATGATAAATGTAAATATGACGTTGTTCAACGACATTGTTAGCTAGCTACCCAGCATTGCATAGCTCTGCCACGTTATGAGTGCTGCTCACTTCCACTGACAGCACATCAGCACATGCTTCTCTCATTTATGCTGAGAGCAATAACATTATGGAATAATATTTTCCTTATTTGTTACATCATTAATATAACCCTGGACGGCAAACTGGGGCCCCTGCTGTTGACATTTGGATTAGATGAGACCCCTGGCTCCAAACGTGTTCATTAATAGTCAGAACAGGAGGGATGCTCACTAACTAGCTAAAGTGAACTTAAATAAAACTTTTCCCCCCTTTACATACAAAGTTTAACGGCTACAAATATGGAATTTTAACTCAATGATAAGAGAATGAGGCATCTGACAACCTTGACTGGAGACAACTTTGGGCACCATGGTTAGCCTACCTAATGTGAAATTGGGAGAAAAGTAGCCTACACAACTTGAACCTTTAAAGAGGTGGGAGCACAAACAGAAAGATATTATTTGACTTGATTACCTGGAAGCACTCCTATGTCCCTAGTCCACTGGTCACCCACAGTACAGTAAGCACAAGGCTCATTTAAAAAATGGATCCAATCTGTTCAAATGTATTTTTTGTCCATACATCAAAAGTCATTCCTGCTTGGGTGAGCTTAAGTGTCCTCTTGGGGCAAAATTGACCATATCAAGCCCCGCACTCCTGAAGTGTTCCTTATTCACTCAGGCTTTTGTTTCGGAAAGCAAGCTTTTAGGGAAAACCCATTGAAAGGACCCACCAGTTATAATCACAGATATTTGTGCAGACTTTCAGATCAAACAGACTACCCCCTTGTTAATCAAACAACTCCCAGGTACGTTAGTGTACGGCAATGATTTTGCCGTAATCGTGAAAAAAACAGCTTTTTTTTCCTGATTAGCCTAAGAGAGGCTACAGTTACTGTATTTGAGTAATGCTTCCAGTTTATTACTGGTATTATTACACAGCTCAGTACCCTGTATGCCAGAGCTGAGTGGCCTTCTCTGTACGTATGTAGGCATATCCACTGGTACAGCATCATCTACAAGTCCATCTCAGGGTTGCTTCCTCCTTACTCGTTCATATTTGGTCAGAGACCGTAGTCACTGTGGCCGATGCTCACCGAATGTTTTCCTGATGTGTTCCCCATGTTTGGACAGAGCAAAAAAATAAAATAAAAAAACCCTATAAAGGTATACTATGCAGGGATTGTAAGCCTTGCTGTGAATCTCATGTTTACAATCAATGTCTCCTCCCTCCAGCCCCAACCCAGCCCGCTCACCCCTCCTCTCCCTCCCCCCTTCCCCTCATCTTTGCAAGCAGTTTTGTTTTATGCTGCCCCTATGGCCAGATGACTCTTGTTAACAATACTTAATCCATACTTTATATCAATGATACTTACTTGGTTAAAAGAGACTTTATATATATTTAAAAATAATAAAAATAAAACCGTACACCAGAGATGTCAAACTCCAAGTCCTGGACAGGAGATTTGTGGTTTCACAAATCAGCTGCCAATTAAAGCCTTCAGAACTAAGTATGAGAACACGAGCCAATCAATGACTTAAATCACTTTGCTGCTAGCTCTTTTGGTGAACTGGCCCTTCAAGTACTTTGGCACCATGTTTGAAAAGTAGATCCTCATTTTTACATACATTAATTTGACACCTTAAGAAAATTCCAGCTTTGTAAAGTTTTTATTTAACTGAAATATTGGTGATTTATTTTTTTTTTTGAAGGGGGGTGGTGCTTAAGCAATGCTGCCGGCATTGGAGGCGATCCTGGGCCATAGGTCAGCACATTCCTTGGCTACAGGTCCTGTGATGGCAGAGCCTAAAGACAACACAACAAAAAACCAGCATGGATTATAATAATAAACAATGGCAGTTTGTCTCAATGTCTCAACTTGCTATTGCTGCAAAATGCCCCACTAGAGGACAACTCATTTTCACATCAACCTCAAACATCAATGCCTTTATTGCTCCCTTACTAGGAGTGCACCGATACCATGTGCTGTGTCCCAATACGAGGTCAGCTGCCTTAGAGGGCAGCATTTTAATTTTCCCTAAACTTGTCCTTTGTAGGAATGTCCCAAACCAAAGTCATCAAAAATGCATCCATCGAAGAAGTCTTATTTGGGTGAAATTTGAAGGCAAACGTCTGACGCATCCTTCAGCAGGACAGCTATCCCATAGGTCTTTATGATTTCCTCAGACGTCTCACTTCCGTTAAATTAATGGCAGCTCAAACCAGCAAAGCGATGGAAATACGAAAATATACAGTGAACACGATCATTTGTTATAGTCACATCTAAAATAATACACTGTAATAATGAATTTAATGTTTTTAAACCTCGGTCAGTGGAACAGAACTAGCCAGTTAACTTGCTTGTAAACACATTACTTCCCAAATAGAACATAGCTAGAGTTAACTTGGCTTAGAACATACAGCGAACAACTGAAATCATGAAAATCTGGTTAAAACCAAAAAATAAATAGCCGAACTAGTGGCTAGTTATGTAGGTAGATGAACATAAAACAAATTGTGTTTTCTCTTAAACAGAGAATCAGAACAATTATGGCTATGACAGAATCCATATGTATTTGCGTTGAGTCTGTCAGTTGTAAAGTTAAAGACGTCAGATGTAACAGTAAACACTGATCTCGAGCGGGCACAAACTCTGTGACGTCATCCTGCCTTACAAGTGTGTCCCAAATTCGTTGCCTTTTGAGGTTCCTTTACCGTTAGGATAATGCCTGCAGAAGAAGCTGCCTTCTAAGGCTGCAGGCACTGGGCAGCTGACTTCGTATTGGGAAACAGCCCATTTGTGGATGGGCTGATACACAGTACCAATCCAAGTACTTAGATTAGTCATACCAACGTATGTATACCATGAAATAAAACGGATGAATTTGCACGTCAACATTTATTAAATTATGGTCCATACAGTAGCATATCCTGAACAAAACATTAACATAGCGAACAAAATAGCCTAAGCCTACGGTGCACAAGAGGATAAGGAGAGATTAACTGAATTATATCTGCCAGCAATGGCTTTTGAAAATAAAGCAGCCATGTACCATTCTGGTAGAAAAAGAAAAAGGGGTTGATTCACGTAGAACAAAAAAAGTATCTAACATTCAGTATCTCACTTAAAATAAAGAATTGACACTCCATGGTAACCAACTGCCTGTGGAGGTAGCCCTGAACATGATTAAAAACCTCTGCTTTTAAAAGCACAAAATTGCAAATAAATTCAAATGAAGCTGAAAACAGTTGGTCATCTCATTCCATGAATACTGCAATAATGACAGTAATTGTCAAAGCTTTAGCACTAGCGTTCAGAAGATATGCGCCTATGCAGCGATTGTTGTAGTTTCATTTGCTTTGCCCGTCTGGCGCTTGTTAGTTAGCTGCAGTTTCATTACAGTGAATTCATCATAGTTCTTTTGATGGCAAGTCTTCAGACATTTTATTAGGTTCAATGTGCAACATGCGTTCCCCCAGGAGACACCAAAATCTGTCATGTTTGCAGTCTCAGCCATTTTAGAAGAATCTTCAAACCAGACACCCCCCCCCCCAAGAATGTGTCATTAAAGCATCAGTTGTGGTGTCTGAAAGACAAATAAATCTGCCAATGCTGATTATTAGTATGAGGGAGCTGTATAAGTGGTTCTTTCAATGCTACAGTTACAACTCACTCTGCCTCTGATCAGAAGGAAGTTCAAGAGAGGCAATCAACATCTGGACCAACCTTTCATTTCTCCTTTATTGTTCACTATGACTCCTGCATTGTCTTCGAAGTACAAGAACACCCCGTCTTTTCTCCGGTACGATTTCCGCTGCCGTATCACCACTGCTGGATGCACTGTAAAAAGAAAATGAGATGTAGCCATTTTAAAATTTTTGAAAGAGGGTTAATCATCTGAGGAGGATACATAGTCTCATGGTCAAATATATAAAGCTTTCCAACTGACAACAAGGTAGCATGTATAACATAGCGCCTACTACTTAAATTGTTTCAATTTTGGTTAATTGTCTTATTTATACTTTATATATTCAGATTATTGTAAATTGTTAGGTTTTATAAACATCTGCGTTGACAAACAACATTGAAGGAACTGGCTGCACATTAAGCACACAAAGGTGATTATATTAATTTAGTAAAATCAACATTGAAGCACTACTAATGC